>NC_073227.2:128591428-129891785 GCF_029281585.2 Gorilla gorilla gorilla | reverse complement strand
AGGTTTCTATAGATCTATTCTAGTACCTGACATATAGTAGGCCTACAATTCATTTAACATTACTGCTACAGATGCTCACATAGTTCTTTAATTTTGGTGTAGTATAAATAGGAAGAAAACTTGTCCAAGGTTACTGAAATACTCTCAACACATAGTTCATTATAAGATTAGAATTCGTTGACTGAATGAATACAAAGAAACCAAAGTCTGACTGCAGGGCCAGAATCTTTCAACTATACTACACTAGACATTTCATTTCACATTAATCTAGAGCTCATGGGATACTATATGGTTGTTCATCTTTTAGTAAATGAAGCAACTCTTCTAGAAGATCTTGGTAAGAGATTGTTTTTGGAATGGTTTACAACTTCTTACACACACAGACACACACACACAAAATTCCTAGGGGAAAAATCCTTAACTACAAAAAACTGAGTCATTTATTCAAGTATTTTTAAAATATTACAAGGGAATTCCATATTGAGCTGAAAAGATTAGTTTTCTACTGATTCATAGAATAGTGATAGCAAGATAGTATGGGTTTTTTTTTTTTTTTTAAGTATAGAACATTCCAACTTCAATTAAACTTCATCCTGGATCATCAACAAAGAGATAAGAAATAAAAAGAAGGGCAAAACTGCTTTTTCTGTTAGTTTTGAAGCTTGGAATCATTAGGAAAAGAGAGATAGAGATCAGGTACAGTTGTCAGGTTGTCAGTGATAGGAGACAGGAGGGCAAGAAAAATCACAGTATATTAAAATGAAATGATAGTTTTTTCTTTCAATACTATCCACTCCTGTACTTGAATGTAATGGCTAAAGTGATTTCCAGATATGGTTAAAAGTGATGTCTCCAAAACCTACCCCCAAGTTGAAGGTAGCATCTATTTACCTACTAGAAGCAGCCAGAAGCCATTGAGGGAGCAAAGAGTCAAAGACTATACTCAGAGGCTGGTTGAAAAGAATTCAAATTCAAAGACCTAAGCATGACAATAGAAATATAAAATTTATTTAAGGAGTAGTTATTCTTTAAAAAGAAGGGGAAAGAAGAGAAAGGCTACTGAAAATCTTTTAGAAAAAGATAAACAGTATGAATAACAACAAAAAATAATAGCCCCAGAAACAAGCTCCATAGTTGTTAGTGACAACGCTATTAAGTTGAGGCTGAGAAGTGCCAGAAAAATGTCCTTTTTTTCTTGTTAAAAATATAGCCTGCTAGTATGTGTAATACATGTTCACATTTGAAGGCAACTGATGGTCAATAACTTTCAAAATGAAGATCAAGCAAGCACAAAACAAATTACCTGGGTAACTGCCTCCTTCCAGGGCATCATAACTGTTGGGCATTGGAGAAGCACTGCTTGTGGTAGAAGAGCTGTCAACACCTAAAAGGAAAACCAAAATATCTACTAGGTTTAAAATGACAAAGTATCTTAAAGCAGCCTTTGGCAATTTTGAAAAAGATGTTTTTGCGGAACTAGGAAAATTCCTGATTCCAGTAAAAAAGTAAAATGATTGATGTCTAGAGACATTTTAAAAACCAATGAATTTCTGTTAAGAATAGAAGATGAGAGTGGAGAGAATATGAAGCTGATGAGTGGGATAAAATTCAGTTAAACATGTAAAGCATCTTAGAGAAGAACAAATATTAAACTATTAAAAGTAGTCAAACACATAAACAAAAACTTTAGGTTGATAGAAATGTTAATATAGTCACATCTTAAGGATTACATCTACCAAATATACTACTAAATATATTTTATCAATATTAGGGTATTTTAAGGTAATTAAATTTTAATGACTTTTATTTATATCATAGCACACTGAGACATTCATAAATGAGGAGTCTGTGGCTTAGGTTGCTATCTGGCATGCTACTAAGCTTTTCTGTGTCTCAGTTTACATATCTGCAGAATAGAGATTAAATAACACCTGCCATATTTAATAAGTTAATATAAATGAAAGGCACACTAATTCATATAAATGTTAGACTATAAGAATTTTTATTATGTGTGCTCATTCAAAATCTGTTAAGATTAAGATGAGAGTTCAGTGACAATTTATGATGAAATCTGGTCACAGGTCACACGAAAAGAACAAGCAATATACTTCTTCCATTCATTCAACAAATATTTTGAGACCTACAATTATCCTGGGTACGTATGCTAGCGTATATTATGATGAATAAAATAAAAAATCTGCATGATCCTTCTGTTAGAGATCTTGCTTTGTTTCACAGTAAGACAAAATTCTGTGCTACAGAGGTTATCCCTTGCTATTAATACCAGTATTATAACTGGTGTTTAAACTACATTTAGGTTAATTTTCAATTGTAATAGGGAAGGAACAGGTATGCATAATTATTTTTCATTGAATAATTTTAGATGAACATAAGAATCAGGTATACCGACTCAGGGCATAATAGCTGATGTTTTTTGTATAGGAACATTTTCTTATCAGCAAAGAACACGATTTGGAGGCAAAGACTGCAGTTACATCAACTCCATCATTTACTTGCTATGTAACTTTGTGGTTCTTTTCTCCTAAGAATAAGTGAAGGTAACTTGCTATATAACTCTTCTGCAAAATGCTAATGATTTTTTAAATGTCCTATGTGTGGTTTTTTATGTTCTTATAAGGTCTAAATGAGACAGTGGATATGAAGACACCCATAAAATAAGTAATAGGTAGAAGACACTAATATTTATGCAGTGCCTTCTTCGTGATAAGTAGAACGATTTTGCACATATATTTTTCCTCTTAATAAAGAATGGGAAGTAATGCCCTTTCCTTTGTGTTCCTTTTATTTGTGAATTTTAAACTAAAGCAGAATGCTGATATATCAGGTCAAAAGTCTCCAAATATTCATCAACAGATGAATGGATAAACAAAATATGGTGTATCTATAAAATGGGATATTATTTAGCCATAAAAATGAAGTATGGATACACGCTACAATGTGAATGAAACCTGAAAATTTGCTTAAGTGAAATAAATCAAACAAAAAAGACCATATATATTATCATATGTATATATCACATGTATATATCATATATATACCATATATTATAATATATAATATATATAATTCTATTTATATGAAAGACCCAGGCTGAGGGGAGGGGAAAATGGGGAGTGACTGAGTGTAGGATTTTCTTTTGGGATGATGAAAATGTCTAGTACTTCACAAAATTAGATAGAGCTAAATAGAAGTGGGGACTGCACAACACTGTACATGTACTAAATGCCACTAAATTATACAATTTAAAACAGTTAATTTTATGTTATGTATATTTTTCCTTAATAAAACTAAACAATTTACCATGACATTTCAATGGGGAAATAATATTCTTTTCAGCAAATGGTGCTGGAACAACTAGACATATCCACATGCAGAAGAACAAAGCTGGACCCCTTCCCTACACCACAACTAACTCAAAATGGATCATAGACATAAAATGTAAGTGCTAAAACTATAAAACTCTTACAATACAGGAATAAATCTTCATGACTAAATGAATTTTTAGATATGACATCAAAGGTACAAACAACAAAAGAAAAAAGATAATTTGGACTTCATCAAAATTAAGAACTTTTGTGCTCTAAAGGTTACCGTATCATCAAGAAGTAAAAAGACAACCCACAGAATGAGAGTAAATATTTGCAAATCATTTATCTGGTAAGGGGTTAATATCCAGAATATGTAACAAACTCTTACAACTCAACAATAAAACAACAAATAACCAAATTTAAAATGGGCAAAAGATTGGAACAGATATTTATCCAAAGAAGATAAACAAATGACCAATAAACACATGAAAAGATGCTCAACATCACAATCCCATTAGCAAAATGAAAATCAAAACAACGAGATACCATTTCACATCCACTAGGATGCTTATAACCAATCGAATGAGGATTCCAATTTTTCCACATCTTTGCCAAAACTTATTACCAAAGATGTGGAGAAATTAGAAACCTCATTGGATTGTAAAATGGTGCAGTTACTTTGGAAAACAGTTTGGCAGTTTCTCGAAAGTTAAATACAGAGTTCTGACCCAGCAATTCTACTCAAGAGAAATGAAAACATAAACCTACACAAAAACTTGTTGACAAATGTTCACAGCAGGAGTATTCATAACAGCCAAAAAGCAGAAACAACCCAAATGTCCATCAACTCATGAATGGATAAATAAAATGTGATACATTCACATATGGAATATTTTTTGGTAACAAAAAATAATAAAGTACTGACATATGCCATAATGTGGATGAACCCTGAAAACATTATGTTAAAAGAAAGATGCAAGTAACAACCACATATTATACGATCTCTACATACAAAATGTTCAAAATAGACAAACCTGTAGAGACAGAGGATTAATGGTTGCCTAGAGCTGTGTGTGGTTGTGCGGGGAGGGTAGAATGGGAAGAAGGCTAAAACATATGAAGTTTCTATTTTGGGGTGAAGAAAATGTTCTGGAATTACATAGTAGTGATGGTTGCTACTTTGTGAATATGCTAAAAACTGCAGAACAGCACAACTTAAATAGGTGAATTTTATGGTATGTGAATTATTTCTCAAAACTGCTATTAAAAATCTCATGGGCATTCTAAGAAAAACTTTTAAATGTATATATCAAGAAATAACTACTCTTGAAAAAAAATAAAGTCCAAAGATAAAAGATTACTTATATATGAACTTATTCCAAAGAACATACTACTACTTAGTTAAGATGTTTAGTTTCTTTCATGTCAAATCAACTGTTAATATTTTAAAGATTGTTCATTTTAATAAGGCTATAAGTTTTAAAGTATTAATTTTTTTATTCTATTTTGTTTACTGAATAGTTTGAAATCTGCTAGTTTACTTTAAATTCACTTTCAGAAGAAAAAATAACTGCAAATCTCTATTTTTGAACCTGTCAAAATATCAAAGCAATGATAATTGTTATAAACCCAAATAAATCAGTAAGCTAAACAGACTCATGATATTTTGCTATTTAGATTAATGCGTTCTAAGTAATGCATTAATCAGAGGTCATGCCATTACTGGCAAATAAATCAAAGAGGTATTTTTATAAAACAGTACCTGATTGAAAACTTATGTGTTAACATTCTGAACATGCTTAAAAACAACCTTCACTAATTTCCCCACCATCTTAGTGAATAAGGTCTAAATGCCTTCACACTGTCATAAAACAAACTTCAAAATTTGGCTTCTACTTGTCCTTTCCACCTGCATCTCTCACCTGTCCCTTTACCATCCTCCCTTTTACCTTATTTTGCAGTTACACCAAACTTCTGACTCTTGACCCAATACTACATTTTTTTCTTCTGTTTATGCATTATGTCTGTTAGCCATAATTTCCTTTCTTCACATGGCAAATTACTACTCATCCTTCAAATTTCAAATCCTTTATCAAACTTTTCCTGTATGCCCACAGAAAATCATTTCCTCTTCTATGCAGGAGCACATTCTCAATCCTGAATTAATACACTTTTCTTTTTTTTTTTTTTTTGAGACAGAGTCTCACTCTTGTCACTCAGGCTGTAGTGCAGTGGCGTGATCTCAGCTCACTGCAACCTCTGTCTCCTGGGTTCAAGTGATTCTCCTGCCTCAGCCTCCAAAGCAGCTGGGATTACAGACGCCAGCCACCACGGCCGGCTAATCTTTGTATTTTTAGTAGATATGGGGTTTCGTTATGTTAGCCAGGCTGGTCTCAAACTCCTGACCTCAGGTGATCTGCCCATCTCAGCCTCCCAAAGTGCTGGGATTACAGGCGTGAGCCACCGTGCCTGCTTACACTTTTCAAGTTGTACTGTAATCATATGGTATCTGTTTCCCTATCATATTACACGTATTTGATGGCCAGAGCTATGCTAATATATTGATCTTTGGAATCCTGATACCAAGCAAAATACTGCTTTTAGCATACAAGCTGGTTTCCACTGAATCAATGGCTTTGGTACTTGTCCCATGCTTAATCCTTGGATAGCATCGATTTGCCTCAGTCACTTTACACTACAATTACTGATAATAAGTATTCTGAGATCAAATGGGGGTCAAGTATGAAATGCAGTACTTGGAAATAATTTTCTCTCATTCTTTTACTGGCTCTATGTTACAGCTTGAAGAAAAAAGGAAAGAGAAAAAGAGAGGGAGCTGAAATCTAAAGAAGTAACGAGAACAGATCAGAAGAATAGCTCAGAATCCTTGAAGCTAGGGAAGAGTATCAGAAAGCAATTAAGCCTTAAAAAAAAGGCTTAAGCTGTTTTCTGTCTCTAAAAGACAAGCAATATGGGTCAACAAAGGCAATATACTTACTAGTATTGCTAAACTTGAAATTAGCCAGATAATTTGAGATTTCCTCATAACCTGCATAAAACATGAAAAGGCTGTAACTCAAACTCCATGTCCACTCCCTAACAGTTGAGGGAAAATGGACACCTGACATCTCTGAGCTGCTCCTCATTAGTAACAACAGATTTCATAATAACACCTACTCCACAGAGCTACTATTACAACTTCACAGATATCACAGGTATAACAGATATTAGCAAGAGACTCAGGAAATGTTCTTCGTGTTCTCTCTTCCCTCTATCTCCAAACAGTGCTACAGAGGGGGAAAAAAAACAAAACAAGACAGATACCTCCTGATAGATTTTCCAATTGTTTTTTTTTCCTCAGCTTTCAGCCAAACTTTCCTCAACACTTAACACTGCTAACCCAATAACTTCTGATTCTCCACCCTGCTGGCTGATTTTTCATCACTGTTCAGTAAATTTTTTTCAAAGTTGGAGAACAATCCCACATAAACTAAACACACAAAAATCTCACAAATAAAGGGAATACATGCCACTGAAATGCTTAAGAAGTAGAGCACTCCAAATCGCTACTTTATTAGACACTTACATGTAATTCCCACACCAGTTTCAGCCACTTTCTTTTTACCTCTGTACATATGAAATAAATTATTGTAACTGGGCAAGGTTTAAAAAATAAAATTCCATTTAAAGCTAGACTTTCTTCCCATCCCACCACTGAGAATGTTTCTGTAATTTGCAACCAACAAAGATATTATTTTAAAAAACCATTAATAGAGAACACTAAGATTATAGTAAAAATGTCAATAATATAGTCTTATTTTCTGGAGTAGAAAAAAACACAGGAGTAAGATAACATGTACGTTTAACACTGTAGTGACTACCGTCATGTGCCCTTTACTTCCCACCTACTCTGGCAGTTTATGTTCTCTCACTAGATAGGAAGACACCTTCTTTTTCATACTTTTCTGCAGAAAGACCTCAGTTTGAATCTCTACTCTGCCTACTGAGCAGCTGTATGACCACAGACAAATGTTACTTAACATATTCAGGCTGCAGTTAATTCATCTGTAAAATAGAGTTGATTATTTCTGCCTTGCAGAATTGTTGAGAAGAACAGACAATAACACAATCTCAATGCTGGTAATGACAGCTGATCTTTCTGAGTGTTTACGATTTGCCACACACTGTTCTAAGCTCTTTACAAACAGTATCTTCAATCCTTAAAACAACTATATGTAATTGTTACTATCATTATCACAAAGCTAGAAAGTGAAAAGTCGGGATGTGAGTCTAGAAAAACTGACACAAAAACCGAGGGAGACATACTAGCTCTGTATTGCTACGAGTGGCATTCAGTAAGTGCTAAAAATGTTAGGTATTATTAAAATCCAAATGCCATAAAAACTCAGGAATTTTAAATCTATAATATACTCAAGAAAAATAATAAACAAGACATTAGAAAAAAGCCATAAATGCTAAATCTTTTTTTTTTTTTTTTTTTGAGACACAGTCTCGCTCTGCCACCCAGGCTGGAGGGCAGTGGCGTGATCTCGGCTCACTGCAACCTCTGCCTCCCAGGTTCAAGCAATTCTCCTGCCTCAGCGTCCAGAGTAGCTGGGACTATGGGTGTGCGCCACCACACCTGGCTAATTTTTGTTATTTTTAGTAGAGATAGTTTCACCATGTTGGCCAGGCTGTTCTCAAACTCCTGACCCCAGGTGATCCGCCTGCCTTGGACTTCCAAAGTGCTGGGATTACAGGCGTGAGCCACTGCACCTAGCCACCAAATCTTTCTGATCTCTCTCTCTTTTTTTTTCTTTTTCGGAGAACAGAACATTTACATAGTCTCAAAGAAACTCCCCACAAATGACTTATTAATTTTAACAGGGAAAAACAGTAACTTTATAGTGGAGAAACCTGGCAGATACCACCGTATTCAAATAATAAAAGTTAACCTCATCAATATGAGAACAAATTGACATCATGTGCCTCAAATAGGATGCACTGAGAACACAACATTGTTTTAGTGGTAATCCTCCGAAAAATGCATGGTCTGAATCTAATCATGAGGAAACCTCAGATAAACCCACATTGGGGAACATTTTACAAAATAACTGGTCTGTACTCTTTGAAAATGTAAAGGCAAGGAAAGAGGCTAATGAACTGTTGGAGACTAAAGGAGTCTAACATGACAACTAAATTCAACGCATGATCCAAATTGGATCCTGGACCATGAAAACAGCTTTATAGCTGATCTACTTCAGACAACTGATATTTGACAATGAACAGTGTTATCAGATATTATTGCATCAATGCTCTATTTCTTGATAACTGTATTTTGGTTATTTAAGACACTGACCTTATGATTAGGAAACATAAAGTATTAGGGGTAAAGTTCATGATGTCTCCAATTTACTTGCAAATGGTATAGCAAAAATATGTTGATAGAGAATTATAAAGCAAATGTGGCAAAAATGGTTTATCTGGGTAAAGCGTACATGCGGGTTTCTTTTATACTTCTGTGAGTTTGAAATTTTGTTAAAATCTAAAATTACAAAAAAAATTTCAGAAACATAGATGGGTACTTACATATTTAGAGTAAGAAAAATTATTTCCCACCTGTCACCCCCAATTTTTATTCCCTCGAGTCGCATATAATGATTTAAATATTTTTAAATGCACAGGAAATAGAAATTTTTGGTTAAAATGATTGTTTGTAGAACAGATCTTCACATTTAGAACAGGAGAATTATGGTCACATATAATAACTTGAAAGATCATCAGTTATTGGTTCAGTCTTAAACTATAAGTTGAGAGTCCCTAATGTGAAAATCCAAAATCTTAAATGCTCCAAAATCCAAAATTTTATGAGGGCTGACATGACACCACAAGTGGAAAATTCCACACCTGACCTCATATGACAAGTCACAGGCAAAACTCTGTATCATGTACAAAATTATCAAAAATATTGCACAAGGCCGGGCACTGTGGCTCACGCCTGTAATCCCAGCACTTTGGGAGGCCAAGGCAGGCGGATCATGAGGTCAGGAGATCAAGACCATCCTGGCTAACACAGTGAAACCCCATCTCTACTAAAAACACAGAAAATTAGCCAGGCATGGTGGCGGGTGCCTGTAGTCCCAGCTACTCGGGAGGCTAAGGCAGGAGAATGGTGTGAACCCGGAAGGTGCAGCTTGCAGTGAGCCGAGATCGCTCCACTGCACTCCAGCCTGGGCAACAGAGCAAGACTCCATCTCAAAAAAATATATATATATACATACATATATATATATAAATACATAAATAAATATATATAAATACATACATAAAAAACACATATGTATAATATGTGTGTGTGTGTATATATGTGTGTGCGTGTGTGTGTGTGTGTGTGTGTGTGTGTATGTGTATATATATATATATATATATATAGTACAAGCCTGGCAAGGTAGCTCATGCCTGTAATCCCAGCACTTTGGGAGGTTGAGGTGGGCAGATTCCCTGAGTGCAGGAGTTCAAGACCAGCTTGGGCAACATGGCGAAACCCCATCTCTACAAAAAATACAAACATTAACTGTGCAGGGTGGCCTGTAGTCTCAGCTACGTGGGAGTTGAGACAGGAGGATGGCTTGAGCCTGGGAGGCGAAGGTTGGCAGGAGCCATGATTGTGTCACTGCACTCCAGCCTGGGTGACACAGTGAGATCCTGTCTCAAAAATAAAAAACAAAGCAAAATAAAAAAATATATATAGTACAAAATTATCTTTAGTTTATGTGTATAGGTGTATATGAAACATAAATGAATTTAGTATTTAGACTTGAGTCCCATCCTCAAACTATCTCACTATGTATATGCAGCAAATATTCTGAAATCTGAAAAAATATGAAATTTGAAACACTCTGGCCCCAAGCATTTCAGATAAGGGATATTCAACCTGTATTAGAATTAATGGAGGAACTGAACTGCTTAATTTTTAGCAGTGTTCTACCTATCAAAGGCAGAAAAAGATATTAAACAGTTTGCAACACATAACCATATGCACAACTTCTTCAGCTAGCAAGATATGTACTATTTCATGAAGCCGGAAAATAACTACAAATTCTGGGCCTTCTAAATACATGACAAGAAAAGCCAAAAGGACCTCACTGAAACACTGTCCTATTTCTCTATCCCTATTATAAAATCCGCATGGCTTATTTTGATTAGACTAAAGTAGCAGGCAAAGCAGAAAATGAAGCATTATTCCTAAAACGATGCTAGAGCAATCATCAGCCAAAAGCTTCAGTCAGTACTCATTATTTTGCATGTGACATGGGAGAAAATGCATTTCTGAAAGAAGAATGCACTCTACTGTCATGAAAGAGGTATTCTGATTCTATTATTTACAGTATGGCAAAGATGCCTAAAGGAGGAAAAACAAAACAAACACCTTATTTTATGTGACACATCTTCTATAATGCAAACCTCGTAAGTTCATCATGCTAAATCTTCAAAGACTCTTTTTTAAAAGGCTAAGTAAGACTGTGGAAACAAAAAGAAAACTTGAGCAGGAAAAGATCAAGAACTGGTGTAAAGCTAAAGCAGACCTGCTTCCTCATCCTCCTCCTCCTCTTCCTCATCATCGGAAGTTGATGACAAGGGAGTTGGTGCGGAGCTAGCTTGGTTATTAACATATTCACCATACTGCACGCCTGTAAAGTGGAAAGCACAAACATAAGAGTCAAACCAACAGGAAAGATGAGAAATAAAAATTTGACATTGCATTAAAAGTGAGAAAGAACTCTGACATTCCAAAGAACATCCCAACATGCATATTAATATTAGCAAATTCATTATCAAAACTAGAACCATTAGAAAATCTCTGCAAAGCAGTTTAGTAAAAGCAGCTTTAATATGGACTGGCTTAAGTGTGAAAAGGTATCTATCATGTATTGTCCAAAACAGTTAGTATTTAGGAAGCTGCAATAATATTGCCTGAAAAGTTTACTGAGCTCTATACATGTTTATCTCCTTCGACCTTATGGCCCTGTGGTATATTTCCTTTGGGATTGTGCATTTTTGGTGGGCAGTGATCATTTATAGTGAACTGATTTTGTACAGCATACAAAACACATACGTGGTACCCCTTCCTTCTGCTAATGTTACCTTGATGGTAAACTCAGCTCCCATAACAGAAGAAGAATCACAGTTAAAGAAAAAAACTGTATTCGGCATAGTTCTCTGCTAACAGTAGATACTCTGGGAGTGGGGGACGGGGGGCTGGGGGACTTATTATCTGTGACCCTACAAGTGTGAGAATTACAGAAAACTGAATTTTCTGAGACAGCCAGTCATGTCAGTGTCATCCTATTGCCTAGTGAGTCTGAAACAGGTGAATAAGACTGGTCCTGTGTGAAATATACCAACAGAAGGCAGATTCTGTAGAAAAGGGCACAATAAACTGGTATTGGTAACTGTTTACTAATTCCCTTAAAAAAATGTAATTGGGTATTTCTATTATTTGATCTGGTAGAATGAGGACTTTAAAAATTAACATATATACAGTTTTTAAGAGGGAAAATAAAAATTATCTTAATTGAAAATGAAGGCTGGGCATGGTGGCTCAAGCCTGTAATCCCAGCACTTTGGGAGGCCAAGGTGGGAGGATCACAAGGTTAAGAGATCGAGACCATCCTGGCCAACATGGTGAAACCCTGTCTCTACTGAAAATACAAAAATTAGCTGGGCGTGGTGGCGCACGCCTGTAGTCCCAGCTACTTGGGAGGCTGGGGCAGGAGAATCGCCTCTGCTGGGTGGCAGAGGTTGCAGTGAGCAGAGATTGTGCCATTGCACTCCAGCCTGGTGACAGAGCAAGACTCCATCTCAGAAAAAGAAAAAGAAAAAGAAAAAAGAAAATGAAAACACTTCTTAAATAAGAATAAACATCCTTGTATGGAAAATCTCATGGCTCTACTTTGAAAAAAAAAGAAAAAGCCAGAAACATAGTGGGGATGTTTAAGAACATTTCCTAATATTGGGGTACAATGAAGCCCTGCCTCACCAAAATCACACGATAGTGCTTTAATGCTCTCTTTATTTTTTTTTCAGGTGACTAGCATACTTGATTAGCATGGATAAACAACTCATCTCTAGAGTAACAAAAAAAAACTATTAAGAATAAAATTTGAGTTTAGAAGCAAAGGTTAAACTGTAGATGAATGAAGCTTTGATCTTTCAACAATGACTAAAAAAAGTCATGGAAAAATCTGCTAGCTTTGCTGAAACATCTTTTAATATCGGTAAAATAGCAGTATCCCAAATTCAAATCAATGTAAATAAAATAAAAATCAATAAAATAAAAATCAATGTCAATAAAATAAAATAAAATTAATGTAAAATAGGTTCAGGTAATACAAGAAACAAACTTAATACCAAAAACAAATTTAGAGTGGCACATTCTTCTGACAAAAAGCCCAATTAAAACGAATATTTGAGTCAAGCACAATTGCTCATGTCTATAATCCCAGCACTTCATGAGAAAATAAAAATAAATGTAAAATAGGTTCAAGTAATACAAGAAACAATACCAAAAACAAATTCAGAGTGGCACATTCTTCTGACAAAAAGCCCAATTAAAACGAATATTTGAGCCAAGCACAACTGCTCATGTCTATAATCCCAGCACTTCATGAGAAAATAAAAATAAATGTAAAATAGGTTCAAGTAATACAAGAAACAATACCAAAAACAAATTCAGAGTGGCACATTCTTCTGACAAAAAGCCCAATTAAAACGAAAATTTGAGCCAAGTACAATTGCTCATGTCTATAATCCCAGCACTTTGGGAGGCTCAGGCAGGAGTATCACTTGAAGCCAGGAGTTCAAGACCAGCCTGGGCAACATAGTGAGACCCCATCTCTGTAAAAAGTAAAAAAAAAAATTAGCCAGGCATGGCGCCCTGCTCTAGGTTGGGTATAGCACATACAGACTACAACAAATGGGGAGCTACAGCCGGCAAGGGGTTGATAGCCAAGTCATCTATTCTAGGATATGTGAATGCTTCCTGAAGTGCCTCTAATTCAGATTCTCTTTAAGAGCCAAAATCTATGTATGAGATACATAGATCAAATATATAAGGTGGTAAAATATGACATCCTTTCCCAGAGCTCAGCCTGAAACCCACTGTAGAAATGTATGTACATGGAGTAGCTAGCTACCTCTACCACCACCACCACCGAATGGAGAAGGAATGTTATATCATAATTTATTCTATCTTAACCAGAGCTTCCAAGGTATAAATCTACTCAACCAAGAAACACGAAACACTTTATAGAATCTAACATGATGCAGCACTCTGTTATTCAAAGGGCACCAATATTTTCGAAAGGACATTTAGTTTAAATAACCAACCATTAAAGTACCCTCAGGCAAATCTTTCCAGGAGAACATATCCTTGGTGCTGCTTAATATTCTTCAGTGTTCCCTAGATACAGCTATACCACGAATAAATCAAACTAATCTTAAGAGAACAAATCTCTTGTGGAGATTAGCTTTTTTAAATTCAGGAGTTCAGACTTTTGAGTAACTGCTCTCTTTCCTAAACTGGAAACTAGGTGTACACACTAGAAGACTTTTCAAGGGTCCCCACGAAAGAATGGTTTTAAGGAAATCAATTTTCAGATGTCGATTCCTGTAAGTACTCTCTTTCCTCAAACTTACCCACCTAAAAAAGTGCCCGTGTTAATGACAGCCTTTCTTTTATTTTACAAAGGAAACACACGACCTTAGTTTATCCTAATTCTTACTATGACACACTGCTGTAATGTATGCCAGTCTCTTACTATACAGTACACAGTAGGAAATACTGAACAGAGAAGGAGCGTAACATTATGGATAAAGATGAGGACTCTGGGTTCAACTCCAGGTTCTATCACTTAACTACTGGTATGTCCTTGAGCAAGTTACTAACCTCTGTTCTTCACTTACATTACCTATAAAATAGGGTAATACTTCAAATGGTTGTGGTAAGGATTAAATGAGTTAATATATTTCAAATGCTTAGAATGGTGCATGACACATACTAAATACGAAATAAATGTGAGCTATATCACTAACTTTAAAAACATGTTTTTGGGTATATTCAATTAAAATTATTTTCAGCTGTTCTTTTCAGGGCACATCATTAGAAAAAAAAGAACCCCCCACCAACACTCAGTCCTGCTAATTATTTTATTTTATTAATTTTTATTTTTTTTTTAAGACAGAGTCTCACTCTGTCACCCAGGCTGGAGTGCAGTGGCATGATCTCAGCTCACTGCAACCTCTGCCTCCCCGGTTCAAGTGATTCTCCTGCCTCAGCCTCCCGAGTAGCTGGGATTACAGGCCTGTGCCATCACGCCCAGCTAATTTTTTTACATTTTTAGTAGAGATGGGGTTTCACCATGTTGGCCAGACTGGTCTCGAAGTCCTGACCTCAAATGATCCACCCACCTTTGCCTCCCAAAGTGCTGGTATTACAGGCGTGAGCCACCATGCCCAGTTGTAATTATTTTAAAAACAAATGGAGTATTTTCTAGGACTACCAAGTGTTTTTAAAACATACTCACTAAAACTCAAGATAAAAATTCTGTGATTTCAGTCAATGTGACATGTTCAATAAAATATTTTACAACCTTTTCATGATAAAATATAGTCAATTCTTAATTTTTATATTTTATAAAATATTTAACACTTTCTACATCTTTTTAACAAAAAAATATTTACCAACAAGTGAATCTGTTAGTACTTAGTAGTATATGCTTTGATAAGTTTTGAGGACTGCTTTTGCCAATTAGGTCATATGGAGATATCATCCATAAAATAAATGGCCTGTATCATAGCTTGTTTTTGATAAAAACACACTTACAGGGTACGGTAGCCAGGCACAGTGGCTCACACCTGTAATCTGAGCACTTTGGGAGGCCAAGGTGGGATAATCACTCGAGCCTGGGAGTTCAAGACCAGCCTGGGCAACACTGTAAGACCTCCTCTCTACAAATAATTTTTTAAAAAATTAGTCAGATGTGGCAGTGTGTGCCTGTGGCCTTAGCTACTCAGGAGGCTGAGGTGGGAATATCGCTTGAGCCCCAGTGGTCTCAAGGGTTGAGGCTGCAGTGAGCTGAGCTACTGCACTCCAGCCTAGGCAACAAAACAAGACCCTGTCTCAAAATAAATAAATAAATAAAAATAATAAAAAGTATGGTAAGCTATATTGGCCATGGTAGAAGGAAATTCAAAATATTTTGAATAACTGCTGATAGAGTAAAACAAGTACTGAGTTTGAAGGCAAAAGGTGCGCAATGGGCCTGGGTACCTCTCCTTCCAACTCTGTAGGTCTTAAGGTAAGACATGTAATCTTTCTAAACTTAAATTTCCTCACTTACAAAAGGAAGAAAACATACGATATGCTTGTTCCATGTGATGAGAAAGTAAGACAGATAGAAAAGTTAAAGGGATTTGCAAATTACAAACTGTTATATGAAATAATAATGTTAACAACTACCACCTGGAAAATAAAATCTAACAAACAATAATTTCTGACATGTAACTCAGAATGTTAAAAAGAGTAAAAGCAAAATAAAGCAAAACAGAATGATACTGCTTTAGCAGAATTCTTACAAGTAATTCTAATCTACTTTATGTGAACAATGTTTCTCAGCAATTATATGTATGAAAATAAAAACTAAGAATGAAATTTATCTGAACATTATCATATTCTAACAATGAATCATATTCAACTCAGATACAAAACTATAGTGGGGAGAGCAGACAGCCCATTCATTTCACTGAAAGATGTATTTCCAATAAAAACATACTTCACATAAATACCAAAATTCATGATGTTTATGTTGTTTTGACCAATTTTATACCAACAATAAAAGCTGTAGTGATTGGCCAGGCACAATGGTCACACCTGTAATCCTAACACTTTGGGAGGCCTAGGCAGGCAGATCACTTGAGACCAGGAGTTTGAGACCAGCCTGGTCAACATGGTGAAACCCTGTCTCTACTAAAAATACAAAAATTAGCTGGGCATGTTGGCACACGCATGTAATCCCAGCTACTCAGGAGGCTGAGACATGAGAATCGCTTGCATCTGGGAGGCAGAGGCTGCAGTGACCCAAGATCATGCCAATGCACTCCAGCCTGGGTGACAGAGTGAGTCTGTCTCAAAAAAAAAAAAGAGAGAGAGAAAAAGTTGTAATGATTGATGGCTTCATTCAAAAGAAAATATACTATTTAGAGACTTAAAGTCATAGATAATAAAACAAATTTTAACATTTCATTTTATATATTATGGTCACGGAAAAGCACAATAGAGTGATAAAAGAGTTTCTAGTGTAAGAATATATTTTATTATTACATTAAGGAAAGGGGATATGCCATCAAATAGAAAAATGAAAAATGTAAACTTCCCAAATGTTAAAGAAGGGGTATTTGTGTGTTTTGCAAAAGGACGATGGTAGGTATCATTCCAAAGGGTACATTTGAAAGAATAATGTAACATCTCTGTTTTAAAAGTCAGCCAGCATATATGTTAAAAACTGCATAACTACAAGTATTTAAATTTTTGATGAAAAATTTTAGATATCAATCTAAAAAATGTTCAAGTAGGTAGTTTATAAAAAAAATTTTAGGGGCTACCCAAACAAAAATTTGATGTCTCCCCTAAAAACAGAAAAAAAATGTTTAGTCTTGGGAGAACAACTAAGCAACGGTGTCTTTGAATTTGGAAGAAAAAAGCTAATCTCTTTTTAAGTATAATCACTTTAGTAGGTCATATCAGGCCCACAGTAAACCCTATGCAGATGATACACTGCACAATTCGAAGAAGCTCCATTCATGCAAATGACAATTCGCACCACCATATGTGGTAGCCCTGACTCAATTAGGTTGTGTAGCCCAGATCTCTCCAAAGACAAAGAAGTCACTAAGAGGCCATTCTCCTACTTATGAAAAAGGAACAATAAAAACTACAATTCAGATGTCCCCAGTATGATATTTTCTGTTACTTAAGCAAGAAACTTATCTTAGGTAAACCAAGAGTTAGTTTGTCAACAGCCAATGACAACAAAAATTCAGCTTTATTTTATAGAAAGAATACAAGATAGAGAGATCTGAGTTAAAAAATCTTTTGCTTTGCTACTTATTAACTTGTAGTCTTGGGCAAGTTACCTAACCTCTGTCAATCTCACTTTTCTCATCTGTAAAAAAGGAAGAATATCTATGTCATAAGATTAATATGTGAATTAATGAGATATAAAGTATCTGATATATTGTATGTGCTCAATAAATGGCAGCTTCTTCTACTTTCAAAATATATTTTAATAGAAAAAAGAAGAAACATAATTGCAATTGTTTAGTAGGCAAACCATTTACAAAATAATATTTATAAAAAGATGGTAGGATGGTATTTACAGTAAGATGGTAAAAAAGAAAATATGATAGGGGCTGGGCGTGGTGGCTCACGCCTGTAATCCCAGCACTTTGGGAGGCCAAGGTGGGCGGATCACCTGAGGTCAAAAGTTCGAGGCCAGATTGGTCAACATGGTAAAACCCCATCTCCACCAAAAATACAAAAATTAGCAGGGCGAGGTGGCGTGCGCCTGTAATCCCAGCTACCCAGGAGGCTGAGACAGGAGAATCGCTGGAACCCAGGAGGCAGAGGCTACAGTGAGCCAAGATCGTGCCACTGCACTCAACCCCGGGTGACAGAGCAAGACTCCCAACTCCAAAAAAAAAAAAAAACACAATAGGAAGAAATAAGCAGCACGGGCAATGTAATAGGCCAAAAAAAGCAAAACATTTAAGAAATGGAAGGCAGTCATCAATGTAGAGGAAAAACAAGAAAAGACACCATTCATTTAGTTAGGGCTTTGATCTATCCTAAAAGCTTTTCTGATTTGTGATAAACAAAACTACTACTGGACCTTCACTTTGAAGGCAAATACTTTTAAGAACTAAATTCAGTTTCCAGTATACCCACTGGTTTGTTGAGAATCAACAGACACTCTTTGGTGCTGCAGTTCCTTTTCCTAAAAAACCAAGTAAGAAAATGTGTAATGTATCATCTGATCAATTGACAGAAAGGTCTCTGTTGATCATATAGACACTCAACAGATACAAGCAATGAGATCACCCTAGGAATTTATCATGCTTTTTTCCTTTTCTCAGTTTCAGACCTATAAGAAGGTTCTTCACACTCAACGTTAGGAGCTGTCATTACATAGTGAGTACAGTCCCTAAAATAATACAATGGTTGCTCTGGAAATACAAACTACAGATTCTTGAAAACAGTTCAATCATCTCTGATCAAATAAAAAATGCCATATATTAACCTGAAACATCAATACTTTGGAATTTTAGCCAGACAGGAAAAACAAAAACAAAAACAAAAACTGCCAAAAGAAACAATGTGGGGAAGCAGGGTCAAAACAACACATTTTATTACCTTTTACTTACTTAACACATGGAGAATATTAAACAAACAATAAATCATATAGTTCTTCAATGACGCAAGAGTATGGGTTACAATTTCATTTTCACCCCCTTTCATTTGCAAAATTCTGTCAAAGCTTACTTTCTATTATCAATAACAAAAAGCACAGAAATAATCAAATAGGATATGGAGAATCACTAAATAATAAAGTTTTGGCTTCTCTATCCTAAAAGAAACTATAATAACCTTTAAAAAATACGAAATAAATGTCCCATGACAGAGGAATGAAATAAACCATTATACACTGACACAATGAATAATTAGCCATAAAAAGAGCAATAAAGACTCAATATATATGAAGAACTATGTGTAATAAAAAGAAAAGCAAAATACAAAATGGTATGTAATTATGTAAAACATATATGAGACACTGTACGTTAATATTCCAAAAGTTGTGTTTGGATTGAGATTATAAGTAACTTTTTTTCATATCTTCTATAAATACGTATGTGCGTCTGTGTGCATATACAATAATAAATATCTCAAATACCTTTTTGTTGTAATAGCTCTGATGGCTGTGTAACTGAGGTCACAGGCTCAACTGGGTGATTTGCAGTGGGAGGTGTTCTTGTTGATGAGGATCCTGAGGATCCTGATAAAACAGTAGATACCACTGGGCTGGACTTGGGAGGCTGAACATTTTGCATAACAGGACAGGATAAAGAATCTGCAATTGAAGAGAAGAAACTATTTCATCCACAGAAACTTGAAATATATTAATATATAATATAGTACCACATATAATACTATATATAATGTATATAATATATAATACAATTATATAATATATAATATATATAACTAACAAAATACAGTTTATCTGAAGTTCTTGTAGAAACTTCAATAGCATCACATTTATGTAGTATATCTAGAAAAGGTGGTACAAATGATTTTTTAAAAACTGAAAAATTACTCATCAAATATTTTAATAAACTTTAATGACAATTTTCCTAAAATATTTCACAATCTTCCTTACCTTCTTAAACAAAGTGAACTCAAAAAGCTTTTATTTACTAATGATCTCTATGAATACTAATTATTGCACAGATTATCGTACTATGCAATGGTGACTCAGGTAAGGAGGTAAGAGGTTTTTGACTCTGCAATAATGTGGTCTCTGAATTCCATAAACACTTCTACTATCAGTTCAGATCTCATTTTGCACTGTAAACTGCTACTTCTCATTTGCTGTTTCTAACCAGATGCCTTATTTCACATGGAACTAAGTAAGGGCCTAACCATAATACGAGGTTGAACTTCTGGAATAAAGTGCACATGACTCATCATTGGTCTTTGTGATAGCTCAAAATACCAAATGTCTCCTAGAAGGCAAAATCGTTCCCGGTTGAGAAATACTGGGTAAGTTATTGAAGATAATCTTCAAGATTATCCAACCAAGAGATAACTGAAAAACCTATGGCAAAAGACTACTGGTGAGCAGTCACGATATACTGAATAAATCTACATATATATACCTGCACATGTATGTATGTGTGTCTATGTATAGTGTGTGTGTATATATGTAAACAACCTTAGTTCTGAGACTGAAACAAATAGGAATATGGTGACAAAACAAAATGTGTTATATGTCCTAACAGTGTAAAAACAACATAAGCACATATGAGGAATGGGGAAAGAAGGTAGTCTAAATATGCTGAGTGTTTCATCATTTTTAGTAGGAAGACAAACTATCACTGTGGAAGATTAAAAACATCATCACAATATTTTACAGTTCCTTTCATCAATATGGAGTCTATTTTACCACCCTTTGAATCAGAGCAAACCCTGTGACCAGCTTTAATCAACAGTATGTGGCAGAAATAAAAGTGTACAAGTCCCAGACCTCAAGTCTCGAGGGACACTGCAGCTTACACCTTTCCACTCTGAAATGCTGCATGGATCATCATGCAGGGAAGCTGGTCTAGCCACGTACAGAAAAACATAGGAACCCTAGTGAAGAGTCTGCACCAACTGCTAGACATGTGAGTGAAGCCATCTTAGAATCTTCTAGTCCCGCAAACCTCCAGCAAAATGAATTCACATGAGTGAATTCAAGAAAAACCTGCAGAACTACCCAGCAAACCCACAGAACCAAGAAAAATAATAAATCATTGTTATTTTAAACCAGCAATAGATAACTGACATTATCACTAAAACTGCCAACATAAAACAGTGATTAAGAATATTTAACAGTATCCAAGTAAAAACTGAGAAAGATATAATTGTCTAAAATTAGGGTCGGGTGTGGTTGCTCATACCTATAATCCCAGCAGTTTAGGAGGCCAAGGTGGGCAGATTGCGTGAGCCCAGCAGTTTGAGACCAGCCTGGGCAACATGGCAAAACCCCATCTCTACTGAAAAATACAAAAATTAGTCGGGCATGGTGGTGCGCATCTGTGGTCCTCAGCCACTGGTGAGGCTGAGGTGGGAGGATGGCTTGAGCCCAGGAGGAGGAGGTTGCAGTGAGCCAAGATCTTGCCACTGCACTCCAGCCTGGGTGAAAGCGGGAGACCCTGTCTCAAAACCATAAAATGAAATCATATCAGGTATATGTGTACGTACATGTATGTATTGATACACATGTATGTATGTGTATATATACATATATATGCATAATAAAATAAATACCCATGAACTCAGCATCCAATTTTGAAAATAAAACATTTCCAATATTGTTGAAGCTCTCAATATGCTCCTCACAGAAGGCATTCCCCTGCCCCCTCCTGAATCATGTTTATTATTCTTTTGCTTTTGTTTTCAAATAGTTTACCACACATATAAGTATCTCTAGGCATTATTTTTGCTCTTTTCATAAACTTTATAACAATAACATACTGCAGGTATTCTTCCATATTTCCTGTGCTACATTCCTGGTATTCAGTCATGTTAATGCGTGCAGCTCTACTTCATTTTCACTGCTATTCAGAAATCCAATGGAAGAATATAATTTATTTATTCATTCTGCTATTAATGGACTTTTAGGTTATTTCCAATTTTTTGTTTTCACAAACAGTGCAACTATGAATACTCATGCACTTGTCCCTGGTATAGATGTGCAAGTTTCCCTAGGGCAGAGCTTCTATACATAGGTGCCACAGCTCAACTATGTGGAGGTGTGCAGCAAGGGATATCGAATCCCTCAGCCCTGGGGACAGCTCTGTAGGAAATGAGGTCTTTGGCCTAGAAAGCAGACTAGTCTCTTTGTCCAGTATCTCAAACAAAAATCATTTGCCATAGAGGCATCCATCTAAAAGAAGTGGTGCTTTATGGCCCTCATACTCAAAGTGTAGTCTACAGACTAGCAACACCTCATGTGGAAGTTTGTTAGAAAGTGGAATCTTAGGCCAAGCCATAAAAGACCTGGTGAATTAGAACCTACATTTTAAACAAGATCCCAGGTGACACAGATGTATAGTTTGAGGAGAACTTCTCTAGAGTATATGGAAGACAGATAGCTGTGTTGTGGGGTGTGGTTATTTTCAATCTACTAATGCCAAATTTTCCTAAAATATGAATGAATATACCCTCCTACCAAGAGTGTCTAAGAGTTTCCTGTTACTCCACATCCTGACCATTCCTTGGTATTGTTAGACTTTCTAATTTTTACCCATCTGTTAGTAGGTATAAGATGATATCCCATTCTAGTTTTAATTTGCTTTTCACTGTTTATTAATGAGATTATGTTTTCATTTCATCTTCTGTGCAATGCCTATTCAAGTATTTTTCTTTTGGTTGTTGGTCTTTTCCTTATTAATTTCTATGCAGCACTTGTATATTCTGGGTAAATACTGTAAGCATATGCATTTTTTCCCAGTTCGCAGCTTATGTTTTTCTTTTTTTCATGTTGTCTTTCAATAAGGAAAAGTTTTAAATTAGAAATGAGTTGCATTTATCATGTCTACCCTTTATGGCTAGCATTATGTGCATTGTCCTTAAAAATTCCTTCCCTACCCCAACGTTCTAGAGAGAGATTTTCTCTGAGAAGTTTTAAAGTTTTGCCTTTTTGCATTTACACATTTACTTCACCTGCAATTAATTTTATACATGGAGACTTTATCCTTCAGATTACAGCTGAAGTATTACTTTCTTAGGGAAGACTTCTCTAGGCTTCATGACTAATAGGCTAAATGCACCTAAAGTAATGCTCCAAAGTACCATATACGGTTGCTTCATGTTGCTTAAATAATAATAGGAATTTTACATTCATTGGTGTTTATCTGGATAATATTTGCTTCTCTAAGTGAACTGCAAACTTTATGAGGATAGCACTAAGTGTTTTTACTCACTGTTTTATCTCCCAACATTAGAACAACTCATGGAACATAGTTAGCTTTCAAGTATTTGTTGGATGAATGGAGACAAGGTCTACTAACATTAAGGACCAGGGAGGCACACCAACCAAGAAGCTGCTCCTTTCACAAAGGGAATTTGACAAAACAAACAACACATAAAACTGGACTACGCGAAATGCACTGCTGCACTCTTTAGTTTCTGAGGTGTGATTTCTAAGAGAAGGAAATCATGATTTAAGAATAAATATTTTCTCTTTTTCTGATAATTATGGCAGTTCCTCAGTTAATTTTTTACTTTTACTCCTGGGCTCAAGTGATCCTTCTGCCTCAGCCTCCCAAAGCGCTGCAATTACAGGCTGAGCCACCATGCCGGGCTTTTATTTCTTAGTAGCTCCTTAGTTCCCTGTTAGTTACTTAGAATTCACTTCTTCATGCATAACACATATGATTAGGTATGTAGATGGCCTCTGAAAATAATACTCCTTTATTCATAATACTCCTTTATTCATATAATCCTGTAAAAGTAAGCCCTATCTTAAGTAATTGTGCAAAAAATTCTTTAGAAACTAGGAGAGATTAGTACCACTACCCATTCAAGTTGTTCAAGCTAGAAATTTTAAGTCATCTTGTATTCTTCTTTTTCCTTCATAAACTACATCAACAAATCCTTGAAGTCATCTCTATCATCTGTCTTCTGCATAAATAAATCCAGCCCAAGTTATCATCCTTCACCTAGATAATTGTAATAATTCCTTTCCAGCTCGTTTTCCTGATCTAGGTTCTTCCTCCTTCAGTTATCTACACTGTTCACAGAAGAAAGTTCTGAAACACAAATCTGATAGTGCCAACACCTTGCTTATAAACTTTTAATGGCTGCTGATTACATATAGGACAAGGAGTATGTTTTTCTTTCATTAATTCCTCTCACCTATCCAAATGCCACAGTCCAGCAGAAATTGAGGCTGATACTCTGGAGAGGGGATAACAGCTAAAGCCAGAATCTGAAGTAAGTGAACACAAAGATGAACATCTCGTCTTCTTAGCTTGGAGAGGGAGAACATGTAGAAAAATTTACAAGTAGTGGGCACAAAGTTGAAAAAAGATGAAAAAAGGTTCAAGAGTATCTTTAGAAAAACTGAAGGAATAAGTATGTGACGGAGTAAAATTACGCTATTCCCATAACTCTACAATCACACAAGTTTCCAAAACTAAAAATAGTCTCTTGTACTGCACTACTTGTATTTTGTATGAGCATTTTATTTTTCCAATGTGGTTGTCTAATTTATTTCTTACTTATATTTCTATGTCCAAATAATCATGTCCTACAAGGTATTTGCTTTTGCTTTTCCTCAGGCACAATACCAACCAGAGATGACAGATACAGTATTAATTTATCAGTGACTATATCTTAGTGTCATGTGTGTAGTGGACTTTTATTTAAGAATTATATACCGCTTCTCGGCCTTTTGGCTAAGATCAACTGTGAAGAATTATATAAACACTTATTATTTTTACTCAAGTAGCTTTTTAAATGCTTTTGTATAAAACTGTGCATTAGAAAACAGCATTAATCAGGCACTACTGTTTTATAATATGCTATCAAGATGTGGTCCTTATTAAGCAGGAAATTTTCAAAATAATTAATTTTAATCAAAATAATTTTTCTGGCAAAATTCTACATCTTGGCAACAAGACATCTTGCTAATTTTTAAAAGTATGTGCTTTGTAAAACAAAGGGATACTAAAGACAAATTAAGAAAATTATTTTAAATGAATCTACAGAGTTTTGGTACTCATCTTGCTGTCAAAAACGGGCATCTTTACATCCCCAAGTCACACTCAGGCAACTTCACCTCAAACTAAAAAAGAGCTTCTGTACTTATTATCTATTACAATTCTATACTAGGTTACTTGACTATACTAGAGATTCAACTACAGTGACAGTTTTAAAATTTTTAAATGGCCTAACGAAATGACACCTTTTAAACACTAGCCAAAAGTGCAACCAACTTTAACAACTAATGTAACACTCAAAACATACATACTTGGAGTGGACTTTTTAATAAAATAATTGAAGTTCTAGTACTGAATTATAATGTACTAATAGGCTTTTCTAAAATAAAGCAAATGAGATAATATTTAAAGGTCCCCTTTAGTCTATGTTTTGAATATGAATTGATTAGCTGCCTAAAAATAACAGTATGTATCCATCTATCATATTTTTGATATTTGCTTAACTCAGGTTTATACTTTTGCATCTCCAACTGTATAAAATGACTGAGGACTTTTAGTATATCTGAAATGAAGATAGTATAATCAAGTAGTAAAGAAGGTAACCATTTTTGTCAATTATTCAAAGGTTGAATTTAACACAAAACTATTGGCCGGGTGCAGTGGCTCACGCCTGTAATCCCAGCACTTTGGGAGGCCAAGGCGGGCGGATCACGAGGTCAGGAGATCAAGACCATCCCGGCCAACATGGTGAAACCCCGTCTCTACTAAAAATATAAAAAATTAGCCAGGTGTGGTGGCGGGTGCCTCTAGCCACAGCTACACGGCAGGCTGAGGCAGGAGAATGGCATGAACCTGGGAGGCGGAGCTTGCAGTGAGCCGAGATGGCGCCACTGCACTCCAGCCTGGGTGACAGAGCGAGACTCCATCTCAAAAACAAAACAAAACAAAACAAAACACAAAACTATGTTTAATACTTAAGATTTTCATTTTAATGTGAAAATATAATTTGAGTATTGAAAGCAATTATGTTGCCAGACTTTCTAGAACATTAAACTCAGTATTCCCTTACCCTGTACCTAGTACAAGGTACTTTTACCTAGGCTCCCCGAGGCACTGCAACAAATTCACAGGTTTCCAAGGAATATTTTAAATCGTTAAGAAAAACAGTGATATGTGTCAGATACCTTATGAACTACTACTAAGTTACATGGGGCACTTGAAAAATATTGAAATGTATCAACTGAGAAATTTTGGGAACTTCGGCAATATTTAATTTTAAAGTAGATTTTCAAAATAACCTCTTTTTTTTTGAAATGAAGCACGTTTGTCATATTAACCTGAGATAATATTTAATTTGTCAACCTCTGAACTTGAATTAAAAAGTAATTTACCAATCTAAATGCAGGGAAAAAAAACCCACTTCTGAACACGAATTAAATTCTAAAATATATTCATTATGGCATCCACAGTACAGTACTAAGATTAAAAGAATGAAAATATATCCTGCCTCTCTGCCTACAGGACCCATTAGAGCAGTTACTCAAACAGAGAATAGTTTTGTAATTATTCTCCCCCTTTATTTAATCTTTTCTTAATGACAGGCCTTTCCCAATTACATGTTCTGTTCATTAGCCAAGTGACCCCATATTTCCCTGACACATCTCAATATAAATTAGTTCCATCCAGGGTGCTATTCCCACCTCAGAACTAAGATAGGAATTACTTGTATTTCCTTTGTCATGAAAGTCACAAAATCCTTAAGTTGGAAGGACTTTAGGATAAGTGGATCTGTAAATAGAATGTTGAAAGAAGAGAGAGGAAAACAATTTCCAGAGGACAGAAAGCCCTGGTTCTGAGGGAGACAGAAGAAACTGACCTCCAGGCCAAGCTCTGTTTCTACCATTAATGACCACAGGCAATTCAACTTGGATAACTTTCTTCATTTGTAAAACAAAAGGACTACAGTAAAATTTAGATCTGTTTCACAGCATCACTGAAGATCCAGTTAGAAATAGATTCTCAAGAGTACCCTGGAGATTCTATTCTAGCTCAGTAATTTGTAGTTGAATATCACAATCTGTGCCAGTGATTCTGGTAGACAGCCAGATTTCGGAACTGTGACAGACACTTTTGAGTTGACTCACCCAAGTCAGTGCTAACTCCCTTTTTTCTTGTTTGCCTCTACTATGGATGCTAAAAAAAAGACTCAATATTCATTTTCCAGCCTTCCCTGAAGCTAAGAATGGTCTTTTTAAACAGCTATGGCAAATGATCTGTAAAATGAAGTCTGTCAATGCCACTAACCAGTCCCCTTTCCTCTCCCTTCTTGCTGCTTTTAATTCTGACTTAATGTCTATAGGTACACAAGTATCTTGTTTCTATAACCTACATGCTGCAGGTGGCAGAGTGGAAAGAGAAAAAAGGATACCAAGAACAGCGGGATCCATTGCATCCACCTAGACTTGTGATGTGAGGAAAATACCCCCTTTTTGTTTAAACTACTATTAGCTGCTTGTATCTGAAAGCATTTCTAAACGACATAGCAATGAAAGAGTAGATGATCTCAAATGTACAGCTTGGGTCTAATATTAAAGTTCTAATTTTAAATAATCTCATTGTCCAGAGAAGGATATCTTTCCACAGCATCTTTGACACATGGCTATCCAGATAATGATACACAATCTAAAGACATCATTCCAAAAGTTACCACAGCTTTACCAATTTCCATTTTTTACATGCATTTTCATTCGGTTCAAAAGCAGATTCTGTTAAATTCAAGTCACAAATTGAATTAAAATGAATATATCCTAGGGAAAGGAAACACTGCACTTAAAAAGCCACATTGGGCCAGGCACAGTAGCTCGCGTGTTCGAGACCAGCTTGGGCAACGTGGCAAAACCCCATCTCTACAAAATTAGCTGGGTGTGGTGGCATATGCCTGGTAGTCCCAGCTACTTGTGGGGCTGAGATGGGAGGATCGCTTGAGCCCAGGAGGTCAAGGCTGCCGTGAGCTGAGATCATGCCCAGCCTGGGTGATAAAGTGAGACCCTGTGTCCAAAAAAAAAAAAAAAAGGGCAAGCCGCGTCTTACATACATAATTTTTAAATGAAAAAATTTAACAACACCTTGGTTTAGGAAGGTCAGAAGGGCTGAATACCAGGGTATTCTTCATGCATCTTCCTTTCCCTTCCCCATCTTTCAGCCTAACTTACTAATCTGAAAATGAGAAACACTGTTTACGTGCAGGAAAGATGTCTTCTGCAAAAGTCACTAATAGGGGCTAACGTGGGGAAACCAGTGCACTGCTGCAAACCATCCTTTTTTCTAAGTAAGTGGGGCTCTGGCTAAAAAAACAACTGTCCCAAGGTTGAACCAGTATAAAAGAGAAAATAGTGGCCAACATATCCTCAAAACAGACCCTTCCATTCTGCCCTGTATCTAATTCACATTAAAGACAACTATTGCAGATGTATAAAATATATCAATAAATGTTGACTGATCATGGCAAGGAACCAAGCTAGACAAGGCAGATGGTTGGGTGGCTAAATTGGGAATGGATGAGAAGAAAGGGTTCAAAGAGGTGCTGCAAAAAGCCACAATAAATTAGCAAACTTCCAGTTTTTCTATTAGGCAATATCACCTCTAACCTTCATGTAAATAATAACTTAATTGGGAATGCACTGATTTTCAAACATGTTTTGGTGAACTTTTCATTCAACCTACCAGTAATGGTTGGGTTGTTGTTCGCTACAGCCAGGGATCCTGTGTGGTTTCGGATGAGATTGTCTGGAGTCGATGGAAGGCCTGGAGATGACCACGTTAGAGTATTGTATCCTGAAAGACTTTGCTGCTGGTGGTGCTGTTGTGATGGTGGAGGTGGAAGTGGCGATGGATGGCTGATAGCTGTATTTTGACCAGAGAATGAATTATCTTTAACTGGCCTAACAGTCGGAGCATTCTGTGAGGTAAACATTTGCCCATATGTATCACCAGCAGGCAGAGAGGGATATGAAACACTAGGATACGCGGCATTAGAAACAGTTGACACAGCATAATGACCACAAGTAGAGGGAAATCCCTGAGACGCAACAGAAGAGCTGGCAGAGTACATGGCTGGACTATTGTAGTGATTCACAAAAGAGGAGTATGGTTGGGAGGCACTCGTATGCAAATGGGATGCTGATGATGCAGCACCTTGGAAAGATCCTAGAGTGGATCCCACAATATGAGGGGCAGGAGGACCCCTGCTGTACAACTGCTGTGCTCCTGGTTGCTGGTTCACTGTGTTAGGAGTCACATTTTGTGTTGGTACTGTATAGAGAGCAGAGTAGTAATCACCACACTGGGTATCCAATGGCAATGAGGTCATTTTCCCAGGTCCTTGAGAGTAATGTCCTGAGGGAGCAATATAGTTTTGATGATGCAATCCATATCCAGATGGAACCTGCATTTGATTCTGGGCTGGACCTGAAAAAGAAAAGCAAGTATTTACAGGTATTTGTAAAGAGATAACTAATTTTTAAAAATAGCCCCCATTTAAATATTGAAGCAATTAACTTTCTTTTCCATAATCCCAACTTATTACAAAAGGTATACACTGTTATAGACCCATTATGGTAGCCTGCCTCCAACATGGCCCCCAATGATCCCCACCTCCTGTTATTCACACCCTTGTAGTCCTCCCTCACAATGTACCAGGACTGGTCTGTATGAACAGTAGCATATGGCAGAGGTGATGATATGTCACTTCCATGTTAGCCCAGTCTTGAGCTCTGGCTCTCTTTCTCTCAGATACCCCAGTCTGAAAGAAGCTAACCTGCCAAGCCGTGAACAGCCCTATGAAGAAGCCCATGCAAGGAGGACTTAACTCTCTGGCCAACAGCCAAAGAGAAACTAAGATCTGCCAACAACCACGACTGAGCTTTCAGGCAGATCCTCCAAACTCAGTAGAATCTTGAGATAACTATAGCCCAGCCAACAGGTTATCTCATGAGAGACTCTGAGCCAGAACCACCTAGCTAGGCTGCTCCCAAGTTTATCTTCCTGAGAAACTGTGAAATAAATAGTTGTTGTTTTACAAGTTGTTAAGCTTGGGGGGTATTTTGTTATGCAGCTATCAGTAACTAATATACCCATCCTGGAAGAAGTTTAAACTTTGAGACAGGGTCTCGCTCTGACCCCAGGCTCTATAGAGTGCGATGGCTATAGAGTGCAATGGCATGATCATGGTTCACTACAGCCTTATTCTCCTGGGCTCAAGCAATCTTCTCACCTCAGCCTCCCGAGTAGCTGGGACCACAGGCGTGCACCATGGTGACCAGCTAATTTTTACTTATTTATTTTTTACAGAGACAGGCTCTCACTGTGTTGCCCAGGCTGGTCTCCCATACACCACTGCCCAGCCAACGTTTCTAAATTTATTTTCTTGTAGAGACAGGGTCTCACTGTGTGCCCAGGCTGGTCTTAAACTCCTAGAGTCAAGTGACTCTCCTCCCTCAACCTCCCAAAATGCTGGGATTATAGGCATGAGCCACTGCACACAGCTAAAACTTTTTTCTCAGTTTTTATTTTTCCTAACTAGAAAAATAACAATATACCCACTGTAGAAAAAAATTCAAACAATAAAGAGTATGAATTAAAAATCTCTGCCTAGTAGCTTATATCCTATTTCCCAGATATAGTTACAGTTAATGCTTATGCATCCTCTGTATATCTATGTATCTATGTAATGCATATGTAAGCATGTATATAATTTACTTGATTTTTTAAACACACAAAAAGGATATTACAGTTCTGCAACTTGTTTTTACTTAATATATGCTGAATATCCTTATGTATTAGCATATATAAATCCTCATTATTCTTTTAAACATTTACATATAGTACTTTATTGTAGAGATATAACATTATTCACCAAATCTCCATTGATGAATATCTTGGGGTTGAACTAATCTATATTTATGAGGTCAACTTTTATGATGAAGCTATAAGACAAATTTCTAGAAGTCAAACTGGAAGTTCAAAAGGTTTATGTTTTTAAAATTGACATTATTGGCAAATCTCTCTTAAAAGGTCTATCAATTTATACCTCCCATCAATAATGCTTCATATTGCCTCATTGTCCCAATACTGACTATATATTAATCTCTGCCAATCTGAAAAGTGAGAAACACTTTAGTTTACAGTAGTTAACTTTGAATGATGCTGAGACTCTCTTTTGGGTGTCTTTCTCTGCTGTTTGCTTTTTCTGTAGCATTGCGATTTCCTTAATGATTTCTAGCTGTTCTCACACAGTAGAAAATTAGCCTAATGTTATGTGCTGTAAGTATTTCCCCCAGGTTACTGTTATGTTTTGACTTTGTTCATGGTATCTTTTGCTATAGTTTCTTGATTACGTAGTAAAATTCTTTTTTTATGCTTGACAGATTTTTAAATCATACTTAGTAGAGGTTTCTTCATTTCAAGATTATAAAACTATAAAACCATGTTTTACTCTAGTGTTTTATACTTTCATCTTTATATATCTTTGATAAGTATAGCATATATTTATTTTATTAATACCAACAAAACATTAATCCTAATACTAGTCTTATTAATATTAATATATTAATATATTACATTATATGCCATTCACTGTTCTAAATGCTTTACATATATTAATTTCTTTAATCCTCTAAAGTAAATAGTATTATTATACCCATTTATCAATAAGTGAGCCACAAAAGTTAAGATGTTTAACACAGTTACATGCTTAGGAACTAAATGGGCCGGAATTTGAATCAGGCAATCTGGCTCAAGTTTATGCTCTTAACCAATGATCTGCTGTCCTTTGCTACAAATGGCCAATTGTCCCAAAAACAGAATTCTAGTTTTAGTTCCAATTACTTTTCTTTGGGTTTTGGGCAAATCTTAGTTATCTTGGAATCTAGTTTTTCTGTCTTGTGGAAGGAAACAGGTATCTGTGCCATATCTCAAATCAAAGGATAATTTAACAGAAAATTGACAAGATGTGTTAGCTCCACTGACACAAGTACACAAAGGAAGTACCACTACACTCCTTGCCATAATAATGTATTAAAATACTTGTTTATAAAAGAGATAAGAATAAAGCATACATTTTCTAATTGTTTTCAATTTGTACTAAGTAATGTAATGGAATCTTCATTTCTGGTCATGCAATATATATTCTACGGCCAGCATAAAAATAACTTACACAGTCAAGCTGTAAGGGAAAAATATCGTCTACATTCCTCCTATAATTCCAAGAAGTATACAGAAAACCAAAATACTGATAACGCTATTTTACTAGGTGTATAATTTACTTTCCTTAGATTATTTTAGATGGTAATAATTCATCTGAAAGAATTTATTTACTTAAGGAAATAAAGTCTGTTAGGATCTTTCATTAACATGACAAAAGTAAAATGTTGTCCTCCTTTCTCCTATTTAAATATATTAAAAGATGGATCTGCTACTTTTCACTGTAGTGTCAGAAAACTCTACACTAGTAGAATTTATCAATGAAGAGCCAAGTCAGATTTAGAGAAATCTGTTCAAATATCTACCCACTTAGTGACTGATCTGGCATATCCATGCTACATGATCTGAAACGAGAAATAATCATTATGTCCCAACTATTCAAATGTCATTCTTTTAAAAATAACAGGAATGTCCTAGCTGCTGAAATTTATCAGAAGTGAGTTGCCCACCAGAATAAGTCTATTTACTTTCTAGCCTATCAAAGAAAGGTACTTACTCCAGGAAAACATGGCGGGTGGGAATATCTAATATATCTAATCATATGTGGATGCTTACTATTTCATACTTTACATCAAGACCTAAATGTTCCCAATGTATAAAAAAGTATCTGAAAGTAATTAAAGTTAATAAAGACAAATGTAAATCATTTTTAACATGTATTCAGTATTTTTAAATTACTGAGATATTTTGCTTTTTTGTACTATTTCTTCAAAAATCATTATGTATTTTACACTTATAGCACTTCTCAATCTGATCAACCATATGTCAAGTACTCAACAGCCATGTACAGCTAGTGGCCACCACACTGGATGGTGAAAGTCTACAGCATATGTCTATGATTCCAGTTGTTTCTGCCTCTCATGACAGATTAAATTTTCTGCCCTCAGTGTTTTCCCCCTATTCTTTTCTCGTGTACCTGACCTGCTTCAGTTTTCTTCCACATTTATTTAAGCTCTATGGCCTCCAAATATTGTATTCCAAGAAAGAACTATTTTTTCTAAGAGTAGAGCAACACAGTGCATTATGTACACATATACATATATTATGTTTAACTTATCTGAATACAAAACTCTTGTAGTAATTATTCATCTGTGATCTTTCTTGGGATTCAAAATGATTCTGCAGCATGTATGAAAAGACTGCTGGTATTTTAATACTTCTAAAATAGACATAAAAGTTGTGGAGAAAAAAATTTGTTACATATATAGTAAAATTTCTGAAAAATAACTTCAGAAGTACTTTTCTTATCACAAATGTGATAGTCATTGTAAAAAAAAAAATACAGAAAGTGATCAAATAAAAATCATCTTAATCTTCCCGAGATAACCTGCTAACATTCTGATGTATATCCACCCAGTATTTTCTTTTTGCATATATATGTATAATTTAGTTAAGCAAAAATGGGATTATAATGTATCTTTTAAATGATTCCTTCATTTAGCATGATTTGAATATCTTTCCATCATTATTTTTAATGTCTGAATAGTATTCCATTACATGAATTTACCATATTTTAATCAATTTTCTATTTGCCATTTAGGTTTTCATTTTTTTAACATAAACCACCTAATAAATAGATCTGTAGGTAAATTTTTGTGTTCATTCACTTTACTAAAAATAACTTCCTACCAGTTGCAATTGTTGGGTCAAGTCTCTAGTTGGCAGCTTAACTGTGCAGAAGTGGGAGATGTCAGGATGCCCAGCAATAAGGGAGGTAGAGACCAGAATCAAAGTGGGCCCAGACGCTAAATTTGGCAGAGACTTCAAAGTCCTTATAAATCTATTCCAAAAATGAAAAGAAAATATATTCCAAAAATTGGGGGAAAACGTTACCAGTAAATGAACAGACAAGGGATATCGAGAGAAATGAAAACTATTTAAAAAATATTCAAAATAAAACAAATAAATATGCTAAATGGTCTCTACAGCATGGCAGAAGACTTAATGAACCTTGATTAAGTTGACCAACCTTGAAGATTGGTTAAGAAAATGATCTAAGAAACAGAGAGAAAAAAAAAAAAGGCTGAAGAAAAATGAACAAAATTCGAGAGACCTGTGGGACAACACATAGCAGTCTAACACTTGTAATAATCAGTAAAGCATGTAGTGGGCTAAAGAGTGGCCCGCTAAAAGATTATGTACACATCCTAATCCCCCCAATCCTGTGAAAATTACATGGAAAAGTGTGATTATTGCCTTAAATGACAAAAGACATGCTTAGGTTAAAGATCCGGGGAAGAGGAGCCTCTCTTGGATTATTTGAGTGGGTTCTCAATGCAATCACATGTATCCTTATAAAATATACATACAGAAGAGAAGACATACACATAAACAGAGAGAAGGCAATGTGAAGTTGGAGCACAGAGTGATGTAGCCACAAGCCAAGGAATGCCAACAGTGAGACAAGTAGGAAGAGTCAATGAACATATTACTCCCCTAGGAGCCTACAGAAGGAGCATGACTGCTATGGTTTAAATGTTTGCTCCCCCAAAACTCATCTTGAAATTTCATTGCCATTGTAACGGTATTAAGAGGCTATGCCCTTATGAATGCATTAATGCCACTATCACAGAAGTGAGACTGGTATAAAAGGGCAAGTTTGGTCCCCTTTTCTCTGCCCTCACCTTTGCCCTTCTGCCACGTGATGTTTTCTGCCATGTTATGGCACAGCAAGAAGGCCCTAGCCAGGTGCTGGCACCTGATCTTGGATTTCCCAGCCTCCAGAATTGTGAGAAGTAAATTTCTGTTCATTATAAACTAGACAGTCTCAGGCATTCTGTCATAGTAGCACAAAATGGACTAAGAAGTAGACCTGCCAACACCTTAATTTCAGACTTCTAGACTTCATAACTGCAGAAAAATACATTTATGTTGTTTTAAGCCACCTACTTTGTGGCCATTTGTTTCAGCAGTCCTAAGTAACATTAATAAAGATATAGAACAGAAATTCTCAAAGTGTAGTATACAAAACTCCAGCAGTGCCAGAAACTCTTTGGGGAAAATCCATGAGTAAAAACTATTTTCATAATAGTACTAAGATGATATTTGCCTTTTTCACTGTGTTGACAATTATACTAATGATACAAAAGCAATGATGGCTGCAATGTGAACCCTGGGGCACAAACTGAAGCAATGGCACCAAGCAATACTAGCAGTTACTATATTCTTCACCACCATGCACTCACACATAATTTTATTAGATTAAAAATGATGGTCTCTGTGAAACATAAAGCACTTTTATTGCACACTGAAGTATAAATGTTATCTTCAGGAAAAGTATTTGTTTAACTTAGCTGTGAGCTCTATCATTGAACAAAACTTCAGCAAATAGAATACAACAATATATTGAAAGTAAAATACATCATGACCAAATGGGGTTCATATGAGGAATACAAGGCTGACTGACCATTTGAAATACATTCAATGTGATTCAACATATTAAAAGACTTAAGAAAAAGCCACATAATCACATCAATAGATACAGAAAATGCATTAGATAAAACTTGGCATCCATTCATGATAAAAACTCTCAATAAACTAGGAAGAGAAAGAAACTTTCTTAACCTGATAAGGACTATCTACTAAAAACCTATAGCAAACCATACTTAATGGTAAGGAACAGACAGACCGCTTTCGTCCTAACATTGATTACATGGAAGGCAAGATGTCCTCTCTCATCATTCCTATTCAATAATGTACAAGATGTAACAGCCCCTTCAGTGAGGCAAGAAAAATAAATAAATAGTAGATAGACTGGAAAGGAGTAAAAAACAAAACAAAACAAAACAAAAAAACCTGTCTTTATTTGCAGAATGACATGACTAAGTAGAAAATCCCAAAAAAAATCTTCCAAAAAATGCCTGGAATTAATAAGTGAGTTTATCAAGGTCATAGAATATAAGGTCAATATACAAGAATCAAGTATGTCTCTAAAGATCAGTAGTAAACAAGGGGAATTAAGATTTTAAAAAACAGTATCATTTATAATAGCACAAAAAAGAAGTACTTAGATGTAAATCTAATTAAATATGTTCAGAACCTATATAAAGAAAACTACAAAACGCTGATGAAAGGAAGCAAGGATTTAAAGAAATGGAATGACATACTGTGTTCATGGATTAGAAGACTTGATATTATGATGTAACTTATCTCAGTTTTGATCTTTAGATTCAATGCAATCATAATAAACAACGCCAGTAGGTTTTTTTTGTAGATATCAACAAGCGGATTCTAAAATTTCTATAGTAATACAGTTACTAAAAACAAACAAAAACTGAAAAGGAACAAAGTTGGAAGACTCACATTACCCAATTTTAAGGCTTACTTTATAGGTTACAACAATTTAAGAAGTGTGGTATTGGTGAAAGGACAGATACACAGAATGCAACAGTCTAGAAACAGACCCACAAAAATACAGTCAACTGATTTTTGACAAAGGTGCCAAGGCAATGCAATTGAGGAAAGATAGTTCTTTCAACAAATGGTGCTGGAATAACTAGATATCTACATGTGAAAAAAAGAAAAGAACCTCAACATATACCTCTGGTCTTAAACAAAAATTAAGTCAAAATGAATCATAGGCCGGGTGTGGTGGCTCATGCCTGTAATCCCAGCATTTTGGGAGGCCTAGGTGGGCGGATTACCTGAGGTCAGGGGTTGGAGACCAGCCTAGCCAACATGGTGAAACCCCGTCTCTACAAAATTAGCCGGGCATGGTGGTGCATGCCTGAAATCTCAGCTACTCGGAAGGGCTGAGGCAGGAGACTCGCTTGAACCTGGGAGGCGGAGCTTGGAGTAAGCCAAGATCGCACCACCACACACCAGCCTGGGTGACAAAAGTGAAACTCCATCCCCCCAAAAAAAAAGAATCCTAAATCTCATTGTAAATTAAACACTAAAGAGAAAATATAAATTTTTGAAGGGAATCTGGGATTGACAATGAATTCTTACTACAGAGGCCAAAGGGGCAGCTCCCCTTGGCCCTCTGAAGGTGTGCTGAAAAATCAACTTGCAAAAGGCAGATTAACAGGATAAAAGACATACAAATTTATTTAACGTGTAGACCCAAAGATAGAGGAAACTGTCCATTTTTATCCTTAGGTTCAACAAAGTACGGACAGCCATGCAGAAGTATAATTGGATAAAAAGGCTATAATCTAATGTGAACAGACTGAATGGGAAAACCCAGGAAGGCCTATCTGTTTAGATTCTTCTTGGCCTGAGCACACATTCTTTCTTTCTGCTTATGGGGCAGGACCCTCTCTGGAATGGGGGTCTTATGACCTACATTCAAACAACGTAGGTGAGATAATTTCTTTAAGGCCAGTTTTTACACACAGGACAGAGGGAAAGTTAGAATAATATTTTTAGGTTTTGTGGCTTGCTTTGGGGAAAAAAGGTTCCAGTTTCTATGACCTGCCTTGGGGAAGAGGAAATCTGGTTTCTAAGGCTAGCCTCAGGGGAGAACGGGACTGAGAGACAGGCAGGCAACAGAAAGTCAGAGAAAAACTTTTGCTTCTGAGGCTACTTCTGAGGCCTTCATTTTGGAGTTTTGTTTTATTTTTCTTTCTTTTTTTTTTTTTTGGAGACAGAATCTTGCTCTGTCACCCAGGCTGGAGTGCAGTGGTGCGATCTCAGCTAACCCCAATCTCCACCTGAGGGTTCAAGTGATTCTCCTGCCTTACTTTCCCTAGTAGTTGGGAATACAGGCACCCACCACCATACCTGGCTAATTTTTGCATGTTTAGTAGAGACAGGGTTTCATCACGTTGGCCAGGCTGGTCTTGAACTCCTGGGCTCAGGCAATCCTCCTGCCTCGGCCTCCCTAAGTGCTGGGATTATAGGCGAGAGCTACTGCACCCAGCCTGAGGTTTCGTTTTCTGAGCCTCAACATTACCTATGATACTCAAAGCATAGTCAGCAACATAAAATATTGAGAAACTTGACTTTACCAAAATGAAAAAAAAAGTTTGCTCTGTGAAAGGAGCTAAGGATTAAAGACAGATAAGACACAGTTGGCCAGGTGTGCCTGAGGTCAGGAGTTCGAGACCAGCCTGGGCAACATGGAGAAACCCTGTCTCTACTAAAAATACAAAAATTAAACGGGTGTGGTGGCACATGCCTGTAATCCCAGCTATTTGGGAGGCTGAGGCAGGAGAATCACTTGAACCCAGGAGGTGGAGGTTGCAGTGAGCTGAGATCACGCCATTGCACTCCAGCTTGGGGGACAAGAGTGAAACTCCATCTGTTGCGGGAAGTCAGGGATACCGAACGGCAGGACCTGCTGAAGCCGTGACAGAAGAACATAAATTGTGAAGATTTCATAGACATTTATCACTCCCGCAATCAATACTCTTTTAATTTCCTATGCCCTCTTAATCCTGTCATCTTCGTAAGCTGAGGATGTATGTTGCCTCAGGACCCTGTGATGACTGCGTTAACCGCACAAATTGTTTGTAGAGCATATGTGTTTAAACAATATGAAATTCTGGGCACCTTAAGAACAGGATAACAGGGATTTTCAGGAACAAGGGAGATAACCTTAAAGTCTGGCTGCCTGTGGGCTGGGCAGGCAGAGCCATATTTCTCTTATTACCGAACACAGGTAAGAGAAATATCGCTGAATTCTTTCCCCAGTAAGGAATATTAATAATTAACAGCCCTGGGAAAAGAATGCATTCGGCGGGGGGCGGGGGGGGGGGGGGCTAAAATGGCCACCCTAGGAATGTCTGCCTTATGCAGTTGCAGATAAGGGATGAAAACATGCCCTGGCCTCCGGCAGCACCCCCAGGCTTGCTAGGATTAGGAAATTCCAGCCTGGTGAATTCTAGTCAGACCGGTTCTCTGCTCTTGAACCATGTTAAGATGTTTATAAATGACAGTGCATGCACAGCGGGACATGGAAGTTCATTAGTGATTCTAGTTTTGCCCTGACCTTGAGATCTCACCCTGATCTTCTGCCTTGTGATCTTTTGTTGCCCTTAAAGCATGGGATCTCTGTGACCCACATTCTATTAGTACACTCCCTCCCCTTTGAAAATTGCTAATAAAAACTTGCTGGTTTTAGGGTTCGGGGGCATCACAGAACCTGCCGACATGTGATGTCTCCCCCAGATACCCAGCTTTAAAATTTCTCTCTTTTGTACTCTTTCCCTTTATTTCTCAGACCAGCTGACGCTTAGGGAAACAGAAAAGAACCTACGTGAAATAACGTTGAATTATTGGAGGCAGGTTCCCCCGATATCTGTCTAAAAAATAAAATAAAATAAAAATAAGACACAGTCATGAAAATGTTCAGGAAAATTAAAAGAATAACACAGAAAGAAAATGTTTGCAAATCAGATACTCAATAAAAAACTTGTATCCAGAATACACTAAGAACTCTTAAAACTCAACTAAAAAAATAGACAACCCAACCAAAAATTGGTAAAACATCTGAAAAGATAATCACCACAAAAGATATAAGAATGTAAAATATACACGAGAAGATGCTCATCATTAGTTATTAGGAAAACACAAATTAAATTACAACAAGACACTATCAAAAACCGAAAATATCAAATGCTGGCAAAGATGTGGTGCAAGAGAAACATTCACTCATTGTTGGAGGGAATACATACTAGTATAGCCACCCTGAAAAATAATTTGGCAATTTGTTATAAACTTAAGTATATATTTACTATGTAACCCAACAGTCCCACTGTAATTATTTACCTAAGTGAGCTGCAAACTTGCGTTCACACAGAAGCCAGTACATGAATGTTTATGGTAGCTTTTTTTATAACTACCAAACACTGGAAACAACCAAGATGTCTGATAACAGAGGAAGGGACAAATAATCATGGTGTACACATACAACAGAATACTACTTAGCAATAACAAGGAACAGAATATCAATTTGTGCAGTAGCATGGATGAATGTAGCTAAGCAAAAGGAGCCAGACCCAAAAGGCTACATATTATATGGTTCCGTTTACATGACATTCAGAATAACAAGGATAGAGAACAGAGCAATGGCTGCCAGGGGCTGGTGAGAGGTACTGACTACAAGAACTTTTTTTTTTTTTTTTCATGGTGATGGAACTGTTCCAGATGGTACTGCAGTGGCATAATAGATACATGATTACATATGTTTATCTAAACCTATACAGCTGTACTCTACAAAGAATGAAAGGAAATATACTATAGGTAAATTTTCTTTAAAAAATCAACCAGGATATCAAGAAAACCTAGGCTAGAATACAGACTGTGACAGATCAGTCTAACTGTATTACAAATGTATGATAACCTAACTGAATGATGTTTAGGTAATACAGATACAGATAGACACAAAAATAATTATAGATGGGTTAGCATATACATACACATACTCACATTTCATAGCTCTGTCGACTTTCAGAGCCTGAAGCAGTGACACCCCCGTAGTAATAAGCATATCCAACACCCAGTTCTTGGTTTCTAAATATCATCCTCCAATAAAAGAAACCAGAGTCCCTTGGACATAGGGCTGATTTTGGTACTGGGATAAGGCAAGTACAAGATAGAGTAACTTGTAGTGTCAGAAAGTAAGGAAGTGGCCAAACAACAAAAAGATTGGGGGAAAAGGATACAGAAGCCAACTTGAAAGAGCTCTCAATGGCCACAGCTGCAATAATCTGAGCAACAAAAGTAAGTATCAATAGTATTGGCACTTTGGGAGTCAAGGTAGGAGGACTGCTTGAGGGCAGGAGGTTGAGACCAGCCTGGGCAACAGAGCAAGACTCCATTTCTTAAAAAAAAAAAAAAAAAATTAGCGAGGCAGATGACACCAGCTACTTGAGAGGATTGCTTGAGCCCAGGAGGTTAGGGATGCGGCAAGCCATGACTGTACCACTGCACTCCAGCCTAGGCAATGGAGCAAGACCCTGTCTCCCTCTCTATATACAGCATTGGATTATAGCCCAAATAATAAAATAAATATTTGTGAGTTTATAATAACATACACAAATGATTGAATAAATTTTAAAATGGGATTAAATGGGCAAATCTCCCTTATAAGAAACAGGGAAAGAGAAAATTACCATTAGAAATCCACAGTAGCTGGTGCTGTGGCAAATATCTGTAATCCCAGCTACTGGGAAGGCTGAAGTGAGAGGATCCCTTAAGCCCATGAGTTCTGAGCTGTAATGTGTTATGCTGATTGGGTGTCTACACTAAGTTTGACATCAATATGGTGACCTTCCAGGAGCAGGGGACCACCAGGTTACCTAAGGAGGGGTGAACTGGCAGAAATAGGAAATTAAGGAAATCAAAATTCCCATGCTAATCAGTAGTGGGACTACAACTGTGAATAGCCAGTGTACTCCAGCCTGAGCAAGAGGAAGACTCTGGCTCTTTAAAAAAAAAAAAAAAAAAAAAAAAGAATTGCACAGTAGTAATTGATGCAGGTGAGAGTAAGCAAAACTCATGAGTGACATGCTAAAATTAGTGAGTAAATTTTTTTTTTTTTGAGATGAGTCTCACTCTGTCACCCAGGTTGGAGTGCAGTGGCGTGATCTTGGCTCACTGCAACCTCCACCCCCTGGGTTCAAGCAATTCTCCTGCCTCAGCCTCCCAAGTAGCTGGGATTACAGGTGCCTGCCACTGCGTCCAGCTAATTTTTGTATTTTTAGTAGAGATGGGGTTTCACCATCCTGGCCAGGCTGGTCTTGAACTCCTGATCCACCCGCCTCTGCCTCCCAAAGTATTGGGATTATAGGTGTGAGCCACCGCGCCTGGCTGTGAGTGAAATTTTGAGAAGAAAGAGAATGGTAGAATAACTTCAAAGTATCTCCCAAAGAATATTTCTTAATTACTGTGGTGATTTGAACATAAGCCCACAAATCATTTGGTATACCTCACTGCAGCAGGTAGAGTTTAATTCCCTTTTTTCCCTACATTTTTAAGAGACAGGGTCTTGCTCTGTCACCCAGTCTGGACTACAAAGGTATGATCATAGCTCACTGTAACCTTGAAGCCCTGGGCTCAAGTGAACCTCCCATCTCAGCCTCCAGAGTAGCTGGGACTACGGGTGAGTGCAACCACACCCTGGTAATAATTTTACTTTGTTTGTAGAAACAAGGTCTATGTTAGCCAGGCTGGTCTTGAACTCCTGGCCTCAAGTAATCTTCCTGCTTCGGCCTCCCAAAGTGCTGAGATTACAGGTATGAGCCACTGCATCCAGCTTCTCTTTCTTTTCAAAGTAGGCTGGAGTTAAGTGAATCACTCCTAATAAACAGACCATGAAAAGGAAAAAATAACTTCACAGAGGAAGAACCTCGTAGACATCCCTCTATTATGGACTCAATGTTTATGTCCCTCCAAAACTATGCTGAGGCCCAATGTGATGGTGTTAGGAGGTGGGGCCTTTGGGAGGTAATCAGGTTTACATTAGGTCATGAAGGCAGGACCACCATGAGAGAAGGAGTGCCCTTATAAAAAGAAGAGAGAGATCTCTCTACGTGCACATACCAAGATAAAGGCCATGTGAGCACACAGTGACAAGGTGGATAGAGGGCCCTCATTAGAATATGACCATGCTGACACTCTCTCAAACTTCCAGCCTCCAGAACTGTTGTGAAAATAAATGTCTGGGCGTAGTGGCACACACCTGTACTCCCAGCAATTTGGGAGGCCGAGGCGGGCAGATTGCTTGGGTCCAGGAGTTCAAGACTAGCTTGGGCAACATGGTGAAATCCCGTCTCTACAAAAAAAAAAAAAAAAGAAAAATTAGCCGGGCATGGTGGCACATGCCTGTAGTCCCAGCTACTTGGGAGGCTGAGGTGGGAGGATTGCTTGAGCCTGGGAGGTCAAGGCTTCAGTGAACCATGATTGAGCCACTATACTCCAACCCAGGTGACAGTGAGACACTGCCTCAAAGAAGAAAAGAAATGTCTATTGTTTAAGCCTCAGTCAATGATGTTTCAATATAGCAACCTAGCTAAGACAACCCTCTTAACCAAGTGCCCAAGGTTAACATGATCAGTAATAAAACAAGCTGGTATCACATAAACCCTGAAATGACTCAATAAAAAGCATACTTCACCTGTGTGGTATTCTTACGAAAAATTCATACACACAATCTAATCATGAGAAAGCATCAGCAAACTCAAAGTGAGGAACTGTCTACAAAATACCCAATCAGTACTCTTCAAAAACGAGGAAGTCATTGAAAAAAAAAAAAAAAAGACAAGACTAAGAAACTGTCAGACTACAGGCTAAGGAGACATGACAACTAAATGCAACATGATATCCTGAATTAAATCCTGAAAAAGAAAAAAAGACATTCGTGTAAAAACTGGTGAAACATCAATAAAATCTGCAGTTAATTTTATTTCACCAATGTTAATTTCCTGGTTTTGATAAATGTACCAAAGTTTTGGAAGACAGGCTGGGCACAGTGCCTCATGCCTGTAATCCCAGCACTTTGGGAGGCTGAGGTGGGCAGATCAGGAGTTCGAGAACAGCCTGACCAACATGGCGAAACCCCATCTCTACTGAAAATACAAAAACGCAAAAATTAGCCAGGCGTGGTGGCAAGTGCCTATAGTCTCAGCTACTTGGGAGGCTGAGGCAGGAGAATTGCTTGAACCTGGGAGGCTCAAAAAAAAAAAGTTTCATAAGTTATTGTTAGAGGAAGCTGACTGAAGGGTACTGCACTTTCTGTACTATCTTTGCAACACTTCTGTAAGTCTAAAATTATTGCAAAATAAAGTTTTTAATACATCAGTAGAAAAAGGTACTGGAAATGACCTATTAAATTGTATGACACACCAAACATAGCCAGAGTGATTTTCCTAAAAAGCAGATCTGATATTGTTAACTCCCTGGTTTGATGCCTTCTAATGGTTTACCTTGCCATAAAAAAAAAATTCAAATTATTTAACATGACCAATATAACATATGTCCATATCCTAATCTCTGAAACTTGTGAATATGTTAGATTACCTGGCAAAGGGGAATTAAGGTTGCACATGGTATTAAGAATGTTAATCAACTGACCTTAAAATAGATTCTTGATCACCCAGGTGAGACCAATATAATCACAAACATCCTTAAGAGCAGAAAAGCAGAGGTAGAAGAGAGTCAGAGGGAGATGTGACTACAGAAGAATTCTCAGACAGATGCAATGTTGCCGGCTTTGAACATGGAGAAAGTGGGCCATGGACCAAGGAATGGGGGCAGCATCCAGAAGCTAGCTGACAAAGGCAAGAAATTAATTCTCCCTTAGATTCTCTAGAAGGAAATGCAGCCCTGTAGATGCCTTGATTTTAGCTCAGGTGGACTTCTAACCTATAGGTGATAAATTCATGTTGTTTGAAGCCACCAATTTGTGGTCATTTGTTACAGCAGTAAATAGAAAACAATGCAAAGACTCTCCATCATCTGACCTCTGCTTACCACTCCTGCTTTATCACTCACCACCTCTTCATACAATAATTTTCAAGAGGTATGCCTTAATATACTAGTATACTAGTAGTCTTCCACATGCCTCTGCCAACATTTGATCAATAAATAAAATTTAATTTTGCTACACTTAAGATGCTTACTGATATGGTGAAGTCAAATAGAATGCTGAGCTGGTGGGAAAAAAATACTGTTTGCCACAAAAAAGCAAAGAAGCCACAGTACAACATCAACTAAGACTGTATGCTTGAGTTTCACCTCAAGAGGCCCTAAAAGAGGTTCATCAGGGCAGAAGACAGTTTTACTTTAAGCTGTCTTTTAGAGGCTTCTGAAGGGGATCAAGTGAGTATGTGATACCTTTTTTGAAACTTTTAATACAAGTGTTCAAAGTGTAATTCCTTTAAGAATGCCACCAAAAATTTTAGCACTCAAGTAGCCATGAGCATGAAAAGGCTGAGAATCACTGTTCTACACACATCCTTATCATGCTAAATTTTTTTCAAGCCATGCTTCCTCACCTCTCAATCTTCAGATAGGCTTTTCCCTCTATATGGAACCTTCCAAAATACCCTCTTCTGCTTCACCTGACCAATTCTTAACTTATTTTTCAGATCTCAGCTCAGCTCTTCTCTAGGAAAACATTCTCTAATCCTACAAGTGAATGCATGCCATTATATAATATTGCTTCCACAGTATTTTGGACCCTTATGACAGAACTTTTCACATGGAACTGTAATTGTCTAATTGTAAATTCTGCAAGTGAAGAAATTCAGTCTAGTTTGCTCTTAGCTCTATCCTATCCCCCAAAGCTTAGTGTAATGGCTGGCTGATGGAAACTATTACTGTATTTTTATAAAATGAAGCCTAGTAAATAATCATCAAGTATTTCTGTATCAGGCACTTATCACAATGTATCAGTAAGGAATACTATATGCTACTTAAACACAAAGAACATGAAACTTAAAAAGCTTTCACTATGTAAAATAATTTATACCATAATACAAAAACAGGTCTTTTTTCTGCTTTGGCGTTTTACACTTTTTACCCTGTTCACGTATAAGAAAAGTGTTTTTAACAAAAAGAAATGAAAATCTATCGTATTTCATTATATCTAAGGTGTGTTTTGATACTGCCACTATTTATCTTCACAGGTGTATTAGGTTCCTGCTGCTACTATAACAAAGTACAACAAAGTCAGTGTTTACAACAACACAAATTTATTCTCTTACAGTTCTGGAGGTCAGAGGTCCAAAATCAGTTTCACTGGGCTACAAAGTGTCAAAGGACAGGGCTGGTTCCCTTTGGACACTCTGAAGAGACAATCCGTTTCCTTGCCTTTTCCAGCTTCTAGTGGCCACTGGTATTCCTTGGCTTGTGGCCCCTTCCATCTCCAAAGCACATCACTCTAACTTCTGCTTCTGTCTTCACATTTCCTTCGCTGCTGGCTCTGACTTGTCCTGTGTCTCTCTAATAAGAACCGCTGTGATTGTATCAGGCCTACCAAGTTCCAGGAAAACCCCATCTCAAGATCCTTAACTTAATCATTGCTGCAAAGGTTTCAGGGATTAGGACATGGACATAGCTGGGGAACCCATTATTCAGCCTACCACATCAGGTATCAATGGCAGATTCTCACACAACTATATTATGATTTCACTTTATGGAAAGCAAGTTTAGAATTCCACTGATTCTAAAATGCACCCCAATTTCAGAGGTAAAAAATGTAAAAAAAAAAAAAAAAAAGCATCTTAGAATAAATTAATTTGATTATTGCACTCCCCAAATTGCCCAATACAATGCCTTACAAATAAGCATCAAATAATCACTGAAAAACTAAAAAACAGGCTGGGTGCGGTGGCTCACGCCTGTGATCCCAGCACTTTGGGAGGCTGAGGCAGGGGGATTGCTGGAGTCCAGGAGTTTGAGACCAGCCCAGGCAACATAGTAAGACTTCATCTCTACAAACATGAAATAAAAAATTACGCAGGTGTGGTGGTTTGTGCCTGTAGTCCCAGTAACTTGGGAGGCTGAGGTGCTAGGCTTGCTTCAGCCCAGGAGGTCGAGGCTGCAGTGAGCCAAGATTGCACCACCGCACTCCAGCCTGGGTGACAGAGTGAGACCCTGTCTCAAAAAATAAATAAATAAAATAAAATAATAAAAATAACAGGCTGGGCACAGTGGCTGATGCCTGTAATCCCAGCACTCTGGGAGGCTGAGACGGGCGGATCACGAGGTCAGATCGAGACCATCCTGGCTAACACAGTGAAACACCATCTCTACTAAAAATACAAAAAAAAAAAAAATATTAGCTGGGCGTGTGACGGGCACCTGTTGTCCCAGCTGCTTGGGAGGCTGAGGCAGGAGAATGGTGTGAAGCTGGGAGGCGGAGCTTGCAGTGAGCCGAGATTGCACCACTGCACTCCAGTCTGGGCGACAGAACAAGACTCCGTCTCAAAAAAAAAAAAAAAAAAAAAAAAACAAAGAAAGAAAGAAAAAAACTAAAAAAACGGCCAGACGTGCTTGTAATCCCAGCACTTTGGGAGGCTGAGGCAGCAGACTGCTTGAGTCCAGGAGTTCAAGACCAGCCTGGACAACAGAGTGAAACTCCATCTCTACAAAAATTACATAAAATTAGATAGGTGTAGTGGCGCACACCTGTAGTCCCAGCTACTCAAGAGGCTGAGGTGGGAGGATCACCTGACCCTGGGAGATCGAGGTTGCAGTGAGCAGTGATCGCTCCAGCTTGGGTGACAGAGTGAGACCCTGTGTCAAAACAAAAACAAACAAAACAAAAAAATTCAGTTTTTATATAATCTCTGAAAGAATTTTATATTCTTAGCTTCAAGTGAACTATGTCAAATAAAAGAGGGAAACAGATGATTCTGACACATTATCTACTCACTGGTACCAATCTGAATGAAGAAATAAAATATTTTTAACAAATGGTCTATAATCTTTTCAATGGAGCTGCTCAGCTGGTCAGCCTGACTGACATATCATGTGCCAGCAAGATACAGCCTATGATTTTCTATAAGCATGTATGCCCTCCTTAGCAAGACTAAATTATCACAAGATCTACCCCCAGGACATATCTGTCTCAGTAGCATAACCTCCTTTCAGACACTAGATTCTCACCAAAGGAAAACTGATTCTCTTGCTTTAAGAAAACCTAACATGAAAATTAAAATTTATAAAACAAATATTTCATGCAAGTCTAGTCCCTGTACCAAAAAAAAAAAAAAAAAATCACAGGATCTCTTTAGGGCATATGAAATAGGATTTGGTTTGAAAAATTCTCTAACTGACTTCCCTTTATTCTACTTTCACTTCCCTCTAATTCATTACTAACGCCACCAGAGTACTTTTTAACATTCCTTACCACACAATCTTTAATGGCTCTTCTTTGATCCAAATGAAGTCTAAACTTCTTAGGATAATTTCTAGGAACCTCCATTAGCAGCCCCAACATAATTGTAAAAACTATTCTTTTTTTTTTTTTTTCTTTTGAGATGGAGTTTAGCTCTTGTTGCCCAGGCTGGAGTGCGATGGCATGATCACGGTTCACTGCAACCTCCACCTCCCGGGTTCCAACAATTCTCCAGCCACAGCCTCCCAAATAGCTGGGATTACAGGCACTCGCCACTACACCCAGCTAGTTTTGTATTTTTAGTAGAGATGGGTTTTTACCATGTTGGCCAGGCTGGTCTCGAACTCCTGACCTCAGGTGATCCACCCACCTCAGCCTCCCAAAGTGCTGGGATTACAGGCATGAGCCACCACGCCAGGCCCAAACTATTCTTTCATTACTCTCTCTCCCTTGTACCCCTGCACTGCTCAGAGTACATTTTTTAAATTCCTTACCTTTGATTCATGCATTTTTACCTGACAATTCAAAATGTGTCCATCATTTTAGATATAGCTGAAGTTCTAACTTCCTCCCTTAAGATTCCCTATTACTTTAACCAAAAAGAATTGTTTCCTCTTCAAAACTCTGGGCACCCTTCTCACAGGCCTTATGAAGGAAACACATGTTCGGTGCTGACAGTCCTCTCCTCTTTTACTGAGGGGTACAGAACTCCTGGAGTGCAGAGAACATTCACATTTGTATGCCCAGAGTATCTAGCACAAAATGTTATGTAAAGAGGAGCTACATAAATATTTGCTAGGAATTGTAAATTAAATTTATAGGCCAGGCATGGTGGTTCATGCCTGTAATCCCAGCACTCTGGGAGGCAGAGGTTGGAGGGTCACTTGAGCCTAGGAGTTCGAGACCATCCCAGGCAACACAGTGAGATCTCGTCTCTAAAATAAAAGTTATATATAACTGTTAGGATTACATATGCATTGCATAAAATAAGGTTCAGGTGTTTAAGATCAAAATTGATGGTAAATGAGATAATCGGAGGGACAAAGTTCTTAAAAGAGAGGGAACAGAATTCTGTACCCAAATAATCTGAATTTGTCTCAGATAACACAAGAATAATAATATGCAGGAAGACTGATAGATTTGGTGGCAGAAGATTAATACTTTATCTTCAGATTGTCAGATTGCTTTCAATTTCTTAGTAAAATAAGTAAGGTCACCATTGGAAAGGGAGGCAGAGAGACAGGATACTGAGAATTTGAGGGAAAAGGGGAGCATGTGACACTGGGAATGGAGCAGGGAAATACCACAGGACTAACTGGTACTGAGAGCTCACTTAAGAGATATTATCATAAATATAAAGTTAGGGAAACTTCAAGGAAAATAAAGCATCAACATTGGATTATTCCAATATTACAATACAGCCATTTTATAGGGAAAAAAAACATTTGACATAAAAAGGTTACCAACCCTAGTAAAAATGTGCAAAATTGATAAATGAGTAATATAAACATACAGGAAAACACAAAAATAAAGCAAGTTACCTGAATAAGATTGTAACAGTCATGATTTCCACCATACTACAATTATTGTTTAAAAAGAAAAAAATGAAGAGAGAAAACAAAAACCACATCTCTAATTCGACTACTCCTAAGATTTCCATAATAGCATGATCATTCCCCCTCCCCGAGACACATTTTAATATTAAAAATAGTTGTTTCATTAATATTTTCCTGAATTGAATTCCAACTTTTTTTTTCAGTCAGATCAAAGTCAGATTTCAGTTTCCATTATCTGAACACAAACATCAAGGTCAGCAAAGTACAAGTTCCTTTATCCTACTAAGATAAATTCATACTAACTTTGAGGTAGAATCAGATCGAAGAATGTAATCACTGAATTCATTCATCACTTAATTACAAAGAAATAGGCCAATATTCAGTCAGTATGCACCCAGGTATGCATTTTAACAATTATCTTTGTTAAAATATTAAAATAGCTCTGAATCAGTTGGTAATGAGTCATAGCCATGGTCCTATTCCCCTGCTTTACCCCACCATGCTAGCCCAAACCTTCTCATAATCCGCAGCTGAAGGAGTAATGCCTGGCACAGCTGAAAGCTTATAGGATCCTGCTCTGGTATGAAGGATGGTATCCATTTACTGGTCAGTATACACAGTACTGATTACTGAATATTTTAATATACTCTCCCCGCCAATAAGGTATCACTAACAATGCCAAAATACAGATTTTTAATGAGCATAAAAAATGTGCATGCTTGCACACCCACACACCCCTAAGGCAATAGGCAATTACAAACCTTGGTGATTTCAAAAATGAGGAGTCTCAGATTACATCCGGATATCCTAGGTTATCATAATGCAAGGCTAACAGTTATAGAGCTTCTTCCCAAGCTCTGAGAGAAATGTTTTCTTGTATTCTTTCTCTCCTACATTCCATAAACTGCAAATATACCTGAGGATGAATGTAACTGTTCCAGTCACCGCTGGCGGACAGAGCCTACAGACACAGGCTATGTAAACAACTGGATTAAATCTCACTGCATTAAGTATAGATTATTCCTGCTACAACATCAATTATCCTTCTTGGATACCACGACAATGAGTGCTACGAGTGAGGGGCCAAAAGACAACCAAGGCCACACATGGTGGCTCACGCCTGTAATCCCAGCACTCTGGGAGGCCAAGGTAGGAGAATCACTTGAGCCTGGGCAACATGGTGAAACCCCGTCTCTACAAAAAATACAAAAATTAGCTGGGCATAGTGGCATGCCCCTGTAGTCCTAGCTACTCAGGAGGCTGAAGTGGGAGAATCACCTTAACCCGGGGAGGTCAAGACTGCAGTGAGCTGTGATCATATCACTGCACTCCAGCCTGGGTGACAAAGTGAGGCCCTGTCTCAAAATACAGAAAGAAAAGAAAATCAATATTGGTTCAGAATCCACTACATGCCAGATACCTTGCTTTTCTACATATAATCTGATATGCTTCTCAAACAATTCTGTGAAGTATCACTATCATCTTTTATATACAAACAAACAGGGCCATGAAAGCCCACCAATTCATATGAATTCAAATCGTTGGTAAGGAGTAAAGAAGCCAGGCATTGCTGGTTCCAAAGCCAGGCTTATAGCTCATTTCACAATATCCATTAATCAGAAATCCTAAGGAAAACAAGTTAAGACTTGGCCACTGGCTAGGCAAGACATGATTTTACCACTCCCTCTCGCTACTTCATCCTGCTTTTCCTCAGTTCCTGTTACAAATGACTTCTGGCACACAATTTTAGAAAACTTAAAACCCATTAAACTTACCTTTCCATAAGCAAACTAGCTAAAATAGATGGCCTATTACCAGAAACCTTCCAAGAATGCATTTGCGGACATAAGGGATGGAGGACTGGAAAGCAGAAGAAAATAAAGAGAAAACTAAAATAGTGACTGAGCCTTAAATACAAAAAAGGGGAGAGGGAGCTGGCACACAGACTCCTGTCAGTGGCCAGTCTTCAAAAGCAATAACGAATAGGAAACCAAGTTCACTTAACTGAGTGCCTATTACAAGCTGCTACTACTGGGCATATGATGAAGAAAACCCATATGGTTTCTGCCACCCGAAGAATTTATAAAATGGTGTTCTGAAGAAAATGGAAGGGAGGGACTCTAATTGCTAAGCCCCTTCTGCGGCTAAGTACTTTAAAAATAGTACCTTATTAAATGTAATTCTCTCAACAACTCTGTAAGAAAGGTATTATTATACTCTGAAGCATGTTAAGTAAGTTTCTCCACAAAAATTTGGGCTATATCAAAGCCTACAACCTTTTCACTAGTCCACTCCTTCTGGACAATTCTGAGTATGCTCAGCCTATTGAAAATAGTAGCTTCTCCAGGGCTGAATATATATAACATGATCTTTTCTAACAACGCTGACAATGAAGATGCCTCATTTCTAGGAAAGAAAATTATTCTAATACCTTTAGCATAAAATACTTCAGGAATTACAGATGAATTGGAAAGATAAAGTAACATGAAATACTAGTGGTGGCAATGAATATGGTTTACAAAATTAATTACTGCTACAATCCCAGAAACTGGGGGGGAGACGGAGGGAGTGAAAAGACACTGCAAACAACTAAAGCAATATATATAGCAATAAAAAATAAAAATTAAACCCAGATATAAGACACTTGTTTACATATGGAGTGAATACTTTAAGATCTTTTTTTTTTTTTTTGCGACGAAGTCTCGCTCTTGTCCCCCAGGCTGGAGTGCAATGGCACAATCTTGGCTCACCACGACCTCCACCTCCCAGGTTCAAGTGATTCTCCTGCCTCAGCCTCCCGAGTAGCTGGGATTACAGGCACCTGCCACCACGCCTGGCTAATTTTTGTATTTTTAGTAGAGACGGGTTTCATCCTGTTGTCCAGGCTGGTCTCAAACTCCTGACCTCAAGTGATCCGCCCGCCTCAGCCTCCCAAAGTGCTGGGATTACAGGCGTAAGCCACCATGCCCAGCCTACTTTAAGATCTTTGAGATATCTATCAATCAGCTTAGAGCCAGGCTCAGTGGCTCACGCCTGTTAATCCCAGCACTTTGGGAGGCTAAGGCGGGTGGATCATCTGAGGTTGGGAGTTCGAGACCAGCCTGACCAACATGGAGAAACCCTGTCTCTACTAAAAATACAAAATTAGCCAGGCATGGTGGTGCATGCCTGTAATCCCAGCTACTCGGGAGGCTGAGCAGGAGAATCGCTTGAACCCGGGAGGCGGAGGTTGCAGTGAGCTGAGATTGTGCCATTGTATTCCAGCCTGGTCAACAAGACTGAAACTCAGTCTTAAAAAAAAAAAAAAAATCAGCTTAGGAGGAAATTATGTATTCAGACACAGTCACTTTAATACCACAGGGGTATATTCATGAGAGGACCTGACGCTTCCGGTTAGCTATAAATGGAGACTAGAAACCTGAGACACTGATGTGGCTCTGATCAAAAGGAACTTATTCGAGATACACTAGGGAGATTTATACCTTATACCATTTTAAATGCTGCATGTGCCCTCAAAGTTTAAGGGTTTCCAGTGACTGACCCGATAGTACTGCTGTATGAATGGTATGTTTATTTACATCTTCCATAGTGAGTTCTAGTAATTCCCATTACTATCTCATCTTTCTTGCATTATTAACAATTAAAGTGATAAAACTGTAGTTTCATTCTGGAAAAGGGCATATGGAAGGATTAAAATATACTTTCATTTGAAAATGAACACCATTTGCTTCCTAAAAGTAAAATTAAAAAGCAGCAGCTTATTATTAAATCTGACTGCCCCACCCCCCCACCTCCCAACAAGATCATTACCAGGCTATTACTTTAGTCAGTCTTCCTACGTTTGAGGACTCAGCTTTGGAAGGAATCCCAAAAGGCAGAGTAAAAGGTAAGAAATATTCAATTAATGCTTGGTATGGAAATACAAATAGTTTTAAAAATCCATATATTGCTCAATGAAAAATGAAGGACAGAAATACAACACCAAGGAAGGAAGCTTAAGAGAAAGATTTCACAGACTTGAAATCAAGTCAAGCTGTATCTTCGAATAAGTGGAGGAACACGCTAGCAGTTACACCCAGAGAACAAGTAAAAGTGATCATGAAGACTAGGTTTTCTGCCTCTCTATTCCTTTCTTCTCAAACATCAAAGTTTCTAAAAAGAATTTTCTTAGAGTCTGTTAACAGAAAGAGATCTTTAGGCTGGGCATGGTGGCTCATGCCTGTAATCCCAGCACTTTGGGAAGTCTAGATGGAAGGATCACTTGAAGCCAGGAGTTTGAGATCAGTCTCTACAAATTTTTTTTTAAAAGTTAGCTGGGTATGGTAGCACACACCTATAGTCCCAGCTACTCAGGAAGCCATGGCGGGAAGACTGCTTGAGCCCAGGAGTTCAAGGCTGCAGTGAGCTATGATGGCAACACTGTACTCCAGCCTGGGTGACAGAGTGAGATTCTGTCTCTAAAATAAATAAATAAATAAACAGACAAAAAGTTTTAAGAAGAGATCTAGAGTTGGAATTAGCAAAAATAAAATGGACTTCATTTAATACATGTCTAATGAATACCTGTAACTTGCCTATACTGTTCTAGGCTCTTATTATACAACGTGAACAAGAGACAGAAAAAACTGCCACCCTCACAAAGCTTTCACAGAATTGGTAGAAAATGTACCTACTTAACCTTTCTGAATCTTCATTTCATCTGTAAAGGTAGGGATCCAAACTATGTGTTTTTCAAACTGTGCTTAAAAACAACTGAACTTCTATTTTAACCGCAACCACTTTGCTTTTTTCTGATTTCTCTATCAGGGATCTATATACAATATCCTTTGGAAAAACAAATCTTAAAAAACATTTGTGGGCCAGGCACGGTGGCTCACGTCTGTAATCCGAGCACTCTGGGAGGCCGAGGCGGGTGGATCACAAGGTCAGGAGATGGAGACCATCCTGGCCAACATGGTGAAACTCCATCTCTACTAAAAATACAAAAATTACCCAGGAGTGGTGGTGTGAGCTTGTAGTCCCAGCTACTCAGCAGGCTGAGGCAGGAGAATCGCTTGAACCCAGGAGGTGGAGGTTGCAGTGAGCTGAGATCGTGCCACTGCACTCCAGCCTGGGCGACACAGCGAGACTCCGTCTCAAACAAACAAAAAAAGTTTGCCATTTGCTAACCACTTGTAAAAGAAAAAACAGGGCCCAGCCCAGTGGCTCACACCTATAATCCCAAGACTTTGGTAGGTCTAGCCAGGACGATCACTTGAGGCCAGGAGTTTGAGAACAGCCTGGGCAACATGGTGAGACTCAGTCTCTACAAAAATAAAAATAAAAATAATTAGCCAAAAGTGGTAGTGTGCATGCCTATAGTCCTAGCTACTTGGGAAGCTGAGGCAGGAGGATCACTTGAGCCCAGGAGGTTGAGGCTGCAGTTAGCTATGATGGAGTCACTGACTCCAGCCTGGGTGGCAGAGTGACACCCTGTCTCTAAAACAAACAATAAAAAACAAAAAACTTCTTTCACTCTACTCTCATTCTGCACAGACCACTTCTGTGACCAGATGTGTGAATTTTTGTTTTTATTTTTCCCCAACAGACACCAACTGGGGGTCCTCCAACTCAATTCAATTCTGACACTACCTACCTGAAGTTAGACTCAGATCCCACAGATTAAGGGTTCAGTCCCACAAGACGGCTCCCCACTTCAGATGCCTATCATAAGTATCACAAGTAGCAGGTTGCCATCTGTACTTCTGAGGAACCAGTTACAAACTGGAGTTTCTACTACCCCCTCCTTAGGTTCAATTACTTTGGTAGAAGGGCTTGTGGAAGCCAGGAAAACACTTAAATTTATTGTTTATTATAAAGCATATTACAAAGGATACAGATGAACAGCCAAATGAAAGAGATGTACAGGGCAAAGGATGGGGGCAGGTGCCGCCACCCTCCCAGCATCTCCACATGTTCAGCAACCCAGAAGGTCACCAAATCTTACTGTTCCAGAGTTTTTATAAAGCTTCATCTCCAGCCTATCCACTCCCCTTCAAAGGGGATGATGGGTGGGGACTGAAAGTCCCAACTCTCTAATTACTTGGTCTTTCTGGTTACCAGCTCCAGCCTGAGGCTGTCTAGGAGACCCATCCTAAGTCATCTCATTAGCATAAACTCAAATGTGATCAAAAGACTCCTTATGAGTAGCAAGCGACACTCCTATCACTCAGGAAATTACAAGGGTTTTAGGAGCTGTTACAGGAACCCAGGACAAAGGCCAAACGTATTTCATATCACACCACAACACTGAAGTGAGTGATTTCTAGGTACCATTCCAGTTTTACAATTCTGTCTGTTTTATGCTCATATTTCTGACCTATTTCTTTTTCACCATGTCTGGAATTCCATAGAGATATATTAAAAGGCTAACTACTTTTGTAGGACTGAAAAATAAATGAGAAACCCAAATGACTGCTTACTAGATGCTGATACCACGTAGCAAACTTTTTTTTTTTGAGATTAGTAAACAAAACAAAAAGAGATTTAATCTTGTTTCTCTACTTAAACTAATCCCTTCCACAAAAACAAAAATCCTTCTGGAGGATAAGGTGTGAGGATCACTTGAGCCCAGCAGACCAGCCTGGGCAACACAGGGAGACCTTGTACTCTACCTGACCCTAGTTCTTACACTTTACCATAACTTTCAAATTTCCTAGCATAACATTTAAGGCCTTTCTGCAACCTTACCCCTTTTAACCTGCTCCTTTCGGCTTCGATGCCTTGGCTTCCCATGCCACCCAGCACCCTCTGCACCTCTTGACTCCTTCCACTTTCCAAGCATGCCCTGCACTTTCATATTTCCAAACTTTAGTTCATGCTGTAACCTCTGCCTAGAGTCAACCTTTCCCTCCCACCCCAACCTGTCCAGTCCCTCAAGGCTAGCCAGAACCAATTCAAACATTACCAAATACAGGGCAAGTCAGGAGAGAGGCAGGGACTCTGTCTCATCTGCTACCCTAACCTTGAGTCCCCAACTGGTAAGCATGCAATAAATGTTGAAATGATTATTGCAACATTAAAGGAAAGTAGTGATTATAAACAAGAGAACTCAAGCATCATCTATATTTGGCATCAAAACACTGATTTGTTCTTACAGATTTTAACATCCTGATTACACTTGGCTGAGTACATATCCTGGCATTCTTGAGTGTTCACAAAATTTTTAAGGCTGTAATAAACATTTGCCACTTTAAAAACTGTTCACTAAGATGATAATGCATATTCAGAAAATCAAGGAAAGACACAATCCTTGAATCACTGGTAAACATGAGTCTACAATGTTCTAAAAGACTTGGGCTCTTTTACTAAATTATCGTGTTCTAGTTCCTTCATAAAGCTATTTTAAAAACAAGAACTTATATTAAGGTTACAAGAACAAACACTGCTCACAAATAGTATTTTTACATTTGTTCAGAACAGGTGTACAACACCAATAACACTGGTCATATCCAAAAGCGATTATAGTAAACAATGACTACTGAGAGTACAGCATGTAATACTGATAGGTAAGGCTGATTCAAAGAATATTAAGGCTAAAGTATCACTCAACTTCTGATCCTCAGGACAAACGATACACTTCATGTTTGAAAAGCATCAGTTGTAAAACTTAGATGTTGATTAAAGTAATTCATAAAGTCCAGCAGATTTTCATTAGGAAATTAGATAAAACAGGTCAATCATCTGGAGAGTACTAATGCAGTTTGGTTCTCGTACCAACACAGGACAGAGGTATTTTTCTAAATTCAGTCAATTACTTTCCAAGGTTCTCATCTGACATACTAAGAAGTCTGTAAGGAGAATTCCTCCACCCTTGGCCCCTATCCGCGAACATTCCAAATCTCAGCATTAGGGAATGCATATCCTAGAGACGATCATTTTGCAGCCTACTAAAAGCCCACGACCTTAATATGAAAGCGGCTTTCGTGTTGCATTTGGCTGCTGCCTGTATGAAGGCCCTGCCTCAAAGCAGGGCCAACTCTGGCACGTTTTTCCATCTCTGAAAGTGGAGCTAGGAAAAACACCCAGATCTAAAGATGTTCGTTTAAATCCGTTTACATCTGCTCCCTTTCAAACACTACAAGCAAACTCCAAAAGCTTGAGCAGCAGCCGCAGCGGCAACGACAGTTCTTGAGGCCGAACTGGGTCAGGGTTACAGTTACACTTATATAGCATATTTACACCCTTTTGTCTACAAACTTGAGTGCAAACTTAAGTTTCCTCAAGGCAGCGTGTTCGCTGGGCCTCGGGAACCGAAGCAATTTTCCTGAGACAGGAAGGGCACAATCCACCCTGCTGGGTGGCTGCACCAGCCTTCTCCGGACCACGCACTCAGCGGCCTCGGCTTCTGGCCAGCTCTCGCAGCCAAGGGGTCGCTCGGGGCAACTCGCCCGCGTCCAGGCTAGGTAACTGGGTTTTACTACGTGGGCTCCCAGCTTTTCAGTCGCCCCTACTCGCCCCAGGCCGTTTCGGGCCTGGGGTCGCATTACATAAACAGCCACGGCCCCAGATTTCCCAGGCCGGCCCCCGCCCCCACGCCAGGGGCGTCCCACACCCGCGCGCCCCGCGCCGTGCCTTCCCTGCCCCCTACCCGCACCCAACCCGGACCCCGCGGCCTCCGCACCGCGCCCGCTCCCCTCCCTCGGGCCGGGCCTGACCCCGAACGCCCTTCCCGGCCCGGCCCGGCCCGCCCCGCCCCGATGTGGCCGTGCAGGCCGCCCAGCCGGTGCTAGGCCCCGCGCTCCGCCCGGGCCGCCCGCCTCACCGTTCTGCTGGTGCGGCGCCGGGCCCGCACCCGGGCCCGCGGGCGCTGCGGCTCCTGAGACGGCCGCTCCGCCGAACTTGGGCGGGATCCGGGCGCTGGCGGCCGGGTGAGAGGACCCGGCGGGGGCCGACATGACGGCGCTGGTGGCGACGGCGGCTCCGCTTCAGGGAGGTGGGCGGAGGGAAAGGAAGGCGGGGCCGGAGAGGAGAGAGGAAGAGGAAGGAACGCGCCTGGCGTCACTGAGGGTGTCACCCGGGACCGCGGCTCAGGTGCCCAAGCTTCTCCGCGAGCCCAGCGCTGCCGCTCAGCGGCCGCCGCGGGCGCGGGGATCCTGGGTCGCTCCGCCTTGACCCACGCGCCCCACGCCCCGGGACTTACACCTGGGGTCGCTCCCCGCACGCGCGGGCCTGGCGCCGGTGCCGCCGCAGCGCCCCCTGCAGGCCGGAGCCGAGCTGGCCCAGGCCTGAGTCTGGCCCGGGGTTCCGTGGCCCCAGTGCAGGCCCCGCGGCTGCTGCTCCGGCCCGGCCAGGCTGCCTTCGTGTTGAGGCGAAAGGACTGGGCCTCAGTGGGTGAAGGGACCGGGTGGCCCGCTTCCACCTAGGGCAGAGGCTCGATCGGCCGCGGCGAGGCTGGGCCCAGCATTACTGGGAGGGGAACTTGAGAGCCGCGGGTTGATGTTCGGAGCTCAGGCGACGACTGACCACCCACCCTTCCTCGAAGAGCAACAATGGCTTGGGTTTGGTTTTTAATTTTTGATTCCCCCACCTCCCCTTTCTTGATTCCAAAGGAAATATAGCATTCAAGCGCCATGTCTGTTGGGAATATATAATTCCTTGGCAAAGAAAGAGGAAACATTTCTCTGATAAACACAAGAATCTCAGTAAGAATTGCATTATTGAGAACTTTTCCCACTGATAAAGTAGGGAAGAGGAAGGGGAAAATAGGGTAAGGGAATGCTGGAAGACAAACTTTAAACTTTATCTCCTTTTTTTTTTTTTTTTGTCAATTGTTGGTGCATCCTGTTGGTGTTCCGAGAAGTTGTGGCTCAGCTTGCGTTGTCTACATTAGTGGAATCTTTAAGTCTTTCTGGTCTGTCTCAGCATACTCACTGGCAGGCCCTAGACTACATTACCCAAGTCATTTTGCCGTCTTGGAATCCTGGGTATGTCATCACTCTGTATTGGAGATGAGATTGCTCAGAAACACTGAATTCAGAATGGGATCTAGCAAGATGGTATTTCTGGAGCAATAAGTCATTTACTGAATGATTATGCAAAGCATAAATTGCATTGTAGTCCTAGAATAATACAAAGCTTCCCTTTAGTTGTTGCCGTAAATTAATAACTGGCATTTTAATGCACTAAATGAATTTTAGTAGTTAGATTTATATCTTTGACTTCTAGGAATTTCAACTACATTAGAGTTCATATACACAAAAGGGGCAAGCCCTTTTCCACAGCATTTCCAGCTTCTCCACAGAAACCTAGCCCCACATGAGCAAAAGATCACACTCTGTGCTTCATCAAAGAGATTACACAATTACAGATTCCAGCATCTCCCAGGAGTCCTTTGAATTTGGATTAAGGTCTATAATTACGTGGGTAAGGGAATAACTAGGTAATTGGCTTTCTGCACCTGGAATGTATTCTCCTGGGTATAAGAGGCTCATTTTAATCAGAAGTATATGGGATGAAAGTGAACCCTGTCTCTTAAGGGGAGACTCCTTAAGAGGAGGATTGGGGCCCTGTGTTTTAATAGATCTTCTCCACAATCTTTAATACCTAAGCTCCTTCCCCTTGTCCACTAATTTGCTGTAGAATTTTTCTAGCATGTTTATGATGGTGTTCAGGGCACACTACCCCAAAATATAACACCTTGTCATATTGAATGTTTTAAGCTGATGGAATTTGAGAAATGGCAGGTGTGAGGACTCTGACCTTCCCATGAAGCAGGTCATAAGACCCTCATGTGAGAGATGCCCTCTCTATACCTGGAGAAAAGAAGCAGTCTTATTTGTGAAGACAGAGAGACGCCAAGAGGAATCTAAATGAATAGGCCTTGGTAGGTTTCCCCCAGTTTACTGCCCTTAGCCCATCTTTTTGTCTTATCACAGTTTTCCATAACAGTCTACTCTTCATCAAGCTTGGTATAAAACGCTCAGGTTTCTTCAGGTCTTCATTTCCTTATGAAGGCTCCGGTGCCATGTAAAACTTACATTAAATATTATACATTCATATACCTTTCTTTTGTTACAGGAACCCCACATGCACGGGCCTTGTGCTGTCGCTGCCGTGGCACCCCTTCTAGAAGGTAGATATTTTTCCTCCTGACAAACACTACGACCCTTATGAAAATATTTCACTCTTTTGCTTTAATTTCCATTACTACTATAAGTGAAAAAAGGATGAAGAATTGAATGAATAGGATTGAACCATCTACTAGGCACTGTGCTTGTAAATCTAGATATGTATTTTTTTCTATTTAATCCTAACAATAACTCCATGGGATATTTTTCTTATCCCTATTATATCTGTGAAGAAACTAATATTTATAGAGCTCAAGTAATCTTAGTAAAAATCATGAACCTGGAATTAGCAGAACCAGCGGTCAAACCAAGGTTTATTTAGCTCCAGACCATTGCTTTACTATAAACTATACTGGGTTAATTTACATTTTTCTTCATAAAGCTATGCTAGTTATGATTTACTGTCTTGCTGTCAAAAGATTTTCAGTTTTTCATATTTAGAATTTGTTCCAGTATACTCTACAATGGTAGATCTCAGAGTTTTTGAAATGCAGATTTGTGGGCCCAAACCCTGGACCTACTGATTCAGAAGTGGTGGAGATAGGGCCCTACAGCAAGCTCTCCAGGCAGTTCTGATGCGTGGGGAAGTTTGAGGACCACTGCTTTTGAATAGCAGAGTTAAGCTGAATTGGTTCATTCTCTTACTTTGGAAGATGATGGTCCTTTCTTTCAGGACATCTCTTCAATCTTTTACAGACCAATAAAAGTGATATTTTGTAGATTTGTGATTACAGTGTCACAAATGCCAATTATGATGTTTCCTATGTCAACTCAGATTCTTTGAGGTATAGTGTTGATGCAGATGCTGAGGCCAAGTCTGTTCAGTGAGAAAGAGTGGGTAATTGAATTAATCTCTGCTGCATATATGGAAGTGAAATAATACGTGTGTTACTATTTGTCATCCCCAACTTAGGACTCTATTCTCTATAACAGAAGTGGGAGCCTTGGACAACTGAACGCCTATCTCTAGCTCAAGAAATGTCAGCTCTTTTTTTTTTTTTTTTTTTTTGAGACTGTCACCCAGTTGGGAGTACAGTGGCGCCATCTTGGCTCTCTGTAACCTCCACCTCCTGGGTTCAAGCGATTCTCCTGCCTCAGCCTCCTGAGTAGCTGGGGCTACAGGTATGCACCATCACTCCTGGCTAATTGTTGTATTTTTAGTAGATAGTGGGGTTTCCCCATGTTGGCCAGGGTGGTCTCAAACTCCTGACCTCAGGTGATCTGCCTGCCTCGGCCTCCCAAAGTGCTGGGATTACAGACGTGAGCCACCATGCCCAGCCAAGAAATGTCAATTCTTTATTGTAGCCTGGCTTTCCATATTTCTCACCAGGCTTTTTATTCTCTAGTTTGTAAATCACATTTGGCGTTTGTAGATCACTCCTTCCCTTTTAGTGGCATTCTCTATTAGGTGTCCATCTCCCAATATGAAGAAACAGTTTTCTTCTTTTTCCTCCTTTATCTGATCCATTTACAGATTTATTACATTTATAATAGGCTAGGTATTGGGGATACAAAAATGAATAAGATATGGTCTGTTCTCAAAGGTATGCAGAAACTTTTCTATATATTCCTACTGACTTGTATTTATATTTCTTGAATTAAAAACAATCCTGGCTGTGTTTTTTTTTTCTGTTTTTTGCTCTTAGTGAATCTTTGTTTCTTCTTTTCATTATGGCATTCCAGTTGAGTTTCACCACGCATTATCATGAGAATAAATAATTTCACTGACTTTAATAATATTTGATCACTTATGTTGATGTCATTTAACTCTCATTTACATTTCAGTGGTCTAAAACACAACTAAGATACTAAAAGAAAAATAAAAGATGAGATTATTGGCAAATAATTACCACATAGTCAACTCATGAACAATAGTGCATGCACTTACAGGAAATTCTCTGATTGTCACATAAACTATTTGGCTATTGTTTCAGACATGCTGTAATTTCTGTAGTTACACACTTAACTAGCCCACAGCAGATTAGAAACTATGAATCACAAGGCAAGGGAAGGAAATGCCGTTAATATAGGTAGTTTGAGAGGAGCAATCTCTATTAGTTGGCAGAATAAGCACAGGAAAAACAAGACAATTAGAAAAATGAATTAAAAATGCACGGTATTCTGACACAATTAGTTACATTGAACAACCCTATGTATTCCACTGGAAATATGATAAACATAGTCCACAAGTCTCTGCCATCTGAGAAATTTATAACCTAGTATTCTGAAGGAAATAAAGTGAAGGGAACTGTCACATACCGAACACCTGCTTTATAACTTGAAAGCGCTTTATGACATCACCATATATCAGGACCAAAACAGATATTCATAGATTTGGTCCTCAATTGCAAAGAAAAATTAAATTATGTTCTGTACTCTGTTTCAGAAGACCAGAGGAATATAGAACCCATTTTGGAACTTTAGAAACTCTTACATATGAACAGGTTAGGTTCCAAAATTTCCATTGTTCGTAAGTCCCAATACTCACAAGTTCGGAGTAAGCCACATATGCATTTCCAGAAAACAGAAAAGTGAGGCAGTCCTTTGAAACTTTAGAACAAAGCTTACTCTTCTTTTTACTGATATAAGTTGTATAGTGGTGCAACCCAGACTAAGGCGCATATGAATCTCTTGATGATCACGTTAAAATGAAGATGCTTATTGGGTAGGGTTAGAATGACCTGAGAATCTGCATTTCTAGCAAGCTCCCAGGTGATGCTGATGCTGATGCTGCTGATCCATGGACCACACTTTGAGTAGCAAGGTTCCAAAGGGCATTTTTTGTTGGATTTACATTTGAAGTCCCTTAAGGAAAGAAATGCCCCTCCTTAATGAGCCTAAAGGAACTTCTTAGCAGCTGCAGTATATTCACACCTGCTACCACTCATGTTGATGTTGTACAGATTAAAATGTGCCTAGCGCTCTTGCTTTCCATAACTTTACTTTCTTAGGCCTTTAAGATACTTGAACCATCTCCTAATGGGTTAATGGGTGCCCAGAGTTGACACTGATCCTCTCATCACATGGTCAACAGTGTGTACATTTTGTCAATTACTTTTCTTCTTACTGATTATTGTTATATAAAAATGGTGAATTAGTCTGCTTTGGCCACCATAACAAAATACCTTAAACGAGGTGGCTTAAACAACAGAAATGTGTTTTCCCACAATTCTAGAAGCTGGAAGTCTGAGATGAGAGTGCCAGCATGATCAGGTTCTGGTAAAGGTTCTCCTCCTGGCTTGTAGATGGCCACCTTCTCACTGGTCCATACATGGCAGGCAGAGATGGGGAGAGAGAAAGTTGTCTGATGTCTCTTGGTATAAGGGCACCAGTTCTATTGGACAAGGCTCTGCCTTTACGACTGCATTTAACCTTAATCACCTCCTTAAAGGCCCTCTCTTCAATATAGTTACCTGGGGGGTTAGGGTTTCAACATATGGATTTTGGAGGTACAGAATTCAGTCCATAGCAAATGGCATTTTCATATGGCATGAGTCACTCTTTGCTTTTCAGAATTGTTCCCAATTTCAACTGGGTCATACCACTTTATTGTATATTTATTACTATGAATTTTCATTTTTTCAATCTCTGCTTTTTTAATCTTCACTCTTACTACCACCTTCAAAATTCTCACTTCTTTCTCACTGGCATCAATGTTGGGATTAATATTTATAAAGCATATTTTAAAACATAAACTCATAATAGGCCCCAAATTAATAAAAAGATGACCTACATCAGGGCACCACTACACCAGGGCACACTGAATGAGTGCAATTCATTAAAAGATGTATTAAGATACTAATCCTCTTCAGACGTTAGGACAACTAGGGGGTACTCAAGTGATCCTCAGGCTAGTCTCCTTTGGCTGCAAGCATCCTTGTCTTTTACCCAACAAAAATATCCTTATTTTCTAGCTATGTTGTAACATGAAGAGGCTGGGAAGCACTGCCCTAGACTAAAATTACTAAATTACTGTGCACAATCTTCAGTGCCATCTGCTGGAAGGAGACAAAGTTACTATACTATGGTTCTAGAAGGTAGATTTATGTATTCGTTCATTCATTTGAGAAAGGGTCTCACTCTGTTGCCCAGGCTGGAATGCAGTGGTGCAATTACAGCTCACTGCAGCCTTGACCTCCTAGGCTCAAGTGACCCTCCTGCATTAGCCTCCCAAGCAGCTGGGATTACAGGAGTGCACCACCACACCGGGCTAATTTTTTAAAATTTTTAGTAGAGGTGAAGTCTTGCTGTGTTGCCCAGGTTGGTCTCTCAAGTAATCCTCCAGCCTTGGCCTCCCAAAGTGCTGGGATTACAGGTGTGAGCCACCATGCCCAGCCTAGATTTATTTTTATGTATAAAACTAAGTTAAAAGATCATAAGAAGGGGTATTTGTGTGTTACGAAGGATTGGTTTTAAAACTTTTTTTACTAGTTGAAAGGATAAACTTCAATTACCTGAAAAATGTAAAACACAACTGTTTCTTTAAAAACGAAAAAGCTAGACAAAAAATGTTGTTGGGGCAGACACAGTGGCTCACACCTGTAATCCCAACAGTTTTGGAGGCCAAGGTGGGAGGATCACTTAAGCCCAGGAATTTGAGACCAGCCTGGGCAACAGAGTGAGACCTTGTCTGTACAAAAAGTTAAAAAATTAGCCAGGTGTGGTGGCGTGTGCCTGTGGTCCTAGCTACTCAGGAGGCTGAGGCAGGAGGATCACTTGGGCCTAGGAGGTCAAGCCTGCAGTGAGCCATAATTGTGCCACTTACACACTCCAGCCTGGGCAGCAGAGTGAGACTCTGTCTCAAAAATAAATAAATAAAATTGTTGAACATACTAATTCAGTTAGAAAGGACACACTTTTAAAAAAGAATATTGATAAGTTAGAGCACCACTATGATGGCAGGGTGTTTACAAAGCTTGTGGTACACCATATACAAAAATCAACTCAAAATGGACTGAAGACTTAAAAACCTGAAACTATAAAACTAATAGGAGAAAACATACGGAGAGATTGTGCCACTGCACTCTAGCACAGCGACAGAGTGAGAGTCTGTCTCAAAAAAATTAAAAAATTAAAAGATTTTTCCTTATAACAACTTTCTTCTTCACTAACGAAAAGTAGAAATCTAGTATAGTCCTGTAGACAGTTTCTATGTAATAGATTAAAACAAGTTAAAACAGGAATTTCTCCCATAAGATTCTCTCCTTCTAAATACAACAGAGTAGAAGGGGCAGGTGTGGTGGCTCATGCCTATAATCCCAGGACTTTGGGAGGCCAAAGCAGGAGGATCATTTGAGACAGGAGTTTGAGATCAGCCTGGGTGCATAGAGAGACCCTATCTCTACAAAATAATTAGAAATTAGCCCGGCATGGTGACACAGCCTTGTAGTCCTAGCTGCTCAGGAAGCTGAGGTGGGAGGATTGCTTGAGCCCAGGTGGTTGAGGCTGCAATGAGTCAGATATATGTATCTGGCTTTATATATACATCTTTGTTTTATATATATATTATATACTTTGTTATATATACATAAAACAAAGTAGAGAATGTTAGTCCCCAGAGTTTCTCTGTAAGAAAATGTCTCATGCAAAAATCATTCAGGAGGAGAAAAATATACTTTGTAGGGGATGCTACATGCTTCTTGCCAAGAAGAGAGAGAGAAATGGGAGGCCATTAGCTGTCTTCTATGTATGGTTGGTGGGCAGGGGTACAAGAGAAGCTTCTCACTTTTACACCATGTGGGAAGAAGGTAGTGAACAGGGTAGAAAGAAAACTGAGATAACAACATGGAAGGATTGGGAGATTGAAAGAGGAGGAGGATTTTAGCAGCCGTCATAAGTAGGGAACTTTGGAGGGAGGAGAGATATAGAGAAGTATTGTTGGAAGCTTTACTTTCTATTTTTCTGGGAGAGACCCCTGTGTTACACCTTTACGGAAACTCATAATAAAAATCTCGATCGTTTATCAACATTAGTCTCATTATTTTTGAATGAGAATCCCCACAGAAATGATATCACATGACGCTTGAGTTGTAAATTGTACAAACTGCGTTCAGAAGCCATCACCAAGGCCTAGCTGTTCTTTTTCCTGAATCTAGACCATTTATGTCATATGAGTATCTACTTTCCAAAACTGAAAGCTCCTCACTTAGTCTTCCACAGAACTCCAGTGGAGCTCTAAATTGTATAGCTGAAAACGGGGCATATAATTCATACACTTTCACCATAATTCAGGGCAGGGAGGGAAAGTCACTGGTTATGGTATCTATTAGTTTCCCCTGTTAACTGGCATTTGGAAAATATGTGCTCTGAGACACTCACACTTTGGGTTTAGATAACGTTTCTTCTCTCGGTGTCTGTGTTTCATGTTGTTGTTGTAATTGGCCAATAGCGCTGTAGTTGCTGCCAATATATAAGTTTGTTGCAGATACAAAATGTGGACATTTTGATAGTTAATGTGCACACACACATAATACACAATAGGCATAGTCATAATTTTGTTACATGATCATTTGGCACAAATGATAAAACTGTACACAAGTTACTATAATTAATGCCCTATACTTTCTTTTTCTTTCTTCTTTTTTTTTTTGAAACAGAGCTTTGCTTTTGTAGCCCAGGCTGGAGTGCAATGGCTCGATCTCAGCTCACTGCAACCTCCGTCTCCTAGGTTCAAGTGATTCTCCTGCCTCAGCCTCCGAAGTAGCTGGGATTACAAGCATGCACCATGCCCCGCTAATTTTGTATTTTTAGTAGTGTAGGGTCCAGCCCTACAGGGCCTGTGGGTTTTTTCTTTGTGTGCAGAGATGAGAGATTGTAGAAAAATAAAGACATGAGACAAAGAAATAGAAGGAAACACAGCTGGGCCCAGGGCACCACTACCACCAATGCACGAAGCCTGGTAGTGACCCTGAATGCCTGGACACACTGCTATTTATTGTATGCAAGGCAAGGGGGCAGGGTAAGGAGTTTGAGTCATCTCAAATGATTAATAAGGTCAAGCAAGTCACGTGTCCACGTGACGGGGGGCCTTTCCCTTTGTGATAGCCGAAGCAGAGAGGGAGGACAGTATATGTCAGCATTTCTTCTGTGCACTTAGCAGGAAGATCAAAGACTTTAGTACTTTCACTAACTTTGTTACTGCTATCTTTTAAGAACTTAAAAGGAGGTGCCAGGTGTACAGGCAGAACATGAAAGTGGACAAGGAGCATGACCACTGAAGCACAGCACCACAGATGTTTAAGCCTCCAGATGACTGCAGGCAGGCCTGGCTAATGTCAGGACTCCCACAAGAGTTGGTGGAGCAGTGTTCTCTAACTCCCCCCGGGGAAAGGGAGACTCACTTTCCCGGTCTGCTAAGTAATGGATGCCTTCCCAGGCACTGGCCCTACCGCTAGACCAAGGTCTGCCAAGTAACGGGTGCTTTCCCAGGCACTGAACTTACCGCTAGACCAAGGAGCCCTCAAGCGGCCCTTATCCGGGCGTGACAGAGGGCTCACACTCTTGTCTTTTGGTTACTTCTCACCATGTCCCTTCAGCTCCTGACTCTGTATGGCCTGGTGTTTTCTAGGTTATGATTATAAAACAGAGATTATTATAATACTAAAAGAGCAACACTACCAACTAAAGATTGATAATATTCATATATAATCATGTCTATATCTTATTTTTAGTATAACTTTTTGTATTCTAATTATTTTCTTTTATTATACTGGAACAGCTTGTGCCTTCAGTCTCTTGCCTCAGCACCTGGGTGGCTTTCCGCCCACAAGTAGAGACGGGGTTTCTGCATGTTGGTCAGGCTGGTCTCGAACTCCCGACCTCAGGTGATCCACCTGCCTCGGCCTCCCAAAGTGCTGAGATTATAGGCATGAGCCACCGTGCCCAGCCTGCTTACTTTCAAAATAAGGTAAAAGTCTGAGCGAAAAATAATAGTTCCCATTTCTGGAGCATTTAGCCTGTGCCAGGCATTGTTCTATGTATGTTCATGTATTATTTCCTCAAAAAAGTACACACTTTAATTCTGCAAATGAGAAATCTGAAACTCAAAGAGATTGAGAATCTTCTCCACACACGATTATCCCAATAATCTGGTGAGTTGAATGAGAAATAGAAGTCAAAGAGGAAGAAGGGAGGGTTGCCTGAAAGATTCCAGAATCTGGATATAAAGGTGCATTCTCCAGCAGCTGCTGATGGCTACTAACAGGATTTTCTCTTATATATCTTAGTTGGGCATGAAGGGTATGAGAAATTTCAAGCATACTGAGGAATGACACTTTCAATTGCTTCCCCAGCCAAGTAGCTTCAATGGACAGATTACCCAGAATTTAAAACAAGAAAAAATATAATCTAATTAGATCACTTATATTACTTTGTCATTGCCATATATTTCTAACAATTAAAAAAAAAATGGAATTTTAAAAAAAGCCCCGTATCTGAGGCTCTAAAATCCAACAGTCCTCTTCGTTTTAATGATTAATTTTGTTTTTGTTTTTGTTTTGAGATGGAGTCTCGCTCTGTCACCAGGCTGGAGTGCAATGGCGCAATCTCAGCTCACTGCAACCTCCGCCTCCCCGGTTCAAGCAATTCTCCTGCCTCAGCCTCCCGAAATGATTAGTTTTACAAACAGACCAGAAGCGGGGCGCAGTGGCTCACGCCTGTAATCCCAACATTTTGGGAGGCCGAGGTGGGCGGATCACAAGGTCAGGAGTTTGAGACCAACCTGGCCAATATGGTGAAACCCCGTCTCTACTAAAAATACAAAAATTAGCCCGTAGTGGTGGCCTGCGCCTGTAGTCCCAGGGCTTGGGAGGCTGAGGCAGGAGAATCGCTTGAACCCGGGAAGCGGAAGTTGCAGTGAGCCAGGATCGCGCTGCTGCACTCCAGCCTGGGCGACAGAGCGAAACTCCGTCTTAAACAAACAAACAAACAAAAAACAAAAACAAACAAAAACCCAAAACAAAAAAACCAGACCAGAAAGCCCCAACCCGCTTTTCCATCTGGACGCTCTTCCTACGTAGTCTACAATGTCGGTGGGCTTCCACCGCCATCTGGTGGACGATGTGTAGATGTGCTCTGACTTGAGGAGACTTCGCTGGCGTGGAGAGGAATGTGATTAATGAGAAGAATTTTCCATTCATGCAATTGATTTGAAAGCAATGCATAGGAATCTAAAAACTGAATAGATAAAAGTGCTTACTTTTAGGCAATCAAAAGGGGGAACAATTTGTATGTGTTGACTTATTGACTAGGATGAGATGGAACCAAATAAATTAACATTTTCTTTAATGCTGCTAGAATCCTTCAACTCCGCACTACATAGCATGCAACACTTTTTGAACAGTCCCAGCACCATGAATCTGCTTAAGTAAAGCTGTTCATGCAGTCGTCTCATCTGAGAGTACAGGAAACTCTGTATCTACATCCATTTCTGTTTATCTTTATAATCCCCTTGTCCCACACCTAAAATTTCAACATTAAGAATCTACTTTCTCACTGGGGCCTGTCAGGGGGAGTGGAGGAAGGCAGAGCACCAGGAAAAATAGTTAATGCATGCTGGACTTAGTACCTAGATGATGGGTTGATAGATGCAGCAAACCACCATGGCACACGTTTACCTATGTAAAAAACCTGCACATCCCGTACATGTACCCTGGAACTTAAAATAATAAAATAAAATAAAAAGAATCTACTTTCTGAGCTGGGCGCGGTGGCTCACATCTGTAATCCCACCACTTTAGGAGGCTAAGCTGGGAGGATCACTTGATCTCAGTTGTCCAAGACCAGCCTGGGCAACAGAATAAGATCCTGTCTTTATTACAAAAAGAATCTACTCTGTTCTGATAACACTGTACTATTTCTTTTTATTTTAAAATTCAGGTAAAGTTTTGTCTGCATTTTAACCTTAAAGTGTTAGGGTGGGGACGTGGTGGGGGAAAGTGTGTGGCAGAGAATAAGCATTGGTACTGCGGCTACCATATTGTTCTAGCATTTCACCGTTGGCACATGACTGCCTTGCACATGGTGATTAGATTGGACTATGGGACCAGTTCTGGTCAGTGAGTTATGCGTTAATATTTTAAAAATCCATAGATTCTAGGCAAATAGTTATCATGTGACAATAAGGCAGAGTAGATCTCATAATATTCAGTGATTTGGGGGGTTAATTTCCTTTGTCACTTCTTAGTTTGTAAAACAAATGAGACATTAAGTATATACCATGCTCAATGTCATCTTCTCCTATCGTAAATATAGGACAAATGGTATGAATTGTGATACAATGTAATGAAATTAATTTTTTTCATACTTCTCAGCACATAGCCACATAAATAAATGCTGCCTTTCAAAGCAATCAGCTTGGGAAATGATATGTTTATTTTAGCAATGTGCATGATATGGTTTGGCTCAATGGTTTGGCTCAATGTTCCCACCCAAATCTCATTTGAATTGTAATCCCCAGTGTTGGGGAGGGACCTGGTGGGAGGTGGTTGGATCATGGGGGCACATTTCTACCTTGCTGTTCTCATAATAGTGAGTGAGTTCTCATGAGATCTGGTTGTTTGAAAATGTGTAGCACTTCCCCCTTCACTCTCTGTCTCTCCTGCTCTGCCATGTGAAGATGTGCCTCCTTCCCCTTCACCTTGCATCATAATTGTAAGTTTCCTGAGTCCACCTCAGAAGCAGACACCAGTACAGCCCACAGAACCATGAGCCAATTAAACTTCTTTTCTTTATAAATACCGAGTCTCAGGTTAGTCTTTATAGCAGTGTGAGAATGGACTAGTACAGTGCTAGTACTCGAAATAAACTGAAAATCGTAAGCTTCAATATTTTCTTAGTTCTGCCTGCTCATGCCTGTAATCCCAGCACTTTGAGAAACCAAGGCTGGTGGATCACCTGAGGTCAGGAGTTCGAAACCAGTCTGGCCAACATGGCAAAACCCGGTTGCTACTCAAAATAACAAAAATTAGCTGGGTGTGGTGGTGGACACCTGTAATCCCAGCTACGAGAGAGGCTGAGGCAGGGAGAACTGCTTGAACCCAGGAGGCAGAGGTTGCAGTGAGCCAAGATTGCACCACTGCACTCCAGCCTGGGCAACAGACTGACACTCCATCTCAAAAAAAAAAAAATTGTTTTTTTCTTAGTCTCAGTACCTTTAAAGCTGGCTGGGCTCAACCAATAGATAAGCTACTACTAAGCAAGCTATATAAGGAGCCTCAGCCCCATCAGTTGTTGTATCTAATATGTAAACGAATAAGACCTAAGCCCTTCGTGTTGGCCAAAACACATCAAACCTGACCCTGCTCTACCTACACTGGATTGCTTACTAACAAATTTAGGGTCAGCCCTATAGTTGTATAGGTTTACTGGAAGACTTAGTTTCTTCCTTTTAATCTCAACCCAGGTGGCTTGGTGTAGAGGATAACTTATTAGGATACTGTAACCAGACACAGATTTGGCTGCTCATAGCTGAAAAGCCAGACATGAGAGGCGAGGGTTGGTGGAAGGAAAAGCAGGTTTAACTGGAGAGCCAGCAAACATGGAAGATAGTGAACTAGCTGTCTCAAGTGCCATCTTAAATTTTAAAATTTATCATAGAGTTTTTAAAGGGAAATTTGGTATGGGAGACATGGGGGAGTGGTGCAGGATGTGGGGTCTGTGTGTCTTTGTTCAGATGGCTAGCTTGCATAATTCTCTCTGGAGGTCTGCTTGGCGTCATCTTTACTTCAGCCCAGTGGTGGTGGACTAATTGTGACCCCTGCTAAGTGGGAGGATGCTGCAGCTGGGACTCCGCACCTGGTTTGTTTCAAGATTAGCCTCTGGAATTTCTTAAGTAGGAACATAATTAGATAAGCTTGCATTGCTGGAGGGGAGTGTCTAGAGAGGGAAGGAATGAAGGGGTAAGAGAGGAGGGAAGGGAGAAAAAGAGAATGGGTGATTAAAAAATATGTTTAAAACTGAGATCCTGGGTTACAATGCTTCTGTCTAGTTCCATTGAGTTTTCCTTCCTCCCTACCCCCATCTACTCCCTGGTTCTCATAGTTACAGCCATTCTTTCACTACATGACCCTGCTTGGACACTTGTTGCTTGGAGTAGGAGTAGGCACTTGACAAAAACAAAATTTTGATTTTTGAAAAGGTAAATAAGAGTTCCTTCACTCTCAATTTGAGAATGAGAATAAAATAATCCAGTCTCAGTTTGCAATCTCTCTTAAATGGAGGAGATGTAAATTCTTGAGCTGTAGGGGTCCATCTTCAACCAGACAGAACGCTTACCAACAGCATTTCCCTCCTCTACCTTGTGATCCCATTCATTGATATCAGTGAAGAAAAGGACGAAAAGGATGAAAGACTGAATGAAGTATCACTGCGAGTGGAGGACTTGCAGAAAGGAGTGACAAAGAGTACTGCTGCCAGTGATGAAGGGCCTGATTCCAGCCCATTCCAGAGTCTCGGCTGTACTCCTACTCCTTATAGTAAGAAATGCTCCCTCCTTTCTATTGAAACTGCATGTTGAGTATCCCCAGTATAAAAGTTTGAAATCCAAAATGCTACACTGAGCATTTCCTTAGAGTGTCATGTTGGTGCTCAAAAAATTTTGGATTTTGGAGGATTTGGGATTTTCAAGTTATGAATACTCAATCTGTAACTTGATAGAGTTTCTGTTTCCCGCAGCCAAATGAGTATAAATCAATACTCCAAGATTCTTGCATGCCTTCTGATAAAATTATTTAAAAAATATCTTCAGAGCCAGTTTATAGGCCAACCACAAAATCAGTTTTACAACATTATAATTACCTTTTATGAGTTTGGTGACATTTAATACAGCATATAATCAGTAAATGCTTACCTTGTGCAATGCACAATGCTTATCAATCAAAGGAATCCAAAGATTAGTAGAAGCTAACAGTTTTTGTGGGAGAGAAAACAATTTACAAAAGTAGTGATAGCTAATAAGTTCCATGACAAAAGTACAAGTAAAAAGAGTAGAGGACAGAGAAAAGAGTGATTTATTCAGATTTTTAAAAATTATCAAATGTTGAAATACTAACAACATGCTGAGGAGTATATTGTGATCCAGTGATAGAATGCAGAATAGAACATAATCTCTTACTTCAAGGAGCTTAAATTTTATCACAAGGGTAAACACAAGGGTGTTTGGCAGCCAAAGGAGCACTAACCATGTGTTGGGGCTGGGGGCAGGTTTGAGAAGGCATACGGAAGAGACAATATCTAGGCAGATATGGAAAGATAAAAGGTTAAATAGAATTAAATGAAGGTGGGCTAGAAGAAAGAAATCTCAAATACAAAAGACTGATGAGTTCTTTTTTCTGAGACTGAATCTCGCTCTGTTGCCCAGGCTGGAGTGCAGTGGAACGATCTTGGCTCACTGCAACCTCTGTTTCCTGGGTTCAAGCGATTCCTCTGCCTCAGCCTCCCCGCTAGCTGGGACTACAGGCGCCCACCACCACACCTGGCTAATTTTTGTATTTTTAGTAGAGATGGGGTTTCACCATATTGGCCAGGCTGGTCTCAAACTCCTGACCTTGTGATCTGCCCACCTTGGCCTCCCAAAGTGCTGGGATTACAGGTGTGAGCCACCACGCCTAGCCAAGAATTCTTTTAGCAGCATTAAATGCCCAACTCTCAGATTCCATTACTCCCCACTTTCCTGTTTTTGCTCTTATCTGTTGGGCTCCTTTTTAGTCTTCTTTGTCCTGGGTTCCCTCCTCTTTCCCCTCCCCTCTCCTCTCCTGCTTGGAGTGTTTTTAACTAAGCAGTACAAATCTTGAGACCAGAGCTGTGGTCAGTGAGTCCTGTTAACCTTCTGAGATCTGTGCCCTTACCAAGTTCCTCTGTCACCTATGGGTGGGCTGCTGGGATCCCATCCTCCAGAAGTTTCCATGCCACCAGCAGGCTGAATGTTTTTGTGGCAGTCATACCTCTCCTGAGAGGCCTGACTCTCAGCCTTAGTGGGGAAATGCCCCTTCTAAATTTTTTATTTTTTATTTACTTATTTTTTTTAATTTATTTTTTGAGACAGGGTCTCACTCTGTCACCCAGTCTGGAGTGCAGTGGCACGATCATGGCTCACTGCAGCCTCGACCTCCTGGGTTCAAGCGGTCCTCCCATCTGGCCTCCCAAAGTGCTGAGAATACAAGAGTGAGCCACTGTGCCTGGCCTGCCCCCTCTAAATTTTAACATTTTCTTCTTCGTGCACTCTGCATTGGCTTTAGAGGTAGTGGCCACCATCTGCAGTTGCTATTTCTATACCCCTTAGAGTCCTCTTTTATCTCTTTTAGTAGTACACCATATTTATGACTTAATAATTATTTATATTAAACTTTTCTGTTGATATAACTGGCATGTTTTTAGTCTCCTTATTCATCCCTGGTTGATATAATGAGGCAGAGGTGACTTGGGAATGACTCCACAAAAAAGCACAAACCAGCTGGGTGTGGTGGCTCATGCCTATAATCCCAGCCCTTTGGAGGCTGAGGTGGGAGGATCACTTCAGATCAGGAGTTCAAGACCAGCCTGGGACCTTGTCTCTGCCAAAAATAAGAAACAAAAATAGCCAGGTGTGGTGGTGCACACCTGTGGTCCTAGCTACTCAGGAGGCTGAGGTGGGAGGATCTCTTGGGCCCAGGAATTTGAGGCTGCAGTGAACTGTGATCGTCCCACTGCACTCTAGCCTGGGTGACAGAGTGAGACCCTGTCTTAAAAAAGAAAAGCACAAACCATAATATAAAAGAACTGAATAATTTGACTTTATGAAAATTAAAGACTTCTGTTCTTTAAGTGATACTTTTCAGAAAATGATAAGGCAAGTCAGTCCAGTAGAAAATATTTGCAATACATATATCTGACAAAGGCATGTGTACAGAATACACAAAGTATCTCAAAAATAAGAAGACTGTTAATTTGCTAGGGCTGTCATAACAAAATACCACAGACTGGGTGGCTTCAATAACCCAGATTTATTTTCTTATAGTTCTGGAGGTTAGAAGTTCCAGATCAAGGTATCGGCAGATTTGTTTTCTTCTGAGGCCTCTCTCCTTGGCTTGCAGATAGACTTCTATCGGCTAGAAGACTTGTCTTCTCACGGTGGTGTCCTCACATGGTCTTTCCTCTGTGCATGCACATGTCTGTGTGCTAATCTCCTTATAAAGACCAATGAGAAACTTGCAGTTTGCATGGTCCGAGTGTTCTCCCTATTGCCATAGTCCCTCTCCTCCTATTGTAATAATCATTTTGAATCAAGTCTCTCCTTACCCAAATCCACATTTGTTTTTATTTGCCATTTCCATCCTGCTTACCATGTGTTTAGCTGTGGCAGCCTAGTGGGAATTGAGCAAATACATAGCCAACTACAACCTAGGAAGGTATGTATTGTGCAGGGCCTGTTACATCATTTTCATGTAAGATGAAAATGCTGAATGCCTTATTCAAAAGAGAAAGGCAAAAGTGCCCCTGAAGTACTAAAATATGTTTTTGCTTTTCCTCTATAGTCTCTCTCAACTTGTTACGGTGTCTCTTTTAATTTAGTGTAATTGTAAATAAATAAAAATTAAATTTTTTATTAGCATGAATTTACTATTCATCATTATATTGTGCAATGTCAGTTAAATATATGTATGGCCAAGTGTGGTGGCTCATGCCTGTAATCTCTGCACTTTGGGAGGCTGAAGTGAGAGGATTGCTTGAGCCCAGGAGTTCAAGACCAGCCTGGGCAACAGAATGAGAGCCCCCTCTCTACAAAAAAAAAAAAAAAAAAAAAAAAAGCTAGCAGGGTCTCTACAAAAAATAAAAAAAGCCAGCCTGTGGCACATGCCTGTGGTTCCAGCTACTTGGGAGGCTGAGGTGGGAAGACCCTTTGAGCACAGGTAGTTGAAGCTATAGTGAGCCATGATCATATCACTGCACTCCAGCCTGGGCAGCAGAGCAAGACCCTGTCTCTAAAAATTAAATAAATAAATGAACAAACAAATAAATGCAAATATAAGAGCACTTAACTCATATGTGGAATTACCAAAATTACACAATTCATACCTCGTTCATACATGCATATGCATTTTGTTCCCAAAAGAAGAGAGGAAATGCTGCACAAAATTAACTCTTTTTTTCACTTCTTGATAGGTGCACATTTTATGAACCCTCTACTTTTAACTTACTGAAAAAGAAGGAAGGGTTGAAAGAAAAAGAACTATGAGTTCTTCCGTATTTCCCTCTCCTTCTATGTCATTTTTAGCATAGGTGGTTGGCCAATACTGGGAAGTAACATGAATAAGAAAGGATATGGTAAGCTTCCTTGATTGTTCATGTTTCTTACAATGCCATTGCCTTCCTTTTTCATTCAAAGCAAATTCTTGTTTGAATGAAAAATGTGGCTTTTGGGGCTGTCTGCCAACTCCACAGTCATAGACCTAACATGCTTACGTTACACTCCCTTAGAGTTTCTCAGAAACTCCATCTCCTCCACCATCACCACCATCCTCCTACAAGCTGCCATCCTCTATCACTTGGACTACAGAAATAATTTACTGAGTAGTCTATCTGCATCCTGTAATCCATTCTACACAATGCAACCAGAGGGATCTTCTCAGTGCCAAATCTGATCATGTTATCCTCAGCAAAAAAACCTTTTAAAGCTTTGAGGTCAAAGACAAAACTCTTATAGACACCGGTACATTTTGCTCCTACATTTTCCCCCCTAGTTTCAGTTTGCAGCAGCCTCCGTATCAGTGCTCTCCATTCCTGAATACTGGCCTCTCAGCACTTTGATTAGCCCATTTATTTAGACTCTTTTCTAGAGAACCCTTCCCCACCTCCATCCAGAGCCTTGTGGAGGAAAAGTTAGATACTAAATTTGAACTCAATTGAACATAGACACAAACAATGGTCACCAAGTCCTGGAACAGGTTGTGTGAGCCCCTTGAGGCATTCGTCCAGCACTGTTTTGGAGCAATCTCTATTTCAATCTATTCCTATATGTTAGTTGTTGAAAAACAACAGACAATCGCAAAAACAAGTTGACCTTTTTGTGTTCCTTGAGTCCAGTCGTGAAGGGGCCTCGTGACTGGGACTCATGCCAAACAACTCGTTACAAAAGGAGCTATGGTCCCAGACCACACCGAAGCTTCACGAGACCTCTCCTCATCTGTGCACGGACAAGTGTCTGACTCTGGAGCCCAGGCTGTTGCTTTCCAGTCTGGTGGTGAATCCTTCACAGTCTGGTGAGTGTAAATATATATATATCTTTACCTTTCTCCTCTCCCCATTGCAATTTGCTTATTACATCCATTTGCTTATTACATCATTTGCTTATTATATCTGCATTGCCATTTACGTGGGATAAAGGTTGTTTACCCTTAAAGGGATTGTGTGTGTGTCTTTTCTTCTTCCCTCGTGTGTTTCCGGCACAGAACACCCCTTCTTCACCTAATGAAATTCCACTTATCCTGTAGATGAAAGTTCAAAAATCCCTTCCTCAAGGAAGCCATCCCTTACCTTGCTGACAAGGCCAACTATTCTAATTATTTCTCATAGAACCATCTACCTCTCCTTGTAGCACTCATCACAGTTGCACTTGTATATTTATTTTTGTTGTTATTTGATTATTATCCATCTTTTCTAATGTGTACATAGAAGAAAGAGAAGAAACCCCCTTCCTACATATACATTTTTTGTTTTCTTAACACTTGTTGTAGATGGTGATTGATCATTTATACAAGAGATTGCCTAAATAATGTATCTTTCGGAACAGACCATTTTTTTTATTGTTCATTATTATTCTGCACCACCTTCCATACCTAGAACTTTTCCTGATACCTGCTAGGAGCTTAACAATTAATCATTGAATGAAATGATAGCCAAGTTGATTAGACTTTTCCTTCTCAATTCTAAAGAATTGCTGATTTCAATGAGTGCCTAAGTAGCACTGGAAATAACATGTCAGGATGTCTGAACACTTCCTTTCTCCTTTGTCTTCTAGCTTTATCTTAGTCTCTTTCAAAATCTCAGTTGCAGGATGGATATGCTTCTAGCACTTTGAGATGGAGAGTTTCAAGGATTCCCATGATCTTGCTTTAGTGTGCTTATCTGCTTATCTCTCTTCATGTCCACTCACCTATAGGCCCTTTCCTTTTCTGTCTGTCACTTATATAGCTCATGTTCATATCCCCTCTTCTCCTCTTCTTAGGCCAGTCTCATAATGTTTCCAACATCTGGTATGGTTTAAAGGAACTCTTGCCTGGAAATAGAAGTTCTTTCCAGACCATGATATAAATTTCTAGTAAAAGCAAATGAATGAATATATAGCAAGAAACAACAATTCACAAGGAAGTTGCCCTGGAAGTGGGCTGTTGTAGTAAAAGGAGGCATTTGCCTGTTACTGAGTCCCAATAGCCTGATCACTCTTGCCCAATCAGGAACTTTCTGTCACATTGTGCTGTTTGCCATTGCAGTGCTCAGCAGACTGAGGATTACAGTATGTGCATTGGCACTTGTTATACAGCAAGTGCAAACAGCTGGGTTTCTTGCTGTTCATGAGTGCCAAGATATTATTCCTCATAAGACATTTTAACTGCTTTTGCAGTTAGTAACATCAGTGCCTGGGAAATCAAACATTTTATCTAGTGGTCTGTTAACTTAATGCTATTTTCCAGATGTTTTTTAGGGCTGTTCCTCCAATGTTGATTTGTGGTGGCGTTGATATTTTCTTTCTATAGCATTTTATTATTTTTCAGCAGTGATATTTAATTTAGTTTGGGGAAATGTCTTTTCCAAACTTTTGTTTCTGATGACACACAGTTATTTTGAATCTTGTATCAATCCCACAAACTACAGGACTTGGCCTGATTATAGGCATGACTAGACAAAAGAAGCTCTAGAAGAGCTGTCACACCACTTTCACTTTTATTGAGGTTACCACGTACACTGATAGATTACAGGCCCATGGCATTTTAGAGTCAGAGACATTCTTTACTCAGATCCCCTCTTTATTCACAACAAAATAACTGGAACTCATAGATGTCAAATAATTTTACCTTAGGCCACACAGCTAGCTGTTAGTAAAATCAGAACTACGACCAGGTCTCCTAGGTACAGGGGAGAGGAAACCTTTTTTCCATGCTTCTCACCTGGAGGCGTATGTGTGAATCCACTTACCCCCTTTAGTGGCCTGAGGATTCATTCATTGGCAAAGAAGTCTCCTGACAGCGTTTTGAAGAGGCAGAACAAACTCCTGCTGCCAATCTACAGGAGCCATCACTCTTTCCCAGTGAGCAGCTGGCATGTGGCCAGCCTTCCCTTTCTGCAGCTTGGACTGCTAAAGTATCACGTGGATGGAGCAGCTCTGTGCAAAGCCACTTTTCCAGAACTGTTTCCGTGTCTCCACTCCCCAATCCATCCTTCTCCCCACAAGCTCTCTCCTATCACACAAACACACCAAGGGCCTCTTAAAGCTTTCTCCATCCACAGTGAGAGAGAGAGGGGAGAGAATCAAGTTTGGTATGCTGGAACATACATGTGAGGCAGAAAAGTTCTGAAAGTTTGAGAGCAGCTTATAAATAACTCAGGGTAGATGTTGCCGATGATGGGAAGTATATATAGGAAACACCATCATTTAAAAAATGTATTCTTTGAAAATGAAGGATGACAGCATACACACCAAACTCACAAAAGCTTAACAGAAATTCTCATAAAACTGTAGATAGACTTACATTATATTACACAAATTTTAAACTCTGGATCTGGGCCGAAAACATCACCTGCTTTAGGTCTTCAAATAGACACTTAAGAGCTATGGAATAGTACAATTGACCGGGAAAACACTTTAAGATTTGGTTGTAATCTACAGACTGTCAGCTTAGGGGTAACTGGTAAAGTAATTTGTGATCTCCTTTTGTCCATTTTAATTGATGGTATTCCTCTGCAGCAAGCCTTACAGGAGAAATCGAAACACAGCTGCTACATCGTAAGTCCACAAGTGAAATAAGCAGTGTTCAGTGGATAACAAGAAGGCTCCCAGAATAGCTCCTCAAAAAATCTGCCTTCTTCCTTTACTACCAAGAATCCTAACCTGTAGGCTCAAAGATGATTCAAACATTGAGGGCAGTGGTACTTGGGATTTAAAGGCACGCTGGTGCAGAAAGGAGCCCATAGCATGCTGTTGACAATTTGACCAGGTGAGTCAACAATAGCAAAGAAGGCCTAGAATATGAGCTTTGAAATCCGAGTGCAAAGTCACCCCTACGAGAATATACCTGATTTATTTTGTTTGATTATATTGACACTTTTGCTATTTGTCATCATTTCAGCATGCATGCACTTAGATTTGTTAGTCCCACTGTCCTGTAACATCTCCCAATCCAGAACACATTAATGCTCAGTAGACTGTGGCTGTCCAGTTTGGTGTCACCTTTAAGGGGCTCGTCTCTCCACGTAGGCCAGGCAAGACTTCACTGCACATTTACAGAACAAGGACCTTCTGTCTCAGATGCCTGACTCACCAGCTCCACTGCCCTGCATTCCGTTCTCTCACTCTCTTGGCTTCCAGTGTTGTTGCCAGTGGTTTGGGTCCTCACCCTACTCGTTCACCTCAGTGCTTAATATAGCCATGTTTGGCTTTTGAATTTGCTTTTCCTCTCATCTACATTTTCATCTCTCCACCGTGGCTTGAAGTAATCACAATTTTGGGATAACAAAGCCATTCTATGCTTGGCTTTGGTAAGTCCCTAGAATTTACCAAGTCACAGCCAGGTGCGGTGGCTCACGCCTATAATCCCAGCACTTTGGGAGGCCAAGGCGGGCAGATCATAAGGTCAGGAGTTCAAGACCAGCCTGGCCAACATGTGAAACCCCGTCTCTACTAAAAATACAAAAATTAGCTGGGCGTGGTGGCGGGTGCCTGTAATCCCAGCTACTCGGGAGCCTGAGGGAGGAGAATTGCTTGAACCCAGGATGCGGAGGTTGCAGCTAGCTGAGATCGTGCCACTGCACTCCAGCCTGAGCAACAGAGTGAGACTCCTTCTCAAAAAAAAAAAAAAGGATTTACCGAGTCACTTCCTGCCCTTTGTTATGGACTCACCACCAATCTGTCCCAGCAAGGCCCAAATACTGTTTAAGGAGTGATGGTAGTGAGTAGCATTTTAAAAAGTTTATTCAGGGAGGTTGAAATAAAGAGGTTGGACATGTAAATGGGGAATGAAACAATGGGTAAACTCACCTGTTCAGATTATTCAGCTATTCAGAAAAAGAATACATGCCTTAAGTCCTCCAAAGGAATACAATTTGATGGCATTAATATGTTGCTTTATTAAAATGTCCTGTATTCATTTGGCATATATATTCCATTTGCCTATTAAACTCTTAGCTTCTCAAGGGCAGAGATTGAACCTTCTCTTCTTTCCTCTGCTGAATAGACACTCAATTTTAATTTTAATTTTTCAATTTTACAAAAATTGAAATAGTGTCTCACTCTGTCACCCAGGTTGGAGTGCAGTGGCACCATCATAGCTCACTGCAGCCTTGACCTCCTGGGCTAAAGTGATGCTTCTGTCCTAGCTCCCTGAGTAGCTAGGACTACAGTTGAGATCACCACACCCAGCTAATTTTTAAAAAAATTTTATGGAGACGGGGTCTCACTATGTTGCCTAGGCTGGTCTTGAACTCCTCACCTCAAGTGATCCTCCTGCCTCAGTCTCCCAAAGTGCTGGGATGACAAGCGTGAGCCACCATGCCTGGCCTACAGTCCATGTTTTGAAGTGACAGATTCATTAAACCAAGGCCTATATGTCTGAAGTGTGAGTTGTTGATTTGGGTATAGATGTCACAACCCATGTAGAGGGCAATTCCTGTGGATTGTAAACATGGTAAATCATACTGTGTGGCATTGTTTCCCCTACCTCCCCACTCAACCTCAAAACATGGACATTTTTATTCAGGTGAAATTCCATTAAAGTAAATTTGACTTTATCAAGATAACCAATATTGGGGTCTTCAGTCAGTAAAACTGATGTCCGTGTATGTTGTACCCGTGTGTATGTGTTTATGCATGGTAGTGTGGTGGCACAAGGCTGGGGAAAAATTAGTGACAATTATCAAAAGAAGACAACATTTAGCTTTTATTGGGGGTCTGAGGAAGCAGGGTGGGGGGATTGTCATTGCCCGACCACTTACCTTTTCCCTCTTGCATTACTTAGTGAGTGGCTTTGGTAGGTGGAGACCTTAACAATACATTTTCCTCTCTAGCATACTGTTTTCACTGTCTGTACTCTAGTTCAGGTCTTCATCAATCTCAGACCTGGATTATTGTTAATAGCCTACTCATTTATTTTCCTATCTCTAGTTCCTCTTCTAATCCATCCAAAACACCCTTGTAAGATTAATCTCCCCAGAGTACAGGGCTGATTGTGTCAACTGTTTTGTCATAAATGTCCAGTCACTTTCATTTATTTAAATTCCCCATTTTTCCTTTGTTCAGCACCATCCACAGTCTTGCTCTAACCGAGGTTTCCTACTCATCTCCCAGTAGTATCTTCCTGTACATTCTCTTTCTGCTCAGTGGGGAGCTCACTGCTCCCCAATACCCTCGATGCTTCTGCCCTTAGGCTGTTCCAAAGCTGACTGCCCTTCCCTGCAATGTCAGGCATCTGAATCACTCGCATCTTCCAAGGCCCAGCTTAAAAACTACCATGTCCAAGGATCTTCCCTGAACAGCCCTCTGGAAGTGTTATCTGCCACCTCTGTTTTGCTGCAGTATATTGTAGTTTTATATTTCTCTACTCTTTTTTTCATTCTTATTTATATACCTGAACTGAGTGGTTAAGTGCTGTGGGCTAGATGGCCTAGATTTTAATCCCAGATTTGGTCATTTACATGATCTTATTTATTAGCCTTTTTAAGTCTTGGGTTATTCATTGTTAAATTGATAATAATTATAACTACCTCATACTTTCTTTGGTGAAGATTAAATGAAATAATGAATATAGTACACTTACCCCAATTCTATTTTAATTTTTAATTTTTTTTTTTGAGATAGAGTCTCGCTCTGTACCCCAGGCTGGAGCGCAGTGGTGCGATCTCGGCTCACTGCAACCTTTGCCTCCTGGGTTCAAGTGATTCTCCTGCCTCAGCCTCCTGAGTAGCTGGGACTACAGGTGCACGCCACCACACCTGGCTAATTTTTGTATTTTTAGTAGAGACAGGGTTTCACCATGTTGGCCAGGATGGTCTCGATCTCCTGACCTTGTGATTCACCCACCGTGGACTCCCAAAGTGCTGGGATTACAGACGTGAGCCACTGCGCCCAGCCTAATTAATTAATTTTTTTAAGAGGCAGGGTCTAGCTCTGTCAGCCAGGCTGGAGTGCAGTGGTGCATTCACAGCCCAGTGTGGCATCAAAATCTGGGGTTGAAGCGATTTTCCTGCCTCAGCCTCCCAAGTGTCTAAGACTACAGGTATGTGCCACCTCTTATGGCTAATTTTTATTTGATTTTTTTTTGTAGAAATGGGGTCTTGTTATATTGCCCAGGCTAGTCTCAAACTCCTGGGCTCAAGCAATCCTCCCGCCTGGGCCTCCCAAAGTGCTGAGATGACAGGTATCACCCATCACAACCAGCCTTAACTCAGTTCTGAACACACAGTAAATGGTTGAAAGTTATAAGTTATTGAGTTTGTTCTATTGTTATGTTTTAGTGTCCTTTCTGGACTCTAAGTTTATTGAGTGTTAAATCTGTCTCGATGGCAGGGGTCAGCAAACTTTTTCTGTAAAAGACAAGATAGTCAGTATTTTAGGTTTTGCTGGCAAAATATCTCTGTCATATATTCTTTACTCTGTCTGTCCCCTTTCTAAACAATCTTTTAAAATGTAAATTCATCCCCAGCTCACAAGCTGTAGAAAAACAGGCCACATACTAGCTGTGGTTTGCCAACCCCTGCTCTATATAGTCCATAGTGCCTGGATCAGTGCTTTTCATGTAGACGTTAACTGAGAAATGTTGTCTGGTTAATTCAACAAGTGATTGCATGATTGAACCCTGTAGAAGTGACAGTGTTTTTATTATCTTTTGCAAATGACTCCCTTTGCTCCTTTTCGCCTTGCACCATTCTAAGTCCTGAATATTTCCAGTGAGTCTGATTCTATGAACAAACTGGCTGAAGCCCCTGAAGCATGGGGCTGGGGGTGAGTTGTCCCTTCTACACAATGCTTCCTCTCCGGGTTGTCTGTTTCTGTTCCAATCTAGCCAGGGAGTTGTATGCTGAGTCAGGGAGCATAAATTATTCTGGGACAAAAAGTGGTGCGACTATTAGAACAATATTAAATACTGTATTATTGCATTTAGATGGCAGCTCTTTATGTTTCTCCATGAATGTGTAAAATCCTTGCTCACACCCTGATTTTAATTGATGTCTGACAAATCCAGACTTACTGTGGCAAAAAAAATGACAATGTTAATATTAGAATAACTTTTCTCTTTGCTAACTGGATTTACATATCAACTCCTGGGATAGCATACATTATTTTTTTCTTTGTGCCTTGATTTAATCACAACAGCAACAATTACCTCTATTAGGCCTCTTTCTATAGATATATAGGAATATGGATGAGGATGAATGGCTTACTCTGAGAATTATTATTACTAAAAATCTAAGCATTGGCTTTGCTTCCCTTACAAAGTCTACATTAGGAAATAATTAGTATTACATAGTAAATTTGAAGCACAGACTTATATGTATCTTTACACTTATTTTAAAATACTTCTTTTATCTTTTCACAATAACTGTGAGGCTGATTATTATTCTTATATTAGGTGAAATCTGTAACTTCACATGTTGGCTCACCAGAGCAATATTAAGAGAGATAATTAATCATCAGCAATATCCACACAAATTGCATTCCTTAAAGCAAACCAATTGCATACTTTGAAGGTAAGTGAAATGATTCTTCACGGAGAAGTACCAAAATGTCCACTATGTGGTGCTGCTGTACCTGAATTACACAAAAGAGGGTAAAACAGTACACTGTACCCTGAATTACACAAAAGAAGGTAAAGAAGTACACTGTACCCTTAATTACACAAAAGAGGGTAAAGAAGCACAAAGTAATAATAATTTCACCCACAAATTCATTATCATCATTGTTCAAGCAATTGTTATTGGGAAGACAAAGAAGAAAATATGTGATACTGAAATTATTACTATATGATGTAAAAGAAGCTTTTTTTTTCAACTTTGTTTCATATATGGAGAGAAAATTATCTTAGGAGAGAAGCTAATAAGTCAATGTGGGTGTTAATATTTTGGAAGAACAATCAGAAAGAATACATAAACAGAAATTTTAGGGCATGCAAAAATTATAAATAAAGTCTGTGTGCATCTATATATACATACACACACACACATACACATAGAGAGAGAGACTTTAGCCAATGCTATATTTTAACAATGTTGAAAAACTTTTGGCTAAGATAACAATTATTAGTCTGGGAATTTCATAAAAATTTTTTAGCAATCAGAATTTTACCAAACATTTTTCAGTATTTTTTCTGTAGCAATCAGAATTCTGTAGCAAGCCAAGTCATAAAAGAAAAAGAAAACCTTAATTTTGATTTCGACTCAAAATTCAAGCCCTATTTATTTTACTTTCAGGCCTATGGAGTAGCAATAGTTGCCAAAATACTAAACATACGCTGTAAATTTTATGGACCATGCTTTCATTTACTTTTTAGGATTGAGATGTTGGAAGCTTTAGAATGTTGATTATGATGATACCCAGGACTCAAGTTTAAGAAGGAAAGGAAGCAATAAGATCATGCCTGCTATTAGTATAGTCATCACAGTTATTGTGTAAAGGTGATGTGAAACAATGCAGAATATTTATGTTTTAACAGTTTCCATTTTATGCGACCTGTGGGGAATGAGAGTTATCCAAACTATATAGACTGTGCCCCTCTTCCCTCCGAAGCAGCGAAGCCCGCGATGAGAACATTACTGCTGCTCTGGTACTTCCCTCTTATGGAACAAATTTGCAAAGTCTGTGGCAGTGATTCATAGTTCAGGAAAGACACACCTTTCAGAAGCAAAGACGAAGAAAGAAGGATGTTATATGTTTAGTCTTTGCTATTTTTACTCTCTGGTTTTCAGTTAAATTGTGACTTACAATTATTTGGTTATGGTGACCCATTAATTCACCAAACAGAAGCTCTATTTGAGTCAAAGAATCCTGTTTTCAAGCTTAAAATAAAATGAATCTATATGTTCTTATACTTTCCCTGTAATATGTTCTGTCATTTTACTAATGCTGAAAGTCTATCCAATAGACCTGGACTCATCACAAATAAAAATTTAGAGTTTCACAGAAATGGGTAAAGAGCAATTAGTATTTTCATTAAAAACTAACAAATATAAAGATCAAATTAGGGTTTTTTTTTCTTGGCCCTTGTTTATAATATGCACTAAAAATTACTATTGTACTTAGGAAGTATTTTTAATATTGAAGTTGACCTAAATTGTACTGAAATACTTGAACCTTCTGGTTGGGTCATATGGTAGGGACTGGGTGCCACATAAAAATGCCTTTTATGTATTAATTGTGCCTATATTTCTTTAGCATCTGCCTCTCTCATTGGACTACAGACACCACAAAGACTGTTTTATGTCAACAGTGTCTATATAAATAGGTGCTTAAAATTTTTTGTAGAATCAACTGGCAAATGAATAAATGATGATAAACATTGCTGAATTAAATAAATGAAATATAAGCCAGGGCCAAATTCAACCTTAGTAAACAAATTTGTGAACTGTGAGCCATCCAGACTATTCCTAAGACTGAGTGTAGAAGTCCACTGGTAGGAGACTTCTACCAGTTTACATTTAAGATCTTAAGGAACTTACCACCTTGGTTGTTTCCTAAACTTTCTAGATCCTTAACTTCTACTGCAGAATACAATTTTTAGCTTGCTTTCTTTTCTTTCTTTCTTTCTTTTCTTTCTTTCTTTCTTTCTTTCTTTCTTTCTTTCTTTCTTTCTTTCTTTCCTTCCTTCCTTCCTTCTTTCCTTCCTTCTTTCCCTCCTTCCTTCTCTTTCTTTCTTCCTTCTCTTTCTTTCTTTCTTTCTTTCTTTCTTTCTTTCTTTCTTTCTTTCTTTCTTTCTTTCTTTCTTTCCTCTCTCTCTCTCCTTCCTTCCTTCTTTCTTTCTTTTTTTTTCTGGAGTCTCATTCTGTCACCCAGGCTGGAGTGCAGTGGTGAGATCTTGGCTCATTGCAATCTCCGCCTCCCGGGTTCAAGCAATTCTCCTGCCTCAGCCCCCTGAGTAGCTGGGATTACAGGCGTGTGCCACCATGCCTGGCTAATTTTTGTATTTTTAGTAGAGATGGAGTTTTGCCATGTTGGCCAGGCTGGTCTCAAACTCCTGACCTCAAGTGATTCGCCCGTCTCGGCCCCCCAGAGTGTTGGGATTACAGGTGTGAGCCACCGCGCCTGGCCAGCACCTTGTTTCCTGACTCTGCTGTTTCATGACAATAAACCCAACATTCAGATAACCAATAGCTGCATAATACTTTCCAATTTCATCTGTGATCTCTAGTCTCACTAGATATGCCAGGTCCATGTCAATAAGCATTATTGTCCCCCAGGCTGTAGTGCAGTGGCATGATCACAGCTCACTGCAGCCTTGACTGCTGGGGCTCAAGCGATCCTCCGCTTCAACCTCTTGAGAAGCTAGGACCACAGCACATGCCACCACACCCAGCTAGTTTTTTTAAAAAAAATATTTGTAGAGACAAGGTTTTGCTGTCTTGCTCAGGCTGTTGTCGAACTCCTGGCCTCAAGTGATCCTCCTGCCTTGGCCTCCCAAAGTGCTGGGATTACAGGCGTGAACCACGGGGCCCAACTTTGTGTTTGGTTCTGTGCTAGTATTCTACATACACCATGATGTTTTATTCCTTTATGCCTTTATTAATGGTGATTTCACCACCTTGAATACTTTTTCCTTCCTTCTTTACTTGTGTAACTGCTATACATTCTTTAAGGCTTATCTCGGGCATTACTAGCTCCATAAATACTTTCTTGAGGCACAAAGCTGGAGTCCCATCAGCTGCTAAACATAGCTCTATTGGAGAACTTAGTATATTTTGTTTTGGTACACATAAACATTACCTGTTTATACATACATGTTTTCCATTAGATATGAGTTCCTCAAAGTAAAGCAATCAGAAGCACATTAAAGAGAAATACCTCCTATTTCCATTACCAAATATACAAACCTACTTGTTTCAGTATCCAAATACTCTGCCTTACTTCCAAGAGAAATGGATGGACAGCCATTGATTCAGCTAAGGCCGATTCATCTGTTTGGGCACTTCCCTTGCACTTGATTTACAGTTTGTCTAGGTATAGAATTCTACTTTGGAAATAGTTTTCTTTCAGGAGTTTGAAGCCATTGCTTCATTGTCTTCTTGCTTCCGGTGTTGCTAAGAAATCTAAATCATTCCTATCATTCCTTCTTTGTTTATAAAAAGAACTCTGTGTTATAGAAAATTTAAAATATGTTCAAAGAGAATTATATGATGAATATATAATATAATGAATTCCCATGTACCCATCACTCCACAATTGTCAATGTATAGCCGATTGCATTGCCTCTACAGCACATCCCCCACTTCTGACCTTTTAATTATTTTATTTTATTTGTTTATTTACTTCCTTTTTTGAGGCAGGGTCTGGCTCTGTCACTCAGGCTGGAGTGTAGCGGTGCGATCATGGTTCACTGCAGCTTTGAACTCCTGGCCTCAAGGAATCCTCCCACCTCAGACTCCTGAGTAGTTGGGATTATAGGTGTGCACCACCATGCCTGGCTAATTTTCTGTAGAGATGGGGTTTTGCCATGTGGCCCAGGCTGGTCTCAAACTCCTGGGCTAAAGCAATCCGCCCACCTCGGCCTCTGAAAGTGTTGGAATTACAGGTGTGAGCCACCACGCATGGCCAACTTTCAATTATTTTAAATCAAAATCCAGAATTACTCTGTTTTATTGTAAATATTCAGTATTTTTCTCTAAAAGAGATAAAGGATCATATTTCCAATCCTTTGCATGTAATTAGTTTTATTCTCTCTGAGAGTTTAGGAAATTACTTTTCTTCTTAGAGTTCTGAAATTTTATGATATGTCCATTGTGCCTGTTTTTCTGTGGGCCTTTTCTATCTGTAATCTCATGTTCTTTGCTTCCAAGAAATGTTCTTGAATTGTTTCATTGATGATTTCTTTGCCCCATTACTCAGATGTTGGACCTCTTAGAATGGTACTCTAACTTTCTTTCCTTTCTGTTTTTCATCACTTTGATTTTTGGTTCCACTTTTCTGACAGATTTTCTCAACTTTCTCTTCCTACCCACCTATCACAGTTTCCATTTCTGCTATTATATTTTAATGTCTTAGAGTACTTTTCTAATTTTCTGCATGTTTCTTTTTTGTGGTATCTTGTTTTTGTTTCATGGATGCAATATATTCTCTCTTTTCCTTTTTGATAACATATATTTTTGAAGCTTCTCTGTCCTCCAAAGTTGCCTTTTTTTCTTTGCTTATTTTGGGTTCGATCTTCTTGATAGAGGCTTTCTTCATTGAGCGTCTAATTCCTTTGCTCTCTGCTCATGATCAGTAAAGTGTGAGACTAAAAAACTGATGGGCACACTGAGCCTGTGGGAAAGACTTAACTTTGATCTTCACTGAAGTGGAATCTGGGTGGGCCATTTGTAGAGGAACCTCTGCAGTTAGTATCTAGGTCTTGCTCTTAAGCAGGTCAGATTCTGCAGAAAAGAGTTTTTCTCTTTCCTTTCTGGAGGATAAAGCTCTGGCTGCCAGCATTCTGGGAGTCAGATCGGGGAAGAAGACTAGGGTGGTCTGCATTTAGCACTAGATGTGCGATCACCAGATACCTACTTTCAAGACATCCCTCCTCTGTTTCCTCTAGGTGGGGGTCAGGGATTTGGGAATCTAACTGCTTCTCAAACAACTTTACCCACATCTCCTTATTTAGAAACCTGTTTTTACACTCAGTTTTAGATTTTTCCAGTGTTGCCAGTTTCTGATCGTTTTGAAGACTATGGTGCAAATTATGTTGGTTTTGAACTTTCCTTGCTGCCAGCTAGGGATGTGGGTTTCTCAGGAGTGTTAAATCAGTTATCACACATTGGTTAGCTTGCCAACTTCCAAAATTTTGTTGCTGCTGCATCCTTTACTATTTTCCTTACACTAGTAGGTTTAGGTATAAAACAAAACTCATTTATTATTCTTCCGTGGGGTTTTAGGAGGGAGAAAAATAGGTGTGTATGTTCACATCATCTTAACCTGAAAGAGTCCCTCCTTTTCCCCTTTTTTAAACCTTAAAATCCCACAATCATTGTTTAATATAAAAGTGAACCCTGTTTCTCATGGAGGGCTTATTGGTAAGATTTCTGGTGGCCAACACAGCCACCGGGGCCTCTGAACTTCTTGGATTTGCAGTGAGGGGAGTCAGCTGGCAGTAGGGGCTGGTTGTACTGGGTGAGGATGTCTTCAGTCTCCTTCTTGGAAGCCTCATCCATGTTTTTCTGGCTCTCGAGATCAACTGGCAGATTTTGTAAATCTAGGCCATTTGACCCATGGGCATACCAGTGAATTGGTCTTTGTCCAGAAGCAGAACAGATTCTGCTACTGTTGCAGTTTGCTTGGCTCAGTCATTTCCAGAGCCATCCATTCACCTTGTTGAAAGTGTTGGCCTGTTTGTGGTGCACCAAGACCCACATAGACTGCAGAGGGCCCTTGGACAGCAGGGCTGCTGGTGAGGACAAAAGTGCCTACTGTGCAGCTCTGCAACCAGAAAAGGAACGGTCCCTTTTTGAAAATAACCTTCTTCCCTTGAATTCTGGGATTCCACACTTGCCTGTTTTTTTTTTTTTTCTTACCTCGCTGGCCACTCAATCAAAAATAACTATTTGAGAAATATTTTTTGGAGTGTTTTCTAGAAGCTAGGAGCCATTTAAAATAAAGGCAAAACAATAGTGATCAAAACAGACAAGTTTCTCTCTCATGGGCCATATATTTTCCCTTCTCTTTACTGGGTTCTTATTGTTTTTCTGGCCTCTAAGTTATGTTGGGCCCCAAGGTATGGTCCCTATGCCTTTCCTTTTCTTCCTAAGTGATTTCCTTCAGTTCATGGCTTAAAAACATCTATAAGATGATAACTCCAAATTTACATATTTACAACTCAGATCACTTTCCTGAATTCTAATCTCATATACCTCATTGTCTACTCAACATAATCACTTGTTGTGTGTAGTGGCCTGACTGGTGGTGCCAAAGAAGATATTCTACTTTCTAATCCCCAGATCCTATGACTGCTAACTTATTTGAGAAAAAAAAAAGGGGGGGGTCTTTGCATATTTAGTTAAAGATGTTGAGATTAGATTATCCTGGATTATCCAGATGGAGACCAAACCCAGTGACAGGTATCCTTATAAGAGACATACAGAGGAAAAGACAGACACAGGAGAAAAGTCACTGTGGCCGGGCACAGTGGCTCATGCCTGTAATCCCAGCACTTTGGGAGGCTGAGGCAGGCGGATCACCTGAGGTTGGGAGTTTGAGACCAGTCTGACCAACATGGAGAAACCCCGTCTCTACTAAAAATACAAAATTAGCCGGGTATGGTGGCACATGCCTGTAATCCCAGCTACTAGGGAGGCTGAGGCAGGAGAATCACTTGAACCCAGGAGGCGGAGGTTGCGGTGAGCCGAGATGGTGCCATTGCACTCCAGCCTGGGCAACAAGAGCAAAACTCCGTCTCAAAAGAAAAGAAGAGAGAAGAAAAGTCGTTGTGAATGTGGAGGCAAAGATTGGAGTGACGTGGCTACAAGCCAAAGAATGCCAGGGAATGGTAATAGCCACCAGATGCTTTATTTGAAATGAAGATTGGCAATAATCTAAATGCCTGTCCATAGGACATTGGTTAAATAATTATAGCTCAGCCATTAAATGGAGTGCTGTGAATTGGTTAAAAATTAAAAAAGAACAAGAAAGTTCTGTATATGTAAGAATGAAATCATTTCATTTTAAGTGGAAAAAGCAAGGTGCAGAATAGTATGCTACCATATAGATTTTACAAGTCTACAAATGCATATTTGCAATTATAAACATAGACGCTTTGTAAGTATACACAAGAAACTGGTAACGATGCTTGACTTTGGTGGGAGGTGGGAGGGTTTGAGGAAAGGTTTGAGAATAAATCTTTTCCCTGCTGCTGAAGTTTTAGCTCACACACTTATTTGCTCTGTTTTATGTTTCTCTCCACACCACCTCCCCACTTCCTCTGACTCTTCTGCTCCTTCTCTCCTCCCCCTCCCTCCCTCTTTCTCTTCTCCTCCTCCTCCTCCTCATTCTTCTTTTCCCCAGCATTTTAAAAAGAAGTTTATTTTAAATTCAACATTTCTGGGTGTTTTTCAGGAGGAAGAATTTAAGGTTACATAGTTCATAATATTTAGAGATATTGAAGTCCTTATTATTTTTTAAACATATTTCTGCAAGTGGAAGCTGGGTAAAAAGGTCTGAACTTGTTAAAAAAAATTGTGGAAGCATATTGCCAAATTGGTCCTTAGAAGATTATACCAATTTGCATTCTCACCTGCAGTTAATGGAAATGCCCCCTTCCTTGAACTCTCATTGGCATTTGTGCTATCATTTTTTAAAATGCCAATTTGATGGGCCAAATTCATATCTCATTATTTTAATTTGCACTTTTAAATTATAATGAGTTGAATGTTTTTTCAAAGTTATATTGGTCATCTGATTTCTCTTTTTATCTTTTTTTAAAAATAAAAATTTACACAAGAAAAGCATTGATCACATTCTCACCATATGTGATTGAAACCACAGAGGAAATACACAAATATATGATAACATGTGGTGTTAGGTAAGGAATCTAATTTTTTTTTTACAGAATTAACAAAATTTTAAACCAGTTATTTATTAAAAATCTACCCTTTCTCTATTGATTAAAAAAGCACTTCACTAATTCTAAATCTGTATGTATTTTGGATGTGTCACTGGATTTGGAATCTTTTTCATTGATCTCTCTGTCCAGTATCACGCCAGAATTAAGTTGTCTACATATTTTGCCCAATAGTTTAAATTCTTCTATTTATTCTTTTGTTACATAGTTTTGGAGTTGGAATTTTGAATGGAATTATATTACATTTGTAAATGAAATTTGGGAGATTTGAAATTTTAAAACATCAATTATTTTCATCTGAGAACAAGGTATTTTGCTCCATTTATTTAGAACGTCTTTTAGATAATCCAATAAAATTTGTATTTTTCTTTGTGTCAGCACTGCATATTTCTTGTTAAGTTTACTCCAAAATATTTGGAATTTATAGCCCCTTCCCCAATGGTTAGGTTACTTTATTGTGTTCTTTGTGTCATATTATATGACTCAGTATCACTGTAGCTCCTGGCAGTACCCCTGCTGTCAGAATAGTTGATGTGAGCTTTGAATACCAAAGGTCTGGTGGATATTATTTATTCTTCTTGTGCTTGAATATGGCCACTTCTTATTCTTTTTACTCTTTTTGTTATGGCTTGTGGAGAGTTTACAGTGACCTACCGCTGGACCAAGAACCAGAATCTGTAGTAGCCTTCCTCATTTACATTTACAACAGTTAACAGGTTGGCTGCCAATTTTTATAGTGCCATCCCACAGTGTGGAGAGTACAGCACTTGTGCTTGTGATCTCTGCTTGCATATCTAATTTCAGGCACTTCTTTTCTCACAGGACTTGTCCCCACTCAGGGCCCCCTGAAGAACCCTAGAAAAAAGTTAATTGCTTGCTTCCATTTGAACCCAGAGGCTTGCTACTGTATTTGTTAAATATCTACCTGATATTATAGGACATATAAAGAGCCTGATCCTGAATCAGACAATTTCAAAAACAAAGAGAAAAACAATAGCCTTTTTCTATTGAAGCTCTTTATGCCATAAGTGGGGAGTTGATTTTGTTTGAAGGTAAAATAAAATCTTATTAAAAGGTTGTTTTCCATTTTTTTCTTTTTTATTGTGGTAAAATACATATAAAATTGACCATCTTAGCCATTTTTATGTGTATAATTCAATAGTGTTAAGTATATATACATTGTTATGCAACTAATCTCCAGAATTTTTCATCTTGTAAAACACAACTCTGCCCATTAAACAATAACTTTCTATTCCCCATCCCCTGACAACTACCATTCTCTTTTCTATCTATGAGTTTGACTATTGTAGGTAACTTTTTATAAGTGAAGTTATACAGTATTTGTCTTTTTATGACTGGCTTATTTAATTTAGCAGAATGTTCTCAAGTTTCATCCGTGTCGTAGCATGCATCAGAATTTCCTTCCTTTTTTTTTTTCTTTTTTGCTGGGGTGCTGTGGTGTGATCTTGGCTCACTGCAACATCCACCTCCCAGGTTCAAGTGATTCTCCTGCCTCAGCCTCCCAGGTAGTTGGGATTACAGGCATGTGCCACTATACCCAGCTAATTTTTGTGTTTTTAGTAGAGATGGGGTTTCACCATGTTGGACAGGCTGGTCTTGAACTCCTGACCTCAAGTGATCCATCCACTTCAGCCTTTCAAAGTGCTAGGATTACAGGCATGAGCCACTGTGCCTGGCCAAGAGAAATCTCACCATTTCTGTGGGGTTTTGTTGTTTGTTTTTTAGAGATAGGATCTCACTATGTTGACCAGGCTGGTCTTGAACTCCTGGCCTTAAGCGATCCTCCCATCTCGGCCTCCCAAAGTGCTGGGATTACATGCATGAGCCACCCCACCCAGCCTCCTTCCTTTTTAGGACTGAACAATATTTCATCTTATGTGTATAACACATACATTCTTTTTTTAATCTGTTTAACTGTTGATAAACATTGGGTTGTTTCCACCTTTGGCTATTGTGAATAATGCTGCTATGAATATAGGTGTACAAATATTTCTTCAAGACCCTGTTTTCAAATACTTTCTAAGTGTTTTACTAGATTTATCTTATTTGATCCTTACAACAACTTTATAATCAAAGTACTCTTAAGATTCCAGTTTTATTGATGTGGAAACTGAAGCATATAGAGGGTAAGTTATTGTGATTCTAGAACTCCTGTGTTTAACACCACTCTATACTGTTTTCCAACAGAAAATCTAGGTATCTTGCACCAAGAAGTGGAAAATAAAGAAGAGAAATGAGAAGCATGTTTGTATTGGCTGTCTATAAAATAAGAGGTAGGCATTAACTTTTATCATTCACTATATTCAAAGAATAATACAGTAAAAATTATATTCAGGCTATATCTCTTCTGACAGAATGAATTCCAGCAGACCCCAGACTTTTTGGCACCAGGGACCAGTTTCGTGGAAGACAAACTGTGTAAGGCATGGTTTCAGGATGAAACTGTTCCGCCTCAGATCATCAGGCATTAGTTAGATTCTCATAAGGAGCTTGCAGCATAGATCCTCGCATGTGCAAGTTCACAATAGGGTCCACGCTCCTGTGAGAATCTGATGCAGCCACTGATCTGACAGGAGGCGGAGCTCAGGCCATCATACTGTCCTGCCCGCTGCTTACCTCCTGCTGCGCGGCCTGGTTCCTAACAGGTCATGGACTAGTACCCGTCAGTGGCTCAGGGGTTGGGGACCATTGAATTATAAATTTGAGAGCTCTCCTGATAATTCAGGAAAACAACTTGCTTTTGAGTTACCTTTCAAAATAAATTTTATTCAGATGATTGCTTTGATATAAATAATCTAGTAAGGCTGTTTTGTATTTCCAAAATTAAACTCTCAATTTCCTGTTTGTGTAAACACAGCCATAATGAAATAGATAAGATGCAAATTAAAAAGGAAAGAGAATGACTGGTCTGTGAAAACCTCATGAAACAGAACTTCTTGTTTAAACTGTTACTACCTACAATTATTGCTTTTAAGGTATTTCTTATATATTAAAATATCCTGTATAATCATTTGAAATATTATTTTAGGAAGGAAAAATGAGTTTGAACAATAGACTCTTCATTGTTAAATAGCCCCTGTGGGAGATACGGAGAGCCTGGTGATGACTGTCACCCCATGGCGTGCGTTCCTGTACTATTGATTCGACTGTGTCTTAACTTGCACATATTCCACATATGCTTTTGCAGCACAAATTCCAAAATCTCATGAGAAATGTAAAAATGTGTGCTGGGGACTGTTTCTTAATGGGTTGTCTATAAAGTAAGCGTGTGTGTTGCATATATCTTGATATTTTTTCTTTTTCATTTTTTTCAACTTAGCTGCACATTAAAATCATCCATCTTCGTTGGTCTCAAAACACGGCTGTATTTTCAGGATCAGGAAATAAATATGTTTTTGTTTCCTGCCCCCAAAATAAATTATTTGAGTTGTTTTTCTAGGCTGAATTGTATTTCACTTCCTTTTAGATTTCTTTTACCACCAGACATTTTTTCAGTTAGTGTAAAATTTATGCCCAGTAAACACATTTCTTTCGAAAATGTCAAGTCCTTTCTAAAAACAGACACTATTTAATACTTCTTCCACAAAATTATCCTCAAGATAGATGGAGAATGTTTTACCAAGTCTGATTAGTTTTGGTTGTACAAAGATATATGTAGTCGTGGATAAATAAAGAACATATTTGAGGCAATTTAAAAATCGTCCCAACTTAAAAATAAGTAAAAGAAAACCTTGCTACTGAGAAAAATACAGAGATTAGAGGTGACATTTTTATAATTGTTACTCTACTCTGATCATATTTATATGATGGGGTTTTAGGGTGACAGTACTGGAATCTCATCACAGGGATGTCGATGACAATATCTTAAGTTTAATACATTGCTTTTGGTTATGTGACAGGAACTCAACTCAAATTTGTTGAGATATGAAAGTGATTTTATTTACTCACTGAATCCATGAAAAGGTTGAACAGGCAAAGCTGCGGCTTGGGCCTCAAGAAAAATTGGAACCAGGTCTTCAATTGCTGTCAGCACCTTTGTCTCTGTTTCTTTCTCTGCAAATTTACTCCATCCCTGTCACTGTAGACCAGATTCCTCCATGTGGCAGGAAGCATGGCCCACTGACAACTGCCCGAGTCCTCCACTGTTAACCACTGTACCAGACACTGCTGCTGCCCTAAACATGTGCCTTCGGCCCATCTCTGAGGTCACTTGTTGTTGGAGAATTGTTCATCTATGGGTCCCAGGCCTTCTACCTCAAGCACCTACATCTTTCTGCCTGAGGACGTTCTCTGGCTAGGGGCTGGGGGAAATGGGCTGGGATGGTAGGACAAAAGTGCCAGGTGGTTAATAGGCCCAGGAGTAACCCTCAGCCACAGATGATGGGAATGTGTGCATAAATACGTTTCCTTATACTGCAGGGAGTGCATTGTGAGTTTTGTTCTATAGGCCTCTTACAGGGTGCCCAGCAGGACTGAACATCTTTTCTTATTGCTTTCTCCTTTCCCTTTCTCACTTCCACACCCTCTTACCATGCTTCCTGGGATCAGCTCCCAAATAAACTGATGGAATCCAAATCCTTGTTTCAGAGTGAGATTTTGAGATAATCCAGACAAGGACAACCACCAAGGAAAAACAGGTTTGGGTTTCCTTTGTGACCCAGTGTAAAATCGTGGAGAAATTGTTAGATTGGCTCATCTTAGGTCGAGTGTTTACCCACAGGCCAAGCAGCTGTAGCCATGTCTTGTAAGGACATGGCATTCACATGGCTAGAACAGGGAATAAAATATTCTGAGTCAGAGATAAAGGGAGAAAGAAAAGGAGCAGGTTAAAAACACAGGAGGGGCCGGGCACGGTGGCTCACGCATGTAATCCCAGCACTTTGGGAGGCCGAGGCGGGTGGATCACGGGGTCAGGAGATCAAGACCATCCTGGCTAACAGGGTGAAGCCCCGTCTCTACTAAAAACACAAAAAATTAGCCGGGCGTGGTGACGGGCGCCTGTAGTCCCAGCTACTCGGGAGGCTGAGGCAGGAGAATGGCGTGAACCCCGCAGGCGGAGCTTGCAGTGAGCCAAGATCGTGCCACTGCACTTCAGCCCGGGCGACAGAGCGAGACTCCATCTCAAAAAAATAAACAAAAACAAAAACAAAAAAACACACACAGGAGGATATTATTCACAGAAGATAGGATATATTGGGATGGTGAATTGGTTGGGCATATAGGACAATAGATATTTACCCATAAAGTATTTAATAGAGTGGTTTATAAAAAGTTTGTTCTGATTCAAAGTTTTTTGATAATTTTATTTTAAATTAATTTCAAACTTCATAAAAAGCTGCAAGAATAGTCAAGGAACTCTAATATGCCTATTGCCCAGATTTACCAACAACTTATGTTTTGCTTCATTTGTTTTTATAATTAGCTCTCTCTGTAAATGTATATATACATCTACACACACATATATAGATACAAATAACTCTATATATACAAATATATATTCATGTGTATTTTTTCCTGAACCATTTCAGAGAATGTTATTTTATTTTACTTTATTTTAAGAGACAGGATCTCACTGTGCTGCTCAGGCTGGTCTTGAACTCCCAGCCTCAAGCAGTCTTCCTGCCTGTACCCCACTTGTATCTAGGAAGAAACGAACTTGCTTTTGATTTTACAGGCTCATAGGCAGAAGGGACTTGCTTGTCTTAGATGAGACGTTGGACGGTGGACATTTGAGTTAATGCTGAAATAAGTTAAGACCTTGGGAGACTGTTGGGAAGGCATGATTGGTTTTGCAACGTGAGGACATGAGATTTGGGAGGGGCCAGGGATAGAATGATATGGTTTGGCTGTGCCCCCACCCAAATCTCATCTTGAATTGTAACTCCCAAATCTCATCTTGAATTGTAACTCCCATAATTCCGTCATGTTGTGGGAGGGACCCAATGGGAGATAATCAAATCATGGGAGGGGTTCTCTCATACTGTTCTTGTGGTAGTGAATAAGTCTCACAAGATCTGATGGTTTTATACGGAGAAACCCCTTTTGCTTGGTTCTCATTCTATTTGTTTGCCTGCTGCCATATATGTAAGATGTGACTTGCCCGTCCTTGCCTTCCGCCATGATTGTAAGGCCTCCCCAGCCATGTGGAACTGTAAGTCTACCTTATATTATGTCTAGCTCTGAGTAGACTAAAACATAAAAGAGAATGTTCATTGATTTAAGCTAGACAATACAGTATCATTGGATGGTGGATGTAATCAAAGTGTCAGTGATGAATTTTTCAAATCATCCTTTTTTAAAAAACAATACTGTTCAAAGGTGGTCTGTAACCAAAACTTCTATACAGCATGTGGATACGTTGAATATATCATAGATATTTATAGCTAGGTGGAACTAGAGATTATTTAGTGCATTGTACAGAACAAAAACTTTAGATGTACTGAACTTAGGAAATTTGACTGTGGTAGTCCACAGAAAGTCAAGAGTAGATCCCACATCCTCCTGATATCCTGATCCCTTGCCCAGTGTGCTCTTTCAGTTCTGCCCCAAGTCATCAAAACTATGCTACCCACTGAAGCTGTCATCTAGATTCCTATTTGTGATTTGGTGATAATGCAATTTTCAATGTAGTTGATTAATCTCATTATCAAATGAAGATTTACCTGGAAAGTTTTTACTTTAAGGGCTACTACCTAACAAATGATACTAAAAATTAAGCAGCTCTTCTGTACCTCAAAACATTCTGCCAATAGAAAGCCCTCCATATCTCAATGAACAACTGTTTTAATACCTTCATTTCTGATGTTTAGATTCTTATAATTTAGTTATTGTTTTTAATTAGAAGAAAAGGAGTCTCCACTCATTATATTAATTTAAGAGCAATGCACTTCAAAGGAATGCAGATCCATTCCTCTCAGTTGTGACAAAACAAGGGAGAGCAGAGCTCTCTCTTTAACAGGAAGATGTGGCTGAAAGGTCTTCTGGTGTAGTGGGAAGCACAAGTGCTTTAGAGTCAGTCAAATGGAGTTTCAAATTCCATGTTAGTCAATATTTGCAGTATGGCTTGGGCACCTTAAGCAACCATTCTGAACTTCAGGTTCCTTATTTGCGTAATAGGAGTAATAATATCAATTATTTAATTCTCTCTGCTGCTGTAAGCACTTACCCTTCTAGATGACAGAAAATGTATTTTAAAGTCTCTGATGTGGTGTCAATGCTCAATGGGCTATTTTAGCAATAATTTTCAACTGGGCAATTGTCCAAGACCTGTGCTATGAGTAGATAGTCAGAAGCATCATTATAGGGTGAGGAAGCTGATCCTATCAGCTGGTGCTAAAAATCACTCAAGACTGTTATAAACAGTCCATACAGTTAGTTACCTTTTAAATTTGCTTTGCTCCAGGTTTGGGACTAGCAGTTAGCAAGTGTTCCCCTCTTCTCCCTTACTTCTGTGACTGGTTAGTTGCATTAAAAAAAACCCAAAAACCAAAACAAAAAACAAAAACCAAAACTTTCTTCACTCTTTAAAGTTGCCCTAGATTTTTTACTTTCATAGGTTTCACCAGCATAAGAATGCTTTGGGTTAGGGGGTCCTTACAGCAGGACTTGTTCTGCACTCCCCTTGGGTGGCCAATGCTGTGATTATGTACCCCTTTCCTTTCTTAATTGAAAATGTGACTTAAGTGTCACCTGTATGTTAGTGAAACTAGACATGTTAAAGAGGCTTCTTGAAATGTAAAATGATCTTTATGCTTTTTGCTTTTGTATTAGTTTTCTCATCTCTAAAGCAAATTAATAAAATAAATTTCACAGTGTTTCATAAAAACATTTCTTCCTGGGTTAGAGTCAGTAATGTCAAGTTAGGCATGAATTACAAAGTTCTGAAGATGGGACCTATAATGAAAACTGCAACTCAACCATGTAAACACAGCTTTGAACATGTGAAGCTATGATACAGATTCAGTCACTGCCTGAATAGATTTCTCTACTTTCAAGTCCCGTGGAATTGTTCTTCTCTATCCTTCTTTTCCTGTCTAAACAGAACATTTACCAATTGTATCAGCAGTTATCAGTATGAATCAGCTGCTTTTGAGCCTGATAATTTTCTTGGAAAAATGTTTTAATAGCAATTTGCCCAGCACATGACAATCATAGAACTGCTAATTTGGGAGGAACAGGGAAGGTCACCAGTCCAACCTCCCAGTTGCAGTAGTCATTCGCTATTCAGTTTCTGAGAGATGGCTAACTAGGCTCTAGATCATTCAAAATGATAAAATAAGTCATTCTAAGGAAAAAGGTAAGTTTCTGTATTTTGGGCTTTACAGTCCTTTCTACCTCATTTTAATCATCATTTTCCAGAAACAGAAAATATAAAACGAAAGCAAACTGGACGCTGTATTATAAACATGCACATGGGCATGCACACCCTCACAGATGCTTAAAATATTAATTAAAAGTCTGGTGGTGAGACTGCTGAGCCTGATAATGAGGACTGGACATTTTACAAACAGCAGTCGTGTGCTAGATGCAATGGCGTCTCACAGCCAGGTGTGATTTGTGTGCTCTAGCAGGGAGCTCTCAATCATAAGCCACACAGTGGTTCAGTCTCCTGGTATCTTTATTTCAGAAAGAGCCAGCAGGTGACAGGAAAGCTGTAACAGCTGAAAATAGAACCAGATATGATAGAAAGTAGAAGTAGATTTTTTGTGGCATATTGTAAGCTTTATTTCTTGGTAGTCTTATATAGTAGGAAATTTTGTTTTCTGCCTGTCTTTTTTATCTGTCCCTTGGGGAGACACTTTGATGATCAGTCCTGGTCTCATATTGAGCCTTCCAGCCAAAGACTACTGCTCATGTTGGGCTGCAGTTCCTGCTAGTGCCTCATTTCACACACGGATTGGTGTGTGAGGTGGAGGAATGACCCCGGAGAGCCGGGAGAGAACAGCTGTCTGCCACATAGCAAACAGGGACGGCTGCGATCAAGGCCAAGCTGAAACACATGGCGGGCTGCAAGGCTTTCAGAGCTGCTGAAAATTGAATCCTTCCTTCTAGCTCCTGACCCTATCAAATCACAATGCAGGAGTTATTCTTAAGAAATTAGAGTTCCTAATTTTTATTTTACTCCACACATTTGCTTCTGATTTTACCCATGGTAACCAAAAGAAGACCTAAAAAGCAAAGAGATTAATGTTTTGAGAGGTTGAGAGCAAACGTCTCTACTGAAACCTCACTTGTGCTAACCAATAGGCACTCACAGAGTTCAGTTCTGTTTTCCACAGCTTGAGTCTCTCAGTGCCAACCTTTTGAATGAATGCTGTTACGCTATCTATTACTAACCATTGAGCCTACCTTATGGTTACTGTTTATTATATACCAGTGGGTCATAAAAATGAAAGATTAAGGTCACTATATGTTTATTTGCCATTGGAGATGACTTTAAAAAAACAAATTCAGTGGCTGCAGCAATGAAATGTTTAGTCATTCCTGAGCACTGATGTGGCCAGAGCAGCCTGTTTACCAGGTTTTAGACACTGACTACTTTCAGGACTCAAGAAATTCTAGCAATTAATGCTTGTTTAGGGTTGTTCCACCTACTTAGCCGGGCGATTCTACCCATCAGCCACGGTTTATTGACAATCCTTTATGTGCCAGGCACTCTACTAGGTACTTTGGAGAATTACAAAAGAAGAAGGCACACATTAAATTGTAAACTCCTCAAGAGGAATTCAACCAGAGAAACATAAATAAATAGATACCTGTAAATGTGAGTGACAAAATAAAAATCAGTCCTATTCCCTTGAGTGTACTCGGTGCCTTTAGTAATAGATGTGTTACTCCCATGCCATGGGCACTAGGAACAGATACTTTTAGGGGTTCAGGAAATAAAAATCTTGTGTTTTTTCTCTCTTGTCCCCAGAATGGTAACTGTAATGCCACAGTTTCACAGTTCGTAATTAGTAAAGTATGCAACACAGTTTTGACTGAAAAACAGCAATGTTCTCAAGTATCAGAAATGATACTTGAATTTGGTCAGTCCCAATTATGTAGTGAACATGCTCTTTTTTGGAACTAAATGGCCAGGATAGCATGTGTGGGATTCTGAGGATAGACTTTGTGATGCCACGGATCTAAACTAGGCTTGTCAATTTAGTTAATTCACTTAAGAAACACTGATTGAATGCCAACTACCTGCCCAATTCTGTTTTAGATTTGCAGGATTTAAAAATGAATAACAGAGAGGACTTTTTCTCAATGAGTTCATAGTATGGGTGTATATGAGTGAAGGGGAGAAGCTTGGGTGGAGTGCAAGTAAGCAGAAAATTGTATTACCTTATGGCAATTGCTATAGTGATTTTTATTTTCTACTTTGATTTTGTAGTGGGGTTCAGAAGGTTGGCAGCTGGCTTTTGGATTAACACCTCTAGTAAAGTAAAGGAAAATCTACAGGTACTTAAAAATCAAATCAAAATTATTGACAGGCTCAGGGAAAATGCCAGCTTCAGCCCTGAGTGGCTACAGTCCCTCTTTAATAAATTCCAGTCTTCTTTATGGAATTGGTTAACCCCTTTATTAAGACCTCTCTTGCTTATTTGTCTTCTTGTATCGATATTTGGACCCTGTATACACAATACTATACCTCAAATTGTTTCTTCTCGCCTAGAAGCAAACTCCAAATGGTGCTGTAAACTAACTACACATGGACATGCCATTCTTTGGAGGACCCTTAGATCCACCCTAGGAGGAGCCCTAGCTGCTGTTCCCCATTTGATGCCCCTTTTCAGCAGGAAGTAGCCAGAAGGAGTCATTGCCCAAAACCCCCTAACAGCAGTTAGCGTGGCATCTCCACATGGGGGAATGTTGTAGGAGTTATTAAGAAATTATTTTAGGCAGATAGACAGGAAAAGGGGTCCTTGGGAAGTTTTCTTTTTTTTTTTTTTGTTTTTTCTTTTTTGTTTTGAGATGGAGTTTCCCTCTTGTTGCCCAGGCTGGTGTGCAATGGCACGATCTTGGCTCACCACAACCCCTGCCTCCCAGGTTCAAGCGATTCTCTTGCCTCAGAGGTAAGAGAATCTCTTGCCTCAGCCTCCCGAGTAGCTACCTGGGATTACAGGCATGCACCACACCTGGCTAATTTTGTATTTTTAGTAAAGACGGGGGTTTCTCCATGTTGGTCAGGCTGGTCTTGAACTCCCGACTTCAGGTGATCCGCCTGCCTCAGCCTCCCAAAGTGCTGGGATTACAGGCGTGAGCCACCGTGCCCAGCCCTAAGTTTTCCTTTTTTTAAATCATCTCCGCAAAAGTTTCTTGTAAAGCCCTGGCTCTAGAGCCAGGCCGGCAACCTTTGATATGCAAACGCCAGCCATTAGAAACTGGGTCCACCCAAACATGGCGATTCCAGTGGCCTTCTTGCCCTTTCCCCACATGTTTCTGGCAATATGGCCGCCCCCACGTATCCCCACGTATGTAGAACGTCATAGTGCCCCGCATTTGTATATTAAAAGGCTAGGGCAGGAGGGCCAGCTTTTTCGCGGGCTATGTGAATGACATGCCTAGTCAAACCAATCCCATGGACCCTATGCAAATCAGACACCGCCTCCTGCAGCCTCTGTATGTACACCTAGCTGGTATCTGTGGCAGGTGGGGTTCCCTCTCTCGGCTTTGGAGCCCCCCTCCCTCTGTCTCTGTACAGGGGAGCTTCTTCCTTCTCCCTTCCTTCTTGCCCCTTCTTGCCTGTTAAATTCGCCTCTCGTTAAATTAAAAAAAAAAAAAAAAGAGGTTGGCAGCTGTGCTGCCACTAACATTTCTGGGGGTTGCAGGGGGAGGATTTTGAGAGATGGTTCTGTTGCTGTGTGTAAGTGTTGTGGGTCAGAGACTTAAGGAACAAAATAGAGTTATGCTGTCTCCTGGAATTCTAAAATTCTGGGGCAGTGAATTCTCAGACATGACCATAAGGTGGAAGAGGGTCTGTAATAATCATTGTCAGTGCCTGGCCTATTTCCTTTCTGGCTTGTCATTGTAATTCACTACTATTGCTGGCTTCTGACAACCTGATCAAAGTATCCTCTGGCAACATAGGCAGGCTGGGTAAGCCAGGAATCTAATGACCCCTTCCCAGACCCCCAGCCCCACCAGTAACTGATGGGAGGAGGTGTATGTGTCCCAGTTCTTTCACTTCTCTGGTGGGATAACTCTGAGACTTGACACGCAGAGTTCCAGAGAGCAATTAAGTTCCAGTTGCCCAGAGTGGGTGACACAGCCAGAGTGAAAACACATCTTAATTAGCTGACTTTTCTTCCTCGTGTCTCATTTCTTTATTTCTTCATTGGGATGACATCCAAATCAACTGCAGCACTCAAAATTTTGTTTCAGAATCTGCTCTAAGGGGAACCTGTCTTTGCAAAAAATTGTTCACTGACATCCTGGCTGAAAACTAACTCAGCTGGTGGAAGTTTTTGGATGATCCTAGACAGCTGGTAAGGGTGGTCTTTATCAACCCCTCTTCTCAACCAATCCATTTTTTTTCTCTCCTGAGCCTAAATAAGATAAAGAATGTCCAAAGGTGAATGGCTGTAGATAAATATTCATGTTCTCAGCCTAACCCATAGACTCCTGCTGACCTAGGTTGATTTTCAGGTTTGTTATGTGTAATTGGGTAAATTCCATAATGTGTAAGTTTGCCCTCTTGGCTATAAATATAAATAGGTCTGGAGTGGGCCAGTCTATGAGTTGACTTACATGAGGCATTCATTCATTCATTCATTCAAAAAATACTTATTATGTGCCAAGCCCTATACCAGGCATTGTGAATGTAGCATTAAACAAGGTAGATTTAAACTCATCCTTTATTAGGCTTTGAATGCAAAGCTTATAGAGATGGCAAAAATGAAAGTGTTACAGGATTCTTGGGGTGTCACTTCACCAGCTGGAAACCTCTGTGGCCAGCTGTGCATTTGCCTGAGATTTGCTCAGGCCCACTGGGCCCACTCAGCCTGAAAGGCTGTGCTTGGCTGTTACTGGCCTGGATCCCATGCCTGCCAAGGACGAGTGGAGTGGTGAGAGGTATGTGAGGGAGCAAGTGTGGGGTCTGGTCACTGCACACAGCCAGGCATACTGGCTGCGGTGGGGCGGGCAGCTTCAGGGGCCAGCATGAGCGCCAGCTCCCTGTGAGGCTGTGGCTGGACTGGGCACCCTGCAGGCAGCTTCCATGGCTGGCACGGGGGGACATGGTGGCACCTGGAAGGTTGGGTGAGGCTGTGGCTGGATGGGGCATCCTGCAAGCAGCTTCTATGGCTGGCATGGGGCAACACGGTGGCACCTGGAAGGTTGGAGATGTCAGGAACTGCAGAGCCCCAAAGAGAGTGTCACAGCCCTGGCTTGGGGAACTCCTAGGTCTGGGCTTTCTGAAGGACTGCAGCTTTTCTGTTTTTTTTGTCACCCGCAATATGGTGAGCAAGGGGCATGTTTCAGCCCTGTCTGTGTTACAGCTCTTTCATCCCTGCCATTTGGTGGGTCTCGCATTCTTGTCTTGCACCCAGGAAGAATGAGGTATGTGGACAAGTTGGAGGGTGAGCAAGGTGAAGAGGAGCTTTATTGAGCAATGGAACAGCTCAGAGGAGACTCACAGTGGGTAGCTGCTCTCTGTAGCCAGGGTGTCCTGACTAGTGTTCAGCCCTTAACAGAGAGGAAACCCTGCAGTGGGCAGCTCCTCTGTGCATCTGGCTATCCCAATGTCTCCTTATTCTGGGGTTTTTATGGGCTTCATAAGGGAGGAGGTGCATGCTGATTGGTCCATGGGTGGCCATGGGCAGGCCAGAAAAAGCACTATAAGTTCCCATTTCTGTCCTTGGGCTGGCAGCCTGGCCTGTAAGCTTCAGGCCTTCCCTGGCTTGAAGGTGGGGCTTCACTGGGGACCCATCACTTTTCATCCAGGAGCCTGTCTTCCTTCTGCTGCTGTTCATGGTGCCCAGGCTGTTCATGCCAAGGGGTGCCTGCAGGCCCATGCCAAGCTGCCCTTACCCCTGACTCAGTCTCCCTCTCATGCTCGCTGGTGCCCAAAGTCCAGAGTGGGCCGAGGTGGAAGGAAGCTGGCATGTTAGTGCTGCTCCAAGCATGCACACACGCTGCAGAGAGATTGTCCAGATTGTCACAGCACCCAGGCTCAGCCTCAACTTTGCTCTGAGATTGAAGTGGGTGCCGGGAGCAGGGAGAGGCCAGGCAGCAGGAACAGGCATTTCTGAGCCTATGGGGGCAGGGGGTCTTCCTGGGCCCCCAACAGTACAGAGATGCCCAGGTCTGCAGCCATGACTTGGGTGGCTGCAGCTGCACCTGGGAGGGCGGGGTTCCTGCCTGCTCCCAGACCCCAAGAGCACAGGGAGACCTGGGTCTGAAGCCATAGCTGGGAGGCTGCAGCTGTGCCCAGGGAGTGTGAAGCTCCTGCCCTGCGAACACAGAGGGGGGTGGGGCTTCCACCTGTTCCCAGCTCCCACCGGCTGCATGAAGTGCACAGCCCCAGCTGTACCTCCCACACTGCAGCCAACGTCATGACAGTGGCCACTCTAGACAGGCTGCTGCTGCCATCAAAATGGTGACAGAAGCTGGGAGGTATACAATAGTTACATTACATGGAAATACAGAAGCTATGAGAAAAGGAGAGTAGAGACCATTTGGTAGTAGAAGGAGAAGCTGAGAGAGACATATTAATAGAGGCAGAGATGAAGACTTGCAAGGTCATGGTAATGTTACAACACTAGATTTTTGGGACCCATGAACCTGCTGATGAGATGGCAGCAAAGTAACTGGGTTGTAAAAGCTTCACTGGGTTCCAAGGATAACCCAGTTTCCAAACTCCATTCTGTGAGCTGCCTCTGCTTTAGGTACTGTTCATCCATGTCTTTGGGATCTGAGATTCTGGTTTCTTATTTTCTGATGTATTATAATTGTTATTATTTTTACAACAGAACTTCATTAGTTAAGGAACCTGTGAGTGAATTCTTTTTCATTTTATAGCTGATTAACACAGAACTGTGAACATGAAATTTAATTCTCGCTTTTAATGGATAATGAAACTGAAGCCCAATGAGGCAAAGTGATTTTCTGTTGAAGTAAAAACTCTGACTCCAAATTCACAGCATTTTATATCTATCAGAACAAATAATAGTAACCTCACTTACTGTAAAGAGGCCCAGAAACAAGGCAATCTTAGAATAGCCAGCATCCTAAAACTGACATTTCATATACTTTTCAGAGGTTCATAAAAATCCTGTACATTTCACTAAATTTTCACCGGTCCAATTCATATTTATCAGTGCAATCCTCCAATCGTTCTTTTTGTTTTTGGTTTGTTTTGTGTTACCCTACATACATTTAAGTCAGTAGTATCAGGTTCACCTGGGAAATTGTCAGAGATGTAAATTAACAGGCCCCATCCAAAACCTACTAAATCAGAAATTCAAGGTCTGGAGTTGAGCAGTTTGTTTTGATGAGCTCTTCAGGTAATTCTGATGGCATGCTAAAGTTTGAGAGTCTTTGCTTTAGGCTAAGAAAATGTCTGGATCCACTTGTAGCAAATATTTTCCTATAAAAAATTTTTAAAGAAGAAACAGTATATTATCTTAAAAATTAATCTCTCTGATGCTTTTTAGGCCTATTTTTGCTGGGTTTTTTTGTTGTTGTTTGTTTGTGGTTTTTTTTGGGGTTTTTTTGTTTTTTTTTTTTGAGACAAAGTCTCTCTCTGTCGCCCAGGCTGGAGTGCAGTGGCGCGATCTCGGCTCACTACAAGCTCCGCCTCGCGGGTTCACGCCATTCTTCTGCCTCAGCTTCCCGAGTAGCTGGTACTACAGGCGCCCGCCACCACACCCGGCTAATTTGTGTATTTAGTAGAGATGGGGTTTCACCATGTTAGCCAGGATGGTCTCGATCTCCTGACCTTGTGATCCACCCACCTCAGCCTCCCAAAGTGCTGGGATTACAGGCGTGAGCCACCGCACCTGGCCTATTTTTGCTGTTTTTATTGTTGATGATGATGATGATGATGTGTGTTTTGTTTGTATCTGTGCGTTTTTCAGTTCTAGGTACATGAAATCCACTGGTGTGCTGGTAAATGTTTAATAACCAGTCCTCTGGAAAGGAGAAAGTTGAAGACCCCATCTATACATTTGCTCATTTCTGTGGTGTAAATACCCTGAAAATAGCTGATTTCGAGCTATCAACATTACTGAAGATGGAGCTGGGAAAAGGTGAGCATAAGTGACACTCAAAAGTCAGTACTGGCTGCACTCATTACTTTGGATTCCATAAATTTAAGCATAAAGTTTGAGATTGAGTTGTTATACTTAAATGTTAGCTGAATGAATTGTGGACGAGTAAACTAAGACTATGGGACTGGAATTTTATTTTTTGGGTAGGGAAAAATTTAGTGTGAATAAAGACTTTAACATCTCAGAGTATTCTTCCTGGATTTTAGTGAATGTCACGAAAGTAACAACAGAAAGAAAATTAAGAATGCATTTATTGAGAATGTATTCTTTAAATAGCACTCTTTATTACATACTGTAACAAATCAGGCTATTTAAACACAGGCTGTTTTCAGCATAGCACTTTATGGCAATAAAACACTTTGCAAATCAATTTTATTGTTCCTCTCTGCAACCTCAAGAGGTAATAGATATGAGGTCCCTATTTTTACAGATGAAGAAAGTAAGGCGCAAAGAGATCTTCAAACTTTCACATAGTGTGTTAATAGAAAAACTGGGATTAAGACTTGAGTCCTGGAATTTCCCAGTCATAGTTTATTAGGTTATGTTTTCTGAAATGTGCATAATTTAAAATGGGACTTTAATTGGCTTTGGTCTGCAGGGGTGGCTATGCTTTCTATTGGTACAGTGTTGCAGACCTGAGCTACATTATGATGCTTGTCCTGTCCCTTCTTGCCAGCCTTGATCTGTCCAGAGTCTTTGCTGAGAAGGGCCCTTAGAGGGCCATGATTTTTATAGGATCCCTAAAATCATTCGTCCCCCAAACCACAGCTGCTTGGATTAGAGGTGAACACCAGACCCAGGGGTGACCGATCAATAGATTGGCCTGTGGCCTAAACATAACAGGACTGTCATACTCCTCTCCAGAATTTGGAATAACAAAGAATGAGAAAATTAGTGTGGGAGCTGCAAGGTAAAAATCATGATGTAAAAATATGCTGGAAAGGCCAGGGTGGACTGTGGTTAACTAAAATCATGAGAGCAGAAATTACTAGTAAGTAGAAAGTTTGACTTAGAGAACAGAGAATGATTAGATAAGGAAGCAAGTCGTTAGAGTAAGAAAAATAAATAAATATTCAGGAAAAATAAATAGACACCATGAGAGACAAACCATGTAGCAATTGATAGCTGGTGGAGACAGAGCAGCCAATTCTTAGGGCTGCTCCTGTGACTGGCAGCTTTCCAGCTTCTATCCATGTATATATGTACAAGTTCTGCTGCACAAAACAGGAACTCTGCATTAGTGACTTAGCCCAAGGGGGGTTTGTAGTCTTCACATAACAAGAAGTCTGCAGGCAGGCGGCTCAGGGCTGGAGCAGCAGCTCCACAACATCAACAACACACCAAGCTGCACTAGCTTTCCACTTCACCATCCTGGACAAGCAGCTTTTCTCCTCATATTTGCCATCTCACAGCCTCCAGCTTCACATCTATTTCCATGAGGGAAGAAATGATGAAGATAAATGTGTTTTCCATGTATAAGTATCAGAAATGCAAAACTTCCCCCAAAAATCCTGCTTTTTTTCTCATTACCTAAACAGTGACATGGACTCTTCGCAATAAAAACTTTTTTTTTTTTTTTTTGAGACAGAGTCTCACCCTGTCACCAGGGCTGGAGTGCAGTGGCATGATCTTGGCTCCTTGCAACCTCCGCTTCCTGGGTTCAAGCGATTCTCCTGCCTCAGCCTCTCGAGTAGCTGGGATTACAGGCGCCTGCCATTATGCCCAGCAAATTTTTTGTATTTTTAGTAGAGACGGGGTTTCACCGTGTTGGCCAGGCTGCTCTTGAACTCCTGACCTCATGATTCACCCGCCTCGGCCTCCCAAAGTGCTGGGATTACAGGTGTGAGCCACTGCGCCCGGCCAAGCAAAACTTTAAGAAATATAAACCCTTCTCCTTTTTCTGTTTTTAGCTTAGCACATTGTTGCCCAGGACAAAATTGGGAGTCCAGGGCTGGGTGCGGTGGCTCACACCTGTACTCTCAGCACTTTGGGAGGCCAAGGCAGGTGGATCATGAGGTCAGGAGTTCAAGACCAGCCTGGCTAAGATGGTGAAACCCCATCTCTACTAAAAATACAAAAATTAGCCACACATGGTGGCATGCACCTGTAATCCCAGCTGCTCAGGAGGCAGGAGAATCGCTTGAACTCAGGAGGCAGAGGTTGCAGTGAGCCAAAATCACACCACTGTACTCCAGCCTGGGTGACAGAGTGAGACTCCATCTCAAAAAAAAATAAAATAAAATAAAATAAAATAAAAAAGAAAGAAAGAAAATTGGGAGTCCAGTTAGTAAGAAGAAGGGAAAGACTGGTGAAGCAACTAGCACTGCCTTCCCAGCATACTTGTACCTAGACCCCCACTGCTTGAGGAACTCGTGTGAATCTTGAAATAAATTTTCAGGATTGGAGGTAAGAGGTATATGGTTGTTCCAGGAAAGGTAGTCTGGTCATCAGTCATCATAATTCTGCTGTCTCCAACTTTGAGCAAATATAGCTGGCCCACCCAGAAGAGTGCTATCTTGTTTTAAAGTACTTGGGGGGAAAAATCCAAAACATTAACTGCTAATAGCAAATATGGATTTGTTAACAAGTTGTGCCACACTAACTTTATAAAACATTTTTAAAAATTACACTGAGAGGTGGGGAAATGCTGTAGATACAGAATGTCTTGGTTTTGGCAAGGCAATTAATAAACCCTCTTGATGTCACTGAAAAAAGATGGAGATATTTAATTTGATGATGGTAGAGTTATCTAAACAAAAAGCTGGTTACATGTATTTACGAAGCTTGATGTTGACAAATAAATTGTTAATCCAACAAGAAGTCTTTAGAGGTGAACCAAGAGAACCTGCCCTTGACTTTGTCCTGTTCAATATTTCTGGTAGTGACTAGGAAGAAGAGAGAGTTTCACTGATCCAGAGTTGGAAGAATAGCTTTTAATGATGAGTGATGGAATAAAAATATATGAGCAGAATGGCCTTAGGTTGAAAAGACTCAGTAACACAAATACAGCAGAGAGAGGATCTGGTTTAATATCAGTTCAAGGGAGAAAAAACAAAAAGGACTCCATTCAAAGTCAACTGTGATGATGCATGGCTTGCTTGCCCCTCTCTCCCTTTATCTTACTCACTTAGCAAATCCCCAACTCATGTGAAATCCAATCCTTACTGTCCCACACCTGCACTTATGCAGCTGCAAATGGCAGGAGAGAAATACAACCGCACGGGAAGTCCTTACTTTAAATTTAAGACCAAATAGGCCCTTAATGCTGCCACTCATAGAAACATATAAACGCTCCTGGTTGCATTAGGACTTTTCCTCCTTTTGGTCTCCTAAGTGAATATTTCACACATCCTTCTCTCTCCTCAATTCCTCAGCATCTCCTTCGTTATCCTCCTTCTAAGCTGATGTGCCTGCTTTCTGCTTAACTGAGAAAACTGAAGTGATCATATCAGAAGTTGCATGGATTCTGCATCACCACTGCATCTGCTCACCACTCAGCATCTCCACCCACAGGTACCACCTTCTTGCCTGTGACAGAACTATCTCAAGCACATACCTCTATTTGTGGAGGCACCTTTCTTGCCCCCACAGAGGCATTGCTTGAGCAATTCTCCCCTTCCTCTCCTACATCATCAATTGTTCCCTCTCTGTTGAATGATTCCTATTAGCATTGAAACATGCAATTCTTACTTCTGGAATTATTTCCAGTCCTGTGTGACTCTGGGAATTGTTTCTCGCTCCTTTTCTGTGTTTCTCTCCTGGGCCTTGGGGAGTTTCTTCAGCTGAAGCCCCTCTACAGGGAACCCCTGCAGCCCTCCAGAGCTCTTTCTCTGAGCAGTCCTCTTTGCTGTGCTATTCTGCTCTGTGAATTCTTGCACTGCCTTGTTCTCCCTGAATTCTCAACTCTGTCCCTCACCTTGGGGCACTGTTTGGTTTCCCCCGCTGCACAGTGTGGCTGGAATCTCTATGCAGTTCGCTGGGCAGTCATGTAGAGCACCTCATTTGTTTCCTGGCTCTCAGGGATCACTGTCCTGTGCTGTGTGTTTTCCACTCACTGAAAATTCTTTGTTTCATGAATTTTGTCCAGTTTTTCAGGTGTTTAAGATGGGAGGGTAAATTCAGTCTCTAGTGCTTCATCATGACTGGACACAGTCTTTTCATTCTTCTTAAGCCCATTTCAGTGAGATTTTTTGCTTCCAGCATGTCCTTGGAATCTCTCTCGTCTGGGTCAGCCCTGATTTTCGGTGGTTTAATCCAATGCTCAGTTCTCACTTTACTGGCCCTGCCAGCCACATTTGATACATTTGATTGTGCTTTTGTACTACATACATTTTCTTCATGTGGCTTTTGAGGCCCATTTCTTTAGACCCAGAATCGGACCATTCCTCATCCCCTCCACTGCCACCACCCTGGTCTAGTCGCCATCGTCTTTCTCCTACAATATGGCAAGAATCTACTTTGCTTTCCCCTCAGCCTGCAGGAGGTGGGGAGAGGAAAGATATTCAATTCTTTTCTCAAACTAGCATCCAGAGTGATCCATTTAAAATACAAGTCAGATCATCCCCTTCCTTATTCAGATCCCTGCAGGGGCTGTAGATTTCCCTCAGATAGAAACCCACCAGCTCCAAGGGTCTGCTGCTCACCTTTCTGATTTCCTCTCTCACTGCTGCCCCACCGACTCACTGGGCTTCAGCCACAATGGACTCTTTTTGTTCCCAGAACATGGCATGTGGGTCCCACCATAGCATCTGTGCACTGCTGAAACATTCTTTTCCTTGGAGTACCTGTAGTTAACTCCCTTGCTTCAAATCATTGCTCAGATATCACCTTCTCATTGAGGACTACCCTGATGAATTGATTTAATACAGCACCTTTCCTAACCCTCCAAGTCACCCATCTCTCTACATACTCACAGCAGGAACATGACAGATACTTGTTGAACGGAAGAATAAACAAGGGCAGGAAAGAACAATCAAATATAATTTTAGATTCTTTTAGTAGAATTACAATTTCCAAGCAAGAAATGTACAGTCTCACTGTACTTCGGAGTAATGGTAATAGTTAAAAATTTTCGGTAATTACTATGTGCTCTCTATATATCATTATACCATTAAATATTCACAGCCATATGATAAGGTAGGTTTTCTTTTTGTTGGCGAAGAAAATGAGACAGAAAGGTTTAATAAATTTCCCCATTCGCACAGCTAAGAATTGGTAGAACCATGATTCAAACCCAGACAATTGACTATAGAACCCAAATCTACTATTTTAAGCGACTACTTCTCTGTCACAAGAAGTTTATGCAGAACTCGGATGACCACCTCTTGGGTATAAAGGTCTTCAGTTGGAAGTTTAGACTTGCATTCTACCTGGCAGATTCTGTGATTCACCTGCCCTTTACCTGGTAGCCCATTTAGATGCCAATGGCAGTGCAAGGAAGGGACAGCTGAGACCAGAACTGCTCACCAGTGTGGGAAAGAGAAGCAGCACACTCCCATTCCCACCCCCTCCATTTTACAGATACCCTGGAGATGGGGGAGAGACCATTTCTATTTCCTAAATGGATGTGTTCCCGATAGGAACGCAGTGAGATTAAACTCACAGCACGTTGTATTTTGCCTTAGCTGGAAGCAGAGCATATATTAACTGGACTCATGGAAAACTTGTCATTGCTCAAACTGGAGGAAGTCTGATTAGACAAATCATGTAGCTTAATTTGAAAAGAACTCAAGGAAAGACATCTGACTAAATGAATCAAAAGAGGATATCTCTGGGTGGGTGTGGTGGCTCACACCTGTAATCCAAGCACTTAGGGAGGCCTAGGTGGGCAGATCACTTGAGGTCAGGAGTTCAAGACCAACCTGGCCAACATGGTGAAACCCTGTCTGTACTAAAAATACAAAAATTAGCTGGGTGTGGTGGCCTGCACCTGTAGTCCCAGCTACTCAGGAGTCTGAGGCATGGGAATAGTTTGCACCTGGGAGGCGGAGGTTGCAGTGAGCTGAGATTGCACCACTACACTCCAGTCTGGGTGAAAGAGCAAGCCTCTGCCTCAAAAAAAAAAAAAAAAAAAAAAAAAAAAAGGACATGTCTGTAGGGTGAGTGGGTAGGAAAGTGTTTGAGGATGGTGGTGGCGCAAGACTGGAAGCTGAGAAAAACAAACTCCAAGTTTGCCCACTTCACACATTTTCCAGAGCCCTGGAACTGTTTTATTCCTTATTCTTGGTCTGAGTGGCTCCTTGGAGTGGGAGGTGGCATGTCACAGCCTGCAGTCTGTTTGGGCACCAGTCCGATCTCCATTCACATCCTGTCTATTCCACTTACTAGCTGTGAGACTGTGAAATAGACGGTTCAGCACATTGATTAACACCTGCCTTAAAGGGCTGTTTGCAGGATGACATGGACAAAGCCAAGGTGATTTTGTTGCTCAAAAGTGTTAGCTCCCTTCCTTCTTTCAATCCAGGGAAGATAATCTTCTAAGGTCACACCACTCAAAAGGAGATTTACCCACCAGGCATGGTGGCTCACACCTGTAATCCCAGCACTTTGGGAAGCCAAGGTGGGCAGATCACTTGAGGTCAGGAGTTTGTGAGCAGCCTGGCTAACATGGTGAAACCCCTTCTCTACTGAAAATACAAAAATACAAAAATTAGCTGGGTGTGGTGGCAGGTGCCTGTAATCCCAGCTACTCAGGAGGCTGAGGCAGGAGAATCTCTTGAACCCAGGAGGGAGAGGTTGCAGTGAGCTGAGATCCCACCACTGCACTCCAGCCTGGGCAACAGAGCGAGACTCTGTCTCAAAAAAATAAAAAAGGCAATTTGCAGACTGTTGCTAGTCCAGGAACTGTTACTGGTTGAAGATGAGATAAGCAACTTGAGCCAAGCTGTAAACAGGCACACTACTTCTTTCATGTATAAAGTACACCAAAATGATAATAATAATAATAATAATGTCAGCTAATCTGGACGGTGTGTTTAGTGACCTAGTTGTTATATTCTGGTTGCAAGCACCTTATCTCATTGTAGACCAGTAATGAACATTTCATGAACAAGCACTTTGAGTAGCACTGTATCTAGAGATGCTGTAATAAAGAGTAAGGACACAGCAACTAGCTCTTGAAGACAGAACTGTCTAGGTTCAAATGCTGATTCCACTGCTTAGTAATTCTGGGCAAGTTATTTACCTCCCTGTGCCTCAGTAACCTCATCTGTAGTGTAAGCATATTAATAGTACCTCTAAGTTAATATATATGACACCTTTAGAACAGAGCCTGGCATAAAGTAAGTACCATTAAAATGATGCTATTACTATTATTATTATTATGGAAACTTTAAAGGGTTGGGCTTATAGGGACTGAGGCAGTTTGCTTTCACTCTATTACAGATTATGAACCCTCTTGTGGATCTTTATTTTTTTGTGCCCTTCCTTTCCCTTCCCTTCCCTTCCCTTCCTTCCTTCCTCTTCTTCCTCCTCTTCCTCCTCCTCTCCTACCCTCTCTTTCTCCTCTTGAAATAAATGAGATCATGACTTTTCTGGTATTTTACTACCACTAAAGTTATAGTGAGCCCTTGGTGAATTCACTCATCAATGTTAACATTTTGGAAACTTGGCTTGTAGTGGATTGTGACTTAAAGTACAAGTCCTAGGTTTGAAGATCTCTACATCAATTTTTCAGAGGAGGGCTGGGCAAGGTGGCTCATACCTGTAATCCCAGCAATTTGAGAGGTGGAAGGATAGTTTGAGGCCATGAGTTCAACACCAGCCTTGGCAACAAAGTGAGCCTGTCTCATAAAAAAATAAAAATAGAAAACCCAAAACACAAACTTAGCTCCTCATGGTGATGTGCACCTGTAGTCCCAGCTACCTGGGAGGCTGAGGCAGAAGGATCACTTGAGCTTGAGGAGGTCGAGGCTGAGGTGAGCCAAGATTGTGCCACCACACTCCAGCATGGGTGACAGAGTGAGACCTTGTCTCAAAAAATGTATATTTTCTGAACTGTAGTGTGTGAAGTACACAATAGCACCCTGTTGATTAGAATGGTGATCTCTGTTCCGTTGATGCAGCTCATCTTGACACTTGCTCTTTCTACCCACATACAAACCACTAATCTTTTGTGAGTTGGTTCTAAGAATAATTGATAGATGCATTGTCACATTTGTGAAATGGTAACATAGGAATAAAAGGTTAAACACTTCTGTTAAAAAGTAGATAATAGGAGGATAAGTTTAATCCTGTAGTGTTTCAGGTCAGTGAGAACACATAGCCATTTGTGTCTGTGTACATTTCTGCTAGATATTTCAACTTGCTAATTCCATACTCTATTACATTCAAGGTCAGCTTTGAATAATATCCATTTTTTTCCCAGATAGTCAGTTTCTTAGACAATCTGTTTTTATATAATGTCCTTTCAAAACAGCACTTCAACTACTTACTTGGTTTGGTTTGTTTTTTCTGTGTGTGTGCCACTTGGATATTGTTCTAAATTTTAATTCTTTCTTGTTTGCACCGAGTAAATACATGAAGAATCAGCATTGCACTATTGGTGGAATTATTTGTAAAATAAGAGAGAGCATTAACCATCTTGATGTCTTCTCTCCACATACATCTTTTTTATCTCATATAAGACAGAGACTTAATTTTGGGGAGTTTCCAAAGTATGTAGATTCTTATAATGATATCACTAGCAGTCATAATAGACATCATCAAGCCATCTTCATGGTGGCTTTTTATATATTTGTAGAAAAGATAGCATAATCACTTCATAAGATAGGTACCTTATGCTATTGATGAGTGTGCATTGTAGGGTTGTGTCCAATCTTGCCCTTCACACTGATCCTTTACTGGTCTTGTAGATCTGACTTTCAAGTTTTAGAAGTTGACAGAAAGTTATTGGAATAGAGTTTACTGGTTTTCAAAATAGGCTCTGCTGGCTTCTCATCAATTTTAGCTTTTATGATGCTATGAGCATAATCACTAAGCAATTAAGTAAATTTTGAAAGTCTGCGTATTGGACTCTAAAATCATCTATTTTTAGGATTTCTGCTAATATTCCCAAATTAACAGAACCTAGAGTGCTTGAGAAGCAAAACAAAACAATTTGAATGATAAAGTAGTAGAGTGTTAGGAAAACATACTCATTTGGAAACTGGGTCTCAATTTCTATTCATGGTCTTCAAAAAAGATTCAGATGAAGCCAAGGAACGAGGTACGAATAGTCCTTTTGTGTAAACTATGTTTTTTTCTATGTGTGAAATGAAGATAGTGCTTGCCTACTAATTAAAAAGTGCTTTGAGTCTTTCTTGTTGTAGGTATTGTAGGTGTATATATCATCCAATGGAGAACTAAGATAATTGAGGCACGACAGTAAAGAAACAGTAAACAATAAAGCAAATGTTGGCTGTGTTCCCAGGGGAATAATCTGGCTTGGCTCTGTACCACAATTACACCTACAGGGCAATTTGTTGATTCCTTTCTCTCCTACATGTCTCCCTGCAAGTTCAATCTGTCTTCCAGTCCTAAGGCATCACCACATCCATTTTCTTGAATCCGTTCTCTTTGTTCCTCCTCACGTTTGCACCTTAGTCTAGGTCATCATTTTCTCCAGCCTGGATTCATGGGCAATGGCTTCGAACTGGTCTCTGTGACTACTCCTTGCTCCATACTGAGGAAAGAGGAATCTTATAAAATGCACATCTGATGGTGATACTGCCTTGCTTACATCCCCACAGCACCTTCTCATTGTCTTCAGGGTAAAGCCCAAATTCCTTAATGTGCTTAAAGTGCCCTCTCTGACCTTGCCACTGCCCGTTCCTCCAGCATCACCGTTACCCACTTTTCCCCTTCCCCTCGAGTTCTTTTTACCTTTTCAAAGCAACTACACATTTTAATGTTTCGTTTCCTCTAACAGGAACATTCTGCTCCCACTTTTCACCTGCTATACTATCTCTCAGTTCGCAAAGATGCTGCTTTATCAGTGTCAAAACCTTGGATTGGTTAGATTCCTTGTTACAATGTTTTTTAAAACTTTGTTTTCTTTACTGGACTATAAGCTTTATGAGGACCAGGCTATGTTTGTCTTTTTAGCTCCTATGTTCTTAGTATCTAATCCAGTGTCTGACACATCAGAGGTGTTCAATAAATATTTGTTAAACAAATGAGTGAAGTGATTAGCACATTGCCTGGCATAGAGTAAGCATTTAATGAACGGCAGCTATCTGCCTCTATATCTATTGATTCACACACACACACATACACACAGGTGGCACAGTCAACATTAAGAAAATAATATTGCTGTATATGATAACAGACGTACAATGAAGACTGTGATAGGAAGGATATAGCCTACTTGTTTACTGAAATTATTGAAAGTGTATAAATTGGCTCTCCACCCAAACTGGAAAATAATATTATAAATAAACATATTTCAGTGCTGCTGAGACTTAAAGTTGAATGAGCTTTCTGTGCAGTAGAGGTGGTAGAAAAGTACATGTGTAGTGAAATTTTAGTAGCCCATATTATTTGAACATATGCTGAGGTTATGGTGAGCAAATGTTGAAGTTATTACTGTTTGACACGTATGTTTGGTGCTGAGTGCTCACACTGGCTGGGTACAGTGTATATTTTAAAAGTAGATGTGGTGCCTTGCCAAGTGGAGCTGCACGTTCTGATTTAGAAAGGGCTACCACAGGTTTAGGTTTTATGTTGGAACTTAATGGCATTAAAGGTGAAGGAGACGGTGAAGTGAGAGGCATGAGGAGTGTGAAGTGAGGGGAGTAACTGAAGGGAAGGAACCTTCAGCTGCTGGCTTCCAGTTGCTCCTTCCTCTCCAAAGGAAACAGTAGTATGCCTGAGGGAAAGCAAATTAGGGAGTTAGGAAATCGCAGCCTGTGACATTTGTGTCACCTTCCACGATTGAAATGTTGAGAACTGGAAAGTGACTTTCCTAGCTGATTTCTCATTGATAAGCTCTGTTTCAAGAATAGCTAAGCTATGTTGAGTCAATGAAGGTAATTGCTTTCACTTACTATTTTCTGATTTCAGTGTTGGCAGGACAAGATATACGCCCAGGAGGCTCTATAAGTCTGCAATGTTTTCCTTAAGGCATATCCACTTTTAAGCTCTCAAATATAGAAATATATGTTTCATTTCTTAAAAGTTAAAATTAGAAATAGCTTGAAAGATCAGCATATATACAGATTGGATAAATATCATTATTCAGCCATTCTCTCTAGCTCAATCAGAATCTGTTAATTGGATGCCATCTTTAACGATTTCACTCTACACAGGGGAGCATGGTTGACTGGGCTCTGTTAAATATCTGTTTCCCATAACTCTGTGTAATATTAATTCTGTGTTAATGTGTGTGATATATATTTCTGTAGTCTCTCTTTTGACTTTTTTTTTTTTTTTGAGACAGAGTCTCACTCTGTCTCCCAGGCTGGAGAACAGAGGCATGAAATGGCTCACTGTAGCCTCAACTTCCTGGGCTCAAGTGATCCTCCCGCTTAGCCTTCCAAGTAGCTGGGACTATAGGTGCACGCCACCACGTCCAGCTAATTTTTTAATTTTTTTTTTTTTGGAGAGACAAGGTCTTGGATCTTGCTATGTTGCCCAGGCTGGTCTCAAAATCCTGAGCTCAAGTGATCTGCCCGCCTTGGCCTCTCAAAGTGCTAGAATTACAGGCATGAGCCACCATGCCTGGCTTTTGGCTCTAACTGTTCTCTTTTATTTTATTCATTCCAGTGGCATGGTACACTATCTTTTTTACATCTGGATTGAGCATCTTCAGTCTGTATGAAAAAGATGTCCATGAGGAAATCCATTTATGACTGGGTATGGTGGCTCATGCCAGTAATCCCAGCACTTTGAGAGGCTGAGGCGAGTGGATTACCTGAGGTCAGGAGTTCGAGACCAGCCTGGCCAACATAGCAAAACGTCCTCTCGACTAAAAATAGGAAAATTAGCTGGGCGTGGTGGCAGGCGCCTGTAATCCCAGCTACTCTGGAGGCTGAGACAGGATAATTGCTTGAACTAGGGAGGTGGAGGTTGTAGTGAGCCGAGATCACGTCACTGAACTCCAGCCTGGGTGACAGAGTGAGACTCCACCTCAAAAAAAGCAAACAAACAAAAATAAAAAATAAAAAAAGAAATCCATTTATGTATGAACGTAATTAATAAAGTTAATATACAAAATACCTCACTTGATGTCCCCCTTCTGATTCCTAAATAAGAGCCATGTGGCCCTAGGAAGTACAGAAGTCAATTTTCTTTCTCTTTTTCTTTTGAATTCTTCATTGAAAGGGTTTGAACAGGTAACTATTTTTGTAAAGCTGTTAAAAAACCCATACAAACAATATTTGCTTGCAACAAAGGCAGCCATGGAACAAGAAAAGTACTCCAAAATATGTAAAAGACTGTTGCTCACCATACCCCAATCTTGGCCCAGTTGCAAACTCACATTGCCGCGTCCCGTTTGCTGCAAAGTGGCAATGCATATTTATCCAGAGCTGGAGCCAGCCTAACTCTCTTCCCCCCAGTGATACTTTTCAGATCCCAAAAGAAGTTTGCTTTATGTGTTTAGTTACACTCCTTTTTGATTTTAGACACACAATTTGAGATTACATAAGGTATCTTTACAATACTTTTCTTCCAAATAAAGTTTTAAAAACATATGTCATAATCATGTCTTCCTATTAATGATCTGATGAAAAGATAGACATTCTCTTATATATAATTTCCAAACTGAAGCAAAATCTATTAAGGATTTATATATTTTCAAAATGTATTAAGTATTAATGACATATTGACATGCATATTATATAGCAGCATTGTCTTTCCTACTATAGAAAAAAGTCTATACTTATGATATATAATTATATATTAGCTTTTTATTTATGAGAAATAGAAAATTTTTTGACACGATTTTGTATAAATTATAACTGTGAACATCCCTCTTTTATTATTCTCTCTTTTTTGGTTTACTGGAAAAATAAAATCCACATTCAGTGATTTGAATAAGCAAACAATTTCTAAGAATATCTGTCATGGCTGTTCATAGTACTGCACAGCTGTTATTTTATTTAAATACCACAATTTTTAAGAGACACCGTCATTGTGGGACATATGATGCATGCATGGTATATAGCTGTTCTAGAAAGAGTCAAGGCAAATCCCATTTTTATGGCTTTAGTTTTTAAATCCCAGGAAGACTTTATAGAAAGAGACTGACAAGAGGGACAGGTGGATATTGGCTCCAACTTGGTGACAAGTTTTCAACCTCAGCTGCATTCTTACGACAGGGGAGTGAAGAGCAGCTGGCAGCCTGGGAGCCTCTGTTCTACAGATGGAATTCTTGTGGCAGAGAGAAGAATGTTCTAGCTGGCTCCTCATGCTTAATGAACAAAGAGCACAACTTAAGAGATTGAAGCTACTGTTTGATCTAAACAGTGGAGTCCCACTCCCTCTTTCTTCCTCGTCACATCTTTCGTATTACAGTTCTAGTGATTTATGTTTAGAAAAGAATATAAAGTTTCCCAGATTACTATTAGTCACTGATGTCTCGAATTCAATATATTCTTTTAAACCCCATTTTTTACAATTGTGAGATTTGGGGCAAGAATATAAATAGAGGCCCGCAGATCATATATCTAAATATTTCCAAGTTATAAATCAAGTGAACAAATTGTTCAGTAGGAGATGTTCTTTCTCTTAACCTGGTGTTTCCTACCAGAGCATGGAGGCATGGGGAGAGCCGGGCCCTGTCTCCTCCATGGCTGGCTGCATCTTACATGGCGAGGGGCTTCCTGTGTATGTGTGGACACCCCAATTCACATACCCAGGCGCCAACCACACTTCCTCGCTGACAGCTGCCACTTGATCACTTTTAGGTCTAGAAACTCTGGAAGCAGGTTGAGGACTATTTGGGCAAGGAATTCTGGGGTCCTAGAATTCAGAAATGGTCCCGAAGGGTGGGGGGGTGTAGCCTCTGAGTGGACACAGGAGACTACTTGCAACATGGGGAAGAGTGGGGCCCTCTACAGCATGGGGCTTAGGACAAGGGTCCATTCACCTGGGTCTAAGAGTGATACTTTTCTTTTTAAACCTCAGTGTATACAATATTGTTCCCTCCATAGCCAGGTAGGAAGGAGAACTTTGTGGTCAACTTCTAAGTTCTCCATTTAATTAAAAATTATTAAAGTCAGTATTATTTACCTGGTGTTTATGGTCCATCTGCTCTCAAACTAGAATGGTTTCAGTAAGCACCAGGTACACCCTTACTGCATACTTTACCATATAAAGTATGCAACCTGGGGGTTTGACATGACCACTCTTCCCCTGAGTTTCTATAGCATTTGGAAGGGTAACTGCAACTGTGGAATGGCCTCCTTCTAGTTATATTTGAAAGAACTTTGGTCTGAAAGGTAAATGGCAACCATTATTCTAATCCTATAGATAAGGTAACTTGGCAAATCTTTTCGCTTTATGCTTATTTCAAATACACAATAAACTAGGAAAGGAGCCAGCAGCAGATGAAAGAGTTCTACCTGTGCTTATAAATCAGTGAAATATGAGTTGAGGTAGAAAATGAAAGATCTGAATAACATTGCCTTTTGGTCCATCTCAGAGAGATTCAAATGAAAGTGCACAGGAAGGAATACCTATTTGCATTATTCACAGTATCCCATGTAAATTAGTGGCATGATGTAGGTGGAACCCATATAGTATAAGTAGGAAAGCTAATGTTACATAGGTTTTTACTTTAAGGTCCAGGGGGACTCAGCCAAGTGGAAAAATAGCAGAGTTATGGTGGAAACCAGTCACCTTGTTAAAACTGAATAACCAGGTGTTTAGGAAAAGAATGGTATGAGAGACTGGTTTCTTTCCTGCTGAACACAGTCATTCAGTGTGAACACAGAGAAAAGGAATCTTTGTTACAAGCATAGAGGAAGATAAAAATGTGTGTATTTCAATGTTTGAAAACTAACCTGTGTCACAAGTCCATTTTGGGTTTCATAATATAATCAAGGAGAGCTACGTTTTGAGCTATAATTATGCTATATTTCCTGGAATAACCTTATTTGGGGTGTTTCAACACATGGTCTATAGCAATTCAAACTAGAATGCATTTGTGCATAGGTGCAGGATATATTCATTTTTTCTATGTGATTTTCATTTTAAAGAAAAGTGAATTTTACAAACTAAGGTACCTGGATCACTCTCATTTCAAAATAAAAAGCCTTGGTGAGTATGTTATGATAGTGGATGAGAAAAGTTCAGAGTAATATTCTTGGCTTTAAAAAACCAGTGTTACCAAAAACATTCATAAAACTTGACCTGAAAGTATAAAGAATTATATTCATAATGAATTATATTCATAAATACAAAATAAATACTCTTCAGTGGTTTCCTATTGCTTTTAAGATAAAAGCCTGCATGATCTGGCCCCTCTGTGCCTATCCAGCCTCATTTACCAAATGAGTGAAACTTCTTTCTCCCTGCTCTGCCCTGACAACATTGACCTTTTCTTTGTTCCGCCAATGCCGTGCTGTTTTCTATCTCATTCATGTCCTCTTCTTCCCTCTCTCCACTAACCGCTTCTTCTTCCAGTCTCAACTTAAATGTTATTTTCCCAGGGATTTTTCTCTATTTTTACCAGACTGGTTGGGCTTTCCTATTGAATGCTTCTATTAAACCCTGTAGTTTTCCTTCTGCACAGTAATAAAAATTAATATCAGAGGATATCCCTGGCCTTTTTCTCGCAACTTGTAAAAAGTGTGCTGCTTTGTTTATTCCACTCTTACACCTCCAAGGAGGATTTGGGGATATTGTTGGGGAACAGAGTGGAATGGGAATGGGGAAGAAACCAGGGAGGTGGAAAATGGGAAACAAATAGAAATTAAGAGACCATTGTGGCCTCAGGATAGGGGATGAGATGTTTTGTGGCTCTGAGGAGTCAGGCAAGTAAAAGAGGAGAGGGAATTTTTGGAAGTGTCACTGAAGGAGAAATATTTTCTTCCCATTGTTACACTGGAATTACTCATTAGTTCTAGACTTACTTATTAGTTCCTGGAGTTACTCATTAGTTCCTGGAATTACTCATTAGTTCCTGAAATAATTACTCATTATTTCTTTGAAAGAATGCTGAGGCTGGATCACATGTGTCCTGATGTAACACTTCTTGAGGTGTATCATTTTTTATAATTATACAGTTGTTTGTGTAATTGTTTTATGCTTTTATTTTCCTCCTCTCCTCCCAAGACCACAGGGCAGGGACCATGCATATGTTGCTCACAGCTAAATTCCCAGGGCATTGGACAGAATCTGGTCTTTAGTGTATTCTCAACAAGCGATTAATGAATGAATGAATGTGTCAATCCATTGTGATTAGATGTCTAATCTCTAAATATCAACCTGGGACTCAGTGACAAAATTATGCTTTCCTTAATGAAAGGTCTCTAGAAGAAGAACTTTTGAGCTAATTTCCAAATTCCTATAATTAAAAACCTTTAAAATAAGTTTTCTTTTCCCTGCCACATTTCTCTGATGTTAAGAAGTGTAGAGATTGACAAGTATGTGTATTGCAGCACTATTTACAATAGCAAAGACTTGGAACCAACCCGAATGTCCATCAGTGATAGACTGAATAAAGAAAATGTGGCACATATACACCATGGAATACTATGCAGCCATAAAAAAGAATGAGTTCATGTCCAGTGCAGGGACATGGACGAAGCTGGAATACATCATTCTCAGCAAACTAACACAGGAACAGAAAACCAAACACCACATATTCTCACTCATAATTGGGAGCTGAACAATGAGAACACATGGACACAGGGAAGGGAACATCAAACACCAGGGTCTGTCAGGAGGAGGTGGGTAAGGGGAGGGAGAGCATTAGGACAAATATGTGGGGCTTAAAACCTAGGTGACAGGTTGATGGGTGCAGCAAACCACCATGGCACATGTATATCTATGTAACAAACCTGCACGTTCTGCACGTGTACCCCAGAACTTAAAGTAAAAAAAAAGAAGTGCAGAGATTGAGTATTAATATGATTATTGTAATTGAGATGAAACACACCAAATACTTATGTTCTTTTCAAAGTATATTAAAATATTTGCTAAAATAATCACATCTTGGTACACATATAAGCTAAGGATTTCTTTTCTACTGAAGAGAAAGACAAAACCTGGGATTATATATTTATTGCTGCTTACTGAAAACTGACTATATGCCTAGCAGTATGGTATTTGTCATACACATGCAACATTTAAACGCATAAACAATATTTTGAGGTAGGTATTAGTTCCTGACTTTATCAATAAAACAACCAATCAATAAAAACAACTGATGCCTATAATCCCAGCACTTTGGGAGGCTGAGGTGGATGGATCACTTGAGGTCACGAGTTCAAGACCAGCATGGCTGACATGGTGAAACCCTGTCTCTACTAAAAATACCAAAATTAGCTGGGCGTGGTAGTGCATGCCTGTAGTCCCTGCTACTTGGGAGGCTGAGGCAGGAGAATCGCTTGAACCCAGGAGGTGGAGGTTGCAGTGAGCCGAGATTACACTACTGCATTCCAGCCTGGGTGACAGAGCGAGACTCTGCCTCAAACAAACAAACAACAAAAAAGAAAACCAAGGTTGACTGACTTGCCCAGGACCTCTAAATTAGGAAATAGTGGAGCTGAGATTCACACCCAGGTCTGCTGATTCCAAAGCCAATGCTGGTGAACAACAAAATTCTCTTTTTAATTTTGAGGAATACATCATCTACTTTATCAAGAATTTTATTTAATATATAACTATAACAGGAAATATGAGTTCACAGTTCTGGTCTGCCTTCTCTTTTCCAGGGATCACCCCAACTCACACTGCCTCTAGTCTACACTGTCAAGTCTAGACCCTGACTCCTATCCACTACAGGACTAGACATAGACAACTTGCATTGTTAACGTACTTCCCGTGTAGTCTTATGTTAGTTGAGTAACTTGTCAGAAGTTTAAAATAAGACAAACACTTACATTCAGGAACTCCTGGTTGTCACTTCAGCCCACCAGCTAATCCTCTGGATCAACTACCTGTTGATTTTTTTTGTTGTTGTTAACTAAAAATTCACTTTGGCTTTTGCAATTTCAAGCTTTGTGTTATTAGCCCTCCAAGTCCATCTAGAAATTTTTCTCCCCATGGAAAGGATCACCAAGTCCTCCTCTTAAAGATTCATGTAACAAAAATATAAATTGAAGCTAGCCATAAATTGGTCCTAGGAAATAAAGTACTTCGTAATTAATTAATTAATTTTTTTGAGACGGAATCTTGCTCTGTGGCCCAGGCTGGAATGCAGTGGCATGATCTTGGCTCACAGCAACCTCCACCTCCTGGGTTCAAGCAATTCTCCTGCCTCAGCCTCCCAGGTAGCTGGGACTACAGGCGTGAGCCACCACACCTGGCTAATTTTTCTATTTTTAGTAGAGAGGGGGTTTTGCCATGTTGGCTAGGCTGGTCTTGAACTCCTGACCTCAAGTGATCCACCCACCTCGGCCTCCCGAAGTGCTGGGATTACAGGTGTGAGCCACCGCACTTGGCCAAGAAAGAACTTATTGTTTTATGTACACACACACACACACACACACAAACACACACACAGAGAGTCAGTTCTCATTATTTTTAATAGCTTATGTTCTATAAAGTTACTGCCAATTCTGGATTAGTGAATACTGAACCTAGGGGAAATACAGGGTTAGATTTCTGTGAGTCTCTAATCATAACATGTTTGTCAATTGATCAATACATAGCCTGTTTTATGTGTATTTCTATACCTTATTTAATATATATTGTGGATTTACTAACATTGAACACATGGCCAACAGAGCTGTAATGCATGAGTGAACAAAGCTTACCTTTCATGGGTATTTTCTCTGTGAGGTGCATGACAGCCTTCTTGCGCTTACTGGACAGCACTTCAGCAGTGCAGTTGGGGACGATTTTAAACAGTGAAGTCACCAACAAAAAGCACAAAAATGTAAAAACTAAATTGACTGAGGAAAGGTCACTTGTTTACAGTATGAGAGCTGAAAAACAGAGAGTGTCACCTTGTTCAGCTCAGTGGGGAATGTGTGCATTGGGCGACTCAAAATTTTCACTGCTCTATGAATGACCACAGAAGCCCATAAGCATTGATTGTTGGGGTTCAAATATGTTTTAGTGAGTAGGCGAATTTGCAAATACAGAATGTGCGAATAATGAGGATCAGCTGTATATGTACTTACTACTAGTTAATATTTGTTGAATGCTTGCTAATGCCAGTATTTATTTTAGGTTTTAGAAATATATCAACACAGTTAATTCTTATAAAAGCTCTATTAGGTAGGTATTGATATTTTCTCTATTTACATATTACAGGGAGAAGTTAAGTGAAGTTTTCCAACCCACAGCTGGTAAGTATCAGAGTAAGGATTGGAGCCAGGCAGAGTGGTTCCAGAGCCCACACATTTGTCCACAGTACTATGCTGCTTTTTTAAAAAGTCTTTCTATTATTATTGTTCACATTTGGAGAGCATTATCCTATCAATGATCTTTTTCAAAGGGGTGTTTTTATGGATCATTCATTTATTCACTTAATTAGAGAAATGATTTCATGTGTGCCTACTTTGTACTGGCACTGTGAGGGTTTAGCAGTGAAGAAATACATGACTTCTACCCTCACACAATTTCATTTAGCTTACAATTAGGTAAGATAATATAAATTATATAGCTTAGGATTACAATTGGCTTTATATGATTTTAAAAATACAAATTAAGAGTGATTTAAACATGATAGAAATTGATTTTTCTTTTACATGAATAGAGTCTGGAGGTAGGTTGCTTAGGGCTGGTAAGAAAACTCCACCATCATCAGTGACCCAGGCTGCTTCTATGTTGCTGCTCTGCCATCCGCATGCTGCTTGTGGTTCAGAGCATCTGGTCTAAGCTCCAAGCATCCTGTCTGCTTTGCAGCCAACAAAAAGGAGGGAAAGGGAAGAAGAGCACTTCTCTTAAGGAGACTTGCTGTATGTTCCACTCACCTCACTCAGATCTCATTTGTCAGAACTCAGCTACCTGGCTACAACTAACTGCAGAGGAGGCTGGGGAATGTAGTCTGTTAGTTTGGTGGCTATACGCTCAACTAAAACCCAGAGTTCTACTTCTGTTCCCAAGGCAAAGGAGAACTGTACACGGGAGGCAATTAGCAAACCTCTACATGTATGGAAACATTTTCTAAACTGCAGAGACCTTTAGGAAATTAAAGATCTATTAGAGCGGGATAATGGCTGCATTTATTTGATATTACATCTATTGTCTAATGGTTTGCAGTCTTCCCTTGTAGTAATTATTTTTCATTTAGAATCTAGAGTTGTCATTTGATTTCTTCAGCAACCCCAGTATCCCTGAACTTATGCTCATCTTTTTGCTGTGCTTTGGGAAAAAGAAAGCTAGATGACTTCATGTGTATTTTAGCATATATATTTGGGGGGAGCCCAAACCTGGGAGTGAACCAGGGACTTATTACATGAAAATTGTAATGTTCTCTTTGACATTATACATTACACAAAAATCTTTCAAAATACCTCCAAGAGGTGAATAATCTTTGGAGGATAGTTAAAGAATTAATATTATAATAAAGATTTTTGAAAGAACTTGTATAAAAAAACTGGGAAAAATGAAGACACTGTTTTGAATGGAGTTGATTCTTGCACTGTCCACATGGAAAAAGATGAAGCATTGAAGTACTTTAATTATGTAAAAATATCAGATAAAAGTCATTTTATGTTTTCTTTTACGTCTGTGTAACTTAGAAATTTCTTCAATTCTCCATTTTATCTTTTGTACGTGTATCACTCAGTATCCTTGCAGGAAGCAGATAATACAATTAAAGGGATCAATTGAAATGAATTTGATGGAGAGACTATTCACAAAGGCTGGGCATGGTTATGAGAACCAACAAGAAATGGTGACTACCTGAGGACTAGCATCAGTGGGAAGCTGTTAGAACTGTGAGGGCTGAAGCGGCAAGTGGAGAGGAAATGACTTTACTGAAAGCTGATGAGAACTGTAGCCATGCCACAAGGCCCATCCAACATGAACTCTGGCCCTGCATAGAGTAACACAGTCACTGTCAAACCAGAGCCTGGCAGAGAGAAAGAGGGAGTTGGACAGGAAAGGATGCAGAACATATCCCCCAATTTCTCCATCCTCCAGCTTTATCTGATCTCCCGACGGTTCCCTATTATACAATAGATCTATATGAAAAATAAAGAATAACCAGCCTCCGGGCATGGTGGCTCACTCCTGAAATCCCAGTACTTTGGGAGGCTGAGGCGGGCAGATCACGAGGTCAAGAGATCGAGACTATCCTGGCCAACACGGTGAAACCTCGTCTCTACTAAAAATACAAAAATTATCTGGGTGTGGTTGCATGTGCCTTTAGTCCTAGCTACTTGGGAGGCTGATGCAGGAGAATTGCTTGAACCTGGGAGGTGGAGGTTGCAGTGACCCGAGGTTGCGCCACTGCACTGCAACCTGGTGACACAGTGAGACTGCGTCAAAAAAAAAAAAAAAAAAAAAAAAAAGAGAACAACCAGCACAACTTGTAAAGTTGATTGCAGTCATTTGAACAGACCCTATCTCAGTCATTATCACTGATTAAATAATGCCTGCTGACATCAGTATTGTGCATTAATATTCCCAATCTGGCTGCAGGTTAGCTTTTCAAGTGAAAACTTCACACACATACTTTTTATTTTATTTTATTTTATTGAAATGGAGTCTCACTCTGTTGCCCAGGCTGGAGTGCAGTGGAGCAACCTCAGCTCACTGCATCTTCTGCCTCCTGGGTTCAAGCCATTCTCCTGTCTCAGCTTGCTGAGTAGCTGGGACTACTGGCACACACCACCATGCCCGGCTAATTTTAGTATTTTTAGTAGAGATGAGGTTTCACCATGTTGGCCAGGCTGGTCTCGAACTCCTGACCTCAAGTGATCTGCCTGCCTTGGCCTCCCAAAGTGCTGGGATTACAGGCATGAGCCACTGTGCCCAGCTGAGAGACATACTTCTAATTTTAAAACACGTTATCTATTTTTGTTCTTTTGATTTTGGCTATACTTGTCCCCGAAAATGGCCACAGTTTTAGAAAATCATGCTACTGTGTAAAGATGTTAGACATAGAACAAGCGCACCTGTATTACTCGATTTCACTACCAGGATCCATCAGTTGGGTTCTCGCTCTGAATCCTTGTTCTATCACTTCAGTGTTAACTATGAGCTGATGGAATCAGTTATGGACGGATTCAGGAAACTCCAAAACTCTCTCTGTTCTCAAATGTTTCTTCCATCTATTTTTTGCCATCACATTCTACCTGATGTGATAGTCCTGCCATTAGATACCACTCTTCTAGACCAGAAAAATGTAGGGCCTTCTTTCTAAAAGGAAGCCCACGATGCAAACTAAAAGGAGAGTAAGACCCATTTACCTTCTTCTATTAGCCAAGAGGTTTTTATGTTTTATTTTTTTCAGATTACTTGGTTTTCTTTTGACATGCTCAGTGAAACAAATGTTGAGGAATCTTGGACAGGCAAGTTTTAATGTTTGGGACAGAGAGAACAAGCAAATAACTAGGCCAAAATGAGCTGGCAGTGTGAGTGGCCTGGGGACTTAGAGGAAGGAGGTCTGAGTAGGAGGTTTCACATGTATTGTCAAACTTTTCTTATTTGAGCCTCATCATCAGCCAGTGGCTTACACACAAAATATAGTATTTCTTTTTTAAAAAGTTAAAGATTATAAAACTGACAAAACCAAACTGAAGCCCAGATAGGCTTAAGTAACTTAGCAAGAAAAATGGCTCAGCAGGCCAGGCCAACAACAGGAAACCGTAGATCTTCCCCATAATTGTTGTGTGGCTAAGGGCAGACCACTTTGCTATTCGTGGTTCATTTCCTTTTCCTCCTTGTGGTATAAAAGAGTCTTTGAGAAACACACAGTGAAAAGTTCTAGAAATTCCTTTAAAAAAACCACCTTGCATAAAATATTAGTAACCTGGCTTTTTAGACCTTTGACTTAAGCCATCTAAGGCTTATTTTTCTTTCCCTCACTTAGCCTAGGCAAAAACAATGGGAAAGACAGGAAGAGAACTGGGAGAGAGTGACATTGAGGAGAGCTGGAGCCTGGGCTGAGGGGTGTTCAGGCACAGCCTCACACTCTTCCAAGATCCTCTGCTCCTTCTGATGCCTGGATTGCATTAGTCAGTTCTCCAGAGAAATAGAACTAATAGGATATACAGAGAGATATATAAGAGGGGATTTGTTATGGGAATTGGCTCACTTGATTATGGATGCTGAGAAGTCCCATGATACGCCATCTGCCAGCTGGAGACCCAGGAAAGCCAGTGGGGTAATTCAGTCTGAGTCCAAAGGCCTGAGAACCAGGGGAGCCAACAATGGAACTCCCAGTCTGAGGCCAAAGGATTGGAAACTAGGGGGTGCTGGTGTAAGTCCTGGAGTCTTAGCGCCCAAGAACCAGGAGCTGTGATGTGCAAGGGCAGGAGAAGATAGATGTCTCAAGAAGAGAGAGAAAATTTGCCCTGTCTTTCTCCAACTTTCTGTTCTATTTGGGCCCTGAATAGATTGGATGGTGCCCGTGCCCACCCACCTTAGTCAGGACGATTTTCTTTACTCATCTCCTGATTCAAATGCTAATCACTTCCAGAAGCAACCTTACAGACACACCCAGAAATAATGTTTTACCAGGTATCCAGGTAACTTTGGTCCACTCAAGTTGACACATAAAATTAACTATCATGCTGGACCCAACTAGCAGGGTCATTAACCATCCTGGTTTGCCCAGGACTGAGGAGCTTCTCAGGATATGGGACTCTTAGCGCTAAAACTAGGAAACTCCTGAGCAAACCAGGACAAATTGGTGACCCTATGCCTATATTCTCTCTCTCTCTCTTTTTTTTTTACACCAAGACAGTCTCACTCTGTCGCCCAGGCTGGAATGCAGTGGTGCAATCTCAGCCCACGGCAACCTCTACCTCCCAGATTCAACCAATTCTCTTGCCTCAGCCTCCCAAGTAGCTGGGATTACAGGCACGTACCACCACACCCAGCTAATTTTTGTATTTTTAGTAAAGACAGGGTTTCACCATGTTGGCCAGGCTGGTCTCCAACTCCTGACCTCAAGGGATCCGCCCAACTCGTCCTCCCAAAGTGCTGGGATTACAGGTGTGAGCCGCTGTGCCTGGCCTCTTTTTTTTTTTTTTAACACAAGTTAATTTTCAGTTTCCCCTCTAGCTTTAGAAAAGATCAGTGTTTCTTCGTTAAGAACCACATGTATTTTGGTTTGCATTTAGGGGCTATAGGTATGAAAAACATATATTTTAAAATAATAGACTCATGCTCAGTAAGGTGAGATGCTCATAGTATAAAAGCATATCAGGAACAGAATACATCCTAGGAAATAGCAGACTCAACTCCAGCTGGAGCTTACACAGGGTTATAAATTCACTGAGAAGAATGGCAATGGAACTGCAAGCATTGTTGAAATTGTTATCTATCTTTTCACTACCCAATACCCCTCGCCCCACAGGCAGGTAAAATTAAATTCACAGAAATTAAATCCCTCCACTGATGAAAAAGGCACCAGGCTGTAAAAAGAAGATTAATCTAGCAATCAAATACCTCGATGAATGTGCAGAGTGGCTTGGAAGTGAGCAGTAGTTAAAAACAAATGTAACAAAATATAAGATGGAATACTTTACATCACAGTTTTGGCTGAGGCTCCAAAGACTGAGAATAAATCAGTATCTGCCCAGTCACCACTGTGTGCCAAAGGAGGTGCTGGATTGCCTCTTCAGGACATGCTACATGGATGGAGAGAAGATTCCTTGGGGATATTTGGTGTGTGCATAACCAGTCCTTCCAGCACTGGAGAAAGGAGGAGTCCTGCACAGGTTGTACACGATTCTTTCCACCTGGAAACTTGAAACATGTGCCCTGGAGTTGAGGATGCTTGGTTTAATGATACTGACCTACAATTGAGAAGACAAAAAGGGCGAGACATACCTTCACGCAAGGCGAGGATGTATGAGTTTTCCTGTGAAGCAAGTGAGACCATTGGAACTTGGTATAGGGGAGTGGACTCTTGGGGCCAACTTAAAAGTCATCTGGCTGATGGGCGCGGTGGCTCACGCCTGTAATCCCAGCACTTTGGGAGGCCGAGGCGGGCGGATCACGAGGTCAGGAGATTGAGACCACGGTGAAATCCCGTCTCTACTGAAAATACAAAAAATTAGCCGGGTGCGATGGCGGGCACCTGTAGTCCCAGCTACTCGGGAGGCAGAGGTAGGAGAATGGCATGAATCTGGAAGGCGGAGCTTGCAGTGAGCCGAGATCGCGCCACTGCACTCCAGGCTGGGTGACAGAGCGAGACTCCATCTCAAAAAAAAAAAAAAAAAAAAAAAAAGTCATCCGACTGAGAGGGCTCTTTGAATGGCGATGGAACCCCAGTAGAGAGAGGCTGGGGTGGACTGCCAAATGCCCGGGAGATTAGAGTTGAGGTAATTAGTGACCAGCCAGAGAAAAACGACCCCTTCCTTTAAAAAATGTAAACTTCTGAGAAAACTTCCAAAGCACTCTGCTAGGGAAAGTACCAGCTCTAATCAACTCCCAAGCTCAGAGTGCTCCCATAATACCCACCTCTTCCGGGGCAGGCTTTGGAAGGGTCGGGAATGCTGACAAGGATGCTAGCAGAGGAAGTAAAGCTAGTTGGTGAGAAGGAGGGAGAGCAAAAGCTGACCCTTCACATCCCCTCTCATCCCAGCCAATGCACAAAGCCTTCCAGGTATAAATGGTTTCAAGCTGGGATAGAGGAAAATCTCCACATTAGTTAAAAGTTGGAAATTCTAGTGATTTAATACTACTCTATGTTTTAATTATTCAAATATAACTTATTGGGATAGAAGATGATTGGAGTAATCTTGAAAATTATGGAAAAGTTATAGGATCAGTCCAATATTTAATCCAAGGAAGAAACAAGATCTTATAATGGGTTTAAAGGGACTCGTGTGAGTGTGAGTGTGTGTGTGTGTGTGTGTGTGTGGTCGAGGAAGAGGAAGTGCACCTATTGAGTTCAGCCTGTTAAATAACAGCTGGAAATTACAAAATGTCTACTACATGCTTGGTACTGTTCTGTTACATGTGATAAGTCATTTAATGTTCACAGAAAATCTGTGAAACAGGCATTATAATTACCCTCATTTTACAGATGATGAAATTGAGACTGAAAGATTAAATAATTTACCAAGGCCAGACACTTAATAAGTGGAGAATCTGAGGTTTAAACCTAGGAGTATATAGCTCAGGAGTTCATGCTCCTAATCACACTATGCTTTGCTTATTATCTGAGAAAATGGCTACAAAAAGATGCCGTGGGACTCACAGAAAAGGGACTTTTGAATGAGCAAGTTAGAAAAATAGTCTAGAAGCAGCAATTGGAGGATCCAAGTACCAGCATTTTGGATCTCCAACTGGAACTTGGGTTCAAAATTATTCTGGGGCTGCAGTGGGTTTTCACTCCCAGGGAGCTCTCAGTTGACCTGGCATAGTGGGCTACCACTTCCGAATAATAGAGAAGCCATTCTTAAAGGTGGGCCCATTTAGGGTTTTTCGTTTTAAACACTACCTAATCTGTTTTGTCGTTGTGGTTTTGAATTATTTTGTTTCTGCTCTGGCCCCACTATCTGGGTAACTTTCTTTCCTGAGTCAGCAGGGGGCTAATGTTAAAAGCCATAATAATTATTTAATCATGATCCCCTTTTAACTTAAAAATGACACTGCATTGAACTGAAAAGCTTTTCTGATTAAGTATCTACTAAACACCATATTTCATTTATAATGCTCACCTTTGTATGCAAGGAATGTAGACATCACACCTCCAGAATGGGCTCAAAAACCATTTTATCTGATTAATTATTCTGATAAAGACTTGATTCCCATAATAAATTGGACATAATGGAGAATACATTCATGGAAAAAGTGGGTAGATACATTTTTGCACAGAGTTTAATTTTCCAATTTTGAAAGTCAGAAAATACAAAGTAAGTTTTCATGAACTGTATTACCTTCTCATGCTTTTTACATTCCTAAAATATAGTGGAAGTTATTTTATTGCATGAATGCAAAATTAATGTCAAAATAATGAGGTTGCATTGAGGCTTACAGCAGGAAAACTAAGGAACTCAAATGATTTTTTCCTATCCTGTTCATTCTGGCCATAGCACCTAAAGTGCTCCATACCCTCCTGCCAGTCAGCTGTGAGAAAAAGGTGGCTGGAAATAGTGAGGAATCAGAGAAAAAAGGTAAGATTGTGAAGTCGAGTTAAAGTTACCTAGGAGTGGCCTGAGTTCCCCTCCTCTCTCACTATCACCTTTACCTTCCAACTTGGAGTTAATTGCTTAAAAGAATAAAATTTGGATAGGTTCAATAGGAAATTCAGGTTTTTCTAAATTAATTTTTTATCATATTAATATTTGCATGTAGTTAAAATGCAAATGATATAAAACCTCATATAACAGTCTAAATTGGGTCAAAAAATTCAATTGGGTAGAATATAGGGTTGCAGTATTGTAAACTTAACATAATTGGGGTGAGTCTAGTTCAGAGCATGGGAACCCATCACCAATTCCTTCAGTTACACTGAAATTCATAATGTTGTGAGGTGTGTGGTCAAGGGGTTTTCCTGAAGTTCTAAATGTCATGATTAAAAGTAGAAATTTCCTTCTCACACTTTCATACTTCCCATCCATAATCTGCTTCAATATTTTGAACTCTTTCTACTGGTATTGACATTTTTAGATAATAATTCAGGTAATTGTAATAGATGTATAGGTATCTGCAAGAGAGGCATTTAATTTTAATTAATGGCATAATGCATAGATAATTTGTATTTTTAGATAATATTTTGGAATAACTAAAAAGAGTTATATGGTTGTGATATGTGAATATTATTTACTGAAGTTAAGTAATATGCTATAATTATGGTTTCTTTCTTGTATAATTTTTTTTTTTTTTTTGAGACGGAGTCTCGCTCTGTCCCCCAGGCTGAGTGCAGTGGCGCGATCTCAGCTCACTGCAAGCTCCGCCTCCCGGGTTCAGGCCATTCTCCTGCCTCAGCCTCCGGAGCAGCTGGGACTACAAGCGCCTGCAACCATGCCCGGCTAATTTTTTGTATTTTTAGTAGAGACGGGGTTTCACCGTGTTAGCCGGGATGGTCTCAATCTCCTGACCTCGTGATCCGCCCGCCTCGGCCTCCCAAAGTGCTGGGATTACAGGCGTGAGCCACAGCGCCCGGCCTCTTTCTTGTATAATTTTCAATTAAATTTACTTATTCAGTTTTTCATATGTTTATCCTCAATTCTTTCCACACACACCATCAGATCTTTCATATATCAATTTATTTTCCAAATGCTCAAATATATCAGAATATCATCTATCTATAATGTAAATTTAAGCTTACCTTTAGTGGCAATTAATTAATATTAGATTTGCTGTACTCTGTTGTTATAACTACCCCCTCCCCGCCCAAAAACTGAGTCAGAAAACAACAGGCAGTAGTCAGTTTTAGAGTTTTATTCCATTAAATGACTGGGAAAAGTTCATTGCTTAATGTATATTTTAACTACCTTAGACTATTGTTTTAATTTTTGAAATTAGAATAAAAATAAAATTTTACTCTTGAAAGAGACTTCATTCATTCACTTATTTATTTTTTTAACAGATGTATTCAACAGATTTTTTTGGTGTGTGTGGGCAACCTGTTTTTATTTTTTTATTTTTATTTTTATTTTTTTTCCAACAGATTTTTTAAACACTTATTCAACAGCTTTTGATCTACCAAAATGGCAGTTTCATATAATTCAGATTAATGCTGTGAGTCTGGTACTCTGCTAGGCACTTGGTCATAACAGTCTTATTCCGTCTCTCATTTTACATAGGGGAAGGAAAAACAAAGCTGTCTATTGATAAAGATTATTTGTTTTAAGAACAATAAAGAGTAATGCATTTCTAAGAGCTAAACAAAAATATGATTGTTAGTACACGCATTAGAGGTTTACTTTCTGCAGCTTTATGGTTCCAAAGGCATTTCCTGATACTTTACTGTTCTAAATTTGAGCATGTTGCTGAAGTCCTGTGTGATAGGTACTTAAAAGATGAAAAAAAAAAAAACCTCCCTAAAGTATAAACAAATAAAAACATTATAAAGTAGGAGAGTCTGAAATCATGCCTATTTATTTGCATGTTAACGTGGAAAAGTCTTTAGCCTCCTGGGTAAATATTCATTATCTTAATTGGCTCCTGGCTGGTTAAGTCTTCAGGAGGATAAAAAAAAATAGCCTGTGGGTCAAATATATTTGCTGGAAAGTAAGAACTTTGAAATGAAATGAAATGTTGAATGAAAGCAACATCTGAATTTCACTCTGAAACCAGAAAATCTAATACAGTAGTAATGATTTAGTCATGCTGCTTTTTCCAGGAATTATCAATAAAAGAGGGGAAGTTAAGTCCTAACTTGAGCCCTGGAATTCAATAAAAAATAAAGCATAAGAGCTGAAAAAGAAATCAGAACTATATTATTTGGAAGCACAGATTGGTAAGAGAAAGTCCAAACAGAGGAGTGTGAAGAGGAATGGAAAGAAACAAAACTGTTCCATTAAAAAGGTGTTTAAGGGGCTTATTCTCCCTCAGTGTGCATGCATATAAATTCCATTAGTGTTAATAGGACCTAAATGCATGACTCAAGAGGAGAATAGAGTGACTTGTGTACATATGGTACATGAAGTCTAGGAAAAGTCTATTAAAAACGACAAAGGGTAGTTTAGGAGTCTAATAGACTTACAGCTATCTGCAAGAGAGGCATTTAATTTTAATTAATGGCATAATGCATTTTTCTTTTACTAAGGCCCCCACCCCCCAAAAACCCCATGAAAATGACAAAGGGAAAATAATTTTAAATAACCCCAAACTTAGCTCTCAAAATCATGGCTTAATGCTAAGGAATATATTCTTGCACTCCAAGTGGTAAAATTGATCCCTTGTGCAAGGTTTATAATTTACATTCAAATTGGAATATTGAGTTTTATAGAGAATTCAGCTCATTATTCCCAGCCTTCACTGTGTGTGTGTGTGTTTGTGTATGTGTGTGTGTGTTTGTGTATGTGTGTGTGTGTGAGAGAGAGAGAGAGAGACAGAGAGAGAGAGAGAGAGAGAGAGAGAGAGACAGTGACAGAGACAGAGAGGCTGATTTCCATAGAAACTAAACTCCAGTCTTTGGTTATTTACAAAAGGGAGCATAACCAAGCCAGATTTTAAAAAATACATAATAGTGCACAAAGTAATAGAAATCTCTTAATTGAGGGAGAAATCTGTTGCTGGGAGAATAATTGAGATTTATTTGCTGTAGTTAATATAGTTTCAAGTAAAGAATAAGGTTCTTTATCCAAAAGAGATAGAAAACTAAGGATATCTTTCTTTATAGAGAAAATCTGGGGGTTACAAATAAATAAATTTAAATAATATTTATTACTTATTACTTCTTCTTCTTCTTCTTTTTTTTGAGATGGAGCCTCACTCTCTCTCCCAGTCTGGAGTGCAGTGGCGCAATCTTGGCTCACTGCAAGCTCCGCCTCCCGGGTTCACGCCATTCTCCTGCCTCAGCCTCCCGAGTAGCTGGGACTACAGGCGCCCGTCACCACGCCTGGCTAATTTTTTGTATTTTTAGTAGAGACGGGGTTTCACCGTGTTAGCCAGGATGGTCTCGATCTCCTGACCTCGTGATCCACCCGCCTCGGCCTCCCAAAGTGCTGGGATTACAGTTGTGAGCCACTGCACCCAGCCTATTACTTATTTCTTATAAGCCATAAGAACGTTGAAACAGGAACGTTATAATCCTCCACTTTATTCTTCATAATTCTACGTGTATTAAATAGGTGCTCAAACACTTATGTAAAGAAGAATGCGTGAACATGGGGGTGGATTTGAAGAAAATGCAATGTCTTACCTGAAGTGCTTTCTTTGAAGTGTCTTATCTATCCTCTGCCTTTGGAAAAAGTTGAATTTAGCACTGATAAATGCTTTAGCGGGAAATTGAATGCCCAAGAATTTATATGATCTCTTTTCTAGTAAAAGGAACTACATTTAGGAAGAAGAACGTGAGTGAATTCTTTTTTGGGTAAATTTAATAAGAAGCAGATCTTAGAGGGACTCAATATCATACACTTGCATTACACTTTAATCTTCACTCTATGATGTTTCCAATATTATGGCAGTGAAGTCATACTTCTTGCTGTGAAGAAGTCTCTAATATTGCTATCTTATTCCCATTCACTTTGTTTTTAGTCATTTTAAAGGGTTCTTTATATTTTAGGATCTAATATAGCATGATCTTTTTTGAAATAAAAGGTGTATAAAATTTGTACTTTTCACCTACTAGCACCAGGAGCGTGTGTGTATGTGTGTGTGTGTTTCTGTGACTACATATCTATGATTGTTACTATCAGATAGCTCCAAGTTAAGAAAAGTTAACTATGAGAAGTCTAAGAAGACTATACAATGTGTAGTGCCATTTCTTTACTGACGATAGTGCATATCAGGTAGTACCAGAGGGGTGAATTTAAGTTTAATGTAAATACTTATTAGCACAGGGAATGTAGGGATGGAAGGTGGGGATGGGAAGCCAAAAACTCTCTCAATACAGTGGGAGGCAGGTGAGCTGTATAGCATAAATGAGGAAATTTATTTTGAGGAATTGTGCTTATTTGCCCTTACTTTTAATGGCAGAAACCGCAATTACTTTTGCACCAACCTAATAAAAGGGCTCTGCAATACCAAGTGTGGTAGGTACATTGTTGCAACCACTTTGAAAAACTGGGTGGCAGTATCTATTAAAGTTGAACATTTGCAAATCATATGAACCAGCCATCTCACTTCTAGGTACATAAGCAACAGAAATGTTTAGATATTTGCCAAAAGACTCAGGCAAGTGTGTTATAACAACATTTCTAATAACCAAAAAACTAAACTCAACCCAAATACTCATTAATAATAAGATGGGTAAATAAATTGTGTTATATCAAGTAAAGAAATACATATAGTAACAGAAATAAATGAACTATAGCCATCTGCAAAAATATGAATGAATCTCACAAACATAGTGTTGAGCAAAGAAGTCAGATAAAGACAAGTCAGTATTGTTTAGTTTTATTTATGGAAGGTCAATAAGAAGCAGATCAAATTAAACTACTAGGTCTCCAATAGGAAAAAGGAGATGGACTGCAACTGTTTCTTAATCTGGGTACAGATTACACAGGAGTGTTCATTTTGTAAAAAGCTATAAAGCTGTACACTTAGATTTTGTGCAGTTTTCTGTTTTTGTATGTGTGTTAACCTTCAATAAAAAATTTACCCTCCTTCTCAAATAAGTATAGATTTTATAGATTCTTGAAAGCTACCTATAAGGGCAGAACTTTAGGAAGACAAGGTGATGCAGAGCTTTAAATAGGAAGAAAAACTTGGGGAAGTGTGAAGCCGATGCCTCCAATCTGAAATCACTTAGGGGGATAGAATTTGTATTTGGGTAAAACCTTAGGTCATGATAAATCACAATATAGACTGATATTCAAAAGATCTGAGGAGACTTAAGCTTGAGTCAGAATAAACACAAATAAGCATCTGGTAATTTGTCTGATAATGGATATCAAATAAGACCAAAGGCAGGCACAGGCTGGAATGCCAGAGTTTAAAAACTAAACTTTTGAGGTAGGAGCAGTTTGTCACACAGTAGCTTGGAATGGTCTGCCAAACTCTGCTTGGGTTTAAATGACTCTTGTCCAGGAGTGAGAGTGTGGCAACTTTATATGGGTTATAATTATATAAAAGGCTAGAGAAAAAACTACATGATGTAACATTTTATTTATAAGTCATTTACTCATATATAGTCATGTCCTGTATGTGAAAATCTCATTTTTCAAACTATGTTGTGACTTCTACATGTAAAACATGGTGTAACAAATACACCAGCTTTTATTTACTCATTTAATTCTTAGTCTCCCATCAATGTAGGCTTATAATTAAGACTGACAAAGACCCAAAATAAAATTCTTACTGATTTATGGATTCTTCATGCCTTAGTCCATTCAGGCTGCTATGACAAAAATACTGTAGGCTGGGTGGCTTAAACGGCATTTATTTCTCACAGTTCTGAAGGCTGGGGAGTTCTAGATCAAGATGCTGGCAGATTCAGTGTCTGGTAAGGGCCTGCTTGCTAGTTCATAGACTGCTGTCTTCTCCCTTTGTCCTCACATGGTGGAAGGGGCAAGGGAGCTCTCTGAGGTCTCTCTTATAAGGGCACTAATCCTATTCATGAGGGCTGCATCCTCATGGTCCAATCACCTCCCAAAGGCCCCAGTGTCTATTATCATTGCACTGGGGGCTAGGATTTCAACACACGTAGTTTGAAAAGCTATAAATATTCAATCCATAACACTATATAAAGAGAAGCAATAATAAAAGCTGACAATTATGGAGTAGTTGCTATATACCAGGCACTGTTCTCAATACTTTACATATATTATTTAATCATCACAGCTACTATGAAACTTAGAGGAAAAGGCACACAGTAGTAAAGGACAGAGCCAGGGTTCAAGGCCAGGTTAGTCTGACTTCAATCTTTCTGCTGTGTTATTCTGTCAACTATATTTAGCTATCAGGCATAAAAATGCTTTGAAATCTCAATGAAAGTGCCTGCAGGTTTCCCTTAGTTCAGCCCTCAGCAAAAAGAGGTTACCCTTACACCCTACAAGGCCTCTTTTCAATTATGAGAGCTGGAGCATATCCACAGAGAGTAGGCAGCGGCAGATGGGTAGGGCAGTAGGAGATTTTTCACTCCAGGAAAGACTAGGTGACCAGCTGGCAAAGACAATATAGTACACAGCTCTCACACACTTGGATAGTGCCCCTTACTGTAAGATTCTTTCTCTGTGCTGCCAGGTTTCAGCTCTTCCCACTCCTGAAAGGTAAGCTCATTTCCCCTTTTATCATTCTTGGTGCAAGCTCCAGTAGCTTAATTTATTTCCCCAGTAGTCCATAAAAATAGAGACCAAAGTTTTCTTTTTTTTGGGAGAACAAAGAGCGGTGAGTCTTTTTTTTTTTTTTTTTTTTGAGACAGAGTCTTGCTCTGTCACCCAGGCTGGAGTGCAGTGGCGTGGTCTCGGCTCACTGCAAGCTCCACCTCCAGGGTTCAAAGGATTCTCCTGTCTCAGCCTCTCGAGTAGCTGGGACTGCAGGCGCCCGCCACCACGCTGGGCTAATTTTTGTATTTTTAGTAGAGATGGGGTTTCTCCATATTGGCCATGCTGGTCTCGAACTCCTGACCTCATGATCTGCCCGCCTTGGCCTCCCAAAGTGTTGGGATTACAGGTGTGAGCCACCGCGCCTGGCCGAGGGGTGAGTTTTTAAACATAATTTCTTCTTCTCTACTTTTCAGGAAAGAGTTTAACAATTCACGGTTGCACAGTAGCGCTAGCGGCTTTGCGGTTTGGTCCTCAGACCCGGCAGCCGCCACTGGTGATGAGCTGCTAGGAAGCCCCTGTCGGCGAGCTCGTTGGAGCTTGAATCCACTGTCACCCCTCTGACTCACTGGCAAAAAAAAAAAAAAAGTTGAAGCAGATTGTCCAGCAAAGTTCTTCATTGGTGGGCTTAATACGGAAACAAATAAGAAAGTTCTTGAAGCAGTATTTGGCTAATATGGACGAATAGTGGAAGCACTCTTGATGAAAGAGCATGAAACCAACAAATCAAGAGGATTTGCTTTTGTCACCTTTGAAAGCCCAGCAGATGCTAAGGATGCAGCCAGAGACATGAATGGAAAGTCATTAGATGGAAAAGCGATCAAGGTGGAACAAGCCACCAAACCATCATTTGAAAGTGGTAGACGTGGACTGCCTCCACCTCCAAGAAGTAGAGGCCCTCCAAAAGGTCTTAGAGGTGGAAGAGGAAGAAGTGGAGGAACCAGGGGACCTCCCTCATGGAGAAGACACATGGATGACAGTGGATAGTCCATGAATTTTAACATGAGTTCTTCCAGGGGACCACTCCCAGTAAAAAGAGGACCACCACCAACAAGTGGAGGTCCTCCTCCTAAGAGATCTGCACCTTCAGGACCAGTTCGCAGCAGCAGTGGAATGGGAGGAAGAGCTCCTGTGTCACGTGGAAGAGATAGTTAGTGCGGTCCACCTGGAAGGGAACCGCTGCCCTCTCGTAGAGATGTTTATTTGCCCCCAAGAGATGATGGGTATTCTACAAAAGACAGTTCTTCAAGCAGAGATTACCCAAGTTCTCGTGATACAAGAGGTTATGCACCACCACCACCACGAGATTGTACTTACCGTGATTATGGTCATTTCAGTTCACGTGATGACTATCCATCAAGAGGCTATAGCGATAGAGATGGATATAATAGTGATCATGACTATTCAGATCATCCAACTGGAGATTCCTATAGAGATTCATATGAAAGTTACGGTAACTCACATAGTGCTCCACCTACAGGAGGGCCCCCGCCCCCCCATCTTATGGTGCAAGCGATGATTATAGCAGTTCACGTGACGGATATGGTGGAAGTCGAGACAGTTACTCAAGCAGCCGAAGTGATCTCTAATCAAGTGATCGTGGTCGGGTTGGCAGACAAGAAAGAGGGCTTCCCCCTTCTACGGAAATCCTCCATGTGATTCCTACGGCAATTCAGGCCATGGAGCACCAAGAGGTGGTGGCAGTGGAGGAAGCCAATCTGATAGAGGGAGAGGCAGAAGCAGATACTAGAAACAAACAAAACTTTAGACCAAAATCCCATTCAAAGAAACAAACAAAAAGTGCAAACTATTCTGTGATAACTACCCAAGGACTACTTAAAGGAAAAATTGTGTTACCTTTTAAAAATTCCCTGTTAAGTTCCCCTCCGTAATTTTTATGTTCTTGTGAGGAAAAAAGTAAAACATGTTTAATTTTTTTGACCTCTTATTTTTATTTTTTAAAATTATACTTTAAGTTCTAGGGTACATGTGCACAACGTGCAGGTTTGTTACATAGGTATGCATATGTCATGTTGGTTTGCTGCACCCATTAACTCGTCATTTACATTAGGTATTTCTCCTAATGCTATCCCTCCCCCTGCCCTCCACCCCCAAAAGGCCCCGGGGTGTGATCTTCCCTGCTCTGTGTCTAAGTGTTCTCATTGTTCAATTCCCACTTATGAGTGGGAACGTGCAGTGTTTGGTTTTCTGCCCTTGTGATAGTTTGCTCAGAATGATGGTTTCCGGCTACGTCCGTGTCCCTGCAAAGGACATGAACTCACCCTTTTTTATGGCTGCATAGTATTCCATGGTGTATATGTGCCACATTTTCTTAATCCAGTCTATCATTGATGGACATTTGGGTTGGTTCCAAGTCTTTGCTATTGTGATACTGCCATGATAAACATAAGTGTGCATGTGTCTTTATAGTAGCATGATTTATAATCCTTTCGGTATATACCCAATAATGGGGTTGCTGGGTCAAATGATATTTCTAGTTCTAGATCCTTGAGGAATTGCCACACTGTCTTCCACAACTGTTGAACTAGTTTACACTCCCAACAACAGTGTAAAAGTGTTCCTATTTCTCCACATCCTCTCCAGCACCTGTTGTTTCCTGACTTTTTAATGATTGCCATTCTAACTGGTGTGAGATGGTATCTCATTGTGGTTTTGATTTGCATTTCTCTGATGACCAGTGATGATGAGCATTTTTTCATGTGTCTGTTGGGTACATGAATGTCTTCTTTTGAGAAGTGTCTGTTCATATCCTTTGCCCACTTTTTGATGGGGTTGTTTTTTTCCTGTAAATTTGTTTAAGTTCTTTGTATATTCTGGATATTAGACCTTTGTCAGATGGGTAGATTGCAAAAATTTTCTCCCATTCTGTAGGCTGCCTCTTCACTCTGATGGTAGTTTCTTTTGCTGTGCAGAAGCTCTGCAGTTTAATTAGATCCCCTTTGTCAATTTTGGCTCTTGTTACCATTGCTTTTGGTGTTTTAGACATGAAGTCCTTGCCCATGCCTATGGCCTGAATGGTATTGCCTAGGTTTTCTTCTAGGGTTTTTATGGTTTTGGGTCTAACATTTAAGTCTTTAATCCATCTTGAATTAATTTTTGTATAAGGTGTAAGGAAGGGATCCAGTTTCAGCTTTCAACATATGGCTAGCCAGTTTTCCCAGCACCATTTATTAAACAGGGAATCCTTTCCCCATTGCTTCTTTTTGTCAGGTTTGTCAAAGATCAGATGGTTGTAGATGTGTGGTGTTATTTCTGAGGCCTCTGTTCTGTTTCATTGGTCTATATATCTGTTTTGGTACCAGTACCATGCTGTTTTGGTTACTGTAGCCTTGTGGTATAGTTTGAAGTCAGGTAGCGTGATGCCTCCAACTTTGTTCTTTTGGCTTAGGATTGTCTTGGCTATGTGAGCTCTTTTTTGGTTCCATATGAACTTTAAAGTAGTTTTTTCCAATTCTGTGAAGAAAGTCATTGGTAGCTTGATGGGGATGGCATTGAATCTATAAATTACCTTGGGCAGTATGGCCATTTTCACAATATTGATTCTTCCTATCCATGAGCATGGAATGTTCTTCCATTTGTTTGTGTCCTCTTATTTCGTTGAGCAGTGGTTTGCAGTTCTTCTTGAAGAGGTCCTTCACATCTCTTGTAAGTTGGATTCCTAGGTATTTTATTCTCTTTGTAGCAATTGCAGTTGTGAATGGGAGTCCACTCATGATTTGGTTCTTTGTTTGTTATTGGTGTATAAGAATGCTTGTGGTTTTTGCACATTGATTTTGTATCCTGAGACTTTGCTGAAGTTGCAAATCAGTTTAAGGAGATTTTGGGCTGAGACGATGGGGTTTTCTAAATATACAATCATGTCATCTGCAAACAGGGACAATTTGACTTCCTCTTTTCCTAATTGAATACACTTTATTTCTTTCTCTTGCCTGATTGCCCTGGCCAGAACTTCCAACACTCTGTTGAATAGGAGTGGTGAGAGAGGCATCCCCGTCTTATGCCAGTTTTCAAAGGGAATGCTTCCAGTTTTTGCCCATTCAGTATGATATTGGCTGTGGGTTTGTCATAAATAGCTTTTATTAATTTGAGATACATTCCATCAATACCTCGTTTATTGAGAGTTTTTAGTATGAAGTGCTGTTGAATTATGTCGAAGGCCTTTTCTGCATCTATTGAGATAATCATGTGGTTTTTGTCATTGGTTCTGTTTATGTGATGGATTACATTTATTGATTTGCGTATGTTGAACCAGTCTTGCATCCCAGGGATGAAGCTGACTTGATTGTGGTGGATAAGCTTTTTGATGTGCTGCTGGATTTGGTTTGCCAGTATTTTATTGAGGATTTTCACATCGATGTTCATCAAGGATATTGGTCTAAAATTCTCTTTTTTTGTTGTATCTCTGCCAGGCTTTGGTATCAGATGATGCTGGCCTCATAAAATGAGTTAGGGAGGATTTCCTCTTTTTCCATTGATTGGAATAGTTTCAGAAGGAATGGTACCAGCTTGTCTTTATACCTCTGGTAGAATTCGGCTGTGAATCCTTCTGGTCCTGGACTTTTTTTGGTTGGTAGGCTGTTAATTATTGCCTCAGTTTCAAAACCTGTTATTGGTCTATTCAGAGATTCAGCTTCTTCCTGGTTTAGTCTTGGGAGGGTGTATGTGTCCAGGAATTTATCCATTTCTTCTAGATTTTCTAGTTTATTTGCGTAGAGGTGTTTATAGTAATCTCTGATGGTAGATTTTATTTCTGTGGGATTGGTGATGATATCCCCTTTATCATTTTTTATTGCATCTATTTGATTCTTATCTCTTTTCTGCTTTGTTAGTCTTGCTAGCAATCTATCAATTTTGTTGATCTTTTCAAAAAACCAGCTCCTGGATTCATTGATTTTTTGAAGGGTTTTTTATGTTTCTATCTCCTTCAGTTCTGCTCTGATCTTAGTTATTTCTTGCCTTCTGCTAGCTTTTGAATGTGTTTGCTCTTGTTTCTCTAGTTCTTTTAATTGTTATGTTAGGGTGTCAATTTTAGATCTTTCCTGCTTTCTCTTGTGGGCATTTAGTGCTATAAATTTCCCTCTACACACTGCTTTGAATGTGTCCCAGAGATTCTGGTATGTTGTGTCTTTGTTCTCATTGGTTTCAAAGAACATCTGTATTTCTGGCTTAATTTTGTTATTTACCCAGTGGTCATTCAGGAGCAGGTTGTTCAGTTTCCATGTAGTTGTTTGGTTTTGAGTGAGTTTCTTAATCTTGAGTACTAATTTGATTGCACTGTGGTCTGAGAGACAGTTTGTTGTGATTTCTGTTGTTTTCCATTTGCTGAGGAGTGCCTTACTTCCAACTATGTGGTCAATTTTGGAATAAGTGTGATGTAGTGCTGAGAAGAATGTATATTCTGTTGATTTGGGCTGGAGAGTTCAGTAGATGTCTATTAGGTCTGCTTGGTGCAGAACTGAGTGCAAGTCCTGGATATTCTTGTTAACATTGTGTCTCATTGATCTGTCTAATATTGACCGTGGGGTGTTAAAGTCTCCCATTACTATTGTGTGGGAGTCTAAATCTCTTTGTAGGTCTCTAAGGACTTGCTTTATGAATCTGGGTGCTCCTATATTGGTTGCATATATATTTAGGATAGTTAGCTCTTCTTGAATTGATCCCTTTACCATTACATAATGGCCTTCTTTGCCTATTTTGATCTTTGTTGGTTTAAATATGTTTTATCAGAGACTAGGATTGAAACCCCTGCTTTTTTCTGCTTTCCATTTGCTTGGTAGATCTTCCTCCCTCCCTTTATTTTGAACCTATGTGTGTCTCTGCACGTGAGATGGGTCTCCTGAATACAGCACGCTGATGGGTCTTGACTCTTTATCCAACTTGCCAGTTTGTGTCTTAACTGGGGCATTTAGCCCATTTGCATTTAAGATTAATATTGTTATGTGTGAATTTGATCTTGTCATTATGATGTTAGCTGGTTTTTTTGCCCGTTAGTTGATGCAGTTTCTTCCTAGCAAGGATGATCTTTACAATTTGGCATGTTTTTGCAGTGGCTGATACTGGTTGTTCCCTTCCATGTTTAGTGCTTCCTTCAGGAGCTCTTGTAAGGCAGGCCTGGTGGTGACAAAATCTTTCAGCATTTGCTTGTCTGTAAAGGATTTTATTTCTCCTTCACTTATGAAGCTTAGTTTGTTTGGCTCGATATGAAATTCTGGGTTGAAAATTCTTTTCTTTAAAAATGTTGAATATTGGCCCCCACTCTCTTTTGGCTTGTAGAGTTTCTGCCGAGAGATCCACTGTTAGCCTGACGGGCTTCCATTTGTGGTAACCTGACCTTTCTCTCTGGCTGTCCTTAACATTTTTTTCCTTCATTTCAACCTTGGTGAATCTGACAGTTAAGTATCTTGGGGTCGCTCTTCTCAAGGAGTATCTTTGTGGTGTTCTCTGTATTTCCCGAATTTGAATGTTGGCCTGCTTTGCTAGGTTGGGGAAGTTCTCCTGGATAATGTCCTGAAGAGTGTTTTCCAACTTGGTTCCATTCTCTCCATCACTTTCAGGTACACCAATCAAATGTAGATTTGGTCTTTTCCCATAGTCTCATATTGATTCGAGGATTTGTTTGTTTCTTTTTACTGTTTTTTCTCTAAACTTCTCTTCTCACTTTATTTCATTAATTTGGTCTTCAATCACTGATACCCTTTCTTCTACTTGATCAAATTGACTATTGAAGCTTGTGCATGCATCACGTAGTTCTCATGCCATTCTAACTCGTTCTAGTTTGCTATTTGTCTAATATTTTTTCAACGTTTTTAGCTTCCCTGTGATGGGTTCAAACATCCTCCTTTAGCTCGGAGAAGTTTGTTATTACCGACCTTCTGAAACCTACTTCTGTCAGCTCATCAAAGTCATTCTCCATCCAGCTTTGTTTCGCCACTGGCAAGGAGCTGTGATCCTTTGGAGGAGAAGAGGTGCTCTGGTTTTTAGAATTTTAGAATTTTCAGCTTTTCTGCTCTGGCTTCTCCCCAACTTTCTGGTTTTACCTACCTTTGGTCTTTGATGTTGGTGACCTACAGATGGGGTTTTGGTGTGGATGTCCTTTTTGTTGATGTTGATGCTATTGCTTTCTGTTTGTTAGTTTTCCTTCTAACAGTCAGATCCTTCAGCTGTAGGTCTGTTGGAGTTTGCTGGAGGTCCACTTCAGGCCCTGTTTGCCTGGGTATCACCAGTGGAGGCTGCAGAACAGCAAATATTGCTGCCTGATCCTTCCTCTGGAAGCTTCATCTCAGAGTGGCACCTGCCTGTATGAGGTGTCAGTCGACCCCTACTGGGATGTGTCTCCCAGTTAGGCTACAGGGGGGTCAGGAACCCACTTAAGAAGGCAGTCTGTCCGTTCTTCGAACTCAAACACTGCCGGGAGAACTACTGCTCTCTTCAGAGCTGTCAGACAGGGACAATTAATTCTGCAGAAGTTTCTGCTGCCTTTTGTTCAGCTACGCCCTGCCCCCAGAGGTGGAGACTACAGAGGCAGCCAGCCTTGCTGAGCTCTGGTGGGCTCCACCCAGTTTGAGCTTCCCTGGCCACTTTGTTTACCTACTTAAGCCTCAGCAATGGCAGACGCCCTCCCCCACCCAGGCTGCTGCCTCACGGGTCAATCTCAGACTGCTGTGCTAGCAGTGAGCAAGGCTCTGTGGGTGTGGGATCCGCCGAGCCATGCGCAGGATATAATATCCTGGTGTGCCATTTACTACATTGGAGAAGTGCAGTATTTGGGCGGGAGTGTCCCTTTTTTCCATTTTCCATCTGTCATCACTTTCCTTGGCTAGAAGAGGGAAATCCCCTGACCCCTTGAGCTTCCTGGGTGAGGTGATGTCCCACCCTGCTTCGGCTCGCCCTCCATGGGCTGCACCCACTGTCCAATCAGTCCCAATGAGGTGAACCAGGTACCTCAGTTGGAAATGCAGAAATCACCTGTCTTCTGCATCAGTCATGCTGGGAGCTGCAGACCAGAGCTGTTCCTATTCGGCCATCTTGGAATAGAATCCAAAATATGTTTAATTTTATTTGACTTTATGACATTGCTTTTCAGGAAGCAAATATTAAATGTATTAAGACTTGTTGCACTAGTGTTGTAACTTTCCAAGTAAAAGGGTCCCTAAAAGCCACTTCCTATCCAATTTTTCCCAGTAAGTGAGGCAAACAATCCTAAGATCTTCCAGAAAACATCTAGCCATGTAAAGTGGAGAAATGAATCATTCTGCCGATATAAACAAGACAGCTATTAGAGGGTGGTTGGGGTATGCTACTCATAAGATTTCAGGGCGTCTTCCAACTGAAATCTCAATGTTCTCAGTATGAAAAACCTGAAACCAGATACCTATGTAAGGAAAGTGCTATTCACCCAGTAAATCCAAAAAAGCAAATGGATAATGCTGGCCATTTTGCCTTTCTGACATTTCCTTGGGAATCTGCAAGAACCTCCCCCAATAAGACCTTTTAAGTGTGTGTTAAACAACTACAGAATACTAAATAAAGAGTTTGGCCAAAAGAAGAAATTCACATTTCATATAGGATAGGAGTAAGGTAAAGCCACTCATTTTCCATGTGTTAAGTCAGTCCTCCTAATGAAACAAAACAAAAGGGGGAAATACCAGTTTAGCTTCATAATAAAACAAGTTAAATATTTACATCCTGCTAATATAGTATTAATCCAAAAGATTGAGAAGAAGAGGAAAAAAGTATAAGTACAAATGTGATAAATAGTAAACAAATAGCAAGATGATAGGTATAAATCCAACCATATCAATAATTACAATATACTTAAAGTATATAAACGTTCTAATGAAAATACAGAATTCTCTGACTGGATAAAAAAGCAAGACCCAACAACAACAACAAAATACACACACACACACACACACACACACAAAACTGCACTTTAAATAAAAAGACCCAGTTAGGTTAAGAATAAAAGGATGGAAAAAGATATACTATGTAAACATTAAGCACAATAAATAGATAAAATGGCTGTATTAATATAATATAAATTAGACTTGAGAGCATGAAATATTATTAGGCGTAAAGAGAATCTTTTCATAATTATAGAGAGGTGAATTCATCAGGAAAATATCATCCTAAATGTTGATGCACCCCAAAACAATGCTTCAAAGTACACAAAATAAAAAAGACCTGAAAAAAGAAGAGACCAAAACTCTCTTCAATTACACTGGAAGATTCTACAGCTCATGTCTCCATCATTGATGGGAAAAAATAGACAAATCACTAAGGATAATAGAAGACTTGAGCAACACTATCAAACCAACCACCTAATTGATGTTTATAAAACACTTTACCTAACAATAGTAGAATACAAATTTTTTAACATCATGTGAACCATTCACCAAGATGGATGATATGTTGTCCATAGAACATGTATCAACAAATTTATTTTAAAAATTGTTCTATTTTGTTTTATTTCTTTAGGGAAAGGATCTTGCTATGTTGCCCAGGCTGGTCTTGAACTCCTGGCCTCAGGTGATCCTCCTGCCTTGGTCTCCCAAAGTGCTGGAATTACAGGTGTGAGCCACTACACCCAGATGATCAACAAATTTTAAAGGACAAAATCATAGAAATTATATTCTATGACTGTTATGAAATTAAATTAGAAACAAACACAAAAAGTTAATCTGTCAAATCTGAAGTTTTGGAAATTAGACAAGACAGTTCTAAATAAACTATAGGTAAAAGAAGAAATAATAAGAAATATTACAAAATAATTTGAACTGAATCAAAATAAAAACAAAACAAATTAAAATTTGTGGGATACAGTAAAGTAGTGCTTAGAGGGGAATGTATGGCTTTAAATGCTTTTATTAGAAAAGTCTAAAATCTGTGGTGTAAACTTCACCTTTAGAAACTAGAAAAAGGAACTGCAAAAAAGAAGCAAAAACTGACACAAAATAATCATACAGAGGAATATGTTAAAGATAAGAGCAAAAGTCAATGAAAAGAAAATAGACAAATAATAGAGACAACCTACAAATATTGTGGTCAACTTATGCCAGCATATTTACTAATTAAAATAAAATGGACAAATTCCTTGAAAGACATATATTACAGCATTTACTGAAGTCATATCAATAGCCTTTATCTATTAAATAAATTGAATTAGTCATTAAAGCCTTCTCCAGAAGAAAACTCTAGGCCCAGATGACTTCTTATTTAAGGAGAAATATTACCAATTTCACATATACTCTTTTAGAAAAATGAGGAGAAAACATGTATCAACTTATTTTTCAAGGCCAGTATTACCTCAATACCCAAACCAGACCAAGACAGTATAGGAAATGAAAATCAAATTTAATCCCCAATACTATATAAAAGGACCAGAAATCTGAGGTTGGTTTAACATTCAAAATTAATCAATGTAATTGATCATACTTACAGACTAAAAATGAAAAACCATATGATCATCTTAGTAAGTGTTGAAAAAGCTTTCTACAAAATCCAGCGTATATTCATGATTTTTTTTAAAAAGACAACTTCTCAGCCAGTTAGGGATAGAATGAAATTTCCTAGATCTGATCTAAGTCATCTACAGAAAACTGGAAAATAATATCATACACATTATCAGAAAGCTGAATGCTTTTTCCCTATCATCTGGAACAAGACTAGGATGCTTACCCCTACTATTCATACTCTACTATCTATTAGAATTTCTAGTCAGTGCAACAAAGCAGGGAATAGAAGTAAAAGGCATACATCTGTCTATATATGCAAACAACATGATTGTGTATGCAGAAAATCCTGAGACATCTACCAAAGAAAATCCTTACCAGATTAATGATTAAGTTTAATAAAGTCACATGGTACAAGGGCAATATTAAAAAATCAATTGTTCTTCTAAATATTTTCAATGTTTAATTGGAATTGAAATGGGAAAAGCCATATTACTTTCAGTTACATAGAAAATATAAAATACTTAGGGATAAATTTGACAAAATATAAGCAAGACCTATACAAAGAAAATTACAAAAACATTGCTTAGATCTTAAAGAAGATCTAATAAATGGAGAGATACACTATGTTCATGGACTAGAGATTTCATATGGTTAAATGTCAGTTCTTTCAAAGTTAGACCCAATACAGTATCTACCAAAATCCCAATAGGTTTTTCTGTAGAAATTGACAAACTGATTTTTAAAATTTATATGGAAAGACAAAAGAACTAGAATAGCTAAAACAACTTTTTAAAAAAAAAATGAAGTTGGAGAGTTATACTACCTAGTTTCCAGACTTACAGAGTTATAGATTTCAAGATAGTGTGGCATTGGCATTAAGACACAAATCTAGATCGATGGACCAGAATATAGAGTCCAGAAGTTGGCCCACACATATTATTGGCTGATTTTTTACAAAGATTATTAATGCCATGAGAAGAAATGATAGTCTTTTCAACAAAGGTGCTGGAACATCTGAATATCCATATGGAAAAAAAGGACTCTTGATCCTTATTTCATACCATACATAAAATTAATTAAAATAAATCATCGACCAAAATATTTACAAAACTAAAACTATAAAATTTCTAGAGATAAACCTAAAAAGACATCTTCATAACCTTGGGTTAAGCAGATTCCGTAGAACACTGAAAGCATAAACCATAAAGGAAAACATCAATAAATTGGATTTCATTGAATTAAAATTATTTAACAAAAGATACTGTTAAATAATTAAAAGGCAAGTTATAGATGGAGAGAGCAATACTTGAAATACATGTCTCACAAAAGACTTAGATCCAGAACACATAAAGAACTCTTTTAAAATGGTCAAAAGATTTTGACCATTCTTAGTTTGGGCCTCAGTGGCACGCATCCAATCCCTCCCTACTCCAGGGTGTTGACTTACACAGCGGCTGCCCGCCCTTCAAGTCAGTTTGGACAGTGCTTGTCTTCAGTGCTAAGCTTTCCTACCTGACTCTGTTCCACTGCAATCTGCTCTGTGCACTTCCTTTAGCACACTATTATTTGCTCCTTTAAATGCATGGATACTTTAAATTTCCAGCCACTGTGTTTCTGGCTCCTCATTTCCTCTTTATAGAGTGAGATCTTGGAAATTCATGTTATTCTCACCTAACCCCTGCCCTGTTAGATGACAACCTTACTCATCAGTTAGATTTAATTATATTTTTCCTGATTAGCCAGCTGAAAGGGACACCTCTTAATGGACCACACCGAGAGCTTTGACTGGAGGCTCTTGACAGAGAAAACAACAGGGAGTTTACTGACAGAATCAAACAAGCTTTCACGAGGCCTACAAGAAATAGGGCTGTTGTTAATAATGATCACAAATTACCAACGTCTGTCCAGAAACTTGTTCCTCCTTAGAATTTCACCAGTTAGCTGAAGCTGCAGGAGCCTTCTCAATGCTAGGAATCTGGTGTGAAGCTAGAGCCAGGATCCCCAGTCTCCTGCAGATGAGTTTCTATTCCTCCTGCATCTCTGAGCTAGACTACAAATTTTCCTCTAGTTCAGAATGATTAGATGATTAAATATGCCCTAAGGGCTCATGGAAGAATAGTAGAATCTGATACTCAAATTTCAACTTATAGGTAATAGGACACAACCCCTAAACCCTATTCTGAAACAGAACTCTTAGGGGTGGCTTCTCCTCTAAAGCCTCTGGCAGTAAAACTGCTGGGAAGGCACTTTCATGGACTCGCTCTCCCATGGACTATGCTGCAGGGATAGGATCAACACACAGAGGTCATAAACTTAAGTGCCTACAGGAAGGATATTTCAATGACTGACGGTGGTGGTGAGTCCTTGTGGTCTAGATTTTCTATATAGAAAAATGGGGTTAACAATGTGTGTGGAGGGGTGGGGTGGGGGTGAGGCATGAAATTGAAGGCCTAAAATTGGCTCTCTGATTACTAGAAGAAGGGCTGGAAGCTGCATTTATGTAGCACTTTTCATTAGGTGGAGAAGGTGAACTGTGCGGGGTGTGAAGGCTGATGGTGGGGGACTGATGGGAAATGTGGTGACTGGAAGAAATGAGGCCCTCTCCAAGGAGGCAGCTTCCACTCGGCTCCAGCTGACGCTTGCCAGTTGGCAATGAGGACAGTTGCCAGATATTCTGAGTTTTCAGAAGATGGAAATCCAGATTTTTTTTTTAAATGGGAAATCTCTTATTTTTAAAACACGATGTGGGCCAAACCAAACACGTTTGCGGGCTGAATTCAGTCTGTGGCCTACCATTTTGAGACCTTTGATTTATAGTCCTCACAAAACATGACATTTCTGTTCCAATTTGTAATCTCGAGGCGTGTTACTTCCAGAGTCAGTTCATTCTCTGCACTTCGCCCTCCTCCTTCACTCCTTTATTATTTATACGTATGTCTGACTCCCCCTCAAGATTATACATTCTTTTAACGACACAACTTACATTGTTTTCATTTTTGTATCTTCTCTGTGGTTTACTATAGTGCCTTAAAGAGGGTAATAGTCAGTAAGTGCTGGTTAAAGAAGTGTTTGTTAAATAATGCATTTTCAAAGCTAATCTAAGGAAACTTGAAGCTCTACTTGGGGTCCATTCACTGAAACACAGTTTGCCAAAAACCAACTATCTGAAAGCCAATTGGGGATTTCCACTTCCAGTAATAGTCAACTATAATTCAGTCCAACCCTCATACAAAATAAATTACAAAATATATCCAGAAAAAATATAGAAAACATCTTGTTAGTAATATGAAATGCCTAAGAAAACTGGGAAGAATTGCCTTGAGAGAATAGAGTGATTGTAAGAGCAGAAATTGGTGAACTGGTAAATGTTTTATCCTGGGGGTATTTGCCATCCTTAGGAGGTGAAGAAAACAAGCAGATTAATAAATGGGGTAGGGCTGGAGAACAAGACAGAGACCCTGGAGACCTACCCACCTTTCTTCCCATGTCCTTGGCGCTCTCCTTCCCCAACTTTGTATCTTTGACCTATTTGGGGAAACTGAGCAGTGCTTTGGGCTTTAGAATGGCAGGAATAGAAGCTCAGAAACATCTAAGCTCAGAAACATCTAAGCTCAGAAACTGCTGTGACATACCCTTTCCCTGGGACAGGCTGGTGGCCTGGGTTTCCTTGTTCAGCTTCCTTTCCTTGTAACTCACTCTGATAAGGCTAGTCCTAAGTGAAATGACTCCTGAATCTATGGTTAACGCAGCTGTTCAAAGCTATGCAAAGTGTGCTGAGCATTATCTGAGGCAGTACCACCCTTATTCTCCAGGCCTGTCCTTTCCAGAGCCCCTGTTTAGACCCTCCTCCAGCGATTCTCCTCCTCACAGAGTGAAGACTCCACTGGGCCAAGGGCATATGCCCACCCAGTTCCAGTGCTGTACTCTCTTCCCAACCCCAGCCATGCTCAACATACTGGACAGTGGAATTCCCTGTCAAATAGTGCCAAGCCCCATTTCATAGGCCTCCACCTTCTTCAGGCTCACCCTCCAAAGGGTATAACTTACCACTGGGGTGTGCATCCCTTGGCCCCAGAGGGCGCTATAGGGCAGGCTGTGTGTGTTTGTGTGAAATGGGGGTAGAGAGGTGTGGACAAAGTTTGCCTATGAGGTTGAGTACCCACAAGACCCCACGTGATGTTTGATTATAGGACCCAAAACAGGTTACTGAAAAGAAGCAAACTGTCAGTCATCCTGGGAGCTTTATGAAGCTGGGGCTGTGTAAGGTTCTCTGTATGGGATTTGTTACTATGATATACCAGAGTAGCCAAGTCATGATGACAAAATTGTACCTAACACCAGTCCTATTGTAAGGTTTGGATTACCAAATCAAAGAAAGTTCTTTTTCAGGTGCCAGATGTGTAATAGATGCTATAAAAGGTGGCCTGGAAGACTTAATTAATGAGGCCGTTCAAATATATAGCCTATAGCCCATTGTACCCACTGCCAGGCCCCTCCTGATGCCATGCTCCATCCACTAGCAGAGATTTCCATGCAGTACTTATTTCTAGGAATTTACTTAATCACGTCTTAGATCCAGACACTTTAGTGACAAGAGTAATAATACAGACACCATGTTAGCAATGAGCTAAATATACTATTAATTATAATAAGTGATGTCTCAAAAAGTGAGATCTCAAAATATCCTTTGAGATGTCAACATGCTCCAGAAAAAGCTTTCTGCTTTTCACAAACAAGCACTTCTGTCTTTAATACTTGTTTTAGGGATGTTGGGACCTCATGCCAAACACATTGTGTTGGGAGAAGTGAGCAAAATGTGTTTTTTAAAAACTTTCCCCTGAAAAATTATGAACTCTAACTGCATATTATATTCTATTTCAATTTGTATGTGGTAGATACACTGCATGGGTGAGATGCTTAATCTTGATGTCTTTTTAATGTTTTAATTCTTTCCATTTATAACAATTAATGTTTTAATTGGTATAAATGGAAAGAAGTTTAACGCACAAGTTTTTAAAATTAAGGTAAAATTCACATAACATATAATTAATGATGATAAAGTATACAGCTCAGTGTCATTTAGTGTAGTCACATGCAATGTCGGGCAACCACCGTCTCTCTCTAGCTTCAAAACTTGTTCATCTCCCCAGAGAAACACCCTTATGCCCATTGAGTAATCACTGTCTCTTCCCTGGTCACCCAGTAACCACGAATCTACTTTCTGTCTCTCTGGATTTGCTTACTCTGGATATATCATATAAAAAAAGTCACACAATATGTGACTTTTTTTGGTCTGGCTTCTTTCACTTAATATACTGTTTTTGAGGTTCATCCAACTCACAGCATTTATAAGTATTTCTTTCTTTTTTATGTCTGAATATTTTCAATTCATGCATATATCACACTTTATCCACTCACCCACTGAGGGGCTTTTGGGTTGTTTCTCCCTTTTGGTGGGATATTTGTGTCCAAGTTTCTGTGTGGACATGTCTTCATTTCTCTTGAGTATATACCCAGGAGTAGTACTGATGGATAATTGGTAACATGGTAATTCTATGTTTAACTTTTTGAGGGACTGCCAAAATATAACCAAGTTTTGTACATTCTGATTATCTCTGAATTTTAAATATGTTGCATCTTTTCTTGTAAATGGTTTTATAGAGATAGAATTCACCTATCCTAAAATTCACCCATTTAAAGTATTCTATTCAATGTTTTTAGTATACTCAAAGGGTTATGTAACTATCACTACAATTTAAAACTATTTTTATCATGTCAAAAAGAAACGTTGTACTCTTTAGCAGTTACCCCTCCCCACGTTCCCTTTATCACCTCCAAGCCTAGGCAACCACTAATCCACTTTTTCTCTCAGTAGATTTACTTTTTCTAGAAATTTTAGGTATTTCATATAAACATAATCAAACAATATGTGGTCTTTTGTGACTAGCATCTTTCAATTATCATAATTTTTTTTTTTTTTTTTTGAGATGGAGTCTCACTCTGTCGCCCAGGCTGGAGTGCAGTGGCGCAATCTCGGCTTACTGCAAGCTCCGCCTCCCGGGTTCACGCCATTCTCCTGCCTCAGCCTCCCCAGTAGCTGGGACAACAGGCGCCCGCCACCACGCCCTGCTAATTTTTTTGCATTTTTAGTAGAGATGGGATTTCACCATGTTAGCCAGGATGGTCTCGATCTCCTGACCTCGTGATCTGCCCGTCTCGACCTCCCAAAGTGCTGGGATGACAGGCGTGAGCCACTGCGCCCGGCCTATCATAATGTTTTCAAAGTCCATTGATGCTGTAGAGGTATGAAGTACTTCATTCCTTTTTATGGCTCAATAATATTCTATTGTAAGAATATGCCTGCTATATCTTATTTATTCATTCATCAGTTAATGGCCATTTGAGTTATTTCCACTTACTGGTTATTGTAAATATTGCTGTTATAAACATATGTGTGCAAGTTTTTGCATAGACATATGTTTTTAATTCTTGTAGGTATATGCCTACAAGTGGAATTGCTGGGTTATATGGCAACTATGTTTAACCTTTGAGAAACTGCTCAAGGTGATGGTATATGGAGGTGGGAATTTTGGGGAGGTGATGAGGTGCCCTTGTAAAAAAGATCCCAGGGAGATTCCCCCACCTCTTCTACTATGTGAGGTTATAATGACAAAATGACTGTCTATGAAGAACTGTTCTTTATAAGCCACCCAGTCTATGATATTTTGTTATAGCAGACCAAGACACTAACACTTGTTATTATTCATCATTTTATTATGACCATCTTAGTGGTGTGAAGCAGTATTTCACTGCAGTTTTGATTTGCATTTCCTTGAGAGTTGTTGGTGCTGTGCATTTTTGTATGCATTTATTGGCCATTTGTGTATCTTCTTTGGCAGAAATGTATATTCAGATCCTTTGTTCTTTAATTGGGCTATTTTCTTTTTTACTATTGAGGTTTAAGAGTTCTTCGTATTTTTTAGATGCAAGTCTCTTATCTGTTAGATGATTCGCAGATTTCTTTCCCATTTTGTGGGGTGTCTTTTCTCATTCTTGATGGCGATCTTGGAAAAGTTTTCAATTTTGAGGAAGCCCAATTTATTTATTTTTTCTATTGTTGCTTGTGTTGTTGGTGATGTATCTGATGAGATTGGATACAATCAGTGTGGTATGGCCACAGATTATAGGTGTTGTGTCTAAGAAATTGCTGCCTAAACCAGAGCCATAAGTATTTATCCCTATGTTTTTTTCTAAGCACTTTTTATTTTTAGCTCTTACATTTAGATCTTTGATTATTTTTGGTTAATTTTTGTATATGTTTTGGAGTGAGATCCAATTTCATTCTTTAGCACATAGATATGCAGTTGTCCCTGCCATATTAAGTCTTTATATTATTTATATTATTTTGTCTAAAAATCTGAACATTTTCCCCACAAATAAATTTCTCTGCCATATTTCCCCATTTCTGCCTGTGATATCATCATTTTTCCATAAAATGGAAACCTGGAGTTACTCTTTCCTTGAATCTTTCAGTCCTGAACTTCTCATTCTTTATCACTACTCCTTTCACAATTTTTTGTGTAATTTCAGTGTTCAGGCAGGTGATTATTTCAATCGCCTGGTGACAGTTTTTTGTTTTAACTTTTTTGTTCCAAATGATTTTGTCCTACAGCTTGTCTCAGCCATTCCCCTTAAGGTCATATTCTAAATCAGTGGTACTTAATTAGAATTAGAATTAGCACTTGAGTAGAATTATCCAAGGACCTTTAAAGTAATGCCAATGACAGCCCCACTCCAGCCTAATTATATCAAAATCTTATGGCATATGGGATATATTTCTAATGTACCACCGGGGTCGAGAAACACTGCTCTAGACATTGCCATCACCAGTGACTTTAATCCTTTCCTTGTATCAAGCATTCTACTCTCCAGTTGCCACACCTGTTTTCCTGTCTCATTGCTTTGAGTGTCCTAACTCCAACAAATCTACCGGGATCTAGAATTCATTTCTCTGCGCATCTTTTCATTGTCCCTCACATCCCTGGTGTCTATGCTTCCCTTAGGTGGTAGTTTGTTATACCAGTAGTTTCCAGGGAATCAGGCCTCCCTGCATTCATGTCTATCTGTAGTCTCCTCTTGAAATGGTATTAGCCACATTACTTGTTTTAACCGCTAACATTCAGTGGAAATGACAGTGTTCTATGAGAAGAAGCCCAACTACCCTGATGAAGAGATAATGTGAAAAGACCACAGAAAAAGGTCACGTGGAGAAGCAGTGGCCAAAACATGTAGTAGATTCAGAGAAGGCAAATTACAGTGAGAATTCATGGTTCAGACAGTCCAGGTGATTCCAATGTGCAGCAAAAGTTGAGAACTACTGGTTACCATACGGATGAATCCTAAATATCTCTACTGTCCAGTGGTGCTTTCTGCAAAGCTCTATAAGGTTCTCGATGATGTACTCTCCACCTTGTTATCCCTCTAACTTTATCCCTGCTTCCCCTTGCTTATTGTACTCCTGCTAGGCTGACCTTGCTTTTCCTCAAACACACCCAATGTGCACCCAGTTCTGAGCCTCAGCCTGTTCCCACTTTCTGCAGTGATCTTTTTCCAGGTAGTCATATAATCCATGTCTCACTCCATCATCATTTTCTGGTCTTTGCTCAATGCAATGTAATAAGTGCTGCAATTGAGTTAATTTTGCTAGTCTTGTTGAAGTGTCAACTAGCGCAGATTTATTAGAATATGAAAAGATAAGAAAATAATAAATGCCAGTTGGCGAGGATGTGGAAAAAGAGAAATTGTTATCTATCACTAGTAGGTGTAAAAACTGGTACAACATTTTTGGAGTATAATTTGGCATTATCTAACAAAGTTGATGATGCATATATTCTTTTTTTAATTTTAATTTTAATTTTGAGTTCTGGGGTACATGTGCAGGATGTGCAGGTTTGTTACATAGGCAAACGAATGCCATGGTGATTTGCTGCACCTATCAACCCATCACCTAGGTATTAAGCCCAGCATGCATTAGCTATTTTTCCTAATTCTCTCCCTCCCCTGGCCCCACCCTCTGGCAGGCCCCAGTATGTGTTGTTCCCCTCCCTGTGTCCATGTGTTCTCATTGTTCAGCTCCCACTTATAAGTGAGCACATACAGTGTTTGGTTTTCTGTTCCTGTGTGAGTTTGCTGAGGATAATGGCTTCCAGCTCCAGATGATGCATATATTCTATCAAGCAGGAACATAGCTGTGGTGGTTTTAAAATAAGTCTGGAAATTATGTGATAGGTGGGGCTTAATCCCCTCATCTTGAATAGGGACTAGACTTAGCGACTCACTTCTAATGAATGAAACATGGTGGAAATGACAGTGTATGACTTCCATGAATAGGTCATGAATGGCATTATAACTTCTTTCTTACTTTCTCTCGGATCACTTGCTGTGTGGGAGAAGCCAGCTGCCGTGTCATAAGGACACTCAAGCAGACTTTTGGAGAGACCTAAGTGACAAGGAACTGAAGTCTCCTGACAACAGCCAGGGAGATACTAAGTCCTCTCACCAAGAGCCATGTGAGTGATCCATCTTGAAAGATCCTTCAACCCCAGTGAAGCCTTCAGATGACTACAGCCCCAGCTGACATCTTGTCTGCAGCTTCATGATAGACCTCAAGGGCCACCATTCTCAAATTCCTGTTCCACAGAAACTGTGAAATCATTAAGGTTTGTTGTTTTAAGCTGCTATGTCTTGGGATAATTTGTTACACAGCAAAAATAACTAGAGAAACTCTTGCACATCTGTAAAAGTAGATGTGTGGAAGAATTCTTATAGTAGCATTGCTTGAAATGGGGGAAGGGGGAAGGAAACAGAAACAACTCAAAGGCCCATCAACTAGAGAATGGATACATTGTGGTATAGTCATACAATGGTATATTTACAGCAGTAAAAATGTTTAAACAGTTACAACTTAAACAGATCCCTCAAATATAATGATGAGAAAAAAAGGAGTACCTTTATATGAAGTTAAAAAAAATAAAGCTAAATAATGTATTGCTTATGAATATATATGCATGTGGCAAAATTAAATAAATGAGGGAAAATTAATAATCATATTCAAGATATGGTATATTTGTTATCTATTGCTTCTTAATAAATGGTCACCAAGATGAAGTGGTTTATAATAATAAACATTTATTTCATAGTTTTTGTAGGTCAGTTATTTGGGAGCAGATTACCTGGGTATTTCTGACTCTAGTTTTCTTATGAGATTTCATTTAAAATATTGGTTGACACTACTGTCATCTGAAGGCCTGAATGGGGCAGAAGGATCCATTTCATCCACATACTTGGTAAATTGGTGCTGGCTATTAATAGGAGGCTTTGGTTCTTCCCCACATGGGCTTCTTCTTAGGCTGGTTGAAAGTCTTCATGACATGGCATCTTGCTTTTCTTAGAGAAAGCAATCTAGGGGGAAGCAAAATATACTCATCCTCTCTCAAGACCTCCCCAGATCTCATCACATTGCAGCATCAGTTTGGAATGTATCATGTTCAGGGCTCCTGAGTAGTCCTAGTTAACCAGCTTCCTCAGGAGCAACTTCCGTTTGGTCCAATTTGCATCGAAGATGAGTCTTAGAAGCTGTCTGATAGTCAAGCAGTTTATTCATTCTGGCATCATTCTTACAAGATGGATAGCAAGAGCAGACTGTAGCATGGGCCAGATAGTTGGGAGTCAGATGGCCACCTGACCAGGAGGGTCTTCCTCTGAAGACCATTCTCAGAGTTGGGGAGATTCTTCCCCATTTCTCATAGTTGTATTCAATCTGGGTTGGTTGCCAGGTCTTTTTTTTTTTTTTTTTTTTTTTTTGAGACAGGGACTCCAGCCCAGGCTGGAGTGCAGTGGTGAGATCATATAGCTGCAGCCTCAAACTCCTGGGCTCAAGTAATCCTCCCACCTCAGGTTCTTGAGTAACTAGAACTACAGGCACAAATCACCATGCCCAATTAATTAAAAAAATTTTTTTTGTACAGACAGGATCTTGCTATATTGCTTAGGTTCATCTTGAACTCCTGCTCTCAAGGAATCTTCCTGTGTCGGCTTCCCAAAGTGCTGGGATTATAGGCATGAGCCACCATGCCCAGCCTCAGATGTTTCTTTCAAAAAGAGAGTTTAAGCTATTCTTGTAATAGTAAGCAATGTTTTAAGGTTTATGAGTTGCATTGTGCTGAGGTGATTTTGTCTCCTGGAAATCCCTGGGCCAGGGTTAGAAAATCCCCAGGCCAGGTTGCACCATGCTGCTAAGTGACACATAGTGTTGGCTCTCTGAGATGTTTGTGTGGGTCTTATGGCTATCATAGGCACACTAGGTCTCTCACTATATCACAGACCTTATGGCTATCATAGGGACACTATATACTATATCTCTCAAAGTATACAACAAAATCAAAGATCTGATCATCTAGCTCAGATCCAGGTGTGAATGAAGCTCTTCAGATGTGGTTCCTTGATTAGGAACCTCAAGTTCCTCTCCTCAAATATAGTTACTCTTCATATGAGGACCTGTGAACTAAAGAGACAAGGTATGTGCCCCACATCTACCAAGCATACAATAGTGAGACTGACGTAAGATAAATGCTATAGTCATTCCTGTTTAAAAGTGGGAGAAAAAAGACCACAGGAATAACCAATCCACAGAACTTCTGAAATTCAGCTAGAATTTGGAATGTTTGAGGTTCTTTGATTAAGACTGAGGCCTCTTCCATTCCAGGAATGATTTTATTTTGTGGCTCTTGGCTCTGCATTCTGGCTCTTTTTTCCTGCTTTTAAGTTATTTTTCCTTTCTATAAAGGGTAGCTTGTGTTTGCAGCTCTACAATTTTTTCAGCCTGCTTCCTGCCTATAGAGGTTTTGGGATCCAAAGGCTTCTTTTCCTCTTTTACTGTTTCTGTTCATTTCAGTCTAAGTAGATGTTTTTGAAATTATTATTTTCTTTAAATATTTGTTGGTCTCCTATAAATATTATTGGCATTGACTGTACCTTGAGTTTCTGCTGAGCCTACTGAGGAACAGCACCCTTAAGCTTTTAAGAAGCTCCATTGTTTGATGAAGCGTTCTGAGGTATTTCTAAGGTCTTAAAATATTTTTATAACCATACTCTCAGCTTTTCTGTGAGTCTCTTGATTCGACTTTGTTCAACAGTCATTTATTAATATTAGTGTCAGTTATCATCTGGAGAGGCTGAGAATTTTTAATCCCAACAATTCCTGGCTTCTTTTGATTTAACTGTCATTAGCTTATCTATCTTCTTTTATATTTTACCATACACAACCAGAAGAAACCTGTTGGCATCTTCAAAACTGTAAATGGAATCTACTCAGGTAGGTCACATAATTCATTAAGTACATTTTTTATACTCTTTATGTTATTGCAGGCAACAATGTTGTAGCATCTTCCTCTACATAGTACAAATCTCTTTCATTATAGTTTTCAATGACACTTCTTCACTATCCTTTAAGCTGCCATCTGAAGTCTCCTGTAAGGAAATTAGGCATTGATATGGTGTGGCTCTGCATCCCTACCCAAATCTCATCTCGAATTGTAATCCCTACGTATTAGGGAGCGATCTGATGGGAGGTGATTAGATCATGGGGGTGGTTTGCCTCATGCTGTTCTTATGATAATGAGTGAATTGTCATGAGATCTGATGATTTAAAAGTGTGGCATTTCCTCCCCCCTCTCTTCCTCCTGCCACCATGTAAGATGTGCCTTGCCTTCCCCTTTGCCTTCCGCCATAATTGTAAGCTTCCTGAGGCCTCCCAAGCCACACAGAACTGTGAGTCAATTAAATCTCTTTTCTTTATAAATTACCCAGTTTCAGGTAGTTCTTTGTAGCAGTGTGAAAACTGACTAATACAGAAAACTTGTACCAAGAGTGGGGTACAGCTATAAAGATAACCTGAAAATGTGGAAGTGACTTTGGAACTGGGTAAGAGGCAGAGGTTGGAACAGTTTAGAGGGCTCAGAAAAAGAAAGATGTGGGAAAGTTTGTGACTTCCTAGAGGCTTGAATGATTTTGTCCAAAATGCTGATAGTGATATGGAAATGAAGTTCAGGGTGAGGTAGTCTCAGATGGAGATGAGGAACTTATTGGGAACTAGAACAAAGGTCGGACTTGCTATGCTTTAGCAAAGAGACTGGCAGCATTTGGCCCCTGCCCTAGAGATCTGTGGAGCTATGAACTTGAGAGAGATAATTTAGGGTATCTGGCAGAATAAATCTCTAAGCAGCAAAGCATTCAAGAGTTGACCTGGCTTTCTCTGAAGTGTACAGTCATATGCATTCACCAAGAGATGATCTGAAACTGGAACTTATGTTTAAAAGGGAAGCAGAACATTAAAGTTTGGAAAATTTGCAGCCTGTCCATGTTGTAGAAAGAAAACCCCATTTTCTGGGGAGAAATTCAAGCTGGCTGCATAAATTTGCATAAGTAACAAGGAGCCAAATGTGAATAGCCAAGAAAATGGGAAAAATGTCTCCAGGACATTTCAGAGATCTTCACAGCAGCCCCTCCCATCACAGGCCTGGGGGCCTAGGAAGGAAAAAATGGTTTCATGGACCAGGTCAAAGGCCCTGCTGCTCTGTGCAGCCTCAGGACATGGCACCCTATATCCCAGCCACTCCACCTCCAGCCATGGCTAAAAGAGGCCAAAGTACAGCTCAGGGAATTGCTTCAGAGGGTGCAAGCCCCAAGCCTTGGTGGCTTCCATATGGTGTTGGGCCTACAGGTGCACAGAAGACAGGAGTTGAGCTTTGTGAGCCTCTGCCTAGATTTCAGAGGATGTATGGAAATGCCTGGATGTCCAGGCAGAAGTCTGCTGCAGGGGCAGAGCCCTCATGGAGAACCTCTACTAGGCCAATGCAGAGGGGAAATGTGGGGTTGAAGCCCCCACACAGAGTCCCCACTGGGGCACTGCCTAGAGGAGCTGTGAGAATCCTCCAGACCCCAGACTGGTAGATCCATCAACAGCTTGCACTGCACATCTGGAAAAGCTGCAGGAACTAAATGCCAGCCTGTGAAAGCAGCCAAGGGAGCTGTATCCTGCAGAGCCACAAGGGCAGAGCTGCCTAAGGCCTTGTGAGCCCACTTCTTGCATCAGCATGCCCTGGTTTTGAGACATAGAGTAAAAGAAGACTATTTTGGCACTTTAAGATTTAATGACAGCCCTGTTGGGTTTTGGACTTGCATGTGGCCTATAGCCCCTTTGTTTTGGCCAATTCCTCCCATTTGGAATGGAAGCATTTACCCAATGCCTGTATCCCCATTGTATCTTGTAAGTAACTAACTTTTTATTTTACAGGCTCATCGGTGAAAGGGACTTGTCTCAGATGAGTCTTTGGACTTGGACTTTTAGGCTAATGGTGGAATGAGTTAAGACACTGGGGGACTGTTGGGAAGGCATGATTGTGTTTTGAAATGTGAGAAGGACATAAAATTTGGGAGTGTCCAGGGGTGGTATTGTGTCCGGAATTGGTTCCTTCTGGTGGGTTCGTGGTCTCGCTTGACTTCAGGAGTGAAGCCGCAGACCTTTGCAGTGAGTGTTACAGCTCTTAAAGGTGGTGCGTCCAGAGTTGTTTGTTCCTTCCGGTGGGTTCGTGGTCTCTCTGACTTCAGGAGTGAAGCCAGAGACCTTCACAGTAAGTGTTATAGCTCATAAAGGTAGTGTGGACCCAAAGACTGAGCAGCAGCAAGTTTTATTGTGAAGAGCAAAAGAACAAAGTCCACAGCATGGAAGGGGACCTGAGTGGGTTGCTGCTGCTGGCTTGGGTGGCCAGCCTTTATTCCCTTATTTGGCCCTGCCCATGTCCTGCTGATCCACTTTAAAAAAATTATTATTATTATACTTTAAGTTCTAGGGTACATGTGCACAATGTGCAGGTTTGTTACATATGTATACATGTGCCATGTTGGTGTGCTGCACCCATTAACTCGTCATTTACATTAGGTATAGCTCCTAATGCTATCCCTCCCCTCTCCCGCCACCCCACAACAGGCCCCGGTGAGTGATGTTCCCCATCCTGTGTCCAAGTGTTCTCATTGTTCAGTTCCCACCTGTGAGTGAGAACATGCAGTGTTTGGTTTTTTGTCCTTGCGATAGTTTGCTCAGAATGACAGTTTCCAGCTTCATCCATGTCCCTACAAAGGACATGAACTCATCCTTTTTTATGGCTGCATAGTATTCCATGGTGTATATGTGCCACATTTTCTTAATCCAGTCTATCACTGATAGACATTTGGGTTGGTTCCAAGTCTTTGCTATTGTGAATAGTGCCACAATAAACATATGTGTGCATGTGTCTTTACAGCACCTGCTGGTCCATTTTACAGAGCACTGATTGGTCCATTTTACAGAGTGCTCATTGGTGCGTTTACAAACCTTTAGCTAGACACAGAGCACTGATTGGTGTGTTTACAATCCTTTAGCTAGACAGAAAAGTTCTCCAAGTCCCCACCCTACCCAGAAGCCCAGCTGGCTTCACCTCTCAGTGTGATATGGTTTGGCTCTGTGTTCCCACTCAAATCTCATCTTGAACTGTAATCCCCACATATTAGGGAGGTACCTGGTGGGAGGTGACTGAATCATGGCAGCGGTTTTCCCCATGCTGTTCTCATGATAGTAAGAGAGTTCTCATGAGATCTGATAGTTTTAAAGTGTGGCACTTCCTCTTTCTCTCTCCTCTGCTGCTATGTTAGATGTGCCTTGCTTCCCTTTTGCCTTCTTGTCAATTAAACCTCTTTTCTTTATAAGTTACCCAGTCTCAGGTAGTTCTTTATAGCACTTTTAAAGTGGACTAATACAGGCATCTACTAACACAGTTTTCTAGGCTTTCAGACTTTTTCTATTACTCTCTTCAAGGTCCTTCCATAAAGGGTTTACATATGTTCAGTTTTATAGATAGTGACAGTTTTCTGAAGTGCTTGTGCAAATTTACATTACAACCAACAGTGTGTGAGTTCCAGTTGCTCCATATTCTTGTTTAAATTTATTATTTCTTTCATTTTAGCCATTGTGCTAGGTGAACAGTGGTATCATATGGTGTTTCAATGTGCATTTTTTCTTATTACTTATAGGGTTGAGCACATTTAAGAACGTTTATTGTCCAAACAACCCCATTAAAAAGTGGGCAAAGGACATGAACAGGCACTTTTCAAAAGAAGACATCTATGTGACCAACAATCATATGAAAAAAATCTCAACATCACTTATCATTACAGAAATGCAAATCAAAACCACAATGAGATACCATCTCACACCAGTCAGAATGGCTATTATTAAAAAGTCAAAAAATAACAGATGCTGATGTTGCAGCTTCTTTAGTCCCATAGTTCAGCGAGCAGAAGGGAGAGACACCCAGTGGCTTCTTCATTCCTGTAGTTCAGTGAGGAGAAGGGAGTGTTACAGCTCTTTCACTCCTGCAGTTTGGCGAGTTCCAGGTTCCTGTCTCATGACCAAGTGGAATTAGGTACACAGACACTGGACAGTGAACAAGACAGAGTAGAATTTTATTGAGCAACAAAAAGAAAGCTCTCAGTAGCAAAGAGAACCTGAAAGTGGGTTGCCATCTGTGAGGCTGAGTCCAGGGTTTTTATGGGGTTAGAATGGGGTAATATGTGCTTATTGCTTATGGGTGGGCTTGGAAAATGCACCATTCGATTTGTTAAAAGGCATCATTCAGAAAGAACTCATCGAGAGAGAGTGGGTAAGATGGGGATGGAAGTTCTCACTCAGGTCCATGGATTCTATCCAAGACTGGTAGCTTGGTTTTTAGGCATTAGACTGTCCTTGGCTTGAAGGTCAAGTTTCACCAGGGACCTGTCCCTATCTGCCCAGGAATTTGTCTGTCTCCTGTCCCTATCAATTCCCCCTCTGAAGAGATATATCTAGCTGCCATTAGGATAGGGATAATGACTACTCTACCTGCTTCATGCTGACAGGGGGCATTGTGTTGGGAAAATGGCAGTCGGATCTCTCTCAGAGGCCTATTTAAGGGTCCCTAGTAAAAAGGAGGCCATCATTCAAGGCTCCATTTGCATGACCATTTACCATTCGATGGCCTCTAGGTGAGAAGAAACAAATTTTACAAGAAGGTTAAGTATTCATGGACCAATTATGAGATTATACAAAGAGGAGCTAAAAGGGAAAAATCCATGCCAATGCGAGAGATAACAGAAACAAGAAGTAAAATAGACTAGTCATTCTGAAAACAATGTTGTGACCAGAGCTGTTTCACCCTTGTGAAATAAATAAAATCTTGTATAGGGGAGGGCAGTTACATTTTAGAAGAGATAGCAGTTTAGGAGAGTAGATAATCTCATGGGTGTTCAGAATTAAGGGATCCTTGGGAAATATGCCTTATGGTGAGGAAAAGAACAAAGGCAAGAAGAACAAGTATAAGCAAGACTATAAAGAGGATATCCATGGAAGGTTAATTATTGATACTTATCTTTTCTGATCATCAGCTCAAGGTCTCTCTTCACATTGGTACTTCGGGTGCTCTTCTGGGTCAACAGAAGTCATTCTGTCAGTTCCCCAGGCCTTTACTTGAGTATATGAATCCAATAATCTATTCCAGTGACCTTTACTGCTGAAAGAGTAGAAAGAAGTGCAGTCTAAGTTCCCTCCCAATCCAGGCCTAGAGAGGGAAAAAGAGAAGGAAGAGCCTTTACCAGTACTAGGTCCCCTGGGTTGAATAAAGGTGGCCCCCTAGTTCACGGGATTGGGCCTCCAATAGTTGTTTCAGTTCCTGTTGGAAATGGGCCAAAGAAGTTACATGTTTAATCAAATAAGAAGTTTCTTGGTCTAGCAATAAATAATTGGTGAGAAAATGCTGTCCATATATCATTTTGAAGGGACTTAAGCCCAGTTTCAAAGGGGTGTTTCTAACACATAGTAGGGCAATAGGAAGAAGAGTAATCCAGGGGAGATGAGTCTCCTGAGACAGTTTTCTGAGGTGCCTTTTGATAATATCATTTGTCTTTTCTACCTTTCCCAAGGATTGTGGTCTCTAAGCACTATGAAGATGGTATTGTATGCCTAGTGCCTCTGAGACCCCCTGGGTGATAGCTGCCTTGAACAAGGGGCCATTATCACTCTGGAGGTACTTAAGGCATCCAAAGTGAGGAACTGTCTCATCAATTGGTACTTTTATTACCTCATTGGGTTTCTCTGTTCAACATGGAAATGCTTCCACCCAGTTAGTGAAGGTATCTACCCAAACCAGGAGGTACTGGATGCCCCTTATCTTTGGCATATGGGTGAAATCTATATGCTAGTCTTCTCCTGGGTGGCCTCCCATTCTTTGGGTTCTTGCGGGGAGAGGCCATCAATTGAGGGGATTATTTTTAAGGCAAGTCTCACAAGCATGAATGAGCTGTTTGGTCATTTTAGCAGATTTTTACCTGAGAACGACCTTTGGGCCAATTAATAGGTTTTATCCTTTCCCAGGTGGAAGGCTTGGTGAAGAATTTTAAGAACTTTCCATTGGCTAGAAGCTGGTAGATGAAGTTTGCCACCCTCTTATTGTAGCCACTCTAAGGGCTAAAAGGTGTATCCCCAAGACGTGGCCCATTCTGTTTCTGCAGGAGAATATTGAGGTTTTTATTTCTGTTACAGAGCCCTCCTAGATCAGAGGGGCTTCAAGTGGATCAGAAATCTGGGACCCTCTCATTGCTGATTTAGCTGCTTGGTCTGCCAGTTTATTTCCCTCAGCTCTTTCATCCATCCCCTATGGTGGCCTTTACAATGTATTACTGCCACTTCCCATGAAAGGAAAACTGAGGATAATAGTCTATTAATTTATTGATAGTATTTAATGGCAAACCCATTAGCTGTGAGAAAGTCTCTCTTTCCAGATAGTGGGATGAGCATGAAGGACTAGAAAAGCATGCTTATAATCAGTATAAATGCCAACTGCTTTCCTTCTGCTTAATTCAAGCACCCTCAAGCTCAGCTGTTGAGAAATTGTGCCCGGAGAGAGGTGCACTCTCAATAGTGTCATTCAAGGTGACTACTGCATATCCTGCTTCATGGATCCCTTGTTCTACAAAAGAACTTTCATCCATAAAGAGAGTCCAGTCTGGGTTCTCTAAGGAGATTTCCTTGAGGGCCTCTCTGGCTGCATAGGTTTGCACTGCTATCTGTTTGCAGTCATGTTCAGTCTCCTCAGGTTCCTCTGGGAGGAAGGTGGCTGGGTTTAGACAGGGACAGGTTCTTTTTTTTTTTTGACGGAGTCTTGCTCTGTCGCCCAGGCTGGAGTGCAGTGGTGCGGTCTCGGCTCACTGCAAGCTCCGCCTCCCGGGTTCATGCCATTCTCCTGCCTCAGCCTCCCAAGTCACTGGGACTATAGGCGCCCGCCATCACGCCTGGCTAATTTTTTGTATTTTTAGTAGAGGCGTGGTTTCACTGTGTTAGCCAAGACAGTTTTTTTTTTTTTTTTTTTTTTTTTTGAGACGGAGTCTCGCTCTCTCTCCCAGTCTGGAGTGCAGTGGGGCGATCTTGGCTCACTGCAAGCTCCGCCTCCCGGGTTCAAGCCGTTCTCCTGCCTCAGCCTCCCAAGTAGCTGGGACTACAGGCGCCCGCCACAACGCCTGGCTAATTTTTTGTATTGTTTTTAGTAGAGAAGGGGTTTCACTGTGTTATCCAGGATGGTCTCAGTCTCCTGACCTTGCGATCTGCCCGTCTCAGCCTCCCAAAGTGCTGGGATTACAGGCGTGAGCACCGCGCCTGGCCCCAAGACAGGTCCTTAACTGAACTGTAGATCCCTTCAATAGCAGAGCCTGATATTTGAGGAGGCAGCTGTCTGTTAGCTAGAGACTCCTCTTAGAAGACAGCAGTCCTGCCACATTATGTTATTATTCTCCATGGTTAACTTAGTAGCCTCTGGCACTAGCAAAGCTACCACTGCAACTGCCTGGAGGCAGGCTAGCCATCCTTTAGCTACCAAATCAAGCTCCTTGCTTAGGTAGCCTACAGGCTGCTGGGCTGGACCTCAGGCCTGGGTTAGAACTCCCAAGGCCATTTCCTTCCTTTTTGATACATAAAGATTGAACAACTTCCCTATGGGAAGACTAAGGGCTGGTGCCCCAAGCAAGGCTTATTTCAATTGGTCAAAGGCCCTTCTGGCCTCTGGTTCCCAAATTCGGGATTGATCTTGGCTGCCTGAGTTTATTAGGTGATACAAGGGATGAGCTATCTCATTGTACCCAGGTATCCATAATCTGCAGAATCCTGTCATGCCCAAGAATCCCCTCAGTTGTTTGAGGGTTTGGGGGAAGGGAAAGGAGGAGACAGGGTTAATCCTGTCTTCACCCAGTGCCCTGGTCCCCTCTGACAAGACTAGACCTAAGCACTTCACTGAAGTCTGACAGAGCTGAGCCTTAGATGTTGAGACCTTATATCCTCTGTTAGCTAGAAAATTAAGAAGAGGCTTAGTGTCTTCCTGAGAGATTTCCTCAGTTGGGGCAAAAAGGAGAATGTCATCTACATTTTGTAAAACTTTAACCCAAGGATGAAGGAACCCAGAGAGATCTTTTGAGAATGCCTGTCCAAACAGATGAGGACTACCCCAGAATCCTTGGAGTAGCACCATCCAGGTTAACTGGGTGGTCTAGTTGGAGAGACCCTTGAATGCAAACAAATATTGGGAGTCAGGATGTAGCAATTTGCAAAAAAAAAAAAGTGTCCTTTAGGTCCAGGACTGTGAACCATTTAGTTTCCTCAGGTATTTGAGTTACGAAGGTATAGGGATTGGGAAACACTGGATGAATTGGAACCACAGCCTCATTAATGAGGCAGAAGTCCTGGATCAGTCTCCATTCCCCATTGTGTTTCTGTACTCCCAACATTGGGGCACTACAAGGGCTGTTGCAGGGTTTGAGGAGGCCCTGCATCCTCAAGTTATCAATGATGGCTTCTAGCCCTTTCCTAGCTTCTAGTTTTAGGGGATACTTTTTCTGGTTAGGGAAGGAGGTGGGATCCTTAAGGTGGATCCAGATCAGTATGGTGGTTGTGGCTCAGCCAATTTTCCCTTGAATTGCCCAAATTTCTGGACTGATATCAGTCTCCACCAGGGGGAGGCAAGGAGTGTGTCCTGGAGCCATAAGGATGGTGGTTCACATATGAGCTAAAATATCCCTGCCTCACAGAGGAATTGGGCTTTCGGGCATGATTAAAAAGACATGAGTAAACACGAGGTCTCCCCAACTACAACTAAGGGGTTGGAAAAATATCAGGTTAAAAGCTTTCCTGAGACACCCTTCATGGTCATGCTAAGGGAAGAAGGGAGGCCTGGATTGGAGAGGAGAATAGAAATGGCTGCTCTGCTATCCAGGAAGAAGTTCACCTTCCTCCCGTCGACCTCCAGAATCATTCAGGGCTCCTGGATGGTAATGGCAGTCTGAGCTGTCAGAGCCAGGGACGGGAGCCCTGGGGTCCATCAATCCTGTTAGACACTTGTGAGACTGGCTTTGGACCCAGTGACCTGCATCTCTGGGGACAGTCCACCCTCCAGTGGTCCCCACGACAGATTGGACAGGGTCGAGCTGGCTTCCTCATGCTGCCTGGGCAGTCCTTTTTAACATTCCCTGGTTTGCCACATTTGTCGCAGTTAACAGGTGCATCTTTGGGATTCTGGGGTTTGTAAGGCTGCAGGGTGGCCAATAGATTTTTCTGTCTTTTTCTTGCATATCCTCTCCCTTTCTTGGCACTGTATGAGATACAAAGCTCATCCACAAACTTCTCTGCTGCTTGCAGGGCTGTTTGCTTCTTAGTGGTAGTCAAGGTTTGATTCAAAAGTAACATAACATCCTTCCAGGAGAGTTCAAATACTTGGTTTAAATTCTGGAAAGCCTCTATATACCCTTCAGGGTCATCTGAAAACTTACCAAGATCCCCCTTAATTTGTCTTAAGTCCTGTAGAAAAAAGACATGAGCAAACACGTCTATACCTTAATGGGGCCGTATTCACAAGGCATCTCTTGTAGGGGCATGAGTGAGGCTGGGACCTGCCTGAAACGAGGATTCCTAGGAGAGGACAAGCTTGAGAGAGAACCTGGATAGGGAGGACATGATGGACCAGGAGTAGGACTGGAGGGGTCTGATCCCCCTGCTGGAGGCACCTCTGGGGTTTACTTCCCTGGGGTTTACTTCCCTGGGACTGTCCTTTGCAGCCACTCCTGAGATGACTGCTAGGCAGGCTGGATCTATCCTACAATATCAGCAAAGGTCCAGATTATCCTGCAAGGCAAAGAAAACCTGCATGTATGAGACCTCAGACCATTTGCCTCCATGTTTACAGAAACGGTCTAGCTGCAGGTTAGCATTAAAGTTGATACTTCCCTCCAGAGGCCAGGCTTCTCCATCCTGCTGCTTATAACCTGGCCAAGCCCTTGTGCAAAGGAATATACAGCATTTTCTCTTCAGAATCTGCAGGTCAAAGGATTCCCAGTGATTCAGGATGCACTCTAGAGGAGTGCAGGCTGAAAATAGTTTGTTACCCATCTGAAAAGAGAGAGGGGAGAAAAGGTATCCTTTAGACTCTTCTCTATCCTCTTGAATTTGAGTCACCCCCTGAATCTCAGCACCTAGTACTGGTGCCATGGATGGGCTGGTGGTGTCTACATCATGGATATGAACATCACCTCCACCCATGAAGTGGGAAGGCCTAATTGGCAGGGATAGTCATTCTTACCTGTGCTGTGCCCTAGCCTTTTGCTGTTGACTGCCTCTTGGTCCCTCAAATCTAGTTTTCTTTATAGGGCTCCAAATCGAAGCTTGGAAAATACAATGGAGTAATACAAAGGTGAAGGTGTGGAACCAGATCCTCCTCAAACAAAGGAAAGAAAGGGAATCCTGGGAATTGGGGACCTGGCCTAATAAGATGCCTCCCAAAAGGAAAACATTAATCCCTTGCATGGAAAAGCTCCTTGTATTCGCAGGATTATGTTGACTCTGACAGGGTGGAAAAAAGCAATTTAAATGCAGAGGAGGGAAGGTGGCTGGGGGAAATAGCCTCTTGTTCTGTGGTAATGAGTTTCTTCAACGGGGAAAGAAAACTCTCTTAATTGTTACATCCCTCTATTTCTAAGAATAGACAGAAGCAACATTGTTCTGGATTACACTCCTGATGACTAAGCCAAGTCCTCATTCTATCCAGTAATAGTATCTCTTTTCGTTGCAAAAACACCGGTAACATTGTCTATAAATAGGGGATAGCAGTCAGGACACTCTTGAAAGAAAGAAAATTAGATAGGAAGGACTGAAAGCCTTGGCCTGGCACCTGAATGGGCTGTGGGGGATTGGAGCTGGTCCAGGAGCCTTCAGGTAACACCAAAGTGTGCCTTGGCCAGATACCTTCAGTTGTTCAGGACTTTATTCCAACCTATGTAATGGCTAGACTTTCATGAAAGGAAACTGGATTGGAACAAGGCCAACATTCCCAACACCCAAGAATGAAGGGGGACTGACAATGTCCTCCCCAGCAAGTCTGTCCTCTGAGTCTTGTAGATTGGCAGTTGGTCTATTCACCCTTAACTGTCTGACAGATACTTGGTGTTTTATCTGTTTTCAAAAAAAAGTGAGGATGAGAATCCTCAGAAATGAAAGTAAAGGGTCACAGGTCTGCTCTTACTCACCCTTCTGAAGACCTGGACGAGCCTCCAGAAATGTTGCAGCTTCTTTACTCCCATAGTTCGGTGAGTGAGAGGGAGTGGCTCCCAGTGGCTTCTTCACTCCTGTAGTTTGGCGAGAGGGAGAGAGTGGCACCAAGCAACTTCTTTACTCCCATAGTTCAGTGAGTGGGAGGGAGCGTTACTGCTCTTTCACTCCTGCAGTTTGGTGAGTTCTGAGTTCTTGTCTCATGACCAAGAGGAGTGAGGTACATGGACATTGGAGAGTGAGTAAGGCAGAGTTGAATTTTATTGAGTGACAGAAAGAAAGCTCTCAGCAAGAGGGGACCCAAAAGTAGATTGCCATCAGTGAGGCTGAGTCCAGGGTTTTTATGGGCTTAGAATAGGGGAACGTGTGCTGATTGGTTTACGGGTGGGCTTGGAAAAGACACCATTCAATTGGTTAAAAGGCATCATTCAGAAAGAACCTATTGAGAGACAGTGGATAAGGTGGGGATGGAAGTTCTCACTCAGATCTGTGGCTTCTATCCTGAATTAGTAGCTCAGTTTTCAGGCTTTAGACTGTCTTTGGCTTGAAGGTTGAGTTTCACCAAGGACCCATCCTGTCTGCCTAGAAATTTATCTATCTCCTGTGGCTATCACAGCCAAGGTTGTGGAGAAAAAGGAACATTAATACACTGTTGCTAGGAGTGTAAATTAGTTCAACCATTGTGGGAGACAATGTGGTGATTCCTCAAACACCTAAAGACAGAAATACCATTTGACCGAGTAATCCCATTACTGGGTATATAGCTACAGAAATATAAATTGTTCTATTATAAAAAAATTCATGTGTATGTTAATTGCAGCACTATTCACAATAGCAAAGACATGGAATCAACTTAAATGCCCATCAATGATAGACTGGATAAAGAAAACATGACACAAATACACCATGGAATACTATTCAGCCACAAAAAAGAATGAGATCATGTCCTTTGCAGGGACATGGATGGAGTTGGATGCCTAACCTTAGCAAACTAATATGGGAACAAAAAATCAAATGCTGCCTCTTCTCACTCATAACTGGGAGCTAAATAATGAGAGTATAGGACATATAGCGGGGAACAACACACATTGAGGCCTACTAGAGGGTGGAGGGTGGGATGGAGGAGAGGATTTGGAAAAATACTAATGGATATTAGGCTTAATACCTGGGTGATGAAATAATCTTTACAATAAACTCCTGTGACATAGTTTACCTATGTAACAAACCTGAACATGTACCCCTGAACTTAAAATAAAAGTTAAAAATGTTTATTGGCTGTTTTTTATTTTTCACTTGTAAAAGTGCTTATTTAAGCTTCTGCTAATTTTTTTTATTAGGTTGTCTGATGCTTTTTCGCATTGATTTGCAAGAATTCTTATACATTCTAGATAATAGTCTTTTCTCATTTCTATATTTTGCAAATATCTTTTCTCATTCTTTGTCTTGTATTTCAATCATTTTAAGTTTTTTTAATAAACAGAAGATCTTGATTTAATATATTCCAATTTATCAATCATTTCCTCTGTGGCTAGCTCTTTACGTATATTATTTAGAAAACCCTGCCTCAATCTAAGGTCATGATTACATTCTCCTTTATTATCTTTTAAATGCTTTGTGCAAGGGATCTTCAAAAAGTTCACAGAAAAATGGAATTAAAAGGTAAAAATAAAAAATATAAACTTTATTTCTCAAATTAAGCTCCATCAAGTTCTAGACACTTTTGTCATCAATCATCCAGACATTTCTTTAGTGTATTCCTAAAGAACTGAGGGTCTTGGGAATTTAACCATGTCAATGCAGTCTTTTTTAACATTATTACCTAAAGAAAAATGAGTGTCCCTTAAAGATTTTTTAAAGATTAGGAAACAAAGAGAAGTCAGAAGGAGACAAATCAGGACTGTAGAAACTCTTCCCAATTTGCCCTTGTTAAATGAGAAAAGAATAAATGGGAGCATTGCCATGGTGCAGAACTCTCTGGTGAAGCTTTTCTGGGCATCTTTCTGCTAAAGCTTTGGCTAAGTTTCTCAAAACATTCTCATAATAAGCAGATATTATAATTCTTTGGCCCTCCAGAAAGTCAACAAGCAAAATGCCTTGAGCATCCCTAAAAATTGTTGCCATGACCTTTGCTTTTGACTGGGCTGCTTTTGCTTTGACTGGACCATGTCCACCTCTTGGTAGCCATTGCTTTGATTGTGCTTTGTCTTCAGGAGCATACTGGTAAGGCCATGTTTCATCTCCTGTTACAGTTCTTCAAAGAAATGCTTCAGGATCTTGATCCCACTTGTTTAACATTTTCATTGAAAGCTTTGCTACTGTTGGCAGCTAATCTGGGTGCAGTGGTTTTGGCACTCACTGAGTGGAAAATTTTCTCAACTTTAATTTTACCGTCAGATTGTGTAAGCCAAATCAATCGCTATGTCTATGATGTTGGCTATTGTCTCTGTTCTTAATTGTTGGTTCTTTTCAATTAGGGGATGAACACAATTAATTTTTTTCTCATGTCAATGAAAAGAGTCAAACTCTGTAAAATATAAGAAGAGTTTGATTCTGCACCAAATATGAGTGACTAATAGCCTGGGGCACAGTCCCAAGGAGTCCTAAGAACATGTGCCTGAGATGGTCAGGCTACAGCTTAGATTTATACACTTTAGGGAGACGTAAGACATCAATCAATACGTGTAAGATGTACATTGGTTTGGTCTGAAAAGGTGGGACAACTCAAAGCAGGGGCTTCCAGGTCATAGGTGAATTCAATGATTTTCTGACTGCCAATTGGTTGAAAGAGTTAAATTACTGTCTAAAGACCTAGAATCAATAGGTCTTTAGGAATCAAGGAATGCCTGGGCTAAGATAAGGGGTTGTGATGACCAAGGTTTCCATTATGCAGGTGAAGCCTCCAGGCAGTAGGCTTCAGAGAGAACAGGTTGCAAATGTTTCTTTCCAGACTTAAAAAAGTGCCAAACTCCCAGTTGATTCTCTCCTGGATCAGGAAAAATGCCTGAAAAGGGAAGGGGATTCTCTACACAAAATGTAGATTTGCCCCACAAGAGACAACTTTGCAGGGCTGTTTCAAGAAATGGCAAAGAAACATATTTTGGGGTAAAATACTTTGGTTTCTAACAGGCCTTGCTATCTGTCATGTTGGTATCTTCTTGCTATAAAAAGACTGTTCTGTCAGTCTTACGGTCTCATTTTAATGTTAATGCTGGTCAGCTGTGCCTGAATTTTAATGGGAGAAAGGTATAATGAGGCATGTCCAACCACCCATTCCCAGGATAGCCTGAACTAGTGTTTCAGGTTTACCTTAGAATGCCCTTGGCTGAGAGGAGGGGTCCATGCAGTTGGATGGGGGACTTAGAATTTTTGGTTTACACTCACAAATTGAAGTATTTGTGATGATAAATTGGAGCTTTATTTTCAAAACCATCTTGTCCCTTCTTAAAATGAGTTATCCATTTGCAAATTGCTGATTTCTTTGTGGACACTGTCTCCTTAAGCTTTTTGTAAAACATCAATGATTTCACGATCCTTCCACCTAGCTTCACCATAAATTCCATAAATTTGGTATCTTTACTTGCTTCAATTTTCGGAGAACTCCTGTTATTCTGATGGGGACTTTTTTCAAACTGACGTTTTATCCTTAATGCCTCAAACTAGATCCTATTAAGATATGGTCTAACAAACTAGTATGAGTTTATTTTGGTGCAAAATATTTTGAAATCCATGCATAGTTTTTTCATAACATGCATCTCCCATGAACTTTTGAAGATCCCTCATATTATCACCTTTTATATTTAGGTTTATAAACCACCTCCCTTTAACTTTTGTGAATTCTATGGAGAAAAATTTAATTTTATTTTTTTCTGTGTGAATATATAGCTAAATTGATTGAAAAGTTCACCTTTTCCTTACCCCTCTGCAGTGTTATTTCATTCTCATTTTAAGTACTTATATATATGTGGGGCTTTATTCTACTTCTTTGGTTTAATTTCTGTCTCTGAAGCAATACTAAACTGGGTTAATTACTATACCTTTATAATCTATTTTACTATCTGATAGAATCACATTCTCTTTTCTGTTCTTCTTTATAAAAAGTGTCTTAGTTAATCATCATCTCTAAGTGAAATGAAATTGTTTTCTCTGTTTTTGAAATACACAAAATAAAAACTTATTTATAAGTATTCATAGCAGTTTTATTTATATAGCAAAAAAATGGACACAATTTAAATACCCACCAAATGAACAGATGAACAAGTCATGGTGTATTCTAACAGTGGAATATTATGTCACAATAAAAATGAACAAAATATAACACTATAGACAAATCTCAAAAACATGTTGAGCAAAAGAAGCCGGGCACATAAGAATATCTATGGCTGGGCACAGTGGCTCATATCTGTAATGCCAAAAATTTGAGAAGCTGAGGTGGGAGGATCACTTGAGCCCAGGAGTTTAATACCAGCCTGGGCAACATAGCGAGACCCCATCTCTAAAAAAGAAGTTAGCTGGGCACGGTGGCACCTGCCTGTAGTTCTAACTACTACTCAGGAGGCTGAGGTGGGAGGATCACATGAGCCCAGGAGTTTAAGACTAAGGTGAGCTATGATCATGCCACTGCACTCCGGCCTGGGAGACAGAATGAGACCCTGTCTCAAACAAAACAAAAACCCCCCCAAAAACAAATAACAAGACTATATACTGTATGCTTCCATTTATATGAAGCTCTAAAACAGTCAAAACTAATCTAAAATGATATCAAATACATTAATGGTTGCCTGTTGTAGGGACTTTTCCAAATCATCCAGTAGCTGAAATGTTGCCCTGATGCTATTTTATACTTGTAAACTGAAATAGGACTGAAATCACGATTAGGATATACCGTTGCCCCATAGCATAATTGTATACATTGTTCTTGCCTTTCAGTGTCTATGGGTCAATAAACTGACACTTTAAATAGCATCAATCACTTTAAATATATATTATTTAAATAATAACAATAGCATCAACAAGAGGTAAATGTATATTGCCCTTAATATCTACCAGGCATTGTAATGCCTACACAAACCACTCCAGCAAAAGATCCTAATGGTTAAGTATTATCATTCTTGTTTTATATATGGCCCAGAAAAATGAGGCATAGAAAAGTGAAGTAATTTACCCAATGTCCCACAGCTATTAAATGGCAGAGCTGGATAATGAATGCAGGCAGACTGGCCTTGGGTTCTCTGTTCTTAATCATGAGCTGACTCAATGATATGAACATGTTCAGTGTATGTAGCATTATAAGAAAAAGTTGATTTGGAAGTTCAATGAAAAGTTGCCTCTTGTTTGAGTTAGCAATATAATTGGTGACTTTTGGGGAAGAATCCATTAAGTGGGGCTATTAACTTGTTATTTAAGATTTGAAGAAAAAAATACCTCCTCCTTCCAAATAAAACAAAACAAGAACAAACAACAAACATAAAACTGGCTCTGCACAGAGGATTGATATTTTGGAGGGCTTGTATTATCCAGATTATTGCATTCATACAGTTGTAAGCTCCTTGCTTAACCAGGCTTGTATAAATGGGATCAGTTCCTTGATCTGTTTGAAAAATAATTTTTCAGCCTGTCACTAAGAGTCAAATCCTTCTTTTCTGCTCTTCTGCTCCTAAAGATATTTATAATTTGTTTATGATTTATTGAAATTTGCCTGGCTGTGGGAGAACTGCATCTTTTAAGTTTCAGTTCACTTAACTCTTTGCTGCCTACTCCATTCCCTTTAGGAAACTTTGTCTTCTTAAAAGATGTTTCCATGAGCTCACATTCCCATCTGAAGAATATAAAATAACATGCTTAATACTATACACAGTGTATTCTCCCATTTTCTTTATTAAGGTACTTAGTGGACGTAACAGGTGGTTGTGGGTATATAAAGATGGCCACAGGCTGGGTGTGGTGGCTCACGCCTGTAATCCCCGCACTTTGGGAGGCTGAGGTGGGCGGATCACCTGAGGTCGGGAGTTCGAGACAACCTGACCAACACGGAGAAACCCGTCTCTACTAAAAATACAAAATTAGCTGGGCGTGGTGGCGCATGCCTTGTAATCCCAGCTACTCAGGAGGCTGAGGCAGGAGAATTGCTTGAACCCGGGGGGCAGAGGTTGCAGTGAGCCAAGATCATGCCATTGCATTCCACCCTGGGCAACAGGAGTGAAACTCAGTGTCAAAAAAAAAAAAAAAAAAAAAAAAAAAGATGGCCACAAATCTCTTCATATATTCGCTTCTGCTTGATAGCTTTGTTGGTGAACTTAGGTTAAAATTGTGGTTATAAAAACCCAAGCCTCAAAAACTAATGGTGCTAAAATATATTTTCTAATGAAACTAAAATTTTTTTTTGCAATGTAGTTAATATCTAAAAAGAGCATACCATGATTATCTCAGCTGTTTACTTTGGGCAGATAATCTTTCTAAATACACATAAACCATCAGAAATTTTAATATACGTTAGTTCCTCACTTCTATGCTTTATCTCCTTTAAAGATTAGCCTCTTAGAGGTATATAGGAGTGGATTATGTCTTTTTCTTTTTTTAAAAATGAACACTTTTACCCACTTAAAAAGCTCCTTTCTTCTGTCTCAATTTTCCGCTTTATCTTTTCTTGCTCTTTCTCCAGGTGCTTTCTTTCTTAAACTTCCTGATGTGCCTCTCTGTCATTAGTCTTTATTTCATTTTTTCTGGCATGGAGATTGGTAACAATAGTACTAGTGGTGGGCTGGGTGCAGTGGCTTATGCCTGTAATCCCACCACTTTGGAAAGCCAAGGCAAGAGGATCACTTGAGTCCAGGAGTTCGAGGCCAGCCTGGACAACACAGTGAGACCCTATCTCTACAAAAAATAAAAAATTAGCCTGGTGATTACCTGTGGTCCCAGCTACCCAGGAGGCTGAGGTGGGAGGATCATTTGAGCCCAGGTGGTCCAGGCTGGAGTGAGCCATGACCATGCCACTGGACTCCAGCCTGGGCAACAGAGTGAGATGCACTCTCAAAATAAATAAATAAATAAATAAACAAAACAATCAGTAGCAATGCTGAGTCCTGGGTCAGGATCCTGGCTAGGCTAGCATTAGTAGGGAGGAGAGATGACAGTGACTGTACAGCTTGGATGATTTATTGTTTTTGAGTTGCATTAATGGGAGGAATCAAGGAAACAAATTATTTTATTCAGTTTAATATGCCTTCATAAAGGGCATCCTAATTTTACATGACATGAGAGAGGGCATATCTCTCTGATCCTTTCCCAGTGGGCATATCAATGAAATAGAAATGTATAAACATTTGACAGACTGGGCTTTGTTACTACAGGGCCTGCTTGAGTTATAGGGCATTATGGTGGTTCCAATATCACTTATGCTGTAGCAGATGAACATTGATTTCCTGTGATTGCGATGATATTGGTTTCCTTTGCTCTTGTAACAAATTATCACAAATTAGTCGTTTAAAACAATACAAACATTAATTATAGTTCTGATAGCCAGAGGTCCTAAAATCAAGGTGTTGGCAGGGCTGTGTTCTTTCTCTAGGCTGTAGAGGAGAACTTGTTCCTCATCTTTTGCAACTTCTGGAAGTTGCTTATATTCCTTGATTTCTGACTCCCTTCCATCTTCTACACCAGTATTCACATCACTCTCACCTCTGCTTTTGTTGTTACATTGCCTCTCACTCTGAGACCCTGCCTCCCACTTAGAAGGTCCCTTGTGCTACGCTGGGCCCACCCACATAACTGAAGAAAATCTCCCCACTTCCAGATCTTTAACTGAATCATATCTGCCAATCTGTTTCAGCATGCAAGGTAACACATTCACTGTTTTGGAGATTAGGACATGGACATCTTTGGGTGTCCATTATTCTTCCCACTGCATACCTGTCCTATAGCCAGCTGTTTGCATTTTACTATTAATACCATTGATATTAGTCAGGCAAATTGGAGTCAGCTAGACTATAGCATTTTTAGTACTATTTTTACTTTTTTGGAAGCCTCCACATGGGAACCAAAATAACTATGCTTTGATGAATCTACAGAACAGCATGCGTTCAAATCCTCAGAGCTTTGTTGATCCACACGTTCTCTGTGCTTGATGCAGAGAATCTACCAGGTTTTGAAATCTTAGCTCTAATGGCTGGTACATTTCTGAGGTATTGTGCCCACCAAAGACATAAAGCAAATCTAATCCTCTGGATAAAGATCTCAAAGCCACAAAATTCCAACTCTATCTCTCTACTAAGATCTAATAGTGCTGAAGGCTTGCCAGAGTTGTTAATGTACCTTCTCATGGCCAGTTTACACAAAGCATGCTATAAGAACATTGCATCATCCAAATTAAATGTGTAACCTACTGTAGGCATCAGTCAAGACAGAAAATGGCTTTTCTACTGAAATTTTAAGAGTGGTATGTTGTCCAAAAGAAAAAGCTCTTTATTCTCATTGTCTCCATACTTCAGAGAAACTGATGTGGAGAGTTTGAGAGGAAGAATGAGCAATGAGGCTGGTGAGATGGTAGACAGGGGGCTTTGTTGTGGGGGTTGAAAGATGTAAGATCTTTGTCCTAAGGACAACCAGAAGTATTGAAGGACTCTAAATAGATGAGGAGAGGAGGGCAAGGGAGAAGTCAGGGCCGGCTACTGGGTATTTTGGCTTGGGGAGACTGGATGGATGGCAACTCCATTGGCTGAGATGGGAAACAGAGGAAGCAGACAGAATTTGGAGGTAAGCTGCAGGTTACATTGGAAATGAGAGTGAGACATCCAAATGGAGACGACAAAGAGGCAACTGGCTATATGGATCTGAGGTTCAGGAGAGAGGTTTGGGCTTTTGATATGAATTTATGACTCATTAGTGTAATGGGAACTCTACTGGAGAGAGTATACAGAGAAGAGAAGATGGAATAGACGGAGACCCAAGGAGCACCAACTTTCAGAGAAATGAAAGAGGAAAAGCCTGCAAGTGAGACTAAGGAATAGTTAGAGGTTACAGAAAGAGGTGGTACATTAAAATATTTGTACCCATTATTTGGGTCCTGTTATTGGAAACATGTTTAATCACAATTAAATGTGACTTGAAATTTATCTCTTTATTTTAAAATTTATTTAAAAACGTTTACATTTAAAAGAGGAACAGTAAATCCTCACATCGCAGGGTTATGAGGTTCAAATACAAAAAGTATTTGAAAATATTTTGGAAAGTATTATACCAGTGGTTCTCAAACTTTAGTAGTATATATCAAAATCATTTGGAGGGCTTGTTAAAACACAGATTGCTGGTTTTTTTAAATTTTTATTTCAGTAGTGGTAGTAGCAGTTTCTGATTCAGATCTGTGGTAGGAACCTAGAATTTTAATGTTGTCCAAGTTCTCAGGTGATGCTGATGTTATTGGTCTAGGACCATCCTTTGAGAACCACTGTGTAATACAAATGAATTATGGTTCTGACTTTATAGCCAAATTCATTGAGTTTTCCTCCAATATTATTCTCTTTCTTCCTCTAATGCTGTTATTTCCTTACCTTGCTTCACACCTAGCAATATCCGTTTACACATGTGAAAGACCAACTTAGTGAAGTATTTTGTTGATTGTTTACAATAGTAAGCAACGACTTCAGGTTAGCTTAATTAAGGAGAATAGGAAAAATATATGGTTTTTTTTTTTTATAGGGAGATAAGAAGGAACTCTTTGGAATAAGAGGTGGGATTTCTGTTTTCCCCAAAGTCAATTAGATGTCAAATGCTACTTGTTACCAACTTTCCAAAATCCCATTAGAGACCTTGTAATTTGATCCAGAGAGAACAGCATTAAGAGTCAGGTAAAAGGAAAAACTGACTTCATTCTTCATTCCTTTCCTAAATCCTGAGAAATGTGTATACCTCAACACTCCCTTTTCCAATCCCGCAAAACAGGGAATCAGGAAAACACATTAGCACCCTAGTACAGACTAGGAATACAGAGCTGGGAGGAGACTCAGTGCCGTCAAGACAAGGAAACTGGGGGAGGGGAAAGAAAACTTCCCCTCGTTGGACAATCTGAGGGCTGCAGTGGGAAGAGAAGGGAAGTGGGGAAATGTACCTCAGACGTCGGCCAGACACTTTGCCTCTGGGCATGTGGGAAAGTGAGGGAGGAGGGAAAAGCGCTGCACCACAGCGAGATAGCAACAGCTCCTGCGGCTGCTTTTGAGTGAAGATCAGTAGAGATAGAGCGTGCCGCTTCACATCTTCCTCCCGGAGGCCATTTCTCCATTTTTAAGTGGGATAAAAAGGGGGCGCTGGGCTGAGTCAGTATAAGCCAAAGTTGCCGCCTCTTGCGCAGCCGACCCCGCTTCGGCCCCTGGCCCAGGCCAGAGAGGTGGCCTTCGGAGACGCTGAAGTTACTCCGCGCAGGGGGAGGGGTCGCCAGGCTCCTCTCCAATCACGGTGGCCGCTCCAGCTATTTGCATGCATTATGCTAATAACAGACCTCCTGCCCCGCTCCCACCCAAGCTTCCCGCCTCCCTGGGGAGTTCCCTGGGCCGGCCCGCGGGCTGGGCCAAGGTGAATACATTATGATAATAAGGCGGGCTCCTGCTTTGGCTTCGGAAGGGGGGCGCGCAGCAGCGGGAGCGGCAGGCCGGACGCCGGGCGCTGGGAGGGGGTCGGGGGAGGGACGTCGTGCTCGGAGCGCGCGCGCACTCACACACTCACACACACACTCACGCGAGCATCCCGAAGGGTATTTAAGGATCGCGCACGCGGGGCTGCGGAGATCCTTCGGGCAGCCGCGACTTCGGCTTCGCGACTAGCATTGGCTCCTTGGGTTTATTTCGTTTTCCTCTCTCTTCTCCCCCTTAGTCGCCCCTTTCGCGCTGCGCTGTAGCGTGCTCTCACAGCCTTTTTGCCTTGAACTGAATGCAGGTGGGAAACAGGTCGGCGTGCCGAAAGACACCGAGTAGGTAGAAATAAGGCAAACTCACAGAGGCGCAACAGGTCCGGTCCTCCGTGGCCAGGGCGAGCCGCGGCCCCGCGTGGCGCCTCGGCCGCTGCCCCTCGGACCCCGAGCGGCCACTGTTGGGGCCCTCGAAAGAGGTGTCGGTCCTCTGGGAGTCGGAAGAGCTGTCTGGGTGGGTTTCGTCTTGCTTTTTACCCCACCGCCACCCAGTCCCCGGACGGAGGGTGCTTTTCACTTCCAGCTGGGAGGAGAGAAGAAAGCGGGGATGGTGCACGCCTGCGGGTCTGGACGCTGAGCAAGGCAGGGGTCCATATCCGCTCGTGGGCTTGACTCCACCAACTAGCTGTGCAGCCACAGGGACTGAACTTTGGAGGAATCGACCTTTTTCTTTCCTTTTAGGATTATTTGAGGTGTAGAGGGTGGGAAGCGAAGCCGAGACGGCCGACCCCGCCACGATGCTGCTGAAGAAAGCAGCAGGGAAAGGAGGGGGCCGGGAGCCCAGATCCGAGGACCCGACCCCTGCCGAACAGCATTGTGCCCGGACCATGCCCCCGTGTGCCGTCCTGGCGGCCCTCCTGTCAGTGGTGGCCGTGGTGTCTTGCCTGTACCTGGGTGTGAAAACCAACGACCTCCAGGCGAGGATCGCCGCTCTCGAATCCGCCAAAGGGGCACCTTCCATTCATCTGCTGCCTGATACCCTGGATCACCTCAAGGCTATGGTGCAAGAGAAAGTGGAGCGACTTCTGGCTCAGGTGTGAGAGGCTGGGGTATTTTGCACGTGGGTAACATCTTGTACAAGCGTGACTCTGTGTGCATGACTAGCCGTTACCCTTACTGTACGCATACTTGGTGTGGCTGTGTGTGTGCGCGCGCGTGCATGTGTTGGCCAAGGATCTATGCTCACTGTAGCATATATTTATATGTGCACATCCCTTGATGTCCCCATCCCTATCTCTAATCTTCCCTCACTCTCTCTTAATGTTTGCGTGTTAAACACATAGGAAGGTCTAAAAGGGTTCGGAAAGGGCATTTTATCTCTTTTTAGTTGTCCTAAGTCAAACCCAATTGTGGAGAGAATATTTCTTGCAGAGATAGCATCTGTTAAATCTTTTACATGTTATAAGATGGTTAGGGTCATAGATGTTATTAATATATAAAAAAGGTAATCACTCTTAAATGTAAAATAATCTCATATAATTTAAAATCAATAATTTCACACGTTGAATCTTTTCATATTAAAAGTTTAAACTTTTTTTTTTTTTAAAGTAGCTTTATTTTTGGTAAAGGATGCAGTGCCGGGGTATTTATGAATGCAGAGCCCTTGGAGTTGAGAGTTGAAAGGAATCTACGTTATGTTTAAGGGTACCTTTAGACTAGAGTAAGGGGGTTTTCTGGAACCTTACCCTAGCGGGGAGCCTATTTGGCAGTAGTTGCAGCCTAGCATGATAAATAAAGCAGTTGACCTTCATGTATAAAATATTGACTGTTATTGGTAAGCCACAGCTTACCTAGTACTGCAACATTTTAGTGCTAGGTTTTTACATTGACTGCATATGCTTGAGCTGAGGGAGAGAGTGGTGGTAGGGAAGAATGGAGAAAGATGTTATACAAGTCCAGCAATCTTGATACCCTATCAGTGGTCATTTTCTTTTTTTAGGACTTAGGCATGGTTACTTTCTTGACTAGAGTCCAAGTACATATGTAAATGTTAGTTATGCAGGTTATGAAATGCCGGTAAATCAGGCGTATGGCCAGAGTCCCTAAAGACTCCATCCCTCTACAGTGCTACTGATGATTATTAATAACTCTTCTTTTCCTACAGAAATCCTATGAACATATGGCTAAAATAAGAATCGCAAGAGAAGCACCTTCAGAATGTAACTGCCCAGCAGGTAAAATGGAACTTATTTAACAAGGTTTCCTCCAGAGCAGAGCATTTTAAAACAAAGGTCCTGTGTCTGTCAAGTCTACCTGTAATAATAGTAAAGAAAGAATGCAGACCCAACTTGCTTTAATAAAATCAACATGTCTCATTCAAAAGGATGGCAAATAAAGCCCCAAATATTATTTTAAGCAGCATACCAAGGCCTGTTATGGGAAAGCAAAGGATATAGAGATAATCACCAAAGAAAATATAGGCAAGGTGATGTACAAGGACAAACTTCTTAGATTCGCAGATTGAAAAATATTCTTCAATTAAATTGTCTTAATGTCTACAGTGAAAAGGACTGTAGAACTGTTAGATTCTGAATTCCTGGCTCACTCATATTGTGTTAGTGCAGGGTTTTTTTTTGTTTTGGTTTATTCCCTTTGGCATACGATTATGTTAGTAAACCACCTTCACTTCCTTTCCTGCTGTTTCTATTCTATTAAAAAGATTCCATCTCCTATCCTATAGCTAGAGATGATGACTGAAAGAAAATGAATTCTTTATCTTGAGCTTCCCATTACAAACTCTTGCATTCTCTGTGACTTTTGAAGAAGAGGCTCTTATATTTTTACCTTTTTTTCCTGTGTAGCTTCAGGGAACTATATTAAAGGCAGCATATTAGTAGAAGGACAGAGAAGAAGGACATCATGAATAAGACCCCTGGGTAATCATTAAATCTTCCTTCATGGACCTTTGAGGGCTTGGTAGTTATCTTAGACCTAACAATTTAGAAGCCCTTGGAATATGGCCATTGGAAACGTCTAGTGGATTCAACTCATGTAAGTCATGAAAAACTCCCATGAGTTGAGATGTTTATTTCAGATAAACATTGTTAATACATTTATGAACATGATAGTTTCTTTTATCATCACTCATGGAAAGTGAGTCTCTTAAAATTTCTTTAGTATTAAGCAACATGATACTTAGGTGCTTATATATGAAAAGGCAAGTTCTTGTATTTTTTCATATTCTGAAACGTTTCCCCCTCATGATAACTTGTTTTGGCAGAGCTACACAAGGCACCACATTTAGAAATTTTAAATGTCAACTCCAGGTTGCACATTATACAAATTTTGCTGTTTATATTCTGTTAAATTTTTGAACATAATAGAGCTATATTTTTTAAATGAAGCCCTTTTGATCGAGAAGACATATACGTTAGGTACCAGAAAAACAAAGAGTTAACCTTTGACAGTGTAGGTCTCATTCTTAGTTGTTTTATGTTGGAAAATATCTCAGAAGTCAGATATTCAAGGAAGGCACTTTTCTAGTGTGGGAATTAACTCAACCACCTCATCAGCCTGTAGGGATTATTTAAATTCCCAGGACAGTTGGTACAGGACTTCACTGATCATACCACTTAGAGTCCAGCATTTTTTTGTATACAATATTCTTACTAGCTGTGTGAAAAATAGCTAGTGCTTAATTAATAGAATTCTTAATAAACTTAGTAAAAATAGAAAAGTGACAACCACAACATTGAGTTCTATTTTTTGAGAAGATATAATTGTTTCGTGATGTTTAATGTAGGCTAGCTACTGAAGTCTAACTTGCAATCTAAAAGAAATCTATTACATTTAAAATTTACTGTATATTATATTATCTTAGATTGTTTTGGACCATTTTTCATCTTAGCATGTGAACGTAATAATAGATGGAGATTTCCTAGGCTTTTGTTTTGGCTCCCACTAATAGCTGCTTTACCTCTTGCCACCACTAGAGCTCCACATTACATCAGTTTTTACCTGGCAACTTCCAAGGTAAACATTTGAAGGTGTGCGTTCTAATATGCAGAATCAAGCAGGTTTCTTGCTGACAAACTGCTATTATGGAAATACTCCCTTTTGCTTGAGGAATAATCAGACATCATCAAAATAAGGACATTATGTTGAAAATAATATCTTGGGGAAAACTATTTATTTCTAATACGGTTCAGTGAGGAATTGTCTTAGGGAATGAATGGGCTGACCAAGAGGATTAGAAAAGAGATTCAGCACTTCCACCTGGTTTGGCTCTAGCCCTGGTTTGCAGTGACTAAGAGTTGTCACCTAGACATCTGTTTGTAGGGCAGAGTGAGACAAGTCTGTGACCTCAGCTCAGTTCCTGTGGACAGATGCCCACCCCTTGAAGTTAACACTCTTGTTGACAGTTTTAGTCACAGAGCCAAGGACTGATAGCAAAGAAGCAATGATGTGTTGTTTGTGTTCACTCATTTCTTTTGATAGAACTCAGTCCCAGTGAGGTTTATTCAGGTAGGCTCTAAGGGTAATCATAGAATTTATAGATATATTTTTATGCACAAAAAGGAACCTCTGTGAGAGAGAGATGAAAAAGACAATTTTTTAAAAATGGCTTCTAATGGCAGGGGATGTACTCTCTAATTTAATTTTCACAATGACTCTGACTTAAGTATTAGCAGTCTCATTTTACAGATGAGGAAACTGAGACTCAGAGAAGATGATTAACTTAACATAGTAAAGGCAAGGTCAGGATTCATGCCCACATCTGATAGAACTAAAAGCCCAGTCTACCAAGGAATAGAGAATAAGTATAGGTTTTGGACCTGGATAATTCCGGACTGGAATCCTGGATCTATAACTAAATAACTGTGTACATTGGTCAAACTAATGAACTTCCCTATGTTCTAATTTCCTCATCTGCAAAAAAAAAAAAAAAAAAAGAAAAGAAAAGAAAAAAAGACTAATAATATCTTCCTTAGGGTAATAGTTTACCTAAATAGTCTGGTATATTAGTGGCTATCCATTAGACAATAGCAATTACTATTCTTTTTAGTATATTATATGCTACTTAGCTCTGCTGTGATCTACAGAGACACATGAAATAGGTGGGAAAACTGAGACCTGGAGATGTTGCATAATTTGCTAAAAACCCAGTGGCTAATTATTGGCAGGTTTGGACTAGAACACTGTACTTAATTAAACAAATATATCTGTAGATTATTCGTGCAGATAATCATACTGGTCAGTATTTCTTGGTGCTATATAAATAAAGATTGGTTCTTTTTTGATATTTATATAAGTCTCCTAAATTATTCTTACAAAAATTGCAGGGAAAACTTTTGACCTTTTAGGTAAACCATGATTGAAGTGGATAGGACCTGGGCTTAAAAGACCATGGGGATATTAAAGAATATCTTCACAGTTTTAATACCAGATGTTTACAAAAAGAAGTAGCTTAATTATGTGACTCCTTTTCAATTTTTAATAGCCTACTGCAGTAAAATTTTTAATATTTACCTATTTTAAGATTTTTAAAACAGATTAATAGAGTTGGGCAGCCATCACCACAATCCAGTTTTGGATCATCTTGTCACCCTGGGAAACTTGGATTTATTTCTTTCATGCAGTCAGAAAAGCTCTATTTTAAAAAATATTTGGTTTAAAGAAACCCAAAATGATAATTTAAAAAATAATAATCTTAAAATTTCCATACAAATTGAAGCTGTGTTTAGCAGAATATTTGATTTAGCAGTAACCAAACCAGAGAAATTCAGCTGGCATCTGTGGCTTGGCCTCTGTAAAATTCAACTCTAATTGGAAAGAATAAGTTGGCTCTTTGCTATGGCTGTAGAATTTAGTTTGCGTTCTGTTCTTGGAGTCCTACATAAAATATGCATAAACCAGGCATATCTATGAGAAGGTTTTTATGTTTCAACTGATAAAGAACATTAGGAACCAGGCAGCCAACCAAAAGATGTGTAGATTACAAAGATTTCTGTATCTTACTCATCAGTAGTGTTGCCTGCCCAGGATATTAGGTATAAGAACCTCTGTGGTGTAATGAACGAAGAATGTGGATGCGGAATAAATAATCCGAAGTTCTAATCCTGGCTTTGTCATTAACTTGTTATGCAATTTTGGGAAGTCATTTCCAAGAACACCTCTTAGAGTTTCTATTTTCATATCTCCAAAATAGGAGTGCTGGGCAAGAATGATTTTGAAGGGCATTTGTCAGTTCTTCAGGTTAAATGAAAAGGCTGCTGTATGCCAAATACTGTGCTAGACATTGGGAAAATGTTGATGTACAAGGCAGACTTGGTATCTTCCCTCAAGAAGCTTACATTTTGATGAGGATGACAGACAAATCTTTAAAAATGACGTGAATGTACAGGTATGACAAGTGCAACGAAGAAAAAGTATAGTGTGCTTTGGGGCAGATGACTAAAATCTCTTCCATTTTTGTAAACCCAAAGATTTTATTTTTCTTTTCTCTGGGGAAAATAAAGAAAAAAGTATAATTCTTTTCTAGAAGTTCACAATAGAGAAAATCTGGTTTCCGATGAAAATAAAAGCTCTAGCAATGGATAAAAAGCTGATTTGCCTTTTAGGTCTCCAAGAATTTATGAACAGATAGAGGTACACTGATACCTGGTATACTTACCCCATGTGAAACAAAAAAAGGCACTTTTAATATATAAAGGGTTGTTGTAGACAGGAGGATGATGGCTTATTCTTCTACTTTTCTCCTGAAAATAGGGAGAGTTAGGTTGAATAAGGAGAAAAACTTCATGTCTGGCTTACTGAATAGTACCACTGGACCTGGCTCCTGTACATTCGTGATAATCATTCAATGTAACACAGCTAGTCATTTGCTTGGAGAGTTTAACTAGAGATAAAAAAGATACACTAGGTAACTTCTGAGGTCTCTCTATACATTCCAAGTCCATGAAAATGATGGTGTACAAAATAAGAGTACATGTAGGCAAGCGATTCACATAGGCAAGCAAGATTCATAAATGCAAATGATATTGCCCCTGGTGACTGACCTCGTTGCCTGTGTTCTCAGTTTTGGGTGGAAATAAATGTTAACTGTAGCTTGATGGTTGTGTACTCTTTCCCATTGTATAAGAAGAACCTTTAAATTACCTTTCTAACATAAATTTACTTTCTCACATAAAACTTGTGTTTCCTACTATACATGGTTTTTCACTTATGCTATATGTTTTTATCCTAACACTCTGCACAATCTATGGAAAGAGTGCATCAAGTAAGGGGATAATAATGTGTAGATTTTCAATTATGTAAGGTAAAGAATAGTCAGAAACAGTTTGCAGAAAGAAATCAAATTAAAATGTTATAAATTTTATTTAGATGAGAATAGCAGGCATTCCTCTCTTCTTATAAGCCAAACAATACAATGTGACATCCGAGTGCCTTCAAGCATCCATGTTAAATTGTTTCAGTCCTAATGAGTACAACAGTTTGGGTCTAACACTTTTAGTTGGTCCAGGAGTGACAGCTGGTAAAAATGCCCAGTCACCCAAAGTGCCAATGACAAATTGCCTCTTGAAGCAATGTTCTTGTTTCTTAGCTTCTCTTGCTTCTCTTGTCTATAAGTTTTTCAGAAGCTAATTCTTAAACTACTCTTTTCTCTTTCTTACCTTAATAATTCTATTTTTTCATGAGCTGGGAATTACTTAAAAGAAGGATACAAATTCTGCATAGAGTTTAATTCATTCTAGCTCATTCAAATTATATGTAGACATAAGAAGCCTCTCAGGGCCATAATATCCTACTGTGCTTCTGATTGCTTTGTAATTATGCAAAATCAACTACATGATGTTAATGAAAATAGTATCTGAATGTCAGGCTTAGGTCTAGGGATGGAGAAGGGGCGTCCTCTTACCAACAGGATTAGGTAAATGGAGAGATGATGGGGAAATATGTCAGAATCAGGACTGCTTTGCAGCCCAGGGGGGCATTTCCTGTTTCAGGGAACCTCACAAGACATTTATCCAAATAACATCAATCTATGTTATCCTGAGTGGAAACCGTCCAGAACCTATCATGAAAAAGGTTTTTATTTCATACTATCACTTTATAAACAATTACTTGGTGGTTTTAAGGAAGCTGAGAATGTGAAAACAATGTATGAGTCAATCCGGGCTGCGGCTATAGCCTAGTGTGCAATGGTTAAATATAGACGCATCCCCAGCCTCCCTGGTTTGCCAATATGGGTGAAGTTCCATGTGGTGGTTTAATGCACCATGATATTTAGCACCTTTTCCCTGGTTTGTGTTAAAAATTACTGTAGTATGCCTGCATACTCAATTCTTAGACATGGATAGTTACTGCTTCATTTGGGATTTATTCAGAAATCTTGCAATTAAGAAATATTATTTTAAAATTGACTTTTAAAAAAGTAAGCATAGAAGAGTGAGAAGCAGAAGTAAGTGGAAATCACTTACAAATTAAAATTGAGCACTTTTCATTGGCATCATATATTCCTCCAAATGACTATTCTGTGATTCATTTAAATGAAAGGAGCCATTGAGGAAATGGCACCAGATGGCAGGCACCTCCCCTTTGTGACCGCTAGGAGGAGGAACTGAGCTGAATAGCGTACTTCCTCTCTTCTGCCTCCTTCGCAGTTAAACCCCTAGCTGACTTCTATCTTTTGACTTCTGTTTGCAATGAAAAAGATTCATGGAGGAAGCAAGAAATTTCTTCCACCTATATTTGAAAACTCTAGTGTCCTATCAGCTTTAAGACATTTAAAAGCATCTAGTAGATTTCACATTTATATTAGTCAAATAGTTCATTTAGTAGATAAATTCACAGATATGAAGTTTAAGCTAGTGTCCCAGTAGATAGAATAAATGAACTAAATGTAATTGAACTTACCTGTTGAGGATTTTGTACTTACATTTTGGAATTTCTCAAAATCCAGAATCATTTGGAATCACTGTCATGCTTTTGACATAATGTCATCTGGAGTCTTCATTTCAATGTTAAGTTGCCACATAATATGAGATTTGAAGCGCATTTTTTATTTTTCTTCATATTGTGTTATTTAGTCTTGTTGCTAAATTCATCTTTTTGCTATAAAGTCATATTTAGTAGATGTAGACCTTATTTGTCATGAATACCAAGACTATGTCTGTTCCTTTGGATGTTAATCATTTAGATTTTAGGAGCTCTAGTTTCCTGGTTTATGTACACAATGTTTTTATTCTTGTATTTGAAGTGTGGTCAGCACATTTTAAAACACAATTTTCACATTTAGGCTAAGTGGCTGAGTAAATTGTATGAATTGTAGCCAGCTCTAGTTTGTACATTATGGTAATATTGAGAGTCAGAATCTGTCTAACTAAAAGTAGCTGGTCAGGGAAGGGGTAAAGTCTATTTTCTCCCTTGTTTACCAAAGAGTTCACGTGTAAGGAGAGTAAAAGAGGGGAAGAAAAAGCCCCCTTTATCCCCTTAGCTCTCAGAATCATATTTCTTTATCATCATACTTAGAAAGCTTGATATTTTAGAGTTCTTATTGTTATATAATTCTGGACAATAGTTAGGGAGCCAGAGGAATTCTCTGTTACAGCTTTGTGTTATACCTCCATTTTTGATCTTTAAGATGCTGCAGTGAAATATGTCAGGAAAATTGATCCATTTCTTAGCATTCTGATGTCTTAGGTCAATGCTGGGAGCTGTCAAAGGTTAAGTTGTTTGTATTACCCTTCCAGGAATTATGAAACCCCAATTTGTCATCTGAGGGACTCCAGATTCCAGCCAGCATTTTAAGATAATATATGATATGATCATAAGATGAAAGTGATTTCCACAAACCACATTCAAAAACCAATGCTTTTACTTTAAAGTCATGCCAGAAATGCTGGCAGGTTCTAGGGCTCCTAAGTGAACTTTGGAACACTAAAAATCATTTTTTACTGAAAGAATTAGGGCACAAGGTCAGAGCAGGTGATGTTCAAATGGAAAAATGCTTCTTAAATAACTGCTTTTCTCAGGATGGTTATCAACTTGATTCGGAATCAAGTGGGTTAAGTGGGTCAAGGATCCAGTGACTTTTGTGGGCAGATCCTGACACATGCTAACTGGTAAGTGGTCTCATGGTATAATTCTGTTCTACTACCAATGTCACTTACGGGCTCTCCAAACCCCTATAGATATACTTGCAGTCTCTTCCCAGGTAAGCGGTCTCATGGTACAGCTGTATTACTAATCTCACTTGTGAACTCCTTGGCAGGGGCTCTGGTTTGTATCTGTGTATCTCTAGGGCTCATCGTAGAGCTCTCTATAGAAAGTTCTCTGTAAAACAGCAAGATGTTTATGATGAAGATCTGAAAATGTGGGTTGAGGCTTTTAATATGGTGCATCTCTTTCCATGCATTACTATTCTTATCCCCATGCCTTTTAAACATTTTCTCTGAGAACTTTGTGAGCCATATCATATTAAAACTAATACAAATCTCGGAGATTAATTAGTACAGGGATTTTATAACATTTCTTTAAAAGGCTGAACCTTTTTTAAAAATGAAATTATATGAGAAACCCCATCATATGAAATTGGAAGCAATGTTAGCTACACTGATTGACCTCGGAGACTAGAGCAGGCAGAAGCCAATAGCCTCCATGCTCTTTCTTTCTGCTGCCCACCTCTCTCCCTGATGCTGGCATCTCCAAAGAACCTTAGGACTCCATAGGACACTATTAGAAAATTATTGAAAGTCCAAGCCCCAGAGGACTTACACTTGTCAACACAGAAGTGATCTTTGAAATACTGTACTGTAAGCATGACTAGAAATGATGGTAGTAAAATTATGTATTCAAATTAAAGTCTAAAAATGACTATTCATATAATATCATCTCTTTAATGGGTCAGAGTATTCTAGCAAGGAAGCTGATGTAATAATAGTGTCACAGGAAAGCTGGGTAAATGCACTGTGTAACTGAGCATGGTACTGTTCGTTAGAAAAATCTACATCTCACTTCATCCTTTTTCTTAAAGTCACTTATTTTTTAAGACTTCAAGTGACAATATTGTTCTTGTTCTTTTAATGACAATTTTCTGTGTTTCTTCAAATTTCTTCCCTTATGTTTTTACTTATTTTTTAATTCTAGATATTCATATGGAGCTTTATTACCAAGTTACAGCAATTCATTCTTTTAAAATGTATTTACTTAAAGCACTTGATTTTTTGATGAATAGTTAATATTTAGTCCACAAGGTAGTATATGAAAAATAACTCTCCCCTAAATTATGTTATTTATAGAAAATATACGTTATAAGACTTCTAGGATCTTCTAAAGATACTTCTAAGATCTCTGAGACTTTCTTACTTGACTTGATTTTTGGTTGTGTATAAAAATGATGATGTTTGTATATTGAAATTTAAATTGATGGCACAATGAGAATACATGAATTGCACATAAGTAGTACTAGGAAAAAGTCTCTAGGAATTAACAGGATTTTAGCCAATAGTGAGCGAGATATACAATACATTTCACATAGAAAGTATAAATCTGGCTACAATCATACTGTAATAAGTACTGCAAAAGAAAATTTGAAAGACAATACTCTACCTCGCATTGAAATGAATGCCCACTGTCATCAGCAGCACTATTTACTGTATGAGTAGCTAGCTGTGGACAGTTGTTTGGCTAAGTGAAGCACCTTCGTCACTTGTCTGGTAGGACACAGAATGACACAGCAGTTCTACAAGTTATCAAGTGTTGGTGAGCAATTTATTTTCTCTTTAATACACAGTCTCAAACTATGGACTTCAAGGAAGACTGGAAGAGAAAATGACTTCTTTTTTAACTGGTTACTTTGTCTTCTGCAAAAAGACTATCAGTAAAGCAACAAAGATAGGAAAGTTGAACAAGTAAGAAAGGCTGGAAAGACCATATAGGCCAAGCTTGTCCAACCCATGTCCCTGCAGGCTGCATGTGGCCCAGGATGGCTTTGAATGTAGTCCAACACAAATTCGTAAATTTTCTTAAAACATTATGAGTCTTTTTGCAATTTTTTTTTCTCATTGGCTATCATTAATGTTAATGTGTGGTCCAAGACAATTCTTCCAATGTGGCCCAGGGAAGCCAAAAGATTGGACGCCCCTAATACATGCCAACCAAAGCTATTATAAACTACAAAAAAAGAGACTTAACTAAACAAACTGTATTTCCTAAATTTCCTTCCCAACCCCTATGGACATACTGACAGTTTCCCAGGATTTCAAGCAGCAAGTCTGACAAGTGTGACTTAGTACTACCATACATGTTAAGCATCTGGAAGTTTTTAATTTGAAAAACCCCAAACCTCTAGCATTGAGAAATTACTTCCATAAAGAGACCAGGACTTTTATGTACTTGCATATAATTTCCTCTGTACAAAATTATTTAATGATCCAAGCTTTAGCTATTTCTGAGGACACTTTCCTGAATATTGGCTTGGTTCTGCAACCAAGTTCTATATGAGGAATGCTATATATTGGTGGTAAAATTTATTTACCATTTTTGGAATTTTTAAAAAAAGGTTCATTTATTTTTATAGCAAAAATGCCCTTGAATGGAGAAGTCTGAGGTATACTTTCTGTATTCTGTGGGTGAGTTCATGACACATTAGAGTCAGAATGTGTTTTATTCTTTTAAGCTTTCATCTTTTTGAGCAGAAAACCCTTGCTTCCATCATCAATCCTCAAGAAGAAATCTCAGAGGAATTTTATAATCAGTAACACGTATCCCCTGTATATATGTATCATACATCATTTTTTCTCATCATTTTCAAGTTATTACATCTGTACTTTTGTTTATTTTTAATCATATACTGCTAGCATTTTAAACATTCACACTGTTTCACAATTATAGGATGTGATGAGAATAATGTTCATTGGATTCCTAAAAAACCAAGAGTAAATACAGCAAACAGGCCCTTAATCAACAAGCATTGCCCTAACGTGATCCGTGGTTGGCAAGCAGAGTGGACAGGATTGTCTTTGGGAGGTAGCCATATAGCTATGAAACTACAAAAACAGAGGATGGTCTGTGTTCCTAAATAAGAACCCCATTCTACTCAGGGGGCTCCCCTATCTTCCCTCCCTTTCTCTAGCATGGATAGAACCCCTATTTTGCCTCCATTCTGTTGATGACACTTTACCTGGATTACTGTCAGCTTCTGATTTGGAGCTTCATCACCCTTGGGTCCCAAAGCCTCTAGACCTTTCCTGGGCGATAGCTATATTCATGATTCAATTTAGCAGCATAACTGAGAAAACATCAATGGCAAATATCAATATTTCTCCCACATTTCAAAAAGTAGCTGATTATTTTCTCAAAAATTACTGTTAAAATATAAATTTCGAAAAATAAGAGTTTCATACAGATGTAAAATTAACAAGTGTTAAAGATTTTACTTAAATCATTAAAGAAGGAACTAGTAAGGTGTTATAACCAGTTCAAAGGAGAGTTTAAAGACATACATATTTTTAGTTCAGAAATATTGAAATAGATGTACAAAGGGAGGCAAAACGGACTTTTTCACAGTGGGAAGTCAGTTATACTGAGAGTTTGCATGTCTATAGATAAAAGTAATTTTGTTTTTCTATTAATTATCTACAACTTACACAGTTATAAAATAGCTCTCAAAGAATCAGAATCAGATACATAGGAAAGATGTACTGTAGACAATGCATAGTTTTCCATAGGTGTACAAATTTTTTCCTACATTACCAAAGCAACTACACAGGAAACAGTTCTTTAGGTAAGCAAAAAATTTTGTATATATATATGTGTGTGTGTGTGTGTGTGTGTGTGTGTATATAATTTAGTATTCCTGGTAGTAATGATGATTGTTTATTATTCTGTTTCCTTTCATATTCCTAACCTATGGATTTGGGGGACTGAATGTTTTCATTTCTGTTAAAATTAGTTATTTAAAAGACAGTTCCTGTGAGTTTGGACTTTATATACTTTATCTGCTAGGCCCATGCGGTGGTGCTAATCGCTATGCTTGCATTACTGGTGTGATTTACATCAGTGTAAAATGGAAAATTGTAACACTGACAATTTGTTTGAGGCAGACACCACTTTGGAAGACACTGCTTCCTGTATTTAGGTACCAATGAATAGTTCCACTAATGTTAAAGAAGGAGTTGCTGACCTCACTTTGTGTTTTGGAAAATTATGTACAGGCAGTTACATTAGCCTTTCTCCCTTTTCTGTACTTCCAGGGAACCACCCTATTAATAATAGTGCCCATTATAAATATTTAATATAAAAAAACCAGAAAAGTAAGATAACAAAGGGGTTAAAGAGCATCTTTGATCATAATGGATTTTGCAGGGAACCACATTGTGATTAGAAAAGAAAATATTTGTGAGTAAATCAATTCCATGCTCCTGTCTTATATTTTTCACTGTGTGTATTTAGCAACAGAGCAAACAGAGCATGTTATACCAACTCCATTACTGTATTTAAAATTTTGAACTCATAAATGATGTTTGTTTCTACAAAAATATCTAGCCTTTTTCTTTTTCACTAGCAAGAGATGTAGAGGAGGAAATCCTTAGTTATTCCTGGGCCTGAGTAAGGCTGAGGAAGAGGAAGGACTGAAGGAACTTTTTGAATGGAGAAACCATTCATCTGTAGACTGCATTTGCCTGATATGAGCATATGGTTGCCTCTGGGATTTTACGCTGCTATTTTGGCCCTCCTGGCTTTGACCTCAGATATCTCATCTCCTAGTTTGTTTTTTTCTTGGATACTTCCAGCCAGTTCCCATCTTACTCATGCATGTGTTGTTGCTTCAGAGAACATTGTTTTTAATCCATACTTCGAAAGATTTGTTTGCCTATTCTTGGCCCATATGTCTTCCATTGGTCTGCCTTGTTTGATCTTGCTTTACCTCTTCTACCCACATGCAACCCACTTTATCAGCTCCTCAAACAGCTTGGCCTTAAGCTTCCTAGGTATGTGGATGCTCTCCTCTGCTCTTGCCTGTCTCAGTTGCTGCCACCTTTTGGCTGAGGCAACTTGGATTCTGGCAGAAGAATGGCTGAAGCTAGATGATGGCCTTGCCTGTACATTCTAGGAAGAAAGTATGTCAGAATAGGGGCTATGGGTGAGGGGAATCCATTGAAACTACAGGTGGGTTGGTGGGTTTTGTAGGGAAATATTTATCTTCATTTAAAAGCAAGTTACATTCTGGTTGTCTCATACTACTAGGTGGAGGAGGGATTAATTATAAATATTAAACATTTTAGATATTAGTATTTAAAAATGATATATTGTGGATGGTAACTGACTTCTGGTATTACCTAATGCCAGTTGACTCTGGTGAAGGTGAAAGGTCATGTGTATAGCAGCCTTTAAAAAATTTTTTTATTCAATTAAATAATAAAATGTTTATTGTGACTTACTGTGGGTGAAACCCTGTGCCAAATGCCTGACTGTTTAGGGAAATAAGTAGGCTGCTAAACCCTACTTATTTCTTCACCTAAACATTAGGTGAAGAACTAATGGTGTCAGATAAGCAGACTGAAGACTGCAATAGAATTAATAGTTACAAAAGTATGGCCTGTAGCAAACCATATCCAATTTTAATGGATTTAAAACTACAATGATAATTGGTATTTGAACTTATAATTCCAGTTTACTTTTCATGATTTCAAAAATAGTAACATGTTATCAGAGAAATTGGTATTTGGATTTTTGTGTGTGTGTGTATTATGATACTTTGCAGAAATGCTGCTAACACACCAATGAGATGGTTTTTCTGGAGATAAATGATCTCTGCCAGTTGTTAGGTCAACTGTCACATTTTTAACTCCTCCCCAAGATGCCTTCTGGCAGTTATTGGAGCCTTGCTGGCTCTCCTAAATGTTGGATCAGACTCTATGGTCATGTTTTCTAGCGAAGGCAGAATCTCTGGGTCTTGGTTAGACTCCCTTGGGTTGTGAGACCAGAGATCGAATTAGGTGGCCTTCAGTAACAGTGGTATACAGATTTTCAGCCTTCCCATTATTGATATTTTGGGTTGGTTACTTCTTTATTTTTGGGGGCTGGTCTGTGCGTCATAGGATGCTTAGCAGCATCCTTTGTTTCTATCCACTAGATGCCAGTTGCACTCCTTGGCTTCCATAACCAAAACTGTTTCCATATCTTGCCAAATGTCCCAGAGGAAGCAAAAATCATTCCCAGTTGAGAATCATTCTTTACTTATTCCCAGTGAATGAAAAAGGCAAGAATATATACTCTGCAGCTAGTTCTCTTAGAAGAACAGGAAATGAAGGGTAGTCAGAACAGTCAGGATATATGATCATCTTCTCACCGGGAGGCATCCATTATAGTGCCTGCTGGGGCCTAAGAATTTTATTTCTATTTCTATTGTTTTATCAAAGCCGTTCTTTCCTCTACATTATAGCTGCTTCTGTTGCCTTATGCTCAAGGTGTACCTCAAGGTTGAACTCTTTCTTTGTGTTTGATGATAGTATTGTTATTATTATTAAATGATCCATGCATATAACAAAAATACAAAAATTTGAATTAAAAGTGGCACACAATATCCCATCTCTCTTCAGAGGTGTCTATTGCTGTAGGTTGTTGCATATTTTTCTAACACAAATGGATTTGCATCATTATTTTTGAAGGCTATACACTATTATATGATTGTACCACAGTTTAATAGGATGACAGATAACTTTTGAAAGTGCAGATACTATTTCCTGTTTCTAATTTTTCTGTTTCCTGAGGAAAATTACTTTGATTCCTACTTCTATTCCACCAGCTTCAAGCTGTATATGTGGGAGCCCAGTCAATTCTTCCTGACTAAGATATTACTGATGTGGTATGCTGCTGATAAATGCTTAATCACTCTCAAACAAACAAACAAACAAAAAAAAACAAAAAACAAAACAAAAAAAACCCAACAAACAACAACCCAACTCTGATTTGTAGCATTTGCAAGTTTTTCGGGTGTAAATATCCTACCAGGATTGATTTCAGGTTAACACAGTAGCGTTAGGAAGTGATATCTGAGTGTTTATTAGCTTTGCTTTTAGAGTAATTTTTAAATAGTAAGTTTATAAAATTTGTTTTAATAATCACTGTGTTTAACAATGGGCTTGCAAAATCCTGAAAGCTGAACCATCAGCTCTCTCGAGTCAGCATTCAGCTTCTCACAACCACTGACACTGATAATCCCTTTTTTAGATGGTGTGAATTGCATTATTCGTCATAATGTTGTCTCCAAGGGACAACGCTGCCTTGGCTAGAATTTTAGGATCTCGGTGTTGGAGAGAGTGTGTTTGAAAGTTATCTAGACATACATTACATTTGATACTTGAATTCCCTTGGTGACATTCTGGCTATAATAGTTGGTGACATAAGTCATTGAATTTATTATTATCATTTGAAATAGAGCTTTCAATTTTGGACAATTTGTTAGAAAACTTCACCTTTTTGTTAGGTTGAAATTCTTCTCTTTATATAGCATGGATCATTTGATTCTGTATACCATTCTTGCTCTACATCATAAAAAACAAGTTGAGTACCTCTGTACTATGATAACTCTTCAAGTATTTAAAATGACCTATTATATTTCCTATCGATGGCTTTATTTTTAGAATAAATTCCCTTAATTCATTCAGAGGTTCAAGCTCATCTATTTCTTTCTTAAATTTGTGCAACTGATTCTCAATGAAGCTCCAGATGTGGCCTGACAGGTATATGCAAGAATGGGAGAGAAAAAAAACTTCCCTAGTTCTAGAAACTATACTGCTAACTAAGCAGACTAAAATTATAATAACTTTCTTGCTGGTCTCATAATTCTATTGGCTGATACTGAATTTAGCACTGATGAAAATCCTGAAGTTTTTTTTTTTATACATGCTGTTAAGTCCTGTCTTCCTCACTCTTTATTGTATAGGTTATTTTTTTTCCTGGGTGGGGCATAGGGGGGACAAATTCAAGACTACATATATATTTTTATTAAATACTTACCTGTGTTTATAAAACCTAAATCCGGCCTTGTCAGAATTTGTTGGAATAATTATTCTTTCAATAAATTTCCAGCTTCCTTTGCCTTCATGTGACTTGGAAATTTGATGAAAACTGACTAATGGTGTTTTCTTCTGATTCTGTAATAAAATGCCTAAGCATGAGAAAGTTCAGCACAGAGCCCCATGGCTTTCTGGTAGTTTTTCTCTTTTAGTTGCCAATAATCTATTTATGAACACCTTTGGAATTGCTTTTTTACAGTGATCCATTTACTTAATTGTCTTCCGTGCATTGCAGTGCTTTCAACTGTGTTCCTCAGAGCACCATTGCTTTTTCTTTTCTTTTCTTGTTTTTGACGGAGTCTCACTCTGTCATCCAGGCCAGGCTAGAGTACACTGGTGCGATCTTGGCTCACTGCAACCTCTACCTCCTAGGTTCAAGTAATTCTCCTGCCTCAGCCTCCTGAGTAGCTGGGGTTACAGGCACATGTCACCATGCCTGGCTAATTTTTGTATTTTTAGTAGAGACAGGGTTTTGCCATGTTGGCCAGGCTGGTCTCAAACACCTGACCTCAGGTGATCTGCCTGCCTCGGCCTCCCAAAGTGCTGGGATTGTAGGCGTGAGCCACTGCACCTGGTCCCATTTCCTTTTTATTGTTAACAAATGTTGTAAGGAAGAAGGTTTTCAAGATCAAATAAATCAGAGATACACTAAATTAAACACATATACGCAGATTTATTTACTGTAGGTTTTGTGCCTTGTGAATCTCCAGACTGGAGAATATAATATAGCATGTTTTCCAAACGTTTTTGGTCATAGAACACTGTTTTTTCCCACTTAGATAAAATAATATAACTAATAGTAAACTGTTCTGTGGGTTGATAGATGTTTTCCACTGGGGATATTTGGAAGGAAGTAGTTTGGAGGTTTGCAGAACTTTAGCTGAGATAGTCTAAGGTTAGTAAAGAAAGTGTTTCTCAACTTGCAGAAGTAGGGCTTGATGAGTTTCTAGAAAGCAGGAAGAAATGGAAGAGAAGGGGAAGAAACATTAGTATAAATGAAGATACTCTGGGTTGGACTAAAGTCTAAAGCCAGATGGCAAACTCAAATGTCAGACAAATAACACACTTGTGTGAAGTTTGTTAGACTAGGCTATCTTGTCAGCAGATTGGATTGTAAGACCTACCTAAAAGCATTCAAGTAATTTTTAAAAACACGTTGCTAGCTGATGGGGCTCACGCCTGTAATCCTAGCACTTTGGGATGTCTAGGTGGGAGGATCACTTAAGCCCAGGAGTTTGAGACTAGCCTGGGCAACATGGTGAGACCCTTTCTCTTAAAAAAAAAAAAAGAAAAAGAAAAAGAAAAAAAATTAGCCTGGTATGGTGGCACATGCCAGTAGTCCCAGCTACTTGGTGGGCTGAGGCAGGAGGATTGCTTGAGCCCAGAAGTTCGAGGTTATATGAGCCATGGCCATGCCACTGCACTCCAGCCTATACAATAGAGTGAGACCCTTTTTCTTTAGTGAGGTCTAAAGCCTGAACTTTTGCTTTTTGTTCAGTGACCCAACTCAGCTATAGCAGCTCTCTAACTCCAATACACAGAGATATTTTCAGTTTGGAGAAAAAAAGAAGTAACTTATATTTTATATAAATTTCTCCTTTTCAACTCAATTATCCTCTCTACTTAATGCTGCTTAGTTTTTGTGTGTGACACATTTCAGAGTATACAGCTTGTTCTTATGTTCATTAAGAACATTATAGTATTTTTCTTTCCTTAAAAATATGATCTTTATCCTTTTTTTCTTCAGTGCTTTACCATGCATAGAGCAATAGTAATAAAGTTTAGATAGTAACTAGTCATAATTAGGTACAATAAATATTTTAGTTTCATCAAAGCCTTTTATGTATAGTCTGAATCAAGTAGCCTTAACAATACATAGCTTAAGTGAGTGTTCTCAAGACTTCATATCGGCCGGGCGCGGTGGCTCACGCTTGTAATCCCAGCACTTTGGGAGGCCGAGGCGGGCGGATCACGAGGTCAAGAGATCGAGACCATCCTGGCTAACACGGTGAAACCCCGTCTCTACTAAAAATACAAAAAAATTAGCCGGGCGTGATGGCGGGCGCCTGTAGTCCCAGCTACTCGGGAGGCTGAGGCAGGAGAATGGCGTGAACCCGGGAGGCGGAGCTTGCAGTGAGCCGAGATTGCGCCACTGCACTCCCGCCTGGGCCACAGAGCGAGACTTCGCCTCAAAAAAAAAAAAAAAAAAAAAAAAAAAAAAAGAGACTTCATATCTAGAACACAGCAAACTTAATATATCTGCATGCATGTTGATAATTACCTATAGGTGGAATTACTGGTTCTAATTTTATGAACCCATAATGTGAACAGCTAAATGGCACATTAGCCAGGGAAAGAAAGTTCTGATCTCCAGGTATCCCCACCAGCACTGTGGTGAACTCTCAAAGGCAGGGTGACATAACCATAGTATAAATGATTAGCAAATGATATTGAAGAATATCTTTAACAGTTCTTGACTCTATAAATAGTTAAATGGCACCTTCTCAGAATTCCTACCAAAATCTCAGTTCATTTTTCCACTGTACCACAAATCAGTGATGTTTTGTTGGGTTCAGCTTTGTCTTTTTCATTATTTTTTCTCATTTTTATGCAACACCTTTTAGTTCTTTTCCACTTCTGCTACTGGCTCCATTTTTGTGCCATAGAGGGGAAAACATTGTAGTTATCTAAGATCAAAGGAGTATCTTTGTTAATAATAATCACTCTTGATGTTTTGTCCTGAAGGTTTTGCAGGAACTTTCATTTCTGTTGTTCTTACTCTTTGGGGAGCTGGATTTAAAACCCAGCCAGAAATCCATCAACATTTTACTGTGTTTTTTAGAGTAGCTGAAAAATTGCTTAGTATGAATGTCAGTGTTCATATTAAAAAAATGATTTCGTTGAGAGATGAACTAGCTTTAAAAACAAATTTGAAGCAAAAATATAATTTAACTGTGCAAATCATCATTTTTCCCATTGGGTTGGTTTTCTGCTGCCTGCAGCATGGCATAATGACATACACCCTTAGGCTCAGCTAGGAGAATTTATGATTATATTAACAATAGCACATTCGACTGTGACTTAGAGCACTCACTGTTCTTGGGGAAAAGTGATTTTAAGGAAGTAAGTTTAGTAGTATAACAAACAAAAGTGCTTATGTTGCTCTAAAATAAAGGTATAGTTTTAAAAGAAAACACCCTCTTATAGTTATCTTTGCTTTAGCATTACTCCTTATTAACTAGATGGGTATAATCTTTTAGACCAGTTTTCTTCAAAATGATTAGATTAATAACCATGGAATAAACATTTAAGAACTTGGAAGTGGCTTTTTCTGTTATTGAATGCTATTGAGCTTTGTGCATATAAAATATGGTTTTGAGTAGATTGTTAGTAGTTAACAACCATCGTTATCCCTTTAGTCACAACCAGCTCATATCCAGGTGCCTTCTAGAAGGGACTGTCTGATCACCTAAACATTCCTAAGGTGGTTTGACTGGTGGAGTGCTAGTAGAAGTTAAAATTTCTACTGTTTGATTAAAAAGGAGCCTAAAATGTCAAAATAACTGTTCTTTCCATCCCTCCCACTCAAAAAAAATCTTGTTTATTTGGAATTTAGATTTTTTTTTTTTTTTGCCATTTTAAGGAAAATAACGGAATTGTAAAAATATAGGAGCTGATGTGGAAGTTTGTTCAAGAAAACAGTTTTTGGAGAATGACTTTAAGTCAATTTATAACAACCTTTGTACTGTATGGTTACTTGATGGCATTCTGGCTAATCAAGAAAAGTTAAGCAATTCCCTGATCAGCTTTAGTTTAATTATAATTTTATTCTTTGAAAACTAGTGAATGGTAACTAGTATATATATTGCTTGTAGTTAACTACACTTATTTAGAAGAGTCCTTTGCATACTGTTTTGTAAAGTGTTTTCTTGTACTCTCCCAATTAATTAATTAACTTCTTTTCCTATTTAATATTAAAGTCTAACATTTTAAGATGTGCTTCCTTTGTCTATCTACATATTTATATCTGTTATATCTATAGCTACATGTGTATGTAAACACATACATTTTGTTGAACCATTCAAATGTAAGTTGTAGATATTATGACACTTTACCATTAAGTATTTCAGCCACTTTGGGAGGTCGAGGTAGGTGGATCACAAGGTCAGGAGTTCGAGACCAGCCTGGCCAACATGGTGAAACTCCATCTTTACTAAAAATACAAAAAATTAGTTGGGTGTGGTGGTGCATGCCTGTAGTCCCAGCTACTCGGGAGGCTGAGGCAGGAGAATCACTTGAACTCAGGAGGCTGAGGTTGCAGTGAGCGGAGATCTTGCCATTGTGCTCCAGCCTGGGCGACAGAGCAAGACTCTGTCTCAAAAAAAAAAAAAAATCAAAACAAGTATTTCAGCATGAATTATCTAAAGATATAACCACAATACTATAATCATACCTAAGAAAATAATTTCCTAATGTCATCTAATATTCAGTATATATTCAGGTTTCCACCATGGTCTCATGAATGTCTTCATAGCTAACTTTTCTCCCCCAGACCAAGATCTATTCAAGGTTTGTGCATTGTATTTGTTAGAACGTTCTATGTTCTCAATTTATTTGTTTATGCATGGTGTTATTTCACTTGTCTGCTATTCCTTATGTTTCCCGTAAACTTGGTAAGATTCAGGTTAAACATTTTTGGCAAGAATATTTTATAGATGACGCTGTCTCATCTTTTGCTGCTTCAATATCTGAATAGAATTCCATTGAATGGATGTGTAATTTTTAAAATAGTCTGAGTTGATGGGTATTTGAGGTGTTTTTTGTCTCTAAACTTCTTCTGAACATATAGTAATGCACACTGGTGATCAGGAGAAAGGAAGCCTCAACATTTAATCATGTTGTCATTTTCATTGTTCAGTCCTGCGAAGTGTTTAACATTTTTAATTTTTATCTTTGTTTCTATAGCAGACCCAGATAGACCAGTCCAGGTAGTGCAGGCCAAACTTGTGGGAAAGCTCTGGGAACTCTAGTTTCCTCATAAGACAAAGTAAACCCTTTGCTAGATCTTAGACCCTGCCTCATCTTTCAGTATCCTAAGGATCATCAGATTGAGAATTCTTTATTAGAGCAGACTGTTCATGTTGCTACCCCAAATGTAGAATTTTCAGAACTGATTTGGTCTACAGAAAACAAATGTAAGATAGGAAATTAAAGCTCCAGGATGCTGGAGAAAAAGGAAATGTAGATACATAGTAGAATAAAGGGCAAATGTTCACACGGTTGTTGTGGATATGGCTCATTAACAAAAAATAATTAATACAATTGATAAAAGCTTTTCAACACGTGTATGTGCCTATGTACACATTTATCTTTTATATTATTTACTTTTATAAACATTTTACTTCTCAAAACTCACAGTTTATTTCTAATTATGAGAGAGGTATATTTTTTATTTTGATTGATTGAGACAGGGTCTTGCTGTGTCGCCCAAGCTGGAGTGCATTGGCACAATCAGGGCTCACTGTTGCTTCAAAATCCTGGACCCAAGCGATTCTCAGCTCAGCCTCTTGAGCAGCTGGGACTGAGGTGTGCAGATTAGCCAGACCTGGCTAATCTTCTAATTTTTTGAAGAGATGGAGTCTTTATTTTGCCCAGGATGGTCTCAACCTCCCAAAGCACTGGGATTACTGGCGTGAGTCACTGCACCCAGCCGGAGAGGTATATTCTTTAAAAATCCTAAAATTCCGTTCTTTCTGGCCAAACACAAAATCTGTTGCATTCCTGGGTCCTTGACTCTGAAAATCTTACAGTAAGCCATATAATTAATGCAGAAATTAAAATAGAATTGTGAACCAGTTACAACAAATTGGAGGATTAACTGATTTTTTGATGTGGTCTGGGTGTCTGTGTCTCCCCCCATCCCCCCGCCCAAAACTCATATGTTAAAAATGAATCTCCAGTGTGATAGAATTAAGAGGTAGGTCTTTCGAGAGGTGACTAGTTCATGAGGACAGAGGCCAGATAAATTGGATTAGTGCCCATATAAAAAGGTCCCTAGGGAGTTGACGTGCCCCTTCCACCATGTGTGAACACAGCTACAAGGTGCCATTCAAGAGGAAGCAGGCCCTCACCAGACACTGAATCTGCTGGCACCTTGATTTTCGACTTCCCAGCCTCCAGAACTGTGAGAAATAAATGTTAATTTTATAAGCTACCTAGTTTATGGTATTTTTGTTAGAACAGCCTAAAGGACTAAGAAGCTTTTCTTAAAAATGAATCATTTGTGAAGAGAGAGTCCTTTAAGGGAAGTGAACATTATGCCGAGTCACCAAATTCTTCATAAACAGAATTGAAACTAGAAGGTGTTCCGTGGGGACAATATTCTTGTTTTAACTAAGTCATTAACAGAAGGCAATTTCCTGCAATTAGCCAGACCTAAGTACTCAGTGTATTGTATTGTAAATTTTCATAAGAATACATTTCATATATATTTGATAGTATATTTAGTTTTTCAGAATACTCAAGGAGCTGGTCAATGGACCTTCAGCTCTACAAATGTAACTTTCTTAGGAAAAACATATGAAACATTTTCCAAATAATTGTAGGACTAAATTCAATACAAATTAATAATTTAAGGCATCCAGCCTTTTTCTTTGATGAAACTGCCAAATATTTCTTTTTGTAAGATACCATTTCAGCATATAAGAAATATGAATGCCAGACAAAGGATATAATCACTGAACATTTATAAAGCTACATAGCTGCATGTTCTCTGACAAGTAGATTATGTTGGATTTGAAATTATATAGATCAAATTCTATTTCTGTGCTGTAGAGAGGTGACCTGAATAGATATGCTGATTCAGCTCAAGCTCATTAAAGTAATAGCACTTCTTTTTTTTTTTTTTTTTTTTTTGAGATGGAGTCTCGCTCTGTTGCCCAGGCTGGAGTGCAGTGGTGTGATCTCGGCTCGCTGCAACCTCCGCCTCCTGGGTTCAAGCGATTCTTCTGCCTCAGCCTCCTGAGTAACTGGGACTACAGGTGTGTGCCACCATGCCTGGCTAATTTTTTGAATTTTTAGTAGAGATGGTGTTTCACCATGTTAGCCAGGATGGTCTTGATCTCCTGACCTGGTGATCCACCTGCCTCGGCCTCCCAAAGTGCTGGGATTAGAGGCGTGAGCCACCATGCCCGGCCAATAATAGCACATTTTGTTTGCAGTTCTAGAAATGGGAAATTATATTTACATGCAAGTCATGGTGTAACATAATAATAAAATGTATTAATTGGGCCAGAAAACTCAAATATTGGACTGTAGAATCAGAAATGGATACATAGAAATCCTATATAATCTAAGTTCTCTGGAAGATTCCCAGGGTATTTACTATTAAGTGAAATTTTTCTGTGATTTAATGTGTTGGTATTTTCAACAAAGACTCTTATTTGTTGTTTGAAGTGTATGAAAATACAGGTTGTCTGGGGACGTTGTTCTGATATTTTCATATAGGACAAATCTAATTTAGTTGCTAGATACTTTCAGAAGAGAAAATTTTTAAAAAATCTGTTTCAAAACTGAAGAATTCAGTTAAGATTTTTCCTCCCCCACTCTCCAGCTCCCACCCTAGCCCCACTCTTGCTTTCTGTCTTTCAACCAGACTAATTACTTGAAGCAACTGCTTGTAATCTGTGACTTTTAACAAAAGCTCTAAATTAGTATGAATATATGGATAATAATGGACTTTATACACAAGTTTCTCTCTGTTTGGTTAAATACATGGTCATTGAGGAAACAGAGTTCCTAAATTCTATTGAAGTTTTTAATCATCCCTTTTAGAAGCATGGAGAGAGGGATACAAGGAGAAGGCTAAGGGGGAGTAATTAATGCAATATTAATAACAATATTGTTCCTGGAACAAAGTAAATAGTAGTTCTATTACATGATGCACAGTTTGAATCATGCATGCAGTATTTTGTTTTGTTTAGAACGAAATGGTTACAAACTAGAGCAGTTCCAGGCGGGAGCAATGAATATGAAAGCATCTAAAATTTATCTTGTAGGAATAACAGCAGAAGAGAATGGAAACATTTAGCTTGCAAAGGACAAGAGCTAGAAGTGGTTGGTGGTAGTGAGGTTAAGGAAAGTGTGGTGGTTGTCTTCCAGTGTGTGGTGGGCTATTTCTACTACAGGGCAGAACTTGGGTCCTGGAGTGGAAATGAACAGGGAGCACATTTCTGTTGAAAATAAGAGAATTTTTTCCCGTCTAACAAGGTTGTTTAAAAATGGCTTTCTTTTCATGTGGTGGGCTTGCCATCATTGAGAGAATTCAAGAATTGCAGTACAGAGCAATTCCTGCCTAGACCACACAGACTAACTGAAACTGTTACCCTGAAACTACTCTATGACTGACACCAGCCGCTAAAACCCTGAATGTTTCCTTCCCTAACCTCTTCTACCCTGTTGGAGATCCTGCTAAGGCTTCTTCAAGGTGGTGCTCTCTTCTGCTCAGTAAGTTGAATAAAACCCAGTTTTGTAAGATTTCCCCTCAAAGAATTATACTATAAATAGTTATTAAGCACCTACTATGGCAAGTATTGTGTTAGATGTGTAAAAAATAAGACAATTTTTTTTTTTTTTTTTTTTTGAGACAGAGTCTTGCTCTGTCGCCCAGGCTGGAGTGCAGTGGCGCAATCTCGGCTCACTGCAACCTCCGCCTCCTGGGTTCAAGAGATTCTCCTGCCTCAGCCTCCTGAGTAGCTGGGATTACAGGCACCCATCACCATGCCCGGCTAATTTTTTGTAGTTTTAGTAGAGATGAGGTTTCACCATGTTAGCCAGGATGGTCTTGATCTCCTGACCTCAGGTGATCCACCCGCCTCAGCCTCCCAAAGTGCTGGGATTATAGGCATAAGCAACTGCGCCCGGCCAAGAAATAAGACAATCTTATCCTTGAGGGTTTATCATCCAGTAAGAACATGTAATGATAATTAAATGTTATCAGTTCTATGACAGCAGTATATATGGAGGAGAAGAGTGAGCAGGGAAGTCTATAGAAAAGGTTGTCTTTGAGTTCAACACTGAATAATGGGTAGGTGTTTGCCCAGTGGATTGAGAAGCAAGGGTGGTGGAGGGAGGTTGTGAGGAAGGAAAATGCTCACATGACTTTCTCTGAAAATGCTGTAGAAGGCCTCTTGCCATTTTGGCATCAGGGTGGTGGCTAGACAAACCCTAGGGACTCTGACAATTCAACAACCTTACCAAGTGATTGCCTTCTAAAAAAAACTTTACAGAGAGAAGCCTAATGTTGCACTCCAGTTTTAAGTTTGCCTGAGGTCAAATAGGAATAGTCGTTTCTATGAATATTTCTTGGAGAAAGAGTGAAGGAGAGAGGATCATTACAACTCTTTGAGAGAATGCTTGTTGGCATTAAAGAGCACTTGTTTCCAAGTGAAGACAGAAACCCTCAGCCATCCTCATTTCTTTTCCCTCAGGCGCCTTTGCATATTCTGTAGTTGACTACATTCACTGTTCTCTATTCTGTATGGCAAGTGGGTCACACATCTCTGTGTCACTTTATGCTGGGACACACTAATCTTTTTGTTAGGACATGATTGGTCACCTTAGCCTAAACCCTATGAAACCTCTGGGGAAAAATAGCTAGAGATGAACTTTTTATGTCACATAGCCGTCAGTTCAAAGCCTGTTTAGTGTCAGGGTTGAAGGAAACTATAATGGCTCGTGAGAAGAGGCTCACAGGGGGTCCTTTTTCAGGGCAAAAGGACAGATGGTTTTCTCTACTTGAGATCATACACAATACACAATAGACCCAGTACTTGCTTCCCAGCCATGCTACATGCACGCCTTCTTCATGAGGGGAACATACAATTTTGTAGACCCAGCGGGGGGACATTTACTCATTGCTACTGTTCTTTTCAGCTGTTTTGTTGGTAGGCTTAGAGTGCCCTTTTGTAGAGTGACAAAAAGAGGTCTTAATAAAACATTGGCTTCACAAAGAGGGCCATTGTGTATACATGTACCTTCTGTGTAAAAACTAATTTTGTGTTTTAAATACAATGAAAGGGAAGTTCAATAACCAAAAACTCTGGGTCTCAATTATTTGCGGTAATGTATGATCAATGGTTTTACTGTGCCGACACACACTGAAAATTTTCATAGAGAGAGTTAATTATTCGTGTGTTATATAAGAAGATTCACAGTATAATATTCTTAGGCAGTTTGTATTATAGACGTATGTTTTGTACCAGGCTATTAAATATCCAGTGTGCCAGTTTAACTTGCTGAATTTTGTAATTTTTTAATTATATATAAAATGTCATTTTCCAATTAATATTTTCAGGGGTCTTAAGTACTTTGTTTAATTTTAAAAAGAAAAAGATAGCTGTGCATATTTCTATGAATTCTTAAATTATTCGTTTTAACAAAAAGTAATTGGCAAGATAATTTTTAGCATTTTAAAGTGTCTATCTCTTTTCTTTAGGATATTTTGGCATATGTTCCAGATATTCAACAATGTTAATATAAAATATTAGATGGAAGACCCTCTATTAGCTATTCATTATATGGAAATAAATAATCTTTCCATAGTTGTTAACTAATCTGAGGAAATCATTTCTCTTTCTGTAAACCAGTCTAAAGCTAAAAAGAATAGCCGCTGATTTATTAGAATCTTATAAAATGATATATTTTTCTTTTCATCTGTTTTTGTTATGTCCATCCTTATGGCTTAGAAATTTGTGATGAAAGTAATTTGTACACAGAAAATTAGGGTATGTTTAATTAGAGAATTGGAAGAATAGACTTTGAACTTTTGATTATCTTTTTTTAATTGAAAATGTAAATAGAACATTTGATTGAAAGGAAAATAAAAGATACTTTGAAAAATTCAAAATGGTGCAATGTATATACAAAGGAATATGACACCATCCAAGATTGATTTTCAAGTGAGTGATACCAACAGTGTGTGCTCTGAATTCTGAGGAAAGAGGATTAATAGTTCCGTTTTTTGCCACCTATACCCATTACACGAGGGAATTGGATTAAATGATTTCCAACAAGTATTCCTGCTTTAAAATTTGGCTATGAAAGGGCAGTAACAACTTGGTGTATTTAAAAGATTCCTTACTTTGTTTTCATTTTTTTTACAGTTTATAATTGATCTCATATTGTCTTATTTAATTCCAAGCAATAACTTGGACAGTAGGTCTGACAGGCATTACTATCGCAATTTGCACATAAGAAAACTGAGGCTCAGGGGTAAGGCTCTTTGCCCAAGGTGGAGGTGTTAGTGTCTTATTTTTCTAATTATAAGGATGGGTTTTCTGCTGATGCACAGAGTGATTATTAGCCTTAAAATAGGATTGCTGTTGAACTGAGAAAGGTGGTCTTTAGTACTTTTGATAATATTGGAAACCACTGGGTCAAATATAATTGCTTTCAAGCAACTAATTATATCTATTCAGAAGTAATAATCATATGAGAACATATTGTTTTGACAAGTTGGCATTTTATCGTTTTCTAATAAACAAGAAATATAAAGGTTATATTACTTTTCTGTGTATTAACGATTATTGAACAACCTAATTTACTGATGTAGTTCAGTGCCAATTTGCTCCTTCTATAGGACTGTATAAGACTCTGCATGGCACTTAGCAATTTGAGGTACATTAAAATGTTCAATTATTAGCATCTAGTTTAATAAACAATTGGGGATATATTTTTTACACAATTAATTTTAATTAAAAAATCTCATTACCTTTTATTGGAAGATTTCTACTTAGTAATGAGGACAATTACTATAATCTTTGTTTTTTTAATCAATTGAGAATCTGGTAAGAAGGAAGTATCTTTTTTTTTTTTTTTTTTTTTTTTTTTTTTCCCAATTGCACAACTTCCCTGAATCTTTATTTTAAAAGTTTTCCATTCTAACTCTTCTCTTTATTTCTCTCTGTTTTTTTTTTAATACTCAGGAAAATTTCTCTAGCTCCTTCCATATCATATCCCACTGGTTTTATGATATTTTCCTTGAGCTTGTCTGGCTATTTTTCTTTCTCGTGTGTTAGTACTAACCTCTAAAATGAGATTTTTTTCTAAGCGAATAAGCCCAAGTCAATATCTCTATTTTTATCTCAAACACTAACCACGGTCCACGTGTTAAGCTACTAAATGTTCCCAAGAACTGTTTTTCTCACAGAAATCAGTCTAATTTATAGTTGGCCAAAATAGTGGTATTTTCCAATATCAGCAGCAAAGGAGCAAGGCACAGAACACAAAAGTGTCCAGATTTTTTTTTTTTTTTTTTTTTTTTTGATAGCTGCATGAAATTTTATTATTGTGGATGTTGTATTTTTTTTAATGATATTAGCTCCTATGCTGATTGCCTAACTCTTTTTTTTTTTTTTTTTTTTTTTTTTTTATTGATCATTCTTGGGTGTTTCTCGCAGAGGGGGATTTGGTAGGGTTACAGGACAATAGTGGAGGGAAGGTCAGCAGATAAGCAAGTGAACAAAGTTCTCTGGTTTCCCTAGGCAGAGGACCCTGCGGCCTTCCGCAGTGTTTGTGTCCCTGGGTACTTGAGATTAGGGAGTGGTGATGGCTCTTAACGAGCATGCTGCCTTCAAGCATCTGTTTAACAAAGCACATCTTGCACCGCCCTTAATCCATTCAACCCTGAGTGGATACAGCACATGTTTCAGAGAGCACAGGGTTGGGGGTAGGGTCACAGATCAACAGGATCCCAAGGCAGAAGAATTTTTTCTTAGTACAGAACAAAATGAAAAGTCTCCCATGTCTACCTCTTTCTACACAGACACGGCAACCATCCGATTTCTCAATCTTTTCCCCACCTTTCCCCCCTTTCCATTCCACAAAACCGCCATTGTCATCATGACCCGTTCTCAATGAGCTGTTGGGTACACCTCCAAGCCGGGGTGGTGGCCGGGCAGAGGGGCTCCTCACTTCCCAGTAGGGGCGGCCGGGCAGAGGTGCCCCTCACCTCCCGGACGGGGTGGCTGGCCAGGCAGGGGGCTGACCCCCCCCCACCTCCCTCCTGGTCGGGGCGGCTGGCTGGGCAGAGGGGCTCCTCACTTCCCAGTAGGGGCGGCCGGGCAGAGGCGCCCCTCACCTCCCGGATGGGGCGGCTGGTCAGGCGGGGGGCCGAACCCCCACCTCCCTCCCGGACAGGGCGGCAGGCTGGGCAGTGGGCTGACCCCCCCACCTCCCTCCCGGACGGGGCGGCTGGCCGGGCTGAGGGGCTCCTCACTTCCCAGTAGGGGCGGCCGGGCAGAGGCGCCCCTCACCTCCCGGACGGGGCGGCTTGCTTGGCGGGGGGCTGACCCCCCCACCTCCCTCCCGGACGGGGCGGCTGGCCGGGCGGGGGGGGGCTCCTCACTTCCCAGTAGGGGCGGCCGGGCAGAGGTGCCCCTCACCTCCCGGACGGGGCGGCTGGCCAGGCGGGGGGTTGACCCCCCCACCTCCCTTCCGGACGGGGTGGCTGGCCGGGCGGGGGGCTGACCCCCCCACCTCCCTCCCGGACAGAGCGGCTGGCCGGGCAGAGGGGCTCCTCACTTCCCAGTAGGGGCGGCCGGGCAGAGGCGCCCCTCACCTCTCGGACCGGGTGGCCGGCCAGGCGGGGGGCCGAACCCCCACCTCCCTCCTGGACAGGGCGGCAGGCTGGGCGGTGGGCTAACCCCCCCACCTCCCTTCCGGACGGGGCGGCTCGCCGGGCGGGGGGCTGGCCCCCCCATCTCCCTCCTGGACGGGTTGGCTGGCCGGGCGGAGGGCTGACCCCCCCACCTCCCTCCCGGACGGAGCGGCTGGCCGGGCAGAGGGGCTCCTCACTTCCCATTAGGGGTGGCCGGGCAGAGGCGCCCCTCACCTCCCGGACAGGGTGGCTGGCCGGGCGGGGGGCTGATCCCTCCACCTCCCTCCCGGACGGGGTGGCTGGCCGGGTGGGGGGCTGACCCCCCCACCTCCCTCCCGGACGAGGTGGCTGCCGGGCGGAGACGCTCCTCACTTCCCAGACGGGGTGGCTGCTGGGCGGAGGGGCTCCTCACTTCTCAGACGGGGCGGTTGCCAGGCAGAGGGTCTCCTCACTTCTCAGACGGGGCGGCCGGGCAGAGACGCTCCTCACATCCCGGACTGGGCAGCAGGGCAGAGGTGCTCCTCACATCTCAGACCATGGGCGGCCGGGCAGAGAGGCTCCTCACTTCCCAGATGTGATGGCGGCTGGGAAGAGGCGCTCCTTGTTTCCTAGATGGGATGGCGGCCGGGCAGAGACGCTCCTCACTTTCCAGACTGGGCAGCCAGGCAGAGGGGCTCCTCACATCCCGGACGATGGGCGGCCAGGCGGAGACGCTCCTCACTTCCCAGACGGGGCGGCAGCCAGGCAGAGGCTGCAATCTCGGCACTTTGGGAGGCCAAGGCAGGCGGCTGGGAGGTGGTTGTAGCGGGCCGAGATCACGCCACTGCACTCCAGCCTGGGCACCATTGAGCACTGAGTTAACCAGACTCTGTCTGCAATCCCGGCACCTCGGGAGGCCGAGGCTGGCTGATCACTCGCGGTTAGGAGCTGGAGACCAGCCCAGCCAACACAGCGAAACCCCGTCTCCACCAAAAAAATACGAAAACCAGTCAGGCGGGGCGGTGCGCGCCTGCAATCGCAGGCGCTCGGCAGGCTGAGGCAGGAGAATCAGGCAGGGAGGTTGCAGTGAGCTGAGATGGCAGCAGTACCGTCCAGCTTCGGCTCGGCATCAGAGGGAGACCGTGGAAAGAGGGGAGAGGGGAGAGGGGAGAGGGGAGAGGGGAGAGGGGAGAGGGGAGAGGGGAGAGGGGAGAGGGAGAGGGAGAGAAGGAAGTATCTTAGTGAGCCTGTGGCTATAGTGGATTACAAAGAAAGTAACACTATTTGTGGCATCTGACCTCTTTTCATCCCCTTTGTCTTTAGTTCATATACCCTCCTTCCCCTTTCCCATCCTCCCTTCCCCAGTTGATTTTTCATGGGGCATATATTGGGGTATTTCTAAAATGCAAATGTTATATAATGCTTAAATACCTCCATTCCTTCACCATTGCTTTTTGGATGAAACCAAATTGACCCTAACTTTCCTTTTCTGTCCCACTTGACACTGTACTTAATACCCAGCCATGGAGGCCTTCACTCCCTCAGACCTGCTGTATTCCTGTTGTGTGACTTTGTCTCCCCTGCCTGGAATGTTCAGCACTCTCATCCTCTGCCTGGTAAATGCCTACCCATACTTCATGACATGCTCAAATGTCAGTTCAGATGATAAGGCTCCCTGCAAATCTTCCAAGCATGGTTGGAAGCTCTATTAGGCCTTGATCCATTGCTCTTTATAGTAATACCACTTTGCATCTCAATTATTTATTTCTGGGCCTCTCTAACTCCCACAGTGCCTTGTCCATAGTACATACTTAACTTCCATTTGATGGAAAAACTCTGCTTTCAAAGAACTTTATGAACAGTTGGGAAATGAATACAAACACCAGTGAACACATATTACAAAGGAGATTATTTGGCTAATCTTAGCTAATACTCTCATAATTCTCTCTGTTCTATACCCATTACATGAGGGAATTGGATTAAATGATTTCCAGCATGTATTCCTGCTTTAAAATTTGGCTCTGAAAAGGCAGTAACAAGTTGGTGTATTTAGATAATGGCATGTAGCAAGTGGCAGTTCATTTACACAGTGTGGCACACATCAATGAACAATTTCATTCTCCTCTATGATTTTGTTGTAATATAACTGAAAAGAGATATAACTTTGATTTTTATTTTATTTATTTTTGAGACAGGGTCTCACTGTGTTGCCCAGGCTAGAGTGCTGTGGTGATCGTGGCTCATCGCAGCCTTGACCTCTCGGGCTCAGGTGACTCTTCCACCTCAGCCTCCTGAGTAGCAGGAACTACAGGTACACACCACCATGACTGGTTAATTTTTGTATTTTTTGTAGAGATGGGGTTTCATGTTGCCCAGGCTGGTCTCGAACTCCTAGGCTCAAGTGATCCACCTGCCTCAGCCTCCCAAAGTGCTAGGATTACAGGCATGAGCCACCATGCCCACCCTTGATTTTTAACTTTAAAAAAATTTACAAAAATGCACTTTATAACAAGTTGAATGAGAATTTACTGAAAATACCACTTACAATAAAAACATTGTTAGAATTTTGAGAGGAATTTTTTCCTGCAAATTCTTTGAAAAAGTTTACTGTGAGTACTATAAAATTATACACTTTTTTCCTCAGGTTCTTAACCCCCATCTTAAAATTTGAAGTAAGAAGGAAATCATTGGTATGAAAAATCACTGTGGTGTTCAGGGTTGAAGTTTTTGATGTAAAGAACTCCCTGGAAAGATACTGGGCAAATTTCTCTTCTGCATAGTTCATAGCATGTGACTGACACTCAATAATATTTAATATAATGAATTACGGAGGCTTTGAAAATTTAGGCCTCCAAAGAGCAAATCCAAGATGGTAGGTAGGATTTTCACATTACTGTGAAGACAGGGTGGATGTTGACATAGTTGGTCTTCTGGGAGTGCTTCATCACCTAAGTGAAAGAACCATATTCACCTAATTTATTTTACCAAGGGAAAGACTATTTATTCTCTTTATTAGCTGCTTATTTAAGGTCAAAGAGAAAAGAAGGCCGAAGGAAATATGTAATATAGTTTTCAGCTAGGTGAAGTAGAATTTAGTACACTATAAAATTGGGCATTTTCTCTTCCAACTTCCTTTAACCAAGAACCTTATTTTATTGACCTTCATTAAATTTACATTTTAGTTTTGCTTTTCTACATTACTAGGAAATTTGCAGCTAAGTATTTTTGTGTAACAATAATAATAAAAAAGAAAAATAGCATTATATTCAAAACTGATGCAAAAAGAATCTTGATTATTTTCCAATGAGGCAGCAGTGGTGTAGCCAGTGGAAGGGACTCAGGCTTTGGAACCAGATAGACCTGGCCCTAATTCTGGCTCAGCTATTTACCCACTCTCTGGGCTTGGCAAATTACTAAAATCCTTCCAGTCTCAGTTTCCTGATCCATAAAACTGAAAGGCTAATATCTGTTAGGAATTAGAAATAATGCATAGTAGGCATTCTAGCACAATGCTGGCCCATAGGAGGGGATTCAATAAGTGAGTTATAGTAATTATGCTGGTAAGATATTAGATAATTATGATCTTTAGATTCTAATTTTTATTGAAGTAATTATATGCCGTAGGTTTTCCAGGTGCCTAACACAGGACCTGACACATAGTATAGTCTCAAAAAATATTTACTGAGTAAATAAATGGGTTTAGTTTTGTGCAAAAGGGGCTTGGTTCCATATACTGTTAGTGTCACATGGTAAAATATGAGATCAGAGTAATTGAGGAACTCAAGAGTGGAGAAGTAACCAAGTGTGCCAAAATCCTTGAGATGTCATGAAGCAGTGCTAGACTGTATTCTCCAGGAGCAGGCTCTAGGAGAAGGACCTGCCCTTTAAGAATTTGCATCTTTATAGGGATGGGTGGAGGGATGGTAACAGTGAGGTAACCATGACGGAGGGAGCTACCGGAAGCCTCCTGGTTGAGAAGGTGATCTCCTTAGAATGAGGGAGCCTTTGGTCTCACAAGCTAGGCAGCTTGTTCTTCTGTTGAGCCAGCTCACACCGTTGGGGCTAGCTTTGCTGTGCCTCAAGGCATCTCGAGTTGTTTCCTTTGAGCAATGGAAGAAATCTTCTTTAGAAATTACTTCTTCTGGTTTATACATATTAGGTTATCATGATTGACATGTAATCTTTTTCATAAATGATAGTTTTAAATTTGCACGTCTTTGGCTCTATATACTTAATTTTAAAATATTTTGTTGTTTTTAAAAGGGTTACACAGGTTCATTGTACAGGAACAGAAAGGTAAAAGAGGTCCTACCCACCCCTAAGCCAAACTGCTCATCTACCCAGAAGAAATCGCAGTAACTGATAACTTGTGTGTTTCTCTAGAGGTGTCCTATGCATGCAAGTAGCTGTGTTCCATATCCTTTATAAACTTGGGCAGTGGTCGTCATTTTCTCACCTCACAACAACAGGAATTTACAGCATCAAATGGATACAAGAATCATGAAAAAATAGACATAAATGCTTATCTAATTTTAATAGTCTCCTGAAAAGAAAGCAAAGCAAAGAAAAAGGAAAATGTTCAGATTATTGCAGACATTCTTCAGTCGCCCAAATCTCTTAATGCCTATGCTATTACCTGTGACAAAAGTAATTGTGCTTTGATAAAACAATGTGCTCTTTATAATATATTGCAGATATTCACACCTCATTTTAACATGTTCAAATGTGAGTTTTCAATCAGTAAAATGACTTACTTGCAGTGCAGATTTTATGGTTAATTTAGCTTGACATTTTAAAGTTTTAGATTTCTCTCCAAATTATTTCTCCTACAATGCAAATTTTTTTTGTAATAATGAAGCGATCTTGACTGATGTATGTCATGACTAAGGAAAGACAATATAGACTAGATCCAAACGTCAGATGAAGTCAGATTTGATTAAAGCTCTTTTAGACTGTTTTATATAGGTCAAGTATCTCTTATCTGAGATGCTTGGGACCTGAAGTATTTCAGATTTTAGATTTTTTTTTTAAGTTAGAAATATTTGCATTATATACTTACAGTTGAGCATCCCTAATCTGGAAAATCCAAAATCTGAAATGCTCCAGAGTGTTTCTTTTGGACATCATGTTGGTACTCAAAAAGTTGTGGATTTTGGAGCTCTTCAGATTTCAGATTTTTGGATTAGGGATGATTCAACATGTACGATGTTATCCATAAAGGAGATATACTATACTGACTAAAGAAGAAACTGAAGAGTTAAAATATATTATTTGATTATAACACTAAAAACTTACAATGGAAATGCATTTAGTTTGATGGGAGACATTGAAGATTTTCTTTTAATTGGGTTATTTTCTAGTTTCTTTCGTTTGTTTTTCTTTTTTAGATTTCTGGATCTTTAGAAATACAATTGAATAGGAGAGAACATTTAATGTTTTGGATTGAAAATGTTTTTTGTGTACCATGACTTTAGAAAGCTTTTATTCAAATAACAGGTAAATGCAGGATTTAACCTGATTTATTGGGCTTTTAAAATTTTGCCAGTTATGGGAATGAGAATTTGCAGTATTATTTGTCACTAGTGCTCGATGAATGAGAGTTTCTGATACCATATTTATATCATTTTTCATAAACCCACAGAAAACTCAGTGGACTTTTCCTATCTGGTTTTAAGAGCTATAGGTTAGAATTTGGGTTCATTAGCCTCTCTACCAGAGAAAGGGCTGCATGCTGACATGACTTGGTTGCAGTTTCTATTGCTTAAAAAAATGCACACCAGTAAAATTTGTTACATTCTTTCTGTTTTCTTTGGTTGATTTTCTGAGTGCTTATTCTCTTAATGTTGCCTGTTTTAAATTGCCGTTTAGCAGGCAGATTTAGGATGATCTCAGATTCAAGTGATGCAGTTTAATCTAATTAAGACATAAAGCAGAATAACTTGGAGTGCAATAGCGAAGGCTCCCAGAGGAGTCCCAAAAAAGCTAACAGCACAAAAGTCATGGGTTCAGTTTATAACTATAATTGCTACTTGGTTTTTGCTTGAAGAAAACATGTAATTCAAATGTACAGAAAAAAGATTTGTATCCACGTTTTCATGTCACTTTCTGTGGTTGAGAGTAATCTTTATCTTCTCTTCCTACAATGAATACTTTTTTTTTTTTTTTGATCGTAGTAATGGATGTAAACATTACAAACTGAGGTCATGCCGACTGGTCAGGAGGCAACCATTTATTTATGAAAGACTGTCCTAGACTATTAGTACATCCTCCCCAGCCCCCCATATCTTCATAGGTTTAGTGCCAACAACATAAACAATCCACAAAGTATATTTTAGGGTCCATGGAGCCTTTAGAACATTCTGTTACACTGCTTAAGGCATGAGATTGATATTGGCATTCCTTCTTCAAATCGCTCCATTGTCATGTGAAGATTTCTGAAGGTCATTCATCTTCACCTCATCATTTCCAGAGAATAACTGTAGCTTGTCCACTTCCTCAGCTGTTCATCCATAGCCTGCCAAGCAAATTATAAAAATAATAGCTGACATTCATTATTCTGACTACCAAGCACTGTTTTAACATCTTTTTCATGTATTATCTTAGTTAATTTTTACAACAACCTGGTATCCCGATTTAATAGACAGGATAAATGAGCCCTAAAGAAGTTAAAAAACTTTTCATGTGTCATGTAACTTTTAAGTAGCAGAAGTTAGCTATGTCTTATTCAAGTTCAAGCTTTTAACTCTTTAACGGTTACACCTGTTAGTCCTCAAGAGTCGACCTGTTTTAAAAAAACTTTAACACAGGAAATGTTTGGAGGTAGTATTGGTAGCAGGAAGAAAAGTACCTGAGAGAAGAGAAGGGCTATGGAAAAGCACTAGGTTAATCTGAGAGGAATCCAGAGAAAGGGCTGCATGCTGTCATGACTTGGTAGTAGTTTCTACTGCTTAAAAAATGTACACCAGTAAAATTTGTTACATTCTTTCCATTTTCTTTGGTTGCTTTTCTGAGTGCTTATCCTCTTAATGTTGCCTGTTTTAAATTACCATTTAGCAGGCAGATAATGAGAGAAAGCAGACTAACGATTTGAAAGTAACATTTAGGAAGGTCTGGTGGTGTGCAGCACAGGACCGCAACAATGGCTGTTCAGGAGAATCCTGACATCACTGGTATTCTCAAGTTATGGTATCTTGAATTCTTTATGTAGTTCAAATGACATAAAAACACAAACACCTCCTGCTCCTGTTTAACACACACACACACACACACACACACACACACACACACACACACACACGTACTGTTATTACTGTAAGAAAACACATGCAAGAATAGATATTTATTGCCTCAATTATAACTTTAGTTTAATGGAAAAAGTATAAGGAAAATGTTACTGTTAATTGAAAAGAGATACTAAAGAGAAAGCATAGTTGGTTCGTTTGGAGGAAGTAATGCTGTTTAAATTGTGCTTTGGCCTTCAGTGTGGAGTATTTGTTGACTATGTGATCATTAATTCAAAGCTGTAGCTCATGCTGAATACTGTGCAGTGTTTCAGCTCTCGAGTGTTAACAGATAGGTTAATAGAATAGGAGAGTTAAAACAGATATAGCTCACGGTTTGCCCTGAAAACTTGAGGATTTTCTAATTAAATACTGGATGATCAGAGAACTTTGCTCGGCTTACTAAATCATGAATTTTTCCATCTTAGTGACATGGCTAAAATTGGAAATGTCAAATATGTCTGAACAAGAGCATGATTCATGAACTTGGACCTGAACTTACTTTCCATTTTCTTTATATAAAAAAAGGCATTATAAATAGATTAACTAGAAATTATGCTAAAAGAAATTAACCTTTCTTTTAGCAAGGCTGTGTTTCTAAGTTGGAAAACATTTCCTTCCTTCAAGAAAGGTGATGTTGATCTTTATAAAATATAATGAAAGTAATTAATTATTTAACATTAGAGTCAAAACCACGTGGTCCTTATTGGTGGGAATGAGTGGGATTGCTGAAGATACTTGTAAACCAGGGAGTGCCAATGATATCACATGTTGCTGGATTTCCTTTTAAATTACCTTGGGGGAATTTGATCAGTGGGCCTGATCTGTAGTTGGGCATCTCCAATTAAAAATGGCTCAGACTGAATCTATCATTCCCCATTCCCCACTGAATCTGCTCTTCGCCCAGGCTTTTCTCAGTGAATGATGCTCATCGTTCACACCAGACACTTGAGAACTATTCTTGACTTGCCTGGCACCACCCATAATTTTTCATTCACCATGTCCTGTCTGTTTTCCTCCCGATTTTCTCAAGTTTGTCCATTTCGCTCTGTTCCTTCTGTGACTCCTTTAGTTCTGCCAACCAGTATTGTTCCTTGCGTGATGGTAACAGATACCAATGAGTTTCCCCCACTCCATTATTGCTGTCCTCCAGTATGTTCTCCACGCCATACCCAGAGTGTTCTTTCTAAAGTGAAATCTGTGCATTCCCTGATAAAACCCAACCATGCCAGCATGGCTAACAGGCTGAGGTTTTCATTATCCTGCTTAGCTGAGTCTCTTACCCTTCCCTCTCCTGGTCGCACTATTTTCTGTTGTTTTCTTTTTTCTTTTTTCAACTTTTTGGCCTTCACCCAAGATGTTATTGGAGAACCTTCACCCCCTTCAGCCTTTAATTCTAAGCTTAAGCTTCTCTTCTTTTTTGAAGCTTAAGTTCTCTTGCTTATATGCTTTCACAGAAATCCAAATTTCATAGAATTTTGTTTGTTTTTAAAAATAATTTGTACTTAAAATCCTTTTTTGTTACTTCTTGTTGTACAGTTTGTCTGTTCCATTAGGCTCTAAGTGACATAAATGAAGCGACTGTCTTGCTCACCATCGTATGCCAAGAGCTTCTCATGGTTTCTCATGTGCCTGGTCCATAGAGGACATTTAGCAAGTATTAGTGAATGAATGTTGAGGGGGTGTGCCGTTTTGTTCTTCCTTCTTGGTTGAGCACAGTATCTTTTATGTCATTTTGCTGAATGCCTTCTCAAGGCAGTAGGAGAGAAGAGTATTTAGTAAAAGTAAGTAGTAGAGAGCGGAGGGCCCAGTGCTCAGTGACAGAAAGCAAGGCAGCAATACCGTATGAAATTCCTGAGGCAGAGAGGGCTTTGTTTTAAACAACGTTCAGTTTATTGTTCTGTCCTTCAATTTCCTAGCAATTTCCAAGCGAACAGAGCTATAGTTTTCCACAGCAATTGATTGTAGAAACCAATAAACTTTAGGGAATTCTTTCTAATATTTAACTTACATTTCTCTGCTTTAATATAAACTCATTTCTGATTTTTCCTTGGTGAAATCAAGAGCTCAATACACTTATATCATTACCAAGTTTTCCCTGTTTCCCTCCACTATCCAATTTCTCCCCTTTCATATAACTCTTGTTTTCTAATATTTTAATTATTTTTCTTACTAGTATTTGAAGCTTTTTGAGTATGCCACCCTTTGTCATTAACTGGGATAATAAAAATCAGTTTAGTACTGAATTCAGTGAAAGGACTACTGCTCTTTAAAGGCTCATTATTGTGTTCTTTTAAAATATATCTCTAGCAACTCCCCAACATGATATATTGTAAAAGACTTCGTAATTTACAATTTAAAAATATTGCTCTTATTTTGAAAGGTTTTGTTGTTGTTGTTGTTGTTGTTGTTTTGAGACAGAGTCTTGCTCTGTCGCCCAGGCTGGAGTGTAATGGTGTGATCTTGGCTCACTGCAACCTCAGTTTCCCAGATTCAAGTGATTCTACTGCCTCAGCCTCCTGAGTAGTTGGAATTACAGGTGCCCACCACCATGTCCAGCTAATTTTTGTATTTTCGTAGAGATGGGGTTTCGCCATGTTGGTCAGGCTGGTCTCGAGCGCCTGACCTTAGGTGATCCACCCACCTCGGCCTCCGAAAGTGCTGGGATTACAGGCATGACTCACTGCACTCGGCCTGAAAGGTTTTGATAGACAAATTGCCAGAAACTTTTCTCTAATAAAATACTATTGTGCTTAACTTAAAACCACTTTGAATGATTTTTGGGGATGTTAATGTGTGTAACTATTTCAGTGTTTTGTCTATATTGTGACTTTTATTAAAGAAACTCTAAAGAAATAAGTATGCATTTTGCAAAGTGGATGAAATTTTGCTTCTGAAACTAATAACTTTTACCGATGAACTGAAAGGAATGGTTCTTAACATATAGTATGATGCTTACCCTAAACGTTTTTGTTAATAGGTAAACTTGGTTGTGACTAATGTAGGAAGCTTTTTTTTTGTTTGTTTTTTGAGAGACAGTCTAACTCTGTTGCCCAGGCTGGAGTGCAGTGGTGTGATCTCTGCTCACTGTAACCTCCGCCTCCCAGGTTCAAGCGATTCTCCTGCCTCAGCCTCCCGAGTAGCTGGGACTACAGGTGCATGCCACCATGCCCAGCTAATTTTTGTATTTTTAGTAGAGACGGGGTTTTGCCATGTTGGCCAGGCTGGTCTCGAACTTCTGACCCCAGATGATCCACCCGCCTCGGCCTCCCAAAGTGCTGGGATTACAGGTGTGAGCCACTGCTCCCGGCCTGTAGGAGGCTTTTAGAGCTTGCATTATTTCATGCATTTAAAAATATAGTAGGTAAATAAATGTGTGGGAGGATGCAGAAATGCTCTCAAATGAAAAGGTTAGAAATCAAGGTGATGCTGGCCCATGAAGGCATGTTCTCTAACCACTTATTCTTGCATTGATGAAAAGTGCCCTACTTTAGGGGAATGAAACGGAAACAACGTAGGACAAGGATGATTGAAATTATTGTATATCAGCCGGGCGTGGTGGCTCATGCCTGTAATCCCAGCACTTTGGGAGGCCGAGAAAGGCAGATCACGAGGTCAGGAGATCGAGACCATCCTGGCTAACACAGTGAAACCCCGCATCTACTAAAAATACAAAAAAATAGCCAGGCGTGGTGGCGGGCGCCTGTAGTCCCAGCTACTCGGGAGGCTGAGGCAGGAGAATGGCGTGAACCCGGGAGGTAGAGCTCACAGTGAGCCGAGATCATGCCACTGCACTCCAGCCTGGGTGACAGAGCGAGACTCTGTCTCAAAAAAAAAAAAAAAAAAAAGAAAAAAGAAATTATTGTATATCAAAATATTACTTGCCTATACTATTATTACCTGTGTAAGTCAATAATAATCTGCTACGGGAGCACCATAACAGATACTTGCAGAGATGCTCAAGGGGACAAACTTTGCCTACTAAAGGGAAACAAAATGAATTTCTTTACATTTATTTATTTTAGAGACAGAATCTTACTTTGTTGCCTATGCTGGAGTGCCATGGCACGATCTTGGCTCATTGCAACCTCCGCTCCCCGACACTCACCCAGGTTCAAGCGATTCTTGTGTCTCAGCCTCCCAAGTAGCAGGGTCTACAGAGTGCTCTACCATACCTGGCTAATTTTTGTATTTTTAGTAGAGATGAGGTTTTGCAATGTTGACCAGGCTGGTTTTGAACTCCTGACCTCAAGTGACCCGCTTGCCTCCCAAAGTGCTGGGATTACAGGCATGGGCTACTGTGCCTGGCCTAATTTCTTTATATTTAAAAGCTGATTTCAATTAAATACATAATTATCACTTATAATGTCTAGAGTTAAACTGTGTAATGTAAGGAATGCTATTTTTTATTTTAAGACTAAAGATAATAAAACCTCTAGGAAATATATTTTGAAATACAATAATTTGAAGTAAGGCTGCTTAAGCACTTCTATGGTTTTTACCTCCCAGTTTTTATCAGAAATATCCCTTGTTGCTTTATTCTGAAAAATGCTAATAACAATAGCAATAATTTATATCATTCTTGTAATCTATAGATTACTTTTACATACAGAAATAAATTGGGCTAGTCCTTTCATCTTGATATTTCTTCTGAAACTAAATTTTGAAAATCTTTTTTCTTTTATAATATTGTTTTTTTCTGCCGATTGTGAAATTAATATAAAACTTTTATTATATACAAAAACCAGTATATGGCCAGGCGTGGTGGCTCACGCCTGTAATCCCAGCACTTTAGGAGGCCGAGGCACGCAGATTTCTTGAGGTCAGGAATTCGAGACCAGCCTGGCCAACATGGTGAAACCCCGTCTCTACTAAAAATAAAAAAATTAGCTGGGCATGGTGGTATGCACCTGTAGTCCCAGCTACGCAGGAGACTGAGGCAGGAGAATGGCTTGAACCTGGGAGGCGGAGCTTGCAGTGAGCCAAGATCGTGCCACTGCACTCCAGCCTGGGTGACACAGAGAGACTCCACCTCAAAAAAAACAAACAAAAAAACCAACCAACCAAACAAATCCCAAACAAACAGTATACTTTCAAGACAAGACTTTGGGAGGGGGGCTAAGATATAGTAAAACAATAATAGTTATTTGTATGAGTAGAGATGTTTATTTCCTGTTTAAGTTCCAAAATCGTTACTCCTTCCCCATTGTACACAATTTTTAAAAAAAATTTGACCCACTGTTTTCCCTGTTACTTTTCTATGTAGCTCTCTCCAAATTAAGGACTGAGCTTATTATGAGAATACTTCTCTTGCTTGCTGTTGACCAGTACCTACTGAGTAAAAAGATACTTCAAAGAACTTACAATATGATATCTGGCAAAGAAAACATCGTCAAAATATTGATGTAGAAAATGGAGGCAGCTTTGTATAAGGAACTGGGTTAAACTAAGGACAGTTTTTTCACCTGTTCTACTTTGTACCTGGTACAGCTGCACCTTGACTCATAAATGGGAATTCTAGCTCTTCAGTAAAAATTTGAGAAAGAGTTTGCATTGCCTGCATCGCCTGTTTGTCGTAAACTAAATCACCATTTTCAAGACTCTTCCAGCAAAGCATGCAATGCATGGATGATAGGGCAGCCTCTGGCTACGTTGCTTATGTCTGTTTTTCTGTTGTTTTGAAACTGGTGTTGCTTTAATGGGATGCTGGAGGAAGGTATAGATGCCAGAGATAGGTATAAAAAATGGAAATAGTAGCTATCTGCCTGCACACACATCAAAGGTTGTTTATGTGAATGTAAATACTTAGAAATATAAACATGAATATATATTACATGTTTAAATTGATGCTTTTGGTAATTCTAATTATAATCTTTGGAGGTAGCCACAAGTCTTGGTAAGACTGTGCTGTTGAAGTGTAATGTGGCATTCCTACTGCAGCAAAACTAGGGTAATGCCTTGCGTAATTGCAATTAATCAACCTTGCCTTTGGGCTTTATATATCAAATCAAAATAAAGATGTAGGAAAGGAAAATGCCATTAGTCACAGTGACAGAATTGTAGTTCCTGTCTACAGACTTATTCTTCCAGTCACCATGGCAATGAAATCCCATTTTTCTAGTGATTAAGAAGTACCAACAATATATTTGGAAAAAACAGGTGACAGTTTGCAGCAACAGACATTTTAAATGAAAATTGATTCTTTTAAAGTTGAAAAGCCATTTCTTAAAGAAAAATGGGATTTAGTATCTAAAAACCTTCATTGATTTTTTTTCTCATTGTGAAAAGTAGTTTGGTTACTTTTTTCAACCGCTCTATTGAAACTACTTGCATGTGAGGGATCAATAATCTCCGCACAGAAATCTTTATAGGCCTCCTTTATGTAAGGTGCAGTACTAAGGGAGAGTGACATTGCATAGAGGTGTAATTCACAGTACCTGCCCTGAGGAGCTTTACACAGAGAAATAAAACATAAGGAGTGATATATTTAAAAGTGATTTGTAAACTTTGACATAATATGAAAATATAGTGGGTTAAAATTTACTAACAATAAATTAATAAGTGCCACATAAAATGAAAATGAAAGTGTAAATGGAATTCAAAACTGTTAGACCATGACTTTTAGCTGGAAGAAAGATGTCTTAAAGGGGTAGTAATTGGGCTGGAATTTTAATGATTATATTTAAGAATTTGATAATTTGAGAATGAGAGGATCCTTTAGATATAGAAAATAGCAAGAACAAATGCTTGGAGTTATATTTTAATGACATTAATCAGATAATTTTTAATGGGATTATAGCATAGTGGTTAAAAGCATAACTTTAAAGACATATTACTTGTGTTTAAATCTTGGTGCCAACACTGCTATCATTATTATTGTTAGTAACATTTATGTTGAGGTGTTATACAGTATTTGGCCAAAAAGGCAATAGCAATTATGATTGCATTATTTTATTATAAACTTAATAATGTAACAATGATAGTGATTACTGATATTTTTAAAGAACTTATTGAACAGTGCAGGCACTGTTCTAAGTGTTTTACGTATTTTAGTCTCAAAATAATTATATGAAGTACATACTGTTATTTATTCCCATTTTACAGATGATATACTGAGGTACAGATAGAATAATTAACTTACAGAAGGTCAAACAGCTAGTAAAATGGTCATAGAGCCCACAGGTTGACTAGGGCAATATTGGGATTCAGTTTTAATATAAAAATGCATATAGGCAGTGAAAAAGACTGTATGGATGAATACTGTATGGTTAGTGGAAAACCATTTTGATTTCTGCACAGAAGTGTAATATGGTCAAAACAGTGTTTTAGGAATATTAAGCTGGAAAATATGAAGTGTAGATGGACCAGGGCACAAACTGGAGACCAAGCCAGTACATTTGTTCAGCTGTGAAATGATGAGTCTGAGATTGGGTGGGAGCAGGAAGGATGGAAAGGCAGGGCTGGAACTCAACTGGGCTCTGTTAATTGGTAAGGGAGAAGAAGGCATCAATGATGATTTATAGATGTCTCCTTAGGTTAATGGGGATATCACTAACAGGTGGTCAGTGTGTTCTCATATTTTACCAACTTCCTAATGCTTAACATTTCCCACCATCCTTCCTTTGAAATTCTCTTTCCTTCTCCATGTTGGTGACCATTGTTACATTTTGGTTCTCCTCTTAATTCTTCCTTCACAGTTCTTTTCTGGAGTGTGCAGTCTTTGAAGTCTCAATCTGGGACTAATTTCTCTTTCCTTTACATGCCCACTTCATCATAAACTGCATATGCTGTCCCATTACCTTTAATCTGGAGGCAGCATAACCTCATTGAGGGAGACCACACTGGGCCCGAATTCCAACTACACCATGCTTACTTGTGGAATAACAATGTCTTTGATATTGGTTTACTTGTTTATAAATGGAAACAGCCTACCTAATAGAGTTGCTATAAGCACTAAAAGTCTATGGAAAGATAGAACACCATAGTCCCCTGACAAGTTTCATTTGCTCCTTTTGTTCCTTTTCTTCCTATCCAAGTATTTCTTTTTAGTTCAAGTTGCTTTCCTGATGGGAACTCTGCCTACCTTAAGAGAAGTAGTCATGATTTTCTTTTGCTTACCAGATGTTAAACTGTACATGATCATCTTTCATAGATGAATAGCACAGTAATTATCTTTCTGTTTTAAGCATGGAATGAGTTAATACTCTAAAAATATAAGGAACTACAAAGAGATGTAATAATAAACTGGTTTTATGTGAAATTACATTTCAGATTGAGGGTGAAAATTTATCTTCACATTGGATTCTTAAGTGCAGCATGAAGACAAGTTGTGGGAACATGATATATGAAATATAAAATCTTCCAAACCCCTTACATATCTAGAAATTTTATTTGTACAGATGTTACGAATGATATAATGATCTTTTATGTAGCAATTAGGCTAGGAATTTCATTTGATTGAACAGATACTATTCTGAAAAGTACTTATCTCAGCAAAATACTGACTCATATGGAATGATATAAACCACCTTTTTCTGTAGATAGATGAGCCTAGATAAAATTGTTAAGGGGAACTTGTCAGTGTGGTCAAATTAGTTAAGTTCTTGTTAGGGGATTAGAAGTGACCCAGAGAAGACTTTTCCCTGATTCAGTTAACCTTCTTAGATTCCAGTTACCTCAAAGATAAAATATTAAAAATAATCACAGAATATAGACTAGAAAGAGGTTTAGGTATGATCTAGAACAACCACCTTGTTTTACAGAGGAAGAAACTCAGACCTAAAGATTTAAAAGAAGTTACCAAGACACCTATAATGACAGTGGCAAGTCAGAGGTCAACTTAGGTCTTTTTAATACCCAGTATTTTCACTGTTTTGCCACAAAAGCTCCATGAGTGTTAACATTATGTCAACCAAACACTGGTCTGGAAATGAGGCTTCTGTGAAATTGGAAAAATGTAAGTAATAAGACATGGAACTGAAACTTGTTTAATCATTATCCCTGATTTTTTCTACTTTTATTTTTTAAAAAATAAATTAAAAAACCCTTTGAGATCACAAAAATTCAGTTACCCCTCAAATATTCATGTGAAATGGCTGCGTTAGGAGCCTGTACCATGTTGGTACCCTGTGCACTTTCATTCTGCTGACGGACATGTACCTGGTTTGAGAAGATGCCTTAAAGGTCGCTTATGGCTAGGCTATTTGCAACTGTACGTGTTCACCCAAGGTGAATTTGATCTGAAGAAAATTTACTTAACTGTCCATACATTTTCTGAATGAAAAAAATCTTACCATTTAACTGTTGATCAAGTTTAATTTTTCAAAGTATCAGACATACAGCACCAGAAGTCTACTTTAAAACAATATGGTAAACTCTTTTGCTCTTCTCTCTAGGTTAAATTTGTACTCACACACACACACACACACACACACACACACAACAATGCTTGAAATGTTAATATCCACACGTAGTTTCTCCATGTGGCTACTTTAGGAAAGGTTTCAGGTACATGTGGAGGAGGTGAGATTAGCATTGATGAGCAGATGATGTGGGAACTAGGTATGCTCTGTTCTAAATGCCATTTGTGACTTCTGGACTGCCACTTGAAATCCTCTGTAAAATACTCATTTTACTTAACTTACTAAGGGTGCAAGAGCCGAATGGAATTGAAACATTCTAAACTCAAAGCAAGTTTTGTTGGAGTATATAACAGATGTAGTATTCATTGTGAGGTAAATATAGATGAGATTGTCAGAAAGCATCAATATTATGAAATTACTAAACGTTTTAATGAGAGGAATTTATTTGTTGTTGCTATTTTCATTTTTCTATCAGCTTCTCACTTTTCTTCTGGCTTAGGGGAAACCTAGAAAAGGGAAAGAGGTTTTTAAAAAGAGTCTAGTGCATAATAATGATTGTTAGAATGAATGAATGAGCAGTTTCTCATTTGGGAGATGGTGTAGTTGCGAGGAGGGAAGGGGTTTCCATAAGGATTCTCTAGGTAGTCTGTCCAACTGCAGATATTCACCCTCTTTCCCATTCAGAGACACTCTACATAGGGGAGACCCATGGCTTTAGAGCAGCAGTTGAAATAAATTTGGAAAACACCCAAACCACAAGGCCTGTGAGCTTTGCACCAAATTTTCAACTTCAGTGGGGTCTGGGTTTGTTTTAGCAATGTGGTATTTTTTGGGTTTTGTGACTTAAGTTTTATTTTTAAATTAATTTGGAATATAAGATGAAGTTATCCTTGAAATATATGAGTTTAAAATTACAAGGGTACTATTTTATGGGCAAAATAATTTTTCATTATTGCTAAGTTCAGAATTTTTGATAAATTACAAAAGTCATATTCATATTGTCCCCAGTGGCAGAGATCTCCCATCAAGTAAACTTTCATTGAGAAAAGACATTTTCCCACCCAAACGGGATACTTATTTTTAAAAATAGTTCAACTGCCAGCTTTCACTTCATAGAAGACAGCATTTTCCTTGCCCAGTGACTCCAGTTCATCCCTGACAGGTGAGATTTTGTTAGCCTTGTATTTGCATTAGTGCAATTCTGCGAAAGCACTTAGCTCGGTGCCTGGTGCATAGTAGAAGCTCGATAAATGCTAATTTTCTCTTTTTCCTTTTTTGTTCTTTTGGAGAGATATCTAGAGACATACAGAAGTCTTTTAAAAGAATTAATATATTTATTGGTTTGAAAACCCTGTCAAAAATCTAGCAGAATCTCTTTGCTGGGCAGTGTGTCTTATTTTTAAGCATATTGATCAAAACATAGTAATAGTTAAGCTTATTAAAGGAATTTCTTTAAATTCAGCTCAATTTAACCAAAATTTACTTACTATCTACTATATGCAAGGCACTTGTGTAAACATTGTTGGAGTCAGAAAGATGAGTACGTCATCATTCCTGTGTTTAAGGAGTTGATAATCCAGGGTTGGTGAAGATGAGGGGGCATATATTAAATATATTACACATGAACAGATATATATGTATATGTATATACACACATACATATATATATATAAACATATGCCTGTGTGTACATAGCACCCTGTTGTTGCTATTATGTGAACGCAGGCCACAGGAAACTGCTCAATAGCGTTCCCAGCCTTGTGACCTGGGGTAAGTGATTTAAACCCCCTTCAGCCTCAATGTCTTTGGCAAATGAAATAAACAATAATAATAGTAATAAGGTTACTCTACCTTCCTCATAGGATTGCTTTGAGAATCAAATTGAGTACTGAGGCAAAAGGCACATTTAATTATGTTAGTGATTAAGAAATATAATACATAGTCTTTTCTGGCTGTGGTGACATAAAATTATCTATACCACAACTTGTTGGTGGGATTCATCAGGGTTTTTGCTTCCTTTGTTCTTTAAACAATTCTTTTTTTTTTTTTTTTTCCTTGAGACGGAGTCTCGCACTGTTGCCCAGGCTGGAGGGCAGTGGTGCGATCTCGGCTCACTGCAAGCTCTGCCTCCCGGGTTCGCGCCATTCTCCTGCCTCAGCCTCCTGAGTAGCTGGGACTACAGGCGCCCGCCACCGCGCCCGGCTAATTTTTTGTATTTTTAGTAGAGACAGGGTTTCACCGTGTTAGCCAGGATGGTCTCAATCTCCTGACCTCGTGATCCACCCGCCTTGGCCTCCCAAAGTGCTGGGATTACAGGTGTGAGCCACTGCGCCCAGCCTAAACGTTTAAAAATCCTGTAAACAGAAATATTTTATTTTTCTAACGTTGCTATTATTTGGCATTGGTCAAAAAGTGGATTTTAGAGTGATTCTAGGTGGAAAAAACACCTAGATTTTTTGAGTAAAAGTTAGATTAAAGTAAATGTTTATGAATTTTTGAACTATGGTATGATAGTTAATTTTGTGTGTCAGCTTGGCTGGGCTATATGGAACCCAAATATTTGGTTAAACATTTTTCTGGATGTGTCTATTACAGTGTTTCTGGATGAGATAAACAGTTAATTCCATAGACTGAGTAAAGCAGGTGGCCTTCCCCGATGTGGGTGGGCCTGAATAGAACAAAAAGGCCGGGTAAGGGAAAATTTGCTCTCCCTACCTGTCTTCAAGCTAGGGCATAGGTCTTCTCCTGCCTTTCAACTCAGACTTGGACTGGAGCTTATACCTTTGGCTTTCCTTGTTCTCAGGCCTTAGGACTCAGGTTGGAATTATACTTCCAACTCTCCTGGGTCTCTACCTTGCTGGCTGAAGATCTTGGAACATTTCAGCCTCCATAATCATGTGCACAAATTCCTTATCATAAATCTCCTTACATCATCATATCGGCTCTGTTTCTCAGGAGAATCCTGCGTAATACAGATTTTGGTACCAAGAGTGGTTCTAGAGGAACAGAATCTTTAGTTTGAGTTTTCTGAATTGGTTATGGGGTTTCTGGAATTGGCTTTCTCATTTGATTAGATTTAAAGAGCTAAATGACTCAATTTCCAGTAGGAAAGAGAAGACACAAGTAAGTTACACGAAGAAGCAGCCCCAAAGCTTATGATCCCAACTCCTGCTGCCTTGACTTCTTTCTCCCAGTCTGTGCCTGTGGCCTCACAGAAAGTTTGCTATGATCAGTTGAGAGAGGAGGAAAGACCTGGGCCAGCTTTACAGATGTTTCCACAGGCACCATGTGAAAGTGGGCAGCAGTAACACTATAGTCCTTTTCTGGGATACCCCTGAAGGTCAGTGGTAAGGGGAAACTCGCCTAGTGGGCAGAGTTCAAGCTGTGCACCTGGTTGTAAACTTTGCTTGGAAGGAGAGATGACCAGACATGCGATTATGTACTGATTCATGGGTTGTATCCAGTGATTTTTCTGGACAGTCAGGGACTTGGAAGGAACTGATTGGAATGTTGGTGACAAGGAAATTTGGAGAAGAGGTATATGGATAGACCCACCTGAATGGGCAAAAAACATGAAGATGTTTGTGCTCTATGTGAATGCTCACCAAAGGGTGACCTCAGCAGAAGAGGATTTTAATAATCAAGTAGGTAGAGTGACATTTTTTGCGGATACCAGTGAGCCACTTGCCCCAGCCACACCTGTTCTCACCCAGTTGGCTCATAAAGTAGCCACTGTGGCAGGGATGGAGGTTATACGTGGGCTCAGCAATGTGGACTTCCACTCACAAAGGATGATCTGGCTACAGCCACTGCTGAGTGCCCAATCTGACAGCAGCAGAGACCAGCACTTAGTCCCTGATATGGCGCCATTCGCCAGGGTGATCAGCCAGCTACCTGGTGGCAGGTTGATTTCATTGGACCTCTTCCATCATAGAAGGGGCAGCATTTTGTTCTTACTGGAATAGACACTGTAGATATGGATTTGCCTTCCCTATATGTGATGTTTTTGCTAAACTACCATCCATGGACTTATAGAATGTCTTATCTGCCCTAGCAGCATACACACAGCATTGCTTCTGATCAGAACTCACTTTGTAGCAAAAGAAGTGGGGCAAAAGTCCCATGCTCATGTATTTCATTGGCCTTACAAAGTTCCCCAACATTCTGAAGCTGCTGGCTTGAAAGATGGTGGAGAGGCCTTTTGAAGCCTCCGTTACAGTGCCACTTCAGGTGGCAATACCTTGCAAGGCTGAGGCAAGGTTCTCTAAAAGACTGTATGTATATCCTCTGAATCAGTGTTAAATATATGGTGCTATTTCTTTCATAGCCAGAATTTATGGGTCTAGGAATCAAAGGTAAAAATGGGATTGGCACCACTCACTATTACCCTTAGTGACCAACTAGCAGAATTTTTGCTTCCTGTTCCCATGACCTTATGCTCTGCTGGTCTAGAGGTCTCAGTTCCCAAAGGAAGAATGCTTCTATCGGGAGACACAACAATGGTTCCATTGAAATGAAAGTTAGGATTGCTCCCTGGCCACTTTAGATTCCTCATGCCTCTGAGTCAACAGGCAAAGAAGGGAGTTACTGTGCTGGCAGGGGTGACTGACCCTGACTAGCAAGGGGAAATTGGACTGCTATTCTACCACGAAGGTAAGCAGGAGTATGTATGGCATATAGGGGATCTCCTAGCGTGTCTCTTAGTCTACCATGCCCTGTGATTAATGTCAATGGGAAACTACAACAACCCAATCCAGACAGGACTGCTAACAGCCTAGATCCTTCAGGAATGAAGGTTTAAGTCACTCTACCACGTAAAGAAACATAGTCAGCTAATGTGATTGCTGGAGGCAAAGGGAATACAGAATGAGTGGTGGAAGAAGGTAGTTATCAATACCATCTATGACCACATGACCAGCTACAAAAACAAGAATTATAGTTATCCTATTTCCTCTTTATTTTGTTATGAATATGTTTGTGTGTGTATGTGTGTGTGTAAATATATTAAGCAAAAATCTGTTTTCTTCCCTTATTCCCTTATTATGTAACATAAGATGTATCACTTTCGTATCATAGTATTAAGTAGTATTAATTTTACATCATAGTATTTAAATTATGGGATATCAAGAAAAAGATATAAACATAACTCAAGGACTTTACACCCTCTTCTGCAGAAGGGATTAATGTGTTTTTGGTTGTATGCAGAATGGTTGTATCATGTTAGGCAGAGTTATAACCTTGTTATTGTCTTTAATTGGAGATTAAGTATGGTTTAAGAGGAAGTATATGGGTTAACAAGGGTGAACTTGTGATGGTTAGTGTTATGTGTCAACCTGACTGATCTACAGAGTGCCCAGATACTTGGTTAAATATTATTCTGGGTGTGTTTGTGAAGCTGCTTCTGGATGTGATTAACATTTAAATTGGTATACTCAGTAAAGTAGATTGCCCACCCCAATATGGGAAAACCTCTTCCAAGCCACTGAAAGGCCTGAATAGAACAAAAAAGCAGAAAAAGGGAGAATTTGCTTTCTCTATCATCAAGCTAGGGCACAGACTTCTACCTTCAGGATCAGACTTGGACTGGAACTCACACCATTGGCTCTCTTCGTTCTCAGTTCTTAAGACTTGAACCGAAACGATACCATTGGCCCTTTTGGTTCTCCAGCTTGCCAGTTGTCGATCTTGGGACTTGAACTTCTCATCCTCCATAATCATGTAAACTAATTCTTTACCTTCTCTCTCTCTCCCCATATGTGTGTGTGTGTGTGTGTGTGTGTGTGTGTGTGTGTGTATGTGTGTGTGTATCTCCTACTTGTTCAATTTCTCTGGAAAACTCTAATACATATGGTTAGTAAGTTTACCTCCCCTACCAGATATTTGTGCCTTAAAGCCTTTATGTTGTTTGGATGATACTAATTCTCTATAATATATCTTGGAGACAATTCATAATGAGACTATTGTTATCTTATTTTATAGCAAATCTATCAAGCTGACATTTTTAGAAAAGTGAACAGACCCGGAAAGTTTAAATTTGTTACCCCAGGACAAAGAGCTCATCATACCAGCATGGGGCCTAGAATCTAGGTCTTCAAACTCTTAAGCTATTACTCTTTCTACATAACATACCGCCAGTACTACTGGTTGCCCATCTCCTCTACAAAAAAAGTGGGTTTTGATTCCTCCTTTCATTCACTTAGTCAGTGTAGCCCTTAAGTGCTTCAGTATCCTCCACATGTTAAGATTTCTCTCATTAAATTAGAGCATTTGAAGCAAATGGGGGTGAATTTGCAAAGTATAATAATATAGATTATTTATAAGTAAGTATAACTTTAGAATTATCTCAAGTACGTAGTTACCCAATTTCCTTGCTAACACAAACCTTTTGTTGATAGAGGAAAGTAGGAATGTTATTTGGCCTGTTTCAATGAATATGTAAGATTTTAGTATAATTGATGTTTTAAAAATACCTGAAAACAGTTCATCTAGAAAGCTTAAGTAGGTCATGAATATTTAGTAACTTTTTCTTTTTAGTAAATCCTTTCTTTAATAGATGCAAAGATTTAAAATCTGTCTTAATCAAAGTGTGCTATGTTCGGTCTTATTGACGTGGAATTATGATTATTTACTGTATTACACTGACACATAAAAACATTTTTGTTGTTTATTTTGTCTCTCCATTTAAATTTCAAAATTGATTTTGGCTGTAGTGAATAAGACGATTCCCTCCCCACCCACCCCAAGCATCTAACTGTGTTGGGCTAAGGTGGACAGCAGGTAGTTCATTAATATATTAATTATGCAAAGAACTACATTATGTTCTGGGTAATATGAATATATTAGAGACATGAGGTATGAAGATCACATGAATCTTGGCTTCAAGTTACTTGTAGTCTATTAGGAGATGATGCATATAAGGAATTACAATGTGGGATGTTCATCATGTTCTATAACAGAGGTCCAAATAGAGTGCTGTAAGAATTTAGAGAAGAGTCATTACTTTTGCCTATGGAGCCTCAGAGAAACCTTCCTAGAGGAGCTGGTATTTGAGCTGGACTTTTAAAGCCAGGCTAGATTTGAACAAAAGAAGACATTCCTGGACAGTGTCTACCATGTATGTAAGTTAGTTAAGTTGATAAAATATCTAGTCCTTATTACAATGTCTGGCACCTAGTGGATTTACATTAAGTATATGCTGAATAAGTCCATGAACCATAGAGTTAATTGTATGCCACTAGCTGACTGTCTCCCTTATATGAGGGATGTCAGAAAAGCAATCAGAAAATTTTTGGCCAGGAGCTGGCTTGAGTAGTGCTTCTTCTTATCAAGGACTTTAACTGCAGTTTCCTTACATTCATCTTTCCATCAACATTAACCATCATGCTTTGTCCCTGAAAAATGGTGCAGCTGCTTGGTGGCTATTTCACCCACCCCTCATTAATCAGCTGTTCACCGGAGAGCTGGACTGATGTCTGACAAACTTGATCCCCTGCAGGGCATGAGAGGAGGAGTAGTCTGGCAGCTGCGAAGTACTAGTGCTTTGGCTTGGCTTTACTGCGTGGCATGGGTGGAGATAGATGGATGCTTATTTTCATGCCATTTATGAAAATAGGAAGATGCTGATTCTTTTTGTGTGGGATACTTCTGAAATGCTGTGTCAGTGGAGGCAAGCAGAGTATGGAGCTGAGTACAATGTCGCTCTGGATTCCTTGTCTTCAGGAACAGGGGACTTCATCAACACAATTGCCCTGATAACCAGTGAAGATTTCAGCCTCCTTCTAGGATCAAGATATATTCTGGACACACTTGTTAGTAAAATAAATCTTTACCATAGTTGAATATATGCATATTTATTGATGAAAAGTTTGAGAGTCTAAAAAAAGGAAATATTAATTCTATTGAATACTTATAATTCTGAATAAGCTAGTTGAAGAGTAAAACGTTTCAAATTACCCTGGCTAAGGACTAGAGAATAATAGTAGTTATAATTGTAGCAATACATTTATATATATGTAAATATACATATATATTTACATTATATAGCAATACATTACATAGGTATGCGTAGAAGATAAAATATTCTCATATATTATCTTGACTGTGGGACAATACGGGTTTTTCTCAGGTCTTTTCAACTCTTTTAGCAATTGACTCTGTTGACTATACCTCCTTCCGTGAACTTTCTTTCCCTTGACTTTCATGACAGTAAGCTCTCTTGATTCTTTTCTTTCTGTTATCTCTCTCCCTTCTTGACCCGTTTCTTGCCTTTGCTGGCTAAAAGCATCCTTTGATGTTTTACTTGGATCTTGTCTCTTATGTTTCTGTATTCTTCCTCTTGGTGTCATCTGTTCTGATGAATCTCAAATCTTTACTTTAGGTTTTGATCTTTTGAGTTGAAGACACATGTTTTTAACTACCTGGTGGTTATCCCATGTAGAATGCCTTAGTTTTACTTCCCACCTAGCATGTTCAAGACTGACTTCATCTGCTAAATATGCTCCTCCTCTATCTATCTATTTACTGTTTTTTCAGTGTTAACTTCCTCCAGGTCTTCCTTTCCTATGATTCTTACATTCATTGGTTTTAAAGCCCTTGCATTGTACGTAAGCAATATTACATGTTCCCTAATTCAGGCCCAAGTGACTGTAGGCTTGTCTAATAGTTTGAGCTTGTCTTAATTGCTATTTTGCTACATAAAAGCATTAACTGGCTTCTTTTCTTTCACTTTTCCTTACCTGACATTCAAGCCTTCCACGATGGGCTCGTTTCCACATTTTCAATCCTCCCTCCCTCCTTTCCTTTTTTTTTCAGTCTTGCTCTGTCGCCCAGGCTGGAGTGCAGTGGTTCGATCTCTGCTCACTGCAAACTCCCCCTCCTGGGTTCAAGCCATTCTCCTGCTTCACTCAGCTTCCTGAGTAGCTCGGATTACAGAACCACACCCGGCTAATTTGGTAGAGACGGGGTTTTACCATGTTGGCTAGGCTGGTCTTGAACTCCTGACCTCAGGTGATCCACCCGCCTTGGCCTCCCAAAGTGCTGGGATTACAGGCATGAACCACCACACCCGGCCTCAAGCTTATCTTTCTTTACTTCCTTTTTCTATGTTCCAGCTGATCTGGAACACTTTAAATTTCCTAAATGCGCAAACATCAAGCCTTTTTGTTTTAGGTCTTTTATTATATTATTCCCCTTTTAAATCCCAGTTCAGATGTAAGTTTCCTATATAGAAATAATTTGTTCATCTTCTGAACCTACCTTGCATTCCAGGGCATATTTTGTGCATTTTCCACGTAAGCTTGAAGATAGGACTCATGTTTGGTTTCATCCTTGTGTCCCTTACAAACCCTAGAACAGAGGCCTCCTCCTTAATGATTTAACAAGTTTATAAAGTAGATAAATAAATTAATGAAGAAGTTTAACACAGAATAGGTAAGAAAAAGAGAATAGAATCGTATACAGGAAAAAAATGAGCATAGTAGAGTCAATTTTTTAGAATAATTAAATCAGAATACAATTTAATTCTAAAATATTTATAAAATTTTAAGATTTGTTGAATGCCTATTCAGATTTTTTTAAATTTATAGATAAAGATATAGATGTACTAATTATCATAAACTTGGTAGGAAAGTTGATACAGTAAAATATCAAATCACTTTTGAGAAAACAAGAATTCCTTGAGATTTGGTGGAGTACTCACTCATCAATTAGAATACCATTTACTGTCTTTACCCTGTTTGACTATCCAAGGTCAGAATTTCATTGATATAGGTGAAAATGATGTAGTCTCTAGAGCTTTTACTTTATTTGTTTACTGCTAGAACTAGTAGTTTTCTAGCTCTACCAGCTTACTGTATAGATTTGTCATTTGCATTTTATATCTCTGCTTAATTTTATATTAAGATATTGGCATTTACATGTAATACCTTGAGGACAATTTGAATATTAATCATTATAATCGTCATTGTTTTAAACTCTTGTATCTGAGCAGCCTTAGGAATTTGAAGTATCTGCTATGATAGTATCTATTTTCATGCTTAAGTCTTTTTTCCTACTTTAGGTACCCTTATTGCTGTTAATGTTTTCATTTTGTGTATTGTTTATGTTTTTTTAATTTTTTTTTTTTTTTTTTTTTTGCTTTTTAACAAAAAAGCAACTAGAGGTTCCTCTACTGAAAAACTAGTTTTCAGGCCTGGCCTCTGCATATCTCTCCTCCCCATGGGCAAGGCCCCCTGGTCTTCCATCAGCTGGCCTAACCCTGATCCTGATCCCTGGGACAAATCCCTATCATGTGGTGTGAACTTGCCTGTCTTTAATCATTGAGTTGTTTTTTTGCTGCTACCTTTGGGGTATAGTTGTATTAACTGAAGCTCTGTCCTATTCCTGTTCCATGATTCTTGACATAGGACTTCTGTCTTTTTCTTTCAGATTTAATCCTTACATTGTGCTGTAGTTTTTGTAAACAATCATCTGCTTTGTTTTTAGCTGATACCCTGTGTTGGTAGCTGCCGCTGTACTCATGAACCCAAGCTTAAGGTAGACTTTGGTTCATAGCAGGTATTCACATAATGGTTATAGGTGATTGGATGATTGGATTCAGCCCTTTAATTCTGAGGGCTTACTGATTCTTTCCCTGCTTGTCTGGTACTCTGAAATGTTCCTGCATTTTATTCTGTCATCACCATGCTCCACACATATGATAGGATACCTTTGTTATTTCAAGTTTGGCTTCCACCATTGCTGACTTCTCCGGACTGGCCTTTTGATAGATGCTTTGACTTCCAAATTAAACTTCCTTTCTGCACCTTCATACCAGTTAATTACCTCCTGTATACCAGTCCCAACCCAGAGGACCAAGTTCCTGGAGACCTTGCAGATTCCTATATTTGGCTATAACAAACTAGACCATATTGGTCTATGATAAGGATGTTCATATTTTCTAGGTTTGCCTAGGAAAGTTCTGGGGTTTTTTGCCTATTATTCTGGTATAATTATCAATAGGGCCTCCTTTACTCTCAAGGTATCTAGGTTTAGATAATAAAGTATATAATATGGTCACTTAAACCCTTCCTAAGTTATGACAGAAGCTGAACTCTTAAATTTTGTCTTAACTGTGTCAATTATAGTGCCATATTGAGAAAGTTGGAGGTTTACTTTTATAAATCAGATTTTTAAAGTTATCCAGTGTATTAAGTGACTTTTAGTTTATGGCTATTTGAATAGAGGTTATAAAAATATAAATATAAAGGTATCAAGACACAAAATATTTTTCTAGAGATCCACATATTTATTGGGCACTATATTATCATAGTATTAAGAGTTTCTGGGAAGCAAATTTTAAAAGATTTGCTTCATGCCCTTCATCAAATATTCTGTGAGGCAACACAGTACCCAGACACTTAATTTTAAACCTCTGTGATTGTATATGTTTAGTTATGTAAGCTCTTTTGGGGACTGCAGTGCAAGTGCTGCTGTTATTGAATCACTCAAGTGAAGAATGATAACAATTCTAAAAATACTGCATCTTGGGTATTTTTTAAAAAAGTGATCGGTTGCCTTTCATGTGCAACATAGCAGAAAATAACTAGGCCCTCATAATTATTCTCAGGGCTGCAGTTTGTGAATTAAAACTTAAATGCCTTGAATTGCAGATGCTTCAACTCCTTTTTATTCACTTTGCAAAGTTGCTTAAAATTGTTGCAAATTACTGCAATAGAAGGGGAAGAGTGGGATCTTGTGAGTACTTTTAAATGAAGCATAATCATAGGAAGGCCTACAAAGTGACACTTTTTTTGATATAGTCTGTGAATTTAAGGATATTATCATCCTGCTTTTTTTAGTATGTCAATGGATACTAAAATATTGGAAAGTGGAAAAAGATAATTCACAGTGTAGACACTGTTTTTCTATTGTGCATGACTTAGGGAATTCGGTTTACCTCAACTTAGGGAATTCAATGCCTGTTTTTCAGCTGTTTTTCATGATAAAAAAAAACCATGCTTTTTTTTTTCTTTCTTTCTATTTCTCTTTACTTCTTCCGGGATAGGTGAAGAGGACAGTGTTTGTGTATGACTGTGAGATCAACAAAAGTAGGGGTTTACTGTAGTCTAGAGCTGCTTTGTGTAGGTCTGAGAATCCTCTATGTAGAAAAGAACCTTTATCTACTGGACTGTTTTAATCTTTAATGGTTGACTTCACTGCCTTCAGTACTTTCTTAGACAAGTAATTCTACATGCTCAACAGATGCAAGAGAAACTGACTCAAAAAACATAGATTTTATAGGTATAGAAGGGACAATGAAAGAATTTATCCTCTGACCTTCCATTAGCACCACAACTCTCTTCTATAGGAAGATGGTAATCTATGTCAGATTTAAGGACTTCAAAGTGGCTATTTCATTCCAATATTAAAAACCTCACTCTCAGAGAAATCTTTCTTAGACCTAATCTACATTTTTCATATTGGAATTTAAGGCTATTTCTTTTCGTTTTGTCCTCATTGTAGATAGAGAACAGCTGGTCACTGGAATAACTGATCAAACACGTTAAGAATGTCTTTAAATCACTCATCAGTCTTCCCTTCACCAGGTGGAATGATCCTAGTTTCTTTATTCTTTCCCAATAGATACTACCTACCAACCCTTTAATTATCTTTGTGGCTCTTCTCTAGCTGAGTTAAATTTGAACCCTCCAACTTAGGTATGGATTTTAAAAAATTGTTTTTTTTTAGGATAAAGAGTAACTATCTGGTCCTACAGAGCTCTTAGCTTAATTACAGCTGTCCCTCTCATCTCACAAGCAGAGCTCGTTCATACACCTTTTCCTTCCAAGTTCACAGAACCATTTCTTCTGTGTATACTGATAGCATGAAGATGCATGGAGTCGAACAGAGATGAAGACTCAACTTGAAGGTTATACTCTTTTTAACTCCTATTTGCTCTCCCATCCCACATTGTAAAATTGTATTTAGTTTATGAATAGAACTATTAGTTGAAGATTCAAATAGTTTATATTAAGAAACGAAAGTTTTTAGAAACACTGAAATCTACCTAGAAAAAGCTTTTCAAAAATTTTATAAAAGAAATAAAAGGGAGATGTTGGTCAGAGGGTATAAAGTTGCAGATATGTAGGATGATGAAGTCTGGAGATATAATGTCCAGCATGAAAACCTTAGTTACTAACATTGTATTTATACTAGAAATTGCTAAAAGAGTAGATTTTAGGTGTTCTTAATACATATACACACACAAGATACCTATGTGAGATGATGGATGTCTTAAGTGACTTGACTGTGGTAATCACTTATGTGTATCAAAACATCATGTTGTATACCTTAAATATATACAATAAAAGATAAAAGAAAAGAAATATATTTGCTAAGTTCATAATGAACAATTATTATGCATAAGGAACTTCCCAAACTCTGGAAATAAAAGAATTAAAAAAACTTTGGTGAAATAAAAAGCCAGTCACTTCTATCTATTTTTATAACAGCGTTGGTGTCTAAATGCAAATAATGTCAATATCAAGCCACCTTTTACATAGAATGTGAGTTTTAAGGAACAGGGAAGAATCAGCCGGAATAGTATGTGACTTATGGTCTCCTGGGATTATACCATAAGCTTTGTCCAGTTCAAGCTCCATCTTAAGAACACTACTGTTGGCCAGTCTCCCAGACCATAAAACAACCATTCGTAATTTGACCTTCAACCTCGTCCCCTCACCTCTTGAAAAACTTTGACAAATTGAGTGTTGGTGTGTGTGTTTATTGCAAAGAGTGAAGTGAAGTGCAGGTGGGTTAAGGACATTCATTATTCCAAGGTTAGTATTTGCCTTTAAAAAATGGGGCTATATACTTTTGAACAGAATAGGCTGTTAGAAAAATTGTTAGTGGAATTGACTGTTTCTTAAACACATGATGTGAAGCGGGGGAAATGTAAATGTGAAACAGCAGCTATTAGAGCGTTTGTAGAAAAAGCTGGATGGCAAGAAGATAAGTGTGTGAAAAACAAGCAGCATTCCATTTTACAAAGCCTCGGGACACTAATGTCACAGAGAATGTGACATATATGAAAGGTGAAGCCCATCAACCATTAATATTCCAGACCCAGGGCCCTTGATCTTTGTAGTCAGCTCCCACTACAAGCTTGACACAACTCAAGGACACAGGGTGGAGAAAAGTCAAGTCTTGATATGGTGACTTTCAACTTTTTTTAAAAAGTGCAGTAGAAGTATATTTTACTTGTAATAAAAAAGACTTATGAATACATCAGGAATCTGTACAAATGAATTAAAGTCATGGAGGTAGTTGTCTGGGAGTGAGATTGGGGTTACCAGGTTCCACTAACTCTACTTCTACAACAAATTCTAAATGTTTCCTGTGTTGTAAATTAAAAACTACTTGTTTTTAATTAAGGCCATCTGTAAGCTCAAAAAGGACATGGGGACTAACAGAGTGCCAAGGTGAAAACTGGTGGTGTCCACCTGAGTCATTTATTCCTCAAGCAATTTTTTTTTTTTTTTTGGCTAGACAGATGCTTCATAGATTTGACTTAGCACATGACTTGTTTCCTCCGCAGTTCCCCCATTAAGTGGCTACCAGGTGATTTAATGAGGGTGTATTCAGAAACCATCTAGAAAACAGACCACACTCCCTGGTGTATATATGACTTAGTAGAATTTTTAGCAATAGATCTTGATTATTAAAACAAGGTTTCTATTATTTTAAAGATTGCACAAAGAAGGTGAAAGTGAAGAGAGAAGGCACTCTAGAAAACACAAACCATATTAGATGACATTTTGGAAAGAAAGAGGGCATTTAAGGGAGAATGTTGGCAAAGCTAAAAAGGAGTAGCTTCAAAATAGAGGAAAAATTATTTGACATTAATGGATATTACAGGTTTCTAGAATGTGAGAATTAAAAGACACCTTAGAGATTCTGTAGCCCACTCCTTTGCATTTATAGGTTAAAAAAGGAAAAACTAAACTAAATAAAAAACCTCTTACATCCCAGAAAAGGCTTCCTTTCTTTTGTTTCTGTATTCTTCTACTGATAGGCTGATGGGATGCATACTAAGATAATGAACAGTAATTCAACAAGTAGATGTCAGAGGCATTGTGTAGTGTTCTGGAAGAATTAATCTCCATTCAAATTAACAAATAATAACAAATTGACTTTAGGAAAAGCAAATAAATACCCTCAAAAAATTATTTGTACTCTCCATTGTTTCTGAAAGGATTTATACTATAATATGGGATAAAAAGGGGTACAAGAGATCACAGTAACAATTGTTGAACTTAATGAACTCCCAGACTCCTGGACAGACAACTTAAATGTACTATTTCATTCATTTCTTTCAGTGACCTGTAAGGTCACTTAAGAAGATGAAGTACAGAGATATTAAATCACTAGCCCAAGTGACAGCATCAGGGTTTGAACTCAGGTCTTTCTGTCAGCGGGGTCTCTTCATGACTGTGATATTACTGTGTTGCTGATTATAAAGGCAAAATACTAACATACTGCAAGAAAGATGTAAATGGACATGTGAATTCAATGAGTGATGAAAACCATTTGGGCCAATGGAGCACAGGGCTGGAGGTGCATCTGAGTTGGTGGTCCTGGTAATGGCTTTTGAAGGATGGGAGATTTTAGACATATATTAATGAGAAGTATGTTCCTGAAAGTTTAAGGATGCCACATTACAGTTTTGCACTGCATGACAATGCTTAGAACAGTAACAAACTGCATATATGACCCATCAGATTTTAATAGATTTTAATAGAGCTGAAAAACTGTCACCTAATAATGTCATAGCTGTTGTGATGTCATGGCACAATGCATTACTCACATGTTTTTGGTGCTGCTGGTGTAAACAAACCTACTGCACTTCCAGTCATACAAAAGTATAGCACATACAGTTATGCACAGTACGTAATACTTGGTAATGATAATAAACAACTATGTTACTGGTTTATATATTTACTATGCTATACTATTTATCATTATTTTAGACTGCTCCCCTACTTATTAAAAAAAATTTAACTGTAAAATAGCCTTAGGCAGGTACATCAGGAGGCATCCAGAAGAAGGCATTGCTATCACAAGAGATGACAGCTCCGTATGTGTCATTGCCCCCGAAGACCTTCCAGTGAGACAAGATGTGGAGGTGGAAGACAGTGATATTGATCATCCTGACCCTGAGTAGGCCTTGGCTAAAGTGTGTGTTCGTGTTTTAGTTTTTTAACAAAATGGTTTAAAAAGTAAAACCAAAAAAATTTAAAAATTGGAAAAGTCTATGAAGTGTACAATGTGTTTGTGTTATAAGCTAAGATTTATTACAAGACAGTCAAAAAATTAAAAACATGACAAAGTTTGTAAAGTAAATAGCTAAGCTTAATTTATTATTGAAGAGAAAATTTTAAAAAATAAATTTAGTGTAGTCTAAGTATACTGTGTTTATAAGGTCTACAAGTGGTGTACAGTAATGTCCTAGGCCTTCCCATTCACTCACCACTCACTCATTGACTCACCCAGAACAACTTCTAGTCCTGCAAGCTCCATTCATGGTAAGTGACTTATACAAGTAGCACTTAAAAAAATATTTTATACTATATTTTTACTGTAACTTTCCTATGTTAAGACATACAAATACCATTGTGTTACAATTGCCTACCTGCTGTACAGGTTTGTAGCCTACAAGCAATAGAATATAAATAAATAAATAAATAAATAAATAAATATATATATATATATACACACACACACACATATACACACACATATATAATAGAGCTACATTATATAATAATATAAATATTACTATATTACTATAAATATAATATTACTACAATATAGCTATTATACATAGTATAGCTGTATTATATAGCCTAGGTATATAGTAGGCTATACCATCTAGGTTTGTTTAAGTACACTCTATGATGTTTGCACAATGACAAAATTGCCTAATGATGCAGTTCTCAGAATGTATCCCCATCATTAAACAAAAGATGACCATATTCTTTTAGCAATGATGGGATGCATTTAAGAGTAGTTGGTTCAAAGATTTCCGTCAGTAGAAACCAGTTTGACTTGAGTAGTTGTCGTTGCCCTTATTGGGCCTCTCAGGAATTACTGATTAGCCTATGAAGGGGTTCCCCTCGGGTTGATGACACTACTCCCATCCAGAAAGTGGCTACCTCTACTCTCCTACCCCCACCACTCTGCATGCAGGAGCTGTTATCTGTCATCAAAAGGGAATTTCCACTGCCTGCTCTGTACCAGAGAAATGCTGGGCTTCATAAATATTGGTAATGGATGCCTGAATGGGGTGCAAGTTGGCAGACCCTCTGGAATCTGGACCAAGGATATACAGAGAATGGGCTAGGAATGGGGAAAACAAGGACTAGTCCCAAGGAGAAGCAGAGCTGCTGTGAGAGGCAGAGAGCAGCCCATTCATGGTTCTCTGACCACACACCTTCTAGTTCCACGGTGGTCAGAGGGATCTCTGTTTGTAAACGAACAAGCACAAAACACAGGACCATCCATTTGGCAGAAAATTGAGATCAAAGCTCCAAAATGCATGATAGTGATACCTGGTACTGCAAAGACAAAAGGAAAGTTCCTTAGTACTAGTCTACAGAGCCTCACATGCAGTAAGCCCTCAAGCACTTGGTCCATGATTGAACAAAAATTGCAAGCAGAGATAATAAAACTTTGAGATAGTTGCCTGACATAACCTTTCTTTGAATTCACTTATTCGGTACATGGGTGCTACTTAGATTATCACAATGGGCCAAAACTCTGCCTAAAGTCTGAGGCAATACTTAAAAAGTATGTGTTCGACTATTCTCTCCCTAAAGCTGCTTGGTAAAAAACTTGATTAGGAAAAAAATCTAAGCCCAATAATAAAAGTGTACCAAAATATTAAAAACAGAATTACCATAAGATCCAGCAATTCCACTTATGGGTGTATACCTCAAAAGAAATGAAAACAGGATCTCAAAGAGATAGTTGTATACCCACGTTCACAGCAACATATTAGCAATAGCCAAAATGTAGAAGCAACACAAGTGTTCACTGACAGATGAATAGATAAACAAAATGTAGTATGTATATACAATGGACTATCATATAGGCTTAAAAAAGAAAAGATATTCTGACACATGCTATGATATGGAAGATACTATGTTAAGTGAAAGAAGGTAGGAACAAAAGGACAAAAAATATATTGTTTTACTTCCATGAGGTACTTAGAGTAGTCAAATTCAGAGACAAAGTGCTTGCCAAGGGCTGGGAATGGGGGCCTAGAACAGGCAGTTTATTGTTTAATGGGCACAGAGTTTCAGTTTTGCAGGTAAAAAATGTTCTGTGGATGGGTGGTAGTGATGGTTGTACAACAATATGAGTATACTTAATGTCACTGAACTGTACAATTAAAAATGTTAAAAGGTAAATTTTCCATTATGCATATTTTATCACACAAATAATTTTTTAAAGCAAAAAAAAAAAAAAGATTGCCATCAAACCATTCCTTTACCAGTATACATTCTGTGCATTAGTACCAGTGGAAACTTGCCAATTTTGGCTTTAAATAACCCTTACGGCAACTCTCTTATTTATTCATGTGATTTTTATTTTTCTCTTTACTGCCCTGGTTGAAGGTTTATGCCCTTGTAAATTTTTCATTTGAAAAGTTCCATCTGGGTGGACCCTAATTTTCCCCCAAAATATGTTGAGCTCTGAAAGATAATTTTTCTAAATACCTCGTGTATGAGATGTTTTATTCATCTCCACTTATGAATGGAGACAAATTGCCCTTCCTTTCTATTTCCCTAGCTGTGCCATTTATTTGAGCAGTTATGCCTCAGCACTTATTTTTTGTAACGTGAAGATCACATTAGAAATGTTTTTTTGTTTCCTCTCTTGCTTTCCCATGAAGGATAGAAAAGTACTGCTACTGGGATCCTGGGATGATATCTAATGTTTTTATAAAATAGGGCATATTGTAAATGCTATCTCTTGTAAATAAGTGATTCAGATCACTTGGCTTTTTAGCATGTTCAACTAACTGGTAGTATAAATTTTTAAAATTTTTAAAAATGAGATTTTAATTTTACATGCTTATGAGATATTTTGATGTATTTCCTTCATTTTCAGTGACCATTCTACATAATGTGAAACTATATAACAATGTTCCTAGAAATTTTTTTTGTACACTTAAGCAATTTTTTTTTTAGAGGAGCAAAAAGAGTCTAGTCTGGCTATTTTGCATATCAATTCCTGTTGAGAACTAGATATAATAAAGACTCATATCCAGCATCCATAGCTTTTAACATGGTTTGTAAATGATATTTAAATAATGTAAGTCATTGGAGAGAAAGATTGCATCAAAAATGTTCTCAAAACAAATAAGATTATCATATTTTAAAGTGTGCAGAACAATAAATAAAAAGACATTTCTAGAAGAAATTAATTTTTGGAGGAGACTCAGAATGAAAATAGTTTTCTTGGATAAGGATGACTTTTTAAAATATAAACAATATTTAGCAGTCAACTAAATTTTGTGCCAGGCTTATAGATTGAACATAATATATTCATTTCCTGAAGTATTGAATGGAAAAGTGGCCATTTGTGGTTGTACTCTTAAGTTTTATGAGAGCTTTTAAGAATGAGCTATAGGAGTTACAGGTGTTTGGGGAATGGCTTTGCGTTTCATTCAATTCAGGACTAATGTTCTCTGTCAGGTTCTGCTGCCTCTGATGCCTAGCAAACCAGAAAATTCAAAATAGCTCTTATTTAGAGGAAATAAATCTTGGTTTCTTATATCTTCCTTTATTTGGCAAATATATTCTGGAAAAATTGTGTATAACATCAAATTTTGTAAATTAAATGTTTTAAATGCATATGGGAGCTTCTAATTTAAAGTGATATTATGAAAGTGAAGAAATCTTTTGTAAAGTGAATCAATTCTCCGAAGTTATACTTTTAAAAATCTAAGTGTTTGTTTCTTGGTGGTTTCTTGAGCTGTTATTATTTTACAATGGGATATAACTTTTTATCCTTAATTTTATGAATATGAATGAAATAACAACAAAGTATAAGCAATATATAAGAAATCAGTATTATGTGTTAAGCACCTACAGTATATTCAGTCCAGTGCCTAATTACTATGGGGTGTGGAGAAGTATAGAAGAATCTGTGTCACAGGGAGATTCCACCTAGAGCTAACTGCCCAATCTGTGCCAATGAGAAGGTTATTCTTAGAAATAACTTTGCTATAAATAGATAATGAATACCTTCACCATAGATGAAATTACACCTGAATGTAACTGCAAAATCTGTGTCACACAAGACATTACACTTTGCCCTAATTGTACAGTCTATGCCTATAGATTGAGTTTTACTTGCACCTTGCTGTTTATTTGTTTTATGACTTTACTGGATGAATTCTTTCCTCTTTGTCATATACTGCCACAGAAGTATCTGCTCATTGAATTTAGTGGTCAGCTAATGGTTAGACTGAGATATCCTTAAATTTCTTGAATCAGTAAGTCTCCCATTCTTTGTGGAGGGGCTGTGTGTGTGTGTGTGTGTGTGTATTTGTGTGTGTGGGTGTATGTTTGTTGGGGGCATACCTTCAGTGCTCCAGCAGTTTACACCTCTGTCTTAGCTTTCACTTCTTGCTTGTGCATTGCCTTAAGGTCAATCAGAAATGAGATATGAGTATCTTCTCAGATCTTCCCTGGATAGGCACATAGCCCTGCACATCCAAGTGCCTATTTAGATCCCCCAGGAATATATTGGAGGTTTTCAAAGCCTGTTATGAATGTCTTATTAACCAGATTTTGCTTACAATTTTTTGTCAGTCTCTTGTTAGCCGTAACTGGTATCACTGACTCTGGCCACTGAGATCTTAAAAAATTGCTGCTGATTGTTTTTAACAAACACTCTGGGGATAGGTATTTTCTCACTTAGCAATCTCTGAGTGGGGTCAAAAATTTATTCCTGAGAATAGAGCTTGTCACAGGTCAAACTGTGACAAGTCTCTGGGATGGAGCTTTTGGGAGGACCTCCAAACCTGTTCTGACCCAAACAGTGACTGCTGGGTTTCACAGCTTCTGTGGTTTTTTTTTTTTAATATAGTAAATAAACTTTATTTATCTGTTTCTCAGAGATGACACTGCCAACAGTCACAGATTTGCATACAATACAGTTATGTATTGGCTATTCACAATTTACAGTAGTGTTTTTTCATCTGAAAAATTTAAGCTTCTATGGTTTTGAGGCTACTGGTATTTAAGGTTGGGAAGAAGGGGATGGGAATAGGCTAAGTTAAAATTCCACAACTTGCTGTTCTTATAGAGATTCAACTGTTTTTCCTGAATAAAAATTCATCAGATTGTTGCAGGCCTTTGGTTAATTTCCAGAGTTCTGGAATATATGATTGTGACCATTTTTGCTGGTGTTCTTATTGCCAGGGAGGAGTGAATTTTGGGAGGTCCTTATTCTGCCAGTCTGGAAGTGCTTCTCTGGTGGCTTTATACTGAGGCAAGTTTTTTTGTTATCTAAGATGGCTGCCAGCAGCAACTTTGACATGTTTCCTGATTCTTAACATGCAGGGGGAGGGGAGAGAGAAAGAGAGCAGGATTAGCTTTTTTCCCCCAGAAACCCTTAACAAACCAAATTGACATAGACCTACTCTTTTCTGAAACTAATATTAACAATTGTCAACAGAGAAGAAATTGCCATAGTTGGCTTACTTTAAACATTTAGGAGTAGAGTAGATGTTGGAGAGTCTATCACACTGCTAACAGGCTTACTTCTGGAGAATAATGTTAGAAAAGGGGAAGGCACAGTCTTGAAGGAGAAAAACAGTTCAGAAAAAAGAAGAGTGGAGATGATTGAGAATTCTTGCCCAAGCCTTATCTTTAACGCTTGGCCTTTATTTAGGCAAAGAGACATTTTGATGTGGGAAGAATATTTACTTTAGTTTTACCATGGAAAAAATTAATTTGTTCACATAGGCTTCTACCCATTATTTTTTCTATAATGTGATAATGCAGTAAGATTGAATAAGGCTGCTTCAAGAAATAGTGTGGGGCAATAGATTGACCATTGAGAACAAGTTTGTATGGAGTAAATAGGTAGGAAAGCAGAATATTTGAAGCTGAAAGTATTCTGTTGCACTTCTGTTGCTCAAGTTGTGGACCTTGTTAACAGTGCAGTATTATGTTTGGAAGCAGTAGCTATGATCTGAAGACCATGAAATTGTTGAGTAGATGGAAAAGGGTGACAGAGTTGTATCTATCAAGCAGTATTAAGTATGGTACATTATGTACTTTGGCCTCTGGAAGCCTGTAATTACCCACTGCAGAACACTGCAGCATGAGTAATGGGGCTTCATGCGCTATATAGTAATGTCAAAGGCCTCGTGTATTAGTCATTCTTCACAATATCTTTGTGAAGTATGTCAGTATTATTATAATCTTACCTGTCTCCTACATGATGAATAAATTGAATCTCAGGAATGTGGATCACATTATTAAAGGTTGCACATATAGCTTATAACTGGGTTTTTGAATCTGTTCTTCCAGTGCTTATTCAATGCTCAATGAGCTTCCTCAAACAAATGGAATTAGATATGACTTTTTCCAATAGTCAGAAGAAAGAAAAAAAATCCACATACTCACTGTCTTTCAATATCTCTGTTTCCTGATGTTTGTGAGGTAAGATAGTTTTGTACTAGTTGGATCAGAATGAATATGACAGTCAGACTACTATGGAAAGAAAACCAAGTGTAATTAACATGTAGGGACAAAGAAAGAACAAGGCAAAGAGAACATGGAATTAGCAGCCTCAAAATAAAATAAGTAATACATTTATTAAGTAGTTGATTATAAAAGTAATTATGTTTTCATTAGGCAGTACATTCCTCTGTCCTGCTAAGTGAATTGGAATGCTATACAGATGATAAGCATTAAAAAGCTGTGTCTGCCTTAAAGAAATAAAAACAACCCCAGGTCCTTAAATACTTAATATGCAGGTGAAAGCCATATTTGGAAGGAAGGAAAGAAGAAAGAAGAATTCATAAGTAACCCAGAAATAGTTTTTGCTAACATTTGGTCCAATTCTAACATTTTGGACTTCCTCTTTTCCACTGAAGATAGCAGTTATCACTTTTTAATGTGGCTTTGAAATTTTAGAACAGAATCCTTGTGAAGTGCATCAAACATTCTTGAACTGTTTTCAGAACATTCTTTTTATGAAGCCATGGAACCAGCTGCTCTTCTGCCTTAGTCAGTTAGTGTTTTGTCACTGATGCTTTTAAGAATGTGGGTATAATAAAACAGCATCTGAGACATTGATCCAGTTGTAGCTATTTTAAGGAGGCGATTATAGCAAAATGAGACACTGATTTATAATGTATTGTTCTTTCTGGTCTAGACCAAATTACATGATTTGTCACAGAGGTTACTTATATATATCTCAGAAAGAAAAATTCTATGGATGTAATTGCAGACCAATTGAATGGATATATTTTGTGTTGTAAAGGAGAATGCAGCTTACATTAGGAAATTATTATTGGCTAACATTCTTGATCAAGTCTTTCTTGGTAGCAACACAAATGCATTTAATCGATGACACAATTATTAGGATAATTCAGTCTAAAATCTTTCTGTTGAAGACAGTGACTCTATATGTTATAAAGGTGAATCAAAATTTCAGCCACAATTTATAGGAGTGTTACTTAACATCAGTATTTTCTCATTCAATATCTAAAGTCATCTTGTAATTTTTATTGACTGAAATAGTAATACGAACTATCTTACTTCTTTTTCAGTGTGTCATGTTAGAAAATCAATTCATATGATGAATTCTAAGTATATTGTGCCAAAGACTTAGAGGGAAAAATTGTCAGCATGAATTATGATATGTTCTCCTGTTCATGGTGTGGCTTTATTGACAAAGTATTGATTTTTGTACTTAGGATTTAAAGGTAATTTTTCTCTTCCCATCTGCTTACTCTGCAAATTGGTTGTATTAAGAACTGGGTGACTTCTGAAATCAACGACAGTCATATTTGGATTTTTGGTAACATCTGGGCTAACCCAAGAAATTGAAATGATGACTTCAGAATTTTTTGACATTATCCAGGGCCAAAGAACTGTCGTATGTTGAGTAATTGTATATAACTAAGTTCTGTGTTAGATATTCTTTATAGTTTAAGCTGTTTAGTTTTCAAAACACTACCATTTTGTGTAAGAATTTAATTTCCTTCTTCTGCACATAAAAAAACAAGTTCAGCAAGTTTCTGACTTGCCTAAAATCACATATTTAGTAACAGAGTGCTGAGGTTTAGACCAGGTCTGCCTGAATTGCAAGGTCGCGCATTTGCATTCTTCCATGTTGCCTCTCAGCAATAAAGAAACATCTTTTCCAATAAACCTTAATAAACCTGTTTAGAAAATCCCATTTAGTTTGGATGGTCAGGATAGAATTTAGAGTGGCTTAAAAACATAAAGTAAGCAGAGCTACAGTGCTCACTCAAATGGCCTTGTTTGATTTCATCCCTGACCACACACCTCATGTCATGTAAAAAGAGCCACTGCCTCCACGCAGTTGTCTTTCCTGGATTTCTCTGTGAATTTTTGCCTTCTTTGATATATAATACACACCACAAACAAGAATGTGCTGCAGCTTGAGATTACTGTAAACTGAGCTGGTGGTCACTAATATGTAAAATGAGGAAGTTGAACTAAATAATAGCTAAATCTTAGAAATTCTACATGGTAGAATTCTAAAATGTGTAGATTAGTTTGTCATGTAACATGAAGCTTGACTATGAGTATTTGGTGGGTTTGGAATACTGGAATGTAATAACAATTGTTATGAGTCACAATTATCTTGTCACTCTCACTGGCCATGAATAATTTTATTGATTAACTTTAATGTAAGAAAATTTTTAAATTTATTTATTTATTATTATTTTTTATTTTTATTTTTATTTATTTATTTTTTTATAGGTTTTCTTTTTCTCTTTATTTTTTTTTCTTTTTTTTTTTTATTATACTTTAAGTTTTAGGGTACATGTGCACATTGTGCAGGTTAGTTACATATGTATACATGTGCCATGCTGGTGTGCTGCACCCACTATATTTTTTATTTTTTTGAGATGGAGTCTCACTTCTGTTCCCAGGCTGGAGTGCAGTGGCACTCTATCTCGGTTCACTGCAACTTCTGCCTTCCGGGATCAAGCGATTCTCCTGCCTCAGACTCCTGAGTACCTGGGACTACAGGCATGCGCCACCACGCCTGGCTAATTTTTTTGTATTTAGTAGAGATGGGGTTTCACCATGTTGGCCAGGATGGTCTTGATCTCTTGACCTCGTGATTCGCCCACCTCAGCCTCCCAAAGCATTGGGATTACAGGCGTGAGCCACTGCGCCTGGCCTTAAATTTATTTTTTACCTGTAATCAACACCTTGCAGATTGAATTTCTATCAACATTTTTGAGTTTGTATTTTAGGTCATAGATATCTATTTCTTTGTCACCTACCTCCATTTCTTCTCTGTACCGCTAATTCAAATGTCTGTTTGAATGTGCTTTTTTATTATTTCATTTTATTTTTTGATTAAGCATTTTTGAAATAGAACCTTTGGACTGGCATTCTGACATTGGCATAGATGCTCCCCTTTTGACAGTTTAAACAATTTCATGTGGCTATTAACACCATTGTTAAGTTTTATAGCATCTTCTGGGCACGTAAACATTTGCAGAGTGCTAAACACATGTGCCTTAATTAAGGCCACATTATACATTTTTAATAAAATACAGCAACTGTTGATTGTCACAAGGCAAGAGTGATTTAAATAATTGAAAATGTTACAAATAACACTGTTTATGGTACAATAATATATTTTGTTGCAGCATTACATCACTGAAAAAGGACCTTAGAAAATGCTGCTCTGTATGTATCAAATCTAAAATAGGGACTTCCCGTTGATGGTATGACTTTATTGACCATGATGGTGAGAGTATAGTTGATCCTTATTACTCATTGATTTTGTATTTGCAATTCACCTACTTGCAAAAATTTACTTGTAACCCCTTGATATAGTTTGGATATTTGTCCCCACCTAAATCCCATGTTGAATTGTAATCCCTAATGCTGGAGGTGGGGCCTGGTGGGAGGTGTTTGGGTCATGGAGGCGGATCCCTCATGGCTTTGTGGTGTCTTTGTGATAGTGAGTTTTCACGAAGTATGGTTGTTTAAAAGTGTGTGGCACCTCCCCACCCCTTGCTCCTGCTTTTGCCATGTGAAGTTCCTGCTTCTGCTTCACCTTCCACCATGAGTAAAAGCTCCCTGAGGGAGGTCCCCCAGAAGCAGATGCCCCTGCACTTCCTGTACAGCCTGCAGAACCACGGATCAGTTAAACCTCTTTTTTTATAAGTTACCCTATCTGAAGTATTTCTTTATAGCAATGCAAGAACAGCCCAACATACCCTCCAAATCAATATTCACAGCACTTGCACAGCCATCGTCAGACATGTGCAGAGGGTTGAAAAATTTGAGTTGCCCAACACTCTAACAAGGTGATGCCCTGCCTTCTCGGTTCAGCTCTTATAGTGTAACCAAGTGTCATTTTCAGAATTTATTTAGTGCCACATATAAACAATTTTTGTGCTTTCTGTTGGTGGTTTTGCTGTTGGAAATGTTCAAACACAGTGCTGAACTGCTTTCCAGCATTCCTAAATGCAAGAAGTCTGTAATGTGTCTTATGGAGAACTTGTGTGTGTGAGGTAGGCTTTGTTCAAGCATGAGTTAAATACGCTGTTGGCAGTGAGTTCAATGTTAATGAATCAACAATATATATTAAATAAGGTATCTTCAAACAAAAACATACATGAAGCAAGGTTATGTATTGAATGGTTGCCGAAAATGTTGTAACCAGAGGCTTACAGGAATCTAACCTTGTATTTCCCCTAGGAGCAATGGTTCAGAATTTGTGAATTCAGTGTTTGTGGCAATCTTATACACTATAACTTTTGCAAATAACAAGAATAAGTTTGTCATGTTGGAGTCACGTGACAAAATGCCTCTGGAATAATCAGGAAGACCTTACAAATGTAGCTATTTAGAAATCCATTTTTTTTAGGGGAGAGGGGTACTCCAGAACTTAAAACTATGTTATGTTTTTAGCAGATGCTTCTCTGGGGGTTTTCTTTAAGATACTAAAATGTCTCTTGAGCATTTTTGTTCATTCTTACTTCCAAATTTTGCTACTTCTCTAGATCTGTACTGTAAGTTACCATATGATTGTATAAAAATGAACATTTCAGTCAGTTATGCAGTTGGGCATTTAAAAATAGATTTTGTTTAAAGAATGATGTAAATAACTCTAAGATAGGCTATTCATAAACTAACAGAGATGGAAAACATTTCCTACATCTTAGCCACTGTACTATCTGGAATTCCACAGTAGTATACCAAAAACTTCAGTGGGCCCTGCAAATCAAGGGATGGTGGTGCTAGCATATTTGGTCTCTGGTCAAGAAAGGGATCTGGAGAGTCCTATAGCAAGTTTTCATATTGTAGGAAAAGCCTGGGTGAAATTCATTTTTGCCTGCTCTGATGGCCTAAGAAAGCAATGCCTGTCATAATCCAGAGAGACACATCCCTGAACACCGTAATCCCGAATGTTGAGATTCCAACAGATTGAAACCTCTAAGGATCTTTTGATCCTTAACATTTAAAATCCGTAACATCTAAAACTCTGAAAATCTCAATTCTAAAAGATTAAAATCCTGAGTGCTGAAATCCAAGAAGGCAAATTCTGGGGAAAGGGATTAGTGTATATCTGGCTGTATGAAGGATAGTTACATCGTGTCAGTTGCATCATGTTAGGTAAAACTATTACCTTATTATTGTCTTTATTTGGAATTAAGTATGGTTTAAAGAGATGTGTGTGGGTGCCAAGTAGACAAGGGGCGGACTTGTGGACTTAATTTTACTTTGACTGGATTTTAACTTGACTGGATTAAGGAATACCTAGAAACCTGGTAGAGCATTATTTTAGGTGTGTCTGTGAGGGTGTTTCCAGAGGAAATTAGTGTGAGTCTGAGTGAACTAGGTGGGGAAGATCTGCCCTCAACATTAATGGATACCATCCAAATGGCAGGGGTCCTAGAGAGAACAAAATAAAGAAGGCAAATTGGTCTTTCTGAGAGCTGAGACAGACTTTTCTTCTGCCGCTGGGGACTTCAGAACTCCAGGCCTGCTGCCCTTTGGACTCCAGGACTTATACCAGTGGTGCCCCAGGTCCTGAGGCTTTTGGCCTTGGCTTGAGAGTTATACCATTCTCTTCCCTGGTTCTGAGGCGTTCAAATGTGAACTGAGCCACCATTACCAGCATCCCAGAATCTCCAGCTTGTAGATGACCTGTCTTGGGACTTCTCAGCCACCATAGTTGCATGAATCAATTCCCCTAATAAATCCCCTCTCATTTATCTATATAAGTGCCCTATTGGTTCTGTCTCTGGAGAACCCTGAGTAACACAGATTTGCTGTCAGGAAGCCGAATATCATTTTTTTCTTATCATATTCCTTATAACACAGTGTAAGAGATCTGTAAAATTGTCCCCTTGCAGAAAGGCTGTGATAAGTGTATGAGGCTACTTAATGGTGAAAGATAAAAATTTTAAAGCTAATTAATTGATGCTGCCAAAGCAGAAAATCGCTAATTGCAATGGCTGAGCAATAACCAGACTTTCAAATGGACAGTTTATAGTTACAAAATTTGTAGACTATAACCACTTTCCAAATACAAGTGCAGCAAGTGTTTAGAAGATTATAGAAAAGTGACAATGCCAGCAAAAATTACAAGATACCTCCCTTGCCAAGTTATTCAGTCATGTACGACTACTGCTCCTTCACACATAGTAACAATTCATTATGCTATGTATTTCATCTTCACATCATTTTTAATACTGGAGGTGTAAATTGTGTAAATAATTTTAGAGAGTTCTAATTTGTTTTATGCATTTTTTTTTTTGCTGCGAATTTTACTCCATTAAAGTGCGTTATCACAATGTTGACTCTGTGGATAAGAATTGTATTTGTATATAAAAACATTGAAACCTCCTCACAAAACGAAGAAATTTCCTTTTTGTACATCTGCATTTGTGAAGGATGAAATTTCTCAAGATCTTGACTCTTACTACATATGTAGTGGTGACCTGTCACTGTTTGTGATCAGTCTTGTTAAAAGACTTAGGTTATTCATCATGGTATTTCAGATAACTGCAGTTATATAGCTGGGTGCCCACAATTAGCAACCACAGTGATATATGTTTTTGCATTTCACGTTTTGACCAATTTCTTTATGAATCTGGTTCATCTACTCACAACTGCTATACTCATGCAACTATTGTTACTATACCTGAGTGTTTGTGCTTGCAAAAATGTGTATATTATTATTGCCTATTTTATAGTATTAATATAAGGTGGGCTATCAAGTGTTCTGCCATGTTTTTATGTTTCCCAAATAAATCCCCCTTAAAAATGTAAATAAATGTCTTTAAAATATTTTTTAATTATTTTGTTCCCCAGAATTATATTTTTGAGATTTTGATCTTTTAGGATTATGATTTTAGGGATTTTAGACTTTAGGGATTTTGATGTTTCAGAGTTTCAGCATTCAGGATTCGGTCTTTTAGGATTGTGTGTCTCAGGATTATGGCCCGCACCCCTAACAAAGAGGGGAAACCTGAGATGTTTTTCCTTGGGAGTGATAGATAAGCCTTGATTGATATTGAACATATGTAGGGATTGAATGGTGCTTTTCATAAATCGCTGTCATTTTTCAGTGGGAAAGTTAATATGAAACATTTATTTTACTGAGAAAAATTATTTTTTCTTTTTAGAAAATAGAAAAATAGGGTACAAGTGCAGTTTTGTCACATGGATATATTGTACAGTGGTAAAGTCTGAGCTTTTAGTGTAACCATCACCCAAATAGTGTACATTGTACTCATTAAGTGATTTCTCATGTCTCACCCCCCTCCTACCTCCCATTCTTCTGAGACTCCAGTCTGTTATTCCACACTCCATGTCTATGTGCACATATTATTTAGCTCCCACTTATAAGTGAAAAATGTGGTTTTTGAATTTCTGTTTCTGACTTATTTAACTTAAAACAATGGTCTCCAGTTTCACCCATGTGACCGCAGAAGACATGATTTCATTCTTTTTTATGGCTGAATAGTATTCCGTTGTGTGTGTGTGTGTATTACAAATACAATGGAATACTATTGTATTTCATTACAACAGTATGCATATATTTATATAAATACAAACTAGCGTGTGACTAGTGTGTAACAAGTATGTATACATATTTATATAAATATATATGTATACTATTGTATTGGAATACAATAGTGTTCCATTTTATATATGCAAATATGTGCACACAATGAAATTGTATGTGTATGTATGTATGTATATAAACAGATATTTAATAATATATAATTAAATTATACACATACACACACAACAGTTTCTTTATGCAGTCATCCATTGTTGGACACAGGTTGATTTCGTATCTCTGCTATTGTGAATAGTGCTCTAATACACATACAAGTGCAGGTCTCTTTTTGATATAATTTCTTTTCTTTGGGGTATATACCCAGTAGTAGAATTGCTGTATCAAATGGTAGTTCTCTTTTTAGTTCTTTGCAAAATCTCCATACTGTTTTCCATAGAGGTGGTACTAATTTTCCCACCAACAGTATGTAAGTATTCCGTTTTCTCCGCATCCTCGTCAACATCTGTTATTTTTTGTCTTTTTAGTAATAGCTATTCTGACTGGAGTAAGATGGTATCTCACTGTGGTTTTAATTTGCATTTCTCTGATGATTAGTGATGTTGAGCCATTTCTATGTCTTCTTTTGAAAATTGTCTATTCATGTCTTTTGCCCACTTTTTTTTTTTTTTTTTTTTTTTTTTTTTGAGACGGAGTCTCGCTCTGTCGCCCAGGCTGGAGTGCAGTGGTGCGATCTTGGCTCACTGCAAGCTCCGCCTCCCGGGTTCACGCCATTCTCCTGCCTCAGCCTCCCGCGTAGCTGGGACTACAGGCGCCCGCCACCACGCCCGGCTAATTTTTTGTATTTTTTTTAGTAGAGACGGGGTTTCACTGTGTTAGCCAGGATGGTCTCGATCTCCTGACCTCGTGATCCGCCCGCCTCGGCCTCCCAAAGTGCTGGGATTACAGGCGTGAGCCACCGCGCCCGGCCTTTTGCCCACTTTTTAATGGAGTTATTTGTTCTTTTTGTTGTTTGAATTCCTTGTAGATTCTGAATGTAAGTTTTTGTCAGATGCACACTTTGCAAATATTTTACTGAAAAGAGTTCTTTGTGGATTATTTTTCAAAGTTGTCAGATATACCTACTGAAGTGATAATTTAATTGGAAAGTCTAACCCTCATGAGAGCTGAGTGCTCTGTTTCTTAAAATGTGGTTCCAAGCCCACCTCTATCATAATCAGCTTGGGAATTAACATTGCAGATTCCCTAGGGACGTACTCTAGGCTGATTAAGTCAGATTTTCTGGGAGTATGACTCAGGTATTTGTATGTATGCTTGTATATATGTATGCATTTATTTATTTTGAGATGGGGTTTCACTCTTGTTGCCCAGGCTGGCGTCCAATGGCGCAATCTCGGCTCACAGCAACCTCCGCCTCCCGCGTTCAAGCGATTCTCCTGCCTCAGCCTCCCGAGTAGCTGGGATTACAGGCACCTGCCACCACACCTGGCTAATTTTTGTATTTTTAGTAGAGATGGGGTTTCTCAATGTTGGTCAGGCTGATCTCTAACTCTCGACCTCAGTTGTTCCACCCACTTCGGACTCCCAGAGTGCTGAGATTACAGGCGTGAGCCACTGTGCCCGGCCAGGCATTTGTATTTTTAAGGTACACTACAGCTTGAGAATCACTCTTCTACTGAGTTGGTAGAAACAAGAATTTCTATCATATTTTAGTCAAGTAATTTACATTCTTTGAAATGGATTTGATGTTTTTTTTAAACTTTAAGGAGTACAGATGTAGCCCAAGTTAAGTAAACATAATACAATATAGACAAACTCCTGGATGAGATTTTAAGTTAAGATGACTGATATTTAAACATATATGCCTGAACTTAGAAGGATAAATAAACTTGTTCCTTTCAATGCAGTCACTTAAAGGACCTCCATGTGTGGTTTCTCTCCAAGGCCTTCAAGGGTTCTACCCATATATTAGTGGGCAATTCCAATGACCTTTTTTTGATATTTGCTTTCAGAGTTTTTCAGAACCTGGTTGATCAAACCCCCATACCAATTTGATTACTTTTTTCTCCTCCTCCTTCTTCTTTTTAAACACAATGATATTATTTATTATGTTTATCGCTGTTATCACAAGTCCTGGCTTGGAAAAACCTGTGTTTCTTAAAATCATATGTACTCTTAAAAAATAAACAAGCATTGAGGATATTAAAAAACATAAAAAATTCCGGCCGGGCGCAGTGGCTCACGCCTGTAATCCCAGCACTTTGGGAGGCCGAGGCGGGTGGATCACGAGGTCAGGAGATCGAGACCATCCTGGCTAACACGGTGAAACCCCGTCTCTACTAAAAATACTAAAAATTAGCCGGGCGTGGTGGCGGGCGCCTGTAGTCCCAGCTACTCGGGAGGCTGAGGCAGGAGAATGGCGTGAACCCGGGAGGCGGAGCTTGCAGTGAGCCGAGATCGCGCCACTGCACTCCAGCCTGGGCGACAGAGCGAGACTCCGTCTCAAAAAAAAAAAAAAAAACAAAAAACAAAACAAAACAAAAAAAAAACATAAAAAATTCCAAGACAGGAGTTCAGAGCATATTTGAAGCAATGAAGTAAATGTCAGTGTAGCTCTTTAAGGTGTTTACTTGGAAGAAGATGACATAAATTCTGTGATATATATTTCAAAATCGGTAGATATAGGTATACTTCTTAGATATGTAATTCATAAATCTTTAGGGATATCAGTATCTTACACTCAGCACTTGTCACACACTAGTTTGTATGCTATGCCTGGTTCTAAAAGACATTATTTAGTAATAGAAATAAAGGATCTCTTCATTTAACCCCTTTACTGGTCCCTATTAGATGCAAGATGTTTTGTTAAATAATCGGCTGATTATTAAGACCTAACTAGTAAATGCAGCCGATAGGGCACACTTTCCTGTACTCCAAGGAGTTCTGACTGTACTAAGAAGCTTAGAGTACTTTAGGAAGGGAATTATCTTTATCCAAATGAAGGTCATTTCCCTTACTGTTAGGGTCAAGGTGGGGGTGGGGGAGATGTCCCCACTCACTTTCTTTCAGAACTCTTTTCTGACTTGGTTTTGGGTGCTGCCAGCTGCTAGCAGCTTTCCCCAACTAATTCTGCATACCCTGAAACTTTGGGGATATTGGATTCTAAAGTCAATATTTAAGACATAGAACTATCATTAGTGCATTTTTTTTGGGGGGGAAAATGTGGAATATAATAATAATTTCCAATGTTTTCATGTAAAAATGCATCCCAACTTTCTAAGAGTACACAACAATAAGATTGAGGCCTGCCTGGTTACAATAGACGTGTTAGAATTGTAATGTTTATTTTTGGGTAAGTCCACATTGGTGACCTGATTAATAGGTTGAAATAGTTTGGAAAGATAAAAATATCTACAGTAACAGAACATTTAAATTTTCATTTCTCTAAATGCCAGGAAATTACAAATTAAATTGTGACATGAGGAAATGGAGGCTGACAATAAAGAAACATCTCCTAATAGTGTATAGATCTAAAGCATCCTTCAGGAATTAATTCTTGGTCTATTTGAGTTGGTATATATGTGATATAGCTGAAGGCGAGAGGATCAGCTTCTGTGATTCTGTTCAGGTCTCTGAATACAAAATGTTTATACACCCGTAACCACTCACACTTATTGTTAGGAAATCAATTTGATTTGGATAATTTTTTAAGAATTAATAAAACTAATCACATTTCTTTCCAGATATACACAAGACAGAGTTATTTAAACAATAAGGTGGATTTGTAGAGAATCTGTTTTGTCTGTGAGTTATTTAAAACAATGCAGTTTTTTCATTCAGCTATATAGGTTTGCTTAATCTTGAGCCCAAAATGGACAGCCTGCTTTGGGAATATGTCTGGTTTCTAGCTGTAAAGACAACATGACTTTTTAAACTCTCTTGGGTCACTGAGGGAATAGTTGACTAGATGTGTGAAGTAAGGATTCTAAATCCTACATTTAGCAAGTAAAAGATGATGGAATTTATAAGTTAAACATATTAAAATGTTTATGTAGTAATTATTAAAATTGATTACTAAAATTAAATAGTTTAATATTAATTCTTGAGAACATAAATTGTTATAATTACTTACCAGGTGCCTAAAAGACTATAGAGTTGAGCTTTTAGTTTAGCAAGTTTCTCTGAAAATCAGTTTTTTAAAAATATGATTGTTCAAATGTTAAGTGTTAGAATTGAGGTTAAAGAATAAAAAGTTGGCCAGGAGCTGTGGCTCACCCCTGTAATCCCAGCACTTTGGGAGGCTGAGGCGGGCGGATCACGAGGTCAGGAGATCAAGACCATCCTGGCCAACATGGTGAAACCCCGGCTCTACTAAAAATACAAAAATTAGCTGGATGTGGTGGCACATGCCTGTAATCTTAGCTACTCTGGAGGCTGAGGCAGGAGAATCACTTGAACTGGGGAGTCGGAGGTTGCAGTGAGCTGGGATTGCGCCATTGCACTCCAGCCTGGTGACAGAGAGAGACTCCATCTCAAAAAAAAAAAAAAAAAAAAAAGAATAAGAAGTTATTTAGAGCACAAATACAAAAAGTGACTTAATAGTTGATGTTATTTTTAAATTTTGTTAGTTTCTCTGAAAGAATATGCCTATTTTGCTGAAACTTGTGACCACTTTATTATTCATTTTCCTTTTGTAGGACTTATTACAACAGCAACATTGACCCATGATTGTGTCTTTATGAAAATTGGGGTATTTTATTTATTTATTTATTTAGGCATGAAAGTCCTTAAAATGTATAACACTGAAGAAAATCAACATGTAGGAACATTAAGATATAGATACTGAATAATGAAGTCTTTTCATTTCAGATATGATCATAAGTCCATGCATTTTATAGGTTGATCAGTGAAAGGAAGGCCAAGATAGCTAGGTTTTTAGTAACACTGGTTAAGAGCCCATAACACAGAAGGTGTAAATTGGGTCACTTAACTGTTAACAGCATTGCAGTGACTTCACAATCTGATACTCAAAAGTAGTATTGGTTAAAATAATAGAAGTGTTAAAGAGTTATTTTCTATCTATGTTTCATTTGCCTTTTAATCCCATTTTCTTGTTACAACAGATATGCATACATGTTTTATGTATTACAAATGAAGTACTTATATATTTTAAGGTCAGCAAAAACATGCTAGGTTCAGATGTGTTTCTGCATACTCTTGGAAACAGTAACTGTGATTTCATCCATTACTATTTCAAACAAGTTTAATGACTGGATGTAATTCCTACAGGTATAGATTTTTAAAGTGCAGCTTACGCTTTAAGAACTCATTGGAGAAATTTGCGTGGATTTTCATTCTACTCTGATTTAAAGGTTTTAGGCAAATTTGAAAAATTTCAAAATTGCTTTATTTTTCAGTGAAAATTTGTTTATACAAAGAGTAATATAGGGCTTTTTTTTGCTATAGAATTTTATCAATTACTCATCCCATATTGTTTAGTACTTAGTATCTTATGCATGTTAAGTAATTTTATCAATTAGTCATCACATATAATTTAGTACTTAATATCTTATGCATATTATTAATATCTTATGCATATTAAGTACTAAATAATATGGGATGAGTAATTGATAAAATTGTGCAGGGTTGGGAAACTCTTGCTTCCTGGAAGTTTATGGCTCTGAAGACTTACCCTCACATTCAGTTTCCACATTATTCAGTCTCGGTTCTACATTTCACCCATAAAATTTTCTGGAAAAATATCCACTCATATCAGTAAAATAGTTGTCTACTTATATTCTTTTCAGAGGAATTATAAATGCAGAAACCTCATAAGCAATGTGACGTTGAAAACAGTGAAATAACAGTTTTATAGGGAATAAATCATAGTATGTTTGAGTACTAAAAAGAAAGAAAATTGTTTCCATGTGCTCTAAAGGAATTTGAATTTAGTTTCCAGAATTTGGATTTCAATAAAGTACTTTTGAACCTTTTTCTATTATTATAATCTTAGTAACATTATCCTCATCAGGTTTGATTTGATTTTAATAGCAAAATACATTTCTATATGCTTATCAAATAATTCTACTATTAAAATACTGCTACGTATACAACATTAAACATATCATTACCATAGTTGATACATGATAGAATTAGTCCGGTCTTCAGATCTTCATTAAATAATGTTATTAAAATTCCCTGCATTCCATGGGGGAACCACAGTGTGTCTGGTGTAAAACCTTTTGGATAGTCTTTGTGTCTAGTTTGAATTGCTTTTGTTCATAACATTCTGCCATGTAGAGTTATTTCTGAATATCTCATCAGTTGAGATAAACCACAAGTACCTGAAGTGAAATGGATGTCTGCGTAATCTCAAGAAATCTTCAGGTTCAGAAATATGCGTTCACTGAAGGGCAAAATCAGTTAATCTTTAAAATAAAATGTAATGAACCAATAAAAGAACCACAGTTCAGATGGCTGACATCATACTAAATGTCTTCCAGAAAACAGAGATTTTCTCATAGTGTGTTTTTTGGATGAATTTTTCCCTTATAGAATATACAAAGACTCAATTGATTGAGAACTCAAAGCAGTTGGTGGCTCTGATATGGGTTTATTGCCTCTATTAGATTAGAAGTAAGACTATAAATGACAGATGGTATCTTCTAGCCTGCTTTCTAATTAGAAAACAAGTAATACATATAGGTTTTCCATCTCATTATTGAGCACAGATACAAATAAAAATGACTTATTTTTCAGAAAATTATAATAGCATAGAGAAAAATGTACAACTATTTTTATTTTAACATGGATTTCTGTTTAGTAGGATAAAAAAAGAAGTTGATTTTTCAGAAGTTAAATTGGCACTTTAATTTTATATTGTCATATAGAAGGTGATCTCAAGAATAAACTAAAATTATAGCTATAACTTGGCCACCAGAAAGTAATAGCTTTTTCCTTCAGGCATTAGTCAACAAAGTCATAGGAGGCTGCTTGTGCTAGGATGTATAATTTCCTGTTAAGTTTATGGAAAATAATAGACAGGAATTATTGAAAATAAGGGTGTGGCTATGGGAGAGGTTAAAACAAAAGTAACAGAACTCATGCCCAGCTTTATGTTTCTTTTGTGGGGGGTGACACAGAGAGTGGGAGTGTGGCAGGCAGGGTGGGATTGAGGAGGGTGAGAACCAGAGGAAGAAGCAAGGAACATAGGGTGGAGACTAAGAGTAAAAACTGATAATTAAAAGAATTATTTGTTCTCAGTCTTTCTTTGTACCTTAAAAAAAAAACTCATTCTCTGTGTGACTATTGGTAGAAACTGCCTCAGAATACCAGGTCCTGAGAAGCAAGAAACAGTCTGAATCAGTGGAGGGTACACTGGACTAGAAACCTGGTCATGTGTAAAGTCAGTGTCTTCCACAGCCTCAATTTTATCACCTGTAAAATAATGAGTTTATAGATCATCTGCACAGTTCCTTCTAGTTTTATTTTATTGTGATTTGGTAATTTAATAAATCAAGCCTTCCAGACTGACTTACTTGCTTTTATGCTTGCAGAATTCCAAGTGAGGATCATAGACAACCTTCCCGGGGAAAGTTTGTACTAACTCATTAATATAAATTTAAATGGGTTTGCTCTGACTCCTAGAAATTTAAAGGTGGCTGATCAGATTCTCCCTATAACTAGTTTGACATCACTGAAACCTCTCATTACACATTTCAAGTCCAGAAAACAGAAGTTTTGTGAGCCATCAAGAGCCTTGTGGAGGTATTCTAACTATGAACCTATTTTGGCGCAAATTTTATAAAGGAGAAAGAATTATCACTTTAATTCTAAGTGCAAATCTATTTTAGATTTGAGTTCAGTATAATCTCATTAGATAAAAAACTCCCATGAGAATGGCAGCTGAAGATTTGGTTACAGAGCTTACATATTCAGGGACATGTGATGTGTTCAAAGGGTGAATTTTATGTTTTTTGAAGTGAAGAGGATAAAAATTAGTGATATATAATATTAGATGCCAACCATTAAGTGTTCAAAAGCAGTTCATTGGGTAAGAATATTTACCCAACATATTCCTAAAGTTAGGAGACTCGTGGTTTCTGGCATAAAAGCTGAGAGAGTACATACTGTAGTATTTGAACAAGGACATGGCAGAGTGACAAATTATATCAAAATCTGAGATGGGTGGAGGCACATCTAAACAGAGGCTGGATTGTCCTGGGTTTGGATAGAGTTTAAAACTTTCATGGGGCTTCTCTTTTTAAGCTGCCATGGAGAGTAAGTGTAGTTCAAAAGCCAAAAAAAAAAAAAAAACCAAAAAACAAAAAACAAAAAAACCAGCAATTGATTCTGCAGAATTTTAGTATTTAGTAACACTTTCCATTAATGCTACATTAATAAGTCATGTCTCCTAATGTACAAAGTATTGTGAAGCTTCCAAATTGTATCTTGTCAAACATAACAAACCATATTACAGGATTCATCCGAAAGGTGAGTGTTCATTTTCACCATTACTGGCAACTGAGAAATGATTTTACTATATGACTTATAGTACTGTCAGTAATGTCTATAAGTGAGCCAACTTCAGGAAAAACACATATCTCCATTAAAAAGACATGAATATAGAATAGTGCATAAAGGTGTAGGCTCTGGAGCCAGAGCGCCTCAGCACAAACCTGGCTCCACTACTTACTAGCTATGGGCGTACAGACAGATTACATATGACTTGTATATACAGTCAGCCTCCATTTCTGTGGGTTTAGTATCCTTGGTTTCGACCAACCATGATCTGAAAATACTCAGGGAGGAGAAAAGAATGGTTGTGTCTATACTGAACATGTACAAATTTTTCCTGTTGTTATTGACTAAACTCAACAGTATAACAACTACTTACATAGCATTTGCATTGTATTAGGTATTATAAGTAATACCTAATGTGTGTAGTTTATGTGCAAAATACTACACCATTTAATATAAGGGACTCAAACATGATCCCCAAAGGACTCCATGGATTATGGTATCCTCGGGAGGTCGTGGAACCAATCCCCCACATTTACTGAGAAATGATTATAACTAGATATCTGGCTTGTCAGCACCTACCTGTAACCAAGGTGAAATACTAGAGACACATTGCATTATACATTTCGAAGCTTCAGTGTTTCCACCTGCTAAATTATTAATAGGTTATTAATTGTATTTCTCTTACAGTTATTTAGACTTAAAAGACTTATCTATAAAAGAGTTTATAAGTATGTCTAACACATAGTGTTTAAAAATAATAGCTGTTAGATTATTGCAATTATTGTCTGTTTTGTATTTCAAATATATTAATGGTTAGATGGCCAAAGGAATAAACAGGATTTGCTTTAAAATATGGTCAAAACAAAAGAATTAAATATTAACTATAAATTAAATATAAAATACCCCCAGTAAAATTAATAGAATTATAAAAGTAACAAATTGCATATCTGCCATCTGAAAAGCTGCATTTTGGCATCTGAGGTAAAATGTTAGCTCATTGGTAAGAGATTGAACTTTAGTGTCAGATTTGTCTATTTCTTAAGTTGTTAGGCATCCCAAAGATAGTATTTGTTAGGCAAACTTGCATTAAAAATTAAGAAAAGAGAGATTAAGTACTAAACTAAGAAAAACAATTAGGTTTTTAAAAAGAGTAATGTAACCTGTTGCTCTAAGAATTTCCTTTTTAAAATTCCTATTGCATCTTTCATTTATTCATTGTTCTACAACCAGCTTTGGTTGAATATTACAGGAAATGTTTTAGTTAAGCAAAGTTTGTCTTTCTACAATCTTCCACTGTGGTTTTTGAGACCCTTCCCTTAATATACCCTGCTTTTATCGTGCCCAGTTGTATTAATTTTCTAGGGCTGTTGTAATAAAGTATCATAAACTGTGGCTTAAAACAATAGAAATTTATTCTCTCCCAATTCTTGAGACTCAGAAATCAAGATGTTGGCAGGGCCATGCTCCCTCTGAAGCCTCTAGAGGAGGACCCTTCCTTGCCTCTTACAGTTTATGATAGTACCGGGCATTTCTTGGCTTGTGGCAGAAGAGCTCCAGTCTCTGCCTGTCTTCACATGGCTGTCCTCCTTTTGTGTGTGTCTGAGTCTCTTCTCTTTTTATAAGGATGACAGCCATACTGGATTAGGACCTACTCTAATCCAGGATGACATCGTATTAATTTGATTATATCTACAAAGACCATTTCCAAATAAGGTCATATACACAGGTATTGTGGGTTAGAACTTGAGCATATCTCTTTGAAGAAACACAATTCAACCCATAAGCATTTTTACCATGGCAGCCCACTGAGTTTCTTCTTTAACTGCCCCCCCTCCCTCCCTCCCTCCCTCCCTCCCTCCCTTCCTTCCTTCCTTCCTTTTTTTCCTTCCTTCGTTCCTATCCATCCATTACATAAAATGAACATCTGCTGTGTGCCCGACATTTTCCTAGGCAGTAGGAACACCGGATAGAGTGACACAAAGTTCCTGATCTCATGCACTTATATTCTATTAGAAGTCAATAGACAAGTGACATTAAACATACAGAACATCTTTGAGAATAATTTTTACAAAGATCAATAAAACAAGGAAAGAGGATCAAGAGATATGGGGGCAGAGGGGGATGGCATGTGGGTGAGAGGTACATTTCAGACTGGGTGGTCAGTGCCAGCTAGCTGCCCTGCTACACATACCTATCTGAACCCAATGTGCTGATTCACGCATGTAACGTATTAAAAAGGTCTTTCTATAAATAATTTATTAAGTCAGAGGAGGGGTGCTAATATAGATTTGATTTTAGAATGTAGAAAAGATTGCTTTGAGGAGGGTCTCATGCTGTATTCATCCTCCCAATATGTGCTAAGTGCTTACTGGGTGACGGGAGCTGTGTTAGGTCAGAGGATGCAATGGTGAGCAAGAAAAGGTGGCCTCTGCCCTCATGGGACTTTCTCTGAAATCCTGATATAATGTGGAAGGCATTCTTAGGTAACAAAGAACTAGCAGCTGATTGGTATATGGGGAGGAGTTAATTCAGATTTGACTTTACTTACATCTTTCCTCCTGATCTCAAGGCAAAATAACTGAATATAGTCTAATTAGTTGTTTTAAAGACATATTCTACATACTTATATCTTACTGACTAAAGGTCAGTTATCAAAATTATAGGGAGGTGAGAAAAGTTTTAGTGTAAGTGTTGATGGCTGACCTCCAAATAAACTATATTGTTTTCTTTGGATTTAATATGTTCTAGGATTATTTTTACAGAAATATTATGGTGGAAAATATTGTTGTGAGCTACATAGCCCAGATGTGAGTCATGAAAGCTGGTATAAACCAGATTTTATTTGATGATTTGTTTATTGACTTTTAGAATAGAGAATAAAAAGAAATTGTGTACTTTCATTTAAGAAAACAAATCTTCATTTTGTGAAGGACAAATCAAAGTTTGCTAAGTAGCTCACCTAAAAAATGACCTAACTTGTTACCCTGATTTCCTGTAGACTGTGTGTATCTGCCAGCTATTGTTTTACTAGGATGAGTGAATCTCTGCCAAAGGATTTAAAACCTCTTCTAGAACTAGAAAATTCCTTAGTGTACAGAAATAAGATTTGCTGAGATAAATGTTCATCAAAAGGCAATGCATCAAGCTAAGGGAAAAATCTCCAGACACACAGGCAGATTGTACATTTAGACTTCCTTCTATGTCATATTAAAAATTATGAAATGAATCTGTTGCTAGTCTGAGCACCAGACTAAACCAGAATGAAACCTGTCAAGCTCTGTCTCGTTAGCGCTATGCCAGCCATGGTAAGATCAAAGGGTAACCATGGCTTTCACAGAGCACTTCCTCAGGTCCTTTTGGCATCTTTTTGGCATCTTTGACTCAGACTAACATCACCAGTTCTGATCTCTTCTGCTTTCTGGAAGCACAGGGTAGATGGTTCCTTACTTCCCTTTTGTTGTATGTTTCATCTTGCATTGATACTTTTTTCTCCACTTGGCCCCTGTCCAACACGTAACTTGTTTTACAGATTATATATATGCATATATATTTATATATCTCCAAATGGGGACGTTCAAAGTACTGTTGCAGGAAAATAAAAAACATATATTTAAATAATTTTAAAGCGACTATTAGTGTTTCTGACAAAGTTGGTAATCTAGGACTTTTCTCAGTGTTACTGGTTACTAGTGTTACTAGTGTTTCTAAGTGTTACTGTACATAAACAATGTAGATTGACTTGGTGACTACTCCCAGTTTCCCATAGACCACGTATATAAAATAGTAATTATAAAGTTAAGGTATAACACTGTCTATATGGCCTCTAGATGTTTTTGGTTCACTACAGTGGAGCCTCATTTTAATGCTATTGTATGAAACAACCTAATTGATTTTAGGAAGTTTTCAATATGTTTTTCTGTTACTTTTTTTTATTTGTTTGAGGTTAAATTGGTCAAAATGGACCATTTATGAGGCTGAGGACACAGATTAGGCCCTATGAGTCTGAAGTTTTATTCCCTTTCATAATCACGTATCATACTGTCTTTAAAGCCCAGATCATTAATCTTACCAATAGATGTCATTGGTTACAGGGAGAAATCAGGCAAATGGCTGAGGGTGGGTTGAGGCTAATCTATGATGACTATGGGGGACTCAACCTTCTGATGTGTGACAGTAGGGTCACATTCAGAGATGAAGGTGATCATGTCAGGGGCACTATTTTTACTATCTACGTGATAGCATGTCACGTCATAGCTTAGATCTGTTGTATTACTCACCATAAAATATGATGGTAGATTCTCATGTTAGGTGAAGCTCATTATTTAATTTACTGGAGAAAGGCAATATTAAACTTACAATTTGGACAGCTAAGGTTAGGACATTGCATTGTATAATAAGTCACCCTAAAACTTGATGATTTCTAATAACAATAATCATGTAATTTGTTTACAAACCTGCAATTTGGATAGGATTTGACTTCGTTTCATGTGGCGTCAACTGAGATAGCTCAACTGGGGCTGCAGGATCCATTTCTAAGATGACTCACTTACATGGCTGGTAAGTTGGTGCTGTTAACTGGGAGATTAAATGGGCTGTTGACCAGGCTTCTCAGTTCCTCCCCAGATGGTCCTCCCCATTGGGATGTTTGGGCTCCCTCAACAGCGTGCAGCTGGTTTCCAAGAACAAGTATCACAAAAAGACAGAAAGTGAAAGCTGCCAGCATCCTAAGGCCCAGACACTGGTTCAGCATCTCTTGTGCCATATCCTGGTGGTCAATTAATAGTCACAGAGCCCACTAAGATTTAAGGAGAGGTAACATGGATCTCATCTTTTAATGGGAGGAGTGTTGCATACTTTGCAGCTGTCTGTAATCTACCACATATGTTTCTTATGATTAGTATTATCTCAGTAAAAATATAGATACTCAGGCACTTCTGTCATCTTAGATTAGATTCTGCTAGTCATATTCCAAAACAATAGAAGCAAGTCAATAGATACCATGATTTAATAATTAGTATTCTAGAAATTCATTCTAGCTTTTTTAGTCTTTTTCTGTTTCTAAGCACATACTGATGCATGAATCCCTTGTAGTACACTTGAAGTCATCCCCATGTCTGGACAGAAACAGGACACCCTGTCAGTGGTCTCCAAATATTATAGGCTATACATCTCTATTATTACTTATAAAAAGCAAATATTTCTCCTATATATGGGGTGAAGAACAAGTAGGGACCTATGTCACTAATTCTTATACTCTCTTACTGTCTTCTGCAGCAGAAGACAGATAATTCCTTGCCTTCATTCCTGTTACTGAAATTTTTTGAGCATGTACCATACATGTACCAGAGTACTGCTATTGTATTTACTCTATACAACAATTAGAAATTTTAAAAGCAAAAGATAAAAAATTTCAGAACTTGTAATTTTATCCTCATATACATCTCATTTTAGGGAACTCATGGGTACTACTTTTCCCCCTTCCTTGGCTTTCCACTTTCCTCCACAGTCATTTGTGGTAGATAGTCTATAAACAGTTGATTCTCTTCTGACATGGGCATACTGTCTTCATATCATGAAATGGAGTTTAATTTCCCTCTCCTTTAATCTGGACTTGCCTTGATTTCTTAACCAATAAAGTGTGGCAGAAGTGATGTCATGCACTAACTTCTATAAAGGCATTCAGCCTCCCAATAGGCCTTTTAGAATGCTTGCTCTTGGAGGGCTCCCTTTTGGAACTCAGCCTCTATATTGTAACAATGCCAGGCCACATAGAGAGTCTATGTGTAGGTGGTTTGGTTGTCAGGTCAGCTGAACACTTAGCTGATAGCTAGCATTAGCTGCTGGCCAGGTGCATGAGCCATCTTGGATGTCCAGCCCAGGTAAGGCTTCAAATGACTGAAATCTTAGCCATCATCTGTAACCATATCAGAGAACTACCCAGATGAGGCCACAGAACCATAGGATAATAATAAATTATTCCTTTAAATCACTAAGTTTATAGGTGGTTTGCTATGAGCAATGGATAACCAGATCATCATTCCTCTGCATTCTGTGTAATTGGTCTTCCAATTCTTAATGCCCTTCTATGAGTCATGACTAGAGAATTATTTAAAATATTAAAATAACATATTGTTTTATAGATGAGGAAACTGAGACTCAGAGTTAGTTACTCCAAGGGCAATCAGGAAATAAAGGGCTTGGAATTCAAAATACAGGTCTTATGACTGTGAAAGCCCACATTCTTTCTCCTGCTATAGCATTCTTCAGGTCGAGGCATTGTGAAATAATATTACACATTGGTCAACATGGTTGCCTGGAATTCTGAACAGACCATAGCAGGTGGAAGCTCCAGTTGGATCTTTGGGTTCCTTAGGGTTTGGAAAGGGGTTAAACAGTTAAACAAACAACCAGATTAGAAACGTATTTGGCAGGGTCAAAGAATCTCCAGCAATGGAATGTCTCTAAAATCCTTCATAGGCATCCTGCTAATGAAAGAGCTTTTCTTTCTCTTAACATCTTTAATTTTTTTTTTATTTTTTAAGTTTTTTTTCTGAATATCTTCCAGGTTCATAGAATGGGATGCCCACTGATGACAATGCCAGGTAATTTAAGTAAGAACATCTTGCTCCCCATACCTCTTCTCCCTCATTATCACTCCCCATCTCTTAATGCTCAGAATGAACATTAAGGAACATTAAGGAAGGCTCAGAATGAACAGCTAGCAAACAGGATAGGAGATGATCAGAAAGGGAAAGTGTCTCTCTTGCCCTTCCTAACTGGGAGGCTTTAAAAAATGCTTTTTGTATTTTTAATTGTTTCATATATATATATATATGTGTATATATATATAGTTTCATATATATATACATATATATAGTTTCATATATATATACATATATATAGTTTCATATATATATACATATATATAGTTTCATATATATATACATATATATACACACACACGCACACAACATATATATATGTATTTAAAAATATTTTCTTTTTTCTTTTCAACTTTTATTTTAGGTTCATATGCAATGCAGGTTTGTTACATTGGTAGATGGTGTGTCACAGGGGATTTGGTGTACAGATAATTTTGTCACCTAGATAATGAGCATAGTACCCGATAGGTAGTTTTTCAGTTCTCATCCACCCTCCTCTCACCGTTCACTCTCAAGTAGGCCCCAGTGTCTGTGGTTCCCTTCTTTGTGCCCATGTGTACTCAATGTTTAGCTCCCACTTATTAATTGAGAACATGCGGTATTTGGTTTTCTGTTCCTGTGTTAACTCGCTTAGGATAATGGCCTCCAGCACCATCCGTGTTGCTGCAAAGGGAATAATTTTATTCTTTTTTATGGCTGTGTAGGATTCCATGCTGTATATATACCACATTTGCTTTATCTATTCCCAGGTGGGAGGCTTTATCCAGGAACAGGGGAAACAGCTGGAACATGGAGTGATGTTGGCATCACTTAATTATCGCAGGAGACTCACTTTCTAGGGGTCAGATTGAGACTGTATTTTGCAACCTAAAGAAAATATAGGCATTTTATTACATAAGAGTTATCAAAAAGGTCACGATTGTATGATTTTTCAGCCATGGCAGGGGAAGAACTTCACCCACTGTGTAAATGTTAAAAATGGTGGGAGGCAAAATAAGATCACATTGCAATTTTGTCTGTTGGAATATGCTGGCTCATCTTGCCTGCCAGTATCTTGGAAGGTATCTTACAGGTAGACTGCATTCTGCAGTGTTTTGTAAGGTGGGCAGAAACTTAAAAGAGAGAGCGACTATTTTGAACTTAGACCATTATCTCTTTTGTAACAGAAGTGAATTTTAAAATTTTAAGTAGAAGAGCAGAGACATTCAGAGGTTTTAGACAATTTTATTAAAATTGTGAAAATTTCAATATAAAACATTACAGTTATTCAATATAAAATAGAGTTTTTTGACAACCATATTGCAATTTATTTTGATACTAGTAGGAGCCTTTTACCTCTTAGTGATTTTTTTTTGAGGCTTCGCTCCTTTATGTTGCACCCTCCCTTTTCCCTTCCCAAATTGGTTCATCACAGAGCTATAATGAAATTAATACCTAACAAGAACCATATACTGAATTTTAATGTTTACTTTTTTTTTTTTTTTTGAGATGAAGTCTCACTCTGTCGCCCAGGCTGGAGTGCAGTGGTGCTAATTTGGCTCACTGCAACCTCTGCCTCCCGGGTTCAAGCAATTCTCCTGCCTCAGCCTCCCGAATAGCTGGGACTGTAGGTGTCCACCATTACGCCCGGCTAATTTTTCTATTTTTAGTTGATGGGTTTTCACCAAGTTGGCCAGGCTAGTCTCAAATTTCTGACCTCAAATGATCCGCCCAGCCCAGCCTCCCAAAGTGCTGAGATTACAGTCGTGAGCCACCTCTCCAGGCTTGAGGTTTACTCTTGAGAGCAAGTGTTTCCATTGAAAACATAAGATATAGTAGTAAACAGTGGGGACATCATATACTCCTTTCTGTGAGTTATATACGTTATGTAGAAATAGTCTGTATTTCAAAGATAATAATTATTTAGTGAAGGTTTTTGAAAATAAAGTGAGGGAAATTTATTAATGTTGTTACTAATAACATGTTCAATTCTGTTTTATGAATCTCATAAGTATCCCCAAAGATACTAAAATTTACTGCTTTGTGTCTGGAAAGAAATAGAGTTGATTGGTTAATCTTTTCTGTTTAATTTTACATTTTAATGTTGCCTATATTTTTATTGAGAGAAACTCTCATTGATTTGGATGATATTTCATCTCTGAAGGAGTTGACTGGGTTATTCAGACGCATATGAACATGTTAGGAACTCTCATTTTTTTTTCTGGCATTATCTCCTATCTAGTTGTTTGGAATAAAAATGAAATCTTTACTATTCAGCATTGTTATGTGATTAGTTTCATCTGCTTTTGGAAATAGAAATAGATACTAGCTTATTCTGAATATGTACAGAGCAGTGTTCACCTTAACCCATTGTTTTGGTGCCATTCTTTGTTGCATGTAACTCTCACCTAGGCTGTTAAAGTTACTTGAAAATATTAATTGAAGGTCATCTTGCTTTACCAGTATATCTAGTGGAAGAGGACCTGCAAAAGAAATGCCCCTACATAACATTCTTTGTCATGTAAATGGAGAAATATTCAGTGAATATAATGAAAAGCACAATAATAAAACATTTCATTCAATTATCTACTGTTTATTTTCTCAGCACAGTGCTAAAAGCAGGAGGTAGATAAGTGTAAGAAACAGTCTGGTTTATGTTTCTGAGTGTAAGTGAGAATAGAGAAAATGCAGTGGAGAATGATCGTCTTCAGGGCACTTTGTATTCTATGTAAGATGGTTGTGTCACATGCTACTGCTCTCTGTAGCTTAGTATTAAAAAAATTCAGCTTGGTAAGATATAGGAAAGTTATGTGGACTCATGTATATGTGTGCCTCCTCTCTAAAATGGAAACAAAATCATTTATTTGAGTTATCACTTTCCTTCGTAATGTGGTTCTTTGTAGTTTGTTCAGTGAAGCTAATAATCTTTTTTATAAAACAATATATTAAAAGTTAAAAAAATCTGAAATCACTATGTAGATAGTGATTAACTGTTGAGAAAAATTCCTGTTTTTAAACTATCTGAATGAGATTTAATAATTTGGTTTTTTTTTTAATTAACTGATATCTTCTTTCTTGGAAAAAAAATGTTTCCTTCAGGGTTCTCCACATTCTGAAGTGCAGAGTGAGGTGGAGGCTGCATCCTTAGGGCGTGGAACAACGTCTGCTAAAAAGAGACTCCTCAGTGTATGTTTGCTGAATGGATGAGTGAAAGTGGATGGAAAGAATATGATAAATGACTTCATTATTTTTGGTGTGCTGGATTGCTCGGATTCACAAGCATAAGAGCTACCTCGTAGATGGAACTCATTCCTTAAGTCAAAGTAGTTTTGCCCAGACTGATGCATGGTAGATAAAATGCAAGACTCATTTCAGAGTTGTTAATTATGTTTTAGCTGTTCCTGTGCTGTGATTTGCATATTGCATGCTGTGTTGGAATTAGCAGAGGGCATACAGAGTGCGTATATATGCGTGTCTCTTTCTTTCTATAATGCTCTGTTAAGCTGCAGGACAACCTAGTTTATGATCACTAGGAAAAGTGGTGATTACATTGAGCCTGCTTTAGAAAGACTAGAAGAGGTCTTTCAATGATTTTGGAAAAAGTTTAAGAGTGTCTTGGCAACCATTTTCAAAGTATCACATTGAGAAGCAATTCTTTAATAGAGTATACTTTATTGCTAGCATGGTGTAGGTAGGATTGACTTATAAAACATAACTTTAAGTATTTGATGTATTATAAATTGAATGTTTACTTTCTTTTGTTTCTGACTTTTCAGCATCCTAAATATTTTTTAATGAGCAATTACAGGTATGGTTAGTAGTCACTAAGTTGTAAATAGAATTAGCACACATTTTGAATTATGGGGCAATGTGTAGTGCTTATTTCAAAACTTGTCATTTTTGTTTTCTTTAACACTTATCTGAACAGATAAGCAGTGTTTTCTTGTTAAAAACATTGGCTTGAGGGAAAACCATGCACTAGAAAATTAGTATTTTGAGAAATTTCAATGAAAAGTGACATTCAACACCCGAGCTATATCTTAAGTGTTTTGTCAGTGATAGAAACCTCAGGGACAAGCCATCAGGAGTGAGAGTAGAACTGTATTGAAGACCTCAGTGATCCTCTTGCAAATCACTCCAGCTCTGATATTACCTTACATCACTGTAACTATGCTCCAGGAAGACTGCCAAGATGTTAAAGCTCCCCCGCCTCCACATCACCCACAGCTAATTGATGATCTGATATGGGATGCTTTGACTCAGCTGTATCACATATACACACAGGGAGGTACAGAGGCAGCTGGCACACTCCTTATTTCTTTGTTTGGCAGCTTCCTAAAACAGCATGGGGTGTGCAGAAACATTTGGCTCTTCCCCTAAAAGCAAAGAAGTCTGTTAGTTAACCCCAGCACAAGGTAAATAGGAAGTTAGCCAGAGTCATTAAAGTGTTGGATATTAGGGTAAGGACTGTGATTTATGAGTCAGATTCATACAATTTTGGCTTTTTAATTTGCAACCATAAATTCTTATTTCTAAATTATCTGCTGAAGCTATATACCTAAAGCAGATTTCTATACGTAATGAAGGAATGCCAACTAAAAGACGTTCATTTGGTTGAGTTGGAGGCCAAGCTCAGCTGACTGGCTGGGTCCTCAGAGGTCGCTGATGTATTACAGCAGACAGTAGACGTGAGGGAGTTGTCAGACTGCCACCAGGGCTTTGTTTTTCCCACTCATCCCCGCCCTGGTTCTTGCCAAATCTGCTTTGCATTTGAAGTTGACTGAAATGGGTTTCAATGTTAACCTGTCAACTGAAACCTGTGATTTAGAGAGCTTTTTGTTCATTTCAGTTGTTGCAAGACATTGAAGTAAAAAATCTGGATTCTTTTAGAGCACTGAAGATGGCCAAATAGAGCAGCATCTGGACCTACCCCTAATTAATCGAAAAGTGTTGTCAGGTGCAAGAGATGAGATTTTTGTTAGAAAGGTGGTCCTTCAGTACCAAAAGTTTGTTGTGGGTAATGACCTCTCTAGGGCTGTTCAGCAAATCCCTGGAAAACATTATAAAGAATTATACCTTCTTGGATTTAAGGTGGATTTATTCTTCCTAAGAGCACAAAATGCTTTCATATATTGGTTATTTCATTTATCTTCATAACATCAGCACGAAATAGTTTGTTGCAGTTATAATTATCCCATTTTTATGGAGAGAGAAGATAGGGTGCTGGGGAAACCTGAGAGCCACAGAATGTTTATGTTTTATAGTGTTTTTCTCTCTGAATAGATAAAAGTACTTTATAAATATCTGAACCTGTCTTTAGTATATGAGAAAGCTATTTATTATGGGTAAGGTGTGTACAGTAGAAGGATATTAACTGTTTTATGCCATAAGATAACGTTAGAGAAAAGCCGTAAGTTGCTGTCTATTAATCTTATATATTAAGTGTGTTTTTGGTGAATTGCAAGGACTATGAATGAAAAAGATTTTTTTTTTCTGAAAAATGAGTTAAAATAATCTTGTTCTTGGTCCCTGAAAACTGGGAATTTAGCTTGCCCAGGAGTATGAAACAGAACCAGATGTTGTTTTCCAGGGCAGAAAGCAGCCTGACGTGAACACTGGGGTCATGGAATCTGGGGGTTAGGTCAATCTTAAAGCATTGTTATTAAATTACATCAGAGACACTGTGAAGAAAAGTGATGTAAAATTATGGAAAGGGAATTGGACTCTTTGGAAAAAAGGTGTCTGGCAAATTTAGTATGTTGTCAAGAGCCCCTGAATTATATTTCAGGAAAGTGTTAGGTGAAACTTTATTAGATAGGATACAGATTTTTCTGAGGTAACGGAGAGTCTAAAAATACAATGACAATCAAGATAGAAGTTTATATCCCCTCTTGTAAGTCTGGGTAAATGATCAGGGGTGGCCTGGAAGCTTGACAGTATCAGGAACCCAGGATCCTAATGTCTTCCGTATTTGATCTGAGGCTTTCGTTTTATTGTCTAAGATGACTGTTTTTATTTTCCAATCTGTGGGGACTCCGAAAGAAGCAGTGGGAAACCTGCTCTTTACTTTTCAGTGCACAAACCAGAAGTCCTATATGTCAATGTCTGTCCACAATCCATTGGCCAAAATTAGTCTCATGTCCTCATCCAGCTTCAGGGAGGCTGGGAAACGTAGTCTTTAGCTAGGCAGCCATATGCCCAGCTAAAATGTGAAGGGCTGCTTACTGAAGCAAGCAAGAAAGAATGGATATTGAAAAACCAGCATTCTCTAGCACAGAAACATACTGTGGAAAATATTTAATCTATTTTAAGATATGTATCAACTCTATGATTGTTTTAGAGCTCAATGTTATTCAGCATGCTTTCTGGATAATATTGCTGATGAATGCATGTTGTCTAACAGATTTTCCATAATTCAGTGGAGACACATGATGTAGCTGAACCATTAGGATAATGAATTATGTATTTCTTATAAGGGCAAAGATAAGTTCAACACTTTTTGCCATGCTCCTTAATATTTTATATTGGAACAATCACACAGTGGTAACACACACACTAAGATAGTAAAGTTTTGTGGAAGCATTGCGAATTTACTTATCTACTCTGTAGTACAAAATCAAATTTATCAGTCATGGTAGAATCAGAACTGCTGCTTAGCTGCAAGACAGAGTAATGATAAAAATTCCCGTTGGGAATTTTCCCAGAGTATAAGAATAATTTTTGGGGTCCCGGGTGTGTATTTTCCATTTTTTTTTGTCTTTTATTTGGTAGGTATTGTAACACCTTTAACAATAAATTTCTTTCAAATACCTTAAAAAATGTTTTCATTTGCAGGATAGACAATATCAAATCTCTTCCTGCTTTCTGTTGTTGAAACAAAGTAGTCATGCTGTGTCTGAAGGCAGATTGTTTCTATAAAACAAAAGTTCCTTATGGTTTCTATTTCTTTAAATGGCATAATTGGTCATTTAATCTTAATGTAATATTTAAATTATTATCTGAATACACTATTGCTGGTGGTAGTTGTTTTTGTTTTGTTAATAACCATTACTGTATTTTGCTTTTCTGGATGTAATAAAAGAGTGTGCCTATTATATAGGCCATTCTTTCCAAATTCTTCCTAAGCCATGGGCGGAAAAGAGCTTTCTGGTTGTGGCCTTTTTCTGATTCCTTCATACAACGTCTTTCAGAATTATTATCTCAAATTATAATGCAAAACTGATAACCTATATAAAAATGTCAAATTTCAAGTTGGAGTAATCCAGCCACTTTGGGATCCTTTAGGATAAAATATTTTCCTTTGAAATTTTAAATGACATTAATATAGGTATATAGTTTTAAAACTCATGATGATTATGATAAAAGAGTGTTTTTCTACCCCACCTTCCCTCCACCCTCAATTTCTGTTTTATAGAAGCAACAACTTGAAATCATTTAGCTGCTGTTTCTGTTATTTACCTTCCTATTTCTAATAATAAGCTTGCAGGACTGCTTTTTTATTTTAAAAAGTGTGTATTATAAGTTTTCCATTGATAACTGGCTTTTATAGATGAAGATTTTATTCTGTTATTCCTGCAGTTGCTTCACTCAAAACACACACGTATCTTCCCTGCCCTTTCAATCTAGCTGTAATCATAGAACAATATGATCCAACTGTGGCAAATTTCTATTTAATCGTAATAAAATATTCACTGATGTTTATTGAACCACAAATAATTATTTGATTTTATTACAATTAAGTGGGAATTTGTCACAATTGGGCCATATTGTTCCATGATTAAATTTTTCCCTTGGAATTAAACATTGCTTTACTTTTATTTATTTTCTTACTTTTCTATGCACCCTTTACTATTTATTTCACCTTAAGATACTCTGCTAAAGCTATCAAATTCATCACTATGGTAAAATCAGACAACCTGTAGGATTCTTTTTGTTTGTTTTCTTGGTGGCATCCTGCGGGAGTTCTCAGTTCTCCCTCTGGACTGGTGGTCTCTGGCCTTAGAAATTGCTTTCCTGAAGCTTACCCTCAGCATCATCCTGTGATTTCCTTTTGTTTCTCCTTCCTCCTTCCTGGGTCCCATTTCTTCTTCTTTGGGGGAGGCTCTGGATTTGGTGGACTCCATCAGCTCTTAATTTCTGAGAAAGAGCAGATGAGAGGTACAGTTTTTGAGAACTCTCATTTCCAAAAATGTCTTTGTTTGATTGACATATCTGATTTTTAGTCTAGTTAGTAAAGAATTGTACTTTGGAAATCATTCTAGTTTTAAAATTTGAAGGCATGGCTCGTCTTGTCTTCTGCTTTCCATTATTATAGTTGAGAATTCTGATGCCATCCTGATTATCCCTCATATGCATCCTGTTTTTCTATCTGTAATTTTGTGAAGCTTCCTTTAACTACAATTTTCTGAAATTTCAGTATGGTATGGTTTTGTGTGAGTCTTTATTTAGTCATGAAGGTGGGACCTGGGGCCAGGGACTTTTCCATCTACAACATCCTCTAGTTCTAGGACTTTTGGGGGAAGAAGGTTTTATTTCTTTGATTTTTTTTTACACACCTTTACTGCTATTATTCATTCTCATTCTCTCCTTCCTCCTGCTTCTCTCTTTCTCTCCCATGGCTGCCTCTCCAACATATCCATATATCTGTACAGATGTAGATATCCCTCTCGCCACTTATCTATCTTTATAAGATATAGATGTCTATGTATCTACAAAAGTATTATTATCTCCATATAGCTAGATATCTCTATAGATATAGGTATACACACATATATAAAATATAGATATGTATCTGTAGATAGAATGATCAATTGATCGATAGATAATCTATTTTGTTAATATTTTTCCCAGTATGTGGCTTGTCCCTTCATTCTCTTAACAGTGTCTTTTGTGAATACTGACAAACTAATTTACATACTATTTTATGAATTCCAAGTTTTTAGTTTTTTCTTTTATGGATAGTGCTTTCAGTTTTGTATCTAAAAATTCATGACCAAGTCCAAGATCACATGGATTTTCTCCTGTGTTATTTTCTAGGAGTTTTATAGTGTTGCATTTTGCATTCAGGTCAGTTATCTATTTTGAGTTAGGCTTTGTGAAAGGTGTAAGGTCTGTGTTTGGATTCATTTTTTTTTTTTGCATATGGATATCCAGTCATGCCAGCACTATTTGTTGAAAAAACATTCTCCATTGAGTTGCCATTGCTCGTTTGTCAGTGATCAATTGGCTGTATTTGTGTGGGCCTGTTTCTAGGCTATTTTCCTTTGGCCCATTTGTCTGTTCTTTTGTCATTACCACATTGTCTTGATAACTCTGGCTTTATAGTAAGTTTTGAAGTCGGGTGGCGTCAGTCCTCTGATTTTGTTCTTCATTATTGTGTTGACTATTTTGGGTCTTTGGCCCTTTCATATAAACTTCAGAATTAGTTTGTCAGTATTCACAAAATAACTTGCTGGGAAGTTGATCGGGATTGCAATGAACCTATAAATCAAGTTGGGAAGAACTGACTTCTTAAGGATATTGAGTTTTCTGTTCAGGAGCATGAAATATCTCTCCATTTATTTGGTTCTTTGATGTCTTTCACCAGTTTGGTAGCTTCTCTGATGCAGACTTTGTACATATTTTATTAGATTTGTATCTTTCTTTTCAATTTGTGATAACATAAGTGGTTTTTATTTTTAATTTCAAATTCTAATTGTTCATTGCCGGTATACAAGAAAGCTGTTGACTTTGCATTTTAACTTTATATCCTGCAACCTTGCCATAATTGCTTATTAGTTCCAGGAGTTTTTGTTGATTTTTCAGATTTTCTTTGTTAACAATTATATAATCTGTGGAAAAGACAGTTGTAAGTTTTCCTTCCCAGTCTATATGCCTCTTATATCCTTTCCTTGTCTTATTGTATTAGTTAGGACTTCCAGTGATATTGAATAGAAGTGGTGGGAAGGGACATTCTTGCCTTGCTCCTGAGTTTAGAGAAAGAGCTTCTTAATTTCTCACCATTAAGTGTGATGTTAATAGTTTGTTGTTTGTAGGTGTTTTTTCTCTGGTTGAGAAAGTTACCCTCTATTCTTAGTTTGCTGTGTGTTTTTATAATGAATAGGTGTTGGATTTTGTCAAATATTGTTCCTGCATCTATTTATATGACTGTATTGTTTTTCTTTCTTAGCCTGTTGTGTGGTGGATTTCATTAATTGATTTTTAAATGTCAAATTGGTCTTTTATACCTGGCATAAACCCCACTTGGTTGTGGAGTATAATTCTTTTAATATATTATTGGATTTGATTTTCTATTAAACTCTATTCTTTATCATAAATTACTGGACCAAGTGCATACCAACAGAAAAGGTAGCCTTCTTCATATTTTAATAGCAGTCTTGTGTTAAGTTAGTACTGAACAGAGATAGGATTTGGGAACTGATTGAATGTGGTTAGTGAGGAAGATAAGATTATTGAAGATGACATTGATGTATTGAGACTTGTTGAGAATATCAATGAAGAAAGGACAGGAGGGAAATAAATATTCAAAAATATAAGTTGATTTTTGTGGTTCTAGTGATATGGGTAGGAGATATATATATATATCAAGTAACCTAATACTCAGGAAACAAATTTAGGATAGAGGGTTTTGGGAATCATGTATACATGACAGTGAGGGCTGAAGCTGTACAAGTGAATGAGATTATTGGGGAGAAATGAAAAAGAGATGAAAGATCTGAAAAAGACCTTGAGGCATACTTACACGTAGAGAAATAAGAACTAGCAAAGGAAACTTAGAAGATTCATGTTAGGAGAGGCCGGGTGCAGTGGCTCACACCTGTAATCCCAGCACTTTGGGAGGCCAAGGTGGGCAGATCACTTGAGCTCAAGAGTTGGAGACCAGCCTGGCCAACCTGGCGAAACCGCATCTCTACTAAAAACACAAAAAATTAGCTGGGCATGGTGGTGCACACATTGCAGTCCCAGCTAGGCTGAGGCAGGAGAATCGCTTGAACCCAGGAGGCGGAGGTTGCAGAGAACCAAAATTGTGCCATTGCATTCCAGCCTGGGCGACAGAGAGAGACTGTCTCAAAAAAACCCCACAAAAGATACATGTTAGGAGAGAACCAAAATGATACCATATCAGAAATAAAAGAAGGAAAAATTGAAAAAGCAAAGAGCCATGGATTTGGTGATTCAAAGTTCTTTGATAAAATTGCCAGAATGCATGAGGTAAAATGGAAGTGGAGCAATGATTGTAGACTATGCTTTCAGAAATGCTGGCAGTGAAAAGAAGTTAACTCCTAGGCATGGCAAGATTGAAGGAAGTGTCTTACCAGCAGTGAGGCTTGAGCACATCTGATTGTTGTGTGAAAGGAACTCCTGGAGAAAGACTTTGACGATGGAAGATGGAAAGTGAATAATGGAAGGAAGTTACCATTTCATATATTGCTCCTGAAAATAAGCCAACAATGTGTGATTGGTTGCTTGATGATTTAGCTGCCTCTTACAAAGCTCTATACTTTAATATAGAAGGTGTGTGTCAGTTAGTTTAAGCTAGGTTACTCTGTGATAACCCACAGTCCTGAAATCTCAGCAGTTTAAAATAACTAAGGTGTGTTTCTTGCTGACAGTCCATGTATATTATGTAATAGGTCAGCTGGTGCTTTTGCTGCAGTTTATTCTTACTCTAGTACCCAGGCTAGGAGAGCGGGCTTCTTCTTGAGCATTTCCAGTCACCCTGGCAGAGGACAAGAGTCATGGTAAATTACACACTACCTTTTAATGCTTCCAATCCCAAGTGACTTCGTTGACCAAATGAAGTCCCATGACCATGCTGGCTTCCAAGGGCTAGGGAAATACAATCCTAACCCATGCTAGGAAGGAGAGCTAACCATAGTGTTTGTAAATATCTCTGATGGCAACTATAAATATATACTTATTTGGATTACTGTATTCATGTATTGTTATAAAAATCTTTGTATTCATTTCTATAAAAAGTTAGGCATTAGTTTTTTTTTTTTCTGGAAAATAATCCCATATCATAACTTTGCTTCTCAGGGGCAAATAAGATTAAATATATATCTCATTTTTATTTACAGTGCCGTTTTCAGAAATGCAATTCCAATTTTGACTGGGCACGGTGGCTCATGCCTATAATCCCAACACTTGCAAAGGCCAAGGCAGGCAGATCCCTTGAGCCCAGAGTACGAGACCAACTCGTGCAACATGGCAAAATCCTGTCTCTAGAAAAAGAAAAACAAAAGAAATGTAATTCCAATTCTGTACCAGAAGTACACATCGTGGTGATAAAGACATGACAGGGATCTATTAGATTTTGCCAATTATCACTCTAAAATTAAAGTCAGAAATAATGAAATGTGTCAATAAGTAAAATTATAAAACATTTTTCTTTGAGTTGACTAAAGATCCTTTGCATTCTTTAAAAATACTAGGTAATTCTTATAAAAAAAAGTCAAGTGCTTTAAGGAGGAAATAGAAAGTGAAGAAAAGATCTGAACTTGGCTGCACCCATCAAATCTCGAACTAACAGTTTATCTCCTTCTACCTGTGCACTCCCATGTTAAAACATTCCCTGCTATCCCAATAGGGTCTTATTTAGATTCAGTAACCAATTGCAATTTGTAAATGCTGTACAGGGAAGTGTTTAGTGTTCAGAGAAAGAGCTGTACTGTATTATCCTGGCTTCAAGCACAAGACTAATCTCATGAATCTGACAGATTCTTCACAAATGTACATATTAGAAGTCTTCAGGAAAGCATCCCAGACATTTGTAGCATTACTAAAGATTTAAATTGTAAACCATTGTAAGTGTGGGCATGACAGAAGCAGCAATTTTATGGATTTTGAAATATTTTTCTCATCACAGCTGAAACAGATTTTTCATTAACACTTTGCTGTGTCTGTTCAGAAGGGAGGCTCTAGAGCTAGCATAGAATACAATCAGGGTGTTATTGCTGTTGTGTGACTTCCATTTCCTTGATGTCCTCTACAGACTTTTCAAGAGGCTTTCTCTAGGATTTGATTGTTCAATGAGTTTTACCTGGTTATCAGTAAATTTAAGAGAGTAAAAGGAGTCTTTCTCTACAGTATTAATAAAGTTCCTTTGGAACACTTAAAAAGAGTTGAAATCAGATGTTGAGAAGCCTGCCAGAGAGATAAAGTGGAGTGTGTTCTGAACATCGGTTTTCTCTTGATTAATGCATAGCATTAATAGCTACATATCAGTGTGTGTGTGTGTGTGTGTGTGTGTGTGTGTGTGTGTGTGAATGAATATGCAGAGTCTGATGTGGTTAATAAGGTGACTTTACGGTTCAGGGAGCTAAGAAAAGATGAATTATTTCTAAAGAGGGCCCTCCTGGCCTGTCTTGTGTTGGGTTAACAAGTCCACGAAAGAAGGAATCATTGGCCAGAGCCACACGCTCATCTTTGAGACAACCGGGGTAAGATATAATGAAAAACGTTCAAAGTAAAAGCAAACAATTGATATAAAAGTACAAGAAAAAATTATTTTTAAGACATGAATAATCAAAAAAAAATCTTGCTGTTACAAAGAAGCAGAGCTTGTTTGATATATGTTTTTATGAATGAGAAAATGTGTTGGATGAATGTAATATTGACAACATAGTAAAGTTGCATGTATATTATTCATCTCAGTTTACAGTAGCATGCATTCCACTGGTACTTGTTAGTTACTTAATTTTATTGAATATAAAATGTTTTGAGAGGATGAATAACTTATTCATCTATTGACTCAGTCACCTTCAATCTGTAATAGTCAGGTATACATACATGCATATTGTCAAGTATTGAGTCTTACAAATTATTAGTTGATTTCAAAGACTCTGGAGTAAGGTGTTGGCTTGGTATGTTAGGTGAAATAGGGTTTAGAAACAGCCTGTATAATGTTAGTGCTATGAAAATAAGTTACAGGCTTTTAAATTTATATGATTCCCAATGAGAGCATGCAAATTTTAATGTGAAATTTAAAAAAGATTGTCCTGTGACTCTCTCTCTCTATTATTTATATATGTATAATATTATATATAATATTTATATATAATATATAATATACATTTTATATATATAATAGAGAGAGAGATTATATATATATATATATATATATATATATATATATATATACTTGAGACAGGGTCTTTCTCTGTTGCCCAGGCTGAAGTGCAGTGGTGTGATCATAGCTTACTGCACCTTTGGCCTCCTGGGCTCAAATGATCCTCCTGCCTCAGCCTTCTGAGTAGCTGGGATTAGAGGCATGCACCGCCACACCTGGCTAATTCTTTTTATTTTTTATTTTTAGTAGAGATGAGGCCTTGCTATGTTCCTCAGGCAGGTCTCAAGCTCCTGAGCTCAAGTGATCTTGCCACCTTAGCCTCCCAAAATGCTGGGATTACAGGTGTGAGCCACTGCAACTGGCCCTGTCCTGTGACTTTACATATTTACTGTTGAACATATGGTTTGATAAATATATGTTTGTGGTGTATATACCTGGTAAACAGATTCTAAATGGACCATGAGTAACAAGAAATAGCAATACTGTTTGTCTGAAAGTCTTTGAATTTTAACATTACTTGATAATTGTGTTAAAGACTAGACTCTCTAAAGTAATTCTGATACCTTTCAGTATTTGCACATTGATAATCAAAATGTCTCTGCAGGTGATTGATTTTTCTGTGTTGCTCAGGAGCACTGTAGCTTTCTTGTTAAATCCAGTACAGAGATAGTCTGGGAGTGTAACGTATGCATGATGAAGTACAGTCTCTGTTCTTACTTCTGAACACACAGAAGAATGTTTTGAAATGGCTTCTTTTTACCCTGAGCTGCACTAAATTTTAGCTGGAGAAATGAAAAATAAAACCTTTCTTTGAAAAGATTTGAAGTGGAGAATGCTGTCAGATCATTGTATGGAATTCTGGTAGAGATATAGTTGAGGATACATGATTTGTATCTGTGCTTACAGCTATATTAGAGTAAATGCATCTAACATATACTCTCTATGTAAACATATATGTTTACAAACATTTATATATACATATATACACATATATACACACATTCACATATGCATGTGTTATAATGCATACGATATTTTTATATTTATTCTCTCATACACTATAAACTATGTGAGAAACTTTCTCCTTTTTGTTTAGATACCAAACTTTAAATAAGCATCCAAACTGTGTACAAATCTGTAAATGTTACTTTAGACTTAAAGAGGAAAGGAAGGCTGTCTGATTGCATTTCCTTTCAACACTGCAATGGTGATTGCCTGAGGTCTCGTCTCCCCGTAATGGATGTACATTATCTTTATTTGGCTCATCCCAGCCACTTGTGTACAGTGCACAGAGATCTTTGCATTAGGCATGGAGCATGACTCCAAGACCACTACACTAGCAAAGTACAACATTTACTCTTTGGTCAATTACCTTCTTCGCTTCTGTTGCTATTTCAGGGGCAGGACAAAGGGTAACACAGGGCTCTGTAAATATGAAATTAGAAAGAATAGCTGGAAGTCCCTATACTGGGAGCCAAGTATACTTACCACATTCAATTCCATCATAGAATACAGGAAAATGAAAAACATATGGGTTGACTTGTTGAGTTGATTTTTGTTCTGTACTCTATTCTTGTTATGGATTTGTTTCCAGAATCAAACATTTTGACTGCTTCTTGGTGGATGCATGTGGGTTTGAAAATATCACAGCATGTGGGACCCAGTAAAACATGAATTTTGTTTTCCTTGGCTTCTGTATGTCATGATCTGTTCAATATGACAGTCTGGGAAAGAGTACATTTTAGTAAGGTCTTAGGGCTGAGTTGTGGACTTTACTTTGGTGAGTCTAGTAATGAGAAGTTGACTCATGTTCAACTTGGTTCTCCCATTTGTACAATTCATATTATTGGGTTTTATAGTTTCTTACATTTTTGAAATTAGAACTTCTAATTATATGTCCAGGCTCATCCTACTACAGTGTTTTACAACATGTGAAGTGCCTATTCACGTCTATTAAATGAACAGAACATTAAGATCTATTAAGATAAGTCTATATAAAGTTATATCCAGTCAATTGTTGCTATAATAATGCAACATAACAAGCAACCACAGTATTTCAATGAAATAAAAATCATTTATGAAGCTCATGTGTCTGTGGGTCAACTGGAGGTCAGCAGATCTAGATTGGGCTCATCTACGGCAACTGGCTGGGGCTACTCTGCTCAATGTGCTTCTCTTCATCCTCCTGGGACCAGTGGGCTAGGCCTGGCTGTGGTAGAAATGTAAGAAGACAAGACAGTCACACATGTGCACATCAATTTTTTTTTGTCTATTTTAATATTAATTTTTAAAAATTTTTGTGGGTACCTAGGAGGTGTATATATTTATGGGGTACATGAGATGTTTTGATACAGGCATGAATTTGAAATAAGCACATCATAAACAATGGAGTATCTATCCCCTCAAGCATTTATCCATTGAGTTGCAAATAATCCAATTACTTTATTTTAAAATGTACAGTTGTTATTATTGACTATAGCCACCCTGTTGTGCTATCAAAACACATCAATGTTTTGATGGGAGGGTGTCACATTATACCTAAATGTTAGCCAAAGCATGTCACATGGATCAATCTGAAGTCAAGGAGCAGAGAAATATTCTTTCTCTTTACTAGGAGGAATTGCAAAGTCACATGGTATAAAGCACATGGATACTGGTAGTGGTGAAGAACGGGGGCCATTAATACAATCTACCACGAGATTATAAGTTATTTTCATATTCTTCCTTTTGATGAGAACAAAGTATATATCTAGAATGGACTGATGGAATCAAAGAAGCAGTTTACAAAGTTACCTATCCTAACCTATTGCCCGATTTGGTATATAATTTCCTAATTATATATCTTTCTCCTCCTCTCACTCCTTCTATATACTCCATGGGGTAAGGATGACATCTGCTTTATTCATCAGGGTGTACCAAGGTCTAGAATAGTTCTCGGCATGGAAGCTAAGCAAATATTTTTGCAATGAATTAGTGAATTTTATCTAACACTAGGCTTCTCCCAAAATCAATTGAGATAACAGGCTAATAGATTTGTAAAGTTTTTCTGGGCACTTATGATATACATGACACTATGATTAACACTGTGTGGAATATGACATCGTAGAAGGAGTAACCTCTGACCTGAAAAGGAGGAGATAAAATATACCTGCAAATATTCATTTTTTACATTAGCCTTTGCCACTACAATCCTCTCTTTACAGTTCATGAAAATGTCCAGTAGGATAAGGAGTCCTGGGTTTATTGTTATCAAATCCATTCCTTCTTGCCCAAATATTTGAGATCTTGTCATTAAAGAGTCTGAGTTAGACCTCCCAAAAATGCTTTAACAAGTTTGCTTGCTCATGTTAGTGCTTAAAACAAATTGCTTGTTTCACACAGTCTATTTTTTATTTTTTTTTTTTATTTATTTTTTATTATACTTTAAGTTTTAGGGTACATGTGCACATTGTGCAGGTTAGTTACATATGTATACATGTGCCATGCTGGTGGTATATTTTTAAATAAAGAGAATGGTATTAGTCAAAGACCTTGCTCATCAATCAATACCTTTATCCCTTAACTCTTTCTTCTCTCCCTTTTCAGTGGCTTATTCCTCTAGATATCATAAAGGCTCAAGTTGATTATGCAGTATCCTAAGGTTTTGGCCTATGACTTCCTGTTGGGAGTATAGCAGGGCTGGTTCTACAAGTTCTGAGTAAGAACCTGGTAGAAGACGTCTTTTCCTGATTTTTGGCAATGTTGTGTATTTAGTGACTCTTGGAGCTCATCTGTGTTACTCAGGAGCAACAGGGGACTCCTACTCAGCATCCTGTCACCACAAAGGCAATGAAATATTAGGGGTCTCTGACCGAAGTTGGTGCAGCAGGAGAACAAAGTAAAAGAAGAGGTGGTGATGAAATCACCTCTGTATTTTGCTGCCATAAAAGCAGATGGTTTTTGTGGTTATTGACCATTCCTTTCTCAGTCTCTGTCTCTTCACTTTGCCCGCAAGCTTTAGGTGTTCCTCCAAGTGTGTCTTCACATTTTTATTCTTATTCCTCATTATCTTCCTGAATAACCTTGCCTATTCCTATAGACAAGGAATTCTTCATCTTCAACCTCTATCAAGATGACCGCAAAATTTAGCTCATTCCTGAAGTATTCCCACACTAACAATTACTTAATTTACATCTTTACATGGATTGGATGTCTTGTCAGAACTCCAACTTAAAATTTTTCAAATTGAATTTTTTTTTTCTTAAACCAGCTTCTTCTAGTTGGCTGAATTGCTACTGTTTATGACATTTCCTGGTTGCTTGAATTGAAATCTTGTTAACTTTTACTCTTTCTAATTTTTCTTTCTTTGGTTGTAGCCAATTGCTCTGAATTAATCCTTTTCTAAATTGCTTACATCTGTCCATTCCTGTATTACAGAATCTCCATTCCTGCCCTTACTAGTTTGCAAGGGCTGCCATAACAAAGTATTACACAACGATATAGAAATGTATTTTCTCACCAGTCTGGAGGCTAGAAGTCCAAGATCAGGATGTCAGCAGGGTTGGTTTCTTCTGATATCTTTTTCGTTGGCTTGTGGATGGCCATGCTCTCTCTGTGTCTTCACATGAGCCTCCTTCTGTGTCTGTGTCCACCTTCCCTTTTCTTTTTTTTTTTTTTAATTTTGAGACAGAGTCTTGCTCTGTTGCCCAGGCTGGAGTGCAGTGGCATGATCTCAGCTCCCTGCAAGCTCTGGGTCCCGGGTTCATGCTATTCTCCTGCCTCAGCCTTCTGAGTAGCTGGGACTACAGGTGCCCGCCACCACACCTGGCTAATTTTTTTGTATTTTTAGTAGAGACAGGGTTTCACCATGTTAGCCAGGATGGTCTCGATCTCCTGACCTTGTGATCTGCCGCCTCGACCTCCCAAAGTGCTGGGATTATAGGCGCGAGCCACTGTGCCAGGCCCACCTTCCCTTTTCTTAAAAGGACACCACTCCAGTTGGATTAAAGCCCACCCTCATGACATCACTTTAACTTAATTGCCTTTTTAAAGGACTTATCTTTAAAAGCAGTGACATTTTGAGGTACTGAGGGTTAGAACTTCAACATACGAGTTGGGGAGGGGCACAGCTCAGCCTATAACACTGCCTGTTCCTGCTGATAACTGTAGTCAGTTCATCACTTTTATCTAGACTGTTGCAGCCCCCCACTCCCAATTCTCTGCCTTTTTTCTTTCACCACTTTACTACACACAATTACTGGATTAATCTTTTTAATGCCGAGATCTTTTTTCCTTAGTGACACCTTAATCACTCTTAGCTTAACATATATGGTCATCCATTACTGGGTTGCCTCTGCCTTTCCAGGATTGGCTGCCACTGCTCCTCCACATACCCTGTATTCTAGCCAAATGGAATCACTGCTGTGTCCCAAGCAGACTCTTTATTTCTCTTGGCTGTTGCTCTCTATTTCTAATGCTACCTGCCCTTCAAGACTCAGCTCAGATGGCTATTTAACCTAGGAAGATCTCTCTGACACTTCTTGTTGGAATTAATTTCCCTTTGACCACTATTCCTGTTGCACTTACTTTTATTTCTTTTAGAGAAGTTGCCACATTTTACTTTGATTACAGTAATTTAGATGGCTCTTATCTCTGGTATCAGTGTGTAAATTCCTCTAGCATAGAGATTGAATCTTGTGTTTCTCTACAGTGCTTTCATACACTTTGTAAAATAGAAACTCACATTTATGAGGTACTTAGATGCCTTTTCTGTGCTATCTTACTTAGAGATTCAATAATTTGTGACATAAATTTTAAAAAACAGAGTATTGCTATATACATAAGTGCTTCTCACTGTTCTTATCACTTTCAGCATTCAATAAAGGATTTCAACTATAATCACTATTTTTGGGGCAATAAATATTGGGTCTATTAACCTAAAATGTATAGCTCCTCTTAAGGCCGAATGCACTCCTTATGGAAAACAGGAGAGTCCTCAGAGCTGATGGTGGTTGGCCGAGGTGAAAGGCTTTCAGGGAACGTGGCTGGAAACAGTGGGCTGCTAAGCCCTCAATCTTTTGAGCAGCTGCCAAGCTCCCTGTGTTTCACCCTCTCTTGTGGGCGACAAGTACCAAATCTGTATGGCACACAAGGGAATGAAAATGAGTTTGGGGTTCCTGGCCTCAGCTGCTTGAATTTGTCACCCTGGTCAAATAGCACAAATTCCCTCCTCTCTTGTGCATTGTCCTTCTTGATTTCCCACAAGAACGTATTTTTCCTAACCTGACAGGCAAATACATAATTTATTTCATCACTGAACTTACTGCGAAACTAATTGTTTTCCCAATGTGTGGAACCAGTGTAAACAAAACCAAGAAGCATGGTTTGTGGCTTATTTAAAATCCTGCTTTCTGTGTACTATTCTAGGAAGCTGTTTGCTTCGGAATAGTGATCTGGTATGTATTAGCAACCTTGCAGGAAAATGCTGAAGCAATTTGCCATCTTCCCTTAAAAGTAACATGACTATAGACCAGAAGGGTGATAGGCTTTATGCCACAGATCTAAAATAATTTCAGACCTCATAAATTAAAGCCATTCTCAAAGTCTTATTTTGGATGATCATTTTCCCTCCTTATGTGAAACAGCAGGTGAAAAGATGCCACTCTGCACTTCTGAATGTCAGTTTTGATGAGTGTCCCCAAGTTTGCTACTTAGCTATAAAATCCACAGGCTTATATAGAGAGGAGATATGGATTATGATATAATAATGAAATTGCAAGCTTTAGAATATTTAGCCTCTTCTGTGTAACTGATCAGTTCTTATTGCATCCATCCACCCCATATTTTCTTCAAGAAGAAATTACATCAGTGATCAGGCAGTTTCAGGCCTGTAAAAACTTCGTTACATAAAATGTTTCCATTTTATCCATTCATACTTTCTCTTAGATGCTGACCAACCTACTGTCTTATTTTACAACCTCAATCTCTCACCTGCTCCTGCCAAAGTTGCATTGTTTACGTTCCAGAAAGAGTCCAATGATCCCCACAATAGGATTGCATAGGAGTGTGGATATATGTTTGCCACCTATTTGTCTTTCCTCCCTTTCACCCTCTCCTTCCCTCCCTTCTTCCCTCCTTCCTTCCTCAATCTGAATGTTTTGTAAATATTTTCCTTATTCTTGTGATTAAAATATTTGTCAATATGTTTCTGGGCATTGGTCTCTTAAATTTTGCTTAAAATGTGATGAGCCCATCTCATTTGTATATCCATGATTTTTTTCAATCTAGGAAAGTTATTCTTTGATTATGTCTTCTATTATTGTTTTCCTTCCAATTACTTTGGAATAAATACCAAAATAATAGGCTGGCTCTGCATTCTTTGGTCTACAAACATATTATCTTCTCTCATTTATTTTTCATCTGCTTGATTGGTTCTGCATTTTTAGAGAACATATCATACTTTTCTTTCATATCACTGATTATATTTTCTTAAACATATATTTTACTCTTTATTGCCTCTCCTCATTTATTTCTATCTCGGCTTTGTTAGTTTTTTTAAAACATAAAATTGTAAATTAATATTTGGAAACATACCACAAATGAAAGGAAAGGCATAGGACAAATATTTGCTGGGGAAAAAATCCCACCAATAGTAAAGTCGTTAAACTTAATGTAAAAAAGCTCTTTCAATTAAAAAGAATATCAGTGGCTTAAGAGGCAAAAATGGCAGAGACAATTACAAGTTATTCAGAGAAGACAAAAAAATAGATAAATACAGGAAAAGTGCTTGACCTAATTAGTAAAATTTTAAAATAAACATTAATACTTTGAAATATGGAGTATTAAGATAAAAAGTAGATACAGTGCTGCGGTGGACTTTGTGAAATGGATAATCACAAATATTGCTGATATGAGCACAAACTTCAACAGACGTTCTTGAAACCCACTTGTTGATATGAGTGAAAAATCTTTTTTTTTTTTTTTTGAGATGGAGTCTCTCTCTGTCACCCAGCCTGGAGTGCAGTGGCTCACTACATGCTCTGCCTCCTGGGTTCACGCCATTCTCCTGCCTCAGCCTCCCGAGTAGCTGGGATTACAGGTGCATGCCAGCACGCTGAGCTAATTTTTGTGTTTTTAGTAGAGACAGGCTTTCACCATGTTGGCCAGGCTGGTCTCGAACTCCTGACCTCAAGTGATCAACCTGTCTTGGGCTCCCAAAGTGCTGGAATTACAGGTGAGAGCCACCATGCCCAGCCAGAAAAATCTTAAATAGGAGAAAATTCATTGACACATCAATCTTATTTGTGGGAATATATCTTAAAGAAATAATCAAAGATGTTATGAAAATTGTAAGCACAAAGGTACCCAGTATGATTTAAAATTGGAAAATATAAAAACCTAAATACCCAACAGTAAGAGAATTATACATGATAGAATACACATGATGAAATATTATCCATCTTTTTAAAAATCCTGTTTTAAAAGAAAATGTAATGGTTTGAAGAAAACATTCATTTTAGTGTTAATTGAAAAAATAATTTAAAAAACTGTATGATGTTCATTAACTAAATTACCTCCCCTGCCCCCTACCCCCACCGACACACACAGAATCTTCATATATTTAACATTATTACTATTTACTTTATCCCATGGTCTTTTAATCATACTCTGTTTTCTTCTTCTGGATTCCCTTTTCATGAAAGGCCTGCTGTTTTGCATTCTATGGAGGATTTCCATGGCAGATAATGTTTAGATGTTTCCTCATTCTTCTGATTGATGGTCTCCTTACTTTGTTTGTAGTACTCTTTTCCTTTTACACATTTGATTTTTCTTTACTCAATCTTGAGATAAGAGATAGATCTGTAGATGATGATTGCCAGTGGCTTGCTGTTGTCCCCATTCTTGGGACCCCTTTGGTACGATTCCATTCTCAAAGCTACAGTTTCCTGGAAGTTTGACACATGTATCTCTTAGCCCAGTTTTTCACATCTAATAGGCTTTTATCCAGTGTAGCTTAGCTGGAGTGAAATGGTGTCTTCTCTTGTGTTTGATTCCCCCACCCCACGTTTCTCTGATACTCTGAACATATGAAATCATGAAAAAGTGCAAGGTGGAGTGCATTGCTTTCTGAAAGCTTCCTGGGTCTACTCTCAGTTACAGGATCCAGAGCACCACCACGTGTTCCCAGCCTTCTCTTCCCAAACTTTTTGTCCAGTTGTTTCCTTCTAGCTCAGTCTCCTTGGAAGGAGAGTTAGTGAGGAAAGAACTGGATAGGGCATGAGGAGCATCCAGGAGAGGGGTGGCTGACCAGTTGTATATTTGTTGTAGTCCCTGTATGTATGAATCAAAAAGAGATGGTAGGGGAGGAGCATCGGAACATCGGCTCTATAGTCCCACTTTAGAGTTGACATTGCAATTATGATCTCTTATTGTGTTTTTCGATTAGTTTCATTGGCCTTGTAATTAGTGGGAAATTCTTCCATGTTCATGTCACGGGTTTCCCTTACTCTCACTTTTCATTATTGTGACTTATCTCCTTTTGGAGGGTGCCTTCATAGGTGTTTTTTCAAGAAGTTGGAAAAGCTTGCTTGCTTTAGGGGCTGCTTAACAATATGTAATTTTAAGTAGGAAGAATGAGGAAAGGGTTTTTATTTTAATTTAATGTTATTTTATTTTTCCCTTAAACCATTTTTCTAAGGTTGATGTACTTTCATTGCTATAGTATGAGAGAAGACATCACATCCTTGTACCTTGGGCAAGGGGAAAGCTGATTTTAGCAAAATTACCACATTTCTCCGTTGCAGCCTGCATTATCACATTATAACACTACAATCAAATGAAGCCACCAATCACAGAGGACTGAGAAAAAAATAATTTTTCAAAACTGTGTATTAGCTTCATTTTGAAGCTACAATATGCTACATAAGTATGAATAATACCAAGTTCTGTAGCTTTTATAATGTGCCAGCTACTGTTTTTAGCATTTTGCATTTATTAACTAATTTAATTCTCATGCCAACCCTACGAGGCAATCTTACAAATGAGGAAACTGAAGCAGAGGGCAGTCAAATAACTTGCCATAGGTTTTATAGGTAAGTGTCAGCTAGGATTTGCAATCAGGCAGTGTGGCTCCATTATCTACGTTTTTAATCATGTTAGACTAGCAAAGGCCAAATGACTGAACATCCATCTTAAAATGCTTAATGAATTATTTCTGAATCTACTTAATTTAAATACACGTAAAGAAACCTGGAGAAGTCTTTGAGAAGAAGAAAAGATGGAAAAGTTAATTATGTGTGTGTGTGTGTGTGTGTGTGTGTGTGTGTGTGTGTAGAGAGCAAGAGAATACATACACACAAAACACATGACTCTGTGTCACTATTAAAAAAAGGTATAATCGCATGACAATAATTTCTATAGATTCTCCTTTCTTTCAAGTATTAATATTTTGAAAATAATTTAAATCATTTGCCTTCTTTTATAGAAAAATAATAACAATGATCACCCCAAATCATACCCCTAAGGGTTGTTCCCTGTAACAATGATCAAATTACATTAGCTCATTATTTATTTTCTCATACCACTTGCTATAGACCATCAATAGTTTGAATTTGTGAGTTAGATGAACAATTTTTAGTCCAGTTTTCGGTCACAGAAGAGAGCAAAGCATTTGCTGATGTTGAATGCATGACCTTGGACCTCCTCAGAAACATTCTCTAATCAAATGAACTCCTGGGAGCAGATTATTTACATCTGGAAGGCAAATATTATGTAAATGTTTATTCTTCTCACATTTGTTTAGAGGGACACAGAATTATCCCCAGGTGGGGAAATCTACATTTTATTGTCTCTTTTGTAGTGATCCTGTCCCATTTGTCAGGCTATGAAAGGGGACCACTTGAAAGGCAATCGCAGAAGGGCTTCCAATGTCTTCAGTGACCTTTTTGGATTTTCAAGAATTCCTGAAACTGCTAGAACATTCTTAGATTCTTGAGATGCTTTAAAAAAAAGTTGTGTTGGGATGCTTTTATAGGAAGCATACAATAATGTAATTGATGAGGTCGCAAGCAAAATTAACTTTAAAGCTAGAGATCTCTTTTCTGAAAAATTACTATCATTTATATAATTTTTCTTCTAATTTGTTTACATTAAAAATCCAGAGAATACAAATATCTGAGAAAAATGGAAAAATATATGCAAAAAAAGATGAGAAAGAAAGATTAGAAAAAAATTTGTTTTCATGCAGATAGGATATTAGAGTGTTAGAATCAAGATCTCTCAATTTACCAAGAAGAGAGTCGACCAAGAATTGGAGTTGTTTCTCTAAAGCACAGCAGTCAGCACGTGGTCCATGGGAAGGAGATTTCCACGTGCTTCTCTTTCATCTCATTCATTCCCAGCTGGAAGGTCGGAAGAATGACGAAAGGTCCTGGCAAGAGAGATGCCTCATTGCCATTCTTTTCTCATATATTTGGTAGGTTTTAGCAAATGATAGAAAGATTTTAAATTAGTTTGCCCAGGCTGCCACAACGGAATACTTATTTATGTATTATGACTGGGTGGCTTAAACAACAGAAATTTATTTTCTCACAGTTCTGGAGGCTGGAAGTCATCCAGATCTAGGTCCTGTGGGGTCTCTGAGGAGGCCTGTCTTTCTGGCTTACAGATGTCTGGCTTCTTGCTGTGTGCTCTGAGGGGGAGAGAGGAAGAAAGGCAGAGAGGGAGATGGAGGAGGAAGTGGGACAGGGAAAGGGAGAGGGAGAGAGAGCACACTCTTATAAGGACACTAATCCTGTTAGATCAGGGCCACACCCTTATGACCTCATTTAACCATAATTACTGCCTTAGAAGCCCTATCTCCAAATACAGCCACACTGGAGGTTAGGGCTTTAGCATTTGAATGGGGAGGGCCCCAATATTCCATCCTTAACAGACTTGTAGTACCTTCTAATTTTAAAGAGGATTGATAGTGCTATAGAAATTCTTTCCAAAAAATAGACAGGAAGGTTTGAATAGCAGAATGAATTTAGCTTAGGAATCAGACAGATCTGAATTTGAACCTGTGGCTCATCTACTGACTATCCATGGAGAAGTTATTTACTCTTCCTGAGTCTTAGTTTTCTCCTTTGTACCATGAGGACAGTAATGCTTCAGCTATTGCATAGAGCACTGAACACAATGTTGTTTATAAGTGCTCAATGTATGAAAATGATGATTATTATTATCCCAGAGATTAGGTGTATCCCAAGGACTCAATTTACCTAATCCAAGTAAAACTATCATAAACAAGTATTTCCTCATCCTTGATTGCCTTACGAATAATTTTAGGGGAAGTAAAGCTATGATTATGAAATACATAATTAGGGAAAAAGCAAAGCTAGCCATACTTTTTTTAAGCCTTCAAAAATGCCTTTCTTCAACCTTAACAATATTCTTGACTGCTCACAACACTTTCTTCTTTTCTACACATCTTTGAATTTCAAAAAACAAACCAAGTTATGCTAGTGAAACTTTTCCACTGACTCATCTTGTTCTGGGGGCCCTGGAGGCCAGAATCAGGATCAAGAGATGGGATTCCCCAGGAGAAAGATTTAATCTCTACTAAAACAGGAACTTTGTAATAGTTTGAGCTGTTGAATAAGGAATGAGTTTCCTCACAAGGTGGTGAGTTCCTCACCTCTGAATGGGAGCCACTTGGCAGGAATATTGTGGTAGCATTTCAAGCAGTGGACAGGAAACTGCTATACATGACCTCGGAGAGCTCTTCTGCCCTGAAATTATGTGATTCCAGAATGTCACTTTCAGGAAGTCTCTCCCTTTAGAAAAGGATGTCCAAATGGAAATTACCTCAGTGTCTGGCTTAGGACCTAGAAAATAGAACTCTGATTAACTTGTTCTGGCAGCCCTGGGACTTGAAGTTCTTTCAGACTGTGCCTTAAGTCCTAGGGCTACTGACCATCACTTTGGAGCTAAATATAGTCTAGAAAGTACCATTGTGTATCCGACACTAGGAGCCAGTGCAGCCGGCTTGCGTCTTACCTTGGTGTCTAACACTTCGTTAGGCCCTGGACATGATCCTTTTGTTAGATGCCAGCACAAGCATTTCATTACAGATTCAGGAAATGATGAAGAGATAAATGTTAGAAAGAATGTTTCCAAGGAAGATATTAATGGAGTGTTAATGCATCTCACTCTCTTCCCAGAGCAGAATCCTCTAGAGGGATTTTAGGTTTATGGGAGTGAGAGTTCATCTATGCCAACAGAATCTTTACCTTCATTTAGCAACAAAGTAAATATGAATGTTAATTAAAGTGCCTGGTTTAGCACTTCCTTGTAAGCAAAATTCCTTGAAAACTGCTATCTGGAACAAAGCCATATCCTTGCTCAGTCATGGAAACCTAGAGCCAAGAAAACTAATGTATGCTTTTCCTACCTCTGAAATGGAAGACAATAACAACATTGTATTCTCCAAGCTGAAAAATTTTGGACAACAGCATTTTTTTCATGAAGCGGGCTTCAAAGAGAGTTGTGAAAGGACCTTTGAAAGAGTTTCTGGAGCCCAATCTTTTTTTTTTTTTTTGAAGTTGGTGTGTGTTTTAAAGGTATAAGTAATATGGGCTTCATAAATATTTTAAGGTTAAACATCAGTTTATTCTTTACCTTTCAACTTGCACACTGGAAATCATGATGCTATTATCAATATTTTAGCTATTATTAAAAGCCAGCCAGGGAAATGCACATATGGGCATACGTATTGTGCCTCTCTCATAAAGTTTGCCTTTAGGTTTATCATTTATTTCTAATGATAAAGAATGCTTTATAGTTGGTAGCATTTTTTCACATTAATCATTTCTAATGTTTTCAAGATGCCCCAGAAATCTGAAATACCTCGTTATAGTTCTTGATCTATACAAAGATAAAATACTGCACTTGCTACATCTACAAATCAATTTAAAAATTACCTCCTAGATTTGAAATCACTTGGAGTATGGGAAGAAGAAAGAGAAAAGCACAGATAAGTCAGGCAAGCTTGTAAAATGAAATAAAAGTCTTTGCATTTTTCTCATGAATCACAGAAGTGCTTGTTGTTTGCTCCTGAGGGTTGAGGTGTGATAATCTATTAAATTGTTGTGTGTTCATCATTTGGTATGGGTCCAAACTTTTTGTCTTCAGTTTTTCTCTTTTTTCATTGTCTTCTCTTTTTTCTCCTTTGTAGATTTTTGGCAGGTGGGTATGGGAGCAAAGCATCAGAGTCTTTGATATTATATCATCAGGATGCTGGTGGAGATGCTGGTTGGGTTAATTTAATTTAAAATTTCCTTTAATATGTTTGTGGACATGGATGGGGTGGGAGGCTTCTCTCTCTGACACTATATTACTGAGGTTAATGTCATATATGGCTAATACATTATAGTTCTAAGGGTTGCATGTAACTAAAGTAACTAGGCTAATCCTAGTTTAGAATATTTCTGATGCCTCGGTAAAAAGATTGGAAGAATAATGAGCAATGAAGTGGGAACAAAAAGGATTTTGATAAAGCAAAGCTGATTCTTTGTGTGTGTGTGTGCTATGACCTTTATTGTTCTCAGAAAAGCAGCTTGAAGCTTGAAAGGTTAATAGGAAACCTTTTTTCCCCTTATATTGTAGCATCAAAAGTTCTCAGGCTGCAAGTGTAATTTATCCTAACACCTGCTGGGGTAGACACCAGGGCTCTATATCTGCCTCTAATTCTAATGGTCTTGTGATGTGACCTCAGTCACTTACCCATAAAGTGAGGGAATGTTAAATGTCTGTCATCGCAGTTTTGTTTAATAAGAAGATTATATAAATTTTATGTAGTGCTATCTGAATGAATTTTGTTTTCAGCTCTTACCTGGGCGTTCCTGGCTCTTTAGTACTCTGCTGGAACAGATGTGAGATGTCAAGAGTACCTATTCACCAGAAAATTGCTGAAACCTTTACCATGTTTACTAAATGTTATACTTTTAAACACTTACATATTTTTAAATGAAGGACATCTTATTCAAATACTATTATGTAGCTGATGGGATCAATATAATCATACTGTAGTTTACCCTTTGCCTTCCTTAGTGATGAATAGACTCTCTTGCACATGCTTCCTGCTCTGTTCTTTACACAATTGAAAATAATAACAAACAGACATGAAAATGGTACAGCGTTGGTGGCAATATAAATTTTGGCATTATGGAAAACAGCCATTGTGGAAAACAGTGTGGAGGTTCCTCAAAAAATTAAGTCAAACTACCACATGATTCAGCAATCCCACTGCTGAGTGTACACCAAAGGAAAGAAAATCACCACCTCGTAAAGATATCTGCATTTCCATGTTCATCTCAGCATTACTTGCAATAGCCAAAATATGGAATCAACTTAAGTGTCTGTCAATGGATAACTAGATAGGGAAAATGTGGCCTATATACACAATGAGATTCTATTCAGCCTATAAAAAGAGGGAAATTCGGCATTTGTGGCAACATAAATGAACCTGGAAAACATTATGTTAAGTGAAATAATGCAGGCACAGAAAGACAAATACCTTGTGATCTCACATGTCGAATCTGAAAAAGTTGAACTCATAGAAACAGAGAGTAGGATGGTGGTTATCAAGGGCTAGGGGCAGGAGGGGATTGGGGAGATGTTGGTCAAAGGGTATAAAATTTCAGTTGATGGGAGGAAAAGTTCAAGGGATATATTATACAACATGGTGACTATAGTTAATAACAATGTATTACATACCTGAAAATTGCTGAGAGTAGATTTTAAGTGTTCAAAGCAAAATAAGTATGTGAGGTAATACATTTGTTAATTATTAGCTCAATTTAGCCATTCCATAGTATATTCACATTTCAAAACATCATTTGTACATCAAAACATTTGCATAATTTTTATCTGTCAATTTGAAAAATTTAAAAAGTAATACGGTATATTCTGTTTAGAAATTTAGCTATTGTTCTTTACTTTCAAAAGATACACAGCAATATTTTTAAATATATATAACCATATAATCTGATATCTTTACATAGAGATTAAATCTGTGTTAATTAATTTCATCTGTATTTCATATGGGCGTATGATGTTTTACTGAAATATTAAATTTAATTTCAGGGTAAAATCAAATAGTCGCCATTTGGAATAGTGAGTTCTATGCATGGAACTCTGGTCCATGAAGTCCCTGAAGTTGAATGTAAAAGATACGTGTAAGTGAATTTTCAGGGAGATGATCCATAGCTTTTTCAGATCCTCAAGGGAGTCTCGTCCACCCCACCCCAATCATATACATATAAAATTCTAGAACCAGAGGATTAACATAAAGTAGAACGGGCTATCAGAAACTTGGTGGGCTTGTGAAAAGCTTTAAAAATGTGTTTTTAGGAGTGCTATAATTTAATGACACTGAAGCTCAGTGAGAAAGTGCTTCCTGATGGACAGAGCCCACTTTGCTCAATGCAGACCTCCACAAATGTCTTCATGGAAACTTGCATTGCATAGGTGATATTGGTGTTAGGAATTATGACATTATATATTTGATTCTACCTCTTCTTCAGAAAAAAGATATATCTCTAGAAATGTCACAAACATGAATCAAATCATGTTTTAATATTGTATATTTAATATTTTATAAATACTAAATAATTAGCCAATGAATATTTAATCTTTTCATTGAAAATGTGAGTAACTTGCAAAAGCTGCTTTTATTTTCTAAAATTGCAGCCCTTTCTGACATTATTTCAATGGACTCTTCCTTTAAGCCTCAAAACTGTAGGTTTGAAGCTTATTTTATAAACTTAATGGAAATCTATAAACTTAATGGATATTATAAATCTTAATATACATTTTTGGTTTTTAAAAAATATATTTGAATTCTGAAAGCCCTTATATAATCATCATCGTTATCACCACCATCACCATCTGTAGCAGGTGCTATTCTAAGTATTTTTTATCCAGTAATTCATTTAATTATTACAGCAATCCTATGCAGTAGATACAACTTTTAGCCCCATTTTACAGACTAGAAAACAGAAGCAAAGAGAGGTTAGGTAGCTTGTTCAACTCTCTATAATAATATTTAAATGAGTAAATAAATAAATGAATAAACTTTACTATCCTTTAGAGTTTTAAAATAACTAGTTGTCAGAGATAGAGAAATAAAAACCTGAATTTTTATGCATTTAACTTGTTATCTGCACTTCACAGTCAAAATTATTTCAGTAATTAGCTTTGTGTTTTGAGGCTACTTTGGCAATGTTGCCAAAGGTCTTATGTTATGGTCATTTGTGTGTATTTACTAATTAACTTGACCTCTACAAGCAGTTTATTTACATTTTAATCTTCCTAAATTTCTTCTTCTCCAAATAAACTCTGAGAGCAAGATAATAAACACATGCATTAAAATGAAGGCTTCACTCTAACCAGACGTATTTCCATTTTAACATATTTATGCTTCTAACAACATTTATGTATACTAAAAGCAGAGCGTTAACATTTTACCCAAACCACATGGTGCTTACTGCACTGAGGCATCTATTTGACAAAAGCCCTAGAACACAATAATTAAAATATGCAAATCTCTTCATAATAGGCTGATTTTACAGTCTTTGCTCATGGAAAATCCCTATTGATTTCATATGTGAAGCATTTTGTCATTAAGTTTTAATTGTTGATTAAATAACAAGAAACATACACAGAACTCTCTAAACCTCTACTTAAAAGTAAAGCAACATTTTGATGAACACTTCTAGTAAGTTTCCAAGTTTCTAAACTGTACAGAAGACCACGTTAAGAAAAATACAGCTTCAAGAAGTTCAAGTTTGGTTTTGTGGAAGATCTGAAAAAAGACAGCTTTATAACACAGAAAGTAATCAATAAGACAGGTGTTTAAGTGTTTTGTGACTGGTTATTTCAAATAATAAGATTTTTAAAACAAATTGAGATAGATGATTGTATATTCACATGGGAATTACCTTTCTCTATCCTAACATGCAAGGTTTCTAACAGGGGGTTTGGTTTCTGAAATCCAAAAAAATTGAATGAGGAGCAAGTGTTTAGGATCACGAATGCATATTAGAAGTCTCAGATGACCATGGCGTAACAGGATGGGATGGACATACATAGTTGAACGGTACAGGGCTTTGAAATCAGCAGCTCTGGTGGGAGCTGCCCAAACAGCTGTTGTGTCAGGTGCAGTGGGGGGAGGTGAGGACAGTTAAGGCAGGTTGCAAGGAAGGCTGGGACTCAATAGTGGATGTGCTTGTCTTGCCAGCTTGGAGGCATCTCAGAGATGTTGATTTAATAGAGTGGAACACAGGTGGTGACCGTCACCTTGAAGCTCCTCCTGTCATTGCTGTGCCTCCAGACTAGGAAGTTGAGGATAAGATTTCCTGAATTCATGTCCCTGGTGGCAGATGAAACTTGGAAAAACATTTTAGGACAACTTTTTTTTTTTTTTCATTTTAAAAATGCTAGTCTAACATTTGCTTAAATGAGTATATTCCTACTTGTTTGAGTGATTAATATTCTACAGTCCTATTGAGGCTTTATGTCACAAAGGCACTTTTATATACACTACTCCATTTGGTTTGAGTCTCAAAATTCATGTGAAGCAGATTGGCTAGGTGATATGAAATCCATTTTTTTTTGGAGATGGAGTCTTGTTCTGTTGCCCAGGCTGGAGTGCAGTGGCGCAATCTCGGCTCACTGCAAGCTCTGCCTCCTGGGTTCACGCCATTCTCCTGCCTCAGCCTCCTGAGTAGTTGGGCCTACAGGCGCCCGCCACCACACCTGGCTAATTTTTTTGTTTTGTTTTGTATTTTTAGTAGAGACGGGGTTTCACCATGTTAGCCAGGATAGTCTCAATCTGACCTCACGATCTGCCCGCCTCAGCCTCCAAAAGTGCTGGGATTACAGGCGTGAGCCACCGTGCCTGGCTGAAATCCATTTTTTAGATGAGAAAACTGAGGCTTACAGAGATCAGATAGTTTGTCCTCAGCCTCATTGTAGCTAACAAATTCAAGGTCAAATGTATACCTAAATTATTTGGCTCCACATTTAGTTCAAGTCCTCTTTCTGTACAAGGCTCCCACTGGATGGAAAAATCTGGCTATTATTATTTTTCTCTTAACTCTCCAATGTTCAGGTTAAAAGGACAATGTTTTAAAAAAGTATGGGCCCATACTTAATAAATCCTTACCCAACATAGTTGAAAACGTTTTTAGCATTTTGATTCTTTAGGCGAAACGCATTTGGCAATTCCCTCTTTTAAGGAATGCTTCAGATGTTTGTTATACCTTATTTGAATGATTGGCATAAGGATGTATATAGGAGGGGCCATAAACTGCCAGAAAAGGAAAAAGAAACTTATTTAAACTTATTTAAGTAGATAACTGAATTAGGGCAAGAAATTAAAGTCAATTCCCCAGAAATGGTATCAGTTTGTACTTAAACCTATATAATGGACGAAAATAGATATTCTACTCAAGTTTAATTCTCTTATTCATTTAGAAGTATTGCATTTGAAACACTTTATCTTCACTGTCTTCCCTCACAAGATTAACATGTCTCTCTGCTCTTTTGCAATATTTATATGGTTAATTTTGCTAACAGGCAGTTTGCAGTCAACTGATGTTTGCTATAGAGGCACCCCTAAACGCAAATTTAACTGGAGCTGTAATTACACAATGAATCACATTACCTGGCAATTTATGCTTTCATTTTAAATTATTCAAAAATGTTTTTGTTGGGAGTCCTGGCACATCCTCATTAGCATGGAGCTGGTCAGCCAGGCTGCATCAATCATGCGGGGAGAATTTGTGTCCTGCCAGGCTTGTCACCTCCTGTTAACTCACAAGATAAACTTGGCCTGGAACTCATCTTGGCTGGGAAGAGTATAGGCTGTATTGATAGCAGATGGTGCCCACTGTATTTGGTCTAAAAGTTCAGCATCAAAATGAAGGAATAGGGTCTGGGGTGGGGGCTGGTTCAAGGAGGAGACCTGTCAGAATAGAAGTTTTGTAGCTCGCTTTTGTCCCTGGAGTAATGCAAGATATTCCATTTTAATGTTTTTGAGTAGAGCTTTTTACCAACATTCCCCAAATGCAGTGATGGGTGGGTGGTTCTTTATGCTGTTGTTTAGGTTTTGTTTACACTACGTTTTAACTCTCAGCTTACTCTTTGTCAGTCCCCCTCACTCTACAGACAATGAAATTGAGACTCTGAAAGGAGTGTGTCCAATGACGCAACTAGGCAACAACAGATGGGGCTTCTGATCTAGGCCAATACAGACTCTACCATGTTCCATCTTTTTTGTCTTCAGAGACAAGAATATTATTTTCCAATTTAGAAACTTGATTTTGTGTGTTTGCATATTCCTTCCTGCTATTCATTCCTAGACTAGGAAATCCCTCTCAGGTACCCCACCTATATTAGATTCCTAGGGCTTCTGTAACAAATTACCACAAACTCGGTGGCTTAACACAAATTAAATGTATCCTTTCACAATTCTGGAGGCCAGCAGTCTACAGTCAGGGTGTCAGCAGCACCATGTTCCCTCTGAACTCTAGGGGAGATCTGGCCTTGGGTTTTCCAGCTTCTTGTAGCTCCAGGTGATCCTTGGCCTTGTGGAGCTCCTGCCTCTGCCTCTCTCTTCACGTGACCTTCTCCTCTATGTTCCTCCTCTTCTGTCTGTGTCTTTTCCTTTTATTTTAAAGAAACTTGTCTTTGAATTTGGGGCACCTGGTTAATCCAGAATGATCTCATCTTGAGATCTTTCACTTAATTACATCTGCAAAGACCCTTTTTTCAAATCAGATCATATTCACAGGTACTGGGGACTAGGGCTTGGACATATCTTTTTGGGGATCAGAGTTCTACCCAATATACCACCCTTAGGTTATCTTAACTCATTCAGCACTCTACTCTTTTTCTTGGAACTTTCTCATTTTCACTTTTTCTTTTCACCCTAATCTGTATTTGCTGACCCTTTCTAGTTTTTGGGAGAATCATCAATTATCAGTGTTCTCCCTGGATCCTATCCTCCACTCTTTTAAGCCAAGTCTCCTCTCTAGCTTTCTTTTTTTTTTTTTTTTGAGGCAGAGTCTCACTCTGTCACCAGGCTGGAGTGCAGTGGTGCGATCTTGGCTCACTGCAATCTCCACCTCCCGGGTTCAAGTGATTCCCCTGCCTCAGCCTCCTGAGTAGCTGGGACTACAAGTATGCACCACCATGCCTGGTTAATTTTTTGTATTTTAGTGGAGACAGGGTTTCACCATGTTGGCCAGGATGGTCTTGATCTCCTGACCTCGTGATCTGCCCACCTCAGCCTCCCAAAGTGCCCTCTCTAGCTTTTATGTGAGCTCCTTGAGGACAGGGATTGTATAGTTTATCTTTGTAGCATCAATGGGTGGCCCTGGTAGGTGTTGATAAATGTGTGCTGAATAGATGAATGACGGTATGGCAATTAGAACTTTTTGAACATTTATGGTCTATTATACAATTCTCTAATGCAGTTGTATCAAACAGCATTCTTCACTATAAGTTAAGGTTTAACTCTTACTGGAAAAGACATTTGCTAGGTCATAAAGTATAAGCTAAAAATAATTTTAAATGAACTAGAAAATACCAATACCGTGGGCCTCATAAAGATGCAGGAAAAAACTTATTAGTTACAACTAGACATCTGTATGTCTTCATTAGACAGGACTTGACCTGTATTTTCAACTCTACTATGGCATTTCATGTGGCTTAGATGTATCTATTGAATGGCTAAAAGTTCAATAGATATTGAAATATTTTATTCGCTGAACAATTAAAACTATTCCTAAAAATTAAATTTTTGGGAAAGATGGATAAATAAAATCTCATGTTTTATGAATATTTGAGTAAATTGACTTAATGTACCAGCAGAGAAACATTTAATCATGAAAACAGTGAGGGGGAAAAGTAACATGTTTTTAAGACATAATCACAATTGCGTTTTATATGAAGAACTCTTATTGGAATGCTGTGTAGTTCCCCAATATTGTGGTTCAGTGGAACAAGATTCCTCAGAACCTATGCTAATGTACACTAGTTAAAGTTGGTTAATAATGATTACTTTGTGGAATATTCATTGAGTGGTATAGATTCACTCTCAGGGCCCCAGTGTTCAAATCAAAATATATTAACTGCATAAAAACGCAGGTTTGGGTTTGGCACAAACTATTTGCTTTGTAATGCTAGAAACTCGATGTCATTTTTTATGACCTTGGCCATGAGTAGAAGCCCCTAGAACCTTCCATATCCTTTTCTGGCAGTAGAGCTAAATACTCAACTGAAATGATGGTCTATAACAGAGGTCCCCAACCTTTTTGGCACCAGGGGCCAGTTTCATGGAAGACAACTTTTACACAGATGGGAGTGGGTGGGCAATGGTTTGGGCACGAAACTATTCCACCTCAGATCACCAGGCATTAGTTAGGTTCTTATAAGGAGTGCACAACCTAGATCCCTCACAAGCGCAGTTCACAATAGGGTTCATGTTCCTATGAGAATCTAATACCACTGCTGATCTGACAGAAGGCAGAGCTCAGGCGGTAATGCTCACTCACCTGCTGCTTGCTTCCTGCTGCGAGGCCCAGTTCCTAACAGGCCGTGGACCAGTAGTAGTCTGCAGCCTTGGCTTTGAGGACCCCTAGTCTGTAAGAACAAAAGGTGAGTGTTTAATTTTGCATTCAATAGTCAATAAAGTTGCTGTTTTAATTGCCTTCCTTTTACCCCACTGATGAAGGAGAGATTCCTGCCCTGGAGTTCTGGGGATGGTGGAACACACAATAACGCAACATGGGACAGGTGATATTGACAGCAGTTTCCTAGTCACTTATTCTCATGGCTGGGGGAGGAGGACTCCACATGCCCTGCAGTGCCACAGAGGGGTTGCACCCAGGAGCAATGTCAATGAGCAAAGGCTGTGAGAGGCAGGCTTCATAGTGTCAAGAGGGTGGAGTACTCCCTGGTTCCTGTGGGAGGATGTGATTGGCTTGCTTGAAACATTCTGTGGATTGGTGGGGAACTGAAACATGCTACTCAGGAATAAGCAGGAGCTGTGTCTGGTCCCTGTGATAAAAAGGGATGTTTAGCTAGGGGACTTTATCTGTCAGGACGGAATGGGGAGGGGGAGCTTCAGTTTGGCCATTTGAGGCCCTCCTGATTTCACCACATGTCAAGGCAACATTTACAATAGGGCTTTATTTTAGGCCTTACACCGAAGTTGCTACTTGTATTCACAGACTTCTAATGTTTTTAGGTATAAAACTGAATTCATTTCTCATAAATATCAGAGATTCTGAAGGTGATAAATTTTTACTTGTAGTCTATGGACAGAATTTAGAAAGCAGCCTTAAGGTTATGGTTTCCATGGGCTAGCACCTCTCTCAGTATTTAGCTTTTAATACTCATACAATTAAAAAATATAGACATATAGATTGAGCATCCCAAATCTAAAAATCCAAAATCTGAAGTGCTCTAAAATCCAAAATGTTTTGAGTGCTGCCATGATGATGCTCAAAGGAAATACTCATTGGAGTATTTCAGATTTTGGAGTTTTGAATCTGGGATGCTCAACCGGTAAGTATAATGCAAATATTCTCAAATCCAAAAAAAAAAAAAAATACAAATCCTCACTGATGGTCTCAAGCATTTTGGATAAGATAATACTCAACCTGTACTGAATATATAAGAATTATATTTGACAATAATTATGTTTTTGAGTTTATGAATGATTTATTTTAAACTGAATATAATTATTGACATATAACAAATTGAGTTCTTATTCTGTGAGAATTTCTGTAATTAAATTTCTTTTACACTAGTATTATTGCCAGTTCAGATTTGCCATTTGGTGGCTCATAGAAAAGCAATACTCATAGAGAAGCTCATAGAAAAGTAATCAATTTCATATTAAAAAAAGAGTATAACTTTGCATATTCTTATATACCATAAAATTTTATGCTTCTTTAATGCAATGCAATTTAATATACTCAAAATAAGATTTCCCATAATATATCAGTCAGGAATCTAACTGAAGGTCATTTAATTCATCAGGAAATATCTTGGACATCAGAATTCCTTGACCTGTGATCCAAGCACTTTGGGAGGCTGAGGCTGGAGCATTGTTTGAGCCCAGGTGTTTGAGACCAGCCTGGACAATATAGTGAGACCTCATCTCTACTATTTTTTTTTTAAATTAGCTGGATGTGGTGGTGTGTGCCTGTAGTCCTAGCTATTCAGGGGGCTGAAAGGGGAGGATCAAGTGAGCCCAGGAGTTCAAGGTTGCAGTGAGTTATGATTGCACCACTGGACTCCAGCCTGCATGACAGAGTGAGACCCTGTCTCTCACACACACAAAAACCTCACACCTTAAAGTATGGTTTCTCTAATGTCCAATTGTAAGAAGTACCCTGGCAACTTCTAATGGTACTTTTCTAAAGATCAAACTTCTTTACATTGCAGGCTACTAGATAGAATGTCATCAATCCTAAGATGTTTGAAATGCTTAAAGATGACATTTTAAGTAGTATTTGTATAACATCTCAAGTTTGTTGACCAGCCAATCATGTTACTGCATACCCCATGATGAGTCTTCCATTATGTGGATTTGATTTGTTTTCCCGTTCATCTTAGATAAAGTGAAGGCTTGACAGAAGGAGGAGTGGTTGTTTTAAAGGCACACAGAACATTGTATTGCTACTCTCAGGCTTAAGAGGTTTTAGGATGCCGTTTATTCAACTGAATTGCGTTAGAGAAACTTTCAAATTTTGGCCTCAGAGAGGGATTTCAGATTTTAGCGTCCTAACAGGACAAAAGAGAGTTCAGTCATTGCAGAATTGAAATGGTTTGTGGCAAAGTGGTATAATCAAGATGGATTATAATCAAGATGGATTATCGTCCTACAGGCAGGACACTTAGACCCACAGGAGGCAAGAAGGATCAGATTGTGGTCAGGACATGGATTTGTAGAAAGGCTTAAATCAATTAAATTCATCTTCAGGTCCCAACTTAGACATTACCGCCTCAGGGATGCCTTTTCTGCCTCCCACTCCCACCCCTTGGGATTCTCTTCTTGACAAATACCTTATTCTTCCTCGATTATATCTTATCACATTTTTTGTATCTGCTTGGTTAAATATCTGTTTCTCCTGCTTGGCAGTGCACTTTGTAAGGGCAAAGACTGTAACTGCATTATTTATTTTTGTTATCCCCATCCCTTAGCACAGTGCCTGGTGCAATACATATTTTTGAACAGTGGATGGAAGGAGAAGCAAAAAGAGGCTTAAGTAGAAGGAAGTGTTCTCAGTGAGCTCAGTAAGCAAATTGCTCCTACCTCATCTCAGGCTTCCAGAGCTGATGGTTCAGGTGGCCCTGCAGGACATATACACCTTAAAATGCCTGGAACGATTGTATCAGGTCCTAACCCCTTGAAGGGGCAACACTTAATTAAATTTTCTCATTAGGCCGTATTCCCTGGGATATCTCTGCCTCTGTGTCAGCACAGAGACCCATATTCTCTGTGGAGACTGGTCTTTAAACAAAGGCCTGGACTTCACATCAGTGATACCTTAGGGAGCACAGTCAAGGGACTAGAGGGCTCATGCGAGAAGTGTCCTGGATATTCATCATCTGTAGAAAACGGATTATCTTATTTGCATGCATTTCAAGGTGTGTGGCCGTCATTTGTTCTACAAACGTATGTTGAACACCAATTACATTTCAGGTGTTATGTCAAAGTGGTGGCTATTCAAAGATGAATAAAATACAGCACTTACCTTGGAAAAGCTCTGAGAAAGACAAATAACTGTGATAGAAGAGTTGTTAATATTTCTCCTCTTATTTTCACTTTTTATTTCACACCATTCACTCTATATTTTGATAAAATGAAATTAGTCTGTGTCTTAGCTTGAGTTGCTGTAACAAAATGCCATAATCTGGATGGTTTAAGCAACAAACACTTATTGCTTAGCTAGCTAGTTCTTTGGCCTCTTCTTATAAGGGTGCTATTCCCATTCATGTGAATTCCACCTTCATGACCTAATTATCTCTGAAAGGCCCCACCTTCAAATACTATGAAACTGGGATTAGGGTTTCAACATATGGATCTGGGAATATGGGGAGGTGAGTCAGAATTATTCAGTCCATTGCATAGTCTCTTTTACTCAATCTTTATAAGTCAATGAAGTGAGACAAGGAATGAGAACTTTGGGATAAGAGTCCCAGCACTCTCAGTTGGCATGCCTCTGGCTGGAGCCTCTGGGATGCCTCCTTTTGCTTCTTCTTAGTCATCCAGTTCTGCCCATGTGACCTTTCACTGGATAGAAGGGCTAGGATTCAATGGATAACAGGTCTTGGTGGTAGGGTTCACATTCATTCATTCCATCAGTAATAATGTACCGAGCAGGGGACCAGGGATATAGAAGTGAAAAAGATAAAGTCCTTTCCCTCATGCAGCTTGCATCCTGTGGGAAGTGCCTCTACACATTTGCAGTTGATAGAGGAACTGGAAAGCAACAGACAATACCCACAGGAACCACCACCACGTGAAATGGTCATAGAAGCACAATGTGGGTCCGTTAGGTCTGCAGGAGCTATCCCATGTCACACCTGGACAACGGGATTGAGGGAGAATATGTTCTGATTCATTGTTTAAAAACTTTGGATGACACCTAAGCTATTTCTGCAAAGGATTGTTTACAAGTAAATATACCACTATGTGTTATTCATTTTAAGGAATCTTACTGAGTTCGAGTAAGAAAATGCATTTATTTCTCCTTCTATTCCTTCCTCTCCACCTGCCCATTTCGTGATCTCCTTATCCATCCACGCGTTTGGGGGCATACCATGGGCACGTGTACTCTGAACTGAGTTAGAATAAGTTCAGATTTTCTTTTCTACCCAGGAGCCAGGTTTTTTGTTTATTTGTTGTTGTTGTTGTTTTATTAATCAGAAGATCATTTAGGCATTCATAGACAGTAAGAGTTCACACTGAATATTGGTGTTCAAACTCCTGAAAAGATGTGTGGATTTTATGGCCTGCACCGAACAGAAGTAAATCCAGTTCTCTATTTGAATAAATAAAAGAGGTGAAAGCTGCTTATCATAAAATGTTTTTAGAAGGACTGGTATGGATTTCCTATTTCAAGAATTATACTTTTTTAGCATATAAATAAAATTTTATCAGTAATTTTCATCTTCCTTATTAGGGAATTATCTCTTCTCCTTAGTAAATAAAATATCAGAAAAATAAACGTAGAATACTGTTTAATTTTCTCCTTGCTTGTATTTTTCCTATGGAAAATTGATTCAATAAAATTTATGGAACATGTCCTCAGGTCAGAATAGTTCTATGACATATTATTTTTTGTCTGAATCAATGTTCATAGCTAGAAACACCAAACCTTTTAATATTTATTTTCTTGACTTGTACAATTAATATGAATGTTTATTCATTTATTATATATTATACATTTTCACATAAATGAATATATGAACTAATATAGTTTCCAATAAGTATGGAATTTTAAATATTGAATTGTGTAACTCTTGTGGCTAATTAGACAATACCAATATAACAATATGTTGCAAAGATGCAGGCTGTGTAATAAGAAAATTTTAAATATTTTCATTTATTTCTTTTGCTCTTTTCCCTTTTGAAGGAAAAATAAATATTCCTGTGACTTTAAGTAAACTTTTAAATATAAATCCAAATAAATTAGTTGAAGAAAAGGTACAATTAACCATATTATAATGGAAATTAGTTTTTTTATAGATTCATTTGGACTATTTTGTCAAACTAAAATTTCTAGGGCTGCAGTAGAGGCTGATCAACTTAGCCTAAATGGTCAATTCAGTCTGAATGTGTCTTAAGAAAAATCATTTATCTAGTTGTCATTGAGCACTTATATAAAGCATTAGACAGGTGATAGAGATATAGATATATGCAAACACGCAAGGATAATCAAGACATGGTCTTTGCCATCAAAGATTATGTAAGCTACAGCAAGTGAAGGAAAAGGGAATACACACAAATATGAGTCATATCATAAGACACACAAATAAGTGTCATAACACCGATGAACAAATTACCATGACAACTTTGTTAATCATTCCTGGCTACATTAGAGAAGGCTAGATTAGGAAGTTTGCCAGGCAGAGAACGGAGGAGTAGAGAATTTTAAGCAAAGTAAATTGTATGTACAGAAGGATTTAGCAAGGAGCACATATGGGCAGAAAAGAGGTATTGCATGTGTCAGGACACACTGAGTGAATGAAGTGGAACAGTAGCTGAGGCTAGAGAGGTAGTTTGGGGATATATTTACATAAGGACACTTCTACCAAGTTAAAGAATTAAAATGTATACCGTAGAGTGTGGGGCACATGGGGAAGCTTTTAGACAAGAGGACATTATCAGATTTTTAATGAGAATTTTCTGCATAGTGTGGAGGAGGAAGAGGTTGTGGAGAGTAGCCTAGAGGTACATGCAGTAGTGCGGGTGAGAGATGCCCAGAGAAATGCTAAGCTGCTCGATGTGTGCATGCAGAATGGCAAATATGGATGTTCCAATGAATTCACATCAAGAGATAGAAAAAGATTCTAAAAAAGATTCTAAGAAATTTGGTTTAGAAACATTTTATTCTCTCTAGGATAAGTCTTAGGATTTAGATGCCTATAATACTTTCTGAATCCAATTCTGAAGTAGTTTGAGTCACAGCTTGGTTTAGTTTTGTCTGGTTCCAGATTAAACTTTTGGCATGGCCCTGAAAGAGCACCTCTGCAAGGACACTTTAATATGATATATAGTAGCTCGTGAGAGTCACATATGTCAATGGGAACTGGAACTCCATCGGTATATTTTGAGTTTAGAAAAGTATAAATAATATAAATTTGTGAATCTTTTATGACTGAGTGTTCTAAGGATTGTTTATGTTTCTGTCTAAAATGCATACAATAAAATTAGCTGGAATAATTATCTTTTCCTATTTGTAAGTCAAAGGAAGAATCATAACTTATGGTGAAACTCTAAAGCAAGAGAAAGTCGTTGCATTTACAAAGTGTACTAGCTAATACCCCCACTCTGTTGCTGGTAGTTGCTTTTGATCTCCATATTTATTTGGTAATATTTCTTCAGTCCGTGATGGTGAGCATGATCTAATAAATTCACTTAAACTTATCAGAATTTTAAAGCCAGAATAGAAAGCAAGAATGTAGGGTTTCAGTGGAGGAAGGGTTCAGAGGGATATACTAAAATTTCATATAACCTTGAAAACAATCCTAGCCAAGGAATTGCCATGGCTCCATTTAATTTTTCATCAAGATGCAGAACCTTGTTCAGAAGAAACAATGAGCCATTGTGAGAGATTTGGATTCTCAAGTCTTAGTTCATCATTCTTTCTTAGGAGCCTCATAAATGGCAACCTAAAAAACCAACTATTACTGTTATCCCTTTCTACCCAAATTGACTGGGTTACAGAATTAAGGAAATACATGAATGGAGGCCAAGTTTTGACAAAATTGTTTCTCTAGTTCCATGAAATCATTAATTGGCCCACCTCCCCTCATCTATCTGAAATTATAGATGAGTTTTTTGTATCACTCTAGATTGTCTTCTGTTATTTGTCCCCAGAGCATTGATACCTCTCCATTTTTTTCCTTTGACTTGTTCAATGCTAGTCTTTTCTTCTAGACTGTAAGAGACTCATTCATCTTGTCAGTGGGCTTTATCCAGAGCTTAACACAGTGTTCAGCCCCAAGCTAATGTACATGAAGTAACTCAAAAACAAGGGAGAGAGAAGTAGGGAGGGAAAGTGGGGAAGAAGGGAAGCTGATTTTAGAAAAATAGAGAGCTGGGTGAAATCTTATCACTTCAATTACAGTTACAAATGTAATTATCCTAAGGTTGTCCCTAAAATGAGAGAAATGTCATAATGATACATTTTAAGAACAATGCCTGGCACAATAAGTATTTTTCCTAGAATTTCTCAAACTTATTGTTCATTCATTCAAGAGGCCATAGAGAAAAAAAGCTTTATTTCTTCATTTTGTATTACACACGTGGAATTAGAGACCAAAATACAGAGGAGTTATAGGGCATAACTCAGAAAGAACTTGGCTTTACTCTTGATGTGTCCCTTGCCTCACTTTGCAGCCATATATTGCCTAGGATTTGCACACATGTTATCCTGAATGGCACTCTTGAGAGAGAAAGATGAGTTTTATAAAATGTACTTCTGGTTCAACTTCAAGGATTATTTAAACCTACTTAAGATGTTACACAAATTCCTATAGGATTTTTATTTAATACCCTCACGAACATTTGTCTAACAGGGCAATGTTCTCATTTTCACTCAATTTTATAAGATTCAAGAAAAGCAAATTTGTTAAACAAAGACCTCATTGATCATATTCATTTTCTAGAAATTTTATTAAAATTAACTCCCCAACTTCAAAGGCACATTATTTACATGAATCTTTCCCACCACCCTATAAGTACTTTCCTCTTGCAGATTTTCCAATCACTAACTAGAATGAAAGAAACCCTCATAGAAATACCAAATTCAGTGGAAATGTCTATCACTCAGCAATTACAAAAAGGAATTTCACGCTTCTTGAAAAACCCATTAGTCACAAGCTCTAATTTGTATATTAGATTCATACTCAATGAATGCATTATTTGGCATTAGTTTCCAGAGAGAAACACAATGGCAAAGTGCAACATTTAAAACCTTCCTAGGGTTTGTGTGCTCACAGTGCCAGGAAATCTTTTCATTGTAAATATATGTTGTTGTTAGCTATGATTTTACACAGATCAGTGGAGTGCAAATCTCATTTCACAACTATTTTGATGTTTGGGCCTTAGGAAGACATAGCACCTGTTCCAACTCCAAATACAGTAGAGTCACAGTAGATGGCTTGTTTTTGTTTGGGAGGCAAAAGTAGCAGGGAAAATTAGAATTCTATGCACCAGATTTGTTGGAAAACTGATTCAGTTGAATTCTCAGCCAAAATAAAAGCAGGAAAATGACACTTATTTGGTTGAGGACATAAAAGAAGGAAAAGTGACAGAATAATAGATTGGCAGAAAGAAGCTTCATCCCAGCTGTATTTACAGGAAAAGCTTTAAGGATGTTTAAGCATAAGTAGTGATGGAAGAAAGGAGATTGAGACAATTGATCTACTAGACATGCCAGATGAATACATTTGTTATTCAGTAGGAAATCTGGAATATGCCATGGAATACCTTTAGCTCATCTTATAAGTTGCAACTAAAAATACACGCACTTTCACTCACTTATAGACAACTTACATTGATTTGAACCCTACTGATTTGAAATTCAGGCACTACAGTATGTGTATGACTTTTAAGTAGAAAAATTGATCTAATTTTATTCTTAGTGCAAGTTATTTTAAAAAGGAAAAATGGAAATCTCAACTAAAAAAGTCATTTTTTTAAAGCAAGAGCTTAAAAAATTGGAATTTTTAAATGTTGTAATTCCAGATGTTTTTGATACTAAAGACATTTCAGCTCAATAAACATTTATATTGAACAACTGTTTATGTACAAGCCTTCTTCTAGTTAGAAACTGTACTTAATGCAATTTTAAAATTACACTTAATTTACTTAAAAAGTTCTTAATATTATGGAGATAGCATACACTTAATGTGAACTATACTTTTTCTCACTAGTGTACACCATCATGACTACTAATTATTATTATCTTTTTTGAGACAGTCTTGTTCTGTCACTCAGGCTGGAGTGCAGTGGCATGATCATAGCTCACTGCAGCCTCAACCTCCCAGGCTCAAGTGATCCTCCTGCTTCAGCCTCCCAAGTAGCTGGGATTACAGGTGTGCCCCACCACACACAGCTAACTTTTAAAATTTCTTGTAGAGACTGGGTCTCAGTATGTTGCCCAGGCTGGTCTCGAACTCGTGGTCTCCAGTGAGGCTCCTGACTCATCCTCCCAAAGTGCTGGGATTACAGGCGTGAGCCACCGTGGCTGGCCCTTCATTATTTTTTAAACAATGGACAGTGTCCAAAATTCCCTTTAAAGATCTTTGTATATGTATGCTCTAATTTTGCCCATTTTCTTTTTTTGGAAATTATTAGAGATGACCCCGATAACTGATTTTAGGTCTTGACTGTTAGCTAAGAAGTTTTTTCTTAGCCTACATGCATGAGGACTTTGTGACCACTGTCCATATTCTGCTTGAAAGCTATAAAACTTAAAAAAATTTAAATCGCCCTTTCCTGATTATTAACTATTAAGCTTACAACCTAAATTTGAGTTAATATATGTGCTTGAATTCTTATTTCTGATAACTCAGAGAATACACAGTCTAGTTCTATGTGCAAAGGATGTTACATGACTATTATCATATGTTGTTTTTCTATTTGGAGGTAACAGTTTTTGTTGCAAACATTTGGAAGACGTCTCTGAATTCAGGTATGGAGTCTAAAAGCACAGAATGAAGTAGAGCTCAATGGTTTGGGAAACATATTTCTGCAAGACATCCAACCAGACTTAGTAATAAGCAAATTATAGAAAAGCAAGAAAGTGGTGGTGTTTCTAACTAAATATAATTGTGATTATTCAGATAGACTGGGCTGGAAGTTTCATATTGTTAATTAATATCATAAAGCAAATTGTTGTGGAAATGCTTAAAATATTTAAAAGAACAAAAACATTCTCATATAACATAGAAGAACCAGTTGATAAAATGAATTTGCATAATTTTATTTGGTCCTATCCTTTTATAAAGCATGCACCCTAGAGGACTTTTGAACAGATTAACATGAGATAAATGATTCTTATTAAGTAAATGATTAAATGAATGTTGCTAACCTAGTTTGAATTACAAACTTGCACTAGTTGGAGTAACCAACACTGTTCACACCAACAATTTCCTCAAATCCTGTCTCTTAACATTAAAAAACAAAACCAACCAACCAGTCAACCAACAAACAAACGAACAAATGTATTTCTTGATTAGGTCAAACAAACAAACAAATGTATTTCTTGATTAGGTCAAACTCCGATCTCCAATGTGGGAGATGGTGGTATAAGGGTAGAGGAGATGTCTCTGCTCTGCATTCTTTTAGGGATCCAGGATTCTTTCATTGTTTCACTATGCTAAATTCCTTTCAGGGCTGTGTCTTCCTCTCTTATCAAGCAGTGAATAGGAAAAGGAAAAAATCATGGAGGATTTGCATACCAGGTTTCTTGCACAAGCCAGGCCTACTTCTGCCTACATTCCATTGTGTGCACAAGCCAGGCCTACTTCTGCCTGCATTCCATTGTGTGCCCAAGAGAAAAAGCAAGCAGAGTTTGTTGAATACATAGCATTCTCTTCCATAAGCACTTCTTAAAAAAGAAAACCTTGTAATTCATAATTTTCAGTAAATAAAACTGAGCCATACCACTCGTTAATTTATATTACTCAGGTTTTACTACTTGGATTAAGTAATTACTTAGCAGAAGTGTTGAAGCAATTTACAATTCTGTGATCATCAACATAGACCAATTTCACATTGGCTCAAAGCTGAAGGGTCAGGAAATCCTTATGAATTATTTATTTTACTTTTGTAAATAAAAATGACTCTTTGGTGCATTGCAACAGATCAGAACCAGAAACCAGCAGGATTTGATGAGCAGAGGCACAGGTGGCTTCTCATAATGAACCTGATATGAGGAATTGGGAGTAGTTCAAGAGCTGAGCTGACTTCCAGGTGTTCTTGTTCCCAAAGTCAGACTTCAGTTACCTGCCAAAGAAGTAAAACCTCATTCATCAGAAAACACCTTTAGCCATTTATGCTGTTTAGGCTTCCAAAATCTGCCACGCAGCCTGTGCAGCAGGAGTTCCTGCTGGGGGGAAATGGTTGATCTTCTGCAATTAGTCTGCTTCCATTTCCCTGTTGCTTCTTTTCTGTGTGTTGCTAACCTACCTCTCTTTTGTCCTCAGTTCCTTCACATCCCACCTTGCATATTCTCTAGTCATATAGGCCAAAAAACTCTGCACAGTTTTTACATGGCTGCAGCAAAGGCCATTGTATCTGGTGGAAACAATTTTGGGCAGATGAACTGGCAACGTAAAGCCTGTGCCACCCACTTAGTAACACTGTACACATCTCTAAACCTTGCTGGATTTGACCACATAGATTGAAAACCAACACACTAAGTACTTGGGTTGAGTTTCATTTAGTAGGTAGGATAGCTTTTGTCTTAGCCTGGGATGCCCAGAAAACATGGCCTGAGTCAGAAGCTTAACATCCTAGCACTTTACTGGGGAGTGCAAACCTAGGGAAGCAGAAGTGAGGGGGAAATGGAGCAAAGCAGGGGAGGTGAAAGGTTGCTGAACAAACATAAGGAGGTGAACTTTACCAGGCTGCAGCTTCACAAGAATTACCCCAAAGACGGCTCAGTCTCACAGCACATCATCAGAGAGGACGTAGGAACTAATGCATGTCAGAACAGTGCCTCAAGGGGAGGAAGAGAGAACGACTTATCCACTGGCTCCCTTTTTAAAAAATTAGGTAAAATTCACATTAGTTAAAATAAATTCACTCCCTGGAGAGGTCATTAACTCTTCTGCATGTTCAGGCAGCTGCTGGGATGCCAGTTCCCCACGTGTTCAGTGAGGCCGGTCTCTGTCAGACAGTGCCTCTCAGGCCACATCTGTAGCATAGCAGGTAAATCAGCTGTTATGGTCCAGTAAACTTTGACTCTTTCCATCTAATTCATGTTAGTCACACTCATTCTTATTTCTATAGCTCCCATACTATCCACCTCATTTTAAAGTGCTCTCGTTGACTCTAGACATTCCTCCTGGCAACCCAAACTCAGTGCATGGAACCTGCATTGTAGTTAGGGAGACCAACAAAAGTCAAGTAGGTAAATAAAAATGATTTTAGGGAGTCACACTGCTATGTAGGAAACAAAACAAGCTGATGGACAGTAGTTGCAGGTGTCTTGAGAATCTATACAGCCTGGCACTTGGATGATTTCACCACTTCTTTTCACTCTTCTGCATTAGACTGCTGACCTTAACAAATTAATTTCTGAGCACTCTCCAGTATAATCTGCCTGCTCCAGTCACTTACAACTACTTGCAGTTCTCTGACTTTGATTTGCTAATTTCTATTTTTGGGCCTTTGCATGTACCAAAAATGCCCTATGCCTCTTTCTAGCCAATCTTTCTCCTCTTCTTCCTTAAAAATCTGATGCAAAACCTTCTATGGGAAGCCTTTCCTGATATATTTCCCCTGTTATATCTTCAATTGCCTGTATTTATGTCAACTGCACCATATTACACTAATTTGAATTGAATTCTATATTATCTTAAAAATGTCCTCATGTTCTTTTCTATGTTCTTGATTCTACATTACTTTCCTGGCCCCGTATGCAGAGCATTGGACATGATGTTGGAATGACTGGCAGAGACCACACAGGAAAGTTCAGAGCGCTGCAGAATGATTCACTAGATGTTACCTGTTGCCTGAGATTTGGAGTGAACTACTTCTTCATACCTTACTCTAGTTAACACACGGTCCCTGGTGAAGTCACTAACTGGTCCGGGAATCTCAGGCACTTCTCATCTTATTCCTCACCTATAAGAAAGTTTTACAAATGAACTCCAATGTCTTTTCCATCTTCAGTATAATTTTAAAGTATTAATATAGTAACTGGAATGTTATCTGTTTTTGTTTTTCTGAATTGTTTAAGAAAATACAATATAACTTCCAGAGTTTAAACATGGAAAAGCAAATACTTTGTTATATAAAACAAAGAAGATATTTGGCTTCCACAATTCAGAGTGCAGCAGAAAGAGTACAGTGCTGGATATCAATGTAAATTCCCTTATCTCTTTCCTAGCAATTCAGATTCATCTTCAGGGGTTCAGAAAGCTTCTATTTAAACAATCAATTCAGGTAATTATATTATAACAATATAATGTTACTTGATGTAGATATTTAAGGATAAGAAAGAAAGAACAGATTTACTAGATTATAAGGCAAATCAATAAGAGGAACTAATTCAGGTTTTTATCAACTAGAACAACCTTGGCACTATTGACATTTCAGACCAGATAATTCTTTGTTTTGTGTGGCTGTCCCATACACTATAGAATATTTAGCAGTATCCTTGACTTTTACCCACCAGATGCCTGTCCCACCTTCTAGTTGCAAGAATCAGTGTCTCCAGGGATTGTCAAATATCTCCCGGGTGCAAAATTTCCCCTGGTTCTAGTTCCCCAACTAGATCATGATGTAGTTGAAATTCATATAAAATAGTTGAGGCCATGTGTGTAATCCCAGCATTTTGAGAGGTGAAGGTGGGAGGATCGCTTGAGGCCAGGAGTTTGAAATTAACCTGGACAACATAGTGAGAACCCTGTCTCAAAAGATAATTAGAAAAAGAGTTATACTATGTAAATTATTATAAATATTTCATATATGGATTATATAAGATGTACAGAGTCTAACAATATTCAAATTTATAAAAATAAAATGCTGTATTGTTATAATAAAAGGAAATAAGCCAATTACATAATAATGTAGGTTGGTAAAGGGATTTTAGGGTATGCTCATTTAAAAACTTTAGTTTTTGAGTTTAAAAAAAGAGTGAATCCTGATGAGAATTTTTAGTTCTTTCCTCACTTACAGGTCAGGCCAGCAGGTCACTGGCCATCCCTTGGGGTCAGTGCGTGGGTCATAGAGCTCTTCCTGCTGACCTCAGGCTCACTGACTATTTGTGGGACCAACAATAGGCCAGTCTTGTAGTAATTAGTGCAAATATGCTAAATTGTGCAGATGGACAGAGCCCGTTCCCAAGGCATCTTGTAGGTAGTAGTGGCTTATCCATGACAGGTTGAAGCAGGGCGAACTTAGGTATAAAAATATAAATAGAAATCTCCTCTGCTTTTCTTTACCTTCAATTTAAAAACAAAAACTTGCAATAATGTTTATTACTTAGGGTTAAGTATGGCCAATTTCCAAGGCAGTTTTACTTTCTGTTAATAGTTTGCTCTATTTATAAACATAACTTAAAATTTTTGATTGTTTTCATTTTGCTAATTCAGACATTAAAAATGAACAAAAGAGATGTTCTTTTCTTCAACTTTACACGTATGTTCAACTTTAAGGAGTGATTGTGTTTCTTCTCAGACCTTTATTAACTCATGGATATATCTTGACTCTCAGTTAAGAAAAGCAATATAAATTTCTATGATAGAATATAAATTAGAAAAAGCAATGTAAATTTTGGCCCTGGTGTTTAAACTTTGGTCATAGCTTTATTACACTATTCCTTTCCAAGCATGGTGTCTTTTATGGTTTTTCTATTTACCTATTATAAGAGAAACTGGTTTTGTCACAATTACAAACTTTTGTCATTTTACACTGTGACCTCTTTGAAGGTACATGATTTTAAATATTTATTTTGTGTCATTTGTACTGTGGTAATCAGTTTTATTTCCTACCTCACTAGCAATCTTTGTTTGGATTGCCTCTATATTATATGTAGATTGTTCTGTTTGTTTATCATGTTGACAAGCTTGCTTACTTTCACACTTTTGACCCTCTCTGCTAGCTCACGAATATTTCTTCTGTTTCTGTGGATTTCACTCTTCTGCCTCCAAAATGTTAGAAATGGTCTAATGTTGATAATACTTTCCAAATCCACTATTTTAGCCACATAGTTAGAACCCTGTCTTATGAGTTTAGAATACCTCAAATTGGAGCCTTTTCCTTACATTTTTCTTCATGATTAATGTTCTTCATAGCTCTTTCTTTTTCCTTTTATTCATTCTGTACTGTGAACCATGCTTCATACTATCAAATTACTCAACTCCTGGCCATTGCAGTTATTTGGAAGAAATCCTGAGGGAGCCAGTGCTGGGGAGGCAAAGACCTGGCAAAGGATGGTGGGACAGGGGTGGTGCTGGAAAGCGTGGGGTGCAGAGGATTCCCTGTCATGTGTATTCTTATACATGTCTCCAGTAGTGAAGAGAAGTAACAATTGCCCATATACGTTACCTTTTTATTTCTTTAAAATATTGTCACCACACTCACCACTGTAAGCATAGTGAACATTAGGTTAGATCGTAACCCAGTTACCCACTTAAGTAATTTATTCAATTATCTGAGACAGTAATTTTAAATTTAATTAAAGCCTTGTATTGGAGCATATTTTTAAAGGTATTCTTGCCATTTTTTTTCCATGTAGAATGCATGTTATATTTTCTATTTTGTTTCCTGTTTCTTATCTTCTTCTCTACTTTGAAGCATTATAAAAAATTTTTAGCATGTTTAATTAGTAAAAAGAGAATTTTACTTGATATATAGTAACATCGGAAGTCTGTTTTTATGGATTGCTCCACTTACTACAGAGTGGCTTTTAGTCATAATAAAATACATACTACGTAAATACATAATAAAATACAATATACTCATGAGAATGTCATTGGCAGGCAAAGCCTTTATTAATCAGGGAAGCAATATTAGAGTGTTATAAGAGACTCTTGTGTTAACATTGGATGCTTAAATGAGAGCAAGGTAACCATGGACAGGTGTTACAAGGAAAGTGTTCAACACATAACCATTTCTTCCTTTTGAGTTTTTGAAGCAGGTAACTGTTTAAAAAATAGTGTTAAAACTTTATAACTTAGGGTGTTTTCTTTAAAATTCTCAAGCTTGTTCCCTGCAAAACCTGTAAATCACTGAGGCACAGTACCATGTACATAGCTCTCTAGATCCGTGAATCACGTTTAATTCCAGTAATTGTCCATGATCTCTGTCCCCTTTATGGATAGTCTTGAGGGCAGGGCCACGACTTAGTCTTATTTTTATCCCTGGAGCCCAGATTTGCTCCTAGAATATTGTAGATACTTAGTAGTTTTTTCATAAGTGAATAAACATCTTATTTGTCTTTTATGTTTATTTCCACCTTGCTTTACTACCATTATGCCTGCATATTTAACATGTTCTGAATAAAATAATATACTATATAGAAGAATACAGCTTTTTAATTGTATTTCCTAGAAGGGTTTTAGTTGGGGAGAGTTGGAGGCATTGTTGGGAAAATGTTTAGTCTTTTTTTTTTTTTTTTAATCTTTAAAACATTGGCATTCACAGGAAGACACACAGATTGGTAAACATTATAACAAAGATATCCCCCTGCAACCCTAAAGCATTTTGATAAATTAAAGTGTAAAATTTTCTTTTTTTTTTTAATTTAAATTTTCATAACTCTCCATAGGCTGGATACTGCAAAGCATTTAAAGTAGAATATATGTATAAAAAATTCAAAGAAAAATTTTTACAGGAATATAAAGGGAAAAGTGGTCTTGTAGGGGCACAATTTACTTTTTTTTCTTTAGTTCAACAGGTGGTTTGTCAACATCCATGTAATTTTATATAGAAGTATTCACAGGCTTTAGTGCTGGCTCCACATCTAGAGCTGTAGATAGTGGCATGCCAGTTATGCCCGTGCCTTTGATCCTGCATGTGCTTTAGCGCCGGGAATGGCACAGTGCCCCATGCTGTGCTCTGCAGCAGCGGCTGTATGGACACGTGCTAGGTGCCAATAGCCTAGTGTCTCGTTTCAGCGACTGCTCCCCTGGGCATAAGCAGGGAGCTGTACTTGCAAAAGATGTATTTTTTATATATAGATGGTTGTCTTGTTACCAATAACCTATCAAAATCCTTGTAAGACAGGATTGGTGATTTATAAATAAATATGAAATAAAACTGTGCCAACCTTTAAATTTTGCTTTAGCAAGAGTATTAACATGCTTTTGAATGTATTACTATCTCTCCTTAAGAGAAGCGATTATCATCTCTCTTCAGGAGAAATGATTACCATGTTTCTTTATGTACACATTGAACATATTGTCTTCGAGGTTCCCTTGAGGAATTATGAAATAGTACAGGTGAATATATTGGAGAAACCCCACAGGAAGTACCTAAAGTTATTCTGTTGACTAAATTATGGAACAACTTGCCTCTCTACACTGTACTGAGGAGGTCATCTACCAGGGAATTTCCTATGCTGAGTTAATTGAAAATGGTTAAGATCTTACTGGCGTATGTTCTTTGGGTTTTAGTTGTCTCAACTCGAATTTTTCAATGAGACAATCTTGAAGATATGAGATTTTAAAAATCACAGTAATTTTTGTTGAGTCAAAATTCATTTTGTGAACTTTTATTTCAATTTCTTTGTCAATTGAGAATATCCATAAGACACAGTTCTTCTCTTCCTTCAGTCACTGTGCCCCTCCTGAGAATGCCTTGTAAGTTGTTCAATTTCAGGAGCTACGTGGAAGGCAATTGACTGTCAGTTAAAAATTTGAATGTAGGTGTATGACCTTGACCTGGGTCTTGTGCGCTTGTTTGGTGTGATACTTTTCCTTTTGTCAAGCTGAGGTTGAAAATGAAAGAGGTGCTTTAGATATTATAGATAGTTAGAATACACCTGCAAATTCACATAAATCTAGAAAAGTGGCTCTTGAGTTTTGTTGGGTCACAGACATCTTTGAGAATGTAATGAAAGGTACAGTACCTATACACAGAGAAAAGTACATTTGCAAAATCTTAACGGATTAAATGACTCAGTGGAGTGCAAATAAGAACCTTCAATCTACAGTTCACTGAAAACAAAAACTGGATGGAATAGAGTGCATTTTTGCTTTGTTTCATGCTATTTTCTTGTATCTGTGTGATTTATAGTTGAAATCCTAAATTATCCTTTTTCCCATACTCTTTCCCCCTTATATCTTCAAACAGGCCTTAGTTTTTATATCTCAACATATGAGTTTGCTTTGTAGTTGATGTAGCAATAGCAACATCGTGTAGACTTGGGGCAATTCCAAAAGGAATCAGCAGTGATGGCAAATTGAGACGAAAGGCCAAATTTAAAATCACTAACAGATGAATACCTTTCATAGCTTGCTGTTTGACCACTAAGAATTAAACATTTTTAACTAGCTAATTTTGCTAGAATATGGCATATAGCTTGTTATGATACTCCTCTGTTTTCACAAAGTACACCAGCAGGCTTTGGGGGGAAAAAATCAAGCCGGCTTTCGGTATTTGAGTTGTTCTCATTTTAGTCCAGGGAAGCCTGCTTCAAAAGCTGGGTCTAAAAGGTCTTTAGCTTTTATCTAGAAAAGACAACATGCTTGAGAAAGTTCCTTTAGTTTTTTGTTTCAGTTGACATTGACACACTGGGTCAGACTTGTCCCAAAGCACCATGTCTAAATGGCTTCCTTTATGTGGTTCTAACTGGGATTCTTTCTCAGGAGGTCAAATTAGAGCTCCTGCAGTTGGAGCTACAGCACTGGCAGTTGACAGCATCAGCTCGGTTCTGCCTCTTGAGACATGTAAGACAGCCACTTAGAGTTTGTTCCTACAGTCCTTTGACAAATGGCCCTACTCTGACTGTGTACCTAATAGACAGTTTTTGTTTTTCTTATGGATCTGTGCCAAAAACAGGGTTTTTCCTTAAGCACCTTACTTCTGCTTTGTTCTCTTTGCTTTGCCTTTTGTTTGCTATGATTCAGTTTGTCCAAAAGCATTGGCTAATTTTCTTGTTTATGAATCATATCTGGCATACTTACATAATGGTGCCTGGTTTAACCAAATTCATTCTATGTGAGTGAACAAAACAGAACTTTGGACATCTGAATTGCTCTGTTGGTCTGTGGATGAAGATAATGCATGATAGATTAGTCTGTGATAATTTATTTTGAACATCATAGCAATAAAAATTAGTTGATTAGCTATGACAGGATATGATCTAAGATTCATTCATTCATTGATTACTTTCTATGTAGCAAGATCTCTGAAGAGATATGTTTAGTGCGTTACTTTTAACCTACCTCTCTAGCATTTTGTTATACAGGCTTTCTAGGTTACCATTTTGGGTAGCTTTGAAACAGGGAGCTTTTATAAAGATTTTAAATTGCCTCATACATCTGAGTTTAGTTACTGGAATTTAAGTACCTTACAGTGTCCTTTAAAAACCCTGTTGTTTTAAAGCCCAAGAAGTAATTTATGACTGTAAAAATAGGAGTGATAAATTGGAGACCAAAGTATGTATTGCTTTTTCCCAACAGCCTGGGGGATAACAGAGGAGGTCAGACAACTTAAGTCTGTTTCTCTTTCTTGGGTCTGTAGCGTTCTTGTAGAAGAAGGAGAGGAATTGTTTCTGAATAGTAGAAGCAACAGTGCCAAATAACTCTTATCCTCAAGTGCTGTAAAGTTTGGTTAGCTTTATGCTCCCTTGACCAGAGTTGCTTAAAAAGGGAATATTTAATCTTATGAATATACTTAACACTATTAACATCATCCCTGCCTTGCTTTGAAATACTTTAAGTGATATAAGAGCTTCCTTTGTAGTCAGAAAGATCCAAATATATGGGAGGGGAAAATGGGAAGGAGGGAAGCTAGGGAGGGTATAATATGATCATTTTCCCCCTTGCTATAATAGCTAAAGATATATTTGCCAAGCCCTTCTCCCTTGTCCACTAAGGAAAGAAGACAATGTATCTTAATGATAGAAAGGATTGCTTCGGATTGAAATCTCAGGAGTTGGGAAGTTAAATTAAAAGAAGAGAAAGACTTTCTTTCGTATTATTTGCTTCAGTTGACATGCATGGGATTTTAATTCCTTGGGGAAGATGTTTTTTCGTTTTCCACCAAGGATTTCAATTTCTTATTTGCATAAGCTTATTGATGATGATTGTGAATGTTTTCTGACTCACTCATGTTAGGCGGTGTCTTCATATTCTTGCTGATGAGACAGCTGCCTCAGATATGGAGAGGAACAACTGTCCTGCCAACATCTTCAAGTCTGTATGTGCCCCACAGACTTGACCCAACAGTCACGCCATGCAGTCCCTAACTTTTTCAGACCCACCTTCTCAGCGATCCACTCTTCCCTTGAGCTTTGGAAATAACTAAAGTTTGTTTTTGTGCATGTGTGTGTTTGTGTGTGAGAAAGAGATATTTTAAGACAGCTCCTGAGTGGCAGAGGACTTCAAGAAATGACCTTGGATAACACTGTACATAAACTGTAGAAGACAGATGGTTGTTTTTGTGTGTTCTGTATTCTTAAAGATTCTAATACATAGAAATTCCATCATCTCCCTGGGTAGCCTTTAATTGCTACTCATTATTTAGAATATAAAATATATTTAATCTAGATTTGATTGATTATAAAGGTGAAAGTCATAAAATATATTTAACCTAGATTTGAGTTATCATAAAGATGATAATCATAAAGGATGTTTAGCATAGATTTGATTTACTATAAAAGCAATAGTCAAAAATCCCTGAATTATTTCTAGTTTGCAAATAGATTATTTTTTAATTTCCTTGCTACTACTTTAAACTTTTATTTGCTCAAGTATATTGGTTTCTAATTGCTCAGGGGCAAGGGTCATGTGTTGGTAGTACAGTCAGGCAGGCCCCCTTCAAACCCTGTGTGCTGCTCAGCAAGCTGCTTAGTCCTGGAGCTTCAGCTTCCTCATCTGAAAAAGGGCGTAACACTGACCTTATGGGATTGTAGTATACAGCAATTGAGCTAAAGTATATATGGTGTTTGGTACACAATAAGACACTTAAAAAATCTTATTTTTTTGTAAGTTCCCTAGAACTCATAACCATGATGGGCATATAAAGTCAGTGTTAGTTGAGTAATCACTGGTTGATAAAAATAATTAAATATGTATAAATTCTACAGAACCAGTACCAACTCCCTTTTCTAGTATATTCAAATATTATGTATCTTCACAAAAATCAATCAAGGCGTTTGTTGTTGGTGGTGACACTAAGTTTCATTGAGAAGATGAGTGGTAAAATATGTGGCTCTTCTTTGGAGGCGTCAGCATTATCATGAAAAGGAATAGAGCCCTCTTGTGAAATATTTCCCTTTGGTTTAGCACCTAGCTGTGCAAGTGCTGTTACTCTTCTTTTTCCTTTCCTTTTTGGTTATTAAAAAAACACATACAGAGTACTTTTTTTTTTTTTTTTTTTGAGATGGAGCTTCACTCTTGTTGCCCAGGCTGGAGTGCAATGGCGCGATCTTGGCTCACCACAACCTCCGCCTCCCGGGTTCGATTCTCCTGCCTCAGCCTCCCGAGTAGCTGGGATTACAGGCATGAGCTACCACGCCCAGCTAATTTTGTATTTTTAGTAGAGATGGGGTTTCTCCATGTTGGTCAGGCTGGTCTCGAACTCCCGACCTCAGGAGATCCACCCACCTCGGCCTCCCAAAGTGCTGGGATTACAGGTGTGAGCCACTGCGCCCGGCCCAGAGTACTTTTGTAGCACTTAAAAGTAATTTAAATCTTTAAAATTGTGGTATAATATATTAATACATGATATATAACATATATCTCTTTAACCACTTAAATGTATAGTTTTGCGGTACATTCAGGTTGTCATGCAACCATCACTATCATCCATCTCCAGAATTTTTGCGTCTTCCCCAGCTGAATCTCTGTACCCATTAAATGCCATTTTCCACCCCTCACTACTCCCCCGATTCCTTTCCCTGCCCCTGGCAACCACCATTCTACTTTCTGTCTGTGTGAATTTTACTACTGTAGGTACCTCATATAAATTGAATCACACAATATTTGTCTTTTTGTGATTGGCTTATTTTACTTAGCCGTATGTCTTTAAGTTTCATCTGTGTTGTAGTATGTGTCACAAATTCCTTCCTTTTTAAGGCCAAATTACATTCCATTGTACGTATATACCACATTTGGTTTTTCTGTTGATTCATCCATGGGTGTTTAGGTTGCTTTCAGCTTTTGGCTTTTGTGAATAATGCTATTTGTTTTGTTTTTTAAATGCCATAATTAGGTACCATTTAAAGTAAACTTTTGCTTCACTATATGACAATTAAATGTATAATACCACTAATGTGGAAATACTGGTATTTTTAATATTATCAGGGGAGAATAATTTTTAGGGAAAAATGTGCAGAATAGCTCTATATACTTTACAGTGTAGGATACCTTCTTTCTCTTAGGTGCTATTTCCGAATTTTGCTTAGGCAGCTATAATTAAATATATGCTAATGAGTTTGTGTAATGTAAACCCATCAGAATTCAAGTATAATTTTTGAACTCCACTTACTGTATTCTGCTAAGTTAAATTTTGTCCCATTGATATTTTATCACAATAAATATTAAGGATTATTTATCTTCTTTGGGGTCCATTATTGAGATTGTTTTTTCCGTAATACATACACTTGAAAGTAAGAGTCTGTCTTCCCTTTTAGTGTAAGGTAAATGCCACTTTTTTTTTTTTATTAAAAAGTCATGCTTTCTGTTGAAAATTAACTGTTCATATAGAGAATCTGAAGAATTGAAGTTGTACTTCTAAACACATACATTTCATCTAGGAACATCACTAGGAAATATTGGACTAGATCTTGACCTCCAGTCAGGCATCCAGTTAAGCAGAAGTTTAGCAATCAGCTTAAAACTCTAAGCACAGACGATTCATTGTAATGTATACCTTTTTATGGAAGCTAAGTTAGCTTTATTCACTGGTTAGTAACAATTTCTTTATTCTTGGCCTATATTGCCTGATGCAATCAGATCAGATAAAGGTTGGTCATATATTCAGAGAATCTTTAGAAACATGGAGGACTTTATTTTTAGAGTCAGCATGGAAGACTGTTTTTATAGCCAGCTTTGGAAGAATTGAAAAGTCAGAAAGTGGTGATTTGTATGTACCAACAGTGTGAAATTTTACTTTCAATATTTCTAGGATTCCTGGGGACAGCTTGGAGGGATTCCCATGACCAGTTGATACAAAGTAAAGAATTTTTAATGCTGCTACTGGACTTTAAATTTTGTTTTTCAGGAAAATCAAGAATTTTTTTTAAAAATAAGGTTACTGGCATTATATATGCCTTACATAGATCATTTTTCTCCCATGGAATTTTAATAAAACACTAATGCTGAAAATTGAATAGTCATAAGGTTCTTTGCTTATTTTGTGATTAATGCCATTACATCACTATGAGAGAGTTAAGAGAATGCTAAGTCTAGTGTGTCTTAGAAGAGATACCAAATGGTCAGCAATCTGAGGAGGTTCTCCAGTTAGGAAGACATCATACATTGGAACATTTGCTAATCTGTAGGTAACTTGCAGCAGGATAGAAACAGTCTCTTTTAGCATCCATACATTTTTTTGAGGGGAAATTCATATAAGATAAAATTAATCATTTTAAAGCATGCAATTTAGGTGCATTTTATATATTCACAATGTATATACTGTTTTTTACTAAGTGATAAATACCGTTAATATCTGTGGCATTTTTAGAATTTACTTTTACGCAGTTGAAGACCTTTTAAAAACATCTCAAATTTCTCTTTTTGCAGGTTATAACTAATTAATTTTCAACTATCCAAAATAAAAGTCCGGTAAACAGAAATGTAAACAGATACAGTAGTAATTATTTACTCCTGCATTTGCAGAGCTTAATAAGTTTGGAAATACTAAGTTAAAAAATGAATTGAGAACATAATCTATTTTTTAAAAGTTTAAATGAAGGAATATAATCTCAAGAGTAAACAGGTTCTTTAAAATGAAATTCAATGATAATTTGGTGTACACATCATCTTGACATCTAAAATTATTGTCCTGATGGCAAAATTGTAAAAAATATAAATGTGTATATAATATTTTCCAGCATTGAAATTTGTCATTAGACATAAACGTCCCAGTGTCAAGTTTAATTCTCATAGAAAAAGTTGTTTTTCCCACTTTAATTCTACATAGTTTTCCTATCTTATATTCTGCTGATTATATTAATGATAATTATTTTTGAAACACACTGTTAAAATAAATTAGATAGCTGCAAGAAACTTTTCACCACATCTCGGCACCACATTTTGCCTTTTTACCTCCAGACTAAAATAAAAGTTCTTGCTATGCAACATCCCTGGGGTTTATCCAATGTATAAATTCCCATTTTCTTGACAGTTTAGAAATTATGACCCCAGTTTTCACTCATCTCAGAAGTACCCTTAGGAGGCATTACCTGATTAACTAGACAGGAGAGAACTGCCAACGACCTTAGAAACTTAAGAAACCTAATAGATTCTCCTTTTAAGAATCACAGTGGGGCTAGACAGCTTTTAGAGAAATCATAGAAAAAGAGATCAGACTGTGATCATTCATAGTATTTGATGGCCTATTTGATTTGTTTTCTGTGTCTCAAAATAATAGCAACCAGTTTGTTCACAGTAGGTTAGATAAGTTAGAGACAATACAGACTATCACATGTTCACATACACACACATACAGACATACAAACACACATACACACTATGCATACATACTCACACATACACACACACATACACACATACATACACACACACACAGATACATACACACACATACACACACCCACACATACACGCATACATACACATACACACAGGTACACACACACACACACATACATACACATAAAATTATTTCCAAAAAACTACCAATCCAGAAAATTTAATTAGGTGTGAACCTAGAAATGGCCTCTGGATCATTTGTATATGTCTACATTATCATTCATCTAATCCTGTAGAACAACTAGCTATTTATGCTTCACGTCATTTTTCATATCTATAATATATATATACATATTTTTAAATACCCATTTAAAACATTCCAATTGTTTAAGAAAGAAGCTGCAAATAAAATACAAGTAGCACTGTGCCAGATATTTCACTGTAACCACAACTCAGCATCCATAGAGATGTCTGATTTGTTGTGTTTTGTAGACTCATTTACATGTCGTGACCTCACACCTCAGTGACATAACATATATTATCCTTATGGCTGCAGCTGATGCCATAAATTTTTAGATTGTAAATTCCCATGGGCAGAGGTTATATTTTATTATTTAAAATCACCTCAGTACACAGCACTGTTATGTATTTGAGTAGGCTCAATAAAATATTCACTGATGCCAACCAGCCTGGGCAACACAGTAAGACCCCCATCTTAAAAAAAAATTCATTGGTGAACATCGAAGAATAGTGTAGTTTTTATATATTTCAATATTTAATTGCTGAAATTTAATGTTATTAAATGATTTAATATTTTTCAACTTTTCTTTAATCATGACAAATGAGCCAATAGGAAACCATTTCCGAAATAACTCATGGTCATTGTCCGTTGGCAATCGCAAATTCATTGCAAAGTGATTTGACTCCACAAATGTTTATAGAGTACTTACTTGTAATACAAACGCTTTGTTGGAAAATAAGGCTACAAAAATCAACATACAGCTCATAATTTACGGGTGTATGTGAAAGTTGAGATTAGGGATATCTGGAAGAGACATGTATGATAATACAATTGAAGGATATTGTGATGATAAACTTGTGGAAGAGCAGTTGACTTATCTTGTGTTTTTGAAGAAAGACTTCAAAGGGAAGAAGTGAAGATGTGTGAAAATTTGCAAGATAGAGAGAGGAGGAAGAAGAGAAGGGAAGTGGGTAGGAAGAAGAGAAGGGAAGTGGGTAGGAAGAAGATTCCAAAAACAGTGAGAAGCACTAGCCAAGCTATGGAGAAGGAACATTTGGAGGAAAGTGAGAAGGCTGGGCAGCTACATGGTTAGACCTGGCTGGAGGAGGGGCAGCAGGGGAAACTGGCCGGAGGTTAAAGCCAGAGTGGGAAAGGCCATGGAAACATCTGAAGGGTGGCGATAAGGAGCCACCAGAGCATGAAAAGCAAGAGAGTGACAGGGTCAAAATTGTAAATGAGAAATAGAATTATTGCAACAGTATGGAGGATGGATTGGAATTGAGCAAGACTAGTGGCAGTGAGATAGGTGATCAGCTCCTGGAATAGAGCAGGGCAGTGTGAAGGGAGACCAGGAAACAGACTCGGGAGACTAAACGTGGTGACGGATGAGCAGGCATCCACGGGAGCGTTTCCAGTTTCTAATTTGGGTACCTGGTGGGATGGTAGAATGAATATTTGTTTTGGACAAATTGACTTGAGGTTCGTTTGTAAAGGTAAGAATAGGCAATATATTCTTTGTGCATGTTAGGTAACCCTTGGAATTCATTGCAAACTATGTATAAGTAAAATTGACATCTGTTCCTATTTTTAAAATATTGTTATTAAATCTCATTTTATGTCAATTTTTTTATATCTGGAAAGTTGTGTGGCAAGTGTTTAAGAATTAAATAGTCACTAAGATTTGCCAAAGTTCTAGATGCTATGACTATAAATTTCTGTTGATCTAATTATTTGAACTGAAACATTCTCACTGAACAAAAAGAGACAATAGTAATGAAATTCAAGTTCTTTATACTTATTGATACTTTCTCTCTGTAGTATTTATTTTCACTTTAATTTTCACTCCCTGGGCCCTTTTAAAACTGTGTAGAAAGTGAGGGAACCCTACCCTAACAACCAGTCTAAAAGGGACTATTCTCTCCTGAACTCTTAGCTCAGCAATTCTGACCTTCTGCTATCTCCTATGGTAAAAACAATGTATTCTCTCAACCTGGCTGACCTTATAAGCACTCCATTCATACAGGCAATACATTCTCATTTTTAAATATGTAAATAGAAATACTCCGATACTTTTTTTTTTTTTGAGACAGAGTCTCTCTGTGTCATCCAGGCTGGAGTGCAGTGGCACAATCTCGGCTCACTGCAAACTCCATCTCCTGGGTTCAAGCGATTCTTGTGCCTCAGCCTCCTGAGTAGCCGGGACTACAGGTGTGTGCCACCACATCCAGCTAATTTTTGTATTTTGACTAGAGACAGGGTTTCACCACATTGGCCAGGCTGGTCTCGAACTCCTGACCTCAGGTGATCTGCCCTCCCTGGCCTCCCAAAGTGCTGGGATTACAGACGTGAACCACCATGCCCAGCTCTAATACATTTTCAATGGATTATCAGTATAGACCCAGAATAAAATGAATTTTTTAAAAACCTGATTACAAATACTTTTTGAAAGTAAATATTTGAAAAGCAGTTTCTCCTTAACTAATTCTCCTGTCCTAGGGTTCAGAGGAGTGAGCGATTCCCTTAGGGTTGTGCACAGGCTCATGGTGAGCAAAGTGAAGCCTCCTTTTTTAGTGCTGGTGGGTGGTTGATGGGGAAGCCCAGAGACTCTTTCCTGTTTCCTTGGGTTAGAAGGGAGGAACAGATTTCACTGATTTAGTGTTAATCTGTAAATGTGTTTGCAATTTAGAAGCCTGCATTTAAATTGTGTTAATCATTGGGAATTTTAAATTGAATAACAAGCTGAGAAGCAAACTCAGGTTACAATTAGGGAAGTACAGGTGAGAAATGCAAATGTTGCCAACGGTCTTTAACTGCTGGTGATTTTTACCCCTTCTCTTGCCAAAGCCTCCTCTCATAGAGAATACTTTGATCCTCCCTAGGTCCACGCAGTTTTGTTTTGTTTTTTGGGTTTTACACGGTTTTGATGGTCCTTGTTCCACTTTGTGTCAGGTAGCTATGAAATGTTTATTTCCACTGTGTGTACACACACATACACAGATTTGGTCCGAAGATGTTTGCAGAATCCAGGAACACACTGACGCAACATTCTTAAGCCCAGTAGTTATCCAAGTGTAAAATTTGGAGGTCATTAATTGAAATAAATAATGGGAAATGAGGAAAGGAAACTTCATATTCTGCAAGAGTGGAAACACACTTCTCTGTCTTTAGGGGAAATTGCTGCTGGGGGACATGGAATGCATCACCACTGCCTCTTGACAGGTTCACCTTGGAGAGACACAAATTAAATCCTTTCAGTTGCTGTTTTGAAGCTAAAAGTGTTTGACCATTTCAGCCCCTGAATGGTGTTTAAAGAATAAAGAGAAAAGAGCAGGAAGTTCTAATTGGCAAATTACTCCTTGTTATTTAGTTTGGCTTCCAAGTTGGAAATTCCAATAATGAAGAGCTTTGTGGGACTTGCCCTTAAGCAGAACCAGGGGGCTTTTTGTTCAATTACTATTTAATGTGAAGATATTCAAGAAACATATTGTAACATTTAAGCCATCACTTTCTATTAAACATTGTCATATAATGATTTTTAAATCTTTCTCCATGGATGCTTTTATGATTCTGAACCATCTAAGTGAAGTGGAAATTGCAAATAAGATGTAAATAGACTTTTCTTATTAAATAGTAATTATGACGGGTGTTAGTACTTAATGAGAGCATCTCAAAATGTTAGAAAATACATTTTTACTTAACAGTTAACTTCTTAATCATGGTTATTCTAATTCTGATTTTAAAAAAATCCTCAAAAGCTTTTAAAAAGTCATTCCAAACTGAATTTACAGCAAGATGAATATTTCTTTTGATACTAGTATTTCAAAATGTTAATGAAGAATTTATTTGTTTATATTAAGTTAGAGAAAAGTTTTTTCACATTAATTTTGATTTACACATTTAAATTAGAAAGAAATAGGCTTCAATTTGCACAGTTACCTTACACATTAATTAATATTACTGTAGCATGGAGATAATATAAAATATTTGGATATTTGGAGATATATCCAAGTGGTAAAGAAGAGTATTTTATATTTTCTCTCTTATTTTTTTATTTATTTTATTTTTTTGAGATGGAGTTTAGCTCTTGTTGCCCAGGCTGGAGTGCAATGGTGCGATCTTGGCTCACTGCAACCTCCATCTCCCGGGTTCAAGTGATTCTCCTGCTTCAGCCTCCTGAGTAGCTGGGATTAGAGGCACCCACCACCATGCCTGGCTAATTTTTTGTATTTTTAGTAGAGACGGGGTTTCACCATGTTTTCCAGGCTGGTTTCAAACTCCTGACCTCAGGTGATTCACCCACCTCAGCCTCCCAAAGTGTTGGGATTACAGGCATGAGCCATTGCTCCAAGGCTGTACTTTCTCTCTTAATGGTAACACTGAACTTTAGTATTTGACCTTGTCAAAAATTATAAAAGGAAGAAATAAAGAATTAGAGTTTTGCTCAATGAAAGGCAATTTTAAGGATGAATAATTACAGTATGTGTAAGTTTTCATTGAACTTCACAGAATGTGGCTATATCATTTAGATAAAAGTTGAGGTTTGGCCAGGCGTGGTGGCTCATGCCTGTAATCCTAGCACTTTGGGAGACCGAGGCGGGCAGATCATGAGGTCAGGAGATCAAGACCATCCTGGCTAACACGGTGAAAGCCCGTCTCTACTAAAAATACAAAAAATTAGCTGGGCTTGGTGGCGGGCGCCTGTAGTCCCAGCTACTCGGGAGGCTGAGGCAGGAGAATGGCGTGAACCCAGGAGGCAGAGCTTGCAGTGAGCCCAGATTGCGCCACTGCACTCCAGCCTGGGCAACAGAGTGAGACTCCGTCTCAAAAAAAAAAAAAAAAAAAAAAAAAAGCTGAGGTTTTAGTTGAAAAATTTTGCTTACTTTCATTTCATACATAGAGTCACTGGATTTTATAGGAGTTAGAGATCTTTCCTTTCTTGATTATTGGAACTTTCCATAGTCACTTAACAGTTTGTTTCTTGGCTAAAGGATTTTATGACATCAATATTACCTGAAACAATTGTGCAGTTGAAATGACTGAATTAATTACTAGTTTCCTTTTTACAAATAAATGTCTCACATAGGAACAATTTGTGTAATGCTTTTGGAAATGCTAACGGCTCCTGAGGTACTAATCTTGCCTTGTTTCTGAATACTTACACAATTGTGTCTCCCTGAGTGGGCCACGGACTTAGACATTACTGTGAAGTGCTACGCAGAGGTGTTAAGTTGGTAAATGGAATACTTTTCTGATGAGATGTGAGTCTGAAGTTTTTCCCCAAATATATTTGGCTTCACTGAACAAAAAGAATGAAATTTCTTGGGCAGGGTATCTCTGAAAGAAAGGCAGCAGCCCTAGTCAGGGGCTTATAGATGAAACTCCCATCTTCCTTGCACAGAACACCTAGGGGAAGGGGCGGCTGTGGGCGCAACTTCAGCAGACTTCAACGTTCTTCCCTGCTGACTGTGAAGAGAGCAGCAGATCTCCCAGCACAGTGCTTGAGCTCTGCTAAGGGACAGACTGCCTCCTCAAGTGGGTCCTTGACACCCATGCCTCCTAACTGGGAGACATCTCCTAGCAGGGGTCAACAGACAAATCATACAGGGGAGCTCCAGCTGGCATCTGGCAGGTGCCCCTCTGGGACGAAGCTTCCAGAAGAAGGAACAGGCAGCAATCTTTGCTGTTCTGCAGCCTCCGCTGGTGATACCAGGGCAAACAGGGTTGGGAATGGACCTCTAGCAAACTCCAGCAGACCTGCAGCAAAGGGACCTGACTGTTAGAAGGAAAACTAAGGAACAGAAAAGAATACCATCAACATCAACAAAAAGGACATCTCCTCAAAAACTCTATTTAAAGGTTACCAACCTGAAAGATCAAAGGTAGATAAATCCACAAAGATGAGGAAAAACCAGCTCAAAAAGGCTGAAAATTCCAGAAACCAGAACGCCTCTTCTTTAAAGGATCACAACTCCTTGCCAGCAAGGGAACAAAACTGGACAGAGAATGAGTTTGATGAATTGACAGAAGTAGGTTTCAGAAGGTGGGCAATAGTAAACTCCTCCGAGCTAAAGGAGCATGCTGTAACCCAATGCAAGGAAGCTAAGAACCTTGAAAAAGGGTTAGAGGAATTGCTAACTGGAATAACCAGTTTAAATGACCTGATAGAGCTGAAAAACACAGCACAAGAACTTTGTGAAGCATACACAAGTATCAGTAGCTGAATTGATCAAGTGGAAGAAAGGATATCAGAGATTGAAGATTAGCTTAATGAAATAAAGTGTGAAGACAAGATTAGAGAAAAAAGAATGGAAAGGAACGAAGAAAGCCTCCAAAAATATGGGACTATGTGAAAAGACCAAACCTATGTTTGATTGGTGTACCTGAAAGTGACGGGGAGAATGGAATCAAGTTGGAAAACACTCTTTAGGATATTATCCAGGAGAACTTCCCCAACCTAGCAAGACATGCCAACATTCAAATTCAGGAAATACAGAGAACACCACAAAGATACTCCTCGAGAAGATCAACCCCAAGACACATAATCATCAGATTCAACAAGGTTAAAATGAAGGAAAAAAACGTTAAGGGCAGCCAGAAAGAAAGGTCAGGTTACCCACAAAGGGAAGCCCATCAGACTAACAGCAGATCACTCTGTAGAAACCCTGCAAGCCAGAAGAGAGTGGAGGCCAATATTCAACATTGTTAAACAAAAGAATTTTCAACCCAGAATTTCATATCCAGCCAAACTAAGCTTCATAAGCAAAGAGAAATAAAATCCTTGATAGACAAGCAAATGGTGAGATTTTGACACCACCAGGCTTGCTTTACAAGAGCTCCTGAAGGAAGCCCTAAATATGGAAAGGGAAAACCAGTACCAGCCACTGCAAAAACATGCCAAATTGTAAAGACCATTGACACTATGAAGAAACTGCATCAACTAATGGGCAAAATAACCAGCTAGCATCATAATGACAGGAACAAATTCACATATAACAATATTAACTTTAAATGTAAATGGGCTATATGCCCCAATTAAAAGACACAGACTGGCAAATTGGATAAAGAGTCAAGACCCATCAGTGTGCTGTATTCAGGAGACCCATCTCATTTGCAAAGACACACATAGGCTCAAAATAAAGGGATGGAGGAAGATTTACCAAGAAAATGGAAAGCAAAAAAAAAGCAGGGATTGCAATCCTAGTGTCTGATAAAACAGACTTTAAGCCAACAAAGATCAAAAAAAGACAAAGAAGGCCATTACATAATGGTAAAGGGATCAATGCAACACAAAGCTAACCTAAATATATATGCACCCAATACAGGAGCACCGAGAGTCATAAAGTAAGTTCTTAGAGACTACAAAGAGACTTAGACTCCCACACAATAATAGTGGGAGACTTTAACACCCCACTGTCAATATTAGATCAACAAGACAGAAAATTAACAAGGATATTCAGGACTTGAACTCAGCTCTGGACCAAGCAGACCTAATAGACATCTACAGAACTCTCCACCCCAAATCAACAGAATATACATTCTTCTCAGCACTACATCACACTTATTCTAAAACTGATCACATAATTGGAAGTAAAACACTCCTCAGCAAATGCAAAAAATGGATATCATAGCAGTCTCTCAGACTGCAATCAAATTAGAACTCAGGATTAAGAAACTCACTCAAAACTGCACAACTACATGGAAACTGAACAACCTGCTCCTGAATGACTACTGGGTAAATAACGAAATTAAGGCAGAAATAAATAAATTCTTTGAAACCAATGAGAACAAAGACACAATGTACCAGAATCTCTGGGACACAGCTAAACCAGTGTTTAGAGGGAAACTGATAGCACTAAGTGCCCACAGGAGAAAGCGGGAAAGATCTAAAATCGACACCCTGACATCACAATGAAAGGAACTAGAGAAGCAAGAGCAAACAAATTCAAAACCTAGCAGAAGACAAGAAATAACTAAGATCAGAGTAGAACTGAAGTAGATAGAGACATGGAAAACTCTTCAAAAAATCAGTTAATCCAGGAATTGGTGTTTTGAAAAGATTAACAGATAGACCACTAGCCAGACTAATAAAGAAGAAAAGATAGAAGAATCAAATAGAAACAATAAAAAATGATAATGGGGTATCATCACAGATTCCACAGAAATACAAACAACCATCAGAGAATACTATAAACACCTCTATGCAAATAAACTAGAAAATCTAGAAGAAATGGATAAATTCCTGGACACAAACACCCTCCCAAGACTAAACCAGGAAGAAGTCGAATCCCTGAATAGACCAATAGAAGTTCTGAAATTGAAGCAGTAATTAACAGCCTACCAACCAAAAGAAGTCCAGGACCAGATAGATTCATAGCCAAATTCTACCAGAGGTACAAAGAGGATCTGGTACCATTCCTTCTGAAGCTATTCTAAACAACAGAAAAAGAAGGAATCCCCCCTAACTCATTCTATGATGCCAGCATCATCCTGATACCAAAACCTGGCAGAAACACACACAAAAAAAGAAAATTTCTGGCCAGTATCCCTGATGAACATCGATGTGAAAATCTTCAATAAAATACTGGCAAACTGAACCCAGCAGCACATCAAAAAGCTTATCCACCACGATCAAGTCGGCTTCATTTCTGGGATGCAAGTCTGCTTCAGCATATGCAAATCAATAAACATAATTCATCACATAAACAGAACCAATGACCAAAACCACATAATTTTATCAATAGATGCAGAAAACGCCTTCAATAAAATTCAACACCCCTTCATGCTGAAAACTCTCAATAAACTAGGTATTGATGGAATGTATCTCAAAATAATTAGAGCTATTTATGAGAAACCCACAGCCAATATCATACTGAATGGGCAAAAGCTGGAAGCATTCCCTTTGAAAACTGGCACAAGATAAGGATGTCCTCTCTCACCACTCCTATTCAACATAGTATTGGAAGTACTGGCCAGGGTACTCAGGCAAGAGAAAGAAATAAAGGGATTCACATAGGAGGAGAGGAAGTCAAATTGTCTCTGTTTGCAGATGACATGATTGCATATTTAGAAAACCCCGTCGTCTCAGCCCCAAATCTCTTTAAGCTGATAAGCAACGTCAGCAAAGTCTCAGGATGCAAAGTCAGTGTGCAAAAGTCACAAGCATTCCTATACACCAATAATAGGCAAACAGACAGCCAAATCAAGAGTGAACTCCCATTCACAATTGCTGCAAAGAGAATAAAATACCTAGGAATCCAACTTACAAGGGATGTGAAGTACCTCTTCAAGGAGAACTACAAACCACTGCTCAAGGAAATAAGAGAGGACACAAACAAATGGAAAAATATTCCATGCTCATGGATAGGAAGAATCAATATCATGAAAATGGCCATACTGCCCAAAGTGATTTATAGATTCAATGCTATCCCCATCAAGCTACCATTGACTTTCTTCACAGAATTTGAAAAAAAACTACTTTAAATTTCATATGGAACCAAAAAAGAGCCTGTATAGCCAAGACAATCCTAAGCCAAAAGAACAAAGCTGGAGGCATCACGCTACCTGACTTCAAACTGTACTACAAGGCTACAGTTACCAAAATAGCATGGTACTGGTACCAAAACAGATAAATAGACCAGTGGAACGGAACAAAGGCCTTAGAAATAACACCACACACAATTCCTCAGGGATCTAGAACTAGAAATACCATTTGACCCAGCCATCCCATTACTGGGTATATACCCAAAGGATTATAAATCATGCTGCTGTAAAGACACATGCACACGTATGTTTATTGCAGCACTATTCACAATAGCAAAGACTTGGAACCAACCCAAATGTCCAACAATGATAGACTGGATTAAGAAAATGTGGCACATATACACCATGGAATACTATGCAACCATAAAAAACGATGAGTTCATGTCTTTGTAGGGACATCGATGAAGCTGGAAACCATCATTCTCGGCAAACTATCACAAGGACAAAAATCCAAACACTGTATGTTCTCACTCATAGGTGGGAATTGAACAATGAGAACACATGGACACAGGAAGGGGAACATCACACACCGGGGCCTGTTGTGGGGTGGGGGGGAGGGGGTGGGATAGCATTAGGAGATATACTTAATGTTAAATGACGAGTTAATGGGTGCAGCACACCAACATGGCACATGTATACATATGTAACAAACCTGCACATTGTGCACATGTACCCTAAAACTTAAAGTATAATAATAATTAAAAAAAACTAATAAAGGGGGGGGGAAGGAAATAACGCCACACATCTACAACCATCTGATCTTTGAGAAACCTGACAAAAACAAGCAACAGGGAAAAGATTCCATATTTAATAAATGGTGTTGGGAAAACTGGCTAGCCATATGCAGAAAACTGAAGCTGGACTTCTTCCTTACACTTCATACAAAAATTAACTCAAGATGGATTAAAGACTTAAATGTAAAAACCATAAAAACCCTTGAAGAAAACCTAGGCAATACCATTTAGGACATAGGCATGGGCAAAGACTTCATGACTAAAATACCAAAAGCAATAGCAACAAGAACCAAAATGGGCAAATGAGATCTAATTAAACTAAAGAGCTTCTGCACAGCAAAAGAAGCTATCATCAGAGTGAACAGGGAACCAACAGAATGGAAGAAAATTTTTGCATTCTATCTATCTGACAAAGGGCTAATATCCAGAATCTACAAGGAACTTAAACAAATTTACAAGGAAAAAACAACCCCTTCAAAAAGTGGGCAAAGGATATGAACAGACACTTCTCAAAAGAAGACAAATGTCTTCTTTTTAATGCAGCCAACAGACATATGAAAAAAAGCTCATCATCACTGGTCATTAGAGAAATGCAAATCAAAACCACAATGAGATACCATCTCACGCCAGTTAGAAGAGGCTGGGTGTGGTGGCTCATGCGTGTAATCCCAGCACTTTGGGAGGCCGAGGTGGGCGGATCACAAGGTCAGGAGATCAAGACCATCCTGGCTAACAGGGTGAAACCCCGTCTCTACTAAAAATACAAAAAATTAGCCAGGCGTGGTGGTGGGCACCTGTAGTTGCAGCTACTCGGGAGGCTGAGGCAGGAGAATGGCGTGAACCCAGGATGTGGAGCTTGCCTGAGCTGAGATCGTGCCACTGCACCTTCAGCCTGGGCAACAGAGCAAGACTCTGTCTCAAAAAAAAAAAAAAAAACAAAAACCGAAAACAAAAAACAACAACAAAAAACAAAAATCAGGAAACAACAGATGCTGGAGAGGATGTGGAGAAATAGGAATGCTTTTACACTGTTGGTGGGAGTGTAAATTAGTTCAACCATTGTGGAAGACAGTGTGGCAATTCCTCAAGGATCTAGAACCAGAAATACCATTTGACTCAGCAACCCCATTGCTGGGTATATACGCAAAGGATTATAACTCATTCTACTATAAAGACACATGCACACATATGTTTATTGCGGCACTATTCACAATAGCAAAGACTTGGAACCAACCCATATGCCCATCAATGATAGACTGGATAAAGAAAATGTGGCACATATACACCATGGAATACCATGCAGTGATGAAAAAGGATGAGTTCATGTCATTTGCAGGGACATGGATGAAGCTGGGAACCATCATTCTCAGCAAACTAACACAGGAACAAAAAACCAAACACCAAGTGTTCTCATTCATAAGTGGGAGTTGAACAATGAAAACACATGGACACAGGGAGGGGAACATCACACACCAGGGTCTGTCAGGGGGATGGGAGCAAAGGGAGGGATAGCAGTAGGAGAAATACCTAATGTAGATGACGGGTTGATGGGTGTAGCAAACCACCACGGTGTGTGTATACCTATGTAGCAAACCAGTACGTTCTGCACATGTATCCCAACACACACACACATATATATATATAATGAAATTTCTGTTTTCTCCCTACTTCCTTAATTTCTCTAAATTAGAGCATGTATTTGAAAGGGGTGATAATAACCAAACATGCTTCAACTTCATGGCTTCTTCTTTCAGATGCATGTAGGATACTTTACTCGTTGGTTAATAAGTTCAGATTCCTTTAACCTGATGAGGAATTATACCAACCACTCCACAGATGTTTTTTGAGATCCTACTAAATTTGGGCTCCTGTACCCAGTCAAAATTGTGATTTGGGAGATGATGGAGAATAAATAGGAGCCATGTCATGGAAATAAATATGTGATTTGTATAGCAGCTTATATTGTTTTCTATAATCTAATGGGATATATGATACTTAGCTTCTGCTTTTATGAGGATAATCTTAGTACAGTTTGGGGTGGATGGGAAGGACACCAGACTCTAGGTGGGGAAATGATTAGGGGGTTGTTGCCAGTGGTCCAGGTTGGAGATGATAGAGGCCTCAACTAAGGCAGTGGTCCAGTGGATCTCAAGTGGAGAGGGGAGCGTCTACAGTGTTTAAAAAGTTAATTAGATTGATTGTTGACTGATTAATTTGAGGAGTGAGGTACAAGTTTTATACAGGATATTGAACTTTAGAACTAGAATTTTGTAGCAGAAAGCGTTGTTTGCTTAAGTTTTTATTTTCATTGATAGTTCCAGATTTTTATTTCAAGCTTAATGTGAGAGTGTTACTCAATGTCTAAAATTGCAAATAGGAACATTTCATCTTTCTTTCTGCTTAAAACTCTTCAGCAAATTCTCATTCTTTTAGGTTAATGCTCGACCCAGTTCTTTAACATGGTGTATTAGCAATCTATTGCTGTTTTAACAAATTACCCCAAAGCTCAGTGACTGGAAACAACTCACATTTATTACCTCACAGTTTCTGTGGGTCAGGTGTCTAGGAATGGGTGTTCTGACTCCGGGTCTCTCACAAAGCTGCAATCAAGGTGTCAACCAGGGCTGCAGTCATCTCAAGGGAAAATCTGCTTCGAAGCTTACTCATGTCGGCTCAAAGAACATGTGGGCCTCTTCAAAGGAGGATGTGGCAGTTGGCTTCCCCCAGAGTGAGAGATCCATGGAAGAGTGAGGGCACCTGAGACAGAAGCCCTAAATCTTGGAAGTGAAATCCTAACAGTTTTGCTGTATACTGTTTGTTAGAGGGGAGGCCGTGATCCACCTGCAAGGGCTGACGACTGCACCAGCTGGGGGTCACTGAGGCCTTCTCAGCGGCTGCCTGCCACACATGGCTTACATTATCTACACCCTAACTACCCATCTCTCTAGTTGGTGCCTTGCCAGTTTTCCATTCACACCAGACTCCAGGCAAATCAACCTTTTCAGTTCCTGAAATGCTCCAAGCAATGGGACATTCTTCCTTCTCCTCTTCATTTGACTAACTCACGTGTGTACTACAGACTTCAGTTTGAGTATTACTTCCTCAGGATGCATTTCCTGACTAATCCCTCCCAATTTTCCACATTTGGGTAGGAGCTCTTGCTCTTTCTTCAATTATAGCATGTATTGGTCTTTAAGATTATTATTATTATTATTTTGAGACAGAATTTTGCTCTTTTTGCCCAGCATGGAGTGCAATGTCATGATCTCGGCTCACTGCAACCTCCGCCTCCCAGGCTTAAGCGATTCTCATGCCTTAGCCTCCCCAGTAGCTGGGACTACAGGCACGTGCCACCACACCTGGCTAATTTTTTGTATTTTTAGTAGAGACAGGGTTTCACCATGTTGGCCAGGCTGGTCTCAAACTCCTGACCTCAGGTGATCCACTCGCCTTGGCTTCCCAAAGTGCTAGGATTACAGATGTGAGCCACCGTGCCTGGCCTATTATTATTTTAAATCATGTGCCCTTTATGCTAACTGTAAGCTGTATCCCTACCACCGGGGCTTCTGCCTGGCACAATACTAAGCATGTAGTAATATTTGTTGAATGAATGGATAAATGAATACCAAGATGCTTATGCCGTATATGTGAGACCATGTGCTTGTTGATTACATTAACTGTGTCTCAGACTCTAGGCTGTGTATAGTCTGTACAGTGAATGTGACCAACAAGCTTATGCTCTCTATATATGGATCTGTCAGAGAGCTACCACATGTGAGTTCCTCTCAATACATTTTATTGAGTCAGGTCTGAAGTCTGTGGCTTTGGGCGAAAAAAACCCAAATTTCTGTTTTATATAACTTTATTTTTGCCTCTCATGCTTTATGACTTTATGACTTAATAAGTAGATGTGTGTGGCAGATTTAATTTGGAGTTTAGAGAATAAGATTAAGAAAAAAAAAGCTCCATTTAAGTGAAGCTTCAATTGTTTGGGAGGAACCAGTCCCCATTTTGACTTAAGCTGTCCTCACTTGGGTTGAAGGTTGACAGCACATTGAGAAGGATCAAGGGAATTTGGTTTGAGTATAGTATATTTGCTTCTAATCTAGGTGGAGTTTTAGGTGGTATTAAAATTTTTGCATTGAAAATAGGGACATAACAGTATGTATTTCCTGGTTTCACAATTAGGGTAAATTTATGTGACTGTGCATTTCTTTTTTATTTAAAAGAATGATAAGGACACATTCTTTTTGGTGAGTAATGACACAAGGCAGCCAGAAAGAATTAATATATTATAATTTATTCAGAGAGTAGTTTCTTTTCACTATAGTCATTCCCTCAATTCCTACTCACTCCTCAGTTTGATCTAACTTGTCTTCTACCTGCCTATCTTCATGGAACATCTGGCAAAGCTCAGTAAGACCAGCTTACTACCAAAACCAAGAGGGCCCAAGACCTGATCTTATTGGACTTTTCTACCCCAGTTCACACTTGATCACCACCTTTTTTCCAAAACTCTCTCTACTTGGGTGTTTCTGAATAGCATTCTCTTGGTTCTTTTTTTTTTTTTTTTTTGACAGAAAAGTTTACTTTTTGGCAGTTTCTTCTCTGTTATCTTCTTGAGTTCCTCTTTGCCCACTCCCTCAGGAGGACTCTCCAGGTTCTATTTTGACCCTCTGTTTCTTCTTGATCTATAAGCGATTTCCTTACTTGCATTTTATCAATCATCTATATTCTGATGACTTCAAATCTCTAGCTCAGAATTTTTCTCCAAGTCTGACTTGTATTTCTAATTCCTATTGACCTTTCCACGTAGCTGTTTGCAGGCATCTCAGACTTCAAACTTGCTCCTTCTCTGCACCTTCCTCCCCGTCTCAGTCGATGGCTTCACCGTCCATCTAGTTCATACAATAATCGTGGGTTCCTGTTTCCCCATCACTCACTCCTTTATGTGATTATCTAATAACCAAGTCCGGGTGATTTTCTTCTTAGCTTTTTCTTCCCCAAACACCTGAGGGCTATGTCATGCTTATAGATATCATAATGGGTTACAATGTTAGTGACTCTCATTGGAAATGGGGAATGCGCTTCTTTGCCAAAACCTTTAGAGGGAGTGGAAAGCCCTGGGTAGATTGAAACAGGCTCCCACATGGTTCTAATAGACTCCAGAGATTGAGAATTGCTGTCCTAAGCATTGTGTAAATCAGATGCTCCTTTCCTTGCAGATGCTACTGTATTAGTTCAAGCCCTTATCAATTTTCTCCTTGACTCCTAGAACACCATTCCACGTTCTGTCTAATCTATCTTCTACATAGTTGCCAGAGCAATTATCTAATATTAAAAAAACCTATCATCTCCTACTTACGACTCTTAAAGACTCCTCATTACCTATAAGAAAAAAAAAACAACTCCTATAATCTGGCCCCTGTCTTCCTTTCTAACTCTGCCTTTCATTTAATCCACAGCCATGTGGAACTTGTCATTTTTGAACACACCCTTTTTTTTCTCATCTTCATGCTTCCCTCTGTCTGAGGTATTTTCTTTGATTCTTATCTGGCTGTTTTTCATCATTTAATACTAATTTCTTTCAAGAAACATTTCCTGACTCCCATCCCTCTCCCTGTAGTTCTTCCAGGATGTGTTCAATGCGTTTACATAGAATTTTGTGAAAATCTCAATCAGTATACTTGCCATATTTCAGTTTTATTATCTGTTCTTTTCTATCTCTCCTAATAGACTGAGAGTTTTTTGAGGTTATGCCTAACATTTTATTCATCTTTATTTCCAATGTTTAATAGAGTGTTTCTATATGTTCATAAATGTCAAAGAAAAAGGAGACTTAATAGACTTAAGCAATTATCCATTCTTCTACTTTAAAATATTTTTTGAGTGCCTACTTTGTGCCAGTCACCATTCTGCACACAGTGTTGCAGTAATAATTTAAGTTCATAAATTCCTGCTGCTATATATCTTACATTCTATTGCTAATACATATTAACATAATAACTATTGATATTTACAAGAATATTTTGATAAGGAGAGGAGACTTTCCTAACAAACATTGAGCAAATTTGGCCCTTTCTTGGTGAACAACTGAATCTCTGCTTGTTGTTTTCTTAATTTGTACTGTGGATATTTTTTTCCTTCAATGTCTTAGTGGGCAGGCACTTATTAGGTAGAGTTTTGGGGAAAATAACCCAACAACGACCCTATAGGTCATAGTGATAAATATTAGACCATATCAGATAATAGTAAAAAATAATATTACAATAAGGTCTAGTGTTTTCATAAAATGTTACTTCTATTACTTGGATCATAGCAGTAAACCTTACTTTAATATCATAACTACAAAATATATTCTTTCTTCAATACTTAAACTAAAATTGTTAAATATGTTTCCTTATAGATATTTCATTCTAAATGTTATGTCAAGTAAGAAAATAATTATATTCTATCTGAAAACCAGTGTACAATAGACCCAGTAACAGATCCATAACTGCAGTCTAATGTAGTAGATGGTGTTCTAATTAATATTATAAATGAATTCTATATTGAAACTTTTTCTCTAAACAAGAATGAATATAGTTATTTTCAGGAGGAAAAAGTCAGGTCCACAAATCAAATATTTCATTATGAAAAATTTAAATGAATACATAAGTCTAATACTACTATTTTTGTGCCACATTATATCACTGTGAATTAATCCTCACAGTTCTAATACTGCTATTCAGTATTTGCAAGTAGAAAAATCAAAGCAGAACATATTTCCACAAAGTAATATGGAAATCTAGAAGGTTTACAGAATTGTATTATTAGAAGTGTCTTTGAAAATTATTCTTTCCAATCTTTTATCTCCTGAAAATAAAAAATCTATGTCATTACTTACTACTTTCTTACCTTCAGAGAAGGATAATGCATAACCCAGAAAACACATTCCAATATGTCAAAGCTCATATTATAATTTAATTTGTTTTCTTAATAGCTAATCAAAATTTCTCCTTTTACTTAAATTGATTCTATGATTATTTAATGTATTTTTTTGGATAGAATAGAATTCATTTAAAATGTGGTTTACAGAATCAAATTACGAAATAGCCTTTTGAAATTTTTATTTAAAATTCTCTTATATATTGTCAGGATTAAAGTGAATAAAAGCAAATCTGAGATAAGGCCCTTATTTTATGTCTCTCAATAATAGCTGATCTGTTAGTATTGGGTTCAAGGAAAGTAAGTTCTAGAAAGGTTATGGGAAGCAGCCTCTTTGAAAACTTTTCTTAAGAATCTGGGAGTGAAATTATCATAATAAACAAAAGAAAGTAAAAACAAACCATATAAATTTATGTGTGTGTATGCATGTGTGTGTATTATATATATTGTAAAGATCTAGACTATAGACTATTTAAAGTCTAATGGCTTTTCCTCCATGAGGCTTTGTTGGATGGGCACCAAGCATTCCCTCTCTCTGTGACAGTCTTACTGATGCATTTGTGACTATCTCTGCCCAATTCTTTTTGCTTTTTCAAACCTAATATTTTTCATTTTAAAACCTCATTGGCACTTCTCAATACCATGACTCTCCAAGTCTAGTTAGGATGAAGTTACTGAGGGGCCCTTATCTCTAGCAAAGAATGGTGCTCCTTTCTGTTTGAGTCCCTGGTAGTATGAAGAGAGAGCTGAGGATCACTCTGCCTCCCCACATCCATTAGATAGTATCAGTGGTGAGTGTGCTGACATCGTCCAGCAACAGCGCATGCTTATCCTTCTTGGCACTGCGGGGTTTCTCACAATGCACTGCCACTGTTCAGGGGCACCATCTGGGTTCCTGGTGAATGGGGAGGTGAGGAGGACTTGCGCCTATGATGGCCCAGCCTCAGCATGTGCTGCCCTGCCTTTTTGTGAACGTCACACTCCTGCTCTCCTGAATATAGGTTGCATCTGGATAATGAGATATGAGAGGGAAGATTTTACTGCTCTGGTTGGTTGGTGATATCTTGATCACACAGCTTTCATCTCCCTGTAACCTGATCATGAACTCCCCCTCACCGTATTTTCCTTGTATATTCCCACTGAATAGCTATAAAATATGTGGTATTAAATAACAAAATACATATCCTACCAAAGATGATCTGATTGAGTAAGGCAGTGAGTACAGCAGTATGTTTAAAACAATATTCAGAATTATCTTGCGTTCCATCATCCTTTACATTTCTGCCACATCAGTATAGAGGGCAATACTGTCCAATGGAAATACAATGTGAACCACATATGTAATTTTAAATTTTCTAATAGTCACAGTTTTAAAAGTAAAAAGAAATCAGTAAAATTAAATTTAATAGTACTTTAAAAGTAAATTAAATATGTTAAATTTAATAGTACTTTTATTAAGCCAATGTTTCCAAAATATTATCTTTTCAATAAGCAACCAACAAAAACATTACTGATGAGATTTTAAAATTATTTTTATCTTCTCTTTAGAGTTCTTTGTCATATAAGGCTAATCATGATTGTCTAACCATATCTTATTGTGGAATTATTTGAAATTAGCCAAAAGAGTGTTTGAAATATTGTTTCATTTATTATCGTTATGCTGAACCTTGAGATGTTAAGTAATGATGGTATAAAACTATCATGATTAGCAAGATATTTAAAATTATTTTTCATTTCTTCTTTATATCATTCCTTTAAATTTTCTGTTTTGGTATATGAATTATAAACAAATGGTTTAGTAATATGCAATATAAATAAATATGTATTTTTAATGCAGGTTCGAAAATGAAAGGGTTACATGATCAAAAAAGTTTAATGACCAGTGGCGTGTAGGATAAAGTACAAATATTTCAGATTAGTTTTTCAGGTCCCTCTTTCTTGCCAGATAGTGACCCACTGAAACTACCCATGCTTTTGCTCATGGTTCCTCTAAATCAAGACCATCAACTAAAAGCCAGATTTTTTTCTCTTTACTTGTTTGCTTGGTCCCAACGTACTCATTTACTGCTCATTTCTATGATTTTGTTCAAGCTTATTTTCTAGTTTGCTTCACTCCTTCCCCTTTTTACTGATAAAAATATTCATCTTTGATGATTCAGAACGATTTCTATCTCCTGGAAATCATCCTTGATCACTCCATTCTATATTCCTATCTTTCTAGCTGAATTCTTACGTTATTTTTTTTCAGTGCCATTCTTTGGGACATCTATTTATGTGCTACCTTCTATTACTATTTATAATTCTTTAATGTGTATACATTCACAACTAAATTTTGAGTATTTTGAAAGTAGAGGCTGTATATCTTTTGTGTGAACATTTACTGTCTGTTATAATGTAGAGCACTATATAATATTATGCAAATAAACACTAGTGGAAGCAGAAATTTAAACTCTTCTGTTGATTTGACTTTAATCATCCTCATCAGTATGGCCTATTTTAGTCTCCACAGTCTAGAGGGATTTTATTAATTAACGCATATATATGTATGTATGTATATTCTGTGGAAAGATGGATTTAATAAATTACTAATTGCTTTGTTAAGCCAAGGAATTTTCATCTGTTATCTCACCTCAAAAATCCACAATTCTTTTATTCTTAAACAACTTTGCAAGAGAGAGAGACAACTTAGAGACTTTCCTTCAAGGGCTTATTAAACTTGGCCAAATCTATACAATCTATAACTTCTTAGTTTACTATGACAGTCCAGCAGGAATGAAAATATGGTATGGGTGCCACATTGGTTGCCAAAAAGATAACATTTAACATCTGTCGAAGGAATAGGACAAATTTTACAAATCAAAGACTAGCCTGGCCCAGGTTTCAGTTTTATCACACCATATAGTCATCACTTAATTCATATTTTGCCTATGTTATTCATAAATTGTCCACTCTAAACATTTTTGCGGTATCTCTTTCGAGTATTTTTATTACTTTTGAAGAAAATTATATTACTTTATAATATATGTTAGATTTGAACACAATGATTGGGATTCAAGTGAAAAACTACAGAAAAATTATAGAAATTATTTGACAAGGGCTGGGTGCAGTGGCTCATGCCTGTAATCCCAGCACTTTGGGAGGCTCAGGTGGGCGGATCTCCTGAGGTCAGGAGTTCGAGACCAGCCTGACCAACATGGAGAAACCCTGTCTCTACTGAAAATACAAAATTAGCCGGGCATGATGGTGCAGGCCTGTAATCCCAGCTACTCGGGAGGCTGAGGCAGGAGAATCGCTTGAACCTGGAAGGTGGAGGTTACGGTGAGCCAAGATCACACCATTGCACTCCAGCCTGGGCAACAAGAGCGAAACTCTGTCTCAAAAAAAAAAAAATTATTTGACAAAATAAGGTCCAACTAAGTAAAAGCGTGAATTATTTCACTGATTCCCAAGCCTGGTTGTACATCAGGATCACCTGAAGAGCTTTCATAAAATGCTCATATCCAGGCTCTCCTTAGACATGTTGAATCAGACTTTCCAGCCTGCGAATCTGTGTTTTAAAATCTCCTCAGTTTAGAAATTCCTGACTTTTTCTGTTCCCAGTTTCACATATTGTTATAACACAACGTGCTTCATACCATAGCTTGAGTTCTACAAGTAATACTGGTCAGTGGTCAGACAAGCCAGAAGGAACCTTAGATACCAGCTTCTCTGATTTGCTTATCTAATGCTGTCTTATCCAAAGGAGACTTTGGTGATTAGATAGCAGAAAATTCCCTGAAGTCACCATTGCAAGGTTTCTTCCAGTATACCATGGGCCCCTGTTTTAGTCTTACATTAGTGTCAAGTCACTGTCCTACTCTGGGATACACAGAAAAGGAAGGTGTTTATTTGCAGGGCACCAAACAAGGACAGTCTGGGCAGCTCATGCTTAAGACCCGAACTCCCTGATGTCTTGCAAGTAAGAGTTTTTAAAGGCAGGAGTAAATTTCAGGAAGGAAGTTATAGACAAAGTCATAAATCAATACATGGAGGCTATATTGGTTTGACCTAAAAAGGAGGAAGAGCTCGAAGCAGGGACCCACAGGTCATAGGTGGATTGAAAGATTTTCTGATTTGTGATAGGTTCGGGAAGCAAAGCTTTGTCTAAAAATTTGAGATCGGCAGAAAAGAATGTTAGCTCTGGCTCATGAGCATCACCTCCTCCAGGCTCCTCTGGAAGAAATTTTGAACAAGGAATGGTGGCCAGAGTTTAGTCCTCAGCTTCCTCTTATCTAAGGTCTGTGTGCCAGCAGATCTGTTTGGTGGGGGTTTGGGTTTCTGAAAAACAACTCAGGGACATACGCTGTTAGTTTTAGTTTCTACAAAGGAACCAAACATCTCCTGACTCTAACTTCCTTGGCTATTGTTTTAGGCTACTGTTACCTTCTTGCTTATCAAGCTGCTTATTTACTTCTCAGCCCCAGCTAGGTGCTTGGAATTTCCCTTGAAGGAACTCAAGGTTTTCCTTTATTTCCATGCTCAGGAGACTGCAGGGCCCTAAAAAGAGCGTCCCTGCTCTGCCTCAATAGCAAAGAATAACTCTGTCATTTCTCATTAGTTTTGAAAATTTAGGTTCTATTTAAGTTTATTTTATGCAAGATTTAAAAATCACTTAAGCTGAATGATACATTAACTGTGAGCATTGCTCTACCTCCTCTTTTTTCTACTCGCGAAGCAGCGTCCTTGTCTGGGGTAAATACCCGAGGTTCGTTGTCTCACGCCAAGGAAATCAGCTAACGTTTACTGCCTACTAAGTACCAACTGATTTTTAGCCCACTTAGCCCCTCGAGTTTGGTTTTTCTTTTTTTTTTTCTCTCTCTCTTTTACTAACGTGGAATCTAAAGCTCAGAAAGTAACTTGTTTGGCCAGGCGCGGTGGCTCACACTTGTAATCCTAGCCCTTTGGGAAGCTAAGGTGGGAAGATTGCTTGATCCCAGGAGTTTGAGACCAGCCTGGGCGACATAGAGAAACCCTGTATCTATTTAAAAATAAAAATAAATAAATAAAAGAAAGTAACTTGTCTGAGGACACCCAACTAATAACCACTAGAGCTGTGTTTATGTGCTTCACATATATGAATCAAAAATCAATGATTTTTCTACTTTAGCATACTGTTGCATACTGTTGCAACTAGAAGTTACTTATACATTGATAATTAATCTCTTCCTTGAGTATTGGAAAGAATAATGGGCCAAATTATGACCAAGCAGTGCTGAAGTTCTATTACGCCTTATAGATGTTTAATTAAAGTAGCACACACTAAGGAATGAAGGCATGGTCCTCATACTCAAATGTATCAAAACACTTTGGAATATTTTATTGCCAAGAGATAATATACTGTGCCAGTGTAATATTCTATCAGATTATGAATAATTCTTTAAGCTTTTTAAAACTAACATCCTTGAGCCATGTGATTATGAGTAATTCTTATTCACTCTTCTGAAGCTTTTATCTCTTTCTCCATTTCTTTTATTGTTCCCATCTGTTATTCTTTCACTGAATGAAAAACATAAGTTAGGAAAATAAGAATGTAAAAGGGAAGTGAAGAAGTAAAGAGAGACGTTTCTTTTTTTTTAAATTTTATTATTATACTTTAAGTTTTAGGGTACATGTGCACAATGTGCAGGTTAGTTACATATGTATACATGTGCCATGCTGGTGTGCTGCACCCATTAACTCGTAGGTCTTCAAAATGAAAAGCTATCAGGTTATCTAATATAAAACATAAAGTTGGGGAAAACATAAGTTGGGAAAATAAGAATGTAAAAGGGAAGTGAAGAAGTGAAGAGAGAAGTTTCTTGAGAGGTAGTATCTCAAAGCTTTTCAAAATGAAAATTATCAGGTTATCTAATATTTGGAATAAATACAATAGACATTGTGTAAGCCTGTAGTATCTGTTATAATCTGGCTTCTTTTGTCCTTAAAATAAGAAGAGCTGTTATAACTTTAGAACATTATTTAAATGTGCAATGTTTTAAATTTATATTATATCCTAATATCACTGTGTTTTGTTTTTACTGTCAGTATATGACATGGTGATATGGTAATGAAATTTTCCCAAATTCTTGATCTCAAGTCAAAGCAGACCAGGTTTGGAAGCTTTGTTCTACCTTCTTGTTTTCAGAGTTGGATTTAGATTTTATTCACATTGTTTGCAAATACATTCTTATTCCTTGAAAGTCTCGATTTAAAAGAAGTTATATACAAAATAAAGTAAGTTAATAATCTCTGATGACTCCGTTTGTCTTTTTAGAAAAAATGTCAACATTTATCAAGAAAGTATGTTTTTCATTTGCACGCTTTACTTTTCTTTTTTACCGTGAGGATTAGAAAAACATTCGGGATTTAAAAAAAACCTCTTTCCATTTCAAGTAGCAAAATAATAAAATTTTCTTACATACATGTTTTCTTCCTACAAAAAATATTACGGCACAGCAAAGCACATAGGAAATAATTGCAGAACTTGGTGAAGGAGTAAAAAGCTTTGTGGCTTAGTAATATGAATTGGAGTTATTATGTATATCTCTTCCCACCTTTTAGTTTCCTTCAGAACAACAAAGGTAACGGTTAGTAGATAGTATTTTTTAAGGTCCCCAAATATTGCTTATTTAATAATCATTCAAGAAAAATGGCAATGTTTGTGTTTACTTGATGCTGAAATCATGTCACTCTTTCTTTCTGTGTTTGTATCTGATCAGCTCCCTCGGGCTTCCAGTGTGGGGCAACTGTTACCTCTTTCCTACGGGAGTTGTGCCAGTATCCAGTTTGTTCTTCAGTGGCAATAGGCCATAGATTCCATGTGTTGAAAATTGATCACCATTACAACAATAATAATGATGTTAAAATAACTGTTCCATCAACTGCTAGTTCTTCTCAGCCAGTGACCACGGGCACAGAAACCTTAGGAATAATTTTGTAGAGAAATGAAGCGAAGAAATGTTGACAGTTTGTATTCTAGAAATACTTGGTTTAAGAAGATGTATTAAAGTTGCCTATTTTAGTCTCACTTTTTGAAGATTCATTCAGAACTGGTTCAGTGTGAGCATGAAAATATACTCATTGAAAGAAATCAGGTGTTCAGCACCCTGCCAGCTGTATTTAGCACACAGTTCCTGTAATTTAGAAGTGTTACTTCCTGAGAAGGCTATTTGCCCTGTCACTAGGGATAAATTTGCATATTGAAGGAACTACCTAGATTGCAGCAACTGCCTTCCAAAAAGTCCTTGTCATCATTTGTGAGGTAATACCATCAGGATTAGTTCCTTGAGGGATAGCCATCTACTACCTGCCTTCTCTCCACATACACATTGTAGTGATAGATAGAGTTTAACTTTATACATCCCTTTGATAACTCGGTTTCCTGTCTGTGGACATAGATTCTATGAGAAAATAGAGTCTTTTTAGGTGGAATAAAATCTTAAGACACTTCTGCTTACCTTTGTTGTTGTTATTCTAGGCGAAAAGTGTGGGGGGGTTTTGCTTTGTTTTCTGTTTTTAAATTCTGTAATATTAAGCTACCATGACAAATAGATTATTTCAAGCTTGCAGGACATTTGGTCAGTATCAAACACAGTTAAATATATTCATTGACAAATTCCTAGTTTAAGTTAAGGGGGAGATAATATATACATATATTTTTATATCTTGCTATATGTTTTTCTACCCAAAGAAGAAAGGTAAATGTGTGATTTTTTTAAAGAATGAATTAGTAGAACTTCATTATTTGGCTATATAATTATCTGTTTTGCTTATTTGATTTTTGGTAGAAATCTTTCTAGGAATTAGGACAATTTAAGGTGAGAGATGGAGCATTTTGCATTTATTGTTGGACATCTGCTGTAGAGAGAAAACTTAATTATTTAATTAAGTTTAATTAAATACATTTATTTTAAAGGCATGATAACCATTCTCTACTAGCAATGAAAGATTAGAAGCTGGAAAAAAAAACATTTTAATTCTTCAGTCTTTGTGAGCTGATGTTTTTTATGTGACATTCTTTTGTTGTTAGACTAGAAAAATAAAATTAAAAGTTTGTGTATTAGTAAGGAGAGGTTGTAGCCAGAATGGAAAATTTCACAAAATCATATATTTTAAACTTTTATTTTAGAAGGTGATTATAGCTAATAATGTCTAGCCTTCTCTGAGTAATTTGCCCACATAATTGCATAGGATAACTTAAAATTACATTTTAGGACATTAATTAAAACCTTGAATTGAAGTCAGAATAAAATGCTGAAAAATACATGGGAGAGGAAAGCTGAATAACCATCTTACTGCTTAAAATTAAAGAAATATAAGGAGCAGGGATTGTCAAAAATACCATTTGCATGAAGTAAAATGCTGATTTTACAAATTTTAAAGTCAATGTCAGTGCCCGAAACAGAATAGTAAAATAATAGAAAGTAGAGTTTTTCCTTATGTATTTCTAGTTTTACATTTTGTGAAATTTTTTTTTGTGAATGAAACATACTCTGAACTGTTAATGTAGAGTCATTAGTGAAAAGTTTGGGACTGGGCAAAATAGGTTGAAGTAGCATGTAGATTTTATGTATCTGTTTCTCAACTTGTATAAACTTACCTTGTTTGTTTCCCTTTGTGTGTCAGAGGCACACAAATCAGGATCAGGAGATACAGGGGTTTCAAGATGAAGGATAAATCCTAAAGAGGGAGGAATAATCCGTGATGGCTGTAGAACCGAGGCCTATGTCCAACAGCAACATCTGACCTCATTGAACACCTTAGAATAATTGCATATATATCATGATTCTTTACGTTAATGTGGAAATAATTTCATTTTTCAATTCCAGCATTATCAATAGAATATTATTTCTTTGTAATTGTGAAATGCCATACTTCTTAATCTTTGGTTCAAATATAAGCATATTACTCCATACATATTTTGTTAGGAGAAGTTCAGTTTACTTTATGGTTTGTATTTCCATGTAGTTATTAATTTACCTAAACTCTATTTTTGCCAGAACTTAATCATATCAACTTATTTATTTATTTATCCCTTTAGCTCACATTATTAATATGGGCTAGGCTTACTATAGATCAGATTGTGAAAATAATTAAAATAAGGTTTCACTTAGGAGGACATATTTAATAGAATATGATTTTGTTTCAGTAAGCAAAAGTTTATAGATTATATTTAAAGGAAAAACAACCTGTTTTTTTTTTTTATGCAGTCACTCTAGTGTCACTGGCATTGGATCCTTATTTTTATGGCTGCTGTTCATTTATTGGGGAGGGAAGACATCCTTATTAAAGTTCTTGTTGTCAGAGAAAATTTGATAAATATCCCACAACTCAGCTATTTATGTGAATATTCTGCCCTACACTTGAAAGGTATCAAATAGATATCTTTGGGAAGAAATTTCAAATCCCTTAAATAGTGGGATTAATTTGCAGGATATTTGATTCTTCTTGCATAGCTTTTGTGGGTCCGCGATAGTTACATTTTAGCTTCTTTTATTAAATAAGCAAACTGCAGATAACTAGGTATGTCATCTGGCATGATTAGTGCTGAACAGCACAGTCCCCCACAAGTCTTGATTGTCTTTATACTTGTCTGCTCTACGGTCATTCCTTGGCATTGACTTATTTCTGAGGACTGTCAAAGTGTGTGAATAACTCAATAAGTATATTTCTCTATGTTCATGGTTCCATATTTTCCTGGAAAGTTATTGCTTAGTAGATTTACTGTCAAATATACTTTTGGTTATATCCAAAAACCATGCTTACATGTCTCTTTCTGTCCTTGATAACATTCACAGCTCCAAATGTCCTTCCATTAGAATTATGACTTGTTTCCCTTAGAAAGTTCACTGAGAATTCATCACAGTCCCATAATCAAAGTTGCCATAAGGTATAACTTACATGTTACAACATATAAGTAATGTCTTCCTTTCCTAATTCCTATAGCACTTTCTTTTGGGCATCTTGGGCATAACTCACATTCTATCTACTTTTGCTGCCAAATTTATGACAGACTTCCCTTCTTCTCCCCTCGATTCCCCTCACTTCCTTCCTTCTAATAAACTTAAATTTTTAGAGTAGTTTTAGGTTTATAGCAAAACTGAGTGGAAAGCGCAGAGAGTTCCCATATACCTGCCCACCCTTCACCTTCCTGTGCTATCAACATCCCATGCCATAGTGGTACCTTCATTACAGTCAATAAGCCGACTCTGACACATCATTATCACCCAGAGTCCATAGTTTACATTAGGGTTCCTTCTTGGCACTGGACATTCTGTGGGTTTGAGCAAATGTATAATGTCAGGTAGCCAACACTGTAGTATCATACAGAACAGTTTCACCATCCTAAAATCCTCTGTGCTCAGATTGTTTATCCCTCCCTCTCCTCTAACCCTTGGCAGCTACTAATCTTTTTGCTGTCTCCATAGTTTGCCTTTTTCAGAATATCATATAGCTGGAATCATATAATATGTCGCCTTTCCAGGTTGGTTTCATTCACTTATTAGTATGCATCTAAGTTTCATCCATGTCTGTTCATGGCTTGATAGCTCATCTCTTTTTAGCCTGAATGATATGATATTCCATTGTCTGGATGTATCACAGTTTATCCTTTCACCTATTGAAAGACATCTTGATTATTTACAAGTTTTGGCAATTATGAATAATGCTGTTTTAAACATCTGAGTGAAGATTTTTGTGTGGATATAAGTTTTCGGTTCCTTTCGGTAAATATCAAGAAGCATTATTGCTGAATCGTGTGGTAAGAGTATGTTTCATTTTGTAAGAAACTGCCAAACTTTCTTCCAAAGTGGCTGTATCATTTGGCATTCCTACAAGCAATGAATGAGAGTCCCTTCTGCTCCACATCTTTGCCATCATTTGGTGTTGTCAGGGTTTTAGATTTTGGTCATTCTAATAGGTGTATAGTAATATCTTATTGTTGTTTTAGTTTACAATTCCCTACTGACATATGCCACTGAAATTTTCATATGTTTACTTGTCATCTGTTTATTTTCTTTGGTGAGCTACCTTTTTAGATCTTTTGTCCGGTTTTTAATTAGGTTGTTAGTTTTCTTATAGTTGAGTTTTAGGAGTTCTTTGTATATTTGAGATAATCACCCTTTATCAGATGCTTCTTGCAAATATTTTCTCCCAGTCTGTCTTCTCATTCTCTTTACATTGTTTTTCACAGAGTAGATTTTAATTTTAATGAGGTCCAGTTATATTTTTCATAGTTTGTCACTTTGGGGTTTTATCTAAAATGTCATCACAAAATCCAAGTTTATCTATGATTTCTCCTGTGTTATCACATAGGAGTTTTATACTTTTGTTAGTCCTTCAAATTTGTTCTTCAGTATTGAGTTAGTTATTCTGGATCTTTTGCCTCTCTATATCAACTTTAGAATCAGTTTGTTGACGTCCACAAAGTAACTTGCTGGGATTTTGATTGGGATTGCATTGAATCTATAGATTAAGATGGGAAAAATTGATATCTTGATAATATTGAATATTCCTGTCCATGAATATGGAATGTCTCTCCATTTATTTGGTTCTTGTTTGATATCTTTCATCAGAGTTTTGTAGTTTTCCTCATATAGTTCTTGCACATTTTTTTTAGATTTATATCTAAGTATTTTATTGTTTTGGGTGCTAATGTAAATAATAATTGTTTTTGAATTTTTTGTTTTTTTCTTTCGTTGAGACAGAGTCTCACTCTGTTGCCCATGCTGGAGGACAGTGGCACAATCACAGCTCACTGCAGCTTCCACCCTCTGGCTCAATTGATCCTTCCACCTCAGCCTCTTAAGTAGCTGAGACAACAGGTGCATGCCACCACACCAAGCTAATTTTTGCATTTTTTGTAAAGATGGAGTTTTGCTGTGTTTCCCAGGCTGGTCTCAAACTCCTGGGCTCAAGCAATCCACTAGCCTTGGCTTCCCAAAATGCTGGGATTACAGGTATGAGCCACCACACCTGGCCTGGTAATGTGTTTTCAATTTCAAATTCTTCTTACTTATTGTTGGAATATAAAAAAGCAATTGACTTTTGCATATTAACCTTTTATCCTGAAATCTTGTTATAATTGCTTATTAAATCCAAGAGAGTTGTTTTTTGTTTATTTTTCCAATTTTCTCCATAGGCAATCATATCATCTACAAAAAAAGAGGCAGTTTTATTTTTTCCTTCCCAACCTGTATACCTTTTAATTTCCTCTTCTTGTCTTATTACATTAGCTAGACTTCCAATACAATGTTGAAAAGCAGTGGTGAGAAGAGACATCTTGCCTTGTTCCTGATCTAAACTGGAAAGCTTTGAGTTTCTCACTCTTAAGTATGATGTTTGCTGTAGGTTTTTGTCAATGTTCTTTATCCGGTAGAGGCTCTTCTGTATTAGTTTACTGAGAGTTTTTTATCATTAATGGGTGTTGCATTTTGTCACATGGTTTTTCTGAATCTATAGATGCAGACCATGTGATTTTTCTTTTTTAGCCTTATGCTGTGATGGATTGCCTTAACGAATTTTTAAATATGGAGCCAGCCTTGCATTCTGGGGATAAATTCCAGTTGGTTTTGGTGTATCATTATTTTTATACATTGTTGAATTTTATTTGCTAGTATTTTGTTGAAGATTTTTGCATCTGTGTTTATGAGAGATATTGATTGATAGGCTTTCTTTTCTTCTGATGACTTTAACTGGTTTTTTGGTGTTAGGATAATGCTGGCCCTGTAGAATAAGTTAGGAAGTACTTCCTCTGTTTCTATCTTCTGGTAGAGCTTTTTAGAGAATTGATATACTTTCTCTTTTTAAATGTTTGGTAGAATTCACTCAAGCTATCTTGGTTTGGTGCTGTTTTGGAAGAGTGTTAATTATTCATTCATTAATAGGCGTACTCAGATCTGTGTAAGTGAGTTTGGGCAGATTGTGTGTTTCAAGGAGTTGGTTTATTTAATCTGTGGGCATAGAGCTGTTCATAGTATTCTTTTGTTATCCTTGTAATGTCCATGGGATCTGTAGTGATATTCCTACTCTCATATCCTTTATCAGCAATTTGTGTGTTCTCTAGAGGCTTATCAATTTTATCGATTTTTTCCAAAGAACCAGTTTTGAGTTTTGCTGATTTTCTCTATTAATTTCTTATTTCTTTACTTTCTGCTCTAATTTTTATTATTTCTTTTATTCTGCTTATTCTGGATTTAATTTGTTCTTTTTTAGTTTCCTAATGTGGAAGCTTAGATTATTAATTTTAGATATTTCTTCTTTTCTAATATGTGCATCCAATGCTATAAATTTTCCTCTAAGCACTGCTTTCACTACATTCCACAAATTTTGGTAAGGTCTATTTTTATTTTCATTTAGTTCAAAATATTTAAATAGTTCTCTTGAGAGTTCTTCTTTGACCTATGTGTTATTTAGAAGTATATTGTTTAATCTCTAAGTATTTTGGGATGTTTTAGCTATCTTTCTGTTTTTGATTTCCAGTTTCATTCCATTGTTATCTGCCAGCAAACATTTTATACTTTCTATTCTTTTAAGTTTGTTAAGGCATGTTTTAGTCCAAAAATGTGGGGTATCTTGGTGAATGTTTCATGTGAAATTGAGAAGAATGTGTAGGCTGCTGTTGGTTGATGAAGTAGTCTATATATGTCACTTATACCCAGTTGATTGGTGGGTCTGTTGAGTTCATCGATTTTCTGCGTGGTGGATCTGTCCATTTCTGACAGAGGGGTGTAAGTGTCCAACTGTAATAATGGATTAATATATTTCTCCTTGCAATTCTATCAGTTTTTGGCTTACATAATTTGATGCCCTTTTGTTGGGCACATACACATTAAGACTTGTTTCGTCTTCTTGAAATGTTAACCCCTTTATTATTATTATGTAAAACTCTCTTTATTCCTGATAACTTTTCTTTCTGTGAAGGCTGCTCTGTCTAAGATTAATATAGTTACTCCAGCTTTCTTTTGATTAGTGTTCCCGTGGTACATCTTTCTCAAAACCTTTATTTTTACTTTATTTGCTTATATTTTTAATTGACAAATAATAATTATATATATTTATGAAGTACAACGTGATGTGGTGTTACATGTATATGTAGTAGAAAGAGTAAATCAGGGTAATTAACATACCCATCACCTCACTGTGTTATCTTTTTTTGTGGTGCGAATGTTTAAAATGCATTATTTTAACAATTTTGAAATATATTATTATTAACTGGGGTCACTATGCAGTGCAATAGATCACTAAAACTCATTCAAGTCTAACTGAAACATTGTACCCTTTGATCAACATCTCCCCTTTCTCTATTAATACTTTTAGTCTATATGTCTTTATATTTTAATTGGATTTCTTGGAGACAAATTGTATTAATTATTGTTTTTTATTTACTCTGATAATTTCTGTATTTTAATTGCTGTATTTTGACCACTGATGTTTAAAGTGATTATACCATATTTGGTATTGTTTTTTGTTTGTTGTCCTTGTTCTTTTGTTTCTATTTTATATTCTACATTTTTTCCTGCCTTTTTGGTTTTAATTGAGCATTTTATATCATTCCATTTTCTTCCTTTTTTAGCACATCAGTTATACTTCTTTTTTATTTTTATCTTTTTAAAAACACTGGTTTTAAGTAGTTGCTCCAGAGTTTGCAATACACTTTACAAGTAATCTGAGTCCACTTTCTAAATACACTACACCACTTCACAGATAGTGCAAATAACTTATAATATCAAAATATTTCTAATATTCCTAATGTCTTTCTTCCATCTCTTGTATCATTGCTGTCATTTCTCTTATGCATAAGTATATATAAGCATATATATAATACACATGAGCACACATAACTGAATACATTGTTGCTATTATTTTGAATAAAGTAGCATTTGTTAGACCAACTAAGAATAAGGGAAATAACAGTTTCCATTTTACTTTCACTTAGTCATTCTCTGATGCACTTTGGTTGTGGAGATTTGAGTTTCTGACCTCATACTTTTTCTTCTGTCTGAAGAACTCTAATAGTTCTTGCAAGGTGGTTCCACTGGCAGCAAATTCTCTCAATTTTTGTTTGAGAAAGTTTTGATTCTTCTTTATTTATGAAGAATAATTTCACAGAGTACAGAATCTGTTTTGATGGTCCTTTTTCCCTCAACACTTTAAATATTTCTCTCTACTTTCTTCTCGTTTACATGGGTTCTGAGAAGAAATTGGACGTAATTCTTATTCTATTTAGATTGTTCCTCAATAGATAAGGTGTTTTTTCCCCCCTCTGGTCTCTTTCAAGATTTTTGTTTATATTTGATTTCTGAAGTTTGAATGTGATATGTATACGTAGGTGTAGTGTGGGGGCATTTATCCTGCTTGGTATTCATGTGTGGTTTGGTGTCTGACATTTATTTTGGAAAATTCTCAGTCATCATTGTTACAAATATTACTTCTGTTTTTTTTCTCTTTCTTCTCCTTCTGATATTCCTATTACACATGTTACACTTCCGTAGTTGTCTCGCAGTTCTTAAATATTCTGTTTTATTTTCCTTTTCTGTCATTTTTCTGTTTAGTTTTCAGTTTTGAAAGTTTCCATTGTCACATTCTCAAGTTCAGAGATTCTTCTCCTCAGCCATGTCCAGTCTGCTACTGAGTCCATCAAGGCATTCTTCATTTGTGTTACAGTGTTTTAAATCCTTAGCACTTCTTTTTTAATGCTTTTTTATAATTTCTGTCTCTTTGCTTACATTAATCATCTCTCCTTGCATATGATATACTTTTACCTTTAAAGCCCTTAGCATATTAATTACAGTTTAAAAAATCCTGGTTTGATAATTCCAACATTCTTATCATATCTGACTCTGGTTCTGATGCTTGTTCAGTCTCTGACACCATATGTTTTGCTTTTTAGTATGCCTTGTAATCACTTTTGAGAGGTGGGCATGATAAACTGGGTAAAAGGAACTGTGGTAAATAGGCCTTTAGTAATGTGGTAAGGTGTGGGGAGAAGAGGAGAGTTCTACAATTCTATAATTAGGTCTCAGTTTTTGGTAAGCTGTGCCCTTGAGCTGTGAACCTCACCAGTGCTTCTTATTTCCCCTTTCCCTTAAGTAGGATAACATGGCTAGAGGAAGATTTTCCTAATCTTCAGGTTGATTAGGCTCTGATAAAATCGCAACAGGCTACGCTCTGTGAAAATAGATTCTCCTGATGGAGGCCTTGTTGACAAGAATAAAATGCTGTTGTTATTTCAAAATGGCTTATTTCCCCTCCTTCACCTGAAAGCATGACATTCACTGTCTTTTTCTCCAGTATTCACTGCGAGCCCCTGGCAGACCTCCTAGAGATAAAACTCACAAAAGTGTGGGGGCCCCATTACTGTGTCCCTCTGGAGTTTTTGATTCTCATTGCTATCCCTACTGAATCTCCAGCAATTCATCAACTACACTTCGGGTTTTCCTATCCTGGCACTGGTTTCTGCTGAGTTCCAGTGAAGTTTTGATTCTCTGTATCTGTCTGTCTGTCTCTCCAGTTTTTGGAGCTGTGATTTGTCCTGTTCCCTCACTTCTCTCATAGATTTTAGAAGATCAGCATCTTATCTGTTATGTATGTAACCTAGGGGTCACCTCTAGGATACATGGTAGGTGTAGGGGGTGTTTCATGTGCAGTATTGAGATGTCATCTTGACAGCAGCTTCTTTCCATCTCGTGCTCCTTTTATATATCTCAGTGTTGCTTGGTCTCCTTTTCACATTGATAGTTTGGGAACTAGTATTCGGGAACTATTGCTTTCTTGATGCATCTGTCTGTACACTGGCCTCTGGAGAAGGGGGTATTAGAAAAGCTACACTTCTTTTTTATTGCCTAATATTTTAGTCTTCTCCTGAAGGTACACCCTTAACATCTCCACATGACTTCCTGTGGTTTTAATCATCTTTGCCTAAGGAATGGGGATGATTGGTGGATGTTACAACATAGAAGAAGAAAGATACAAAATTGATGTTGTGACCATCCCCTTAGTTCAAATGAAAGGAGCTAAAAATATTTAAGCCCTACCCTTTCTTTCTGTAGCTTTGTTCCCTGACTTAATGTCGGCCCTTCAACTTTGGACAGAGCTCTTCAAAAACCTACATTTTGACTCTTTACCTGCTCCCACCAAATTTTACCCTATAGGATTTGGGATTCATCTTCCTTTCAACACAAGAAAGTCTTTAAGATGCATTAATCTTATAGCAGTTCCCACTGCCTGTAGTGTCACCTAAAATAATATCTGGAAGTGGAAAAGAGAAAAATAAAGGTATTTGTTTTCTTTGTGTTTAGGCAAATCCCCTAAGTATCAAGTGTGGGGTTATTTTTTTCAGCTGCTGTTTATGTTCATTATAACTACTATTACAAGAATGTTATACCTTATTTTGACTCTTATTCAATATGCGAATTTGATTTTGGGCCAAAAACATTTTAATGTATTTTGTTTCTGTTTTACAAGTATTTCACTTGATGCCTATGTTCATAAATTTTTAATAACATCCTGCTTCCTACTGTTCTAGCAATTAGTGGTGTAGTCATCTAATTTGACTGTAGTTTGATTTTGCATGAACAAATACTTTATTGAAGCTGTTCTTTACTATGCTGGTAATTTTCTTATGCCTTAAATAGATAGCCACTCCTTCTTTTGGAAGATCGAAAGTTGGGTGGTCCTGATTATGTAGTACTACCACAATTTAAGTGCAACAGTAATTTTGGCATCCACATTGCCATTTTTAGTTGCTGCCAGTATTGCACATGCCTTTCATAAAGGAAAGATCCCATTCTCTAGGGTTGGCAACATCTTACTCTAGTACCTGCCAAAAATGAAATTCCTGTATGTCACATTGATATTTTTGGTAAATGTGTTGCATCCTATGCTCCAGCCTTCCTGAAGTATTTGTAATTCCCAGGATGCACAGGGCTTTCTTACATCTTCATGACTTTCACATGCAGCTCCCTGGTCCTACATGGCACATTCCACCTCTCAACTCCATTCTACATCACTTTCTGCACCTGGATGACTCCTGATGTTTCAAAGCTCAGCTCTGATGTCAGATCCTTTGAGAAGGCTCTTTTTGATTCTGTCATCTCCCTCAAGTCTGGGTTGAATGTCCACCTACATTCATACTTACTCATAGTCATCTGTCTTTGCAAGTATACAGTTGTGTAAACCCCTGTCCTAAATTGTAATCCTGTTGATCTCAGGAACTATGCCAATATTGAACTATGTCGATATTGCCAGCACATAATTAAAGGTTAATTATCATTTAATGAACTGATGGAATATTACTTGTAAATAATTAATTGAGTGTTCATTCTAGATTTTCTGTTGTTCTTGGATGATGTATGCAGAGTTTATCCTTATACAGAACTACTCACAAATCCTGTAGGAAGGATGTTTCACTTCTTAATATCTTTGTATCTTGTTCTAGAACTATTATCATTGTGGTTGTTTTTATTTTTTGATGATAATGGACATTGGCAATTATTGGTCATCTTATTACATGCAAGACCTTCAGCTAGGTGCTTAATATATTTTCTCATTTAGTGCTTATGGTGATTCTTTAAGATTTGTTTTTTCATCTTCATTATATAATTGAGGAACTGGACACTTGGGGATGCTAAGTTACTTAGTTAATTTCATATCTGCCCAGTGGTAGAGCTAGGATTTGTATTCTAAGTCTATCTGTTATTTAGAGCTCATGCTTTTTGTACTACATATGTTGCCTTTCTTCAGCTGCGTATGGAAATGCTTACGAAAATCTGTAGTGCTCATGAAGTGCTTATGAAGGGTTACCATAAGGACAGTCTCTTTTATGGAAATAGCATCACTGGAGTGATTCATAGAATGGTTAGTTCAGTCAGCAAGCTTTCTTTATTGCCCAATTTACCATAAACAGCTATTTAGGTTTAAATATGTTTGATGTTAAATGTATCCATTAACATTTTAACATTAACAACAGAATTAACATTTTGAAAAACTATATTGAGATAAAAATATCAAAATGGACACATGAGAATTAGAGCAAATGTAATAATAATATTTAAACTAAAAACAAAATTACATTTGAGATCACACACACACACAAAATCCATATATGTTAAGCCATCAAGACAGAACTTTGTGTTAAAAATTCTCTTGTGTTATTAGAGGATCACTTTGGAATTCCCTAAAAATGTGATATTGCAGCTCTGCACAATGTCCAGGATACAGGGTCTGGTTTGCACATTGGTGACAAATCTCTTTCCAGAGCTGCAAAACAATTTGTTTCTGTCATCAGGGGGTTAAAGAACCAGTTTTCTTCCTGTGCTGTTGAGAGATATTTTTTTCCCAAAGAGATCAGGGAAATACATCAGAAGAAGAGATTATTCACATTTGCCCCAGTGCTACTAAAACAGTTGTTTGTTTTTCCTCTCTCCGGTATAGAAGCCTTTCCTATTCTCCACTTATCAAAGAAATTGAAGAACTAAACCTATGTACTGCCATCACTGCTGATTCAGTTCTTTGGTTTCCCCCTTATCAATCAGAGTTAAACTTGACTGTTCGGGGGTCTTTAGTTGAAAGCTCAGCTGAATTTGGTGGTCCTTCTGAAAGTCTTTATGGACGTTTGCCAATTTTATATAACTACTACAGGGTTCAACAGACTTTTTCATTCTTGGCAAGGTTTTACCTCTGAGAGATCTGGGATAAGAACAGAAAGAATGCTGCACAAAGAAATAGGAAAAGCTTTGTGGAAATATGATGAAGTAGTTTATATTATATACTTGTTCACTTTGCTCTGTAATTATACAAATTTTTCAGGTTGTCTTAAACATAAAATTTACTTTCTTTGGGACTACTGTCATTTTTCTTTCTTTTTTGAGGATAAGTTTCCTTAATAAGGAAATATGTGCATATTAGTTTTACTTGAACATTTAATATAAACTGAGGAGATATATTGAAAAAATAAAAAATGAAATCTGCTTTTTAATAGATGCCATGGCAGAATAGAAACACTTTTTTTCTAATATTTTATAAAATAATATATTTTAAAAAGCAAATAAACGTAATTCTTAACCAAAGAGGAATTTGGGGTAAAAAAAATTTTCATTCCATAATCCACCATATTTATTATGGTCAGACAAGCATTAGCTTGGGAAGGACACATGTGCCTTTATTTACTTTAAGAAAAATAGACTGTCCTTACTGTCTTTCATTCCATCTACTTCCCAGGAGAAGAAGTAAATCACCTCAGAATGTTGGGTGGTTGAGTGGGGGAGGAATCTTAGGCCCCATTTAAATATCCTGAAGATCTCCTATAACAACAGTTTATTAACCATGTTTATTGAGAGGAAAATGAACATATAGCAGGAGAATTTAATTTGTACTACTAAATCAGTTCAGTCATTCATTTACTGTTTTTTTTAATTCCCTCAATAAACATTTACTTAATACAAATAAAAACAAGAAGATAAAGCAACCAAGACTAAGAAAAACCGGCAAACAGAAACTAGAAGGAGTAGCTAGGAACAATAATCTTAGATTAAACGTGAGATTCTTCAAATGTATTGGTACATGAATTTCTTTAGTCTTAAGGGATTATTCACTGGAGAAAAATGCTATTGAACTACCATTTTATTTCCTTTCAATCATTATGTATTAAGCATCTACTATATTCCTGACATTGTCTGGTATTGTGGATATAACATAAATACTACAGTCTTCCTTTAAAGAGCCTATAGCCTAATGGGAGAAAAAAGTAAACACATATTAATTATAGAATGAAAGCCGTGTGATGGAAATTTATCCAAAGCCTAAAAATTAATGACTCTGGAAAGGGTAAGGGGAGGCTTCACAGAGAAGTATACTGTTTGAGCTGAGACTTAAAAGCTGAGATGAATTTTACCAGAAGGTCCAGCCATTATCCACTGTCTGAGGCCATATCTAGACCAGAAGCACTGGTCTGTGTCCGAGGAATCCTTGAGAGAAGTTCCAGAGGAAGGATTCCGAAGGCAAGACAGCGAGGGCACATTACTGGTTTATTTGCACTGGGCCAGAAAAACAAACAGGTTGTGACATAAGATGTGAGATGATGGGTTGTGAATGGAAGAATTTGTAAAGCAAAGAATCCACCATAGATATAGGACTACATATAATGGGAAGCCAGGAGGATATATTAGCACTTCCAGTCTAGAGGAGGCTAAGAACAACTGAGAAATGACTGTGGGATAGGGTCAGGCCAGGGCACATTTTCCTGGACTGGATTCTGGCCTTCACAGTTGTTGTAAAGCTGTCAATTCCTGCTGGATACAGAGAAATGGAAGAGAAGATCTTTCCTACAGAAAGAACAGTCATTGCGAAAACACCACATAGTACATCAAATAAACACAATTTATGGCCGAATAAAGACTCCATGTGCAGGGAGGAGGTAGAGAAAAATCTGGAACAGTGGCCAGAGAAAGATTTTGAAGGGCCTCATGTGCCACATGGGGTTTTGAATTGATCCTGTAGACAATGAAAAATGCTTGAAGGGTAAATGTTGTCAGCTTTGAATTTTAGATCACTCCGGAACTTCTTTGGAGGAAAATTTCAGGAAGATGGAATCGGAATCATGGAGCCAGAGTAGGATGCTATTGCAATAGTGCAGACGAAAATAGCTGAAGAGCTAGACTAAGGTGGTGGTAGACATGGAAAGAGGAAAGGGAAATATATATTCTCCAGAACTGATGGGCTTTGGAAACTTATTTGTTGTGTGGGGTTACACAGAAGTCAAGGAGAAACTCCGATTTCTTGGTAGACAATTGCACCATAACTCTTGACTGAAATTAGAGAATGAAGAGGAGCAGGAAAAGGAGGAGCAGGAAAAGTTGGAGCAGGAAAAATGGGGAGGAGACGAGGAACAAAGTGAACATTTCATTTCTTACATTTGAGGGGTCTGGAGAATTTGCCCATGTGAAATTGGTAATATTGACCTCGAGATCAGGAGTGATATGAGAGCTAAAACTCACATTTGGGAATCACTAATATTTAATTTGAGCCACAGAAATAGGTAAGCCCCTGCAAGAAAAACAGCTAACGGAGAAGAAGGTAAGGGACATGAGCTTTGAGAAACACTAATGTTCCAGGGACAGTGAGAGGAAATGGGGTCTATACATAACAGAATGGGATTATGGGAAGCAAAAGGAAAAAAGTTTCAAGGAGATGCTAAAAATGTAAGCACTCCAGAGAATAAATGAGGCTTCCTGGGTGAATACCAGCTGAAGATCAACGCTGGGTACAGATCACAAATCACTGACTTGGTACCTTTTTGGGAGCACCTGGTTGTCTCTAGCCTTGTGATTCAGGAGTATTAATATAAGAAGAAACCATATTTGCTCTTGATGCTAATTTTTGAACATCCCTCCTGTACTAGATGTAGACTGAAACCATACAGAATGAAACACAAAGAATCCCGGACCTCTAGGTTCTGAATATAGAGGCATGAAAACACAAATTCGTACAATCCTGGTGTTTGTATTTTTGTGAGAAAAGAAACGTGTGAAGGAATGGCCACACTTCAGTTTATAAGATGGAAATGAGGGATTTAAAGGAAGTAAACAATGACACGTGAGATAATAAGAAAGCTGATATGTGTGTCTGTCTTCTCTGTGAGGGTAGGAGTGTCAGTGAGGATGCCATCACTGATCATCTCTGTTTCCATGTCTAATACATCTTCAACACTGGTTCTGGAACTGCTCAGATGTGGATGTAGACATTAGGGAGCAAGATAGCCAGTCCTGCATTTTTGGGATTAACAGTCCAAAAACAGTGTTAGGTGTGGGGTTAAGGGCATTTCAGATGGGTAAACTGGACATATATACATCCCCAGGCACAGAGCACCTGGTGACAACCATGAACCGTGAAAGGGAGCCACTGAAGCAGAGGATAGCGGGGAGAGTTCACATTTCATTAGTTGTTTTAGGTAACAGCTGCTTGTTAATGTAAAGATGAGTTTAGGCTGGGCGCAGTGGCTCATGCCACCTGTAATCCCAGCACTTCAGGAGGCTGTGGCGGGCAGATCACTTGAGGCCAGGAGTTCGAGACCAATCTGGCCAACATGGCAAAAACCCATCTGTACTAAAAATACAAAGATGGTGGTAGACATGAAAAGAGGAAAGGGAAATATATATTCTCCAGAACTGATGGGCTTTGGAAACTTATTTGTTGTGTGGGGTGACACAGAAGTCAAGGAGAAACTCCGATTTCTGGGTAGACAGTTGTACCATAACTCTTGACACAGCCAGGTGTGATGGTGCACATCTGTAATCCCAGCTATTTGGAAAGCTGAGGCACTGGAATAGCTTGAACCCAGGAGGAGGAGGTTGTGGTGAGGAGAGATTGTGCCACTGCAAAGCCTGGGTGATAGAGCAAGTCTCTGTCAAAAGAAAGAAAGAAGGGAAAAAAAGATGAGTTTATTGGCATCTTCATTTTTTGAAAGGAACAATTATTTGCCAGTTTTTAAAAGTGTATGTAAAGTATTTTGGAGTTTTCTTTCTTTACTTGATTGTACAGGCATACCTGTATAATGGGCTCGGTTACAGACCACCACAATAAAGCAGATATTTCAATAAAGCAGATATCACAATAAAGCAAGGCACACAAATGTTTTGGTTTCCAAGTGCATGCAAAAATTATTTTTACACTATATTATAGTCTAAGAAGTGTGCAATAGCATGTCTGAAATGTACTTAAATTTATTTAAAATACTTTATTGCTAAAAAAATAATAAAAAACCATAATGAGTACCATTGTAATTTATTTTTTTAAAAAATCACCTTATTGAAGGATTGGAGGAAGAGAGAGGAGTTATTAATAAGGTAACAGAAAGATCTAAAATTAAAGCTAATGATTTTTGGTAAAGAGAAGATAGGTGGTGAGTAACGATAGGTTAGCAAAAATGGAGGAGTAAAGAGAAGTGATGCTCACTGGTGTCTCTGAGTGCTCTGTAACAGGGCATGCGGTGCTCGGTTCTTCATGACTGGGTTATCGAGCTCACTGGTGTCTCTGAGTGCTCTGTAACAGGGCATGCGGTGCTCGGTTCTTCATGACTGGGTTATCGAGCATCCCGATTAGCACACGCACATCGCTGAGTTGTAGACCAAGGGCTTTCCACTGATCTGTGCCTTAAAGGAAACAGTGTGGTGTAACTGGAGGGATAAGAAATACAGAAGATGTGGATATAATGCTGACCTTTACACACGTGACAATCAGTAGCTACTCCCCTCTTCCACCCTGAATGATGATTAATTCATGCAAACATTTAAAAGAAAAGCTCTCCTCAGAAATAATTTGTCCTTGGACTTTATGGCACACACTCAACCTCCCTGTATTTTTTCATAGTATTTCAAGGTATGGCTATACTAGGAGTAAATATTTGGGGTTTTTAATACTATATGTGTATATGCAAATGCTCCTCTAATTTATGTATGTGTATGTTTTGTAGATTTGACTATGCATTGAAACAAATATAACCTAAACACAGTATTTGATTTCTCTATCCACAGACAAAAGTTGTCACTTTTAACTTAAAATGTAAAATTTTTACAAATATTTTCTACCAGATGCTATAAAAACTATCTATATTCTTATTTAAGATGTAGGTATTATAAAAATTGGCCATGTACCCATCAGAGAAATGCAAATCAAAACCACAATGAGATACCATCTCACACCAGTTAGAATGGCAATCATTAAAAAGTCAGGAAACACTCGGGAGGCTGAGGCAGGAGAATGGCGTGAACCCGGGAGGCGGAGCTTGCAGTGAGCTGAGATTGCACCACTGCACTCCAGCCTGGGCGACAGAGCCAGACTCCGTCTCAAAAAAAAAAAAAAAAAAAAAGTCAGGAAACAACAGGTGCTGGAGAGGATGTGGAGAAATAGGAACACTTTTGCACCATTGGTGGGACTGTAAACTAGTTCAACCATTGTGGAAGTCAGTGTGGCGATTCCTCAGGGATCTAGAACTAGAAATACCATTTGACCCAGTCATCCCATTACTGGGTATATACCCAAAGGATTATAAATCATGCTGCTATAAAGACACATGGACACGTATGTTTATTGCGGCACTATTCACAATAGCAAAGACTTGGAACCAAGCCAAATGTCCAACAATGATAGACTGGATTAAGAAAATGTGGCACATATGCACCATGGAATACTATGCAGCCATAAAAAAGGGTGAGTTCATGTCCTTTGTAGGGACATGGATGAAGCTGGAAACCATCATTCTCAGCAAACTATCACAAGGACAAAAAATCAAACACCGCATATTCTCACTCATAGGTGGGAACTGAACAATGAGAACACATGGACACAGGAAGGGGAACATCACACACCGGGGCCTGTTGTGGGGTGGGGGGAGTGGGGAGGGATAGCATTAGGAGATACACCTAATGTTAAATGACGAGTTAATGGGTGCAGCACACCAACATGGCACATGTATACATATGTAACAAACCTGCATGTTGTGCACATGTACCCTAAAACTTAAAGTACAATTTTAAAAAATTGGCCACGTACATCAATAGGTTTTTAAGGTATGTAGAAAGTTTACACTGATACCTTTCAGATGAAAAGAAAATGAACGGAAAGATTTGATCACATGGAATTAGAAGTTAAATGGAATTTTTAAAATGCTGTTACACATTCACCCCATCCTCTGTTCAGTGGTAAGCTGTGTATATACGAGGTGCCCACAGTGAGAAAAAGAACAAAGAGCTTGGATTTATTTTTCAGTATTTTTTGTTTCTTTTGGTAGTCACGTTGGTGGTCCTCTTTTGTGTAAAGGCTATCAGTTCTGGTATTTGTTAGAATGACTTTACAGATGTTAGTAATATTCTAGATGCTGTTTACCTAAATAAGAGCTGGTGTCTCTAATTTCTCGGTCTATTTTATGTAAAATCACGTGATGAAAGGGGAGCAATAGCTGATCCTCATCTCTTCTTTTTTCCTTTGGGCTTTTCTTCTCCTCACCTCCAGCATTTCCAACTTTCACTTGTCAATGATGAAAAAAATGTTATTATCTTACTAAATGACTAGTGGTTAGTTTCCTTTTCTCAGTAAAAATAGATGAAAAATGTTATATCACAGCTCAAAACATCTGTAATACATATTACTCCTGAATTGTTACACTGAGGTATAAACTTCAAAATATCTAGTCATCTTTGAGGTTGAAATAGGAAAAATAAAATCTGTAAATACAGACTTTGTGGAAAATAACTCCTGAGGACCTTCAGTGAAGTCCATTTAGAAACCTAGAATATATTTTTTCCTAGAAAATAATTTTTCCTTAGGCATTTTGTGGAGACAGGGTAAAAAAAGGTGTTCTCAGTAACTACCTAGTTTTCTTTAATATTACTTTTTGTCTAAATTGCTTCATTGGAACTTATGGTGGACACTGAATTTATCATTATGATTTACACTAAGCTAAGTTTAAAAAAAACTTTTTGAAGCACTTATTAAATTTTAAATGGACTAGTCGTGTGGCTCATGCCTGTAATCGTAACACTTCGGGAGGCTGAGGAGGAAGAGTTGCTTGAGCCCAGGAGTTCAAGACTAGCTTAGGCAACATAGTGAGACCCCATCTCTACAGGAAACAGAAAAAATTAGCAGAGCGAGGTAGCCTGCGCCTGTAGTCCCAGCTACTCTGGAAGCTGAGGTGGGAGGATCACTTGAGCTTGGGAAGTCAAGGCTGCAGTGAACCATGACTGTGCCACTGCACTTCATGCTGGGCAACAGAGCGAGACCCTGCCCACTCCCACCCCCCAAAAAAATTTTTTAAAAATGGATATTGGGAATTACACATGCGTATAGTCCCAAAGTGATTGGTGGGGCTGAAATACTGCTCCATTTTGGCGAGAACTTTTCATTCTATTTTTACAGCTAATATTCTCTGCCCAGTGTTAGTAAGATATAGGCACAAATGCTCTTAGCTATACTTTTCCAGAATAACACTCCTCACATTGATTTTTTTTTTAAGTTTCTGAGATAGCTGAATACCTCTTTCAGTGTCATGAATAATCCTGTAAGGTAGCTGTGGATGAGCATAACAGTCTTAATCGCAAATCTCTCTTGTAAAGTGTACAGTATCAGAATGTCCTAGGTTTTTTATTTTGGTTGGGGAGAGAGGGGCAAACTTTAAGCTAAAAACTCATTGAACTATCAAAATAAATACAAATGCCAACGTATTGATTTTAAGTCAGTGTAGTTGGTGGGAAAGTTGACAATTTAGGAGGAGTTGGGACGGAAATTTCACTGTTCATTGCTCCCAAATTTTAAGAAATGGTGCTTGTGGCTGGTGTCATAGGTCACTGTCACAATAGCCTACTGTAGAAAATTGTGGGATAGGAGTAGGGAGGCAAAAAGAGAAAGATAATTTGTATAGCTCATCAGTCTGTTTAGAATGTATGTTTATTATATGGAGATTAACAATATTCTTTTTCCTATGTTATCATCCTGATTATGTGAGCGAGATCCCTCATACTGAAAATGTAGAAAGCACAGTAGTTCATTCACTAAATGTAATAGAGGGTGGTGTCTGACATCCTTAATAATAAGATATTCTTGAGTGAAATTGATAATTAAGATTGTCATAAAGTAAAGTAGTTTTGACAGAAAACTTTACAGCTTCTAGAAACTAACCATACTCAATAAATGGAAATAAAATTGATAGGTTTCATAAAAGAAGTGTATTTAAAAGGAAAAGCTGCTGCTTGGTACATTAAAGTTTGCAGAAGAGGATGTGGGGTTTTATTTAATATCTTTATCTTCTGTTTCCTTGGGAGAACCATCATTAAGGGCAAGTGCCAGAGCTCTTCCTAGGGTCATTTTACACTCTTTAAAACCAGGAAAATGGCATATTTCCAAGTTGTAAAGCCTTATTTATCCACTTTTTCATAGCTCTCCATTTTTCTTTCTGTTCTTTCCATTACATATTATAAAATTATCACCAACAAGATTATTTAATGAACTTCTTCCAATTTCTTTTTCATTTAGTTTAAATACAATGAGAGAGCAGAATTTAGATTTTAGAATTTTGTTTGTTTGTTTGAGATGGAGCCTCTTATTCTGTATCCCTTTACTCTGTATCCCAAGCTGGAGTGCAGTGGCACGATCTTGGCTCCCTGCAACCTCTGCCTCCAAGTGATTCTCCTGCCTCAGCCTCCTGAGTAGCTGGGATTACAAGTGTGCACCACCATGCTCAGCTAATTTTTGTATTTTTAGTAGAGATGAGGTTTCACCATGTTGGCCAGGCTGGTCTCGAACTCCTGACCTCAAGTGATCCACCTGCCTCGGCCTCCCAAAGTGCTGGCATTATAGGTGTGTGAGCTACTGTGCCCAGCCTAGAATTTTTTTATTATAGAAAATTATAAAAACAAATGCAAAAGTATTTAGATTAGCTTCACAAAATAATTTATCCCCAACTAGCCTCCACAGTGATCAGCATAAGGCACCTATTCCTACCCACTTCCCCCTACCACCAGGATTATCTTGAAGACAATCCAAGGTAGAATATCATTTCATATGCAGGCATTTCAATATTTATCTGTAAGAATTAGGACTTTATTTACCATAACCACAATACCATTATTGCATCTAATAAATATCAATTTCTTATCACTAGATATCCAGCGTTTTCCTCTTTCCGATTGTGTTTTTAATATTTAGCAGTTATTTTATTTGAATCAGAATTCAAACATTGTCTTACAACTGGTTGAGATGTATACGTTTCCTTTAATTTATAGGTTGCCTCTCTCTCTTTTTTTTCTGTTGTTGAAGAAATTAGTTAATTTATCCTGTAGTTTCCCAGATTCCAGATTTTGTTGTTACCTTCCTAAAGGTGTCTTTTAATGTGTTCCCCTGTTCCTTGTATTTCCTTCTAACTGGTAGTTAGAGTTAGAGGCTTAGTCAAAACTAAGTTCATGTTTTGGCAAACCCATGTCATAATGGGAATTTTGACCTTGTGTTAGGAGATACATCATGTCTGATTTTTGCTCTCTCTTGCTCTCCTTTATCTGACTTTAGTAAACATTGATTGGAACCATTAATTCATTACAGATTGCAAAAAAAAAGAGAGAGAGAGAGAGTGATTTCCTTTTTATTTATTTATTTATTTATTTTGAGATAGGGTCTTGCTCTGTCACCCAGGCTGGAGTGTAGTGGCACAGTTATAGCTCACTGTAACCTCGAACTCCTGGGCCCAAGGGATTCTCCCACCTCAGCATCCCAAGTAGCTAGGACTATGGGTATGTGCCAACATACCCAGCTAATTTTTCATTTTTTTAATGAGACAGGGTCTCAACATTTTGCTAGGGCTGGTTTCAGACTCCTGGCCTCAAGTGATCCTCCCACCTCAGCTTCCCAAAATGTTGCAATTACAAGCATGAGCTATTCAACCTGGCTAAAAAGAGTGATTTTCTAATTCTAGTATTCCTTTTGCATTTGTAGTTGGAATATTTCTATAAAAAATTTTCTGTTAAAATGTCTGCAATCATTGTCTGTTGAGTTGTGCTGAGCCATAATTTCTATAGAAAAGAAATGATTCCCATTTATATCTTTTTCTTTATCAGTATTCAAAATAATGAAGTTATTTTCTGGCATCTTCCAAAAAATGGCCAATGTGTATTTTTTTGAATCATTAAAAATTCATGGATTTAATATGTCAACACTTTGTAGTTATTAACCTTATTAGTGATCAAATTGCACCATCTTTTATCCAAGTTGGCTCTGAGCCCTTTGACAGAACGCTAGTGGTTGTGATAGCTTCCATGACAAGATGCTTCAGGTTCAATTTGTTCATTTTCCATTTTAAACATGAGTTCAGATACTTCTCCAAAGACTTCATTCCTTTCAGTGAGAAATGGCATTTCAATACCACAATTCTGGGTATTTTTGTATTTTTTTGAAGAAAAAAATTACTTTGAAACTTGTTTGACAATTTAAGAGAAAGTACATACTTGGTTATATGGGCAAATAAAAAATTGGTGACTTATAAGCATGACCCCATGGCTTTAGGTATGATCCTAAAAGCAAGTGGGAAATAAATTTTTATTTTAATGGTGGAATAATTGACTAACACAGATAGTGCATAATAAGGGGTGAGGCAAAAAACAAAAGTATTTAGTAATGCTACCAAAAGGAGCATTGATTGCAGAGTCTCACTGAATTTGTCTAGAGAGTTAACATTTAGCAAGATTTGATTTGTGAAATTATTATTTTAAAAATATAATTTGGTGCAAAGAAAAGGAAGAATGAACTTTCTATGAAAACATTGAATTTTTATTATGGTTTCTTATTTGTTTTGCATAGTGATGTATTAGTTTATTTGAAGTTAATGAAATAAGATCTCTTTGTAGCACCAGCTAAGGACAAGAATGTGTGTTTCAGAACATCAGTGTGTTGCTTTGGCTCTTAATTAAAGGTTTCTGTGTTAAGAGATCTTTTGTTTCTTGAATGGTAAGTGCAATCACCAAACTAGTGCGATATCTATAGTATTTACATTATTTATAAATATCTGCTTAAATACACAGCAAGTTAGAAGATTTAAATTTAAACATAATAATAATTGCATTAAATGTAAATAGTCTACACACCCCCAATTAAAAGGCAGAGATTTTTCAGATTGGATAAAGAGCAACTGTTTGCTATCTGCCAGGAACTGACTGTAAGCATAAAGTAAGCTAAAGTGGCTATATTAAAATCAAAATAGATTTTATAAAAGAAAGATTATGAAAGGTACATAGAGATATTTTATAGTGACAAATGGGTCATTTCATCAAGGGGACATGACAATCCTAAATGTATATTTAACTAATAACAGAGCTTGTAAGTGTATGAAGCAAACATTAACAGAACTGACAAGAGAAAATAGAAAAATCCCACAATTTTAGTCAGAGATCTCAACATCCTTTTTTTCAGAAATTGATACGACAAATAAATAGAAAATTAGTAATGAAATAGAATACCTGAAAAATATTATCAACCAACTTGATTTAATTGACATTAGTAGAACATTCCACCTAACAACAGAAGAGTCTGTTTAAGTGCACATGGAACATTCAACAGCTAGACTATATTTCTGGACCATTAAACAAGGCTCAATAAATTTAAGAGGATTGATACCATACAGGAAATATCTGACCATAATGAAACTAATTCAGAAATCAATAGCAAAAAGATATCTGAAAATTATAAAAGCACCTATAAATTACACAAAGGTTAAGGGAAAAAAATCACAAGAGTAATTAAATATATATTTATCTACCTGTGTAAAATTTATAGTTTTATACATTATATTTTACATGTAAAATACATGTGCATGCATAAAAAGTTGAGTTTCAAACATGTTTTGAGTTTTTGTGAAGTTAGTGGAATTAGAATAATTGAAAACAATTGATTTCTATAAGGTGAACATGATAATCATATTATGCTCTGTATGTAAAAAAAGTTCTCCTTATAAAGAATTTATATCCTAAGGGAGACAAAATATCACAGAAACATACATGTGATGTATTTCATATTAAGCTTTTATAAAATTGTTAGTCTGGATAATGTGTAGTGGGCTATTTATTTATGGAATGGGGTTCATTAAACTCTTGGTTGTGAGTTTTCATGGGGGACAGGGATGAACATTTCATCTGTAGCTCAGTAAGTTCAGGATGTGTGAAAGGGGGGCCCAAGAGAAGCATTGAAAGGGTCTTTGCTTTCTGAAAGAGACAGCCAGATGTCAGCCTGACGAGTATGCTTTGTCTACTTCCATGCTGAGTGGAGAGCATTTCATGAAAGAGATAATAAACATATGGAATAAATTACTGGGAAAAGCAATTGGAGGAGCATAGATGAGTTCAAGAGACACCTAGACTTGTTTCTGGAGAAAAGGAATTGGTGAATATTATGGGAAAGCAGGAGGATTGGATTAGCTTCTGCAAACAGAGTAGTGATACTGAGGGTTTTTTCTTTCGTACGTTTTGTACGTTTTTGCATATTTTGAAATCTCCATTTTAAGAACTATCCCCCGCTCTCCCAAATTACCCTGATCTTTTAACAATTCTTTTGCAACTTTATCTTCCACAAGGCCAGACAGGCTTAGGTTTGTGGCACCAGGGGCATTTTACTGTAGCTTATTTAGCAAGCTTTGCTGCTACGGACTGCAGCTTTTCTCCACTGTCCTCACTTTTTTCTCACCTGCGGTCACCGAGGGCGCAGCCTTACCTGTGCATTCCTCCCCAGCTTCTACCTCTCTCATTACTGTCATGGAGAAATCACACAGTATTTGGCGGAACACGTTGAGTCTTGTGGTTCTTTTTTACTCCCTTTGAATTCTATTTTGAGTATTTTCAAATTGGCCAAGACAATTCCGTGACATTAACAATAATACTCTCGTCACACTATAAAGGGGAAGTTTTGAGTTGTGTCCTATTCCTGTTATATTCCACTTTGATCTTTATCTAAGGCCGCTTTGAAGTAGCCACTTTAAAATTTTCCTACAATGATGGCCTTAGAATTCTGAGACCAGAAATAGCTAGCTAGTAAACTTTTACTAAATTGGTCAGAGAAAACCAACCTGAGTTTGGGTGAGATCACCTTTTCATAACCATCACTGCCTGAATGTCTACCTTTCAGTTCTGAAGTCTGATTATGAAGCAATTGGAATCGGGAGTATTTCACTGTCTTTGGGTTTGCAGTGTATAGCATACCTCCTTCTCCATTGTCATATTCCCAACTATGAACCCTGTAAAACAAAAATTTCCAGGTTATTTGTATGGAAATTCATAATTAACAGTACTTACTAGAGGTTAACATTTTTCTCTGGAGAAGATAAGCTTGGTGTTAAAGGTGTTAAAGAAGAGATTTTTATTCTTTAGGTATAGAAATGCTACAGGGAAAATATGTATAACTTTTGTGGCCAAAAATTTAGATAATATGAATAAGATTAACAAACAAGTAAATGAAAAAATGAATTCTCCTTATTTCAATCACCCACAGACAGCGTGAGACCTACCTACTATTAACTCGTGGGTGTGTGTTTCCAGTCTTTTTTTTTTTTTTTTTTTTTTACAAAAATGGGCTTATATTTTATCTAGTTTTTGTAGTTTTTGTCATTGGTTTTGATTTTATTTAAAAGTATTTTGAAAATGTTTTTCATATCTAATTGACATTCCACTTTTATAATTTTTAATGAGGGCTACCATCCTTTGATAATTTACTTAATGATTCCTCATTGCTGAAAATGACTGCATGTTTTACAGTGAACAAACCCTTGAGTGCCTCCATGGTTATTTCCTTAAGTTAAATTACTAGAAGTAGTGTACCAAATAATATGCTTGAGTTACTAAACTGACCTTCAGAAAAATTGCACCATTTCCACTCCTACAGCAGTGTATGGATGTGCCCGATTTCTTGTAAATTTATCATTCTTTTCAATAGTCTTAATATTTTTAGAGTATTTTGGGCTTACAGAAGAATTGAGAGGAGGGTAGAGATTTCCCACATGCTGTCCCCACACATGATGCTATTATTTTTAATCTGCCAATTTGGAGGTGAAAAAATCATATCTCTGCTGTTTTAATTTGATTGAAAGATGGCTGTCCAAATATTAGCAGTTCAAATAGTTTTAAAATATGTCTATTGGCCTTTTTCGTGTGTTTCTGTGTTTTGGGTTTTTTCTTTCACATTAACTATTTTTGCCCTCATGTTTTCATCAGAATTTTTTATACATTAGTTATACATATATATTTATTTTTTCTCCTAGTTATTTACCTTTCAGACTAATTTATGGTGTTTTGGGATATGTAAAAGATTTGACTTTCATGTATTCAAATGTATTATTTATTTTTCTTTATTTTTTTTATAACTTTGGGAGAACCTATTTTTAAAAGACTTCCCACCTTGTTTTATGTCTAATATTCAATTATTGGTTCTACAAGTTCCATAATTTCTTGGATTTTTTTTCTATTTATTTTTGATGTTACATATAAATATTTCATTTGTAATATAGGCAAAGGATCACTTTCATGGAAGTTAAACTGAACCTTTGGTAAGAATGGTTTGCTATACCTTTTCTTTTATATCAAAAAAGTTATATGTCATTAAAATATACTGCCTCTTGTCTAGATATGCAAATATTTCAGCTGGAAATCTGTGCAATGCTGGCTTTTCCAAGTCAGTTTAACAAAACTTTTGTGTTGGTGTAGATTTCTCATTTCTTATTTGTTGTTACATCTACCTTTTCCCAAGCAAGGCAATCATTCTTCTGATTATAATTGCTTACAAAATTCTACAAAAGGTTCAGGCTGATGGTTTTGATTTTGCTAATTTTTCCCACCATACACAGAACTTCTTAAAGGAAAGCATCTTATGAACAATATTTAGATCATTAGAAAATAGTGTAAAATAATAGTAGAGCTAACGTTCATTGTGTATTTGCTGTGTGCCCTACATGCCCTGAATGCTTTACATGGATAACCTCCTGTGAAGTAGCTATTTTGTAGATAAGGAGACTGAGCTTTCACAGATTGATATCCAAGCTCACAAAACTGCTAAGTACTGGAGCCAGAAGTGAAGCAAGGCAGTCTGATTTCAAAATCCATGCTTTTAATTACTACCTAATATAACTGCTACTTTATTTCACTCTGTTGTCTAATCTTTCAAAGTTTGCAGTTAACATTGGTTATAGACTAAACATCCTGTGCTTAAAGTAGATTGGGGAATAGGGGTCATTTTGTTCTTTATCTTCTTGATGAATTATATTCTTGCTATCAGGTAAAATTATTTGACCCAGACAGTACAACTGGTTAAATTGAGTAAAGAATGCTAATGTGAATAAAGAAGATTGATGAAGGCTTCAATGATCTAAGACGAAAATTTTGTTTTGTTTTGCTTTCTGAGCATAAGAAGATTTAATTATCATCCAGAGAGTGAAAATGATGCATAATATTGATCATAATTGAATTATACTTAAATTGCATCTACAACACAGGCAGATATTTACTCTCATATGAGCACTTGCTTTATCTTATCCAAAGTCTTACATCTACATGGATTATGGGTCTCCTTGATTAAAGCAGGTGCTGGTATCATGAAGAGAAACAGTCACTTGTCCAGAGGTGAGGATTCTTGGGTTCCCAGTTTCCTATATTTCAGAACACCTCTAAGTAACCATCACTTACATGTCCGATTACCCAGGGCCTTCCCTTGGCCCACAGACACTTCCGCAAGACAGTATGGGTCTTAGAAACTGCGTATCAGCTTAAGCAATTTAGCACTTCTGTGTCTGCCTAAAGAAAAGTAGCATACTCTAAACTGAGAAAGTAGATGATATTGATGAAGGGTAGTAAAAGTGTGGTCTGGAGCAACAAAAAAGTATTCATGTAATGTGCATTCACAGAATAATAACAATAGTTTCCTGAAGCAGAGGCCTTTATGAAATTGATACACCATCTATCCCTAGAGAATGTCATTGCTCCATCATTTTAAATGGTTTTAATTTGCATCTTAAAAAATGAAATTTGTGCCTGGTGCCGGTGGCTCACGCCTGTAATCCCAGCACTTTGGGAGGCCGAGGTAGGCGGATCACGAGGTCAAGAGATTGAGACCATCCTGGCCAATATTGTGAAACCCCGTCTCTGTTAAAAATACAAAAATTAGCTGGGCGTGGTGGTGCGCAACTGTGGTACGAGCTACTGGGGAGGCTGAGGCAGGAGAATCGCCTGAACCCAGGAGGCGGAGGTTGCAGTGAGCCAAGATCGCGCCACTGCACTCCAGCCTGGGTGACAGTGCAAGACTCTGTCTCAAAAAAAAAAAAAAAAAAAAAAAAATTGATGTTTACCTAAGATAACATAATTTTATTTATTTATTTATATGTTTATTTTTGAGATAAGGTCTTGCTTTTTTCACCCAGGCTGGAGTGCCATGGTGCCATCTGGGCTCACTGCAACCTTCGCCTGCTGGGCTCAAGTGATCCTCCCACCTCACACTCCCAGGTAGCTGGGACTACAAGTGCGTGTGACCAAGCCTGGCTAATTTTTGTGGTTTTTTTTTTTTTTTTTAGATGGGGTTTCTCCATGTTGCCCAGGCTTGTCTCAAACTCCTGGTCTCAAGTGACCCTCCTGCCTTGGCCTCCCAAAGTGCTGGGATTACAGGCACAGGCCACCATACTCGGCCAGATAACATAATTTTAATTAACATGGCTCACTTGTAAGTGTTAAACAAAAATTATGAGAGGCTGTTGTTTTGAACTGAGCTCTTGCACTAGGCACAAACAGACCAGACCAAACCAAAACGGAGTCAGTCGTGCTAAATGCCACATAATCAAACTGAAACATTAAAGAAGCAGATAGATACTAACCAGGCTAGTTTTTCCTGCAAACAGGGGATTTCAGTCTACTTGAGCCAGCATAACACGAAGTTCCTTCTGCTTTTAACCCTTACAGAGAAAGTAACCTGAAGTAACTTGAGGTTAACTAGTCAACTTTTTTCCTATTGTTCTGTTTCCTTGCTCCTACCTTATACAACCTGCTATTACGGTTGCCCAGTGGGAGCTCTCATTCTATTTTGTATAATGGAGGATGCCCCGATTAATGAATCATGAATTAAAGCCAATTAAATCTATAACTAAATTTGTCATAGTATTGTCTTTTGACATCAGCAACTGGTCCCATAATCAGGGAGGGGAAATAGCTATTTGTCAGGAACTGCAGCTGAGTGCCGTTCTATGTCAGGCCTGTTTTTTGGTTGATTTATTATACAAAATTAAAAATAGAAATTGAACTTATGAAAAGTTTCTATTAAGCTAACACTTTGACAAGTGGCACTTTAAATCTATATAACTTTTAATAATAATACAATTATGAGTCACTTAATGATGGGGATATGTTCTGAGAAACACATCATTAGGCAATTTTGTCATTGTGTGGACATGACAGAGTGGATTTACACAAACCTAGTGGTATAGCCTACTGTACACCTCGGCTATGTGGTATAGCCTGTTGCTCCTAGGGTACAAACCTGTACAGCATGTTACTGTACTCAATATTCTAGGCAATTGTAACACAGTGGTAGGTATTTGTGTATCTAAACATAGAAAAGCTAATTTGTTGTGCTGTGACATTACAAAGGCTACATCACTAAGCAATAAGAATTTTTCAGCTCCATTATAATCATGTGGGACCAACATCATAAATGCAGTCTGTCATTGACCAAAGTGTCATTATGTGGTGCATGACAGTAATCATATTACTAAAGGAAGTCTCTTAGTAGTGAACTGTAGAAGTAAAGTTTTGTTATCTACTGAAAAAATGATAATAGGGCAAAGTTTGTTTACAGGCAATACATTATTTTGCTATGCATGAAGAAAACATGCATTAAATGGTTAAGTGATAATGACAACATTCATTTGGCTCTCATGTCGCCAACCCATTGTTCTATAGCTGTCTAACCCGTCATTCCAATTCCAGACACGTTCGTTCCACTTCAGTTTCCTAACCCTTCACTCAGTTAGTGAATTCATCTTCAACTTGTGCACAAATTCCAGTCTTTGAGTGTGCAAAGACCAAATTTCTACTCTTGGTAAACAATTTCTCTTGCTACTCTTATGTGATTAATTTTGTGCTGTGGACATACCCTTTAGGGGTTGCCAGGGATCATATGACAGCTGATCCCCTCTCTCACTTTTCCATATAAGTGCCTCTAGTAAGTAAGAAGATCACTTTGTTAGTCCAGCTAGGCCTTGTTTTACAAATACCCATGTCTGCTACTCCATTACTCTTTATTTTACTACTATGTTATTGAAAATAATTCTTCAAAGGCTCTTCAGAAGGGCAGCTGATTTTCAGAGCTGGTTGCAGAAGGTTTACTTTAGCTTTCCCAGGGGACAAATGAGTTGTGCATGCATTGTCTCTGCGTGATCTCTTGGTATGAAGCCTTTGGACCCTGACATATTGGCTGCACGTGGGCTGCACACCAGTAGTGTGCACTTAAGCACATAAGTCAAAAGAGAACCACAGTCCCTATTCATTTCTGGCACTTTGGTTCTGCATCATTATGCCCTCTTCCAGTGAAAAATAATGGAATGAGTTTCCCAAAGTTTTTACTATTCCTAGGTTTTTAAAAAAAACCAGTATATTTTGATAAGAGAATTACATTTATCATCTACTTTGTTCTAAAGAAAGCTGAGTCCTTAAAAGCTGAGTGTCTTTGGTGTTCTGACAGACAAAGTGGAATGAATTGTTACTGCATCCTAGAATCATTTATTTGTTGGTAGCGAGATAATATGTCAGTTTACTTTCATTGAAAGAGTTAGCATTTGAGGAATTTCTGAAATTTTAACTCATTACTTTGAATATTGAAGTAACTCATTTTGTTACATGTGCTTGAACTTTTCAGTGTATTGCAACATTATTCACAGTGAACACAGTTTATTTAGGATGATGTTTTACTACATTAGCAACTAATGGTGGTTGGTTATATGGGAGTAGAATAAAGTGAATTGTATTCTTTGAAAAGTTGTAACAATTAGAGAAGGGAGAAATGTAGACCAATTATTCAAATGCATGATTAGTATATATTTAAGCTGATTTGTTCTTGTCTAATCATTAGAAGGCTTTGCTTTACTTTTTGTAGTTTTGGAAGAATCTGTTTTCAAATACAGTCTTTGTAACTCATCAGATGACTTAAAGATAGACTTATTTTGACTTTTGGGGAGAACATTTGCAAACTAATCATCAACAGTCTACATTTCCACTGATTGTCTGAAATTCTAAAGTTTTCAGACATGTGGAATGAAGTGTATTGCCAAAATGTAGTATCTTAATGCTGTGTGATTTAAATGATTTGATTAAGTTGATAGTCGGCTACCAAACATGAGAACCTTATGTCAAGGACTAGGTATGAATGTGAATTAAGCTAAGTCCGAAAGAAAGTTGTAGTTACAAGAAGGGGGTAGATGATTCCTAAGTTAGCAAATATAAAACCACACATTCTCTTTGAGGAATCATTTTTAATTTTTTTTAAAGAAAGTTAAAAAGTATTACGGTACACAGTGAACTTGAATGTTCAAGAAGATTACAGTGATATATTTAATGATTCTCTTCTGATGGGGCTAAGTGTCTGCCAAGCAAATGTAATGGAAAGGAGGAAAATTAAATTCAAGGGTTTGCCTTGTGAAACCTTAGTTCTTCTGGCAGGATCTGAATGAATATTTGTTTGACTAGTCAAGCCTAAATACTATCTTTTATCCATCATGTGCATGTGGTTTGAATGGGTTTCCTTTTGTATTTTTATGCAACTGACAATGGAGAAAGGAAGAACCAACTCTCTTTCACTAGAAGGGTATTTCATATATGTAGAAAGGTTTTACAAAATCTTGGAAGACAAACTTATCATTTATTCACTCATTCATTTATTGTTTCCTTCATTCAGTACATATTTATTGAAGCTCTATTGTTTTTTAGATACTGTGCTGTATTTGACTAGTCATATAATATTAATAAACAGGGCCTGTGAAATTACAATGTCTTTGATTTGGTATGGATATTTTCCAACTAAAGTTCTAAATGGTTAAAAACTTTTTTTTTGCAGTGAGAAATACTAAGTTGCTATAAATTTAGAAAAAGGAAAAGGCTTTTGATGATAAATTTGAAGTTAACAAAATGTTGTCATCCAAATTGCATTAAGAATTAGCGTAAAACATGCTTTTAAAAATGTTAATTTCATGTTTGGCCTCATATATTATTTTACAGGATTGCCATTAGTTCTGAAAATTTTTCTGAGTCTTTGAACTACAGTATTTTACTTTAAAACCCACATTTTGGCTGTGTGTATCTTTTTTTTTCTTTTAAGAGATAGGGTCTTGCTTTGTCACCTGGGCTGGAATGCAGTGGTGTGATTATAGCTCATTGCAGCCAGCCTCAGACTCCTGGGCTCAGGCAATCCTCTCACCTCAGCCTCCCAGGTAGCTGGGACTACAGAGGCGCACCACCACAGTTAACTAATTTAAAAAAGGTTTGTTTTTTTTTTTTTTCATAGAGATGGAGTCTTGCTGTATTGCCCAGGCTGGTCTCAAACTCCTGGCCTCAAGTGACCCTTTCACTTTGGCCTCCCAAAGTACTGAGATTATAGGCATGAGCCCCTGCATCCAGCCTGTATGCATTTTTTAAGAGGAAGGATTAAATTAGTTGAGACGTCAAATGATTTTTAGTTGCAATCTACAAAAGGGTTAGGAACTTCATCTTAGACTAAATAGGGGGGCAAAGATAATGTGATTTTTAGTTTTAGTTGGTATTTTCCAAAGCCTTATTAAAGTCATGTCTGATAGTTCCCTTTTATCATTTGAACTGCACATGTGCTTGGAAGATCTCCGGGTTTAAGACTTCTTGTTTTGTTCTGGCCTGGAGTAGGAAATCTGACCAGTGTTCAGTATAACCTTTCCCAGTGAGGATAAAAAAAAAAGTGACTGTAATTTTACTTGATTTTGTAAAACAGTTGGCAGAGGTAAATTTTTTTCTGGCAATAGTATATTTAACCTTCAATCTTCACAATCTCCTATGAATATAGGTTATTTTTACCCCAATTCTATAGGAAAGGAGACTGAGGTTCACACAGATTGAGTGAGTTACTTGAGGTCCAAGACTCAAGCTGGATCTTCTCATGCCAAGTTGCATGCTCTTTTTCACTCCATTATAGCAAACTCTAAGAAATCTTAGGAAGTAAGGTAAATATGCTTATAGGGAGCACTGGACAATGTCTTGTAGAAAATCACTTTTCTAAATTGACAGTAAGAATGACAAGTTTAAGCACTTTTGTCAAATCCATAATTTAGTACAAGTACCTTAGAATTCAAGATAACTTCTAAGAGAGTAAGAAGGTAAGGGAGTGGACCTTGAGGGTTGCCCCAGAGGAAGTTTATTCTTTGCGGAAAGTGATGGCTGTGTGTGATGTGGGTGGCGTGGTGTGTGCACGCATGTGTGCATCTCGCTGTGTCACCCAGGCTGGAATGCAGTGGCATGACCATAGCTCACTGCAGCCAGCCTCAGACTCCTGGGCTCAAGCAATCGTCTCACCTCAGCCTCCCAGGTAGCTGGGACTACCTGAGACTGCGCACCACTACACCCAGCTATTTTTTTTAAAAAGAACTTTTGTAGAGACAGAGTATTGCTGTATTGCCCAGGCTGGTCTTGAATTCCTGGCCTTATGCAGTCCTTTGACCTCAGACTCCCAAAGTGCTGAGATTACAGATTACTTAACTTCTTTTTAGGCTTTGTGCCTCTGTCTCAGATCTCCCTGTGGACTTGTGGTAGTGGCCCTTGTCTTACGGTCACTTTCCCTGGGTCGCAGATAGCTTTCTTTATTGCATTAGGGTGCTATAAATTTCTCATGATCCCAAGCTGAGTTTTAACCAGTCACCTCAAGGTGAAAAGCTCAGTATCACGTTACTGTTTCCTTGGGCTGTCATCCATTGCTCCTGACCAACATGTCATAAATGTTTTAAGAGTCTGCGTCTCTCGGCTTTGGGCTTGCTGCTAATCTGAGGCATACAGCACTGGCTCACATCTCAATGAATCTTGGAAAACTCACTCCTGCACTTGTGTGTTTATGCAGAGCAGCCAGACCCTTCAAAATAAGTGGTGATGTGTCCTGGCCTATTTCGGATTAAAATGGATTCCCTCTGAGTCTGGTGTTAAGGATTGCAGTATTGTACAGGGCTTTTTTTTTTTTCCCCCACCTAAAGAGTTATTAGTCAGATATCTGAGCCACTATTTTACTAGTAAGCAGAAAGGGAAGAACTGTCTTGGAAATGCTTTAGCTGACTTCTAAAAGAACTCTCAGGAAGTGATATATGCTCTTGAGAACTCTATTGCCGTGCATGGTGAACTATGTGTTAGGTGTTGTGGGTTTGTATAAAAGTATAGGCTAGATAGACAGACACGCACACACACACAGAGACGATTTGGATGAAAAAAGCGGTTTAAACAACAACATAGGACATCTCAGAAAGAATTGCATGATAATTGAGAATTAAATTGTATAGACAATTGCTGTCGTGGTTTTGAGTGTAAAGGAAATACTTTGGACTGAGAAAGACTTGGTAAAATGAGTTTGAGTTGCATCTGAAATAGTAATGGGACTTAGAGAGACAAAAAGGGGAGAAGAGGGTATTCGTGAGCACAAACACAGAGAGAAAAAGCAAACACCTTTTGGAGGTGTAGAGAGAGACCAGTCTAACTGTAGTTAAGGAGTTACAGAAGGAGAATCAAAGCAAACAAGTTAGAAATGAAGGTTGTAGTCAGAGTATTGAAGGCTTTGGATTTCAGTCTGTTGACTAGTCTTTATTCTGAAGCATTTCAAAAACTGCTTCCTTGAACTGCCTTTTCAGCCACTTATATGATTCTTTTTCTTCCAGGAGATGTTGCCAAATTTGTGTTTTGCCCTTCACAGTTGGGGAGAAAAGAAGGAAGCCAGGAAATTTAATGTCTATTCCTGTATATAAATATATAAGCTGTCCTGAGGAAAGGTCTTCCCTTAGAACATTTCATTTGAAAATTTTCCCTTTGTTCAACCCAGGCTATAAATGTTAGCAACTTTGATTTGACTTTGATGATACACACTCATCCCTTGAAGATGTCAATCACTAAAGCTGAGTCCAAAAGACTGTTTCCCAAGTAGTTACATCACATCATGCTGCTCACTATAGTTCTCAATGATGTTAATTCAGAAAATAAACTTTCAAATGGAATTTTAAACTGATAATATTCCACTTGGCATTCTGGCCAAGAAGGAAGTGGGTGAAACTAAGTAGTAAAGAAGGTTTTTGCTTTTTTAAAAAATAGCACTCATTTACAAGTATATTGTCTTTAATAAGACATTTAGACATAACATAACTACATTTCAGCACTTGCAAGCAGTATGTTTAGTTCTAGTTGCTGTAAGTTCTAAAACTGTATATTTTAATTTTAAATTCTGAAAGCACTTTCGTAGTTTCCTAACAGCCTCTTGACTTTTTGATAAATGCAATAGAATGACTGATGACAGATACTCTCCTCTATGTTTAATTAAGATGAAAAGTCATTTACCAAAGTGAAAAAATTTTTATGTGAAGGCAAAAGGTAGAAGAAAAATAAAGGAAACCTACTAACAAGGAGATCATAGGGGACAAAAATTCAGATTAAACATTCATGAATAAATTAGCAAAGGTTTGCTAAAGTAGGAATTACGTAAAACTGTCAGTTCCGTATGGTTTTTATAGGTCAAATGTACTACTTTAAACTTAAATTCTGTGTAGAGAAAAAGTAATTTTGCTTAAGAAATAACTTTATTCTGAAATAGAAACATCTTACACGTTTCTATTACATGTATTATGTTTCTATTACATTTTACATGTTTATATTATATATGGACTATATTCTTAACTAGAAATGTTTTACATTTATATATACTGAATTTGGTAAACTCAAACTTCATGCAGAATTTATAGTACTTCATATTTATGTCACTTTAATTGAATTTTTGAAAAAAAAAACCCTATGTAGCAATTATACTTCTAAAATATAGCTGGGCGTGGTGGCTCACACCTGTAATCCCAGCACTTTTGGAAACCGAGTCAGGCAGATTGCTTGAATGCAGAGTTTGAGACCAATCTGGGCAGCATGGCAAAACCCCATCTCAACTACAAATATAAAAATTAGCCAGGCATGGTGGTGCATGCCTATAGTCCCAGCTATTTGGGAGGTTTAACTGGGAGAATCACTTGAGTTCAGGAGGCAGAGGTTTCAGTGAGCCAAGATCATGCCATTGCACTCCAGCCAGGGTGACAGAGCAAGACCTTGTCTCAAAAAAAAAATATTTTTAAAAAATATACTCAAGTGAAATAATAGATGTAACTGTCCTATATGCCTCAAGTAGATCTGATCTCATAATTTGTAATCATTCAAACAGGAACTGAAATGATGTTGACCTTTGTGTTATGGGAAAAACAGAGTAAATAAAATGAGTACAGGTTTTATATAAGAAGTTACTGTCAAGCACTTTTTAATTCTCCACCTAGCAGAAGAGAAGCTATTATTTATTAAATACAGGAGCTGCTATATGCCTTCTTCATGTCCTATGAGGTGGGCATTCTAGTAAAGGAATGAAAGATGAGAGATTGAACTGACCTGCCCAAAATGGATTAATGTAATTTCATTGGAAATAACCTGATCATTTTGCCAGGATGATTAAATGGTCCTTTCTCTGTAAGGTTATGAGGTTATGTCTCTATTTTGATTGTTCTGTGTCATTTTTTCCCACAATGTGATGGCTTTTCCACTTCATGTCTTCTTTTGTTTAATATTTCCTTGAACTACTCTTTCCAAATGTCCCACTGTGCTTGTCCAGCCCTCCTCTTCAGGTGCTGGTCATGGGCAGGCGAAGCTCCTTTTTCATTTATCTCTGAAAATTTTTTTAGTAAAGAGTGAACAAGTCAGGCAAAGATGCCATTTATCTTTCTGCTTCTTTCTCTTTGCTGTACGTGGTTGATTTCTAAGAGAAGAGGGTACCACAGTATTAAAACTGGAATTCTCCCAGAGGAAACTGCTTGGAAGAGTTCTCTATAATGACTGTCTTCATTCTCCTACTCAGTTGGGTTCTATCCCCGTCATTCATTCTCTTGTCCAAATCACCAGTAACCTCATGTTGCCAACTTCAATGGTTACATGTGGCCCCACAGAGAAGAGTATGTCTTCTATTCGAATGTAAATCCCCTGAAAGCAGGGAAACTGTCTCACTTACTACTATAAATTCAGTGCCTGGAACATTACCCGGTTCTTAACAAATATTGCTAATTGATCGTTATCATTCATTCATTCATCAGTTTTGAATGTCTACTTCATAGGCACTGTGTTAAGCTTCATGGGTGCAAGTTGAATGGGATAAGTTCCTGTTTCTAGACATTTATAGATTCATGGTGGAGGCAGACACATCAACCATTTTAGTACAGCATTACTCATAAATTATAATGTCACCCCATAAATTTATACAATTATAAATTGTCAATTTACAATTAAAATTACTTATTTGAAAACAAAACAAAAGATCTCAGAACCACTGATTTAGCCTCAGTTCAGTTTTGCCACAGGTGGCATCGGAACCTTAAACCATGCCCCATACCTGCTCCTCACTGTGGAGCCATAATTACTCTAATTTTTCACAGATTCAGACTCATAAAGCTGAGGAAATTAAAGATGTTTTTGACACTCAACACAGCCTCTAAACTGTATCAACTTTCTCAAGTACTAGACAAGATGGATAAAATTAAAACTTACAAAGCATCTGTCAATAAGAGCAGCATAAAATATGCCTTTCTATGTGTGTTGATTAATTTTGAAGTCTTATTTCAGGTTTTAATATATATATTAAATATATATATTTAAAAATTTATTTTCAATAAAAAAGGAAACTTAGAGTCCATTCATTACCACAGAAGCTTCAGAGTATTAAATAACTCCTGTATTAACTTTTTGGATGCCAGTCAAGTTGTGTGTTGTTTCTAAAATATAATGATATGAATAGTATATAGAATGAGGTTTAAATAATAATCACAGAACAGTGTATATCTCAGTCCACTGCAGCTATTTGACCCAATTTCTAACTATTATGGGAATTCTAATTATTCAAGAAAAAATACAGGTGAGATTTTATATGCAAAAAGCAATAAATTTTTGAAGAATATATTTCCTAATGTAAGTATTTGAATGTCTATATTTAATAACAGAGCTTATTAAAATAAAGGAAGCAAAGTAAAAGTAATATGACTTTCACAGTGTATAGTAAACAGATCAGTCAGTAGTATATTAAATGTTTCTAATAAACCTGAAGTGTGGTTCAGTAGAGTAGAGGACCACTGGATATGAAACAAGGATCATCAATATATTTCTTGATGTGTGCATGTAAGTTTAGAAAGGGCACTTCTATTTTCAGGCAAGAGTGGTCCATGGATCACTTCAGAGAAGGCACCTGGATTTCAAGGCATGAGTTAGGCAGTGGCATTTCTATGTCTGGTGTCATTTAGGTGTGGTGCAGTCGGGGTGGGTAGTGCAGTTAAATTTCTGTGTTTTAGGTGCAGACCCCTTTATGGCTTTGTTCAGTCAAAAAGTTTTATGTAATCTTAAGGTTTCTTATATGCTGCTTCCCTCAAAGAGAGTTTTTTGGTTTTGATTTTTTTTTTTTCACGCTAAAAGAAACAGTAATGCCACAGCATGGAAGCTAACGGTCACATTGTTGAGGGCTGGGGTCCAGCCATGGCTCTTGGATTACTTGAATGTTGCTTCTCTCCTAGCTTCTTGGAACATTTTGCCATTTTGCCCACACACTGGGTGGTTGATAGGCAGGTCCATATTCATCCCTTTGTACTCATACTTGCATTCTGAGTAGGAGGGATCCCACACAGACTAGGTGACAGCAAGTGTCCCATTGTTCACTGTCTGTTGACCCTTTTCTTGTCTCCCTTAACTTCCACTGGGCCACTTTGGAAAGAGACAGCACTCCATGTCAGCAGTCCTATCAATGAACTTATTTGCGGTATTTTGATAATGCTATGGGCACTAGCATGTGATGTTCAACTAACTCCTGTAAAGGTGTGTAAGGGGAGCCCGCTGCATTGCAGAACAGCTTTCCTAGGCCCCTCTGAGTAGAAACAGACTCTTCCAAGAAGACTTAGCCAGAGTTTTAATTGAATAGCCAGGCGTGGGTGATGGATAATTATTAATAGTCAAAGAGCAATTCCCAGCAGTCAAGCATAAAACAGGGCATAACACTGATTTCTTATTTAGATGCATTAAGAGTCCTACTTACTTACTATAATGACAGAATCAGGAAGGCTGATTAGAGAATAGACTACAGAGCTTTTCTATTTATTTTTGAATATTTTAAATGTCATATGGTTCAAATCCTACTATAAAGATCTCATCACAAAACATATCTCAAAGCAAAAATAGAAGATGATAAATTATCTGGAAAATAATCCTTTAAGGGAGGATTTTCCCCACTGTTCTTCCAACTTCATCATCATTACTAGACAAATTGGCATCTCTTCCTTCAATTTATGGATGTTGAGAGTAAAACATGCACCATATGTTTCAATTTACCAAGTAAGATTCCTTTTCTTTGTTGGTACCAGAATGTTTTTGAGCTAAACACTCAGCATCCTTTGGCTAGTGTGTTAATTGTGCATTATTCATAGTGAAAGGTTCAAATTTGTTATGCTGCAACTGTTCAGCCCTTGACAAATGACTCTGATAGGTGACACTCATTTTTAAGTAAATAAAGAACAGCAGGAACTGAATTTCTTCTAAAAAAATGTGTAGTACTGGGAGCTTCTTTGGCAAGTTACTATTTGCCCTCTTACTTTATGTCTAAAAAGTCATATGCTTTCCAACAGAGCTAATAATCTTTCAGGGGAAGTGTCCTCCTGGGGCTTCCTTGGTAGCCTCCACTCCCATTCCTCCTTTGGCTGGTTGTACTCTTTGGATTTAGTAAACTTTATAGTAACTTCTACCTCATCCTTATAAAATATACTGGATGTTATTTTCAGGGTAAACGATTCTTATAGGCTATCATTTATTCTTTTAACAAATATTTATTGAGCACTTTTATGGGCTAGGCAGTATTCTTGGTGCTAGCAGTGTAAAGATAACATCTTCACTTGGAGTATGCACAAAGATTTAGTATGTCAGTTGTGCTGAGATGCCAAATCCCCAAAGGGAGGAGAAGGAAATAGGTTGGAAAGGTGGTAGATATGGTGGATATTGCAGGGAACACTGAATGCTAGACAAAAGTTTTTGCATTCTATCCCTTGATGGCTTTTTGTGCAATGGAAATAAATAACCAGATATGTCCTTAAGGAAGCTTACTTAACATAAGAGCAGTATGTTTAATGCATTGGAGAGGGGAAAGACTAGAAACTAGTTCACTTAGAACTTTATAGTTGTCCAGGTGAATGAAATTGACCTAAATTGAGATGGAGTAAGTGGAATCAGAAGGAAGAATGAGTGCAAGATATATCGCAGAATAGACAAGAGAGAAAGGGAGTAAACTTTTAAATGAAATCAGAACCTGAGAGACAAGGAATATGCTGTACTTCATCTGAAGGGAACGTGCATTCTGTTTCAAAATGTTGAATTTGCAGAGTCTGAAGGTTCTGTTCACATAGAAGACAATTAGAAATGCAGGCTGGCCTCTTGTATGGGGCTCAGCGGACTCTTTAGATGCAGGACTCAGTCCGGTAATGGTGATGGAGCCCCAACTGCAATGGATGAGAGAGTAGATAGAGAAGACAGTGGCACAAAACCTTGGAGAACAGGCACACCAATGTCACAGAGTGCATGAGAACCAGGATCATTTGGTGTCACAGAAACCAAAAGGAGGAGAAGTGCCAAATTCTGCTGTGACATCTGGACATGGAGACTGAAAAAAGAAAAAGGTTATTGAATTTGAAAAGTTATTGGTGACTTTTGAGAGGGCTCTGTTGGAATTGTAGGGATAAAAATTAAAATGCAAGAAAGAATAAGGCATTTATTAAAATGTAACTTAGGTTGCCATTTGAAAAAACAAAAACAAAGGAGCACTAGACAGTATATTGCAGAAAACAACATAAAATAAAATGCCACAACCTGAAAACTAACCAAGTAGCTCTCAGATGTGAAAACTACTGATTTATACAAAATGAGAGATTGATTTTGCATTCTAAATGAATCATGCTGGTCCCACAGAATACAATGGAATATGGGCTTAAACATAGGGCATAAAAACCTGATGTGTGGTTCTTGCTATAGCATTGCTTGTATAATAACATACAAGAATAAATTCTCAGGGAATTCAATGTAATATAAAAAGTAGTTTAGGCTCCCCTGTAGTGTTAGAGAGATTAAGTATGTGATGTGAAAATAAACGTGCTTCAGTCATCTGGGTTACCAACAATGATCCTATCTTGTGAATTTGCAGTGAAAAGTGTGTTCTTTCTATATGTTGCTGATTTTTTTCATTTTGAGAGCTAACTTATAAGCAGCTTCCTTCATTACAGTTTTAGTTTTTAAACTTCAACACTGTGAGAATAGTATTAATACTGCGGCCTTAATTAAGGCAAGGCATACCTATAATTTATTCATTTTTGTCTTTCAACACGTTAGTTAGGGAAGTCCCTTTCAAATTCTGTACGGTCTACCGAGAAATCCAAGGCAATATGTGTCCTTTGCCCTCAAGGAACTTCCAGTCCCACAGTCAAAACAGATGGGACAAATTAATACAGTCATCTGTTTTATTCTCTAAGACAGATGTGCATGATTGGAAGGGGACTTAAAATGAGGAAGCTCTAAGTTCTGCTTCAGGACAAGGTCCTCAGGAAAAAGCTTTGTAGAGTTTGTGACACAAAATGAGTCTTGTGTAGTGGATTATTCTTTTTTCTTAAAACAAAACAAAATGCCACATGTAGTCTTTTTCTTTTAATTTAAGTTGTTTTTCTATTTTATGATAGATAAAAATGCAGGATAGAGAGAGGTGAAAATATGAAAGGCAAACTGACATGAAAAACTAGGGAGATAAAAGCTACTCCTTTTTTGTTCTCTTACTTTATATCTTTCTTTGTGGAAGATTGTTACAGAAACCTGCCTACTCTCTGTAGTTTTGTATGTATAAAATATTTTATTTAGTGTAAAAGTTATTGGTGTTTATGTATTTTGGTCATACTAAATAGCAGTTAAAGAAGAAATAAAGCAGTCTGGAATGTATGGAGTAATAAAATTGTTATGCTTCCCTTTAGAAATTTTTTTCATTTTTTAGGCTTTCCTTTTTTAGCCTTTCACAATATCATTTTTTGATATTTAGAAACAACAACTAAACAAACTAATTTACATCAGTAAATCACATTGATCACTATTATGGAGTTAAAAATATCAGACATTTTTAAACCAGACTTAGGCAAATACTTAGATTTGTTTCTCAGAAGGTCCTGAAATAGATGAATGCTTCTTTGTTTGGAAGTCCTATTAAATTTTCATTACAATATCAGATTTTTAAAGCTGCTTGTGCCCTTTACAAAGTTTTATTTTAGAAATGGCTGTATCAAACTTACTTTATATGCTACAGTTTTCATAAATGTCCTTCTCTCATCATATTATATTTCTCATCTAATAATATTTAATGAGATTCTTTTTAGGAAAAAGGAGCATTATTTTGTTCAAAATATCAGTTTCTATTAACTATTGGGTATTAGGCTTAGTACCTGGGTGATGAAATAATCTGTACAACAAACCCCCATGCCAGTAGTTTACCTATATAACAAACCTGCAAATGTAACCATGAACCTAAAATAAAAGTTTTTTAAAAAAGAGAAAAAGGTGAAAAGGCAACCCACAGAATAGGGGAAGATATTTGCAAATCATATATCCCGCAAGGCATGCGTATCTAGAATATAAAAAGAACTCTTACAACTCAGAAATAAAAAGACAAACCAATTTTAAAATGGTCAAAAGATCTGAATAGACATTTCTCTACAGAAGATAAACAAATGGCCAATAAGCATTTAAAAAGATGCTCAGTTTCATTAGTAATCAGGAAAATGCACATGAAAACCCCAATGGAATACTACCTCACATGCATGAGGACGGCTGTAATAAAAAAGCCAGATCGTAACAAATGTTGGTGAGGATATGGAACCCTCATACATGCTGATGGGACTGTAAATGGTACAGCCTCTTTGGAAAACAGTCTGGCAGCCTCTCAAATAATTAAAGATCAAGTTTACCAAATGACCAGTAATTCCACTTTAGTCTATACCTAAGAGAAATGAAAACATATGTCTATGCAAAAACTTGTACAGAAATGTTCATAGCAGCATTATTTTTAACAGCTAACAAGTATAAACATCTCAAATGTCCATCAGCTGACGAATGGATGAAGAAAATTTGTATTTGCATACAATGGAATAGTACTCAGCTATGAAATTGAATGTAGTACTGATACAGGCTACAACGTGGATGAATCTTGAAATGTTATGCTAGTCATAAAAGACCACATAGTATATGATTCTATTTATATGAAATGTACAGAAAAGACATTTGGAAAAGAACTTGTCAATTTTTGCAGTAGAACACCTTTGGGTAAGGGTATCACAGACTTACGGAGTCCTACAGGTGATTTATCCCTTGCTTATTATGGAATTTAATATTTTTTTCTATTAGGATTAACTCTCTTAGGTAAATATTATATTACTGTATTTATTATTATTATATTTTTAAAATCCATAGAGAAACAGTTTAGTATAACGGTTAAGACCAAAGACTCTAGAGCCAGACTTCCTAACTCTACTACTTAATAATTAGTTAAGAAATTATTTAACTTCACTATGCCTCAGTTTTCTTATCTATAAAATGAGAATAACAGTAGTACCTATCATATAAATTGAGGTAAGGATTACAAGAGTGATTAATATCTATAATAGCACAGTACCTGGCACATGGCTTATACTACGTGTTGTTAATGGTGGTGTGGTGGGGGTAATGATAACGACAGCTCAATTTGGTGATGACAGTTTGCAAACAGAAGTTGGCACAGCCCAATTCCTTGAGTAAAGCACTCAACTGATATTAGTATAAACACCTCTATACTGACTGGAAAGAAAGCCATTGACCCACTTCCTGTTTCCATTACTTTTGTAATCTGAGTTTAAATTACGTATCAATGGTTGCTATTCCATATTGCCCCTGTAGTCTCTAATTATTTCAGTAGATATGATGAAATTCTCAAAACAGCACCAGTTTTAACTCACTTCAACTCTTAGAAATGTAAATAAATAAGACTTTTCAGGAAGACTGGAAGCCTGTGACACAAAAATGTGCTTATCAGCTCCAGAATGCTGGAAAACTACTCTAAATGGATAGATTTTTTTTTCTTAAGTTTTGCAGTGAAGAGATTCAATTTTCTCAGCTGCTGCCTCCTATAAGCCAGAATTAGCTCCTTTTATTGTGTGCACTTTTTAGCTATCTGAGCTTGAATTTATTCTAGCTCTTATTATAGGTGTTTTTATATCTCTCTGTACATACTGAAATCCTCACATGGATAAGGGCGATGTGTTATTTTTCAGCTGTTCATCTCAGGACCTAGCACAGTACCTAGCCCATAAAATGACAACATTTTTTGTTGTTGAATAAACGAATGTATGAGTCAATTCAGAAGGATTGCTCAAATGGCTATAAAAAATTTTCAGTTAATACTAAACACTATGCTACACAGTTAAAGTGGATTGATTAATGGTAAATAGTGTAGAATATTCTTCAATAGAACAATGAGAGCATTCAGCTGTCCAGCTGGAAATCTGTCTGGACACTGAAAACAAATGGAAATCTTGGGGAGAAAAAAAATTCACCTGAAAGATTGGTGAAGCTTTACTTTAGTTCAGTCTGAATCTTGGGATTATTATTAAACTGTATTTCAGAATGATCTGTCTTATTTAACACCATTCTTTCACTCCCCTTCTGAAAAAGCACAGTAACCTAGATCATCAATCTGTTTCCAGAAGCATCAGCAGAAATTGTAAGATTCTTCTGACCACAAGACTCTGTAGGCTTGCCAGTGAAAACATGGATTTTTTTCCTTGCCTTTTGCACTTGGCATTCCATGTAGTAAGCAGAAACAAATATTAGGATTCAAAGGCTCTGTAGGCTACTCTTTCCCCAGAACTCACATTCAGAAATGCATCTTTGGAAGCCAGTGTGCTGTAGCTGCTAATCATACCAGGGAGGTGTTCAGGATTACAAGGGCAAGTAGGAAGTCTGCCCATGCTGCGGATTTGCAGGCACTTCACAGTGTTGCTACTTCTGTCACAACACAGTCCATGCTAGATTTCTGCCTTGCAATTCATCTAGTTTTTCCCCTATGGATTTTAACATTTCACCTAGAAATAACTTTCCTGCATATTATAAGCCCTATTTAAACATTTGGATGGGCTTTTGTGTAAATAGTGTCTTTTTTTCTAGATTCCATTTTAATAAATGTGTATTCTTAATCTGATGCCAGAAAGAGCTGTGAAAAGCAGCTTTATGGTAAATATTGTTTAAACATGCTTTTCTAAACTTTTATTTTTTGAGAAAAGCCTGCATGACAGTTTTGGTGATGCAAATGCTATATGTCATTTATTTTATTTAGTTTAAAGAAAAATGCAGACTTGAGAGTATCTGGCGATTTATGATAGATAACCTCAAAAATTATATAAAGTACTGCTGAAATTCACGTGGTTAACTTAATTACACTGTGGTAAATACTCAGAGGGAGCATCATAAGGATCGGAGGCTACTTTTAAATAGAACCAAGATCCCTGACTCTTATTTAAAAAGCAAAGCAAAACAAAAACCTTCAACACATTCTAGGAAATGAGTTATGGGTGATGTTATTCCAGTGTTGTTTTGAGTTTAGGAAGTTAAAGGAAAATTAGCAGAAAATTAGAGTTTAATAGAGAAACCCAGGCACTGCAAAAATCTTCTTAAAGGACAAACAAGTCAAGAGGCTATCTGGACAGACCCGGATAATGGGTGACATTTTAAGAGCAGCCGAGAAAAGATAAGAAAACACCCCTACTGCTACGAACAGACCACTTCTATCCTCTCTCCATCCCCAGAATTATCCTTTATGGGTGATGGCCAAAGAATTGAATACCTGTATTTCAAACTACTCTAAATGTGAACATTTCTGTCACCCAAAAAGCAGCGAGTAGGGAGATGACCCTTGTCAGAGTTATAAATGACCTCCTCACATTGTGGAGAAATTTTACTTTCTCCTGCGGTCTTATCCTTCGGCTTTCAACACCATCTATTATGACATAGCTTGAAAATGCTCGAGGGTGTTTGCCTTTCTGTCTGTTTCCATTTTAAAATGGTTTCATTCTTACCCTTCAGACGGTTGACATCATGTATCAATGGCTGCCCATTGCTCTGGGGCTAAAATGTTTGAAGCTGGTGTTCATTGGGCTTCTAATACACACTCATAGCTACTTAAAATTTTTAGTCTGCCTTTGGGCCTAGTACCTGCTAGACAGAATAGTGGCTGTCAGTGTTAGCTGAAGAAAATAATGTTTAAAATAATGTTGCCACTTTTGTTCCTTAGCAGGAGTGTTGGGGGCGGGGGGGTGGTGGTGGGAAGAGGCAATAGGTGGAAGGCTAGTTTTGTTTTTATTAGCATTATGGAAATAGAGATCTGAAAGAAATTCCACAAGCTGATAGTTTATCCCATGTTCCCTAGAGCAGTGCTTGGCCTTGTGCTTAAGTATTGCTGTATAGATATGGATTCCACAATCTCTCATTTTCTACTGTTTCCATTCTAAAAGTTTATTGTTTTTAAAAATTTTCCTTTATGCGTCCTGCTTTGGTTTTCCATTTTCATTTAGCCCATGGTGGTCACTTATCAAACCCTTTACTTATTGTTTGGTGTTGTGCCAATTAGCTTATCTGATAATTTGCTTTAAACACAGCAAGAGCAATCATTGCAGGACCCTTTACTGCAGAGGTCCGCAGTCCCTTCAAAGTTCGGGTATCGGTCCATGGCCTCTTAGAAACTGGGCCTCACAGCAAAGGAGGTGAGCAGCAGGCAGGCAAGCCAGTGAAGCTTAATCTGTATTTGTAGCCACTCTCCATTGCTTGCATTACTGCCTGAGCACCACCTCCTGTCAAATCAGCAATGGCATTAGATTCTCATAGGAGCATGAATCCTATTGTGAACTGTGCATGTGAGGGATCTAGGTTGTGTGTTCCTTATGAGAATCTAATGCCTGATGATCTGTCACTGTTTCCCATCACCCCCACATGGGACCATCTAGTTGCAGGAAAACAAGCTTAGGGCTCCCACTGATTCTACATTATGGCGAGTTGTATAATTATTTTGTTATCTATCACCATATAATAAAGTGCACAATAAATGTAATGCTTTTGAATCATCCCCAAACCACCCCTGGCCACTGGGTCCATGGAAAAATTCTCTTCTACAAAACCAGTCTCTGGTACCAAAAAGGTTGGGACCACTGCTCTACTGTACTTATTAGTGTAGCAGATATTCTTATTAGGAATCACATGCAAAGTGTTCTTCGTTGTTGTCTCAGGAATCAGCAGCACACCAGGGTTAGCACATAAAAAGCACTCAATAAGTGATAAATTGATTAATATATTAATAAGCTACTAGGGTTAATAAAAGTTGAAAGTGGGACAAAGAACAAATTCCCTCTTAAAGAGAGAGATAATTTTACTGTGAAGCACAAAGCAGATATTGCTGATATGGTTTAAAACACCTAAAAAATCATATTCATATGACCCTTCAGAATTCTGATGAGTGTAGATATATAGTTGTTCCTTGGTGTCAGTGGGAAACAGGTTCCAGGACCTCCCATGGATACCAAAATCCATGGATGCTCAAGTCTCTGATACAAAATGGAGTAATATTTGCATATAAGCTATGCATATTCTCCCTTACACATTAAATCATCTCTAGATTACTTATAATACCTAATACAATATAAGTGCTATGTAAATAATTGTTATACAATACTGTTTAGGGAATAATGATAAAAAAGAAAAGTCTGCACATGTTCACTACAGATGCAGTTTTTTCCCCAAATATTTTCTATCTGTGGTTGGTTGAATCTGCGATACAGAATGCATGGATACTGAGGGTTGACTGTATTTATTGTTAATGCTTAAATATTTGAAATATGCATTGTCAGTTAGAATTCTCAGGAAACACTCGATGTTTTGGTATTTATGTGGGCTTTTAAGTGCATACGTAAGATCATATAGATTGTTAATTTGGCTAAGTCTGTGTGGACTATATGGTGGGTAAAATATATACAGGAAGTGAAAGGCATAAAATTCTTAATATATTTTTATTACATATTGTGTTAACTTTTTTCCTTTGGGGCTACACTTTTTCAATGTTAATAGATGTCTTTGAGAAAGAAAGTATAATCTAAAAGTGTGTACTCTCCCAAAATTTTGTGAGAAGATCTAATAGGTTAAAAAATAAAGTTTTAATATACTTTGATATTTCATCTATTTTGTCATTCTATTTTATTCATATCACATAATATCAATTCTTATGATCATTTCCCCCTTCAAACGTGATTCTAGTCATGTCTTGTCTTTAATTCCAAGTATATAGAATAACTTAAAATTTCTTCTCTGTTTGTATATACATCTAGCTCTATTAATAAAACACTTCCAATTTTAAAGTATATGTATTTAGATAACTAATTTAGTAATTATTTTATTATAATAGGAAAGAAAGTGCCTACATATCACTTGAAAATTATTTAAAAGAACAAAATAATGAGACTAACAGTGATATTCTGTTCTGGTGTTAAAACTTCCACCATAGATTCTAGCAACTCAGAAAATGCTGATGTTTCCTGGATTTTGAATTGGTACTTAACTGTCATATTCTCATCATAAAACTGTGAGATGATGTCATCTGGGGAATATTATCTGCTTTTAGAGGACTTGTGTTACTGAGAAACTTAATAACCTATTTTGGTGAAATTACCTTTTCTTTGTTGTTTTGCTTCTTTGTTAGGGATACATGCAATACAGAGCTCACCTAACTTTAGCATTGTGTTTTGGGGGACCTATTTTGTGTACAAATGTGTGAGTTTATGTTACCAAATCTTAAGTCATGCGCATACTTCTTACAATCTTATTAAGAAACTTTATGCTTTTCTGGTGTCTGAGTGGTATCAATGGCACTCTAGTAACTAAAAATTTGCTAAAACAAGCTTAGCTTTCTTAAATGAAACATCTATGATTTTCTTAGCTGTATGATTCCATTGAATGCCTAAATGGTGGCACTATTATAAATGAGTAAATCATTTAATCATATTCTCATAATTAATGAGAATAATACACAGAACTCCCTTTGGATAGTATGTTAATTTCATTACTTAAACTAAGTCACATCATCAGGAATCCAACTGCCTGTATAAATTTCATACTGTTTAAGGAGCTTGGGAGAACTCTTTGGATTATATACATTAGCTAACCCTGTTTAACATTTCATATAATTTGGCATATAAATGAATGTTGTACATTTCATTTTCTACGACAATGGGAATTTTTAAGAGTAGTTGCTTATTCTTTCTTCAAAGCAAAGAAAGCCAATAATACTCTGAGGTGGGGGGGACTAGAATTGTTTATTTTTTCTGGTGCCATTTTGGTTTATTTCTCAACTAGTCCAAACAGCAACACAAACATTGAGTCTGCCTGAATCAAGGGTCCCCAGTCCTTGGGCCACTGACCAGTCCTGCTCCTTGGCCTGTTAGGAACTGGGCTGCACAGCAGAAGGCAATCAGTGGGTGAGTGAATATTACTACCTGAGCCCCACCTCCTGTCAGATCAGTGGTGGCATTAGATTCTTATAGGAGCGGGAACCCTACTGTGGAACTGCACATGTGAGGGATCTAGGTTGCATGCTCCTTACAAGAATCTAATGCCTGATGATCTGAGGTGAAACAGTTTGATCCCAAAACCACAGCCACCCACCCTTGTCAAAAAATTGTCTTCCACGAAACTGGTCCCTGGTGCCAAAAAGGTTGGGGACCACTGGCCTAAATAATCTACATCTTTCTGTGGGTTGAATGATTAGAGTCTGGGCAAAAGGACATTGTTTTTGTTTTTCTATGTATTAAACTGTTATTTTTAGTTGTGGCCTTGTGTCATGGAAATGACATTGAGAAATTAGTAGAATCCAACTAGTGAAATGCCAAAAAATTAGTAGACAGAAATAGTGAAATTAGTAGAATTTGGCAAAATAATAGAGACCTGAAGATATGATCTATGAGTAGATATTAAATGCAGTGTTTTCAGCCTCTAAGGAAAGCAGCCAGGAAAGATATGATAGCATCTCAAAGTATGTAAATTATTGCTACAATGAGTAGAGGAACATTGATTATCAGTAGACCACACAAACAGATGAAGCTACAATATCCCAAAGGATACATTTTGTTGTGCTTCAGAGATAAACCTTAAATATCTAGCAATCAACAATGAAATGTTATATTATTAAGCCAAAATCCCAGGGGGCACTTATTAAAGAAGATCTGCAGCAATTGTGTTATTATTTTTGAGTAAATACACACCAGGTGGAGGAGCCAGCTCAAAGGATGAACATGAGTTTTGTCCTTTTGGAATCTCTGGTCTAATGGATCTGTACATTCTCATGATGCCCATCATGGAGGTTATTTCTAGAGGTATTTCCAAATCCTAGAGTGATTTTAAAGGAAGATTAGCAGCCAAAGTTACATTCAGGAGTTGAAAGGTGTTTGAAGTGCTCATTTATTCTGAGGTAAGAGGCCAAGGTCTTGGTTTCTCTCCCTCCACCATGCCTCCCCTCCTGACAACCACCAAACACCCATGCACATGCGCCCCCCCCACACACACACACACATACGCATGCACACACACCTTATCAGTATCAGAGGTTCTGAAATAGGCCAGATTGTGTGTATAACAGTATAGTGATCCCATCTGGAAACTGAAGGAATAATGGTAAATCTGTCCTCAGAGAAAAGTCTCAACCTGATAAAACCTGATTTCAGGGACCAGCCCAGAACACAGTGGAGGAATGGAATAAGCCATTAAATCCTACACTGTGCTGCAGAGTCAGGGCAACTCATGTTGGAGGTTGGAATGGGGTGGTGCGGAGCAGTATAAAGTTTTATGTGGGCCCCCTGTAGAGTTACGCAACTGATTTAACACATCTGGGCAAGGAATAGCTTGGCAGCTGTAGTGCTGATTGCGAAATTTATGATTGAGTAATAAGACATCTTGGTGAGAGTGGAGATGCATAGTGGTCATGGTGTTGTCATCTCAGAGCCTTCAAAAGGTTTCAGAAAGAAAACAGAAAACTTGCAGAAGGTTCTGCAAGCTAAGAATGTGGGTGAGTCTGTGTTACAGACCTCAGAAAGGACAGAAGTGGTGAAATCACTGTTAGCCACCAGATTTGGGAGACCCATATTGATTCTATAATTACAGGGAGAACAGAGTTCTAAAATCTGGGATCCCTGTGATATGACTGGGTTACATTTTACATGAGAAAGAAAACATCAATGATAATAATAACCACAAGACCAAATTTCAAAATAACAGATTTCTCATTGTTTGACTCTCTCAAAACTCATCCATACAAAATACATAAACTGAGCTTATGAAACAGGAAATGTAACTATTAAATAAAAAATGTTCAACCTAATTAGGAAGGAAGAAAACGTGAGTTAAATTAAGGTAACATCGTTCATCTGTTAACAGAAATTTGAAAATTAATGAAATTATCCAGTGGTGACACAGGTATGGAGACTCAAAGTATTATATATTTCAATACATAATAGTCATTATGAATTAGTATATATATTTTGGAAAGCAATTAGGCAGTATGTGTCAATTTCCACAAAATGGATTTTCGACTCCTCTTAGCCCAGGAGTTGTATTTCTGATACTTCATCCCAAGGAAACAATCCCTATTATGAAAAAAGAAAACAAAAACCCTATCTGCACGAAAATGTTCCTCATATTAATAGTAGCCAAAATGTGTGCATGTGTCTTTATAGCAGCATGATTTATAATCCTTGGGTATATACCCAGTAATGGGATGGCTGGGTCAAATGGTATTTCTAGTTCTAGATCCCTGAGGAATTGCCACACTGTCTTCCACGATGGTTGAACTAGTTTACAGTCCCACCAACAGTGTGAAAGTGTTCCTATTTCTCCACATCCTCACCAGCACATGTTGTTTCCTGACTTTTTAATGATTGCCATTCTAACTGGTGTAAGATGGTATCTCATTGTGGTTTTGATTTGCATTTCTCTGATGGCCAGTGATGATGAGCATTTTTTCATGTGTCTTTTGGCTGCATAAATGTCTTCTTTTGAGAAGTGTCTGTTCATATCCTTTGCCCACTTTTTGATGGGGTTGTTTGTTTTTTTCTTGTAAATTTGTTTGAGTTCCTTGTAGATTCTGGATATTAGCCCTTTGTCAGATGAGTAGACTGCAAAAATTTTCTCCCATTCTGTAGGTTGCCTGTTCACTCTGATGGTGGTTTCTTTTGCTGTGCAGAAGCTCTTTAGTTTAATTAGATCCCATTTGTCAATTTTGGCTTTTGTTGCCACTGCTTTTGGTGTTTTAGACATGAAGTCCTTGCCCATGCCTATGTCCTGAATGGTATTGCCTAGGTTTTCTTCTAGGGTTTTTATGGTTTTAGGTCTAACATGTAAGTCTTTAATCCATCTTGAATTAATTTTTGTATAAGGTGTAAGGAAGGGATCCAGTTTCAGCTTTCTCCATATGGCTAGCCAGTTTTCCCAGCACCATTTATTAAATAGGGAATCCTTTCCCCATTTCTTATTTTTGTCAGGTTTGTCAAAGATCAGATGGTTGTAGATGTGTGGTATTATTTCTGAGGGCTCTGTTCTGTTCCATTGGTCTGTATCTCTGTTTTGGTACCAGTACCATGTTGTTTTGGTTACTGTAGCCTTGTGGTATAGTTTGAAGTCAGGTAGCGTGATGCCTCCAGCTTTATTCTTTTGGCTTAGGATTGTCTTGACAATGCGGGCTCTTTTTCAAAGACTTGGAATCAACCCAAATGTCCATCAATGATAGGCTGGATTAAGAAAATGTGGCACATATACACCATGGAATACTATGCACCCATAAAAAAGGATGAGTTCGTGTCCTTTGTTGGGACATGGATGAAGCTGGAAACCATAATTCTCAGCAAACTATCGCAAGGACAAAACACCAAACACCGCATGTTCTCACTCATAGTTGGGAATTGAACAATGAGAACATTTGGACATAGGAAGGGGAACATCACACACTGGGGCTGGTCGTGGGGTGGGAGGAGTGGGGAGGGATAGCATTAGGAGATATACCTAATGTAAATGACGAGTTAATGGGTGCAGCACACCAACATGGCACATGTATACATATGTAACAAACCTGCACATTGTGCACATGTACCCTAGAACTTAAAGTATAATAAAAAAAGAAATAGTAGCCAAAATGTGTGGGCAACCAAAATGTTCAACAGTAAAATCAGGATCATGGATTTTGTAATTATTCTAAAATGAAACATCTACTTAACCAAATATGATTAAAGATCACGAATATGAAGATTGACATGACATGGAAAAGGCTTATGATGTGGGATTAAGTAAAAAAAAAAAGATTAAAAAATGTTTTGCACATGGAATAAACTTATCAAATACATGCTCATAAAAGTACACTGGTGCCAAACAATAGTTGTGTCAGCAAAGTGAGAGGGTTTGTTTTTTTGTTTTTTGAGACAGAGTCTCGCTGTGTCTCTCAGGCTGGAGTGATCTCGACTGTCTGCAGCCTCCACCTCCCGGGTTCATGCCATTCTCCTGCCTCAGCCTCCCGAGTAGCTGGGACTAGAGGCATACACCCCATGCCCAGCTAGTTTTTTTTTTGTATTTTTAGTAGAGACGGGGTTTCACCTTGTTGGCCAGGCTGGTTCCGATCTCCTGACCTTGTGATCTGCCCACCTTGGCCTCCCAAAGTGCTGGGATTACAGGTGAGAGGGTTTAAAAAAAAAAAAATTATTGCTTTTCTTAATTTTTGAAATTTCCTATTATATAGTTATCTTGCTTTTATTTTCAAAAATTGTATATTTTAATATTTATCTATTTAAGGTAAGTAGCATATGCTTATTTCATATATGAGTAAAGAAAGTGAGTTTTCAAATGTTTAGAAGCCAGCAGCTTCCACATTTCCTGGACAATTCCAGTTCTCATGATTTTCTCCAGGAAAAGAAAATAGCGCCATAGAGGGATATGAAGATTTCATTTACAGAGAGCCCAGAAAGTGTTCTTGTCTTGGCTTGCACTGCACGTCCCAATTCTTTATTGTTCCACCTTCCTTTTAGATGTAGTCACAAATGTTTGCCATTCAGCTTTTGACTTCGGCATACTTACACTGCTGGGACTGGCTTAAATGATCATGGTCCCTGATGTTCTACATTTAAGTAGTAGTTAAAAGTTGACGTGAAATTCCACGTACTTTAAAACTCATTAGGGGCTGGACATGGTGGCTCTCACCCAGCACTTTGAGAGGACTGCTTGAGGCCACGAGTTTGAGACCAGCCTGGGCAGCATAGCAAGACACCTTGTCTACTAAAAATAAAAATAAATCAGCTGGCTGTGGTGGTGCATGCCTGCTGTCCCAACTACTGGGGAGGCTCAGGTGAGAGCATTGATTGAGCCAGGGAGGTCAAGGCTGCAGTGAGCCATGATCATGCCACTGTACTCCAGCTTGGGTGACAGAATGAGATCCTGTCTCTTAAAAAAAAAAAGAAAGAAAACTAATTAGGTATTGTTAGTTTTAAATTGCCTTTTTTTGGCAAGTCTGCAAGAGTTTTCTGCTCAGCCAAAAAAAAATTTAAAAGCTTAAAATATTTAAATATTAAATATTTTAAAAATATTTGAATTTTATGGAGTGGTTAAACTATAAAGTGAAGAAATTCATATTTCTTGAGGGCTTAATATGTGTCATAGCCTGTGCTATTCATATCTCACCTCATTCTTCATCATAATTATTTCCTCTTATAGGACCTGACTATGTCTTTCATAGGACTAATCTCAGTATGTAAATGTGTGACATATTTCTTGTTTTCCTTGTCTCCTGTCTCCTCTGTTTGTATGTAAGCTCCATTGTAAAGACTCTGTGCATCTTTTCTCTGTTTTAACTGTACCACCGAACCCAGAGCCAGGCCATAGTAAGGTCTCTAATTATTTTTGAATAAGTAAATACTTCATGAGTTCATATTTAGTATTTCCATTTTATAGATGAGGAAACTGAGAGTCACACAGTTGTCACATTTAGAAAATCACATATTTAGTGGTGATAGAATTATAATCCAGGCTTATAAGCACCAAAACATATTATCTTTTCATTTGGCCATGCTGCTGGTTTTATATTTTAAACTACTATATAGGATTATCAGATTCATCATAGGAGATTTAGAAGTAAACTTCCTTTGACAAACTGACAATTTTTAAAATCCTGAGTTTGTTTGCTTTCCCTCCGATTTTGCTCTCTCTCTTCTCTCCTTTTCCCTACCTCCCTCCTCTTCCCTGCTTCCCTACCTCCCTTCCTTTCTTCTTTCCTTCCTTCCTCTCTCCCTCCCTTTCAGTCTGGCTGTCAAAAATGGTAAATCTGTTGCATGTGCACCAGGTCCTTAGACTAAATATCCTGCTTACTCATTACTCATGTTTCTTTTTTGCTTTTATCTTTTCATTCAACTGTAATAATCCAATGTTGTGTTGAGTTTGGGGAGCCTTTAATATGTCATTAGGAAGACTTTGATAAAAGAAAAGGGCAGGTGTCCCACCTGTGAAAAAGCAATAATACAGGAGATTAGTTTCCCAAGTCCAGCATGGGGCTTACTGCACTGGCCAGCTTCCAAGCTACTGAAGATATGCACAGCTGGCCTTGGAGGAGCCACCAAAAGCAATGGCACGCACCCCAGTAGACTTCTGGTTATTGTGTAATGAGAACTGAACTTGATTCTCAATTATTGTTGCATCTTTGACATTCCTTTGGTGAATCAGGCCACATAATACCCAGTATGGATTACCCAATGAAGTCACTATCTCACTGACTTTGGTTCTGAGATCTGACCCTCATGATTTCCCAACACATACTTTAATTGTGTTGAATTCTATTGGGAAAACTGTTCATTTCTCTAATCCCTTTTCTTCCATCTTTTCCTCCTGTTCCATTTTGCTTCTTTTCCTCCTTAAATCATTACCATAGTCTTGGCCTCAAAAAAATCAGCATAAGCCAAAGGCAGTCTCTTGAGGGAGATATTACTTTCATGTGTGGCCTAAACTTAGTGCATAAACTACTCCCTGGAAAAGAAAACAAAAACTGTTCACCAGGAGATGGAGAATATATTCTTCTGTAAAGAAATTTTTCCACTGTGCTTCCTGATATCCTAAATGTTCCCCAACACGATGAAACAAAATTTAGGTTCCTGTCTGGCACCAAAATATTGTCCAATGGAAAAAATTTTAAAAACACTCTGTGACTGTAATTTTTAAATGCAGTGAAGACAAAAATATTTTCAATTTTTTTTTTCCTTAGACATCAAAGAGTTTCACTATGTTTAGATTAAAAGTGCTGGGGTAGGGGACCCCGGTGCTCAATGGAGTCTCAGCCATTATATACATTCAAAAAGTATGGGTATTTGAAGAATATAAGTTATTGAGATTATTTCTATAGTGAGTCAGATGAAAGGGTTTTTTCTTAATGTTGATATTTTTATATCCATAGGATATTCTCTTATAAAGCTTATTATGCTTCCAGAGGACAGTGGCAGGTGTAAGACAACAAGCACAGCTAACTCAAAAGAGTTCCCTCTTTGGACCGTTAGTTCACCATTGCTATCTTCCTATGTGAAAGCCAGAAAAAACCTTGAAGGCCACATGTGTCTATATGAAAATCCTTATAAGAAGTTGCAAATATTGTGTAAGAATGAGAATAATTTTATCTGAAAATATTATATTATCAAAGTGACATGGTGAAATTTGATTTTGGGGCTGGATGTAGTGGCTCACACCTGTAATCTCAGCAATTTGGGAGGCTGAGTTGGGAGGATTGCCTGAGGCCAGGATCACTAGAGACTAGCCTGGGCAACATAGTGAGACCCCATCTCTACTAAAAGATAGCAATAAAAAAATTAGCCAGGTGTGGTGTCATGCACCTGTAGTCCTAGCTACATGGGAGAGTGAGGCAGGAGGATCCCTTGAACCCAGGATTTTGAGGCTGCAGTGAGCTATGATCATGCCATGGCACTCCAGCCTGGGATTGCTGGAGACAGAGCAAGATCCTGTCTCAAAAAAAGGAAGAAAGGAATTTGATTATTTTAGAGTTCATTCATCCATAGGTTCACCAAGTATCTATTTATAATCTACCATTCTCCTAGGCACTAGAGTTCAAAGATGAATTAGATTGGTTCTCTGTTTTTAAGTGCTTGAGAATAGTAGATGAATGCTGACTTACAAAGAAATAACTGCAATACAACATGATATGTGCTGTAATGATGATGGAGATAGGCAGGGTAGTATTCAAAGTATTAATCAATTTGCCTTTCAGCAAATCATAGTGGATGCCAGTCTCAATGCTGGAACAGAGTTTGGGAGACCTTCTGATGGGCCAGGTGTTTTCTTCCTTGAGTACCCATTTTGTATGTCATTCCAGGGGCTCTGGGGAAGGGACTAAGATGGTCAGGTATTAGGAAAAGAGGCACTTGGGGTGAGTGGTGCTTCTAAAACTGACCAAAAGCCAGTGTGGTAGTGCTGATGTGTACCAGCTGCAAATCAGCTCTGGATTTAGGGTAATCATTTCATTCATTTAAATATGAATGTCCAGATATTTCCATCACTATTATTCTAGATTGCTGTCTATTTTAGCTTCACTGAGTACATTTCTGCAGCTGTCACTAAGCTTTGCTTCAAATGATGTATGCACCACCCCAGGGCAGGTGGGGCATGTAAAGAAGACTTTGATGGGGCTCTGCTTAGCTCCAGGTTATGGATTTAAATGACCGATAGCATGTGTGGGTTCACCAAAGGCATTACTACTACAAAAGGGTAGTTATGTGCTACCTTTAATCTGACCATATTGCATTTCATCATTGGTTGCTGCAGTGAAATAAAAAACCTTTCCATACAGTGAATACTTTAATCTGTCATCACAAGGAAGGTCTTGTCAATTGTGGCTCAAAATCTAGGCCTAATAACCAGAGATAGTCGTTAGACTGGCATAGTCTTTGAATAAAAATAGAGTTGTTCAATAGGTTCTCTTTGCAAGACTTCCTCTAAATTAATATTAGATATTTTTGGTTGTTTCATCCAATGGAATAAAAGTAAGGGATAGTATTAAGGGAGAAAAAATTTATTTCTTAAACACACGTGCATGCACCTGCACGCACGCACACACACACACGCGCATGCACGTGCTGCACCAAAAAGGTATTTGCAAGCCATTTGGTGTTGCTTGGATTACTGCATCAACATTTTCTAGCGCAATAAATACAACATGTTTCTGTCAGGTAACTATAGAAAACAGTTCCCTACATTCTTCTGGAATGTAGAACTGATCTGGCCAGATTATAATTGACATGGCTGGACAAGGACTGGCTATTGATTTATCACAACTTGTGATGCAACTGAATGGGAGTGTTCCTACTTCTAAACAGTCCTCCCTCTCCCTCACAAGAAAGACGGAGTGTGTAGCCAGATCAAACAACTGTGCTTCATGATTGCGTGTACTTGGGCAGAATGATTAGGACTCCAGAGGGATTTGTGTGCCTGCATCATGCCCTGGGCACTTCCCCTTCTCAATCCCTTTGGAATTTCTCAGCTGTAGCCATCAGTCCAGTCCGAGGGGCTAGATGAGCCCGAAAGGAGCAGAGCACATTGCTGTCATTCATTATGACTCCCGAGTTCTTGCCACAGTTCTGGAAAGCCAATAGAATTCTGTGGGCTGACTGCCCTCCTTACCGGTGCATTGGATACACCATGTTCTACTTCTACCCTGTACCTCCTCAAGGAGGTGCTTCCTATGATCCTCACATAATGATCTGCATGCCTATTGGATGTGAAATCAATTGACTTGGCTGGCTTTCTTGTATTTACTTTGATGGACCTAGGGTTAGGGCTTTTGTAGGTACTAGAGACCAGATGTGGTCATTTAGTTAGAAAGAAAAAATGATTTTCTTTTGCTTCTCATGGAATCATATTGTTGGAAGGAAACATGGAGCTCCAGTACAGTCCTTTCATGTTATAGATAAGAAGTCTAATATTCTGTAGAACTTAATGACAATGCATGGGAGGTCTCTGGCTCTCTAGTCACTGTTCCTGCTGTCTTCTTAGTTCAGGAATGATTCAAATCAATATTCAACTGATGAAAATTCTGAATTAAATCACTGTATTTGAGTGAAAATATTGGAATGGATTTCACAGATTTTAAGGGAATCGATAGAAAGATACAAACAACCTTAGTAGGTTTGGCCTCCATTTGATGATTTGTTGGTAAGGATTCTGTAATATTAACATCAACTTATTATGCATTTACTTGTAGAACTTTGTAATTATGTCTACAAAACTAACCTTGCATACTATGGATGCCCAAATACAAGAACAAATGTTTTCCAAGTTTTGGGGCAAATCTTCAATTGTAAAGGTCTGTGCATATCGTGTTAAAAGAAGAAAGGCAGACTCCACAGAGGATCTAATTCATATAAATATGCCAATATTCTGAAGCTGTTTCCAAGGTCCAAGGTTGACATCTGACTATCACGTTAATGGCAGAGGGATCTTTTGTTTAATCTATCCAATATATGTAAACAGTACCACCAATTTTCTATTCTATAAGGCTCAAATCCTTGGAGACCGTCTTTGACTTTCAACCTGTTGTATTCACCTCCTAAATCCAATTAAGCCTCCAACTTTGACTCTGTTTGTCAAGTATTACTTTCGGTATCTATTTTTTGTCCCCATTTGTCACTAGTCCCTTTATCACTGTGCCTTAGGTTCCGTAAGAGACTCATAATTGGCTTCCCTAATTCCTGCCAGGTTAGTCCTCACAAAACACCACTTTCTTCATGCCATTATCTTACTACTCTATCTGTATTTGATTCCTGTTACTTATTGGAGAATTTCTTAACTTTTTCTCCTGCCATTTGAGGACTTTAATAATCTGGACGGGGCTTACTTATCCAGTCTTATTTCAAACAAAAATTCCAGTGAATGTAGTCTCATGGTAAGCTGTGGTGCATGTGGCTAGCTGTGTTTATGCTGTATTATTATTATTAGAGACAAGGTCCCACTGTTTTGCCCAGGCTGGTCTTGAACTGGGTTCCAGTGATCCTCCTGCCTCTGCTTCCCAAGGTGCTGGGATTGCAGATGTGAACCACTGCACTGGGGCTGTGCCTCATTTTTTTATCCTTCCTTACCCTCTTTTATCCACTTTTTTTTTTTTTTTTGAGTTGGAGTCTTGCTCTCTTGCCCAGGCTGGAGTGCAGTGGTGTGATCTTGGCTTACTGCAACTTCTGCCTTCCGGGTTCAAGCGATTCTCCTGCCTCAGCCTCCTGAGTAGCTGAGATTACAGGCACGTGCTACCAAGCCCGGCTAATTTTTGTATTTTTAGTAGAGACGGGGTTTTATCATGTTGGTCAGGCTGGTCTCAAACTCCTGACCTCAGGTGATCCACATGCCTTGGCCTCCCAAAGTGCTGGGATTATAGGCATGAGCACCCAGCCTTTTATTGACTTTTTAAAGTTAAATTAAAATTTCACTTTTCTGACAACCTTTTCTCAACACTTCTCTGAGCAACTGTGGCATAATCAATGCCATTTGCAGTGTAACACTGTATTATGTATTGGCTAACATTGTTCTTTATTTTTATTTTGTTTTTGTTTTAGGCCTTGCATCTCTCACAAATTCATGAGGCCTTTTCAGAGGGAAACCAAACATACACATAAAGTGTTGATGGCATAGGCACTCATGGCTATTCTTTGACTTAAAATATTTTAATAGTCAAGAACTGTTTTAGTTATGTCCATTTTTATCTCAGCATAAAATATTCAGAGAACAATCAAATTCAATCAGGTGTCTTGGGGATTTATGTTATTTATAGTAATCCATTTTCATGCTCTGTATTAACAACTAACTTCAAAGCTTACCAGTAGAATTTAAGAATTTCTTAATAATGATTGTCTAATGAGGAGGCTGAATATGAGGAATGATTAAAACTGATTAAGTCATATTCATAAATATGCATGTGGATGGAATATAGGTTGTACCAAAGTGGATTAAGATCCTAATTTCCTCATTTTTGTTCTTAAATATGGATATGAGAATCACTATTAATGAAAATGTATTCTATTGAATATATTTTACACAAAGCTTTGTGTACAGAATTTATTTTACTTATACAACTGTCTTATTCAATACATCTTTTGTGTCATTTTACTAAGGAGCATAAAATAGACTTCATAGAATCCATTCTATTTCTGATTATTACAATTCTTCTATATTTACTACAGTTAATTTTTTCCTTGAAGGTTTTCCCTCTGTTGTTACTTGATATCATAATAAAATGCCATATTTTAAAACTGTCCTATTTTATGAAAAGCCCTTATGATAGTTAAGTTGCAAAATAAAGTAACTCAAATTCTACTTTGAAATTACCTTCTCCCTCATAACTTAAAGTTGTAACCCTTGAACTTTCACCTCTGATAGTTAGCTCCAGAGCTCTTGGTCTACTTGATCAAGGACCTTTCATAAGTCCTTTAAGTTGATTGGCACTTGTAGTTAGGCCTCTGACACTCGTCCGAACTTCAGCATGCTTTGAAGCTTCCCATCTTCATTAGTACAAAAGATGCCAGATGGAAAGCCAATAAAATTTTGGTGTATGTTTTCTTTATTACTTAAGGGCAAAAGAGTGTATGTATATCAAGGCTTTTGATATTTTTAAAAATTCTGTGTTAGTTCCTATGCAACATAGAAAAGAAACTCAACCTCAGAAGTTAAAATCATGTCTTGGATTGGCCCGTCTGTAGTTTCATTGGAAAATGCTTACTTGCCGTGTGATAGATATAGCAGCAGTAAAGTGCTAGAATTATTATGAAATCATATGGGGAAACATTTTATTCATAGAAATCTACTCATGATGTTTTTGTATTCTAGGGAATTTGCCTGTCAGTATGAATCTGAGATTTAACTGTAAGGAAATAACTGTGTTTATTCTGAAGGAGGCAATGAAACTCAGTGGGGGAGGCTAGGCGATTTCAAGTATCTTTTTAAATGGCCAAATGGGATTTGATTTTCTGGTGAAGATCGCCTATGTTAGCATTTTCTATGGGAGGCCAACCGTAATCCTAACCTACACTGCACTGTGTTCTCAGTTAGTTTAGCAAGATAATTTGGCATTTTGTAGAGCACTTTTTATATGCATGACATTTCCAAATACATCATAGCACTGAGCAAATTAATTCCTTAAATAGACAAAATAGCAGCTCCTCCTTAAACTATAGTTTGAAGTATGAAATCTATTCCTATTCCTATTTAGGCAACTGGAGTAAAGTTTTAAGAATTTTGTACTTTTACTTAACAACTCTATTAAAATTGAACTGTGTTAACCTGGTAGTGATAGTGAAGAAGGCAGAATTTCTATCACAACAAGAATTAATTCATGGGTATGTTGGAAAAAATACTAGAGAAGAAAAATGGGCCAAATACATGGCAAAGGAGAAAGGATTGTCACTCCTCTATTATGTCTTCTAGAAATTAGATTTAAGTAAGGAGAGCACAAGAGTGATGAAAGACCAAGGATTAGGCAAAAAAGACTCTTTTAGGTAGTATGGAGACTTAGGGTTGGATTTGTTAGATAGGAGAAAACCTTGTGTGTTGGACCAATGTGTAAGTACTTCCTCACTTATGTAGCATGAAAGCTTATTGATCTGGAGAATTGCATGATGAAAATAGGTTAAAATGATTACCCTAGTAGTTTATGCAGATGGATTTGAGAGAGACCAGTAAGCACTTAGAGTTGAAAAGTATGGGCCCAAACTATAGCATCAGCATTGGGATTGAAAACAAAGGGACAGTCAAGAGTTGTTTCAAGAAAAAATACTGATGAAACACTAAATTTCACAAGAATGTGAGGGAAGGACTAAAAAATTGCCTTGATATTTTAAGCTCGGGTGAATGAAAAATTGTGTCATGGCCGCCCAAATTCTGAAAGCCATGAACTCATTTTGCCAAGAAGGTAATGTTTTTTTTTTTTTTTTTTGAAAATTGAGTCTGAGTTGGTACTGAGCACCCAACGTGTGGAAGGTACCATCTGCAAAGGACTTCCTAGACAAATGAGAAACATTCAGAGATGTGAAAAGTCACTACAATTGGTAACATCTAAAGAATGTTTACTCTGTGCCAGACATGTTTGTAAATGGACCAACTGCTAACATGTTCACAAAAATGAAACAGATGCTATGATTTACCTCATCTGCCAGAGTCCATGTCCATTATCATTACACTATGTGATACTGTTAGGGTCTGACATAGCAAAGGGGCAATGAGGGTGGGGGTCAAGGGGGCCATGAAAGAATTGTAGGAAGAGACAGGTTGCTTTGGGAAGCTGGTGAGGGCTGGACTGTAGACTGAAAAGGATTAGAGGTTGCTCTTTCTTCCCAGATTATCTAATTCATCAAAGTCCCCTAACTAAATATCTCCTAAGTAGCACTTGCCTTTACTGGCACAGATGCTGTGTCTTCACAGCTGCCACGTGCTCAGTACCTCACAGGTAAAATATCTCACTTGACACTCAGAACAAGTCTGAGATAGATATTATCTACATTGTAAACATTCTGAAGCCCTCTGTTTAAAGATGAAAACAAGGGTTTCTGAGAGGTTAGTTTGTAGATGAAGACAAGGGTTCTAAGAGGTTAATTTGTCCAAAGTCATGTAGCTAATTTGTTGAAGAGACAGGTTCAAACATAGAGGTCCTTATGGCTGATTTCAAAAGTTGTACTCTGCCATTTGTTTTGTTTTGTTTTGTTTTTAACTGGCAGAAATACTACAGAAGTGTTATTGTTATTTCAGCCTTTTAAAAAAAAGGTCATCCATTTAACATTTAATTATGTGCCAGGTACTGCGAATACAATAATGAAGAAGACAGGCAATATCCCTCCTTTCTAAAAGATCAATATTTTTCTTATTTCTGTCACTTTAAATACTTATATGTAACAGCATGGGTAAAAACTGCTGTGCATGGTATAAGAGCATATTAACTGAGCTTAAACATAAATATGTGTTAATCACATCCCCTTAGACTAGCCATGAGTGTTCTCAGTGTATGAAGAGAGAACAGTGTCTTTTTAACTTTGTAAAATAGAAGTTTATTAGCTGTTGGCCAGTGATTTCTTATGATTATTTTTCCTTTAAAATGAAAAGCTAAAAATAAGCCTATAAACAAAGATTTTAAATAAAGGGCTTCAGAAATACTCATGAACATATTTTTTCTAAGTTGACTTAAATCTCCTATTTTCCTTCAGGCAGTTGTGTGTTTTTGTATCAGAAAATACAGTGATCTATAGTGTGTTTAATAAGTGACCAAATTGTTAGTTTCATCATTTGTAATCCAAGAGTCAGGCTGTCTGGATATACGTCCCTAACCCACCATTTACTACCTATGTGCTGTTGAGCAAATCTTTTAACCTGTCTATATCATCACTTTCCAAAATTGTATTGAGATCACACAACTAGTAAAAATAAGTGAGACCAAGCATGTACAGTGCTTAGCCCAGTGCAGGGTGTGTGATGGCACTCATAAATATTAGTCATCATCATTGTCCCTTGTATTATTTCCTAGTATTTTGTGCTTTTCCCCCACATGATACAGGGGCTCATTAGGTTCTCTGGCTTCCACAAACAGATCTTACTCTATCATTCCTGCACTAATTGTTTTAGTATGCCTGTGCCTTCGTGCTTATTTCACTGGGTCCAGACTTCTGTGTTACCCTCTCTCTCTGAACTACTCCTACTCTTACTCAAATGGCTTTGTCTTGCCTTTCTGTTTATTCATTTTCCATCACTCATGTTCAGTGTTAAACCAGTTCTGTATTATTATTCTATGAGTATTTTTACTACTGGGTGAAAATTTTGGCATCATGCTAAATGATTAATTTAGCACCCGCTTAAATATCTGGGCCATTTGCATATGTGTAAAGGTGTATGTGGTGCTGCTGTGTTTAATTCATCCATCGGCAATTTGGCAAAAGCTTGTGGTGTCACAAAGCCATTAATAAAAACAAATCCTAGTTTCTATTAGCCCACTTTTTAAATTTTCCATGAAGATTATTTCAATCTCTGATAAATAAAAATTAACATAATTTTATTTATTGAATATTTGAAAAACTATATTCAACTTTTGATCTTATTTTTTTCTGTTAGTTTAACATTTTTATCTTTAAAAGAGGTGTCTACCACTCTCAGTTCCATTAGAAACATATAATCTGCAAAGCTAATTTAAAATATTTTTCTGCAAGCTTGGAAACTGTTTTTCATGTTAATATATTACATTGTATAGATAATAGCCACTCTTGTTACATAGCATGTAATCTCACAAAGAATCATATCTTTCCTATTTCCCAACCCCTACTCTCTGACATCTTGCAGCCCCCTTCCCCACAAGTAGAAATAAAAAAAGCTGTCATGATAAATCCCCTGTAGGATCCTGGGGTAAAACATTCTAGTACCACAATAATGAAACACTTTATGTGTGGGAAAAGAATGATAGAAATAACAACTGTGCCACATCAGACCTCATTAAAGTCAGTGAACTGCAACATCAGGCTATTTGTAGTCTTGAACAGTTTCTATGGAATATTCTACTATATTTATTATCTAGATATTAAAAACAGCAACAAAGATAACCCCTCATTTTCTGAAATTCCATTTCTGGAAACAAAGCATCTATATAAAGCCCAGAAAACGTTGCACTCAGTTTGGAAATCCGTTTCTTTTATTGTTCAAGTGCAGTAGTATTTTCCAGTATGTCCTTGTGAGAGTCTCCAGTTATCTCATGAATGTGATCAGTTTTTTCTACTTATAAAATTAATAAATAGCAACTAATTATCAGTTAAACTTGACATGCTTCATTTAAACCTGGCACCAGAAAGAACTAAACTTACACTGCGATAACTGGGAAGAAGTTTTAGAAGGTAATTTTGGTTTATTGACCTCTTTCCACAGGAGTAGAAACTCAGCCAGTTTAAAAATAACTCTAATGATCACATAATGTTGAGAATTAGATTTACCACAGTTCTGATGTAATTAATTTGTATTTACTTATAACATCTTAATGGCAATTGTTAAAATTTTCACTTTATTTCAAATTGAGGCCAGGCACAGTGGCTCATGCCTATAATCCCAGCACTTTGGGAGGCAAAGGCCGGCAGATCACCTGAAGTCAGGAGTTTGAGACCAGCCTGGCCAACATGACAAAACCCCATCTCTACTAAAAATGCAAAAAAAAAAAAAAAAATTAGCTAGGCATAGTGGTCCCAGCTACTCGTGAGGCTAAGGCAGGAGAATCGCTTGAACTCAGGAGGTGGAGGTTGCAGTGAGCTGAGATCATGCCACTGCACTCCAGCCTGGGTGACAGAGTAAGACTCTTTCCCAATAAGTAAATAAATAAAATTGAAAAAATTACAGAAACAAATAAGAGTCCTGCTCTCAGTGCATTTCGTGAGAAAGATAACATGCTTTGCCAGAAGGGCATACCTTGCTGCTTAATAACTCTCCTAGGCCAGGGACGATGGCTCACACCTTTAATTCTAACTCTTTGGGAGTCCAAGGCAGGAGGATTGCTTGAGGCCAGGAGTTTGAGACCAGCCTGGGCAACACAGTGAGACCTTGTCTCTACAAAAAATAAAAAACTTAGCTTGTCGTGGTGGTGTGTGCCTGTAGCCCAAGCTGTTCAGGAGATTGAGATGGGAGGATCACTTGAACCCAGGAGTTTGAGGTTACAGTGAGCTATTATCACCACTGCACTCTAAGTAGTGATGTTCGACACCACATACACTGTCATCAGCCTCGGTGACATAGTAAGACTGTGTCAAACAAAAAACTATCCTAATGAGAAGTATATTCTGGAATAACCAGCCCATTTTCTTCTAAAGCACTGGCTACTACACCAAGGAACATTACATTTTGCATTTAAACCAGTACACACATACATATCCTCTCAGTTGGCTTTAGGTGGTCTAATGTATATACTGATAATGCACCCACGTTTATTAGCCACTTGAAGAGAGTTTTTTTTTTTTAAATCTTTTTGTACCTTCCATGGGCTTTATTGTGTTTTATGTTCATTCAGTGAACATAGTTTCTGCAAATTCTTTATGTTTTATAAATTTTATGTGGAATTATCATAAATCCCTTGGTATAAAAGCTTGAAAATAAGCATATTTATGAAAGGACTATTCATAAAATTAAATATTTGGTATTTTTATTTGATCTAAAAAATATCCTCTAGGAATTTCACAAAATAAATCTAATTACTGACTTTAGGGGAACAGTATATTGTAAATATTCATAACTTTATTAAAATTATGTTGCTCTGATTAGGTTATAAAAATAAAAATTTGGCAACTTAATTTTTGTTGTTTGTAACTAAAATACAGTAAAAATCTTACTAGCAAACAATTTAAATACATTTATTAGTTAAATAATGTGTAAGAAAATAGTCCCTCACATATTTGTTAGTATATCTTTTCTATTGTTAAAAATAAGGGAGAAAGACTTTTCCAAAGTTTCAGTTGAACTCATTATCTTTAAAATGATTACTGTATATCTGAATAATACTCTGTAGTGAGAGTTATGGAACTTGGCTATTGTAAGCTGAAATTATTTCCTATTATTTTATTATGATTAACTTTCGTTTATAAACTGACATTCCACAGAGATTAAAACTTGAGGAAATTTGAAACAAAAATAAACACATAAAAGATATTTAAAACAAACAACCCTGTGTTATGTATAGTGGAGTACATGCTGATTGAGAAAATCTTGAGAAATAAATCTCCTGAATAAAAAAAGTCATTTCTTCTAAAAAATTAATGTATTAGGTTGGTGCAAAAGTAATTGTGATTTTTGCCATAAGAGTATGAAATAACGTTGGTGTGCATCAAATAGCTCATAGACAGTGCCCCTTTAAAGTTTTCCGAGTGGTCAGCCCCATGCCTGCTGCTGGAGATACAAGGATGAACGAGAGAATTTCTCCCTTCATGAGCTTACAGTCTAGTGGAAGGCTGTCACAAAGATTAATAATACATCTGTCTAAGTAGCGATGTTCGAAAAATACAAGGTGGGTCATTGATAAAATAAAGTATTTTGGAAAGTTCGCACTGGTTGTGGCTGGTTGTGTCTGTGGAATGTGAATTCAAAACTGACAGGCAGTGCATTGAGCCACAGAACTCTCGGTTTGGAATCAGGAAGCTGGGATCTGCTGTGTGGGACTGTGGGCAGGTTGTTTCGCCTCTGTTGGGCTCAGTTTTACATTTGCAGAAATGTGAATCATTTATAAATTTGTTTTAGCCACGGAGGTTTTACTTAAAATGGTTGCAATTCAGTATGGCAATCTGGAGCTGCTCTGATGGTCCAGGTTCTGAGCAGAGCATGAAAACCTTTGGCTCTTATGACCTCATGGGTCTGTTGTAGTACAGACATTTTATGAGTATGGAGAGAATAAATTTTATTTAGTGTTCTACTTCTACCAGGCATTGCCATTTAAGTCTTTTACTTCTAATTGTGGAATGAAACGCTTTGGTCCATCTTGAAGGAATTTCAGGCATTAAGCAAGCAAACAGGTGGGAGGACTTTGGGGAGAGCTCTGAAATTAATCTGTGCCTGCTTGTAAGGTTAATCCAGAAGACCTGAAGGTAAACCTGGTTTAGTCTCTGAATGTAGCTGGAGGATGGGGGAGGTTGGTTCAGAAAGGATGATCCGCTGTCTCCTCTGTGCCCAGACAGGTTCCTCCCTCCCAAGAGCCAGCTGCAGCTGTTGGCGACCTGTTCAGGGATCGTTTGGGGTGGAGGAGCATCTTGGGTTCGCACACATTTGTCCTCCAGACTTCCCTACCCCAGTGGGCGTCCATCAAGAGGGCTGCTCCATCTGCAAACAGCTTCGTCCTCACTCTGTCCCTCCCAGACCACAAGTTCGGTTTTCTGCCCTTTACTTTGCTGTAACGTCTCCATTTTCTGCCTCCAAAACTCTGAATAAGAGTATTTTTTTGGAATATTTTCTACTGTTTGAGGTATTTTATGATTTTTCTTATCTAATGTACTTAAAGTTCCCTATGCTTTTGGGGATGAAACTTCTAAGTTTCAGCTTTTTATTAGAATGTGTCAAAATCTTACTATTTTAGAATTCTTACTATGTTTAAAAAGCTTACTATTCTTATTGATGAATATGACAGTAATATAGCACGGAAGTGGTTTATAAGCTTCAACACATGAATGAAAAATGAAGGAAACACTTGTTTAGTATAATGTAATAGCACTTTACAGTTTCATCCTCACAATAATCATACAAATGGGGCGGAGTGAGTATTATTTACCAGATAGCAGATTAAAATCAAAGAGATTAGTTGAAAGTCAGCTCAATTCACACAGTAGTGAAAAATCCATAGGTTTTTAACTCTGTGTTCCATGTTGTCTTTAGTATATTAAATTGCCTCTTTGAATAGTATAATTATAAGGTGATATTAATCTCTTGCAATCTTGTTCACATATAGTCAACTTTTATCAAATTCTCAAATAGAATCACAATGGACTAAAAAGAAAATATAAAGAAAGTAAAAGTGGGAGCTAATGTTTATTGAACACCTAGTGTGTGTCTGTATATTCATTAATTACCTCCTCCATTCAGTCAGGAATTTATTATCTAATGACCTGTGTCAGTGGTGACCATTAAGCCATTCTCATAATGAGATAGCCACCTTCTCCCTATTCTCGGGTGTTTATGACAACGCACCTAAGCACAATCACCCAGGGCGTGAGCCATCCCTTTGCTTTTTATCCACATGATACCTGCTCTCCAAAAGCAGACCCAGCCAGAAATGTGTGTTGAAATAGAAGACAAGAGGTCAAAACAAAACACCCAGCCAATGATGAATTCTGAAACTTTTCTCTAAATGCTTCCTGTGTGTTTATTGTAAATGTTTATAAAAGGTAAAAATATTTTCAAAGACAAATAACATCCTTGTGAAAAAAATCTCTTCTTGGAGTATCAAGAAAGATTATGTTGAAACTCAACCTTGAAATATTATACTCTTAGGAGTGGAGAAGAGTGAACAGATCTAAGTAATAGGGGTAGAATTGACAGGTTTTGGTAATTCACCTGATGAGCCAGGGAAGGGTATTCCAGCTACTTCCAATAACCACCCACCCTCACGATCATGTGAGGGCCCATGGAGTGGCATATGTTTCCTTCTAGGTACATTTCTAAATTTAGAGAAGAGCCTTTTCAAGTGGATACACATTAGTGAGGAACAGAGCGTTCAAACAATATCAGTCATGGGCCAAAAGAACTGGCGTGGTTTAGGAGGCTTGCCTCTGTTATTTGATGAACGGGGTCTGTCTGGAGTTGGGTTTATAGTCACTGGTTTTTAAATAATTACCATGATGGCAAATTTTTACTAATTCTATCTCAGGCTGACAGCTTGCATCTATTTTTGAAAGTTAGCAAGAACTCTTTCTGAAGCATGAATAGTACCAATTGTCCTGAATTTTCTAATCCTGAAGAGCAATCTGGTTTTGTCATCTCTCTCTGTTTTCTGTAATTCATTCTTCATTGAATGAATTTTCTGCTTGTAAGTTTTCACTTCCTCTGTTGCTGATAGCTTCTGTTTTCTCTCTTCCCATTCATGTTCTTGAACCAGTTTCTTTTGCAGAGTCACGTTTTTCTGCTGATAGAATTTACTGAGAATTTCTGTTGTAAAGATCTGGCCAAGTTTAGTGAATGAGGGCCATGTTCCAGCTTCTGTATGTGTTCATACAGCTCATGCCTGGCTGACAATTCATCACTCACTTTGGAATGAAAATGGCCACTATCTTTTGTGACAATTGTTAACATCAGTTTTGTCTGATTTTTCTTTTCTGATTTTCTGTGTTCTCACTCTGTTCTGCCAGCTATCCATTGCCAAATTCATCTCATCCATTTCATTTTTATTATTCTTTTTGTCTTTAAATTCAGAAGCAAGATCAAATTATCTTATCTGCACAGTAGACTTCTTCAAACATCAAATTATTCTCTTAGAAGTAAGATCTTTACCTAGGCTTTTCCAAGAGTTTTGTGTAATTTATTAGTTCAGCAAGGTCAGTATAATGCTCCCTGCAGTTTTCTGATTCCAATAATAATTATAACCTGCTTTTCTTAAATCCAGTATTTTCATTGTAAATTCATTAGAGTTTAGATTCCATCTTCTCATAACTTAGTTTAAATTCATTTTCTCTGTCAAATATTATGACATGCTTTGTAAAACCCTACCATATTCAATAGATGTCTGTGTTGCCAAGTGCTGTTTGAGTTTGCTTGCATCCTGTTCTTCAATTCTGATTGTTCTGATTGTTCTTAAACCTTCTTAAACCTTCTGATTGAATATTTAATCCAGATATGTTCAGAAATATTCATATTTTGGTTTTTGATTTCTTCAAAAGATGTGAGTGCTTCTTTAATCATTTTTTTCATAATCTTCTGTCTGTTAAGTAAAAATTTATTCAAGTTATTTCTTAAACATTTGTGCAATCTATTGTTTTTATTTGATGAAATCCACTGTTGAAAGACACACTCTTCAGGGAGAAAATGGCAAATAAGCTACTTCCCAATAAATAAGTAATAATTAGAGGCCTCTAAGACATGTACAAATCAGGGCTGGGACTTTCTGGCACCATTGTTGTAGGTGAGACAACGGTCAGTCAAAGTACTTTCCATTATAATTTCCCTCTGGTATTTCCTAACATTTTTTTTTAATCTTTGAATATTCCTAAGTTTCTCCTTCCACATGGTTAGGGTGAATTATTTTTACATGCCACTCGAAAAAAAGTTCAATCATAGGACTGCTATATTCAGTTTTGGAAAATTCTCATCTGTCATCTCTTTCACAATGGCTTCTAATGGTCCTACCATGTGAACCACAGACATTATAAGTATATAGTAGTTGCTAGAGAGTTCTTAGTTTAAGTGATGTTATACTAGAAAAAATATAATTCTTAGTCTTAAGGAAGTTTTATATATCAGATTATGTCTGTATGTGTATGTGTGTGTGTGTGTGTGTGTGTATGTATGTGTGTTTGAACAGATGTATTCACTTTATATTTTCGTACCTTTTAGGGTTCTCTGGGCTCATTTACTGATTTATATGATTCTTCTCCTGTTCCCAATCTGGCCAAGATACCTTGAATATGATGAAAACATCCCTTTATTCTAGAATATAGAAAGAAATCTGAAATTTCTATTGGCAGTTTTGGACTTTGCTACAAAGCTTATTCTCCTAATATTTTCGATTGGTTTTATTGCTCAATTGTTTCTTAACCTCTTACAAAATACAGACGGTCAGACTTATTCTGTGTAAGGGACTGGGAGGAAACTAACTGCCCCACTGATGTTTTTGTTTCTCATGATAGTGTTTCCATGTGGGAGCCAGTAGCTCAGGATCACATTGAAAGTCGCTTGGATACTAAGGCCTGTGCTGCTTGTGTCTTGAACTTTCTAAAGTTTGGAAGTCATCAGTCCTACTTAGCAGCTCATTCTTTAAAATCAGGCAGTTCTGTATTTTCCTTGGCCTTCTTCTCCTGGCAAATATTGTAAGACCTCAATTCTCATTGTGGGCTAATTATTCTCTTCTATTTGCCTGAACCATAATTCAATGCAAGGCTACTCCTGCCCAAGGAAATGAGGACAGAAATTATATAATGGAGAATAATGGCTTGAAAGCCATGAACGTCTAGAATCTTGTGCGAAGTCTGATACATACTAGCTTGGTGGTCTTTACCGGTAACTTACCAAAAAAAAAAAAAAAACAAGTTTTTTTCTCTGCTTTTAAAATGGGATCATCATAAAGGCTAACTATTTATTGAATGACAATAATGAACTTGCCCTTGTAGAAAAATCAGGCCTATAATTACTACCTAAACACTGTCTTATTAAAAAGGTTGTGATTTTATTCAGGTGGTTGTTGATCGGTGAAATTCCAATATATTCACATTTAATGAAATATAAATATTTGTAAGGATTATTTTCCATTACTAATATATACATTTAACTAACTGCTAACTAAACATTTTCAGAAAATTATGATGGACCTGACTGAAAAGAAACTGTAAATCATTTGGACTTAGTACTTTTAAATTATTAATTAGTACTTTAATTATTCATATACTGAAAACAAATATGTCTTAGAAATATAAAACTCAACTACCAATTTTCTTAGCAAACCCTTTCTTTATTGATGATATTAAAGCAGGATGAACAAAAATTCCGAATCATTAGTTTTCTTAAGTAACACTAGATGATCATGTATCTAGAGTAGCTTTTATAATTAAATGAACCTTAAGAGTTTTGCTGAAACACTAAAGACAATACTGACCTTTACAAATATCTGATCCCTTTCTTGAAGTTGGTAGTTAAAAACAATGAGAAAATATATATAAATTATTTACTAGCTATTTTGGAACCAGGAAAAAGAATTAAACTACACTAAAAAAATTATCCTTTGTATTTCAGGCCCTCCAGGGAAACGAGGTAAGAGAGGCCGAAGAGGAGAATCTGGTAAGTCTCTCTTTCAGCTGCTCTATGTCACTCATGTTCTGGTTAAGTTCCGGCATCTGTTCTTCCTAATTAATGATAATATTGTCTTGTTGGAGGTTATATGTGTGTGTTTAAATCTTTCTCTGCTAGACCTAGTTTTTATTTGTTTATTTATTATTTTTTAATCTTCTTCTTATTTCTATTAAACTGTAAAAAGGAGAAGTTTGCAAAGTATTGTTAATTGCAGTTTAGTAACAATTGGTACCCATTTGGGGCTTATTTACTGGGTCAAGTTAAGTCTGTCCTTTCTATGTACAATGGTGTGTTTCTCAGCTGCACACGGTGTGATAGCATCACCCACGTTTCCATCTATATAGGTGGTCAGTCAATGTAGGTCCTTTGCAAAAACATCTGCCTTGGGACACTAGGGCACATGTCTTAGAAAGCTGTGTTGTTATTTTATCCAATTGGCACAATTTTGTCATGCTTTTACTCTTAACCGTTTTCAAAATTTGGGAATGTTTTATCCTTTTTGTACAACCATGGAATTTTAGTGATGACAAGAGCCTTAGTAATCAATCTAGAATTTTCATTTTGTAGTTGAGGAAATGGAGGCCCATAGCAGTCAGGTGATTTGGCCAAGGCAAAACTTGAAACAGAACCAATTGTCCTGATTCCTACTTCAGGACATTCTTGCTTTCAGGCCAAATCCCTATATGTAAAACAAATCCCCAATGTAAAACAGAAAAGTCAAGTAAAATTTCTTTTGAAACTGAGATGATCTGTATAAATGAGTTCACTTACTATTTTTCTTTTTTTGGAAATGACCACATAAAGTCTTATCAGGCCATTAATTCTTACATGCAGGATAAAGTAATTTAAGGATTGACTCTAGCATGCTGTAAATTGTTATTTTTCAGTATTTTCTCTAAGTATTTATCAATATTAAAAATAATCAATTACTAAGTATTGAAACAGAAACATTAACCTATCAAGAGCTGATAGCAGATTAATGTGTGGTTTTTTTCTTGCCTCATTTTCTCTTCCGTTTTAAGAAAGATGTAAAAGTAAAAAGCATTTGTGAAAATTTATTAATTTGAGCAGTATAGTTGCTTATTTTTTTTAAAGAGTGTTGTCAAAAGCTACCTTTAAAGCTCATTGAATCTAAATAATTGGAAACTTGTATAGGTATTCCTTCACAAAGTGCAAAGTTTTCTAATAGAGGACACTTTATAAATTTGTTTTGAGGAAAAAGAAATGATAAAACATTAGTGGAATCAGATAATCATAGAAACGATCTTTGTTCTTTGTCAAAAGAAAGAGGATTATGGAGAAAAAGTGAAAAATTTATGCTTACACAAAGTTTCATAGAAAATAAAAGCCAATTTCCAACTTCCTAGCTACTTAGAACTAGTATTTTAATTGAGCATAATGGTGTGTGAAATATTTAAAATTGTCTTAGACTTTGCCTGTTTTGATGGTTTTAAAGAAACTTACATAAACGTGAGGACCTAGTCTTTTGCATACTTACAATAATGTTGAATAAAAAATTCTAAGGACAAATAATCAGTACATTTCTCATTTGGCTGTTTTATCAAACTCAAGAAGTTTGATCAATTCTCTATAACTGGTCTATCATAAATTACCAAATATTCTCATAATTCATACTTCTCTAAACTTTTATAAATTAGTCTTTACTTAAGATATATGACCATCTCAGTAATTCATAGACAGGCTTCAGGGAATCTAAAAATTACTTGAAATTTTATGTAAAATTTTGTGTGCAATTATAAATTTTTCTGAAATGGTCTCAAAGCCTCCATGGTCTAAAAATGATTAAGAATCAGTGAATTTTAAAAAACTTCCATGTCTATTATGTCATGCTGATGATTATGCTCATATCTTTTGTTTGATTTTGATATTTTGCATATTCACTAACTCCTCTCTCTCTCTTCTCTCTCCACCTGCTCCCCGCATAGGTCCTCCTGTAAGTATGTTTGCTGCACATTGGCTTGTTTGCATTTATCAGGATCGTGTATGTTAAAACTTTGTTAAAACACCAAAATATAGTCTCTATGTCTATTAGAAAAATGTTACTGACCTTTTAAGAGTATACTTAAAGTGGTCGGTCGCGGTGGCTCATGCTTGTAATCCCAGCACTTTGGGAGGCCGAGGCGGGTGGATCATGAGGTCAGGAGATCGAGACCATCCTGGCTAACACGGTGAAACCCCGTCTCTACTAAAAATACAAAAAATTAGCTGGACATGTTGGTGGGCGCCTGTAGTCCCAGCTACTCGGGAGGCTGAGGCAGGAGAATGGCGTGAACCCGGGAGGCGGAGCTTGCAGTGAGCCGAGATCGTGCCACTGCACTCCAGTCTGGGCAAAAGAGCGAGACTCCGTCTCAAAAAAAAAAAAAGAGTATACTTAAAGTTTGGAAAATTATTTTTTAGATACACAATTTTGTGATCATGTGATGTTAGAATGCAATATATGTCCATTTAAATTTGTTTTAAATTTTTTTATTTCCATGGGTTATTGGGGAACAGGTGGTATTTGGTTACATGTTCTTTAGCAGTGATTTGTGAGATTTTGGTGTACCCATCACCTGAGCAGTATACACTTCACCGTATTTGTGGTCGTTTATCCCTCACCCCCTTCACACCTTTTCCCCCAAGTCCCCGAAGTCCACTGTGTCATTCTTATGCCTTTGCATCCTCATAACTTAGCTCCCACTTATAAGTGAGAACATACGATAAAAAACGTTTATTTTTGATATGATCACACACCAATACCCTCATGGGATTTTTGGATAACTAATGAAGATTCTGATTTTAAATCCTTTTCCTGGAATTCTGAGGTTTCTTTTGCAAGCAAATCTCCAAGCTATTTCACACTTCTTTTTTCATCTGTTTAAACTTGTATCTGAAATATTTGCATTTGCCAGTCTGCCAAATGTAGATGGCAACATGATCATGGAAATGATACCCCCAGTGAGCTTGGACCAGTCCTCCCTCCTTAGGCAACACTCCCTTTGAAGTCTGTTGGAGTTTTGCCTGCATAAAGAACATGAGATGGAGCCCTTGGAGAGTTTCACTTTCTTTTTTCTTTCCTTGAGTAGGTCATAGCTGCAGCATTCCAGTCTGTTTTGCACTCACAGGAACAGATTATCTTGTCAGCTCTGAGCTAGATGTGTTTTTGAGTAATATCCTGGATATCTGTATCTGACCCCAGTGTTTATACTGTGCAGTGTGCATTTACGGTAGCAATGATCATTGGCCTTGAGATATTTTCTCATCCTGGATAGTCAGTTTGCTCCAAGGTTCGCAGACTCCACGTTGGCAACTTATCTAACAGGCCAGCATGGTCCAGGGACAGGGGCTTAGCGTGTACTTATTTACTTTATTCAGAGGAAACATTGGCCTCCAAATATCTTTTGCAGTCTTCCTGCCATGTTCAAGGATGGAACATTAATCATGTTAGAAATGACTTTGCTTCTGTAACTGACTTTCAGCTCTTGCTTAATGCTAGGCAGATGGCATGCCTTAGGTCTAGGAGTCTTTACTTTTTGGCTTCATACTTAAGTCTCTTCATGTTAAGTAAGTAACAAACCACTACTACCCAGAGGAAACTCCTGAGGTTACGGCTGGAGTAGAGTGTTCAAGGCTTCTTTTTTTGGAATCCACATTAGCTATGGCAAGAGGTAGTTAAATCTCATTTCTGCCTTATGAATTCTTCAGGATTCTAGTACTTCCTTTTTGATTCCTCGAAAAGTCACGCAACCATATAGCTCTCGCTTTCTTGAGGCCATCTGTTAGTCCAAATTTTCTACCTAAAGATGTCAATTGTTCCTCCTTTTCTTATTATATAGAAATAAGAGAGAATTAGCATTAAGCCCCTAGTGTAAGGCAAGCAATATTCTAGGTACTTTACATGTATAATTTCATTTTGTTCTCACACCAACCCTCTGATGTTACCATTCCTATTGTTCAGTGAGGACACTGAGGCTCATAGAGGTTAATTACCAAAGTTTGCACAGCTAGAGGATTTGCAAAGTTGAAATTCAATTAGATATGTCTGATTTCAAATCGATTCAGTTTACCACTTTATTCCATTCCTTATGAATTATAGTTGTGTTATAACATGGATCATTGTTACATGGGTTTGTCAGGCCATGGGTCAAATCATATTCCTTGATTAAAATAATCACATATAATATAAAATTATGGCCAAAACTGCAAAATGGCTAATCTATAAAACAAGTATTGATACTGTCCCACCTTGACTACATTTTAAAGAAGTTATAATATGTTTGGCAAACAGCATCAAATCCAAGAAATAAAGTATAATCATGAGTTTCCATACTGACTGGAAGATAATTCAAGTTGCTTATATTTGATAAGATGAAAAAACATTGATTGTACAAAAGAGAAAAAAAAACATTGATTATGCTATCTTTACTAATACAATACAACCCTACCATAGTACTTAGGACCCAATATCATGGGCTTCCTTGTGGGTAAAATACATTATGATGAAATCTTCTTGAGCCTCCAATTCCTAAATCTCCATGTATAATGTCTAAAAAGTATCTGCCTTCCATCAAACTTTGCTTTAGAGTAGGTGGCTTTATAACAAATTTCTGGCATCTTTTTTATATCTGAGTAAATATTACAATGGGATTATTACAGTTAAATAAATTTATCAGCAATATGTTTATTTAGAGGCAATACCCAATTACTGACAATTTTAATTTCTAGGGACTATTCCTATTTTTACATCACCTTAATTTTATGTACAATTAACCCTTGAACAATGTGGGGGTGAGAGGCACCAACCCTCTGCTCAGTGAGAAATCCACAGATAACTTTTGACTCCCCAAAAACTTTACTACCAATAACCTACTATTGACAGAAAACCTTACTGATAACACAAATGGTTAATTAATATACATTTTATATGTTGTATGTATTACATACTGCATTCTTACAATAAGCTAGAGAAAAGATGTTATTTAGAAAATCACAGTGAAGAGAAAATACATTTACTATTCATTAAGTAGAAGTGGATCATCACAAAAGTCTTCATCCTCACCATGTTCACACTGAATAATCTGAGGAGGAGAAGGACGAAAAGGGGTTGGTCTTGTTACCGGCAGAGGAGGAGGAAAACTGGCATATAAGTGGACCAATGTGGTTCAAACCCATGCTGTTTAAGGTCAACTGTATATATTTTCCTTTCAGTTCTTTTTCCTGAACTAAAATCTGACAGTTTCTGTAATTTTAATTTTTAGAGAAATGTATTGTCCTACTTTGTATCTTTTAAAACATTATTCAGCTATCTCCGCAAGTGTGCTATCGAGGCATATATTGTCATCTTAATCACAGTTGCCCTTGCCTCCATTCTGCACTCTAAATATAAAGCACAAAATTGCTCTGAGAAGTTAGTCTTGCTTCTGGTGAGCAATCCTTGGCACAGAACCTACATCGAGTAAATTTCTCAAACTTCCTTCTGGCCCGCAATTCCCATGGTGCTGTGGCTTCATGTGTACAGACAGATTAGAAAGTGTAACCTGGGATCTTGATGTATATTTTGCTGTCATTCACTTTCACTTCATTATGAAATGTGCTCCAATAGTGCAAGAGACATTTGGACACTCAGTAAAACAAACAAACAAACTAACTAACTAATAAAAAATTAGATGGCCCAGGGGATAATGGCAGATCTCACTGTAAGATTAAAAGAAACAAAAAAGAAAAGTATTAATGATAAACTTTAATTTAGCAACCATATATTTGCAACTTTACTTAGAATGTTTTGGAAAACTTGGATATATTCCACTAGAATTATGTGTGGATATATAACTATGTGTTTCTTTTGTCAGTTTTTATAGTCTTGCATATTGAGATCATTTATAATTTAAACTTGAAATACAACTTGAATTAGATCCCGTGTATCAATTTATTCTCTAGGAAGCTTTCAGCTTATTACTCAGCCTTATCTATTTTGAGATATATATATATTTATATACATACATACACACACACATACACACACTATCAGAGGAGTCTCTGCTAAAAATGGCTGCAACAGAGCAATTTTGTGATAATGTATATAATTTGTTTTTAAGTGAATATCACATACTTTTTTCTATTTTCTTTCTCATAAAGGTAACACATATTAGAATATTGTTCTAATGGACTCTGTGCGTGTGCTTTGAGCATCAAGCTCAGATATCACAACTGTATTTGCTAGAATGATTTGTCAGTCCATTGTATTATGTGACTATCAAATGGTACCTTCTATTTTGGATCACTTAAAAATAAGTTTGCACTTTAATAGGAAGCAGAGAGAGTTTGATCAAAATTTACAAAATGACTTTAGGGTTTTTAAATGGAGCAAATTTTACACATAATTTTGATCCTTTTCAGAGTCAATAGTGGGTGCAGTCTCTCTGTCTCTTTGTCCCAAAAAGAAGTGTTATTCTAATATTCACAGGTCACAGAATCAAGCAAGTCGTGTAACTATAGCCAGAAAAGAGCCAGGAGACCTTTTTTTAACTGGCTGTTTTATTTGTATCAGTCTATCAAGCCCTATAATTATGCTTGACTGACAGAGATATGATGTTATTGTTGGTCGTGTAGAACTCTCTGAGGTGTGAAATACGACTCTGTTGTGCAGCCTGCTCTGTCCTGTCCACCTTTAACAATTGTCAGCTCGGTTTGAACCCTAGAATCTTGTTGACAGATGAATGAAGCAGACTTGGCCAAGTTAAGCTTACAATGCTGTTTCTGCCAATGTGGTAGATGAATTAGGAAAGAAATCTCAGTAGAACTTTTTGATGAAAACCTCTGATACCTTTACTTCATAATGAAAAAAATGATAAGATTTTTAAGTCAAATTATGTCTTTTCCTGATATACTAATAACTACGATGTATAGCAGCTACCTACCATGTGTCACTTTACATACCAGTTCTCAGACCACCCCGTGACCTAGAGAGTTACTATACCTGTTTTACAGAGGAGAAAGGTGAGCATTGGACCAAATAATTTGCCCAAGGGTGCACATCTAGCAGGAGACAGAACTGAAATATAAACCCAGGTCTGTCGCTCTTCAAAGTGCCCCATATTTCTATAAGATGTTTTTCAGGCAAGTAAGGTTTAAGTGATACCACCCTCTTTGTAAACATCTTTGTTGTATCTTATCCTATCCTCATCGTGTATGGTTCATATTAAGCTGTTAGTTATTTGTAGATCTTACATCTTATGACTGCTCTTTTAAACTGCCAGTTACTCAAAACAAACTCGTAAATCATCTAATTATCATTTAACAGAAGCAAATCATGTGGACGTATGAGCTTTGCCTCTTGAGTTAAGAAAACTAGGTATAAAATTTTCTTGAAGTTTTTCAGCAAATATTCCTTTAATTACTCCTTTTTATATTCCTACTTAATTATTATAATATTTAAAAATTTATATTTGGACTCAAAGAATGTGCTTTTAAATGTGTAGTAACTGTATTTTTTCTATAATAGCAGGGTATTATGATTATTGATGGAGGGAACAAACCATTTATCTTGTAGGAGGCAGTATGAGTGTAAAATACCAGCATAGCTAGATCAATTCAGTCATTATAACAGTCACCATAACAAACCATAGAAGCAAAAGCCCAGAGAATTAATTTTCACTGAAAGGCTGTTTGGGGGTAGAGTTTTAATAGAATGATCTCAGGCTGTCACTTGTCAAATGAACAACTCAGGTTGTTCATTTTGAGACCCTGCACACTGATTTGTCTTCTAGGACAGAAAGCAGAAAAAGAAAAAGAATATGACTATGAATGTGTACATAGAATAGATTCTGTAGTGTCTTTTCATGTCTTCTGTATTGAGTGGTTTGGGCTTCCATGTTTGTAGAGAGCACTGTGTTCAGTGGCAATCTGTTTAAATGCTTCCTCTGCTATTGTTTCTGTAGATGTAGTGCCAGGTTAAGCAGAAGTTTGGAATTCTGGAAGTGGCAACAGTAAGGGGCAAAGAGCTGCAAATTGAGCTTAAATAAGGCTGTTAAAGTAAAAAAATTAAAATTTTAAAAAGGAACAAGGAAGAAGAAATAGACATACAAAAATATTGACAATTTTTTTGCAACATTATTTTTTTCCTACGGTCTATTTCTGGATACCATCTGTTTTAGAATAACTTTAGCTGTTGTAACAGACGGACCTTAAGATATTAGTGGCGTACCATAATAAAAATTCATTTTTTTTGCATATTGATGGGCAAGGCTCCTTGCAGGAGCCCAGACTGATGGAGACTCTGCCATCTTTAACATGTGTGTTCCAAGGCTATCTTGGGCACGGATGCACAGCCATAGATAAGGAAAGAGCGGAGGGTCAGATGGGAGGATTTTTTTGACCATTATTGGAAGTTTAGAATTTTATGATTTATATCTCTTCTGACCACATTCCTTTGGCAAGAGTCAAGTCAAATGTTCATACCTAACTGTAAGAGAGGGAGAGAAATGTAGCTGTGGGCTCAGAAGGAAAAGTAAACAAATTTGGTGAACAGCCAGTCTCCACTGCCCTAAGTCTCCACTGTCCTACTGGAAATAATTCCTGAAGAAATAAAAAGAACCAGAAATCATCAGAGAAACATACATTGGTGTATCACTTGGGAATAATGTGGTCTCAGTCTTGTAACATTTTAGAGAAGAACAATCATTAAAACTATTATCACTAGAAACCTAGAACAGAAAAAAAAATTAAAGGAAGGGGATTTTTTTTTTAAAAAAGGGGTGACATAAAAGTTAAAGGGTGGTCTGTAAAAAGAGAAGAGTATTAATGGCAGGTCATGAGACCCAGGCCTTCCAGATTACTTCATAACCTCATTGATAGTGAGGACTTTTTATCTTTCAGTATTTCTCAAATCTTTAAGCACCTCTATTCATTGTTACGGCCTTCTCTTTCCTTGTACCCTTTCTCTTGCCATGGAGTGGCTTAGATCTATAACAGGATTGGGTCCAGGGTAACCTCCTCAACTAGGCACAATTCTGGTTATGTGTCTGGTTTTATATTCCCAATAGTTTCAGGATAAAGTTTAATTTTTAGCAATGCTTCTGTGAAAAAAAGTGACTAACACTTTGAGTCAGTTTCATGAAGCTTGAAGAGTGAGCCACTGCCATTCTTATGGTAGGAAACAGGATAACATTTTAAAAGTGAGAGTTTAGGACTGAATCCTTTCTCTCCCCAGGATACTTGATAAGTAAAATTAAATTTGCTTCTTTTCAAATTAAAAAATAAAAAACCAAAACAGACAGTACAAGGCAGTCAAAATTTCTAAAAAGAAAATTCAAAAGGAATGCCTCGATTTTAAAGCCTTTGCTATTAGTTGATGATTGGACATCTGTGTACCATTCTAATGTCCAGTCTCCGAACAAATAGAGTGTCCTGTCACTGCTTCTTGTTTTGCTTTCTTATGACCAAATATTTAGTCATGTTGCTGAATTTCTAGGGCTGTCTGCCTAATGCAGACCTGTAAATATCTTATGGGACTAATTAGGGAAGTAACTATGTGACTCTTGCTGGTTTGTGAGGCAATAACTAGCTATATTCAAGAAAGCCACTTGAAAATTAAGTGCTGTTACAAAGCAGCTTAGATGCATTTTGAATGTTAATATTTTGAACAAGGTCAAATGAGTGATTTGAATGATTATTGTTTCCTCATGAATGGCTAAACATTTAATAATCTTTGGCAGCATGTGATCAGAGAAGGGCTCAATGTTCCCATTCTTCCAAACTAGCTACGTAAAATGCTGTGATTCCTCTTATACAAAGGGTGGCTTCTGCATAATTCTAATTATGTGGACACCATGACGCTGGCCTACATTTGGCCTAAGTTAACTAAGTGCTGTGTTTGGTCTTAACTGGGTCATGGACTATAATGTGGAAAGAATCCCCTTCTTCAGTCATTAAATAAATTTTTGTTTCTGTTTTGGTGGAATTAAAAAGACATCAAGATGTGGAATCTAAAGTGTTCCAGGTTACCTAGATGTTCTTATGTTTTTAAAAATTATTAATGATATTTTTATTATACTTTTTGAAACAAGTTCTCATGCATCCTTAAGATTTGCATAGGGTTAAATGGAATAAAACATGCATCTTTTGTTACTTGTTAATATCTTTGGTCTCAAAGATATACACACATACAAGCAAATATGCACACATATCTCTAGTTCTTACTTCTGCTTAATTTTGAAGGAAGGTATTTCTGTATGGTCAAGGAAAGAAAAAAGGATGGAATATAGAATTTAGAGACAGGAGAGACTTCAAAGGATTGTTAATAATTAGTTCATAGAGTTATTTGAAAGATAATGCGTATTCCCACACTGATTCATTCATCAAACTAATACTGAGTGCTTAATACGTACCACACCCTCTGCTATACGATGAGGATAAATGGCAAATAAGACGTGACTTTTGTTTTCAAGGTCCTTATCATCTAGAGAGGAAGAAAACAAAACAAAAACATAGCAATCTTGTGAGACAAGTATGCTCAGGATACGCCACGGTGCAGTGGGAGGACAGTAGAGAATATAATCCAGATTTAGATGTGGAGGGGATCAGGAATGCCTCTGGATCTGAGATCAGTGAAGGACTTGTCTGGGTGAAAAATCGAAGTAGTGTGTATTTTCCAAGAGGTTAGCATTTTCAAAGCCTTTGGAACCCAAGAAAAAACTGGCATTTTGGGAAGTGGTGTATAAATAAAGCTGAAATGTAAAGTTCAAGAAAGAGATAACGAAGTAACTAGTAAAAATAGAGATTGGAGGAGGATGAGGCTATGGAGTACTTTGCATGCCATTCCAAGTGGTTACCCTAAAAGTATGCAGTCTTAGAAGGGCTAAAGGAGCAGGGTGGCAGGGTCAGAGGAACATTAGAGAAGGCCATTCTGCTAAAGGACAAGGGGGAGGACAAATGGGAAGAGAGAGATGATTAGGGTATTGTTGCAGCTAACTAGGGGGACATAAAATGATCTGGAAAGAATGGTAGCAGGGGAGATGTAGAGACTGGGGCAGATTTAGGTGGCATTAATGAGGTAGGAGTGACAGATGCGTGATGATGTAGGAATGAAGAGGAGATAGAAGTGGAGGTGGCTCTCAGTCCTCATTCTGGCGAATCATAGTGAGGCCACTGAGATGGAAAATAAAGATGGAAGAGCAGACTTGGGTAGGGGTTGATGCTGAGGGCTTCATCTGAGAAACTGTTTCAAGGAAGAACTACAAGGTTGCTGGAGTAGACGTGAGCAGTCACCCAGAGGAAGAAGGGAAGGATGAATCTCCAGTGGGGGCAGAGGGGGACACTGCAGGAGCAGCAACTCAATAAAAGAAGCCTCTTATGGGAAGCAAAGATTTCTGTTTTGAACATTTGAGTTTGAGCTATTGGTAAGACAGCTAAGTGGAGATATTTATTGACGTTGAGAGCCACCAAACTCTTCTCATTGTATCCAAAAATGCTCATTTGCTCAGGACTTTATTCTCTCTACACTGTATTGCTGGCGTGATTGGAATGCACATGTTCCTGCAAAATGGCAAATAAGATAAAGACTAAAAAGAATCCAATGGGATTATCAGTAAAAACAGCCTTGGTGATTGTATCACTCAGGGTGCTCCAGAGAAACAGAACCATAGGGCATCTATAGAGGTACAGGGATTTATTTTATGGAATTGGCTCATGCGGTTATGGGAACGGGTAAGTCCGAAATCTGTAGGGCAGGCTTGAAGGCTGGAACTCAGGCAAGATTTCTATGTTAAATCTTGAGATAGAATTCTTTCTTCTCTAGGAAACTTCAGTTTTTGTTCTTAAGGCCTTCAAATGATTGGATGAAGCCCTCCCGCATTATTGAGAGAAATCTGCTTTTCTTAGTGAACTGATGGTAAACATTAATCACAGCCACAAAATATCTTCACAGCAACATCTAAACTAGTATTTGTCCAAACAACTGGGCACCGCAGCCTAGCCAAGTTGACACATCACATTAACCATCACAGTGAGGTTGTAAACAGACACCTCTTCAAGTCCTACTTTTTCAGATTCTTACTGAACTTGCATAGATATACCTTCACACTTGTCTTTCATGGCTTTCTTCTCCTCTCTCTGTAATTCCTTCCTCCTTCTTTTATCCATTTCCTTGATTCAGCTTTCATATTCCATGTATATAACCTTATAACTTGGCAGTGTTGTATAAATATGCATGCCTGATTTGATAAGCTTTCCTGGCTAATAATAATACATTTAATTGAAAGTAAGTCATCAAAAGCCCGTTCACATAGGTCATTTGATGCTACGACCCCATGAAGAAGGCAGGACTGATAAAATTGTGCTATTTTACTTTATAGCTGTCAGCAAGGGCTCAGAGAAGGAGAGTGACAGACTTAGGGCACACATGGCTCAGAAGTGACACGTGGGCCAGCTCTAAGCTGTGGAAGGCTTACATTTTACTTTTCTGTAGCAAATAAATACAGATCCACACACTTTTAGAGAAAAGTTACAAAAGAGTCTCTCTGCCGCACATGCGAGAATGAAACATTCCTGGTAAACTGGCATTTGGAACCTATGTAAAAGAAATTGATCGGTGCTAGCATTTCTGCTGCCCAGCAGAGGGGCTGGCCAAGGATTGAGGGTAGCACTAGTCAGGAGGGTTTTGAGAGGCAGCCAGAGTAGGCTGCGCTGCAGACCATGCCAGACAGCCTCACTGTGAGCTCCCCTCCTCCTGGCTTTGGATCCATCATACCTCACTGTGTTCTGTGGAGGAAGAGGAGAGTGGAGATAGAAGAGCTAAAGAATCCATGCGAAGTGGCCGAGTCACCACTTCCATTAATAAATGAAATCCATATTTGTGCAGCTAACTCATGAGAAAGAAGGAGAGTATTTGGCAGGCAGAGTAGAAACCCAATCTGGAAACTACAAATTTAAAAACAATTATTTTATGTTTTATATCACAAGCTTCCTTTTGGAGGCCTTTGTTAGCTACATCTATGTTATGATGTTCTTCTGGGAGACGAAATGGAAGCATTCTAAGAGCTTTGTGCTGCCCAGAGCACAAGGATTTTATAGGACACATGAAAGCATACTTCAGTCCTGTACTGCAGACACGGTCTTTTATTCAGATATATAATTTCATTCAACTGTAGTAGACACACATACTTTGTCTCTTAATTTGCAGTTTGGGGAACAACTTCAACTTGCTCCCTTCCAGAGAGCATTATTAACAACCAGTTGGCATACAGTTCAGGCTTTTTCACAGGTGAGAGTGAAAATTGAAAGAGTGGATTAGAGAGTTCTCTGCAGGCATGCTGGATAATTTATCACCCTTCTGTGGTAATGACTGAATGTATATATCTTTCACCATATGTAGCCTTCCATTTAGACTTCTAATCAATGGTGAAGAATAACAACTGGTTTTTAAAAACCATCCCTTGGAGTGGAACTAATCAGCTTGTGGTTTCCTTTCAGGTAGTCTGACCATTATTCAATATGCTCTATGTATATCCTTGGATAGGAAATGACCTAAACTTCCACTTCCAGTTATGTGGATTATTTATCCTGATGCCCTCTCCACATCCACCCAACCCTCTACTTTGCATATTAAAGTTAAGCCTCTAATCATTGAATCTTTATGTCTGGAAAGCTGATCAGGAGTTGCCATTACATACAAACTTACTTTGTACATTATATGGCATGAGTTGAAAAGAAACTATTATAGAATTCTTGTATTGTTTACTAGTTTGAAAGTCGTGTGGAAAATGAGAATTTATTCCTTTGTCTGACTATATCCCCTGGGTTTTATTTGTTAAGAATGTTATTTTCCCATAGGCATTAGCTCCCTTGTTTAGAGGGGAAAAAAAAATCCTTTTAAAATCTTTAGTTTGGGCCAGGCATGGTAGCTCATGCCTGTAATCCCAGCACTTTGGGAGGTTGAGGTGGGCGGATCATGAGGTCAGGAGATCGAGACCATCCTGGCTAGCACAGTGAAACCCTGTCTCTACTAAAAATACCAAAAAGTAGCTGGGCATGGTGGCGGGCGCCTGTAGTCCCAGCTGCTCAGGAGACTGAGGCAGGAGAATGGCATGAACCTGGGAGGCATAGCTTGCAGTGAGCCGAGATCACGCCACTGCACTCCAGCCTGAGCGACAGAGTGAGACTCTGTCTCAAATAAATAAATAAATAAATAAAAATAAAAATAAAATAAAATAAAAATCTTTAGTTTGGTGATATTAATAGAGTTTAGGAGAAGAGAGTTTGAAGAGCATAAACAAACTGGTGGCAATTTTAGATTGTTGGAACATTTTAAACAAAATGAAAAATTGCTTGACCTTGTATCAAATATCATAATTTATAAGGAATTCACTACAAAAATTGTATATTTCCTATAATATGAAGTTTCCTATGTGTAGATTTTAATGAAAACCACAAGGCAAATAAATTTGGATTGGGAAACCTCTTCCTATTCATCATTGAGAAGGAGAAGCTTTTATTTTGTCATTAAAAAATATCCTTAAAAAGTAGGAAATTTCTTTCATTCCTGTTCATTTCTAGAACTTCCAATACTATCTAGAAATTCCAATAACTAAAGTACCCCGGTCATTTCTAGGTTTCTGTTCTGTTAAAAGTAAATTTAAATAGAAAGTTTTTATTCTTATAAATTATTATTGGAAATTGATCTGTCTCCTTTCTCTTTATACTAACAGGAGCTCAAACTATTGCTCTTAAGTACTGTGATTACCAAGATGTAACATACTTTAATACTTTCAATGATTTATAATACACTTATTATTTTATCAGTAAATTAGACTCCATGGGCAATATAAGCATTCATTTTAGGAAGAGTTTGGTAACAGTTAATCGATGGTTTACATTAGAAGGTTTCTTGCTTGGGGACTGGAAGTCAGCATCATTTCAGATGTGCCTTTGTTGGCTGACAGTAGCTATGGCAGGCAGCATACTACTAAAATCAATATGATAAATCTCTTGAAAAAGGATACTTTTTCTGTTACCTATATTTTCTCAACTTGTCTCACCCTATGCTGGGTATGCTTTTAAATACTTTAGGATACCAAAAATGGTATCCTACATTACAAGCCTTCAAACTTCTTACTTTTAAACTATAACCAAAATTAGATAAATGTTGTTTGACTTTATCCATCAGGGCATCATATGAATCCCAGTAATATGAATATGTGTCCTTATATAAGATTTCAGTTCCCTGTCTAAACATCCAAATACAAAGCCCCATAGTGGAGTATTAAATTTTAATATTTGGCATTTATAAGATTTTAATTTATTTTAAACAACTTTCAAAGTGATGCATATATAGAAATTGACCAAGATATTGACTTGTCTTGTCGGAATTGTCTTGTAGCTCAAACTTTTCTGCTAAGTAGATAAAAAGAATCTTTCAGAAGGATATTTTCCTGAAATTTTTATCTTCAAACCATGTAAAGTTTCAGAGTGCATAAAACACTAAATTTATAGAATTGTTAAGAGTTAATAGAAAACTTAGAGATTGGGTCCAAGCTAGGTCATCATTTTTTAAGTTAATGAATTCAAGTGAAGCCCAAATAGGAATTTGAAGAGGGACCTTGTCACATGGACAGAACCACTCTGCAGTGATGAAAGTGGAGACAATGAATTATGGTATACAGTATGCTGTTGTATCTAAATTAATTCATTTCTAAGGGCATATCTTTTTTAATGCTCCATATATTTAAAAGTTCAATTCATCAAAGTCATCATGCCATATCTGTTAAAAAGATTCATTTCTTGATGAACTATAGCCAACAAATTTTCCAGAAATGACATTTTTCATAGTTTATTGTGTCCTCATTATCAAGGCAAAAACCATATCAAATGTGTTTCTTGAGTGACACTCAAGATGAATGAGAATGTGCATTCTGTTTCTGTATGCAGAGCTTTCAGTTTCTTAAGAATAATGAGAACTTTTAGGTAAAGATGTTTTTCAAGTTTCAGTACTACTACATTTTTGTTATTTAAATATTTGTGTGGTTAAGGAATGGAATAGCACTATCAAGGGAATCTATTTTCTATTCTTTAAGTACTATAATATTATTCTTTAATTACTCGAGTTAAACCTCAAAACTTTGTTAGTCTTTAATTGCTTATGTTTTGCTTTAATTTAAGTGTCAATACAATTGAGAGGAAGTTTGGGAATCTATTTTTTAATTAAAATATTTAAATAATTCACCATTATTTATTAACTTTGATTTTATTATTCCTTTTGGATTATTATTGTTAATGTTTGTGCAAGTGAAAGAATAAAAATTTATTATGTAATGACATAAGATTAATGATGTTTGGTGTAAAAGACATTACTGTCAAAATAAATTAGCTTTTTTTCCCTGCAAAGATTAGATTTTATAGCATTATTAAATGAACTAATATTTCTCATTATTCTTTACCTGCTATGTGCTCTTCATGAAAGGGAGATGTTGAAGATAATTTAGAAACCTGGAAATTTCCTACACCAAAAAATAGGCAGGTTAAAATTCCATTCCTCAGGACCACAAAAACAAAGAGGTTCCAAATGTTTTGTTTCCTTTCAAAATGTGAAAAATCTGAGCCATAACTTGGTTTTATTCCTTGACCTCTCTCCTCTGATGGGGACTGCCTTTCACTGTTCCTACTATCGCAACATGACTGTGCAAACAAGGGGCCAGATTTCATTGTGCTGTGGATTGTTGATGTGGGGCACGATACCTGGAAGCTAAAGGAGCCCGGAACTGTTATGTGCCTGCCTTCTGACATTGGTGAAAAATGCTCCCATGCCTAATGGCACAACCAGGTCCCTTGACTGCCTCTGTGAATAAGGATAGTGCTACATAACTCTCATGTCCTGGTTCATGCTTCATACACCTATATACTCTTTGTGTGTATGTGAATCTGTACATGTGTTGTGTGTGAACTGAACTGAAACTTTTCCCTGAACTTTCCTTTCAATGAAACAAAACAAATGGCTGAGGTTTGCAATTTGTCAAAAGCTTTGAAAAGATTGCTTTAGCAGACTTTATTTCTGAAGGTTCATACTGCCTTTCCATCCTTTATGGAGGACCTGGTGGGATAGCCTAATTTACTTGTGCACACCAATTATTAATACAAACGTCTACCTTGGCCTACTTCCTTTCATTTATACAATTTCAGGGATGGCTAGTCAGCCATGCTCCAGGCGGGACGCAGACCCATTCATGCATGGGGCAAGTGCTTTATTCTCTCCCCAGTAGACTCCGAGCATGCTGTGGCTACAGTCTATGGAACACTTTCTTTCATCCCTCAGCAGTTATTTAGAATCGTTCAGAAAGAACCTGCCGAGCCTCATCAATAGAGGTAATTTAGCCAGTGGCTCTAAAAATGCTAAGCTACATTTCCTGTCTCAATGGAGAACATTTATGCTATAAAATAAATGTATTCAGATACTCTTGATTATAACATTACAGTATCTGATTTAATCTCAGCATCGCTAATTGTATAATGTTATCTGTTAAAATAAATTAAGGTGGTTGATTTCTCATTATAAAACATTTTATTGCAGTGCGAAGTGAGGACTTTAACTAGTTTTCACAACTTGAGCCTCTGTCAAAAGATTTTCCAATTGCTTGGAAAGTATGAGAATAAAGTATGGGAATCTTAAAGTGCACTAACCTCTTTGTGTTATTTGTGACCATAAGTTCCCCTGTTGAAGAGTTTAGCACTTATTATTCCATGTTTCTCTAGCATCACTGCAGTGCCTGGCTTAATAAATGTAGGTTGAATACAAATTCATATAAGAATGAATTTTTAAAGAGTCAAATGTTTTTGGCATGCCTTCCACTGTGGAAGGACTATGTGGTGTAACATCATAGTTAAAAACCTAGGCTCAGGAATCTGGCAGACCCAAATGTATGTCTCAGTATTTCCATTTACTAGTGGTGTGATCTTAGACAAGTCACTCAACATTTCCGGGTCTCGGTTTCCACAGCTGTAAAATGGGGCTAATAATGGTACCTACTGATGTCTGCAAAACCAACATCACAGTACCTGGCATATTGTAACAACACCATAAGTGTTAGCTGTTCAAGGAGCATGCAGTTTAATAGAAGAGATAAGCTATCAATACCTATATTTTAAGGCAGAATGTAATGCTATAAATGAATTGAGACAATGATCTGTGTATATTTGGAAGAAATAAACTTCCCATCTGCTATAGGAAAGCAGACCAAGCTTTGGAAAGAGGTGAAAGCTGAGAGCACGGATGGGATTTTGAGAAGTGAATGAGTGGGAGGACACACCAGGTTGTGAGGATAAGCAGGAACAAGAGTCTGCTAGGAGTCAGGAGCTTATAGCAATTGGAGGAAGGTCATGGGGCTAAGGGCCTCTACACGGGCTGGAGCTAAGGGTTTTGACTGCCAGGTCTAACTATGCCTTGATTTGGGCAAAATGAGATGTCATTTTCTTTGATGGAGTAAAAGTAAAGCTTTAAAATGTGGGCAGTACATCTCGCTGGAACTGCCTGAGTGCTCTAAGTGCCATTGTTCTCCCTCTGGCATTTCAGCAGCACTCAGCTTACCCAGCTGCTGGCATCCTTAAGGTTTTGTGACCTGGTGGGTGAAGTTTATTTGGTCTCGCTACAGAAAGTATAGGAATGGTGATTTGCGTAAATTCTTTTTTTTTAAAAAAGTATTGTAACATGGCCTGGCGCGGTGGCTCACGCCTGTAATCCTAGCACTTTGGGAGGCCGAGGCGGGCGGATCACGAGGTCAGAAGATCGAGACCATCCTGGCTAACACGGTGAAACCCCGTCTCTACTAAAAATACAAAAATAAAATTAGCCGGGCGTGGTGGCAGGCACCTGTAGTCCCAGCTACTCACAAGGCTGAGGTGAGAGAATGGCATGGACCCGGGAGGCGGAGCTTGCAGTGAGCCAAGATCACGCCACTGCACTCCAGCCTGGGCGACAGGTATTGTAACACTTTAATATATGGCATATAATTATTGAAAGTTGCGTGGCATAAGAAAACAGGTCTGCATAGTAGTTATCCTGAAACACACGGCATAAAATGGAGTTTTGGCCAGGCACAGTGGCTCATCCCTATAATCCCAACACTTTGGGAGGCTGAGGCAGGTGGATCACTTTGAGTCCAGTTCAAGACCAGCCTGGGCAATATGGCAAAACTCTGTCTCTACAAACAAATACAAAACGTTAGCCAGGCATGTAGACCCAGCTACTCGGGAGGCTGAGGTGGGAGGATCGCTTGAGCCAAGGAGATGGAGGTTGCAGTGAGCTGCGATGGTGCCACTGCACTCCAGCTTGGGTGACAAAGCAAGACCCAAAACAACAACAACAACAACAACAAAATGAAGTTTTACCCTTTTAAAAATTTTTAACAGGCATTGCATTGTGGTACACCTGGAAGCCTGACTTTAATATGTCCATGTTGATATGAGGAATGACTGCACAGGCCTTTGACGTACCTCAAAGCTCCCATACAGACCAGAGAGTCTACATGAATCTTGGCTGAATCTTTGCAACATCAGTAATTCACTACATTAGCCACTTATTCAAGGGTCTTTCACAGACATAATCCTCTTTTGTCTTCACAACTACTGAGTTCGTGCTGTGGGTCCTTGGTGGTTCCCTTCCTCCTAGACCTGTCACCCAAAGCCCAGCTCATTCCTTGCCCCTGCCTGTCCTCTCTGGAGATGCACTAGAGGCTATTCCACTTGAACTCTGTGGCCAGTGCTGAGCCAAAGTGTGCCCAATGGTGGGTGTAGGATGGGAATGATGGGGCAGCTGCCTCTCTCCATAGTTCAGGTGTGGGGATTCATGAATTCTAAAGACCAGAAGGGGCAGGGAGTCAGGCAGCAGCTGCTTCCTTCTGTTGCTATTTCTTTCATAGCCTATCTTGTTGACTTCCGTGAAATGATGATCCAGGCACCACCTCTCTGGAGGAATGTGATACACTGAGCTGCCTTCTGCTGCTTGTGTCTCAGTTGGCCTGTCCATGAGGCTTGGCCATTTATTTTCATCCTGAGGAAGTAAAGGATAGAGGATCCGAACTCTGAGGAGCAGGAGGTGTGGAGAAAGGGTGTATTAACGTCCGTAGCAGGTATCAGCTATGCAAGGAAAATATTTAAAGCAGGGAATAGATGTAGGTTCTTTATCTATGAGGTGCCTGGATGCCTCTGATTTCCTGTTTTCAGAGTAAATTCTGTAATAGCTCATCATGAATAATATATAAAGACAATAATATCTAAGAATTATAAGGAAATTAAGAATATTGTAGGCAGGAAATTACAAATTTGTATGAGTACTCTGTATTTCTGAGTTTTTGAGTTCTTATTGAATAAATATAGACAATATTATCTATATTATTTTTACATAGTAGTTCCTTCTTGTCCAAGGCGATATGTTCCAAAACCCTCAGTGGATGCCTCAAACTGCGGATAGCACCAAATCCTATACATATATGTTTCTTCCTACAAATATGTATACACATATACCACACACATACACCTATATAAAGTCTAACTTATAAATTAGCTACAGTAAGAGATGAACAACAACAATAATAAAATAGAACAATTATAACTATATACTACCATAAAAGTTATATAAATTTGGTCTCTCAACATATTTTACTGTGCTGTACTCGCCCTTCCTGTGATGATGTGAGATGACAAAATGCCTACATGGTGAGAGGAAGTGAGGTGAATGACGTAGGCATTGTTGACGTAGCGTTAGGCTACTATTGACCTTCTGCAGGTGGCATATACAGCATAGATACATTAGACAAAGAGGTGATTCATGTATTGGGTGGGATGGAGTGGGATGGCATGAGATTTCATCCCACTACTCAGAATGGTGTGCAACTTAAAACTTAGGTATTGCCTCCCTCCTGTATCATTGGTTTTTCCTCTCTTTTGGATAATTTCATTAGCATAGAATTATGCCATAATGTCTTTTGTCCTCAAAACGAAACTTCCTTGACCCCATATGTTTCCCAGATGCTGTTCCATTTCTTTATAGCTCCCACTCCCTTTTACAATGAAACTCTGGAAAGAGTTGCCCACACTCATCAAATATTGTTTTCCCACTCTCTCTCTAATCTAACATGGCCTCCATCTCTACCACTGTACTGAAAACATTCTTCTTAAGGGCACTGGTTACCTTTATTATGACAAATTTAGTGGTCAGAATTCAGTTCCAACTTTGCTGGACCACATTCAACACAGTGAATTGGTGTCTTCTTGAAACACTTTCTCTGTTTATCTCCTTGTTCTTATCACTCTTTCAAGGTGCTCCTCCTACCTTACTCACCACTCCTCCCTTGCTAGCTAGTCCTTTTTCTTTCTTTTCTTTTCTTTTTCTTTTTTTCTTTTTTTTGAGATGGAGTCCCGCTCTGTCGCCAGGCTGGAGTGCAGTGGTACAATCTCGGCCCCCTGCAACATCCGCCTCCTGGGTTCAAGTAATTCTCCTGCCTCAGCCTCCCAAGTAGCTGGGACTACAGGCGCACTCCACCACGCCCAGCTAATTTTTGTATTTTTAGTAGAGATGAGGTTTCACCCTTGTTGGCCAGGATGGTCTTGATCACTTGACCTTGTGATCTGCCTGCCTTTGCCTCCCAAAGTGCTGGGATTACAGACATGAGCCACTGGGCCTGGCCCCTTTTTCTTCTTCATGATTTCTACATGTTGGAATGGGCAGGGCATGGTGGCTCATGCTTGTAATCCCAGCACACTGGGAGGCCAAGACAGGAGGATTACTTGAGCCCAGGAGTTCAAGACCAGCCTGGGAAGCATAGCAAGAACCTGTCTCTACAAAAAAATAGAAAATTAGCTGAGTGTGGTGGTACGTGGCTGTAGTCCTAGCTACTGGGGAGACTGAAGTGGGAGGAGTGTGAGACTGCAATGAGCTCCGATTGCACCACTGCACTCCAGCCTGGGTGACAAAGTGAGACTCTGTCTCAGTAAATGAATGAATGAATAAATAAATGAATTTTGAAATGCCTGATGGCTCAGAACTTGGACCTTTCTTCTTCCTTATTTACATTGCCTCATTAGATGATCTCATATAATCTCATGGCTTTAACTATTATCTATGTGTCAAAGTCTCCCAAATGTATATCTCCAGTCTGAACTCTCTGAATTTTGGACTTGCATATCCAACTATCTATTCAGCATTTGCACATGGATGTCTCCCAGAGATCTCAAATTTAACATGTTCAAAACCAAATGCTGGAATTCCACCCTTACTCTCCAAAGCTGCTCCTCTTCCAGATCTTCCACACATCACTAAAGAGCAGCTCCACTGCTCTAATTGCTCTGGTCAACCTTTGGAGTCATTTTTTACTCCTCTTTTTTCTCACACCCCACATTCAATCTAGCTGCAAGTCTTGCACCAGAAACTGACCACTTTTTACCTCCTTGGTTGCTATTACCCTGGCCCATCCCATCCTTTATCTTTCACTTAGAATGTTACAAAAGCCTCCTAACATCTCTCCATGTGTACACCCCTGCCTTTCTACTGCCTTTTCCCGATAGTGGACATGATCCTTTTCAAATATAATTCAGATTGTGTCTTTTCTCTGTGCAGAACCTCCTCGCCATGGCTTTCTGTTTCATCCAGATTAAAAGCCAAGTTCTTTTCATGACCTGCAAAGTCCTGTCTGATCTCCTCCCTCCCGCTCTGTAACTTTCCTCCTTACTCTTTTTCCTCACTCACTGTAGTCCAGACGCACTGTCAGTTGCTGGACACGCTAAGCACACCTCCATCTTACAGAGCATTACCACTTGCTGTTTGTTTTTCCTCCTTTTTTCCATTCAAGGCCCCCCATGACCACCCTGTAAAATAGCGCCCTCCCATTGAGTTGTTCTCTAGCCTCCTTATCCTCATGTACTTTCCTGCTGAGTCCTTATCGCTGTCTGCCACATTATTCATAAACATTCTCTTAAAGCCTGCTTCTCCCACAAAAGTGATAGCGGGGCTTTGTTTTAGCTACCATATTTACTATAGTCCTAGTACCTGAAGAATGCCTGCACACTGTAGGTACTCAACAAATATTATGTGAATGAATAAATAATCAATTTTATTCCTCTCACATCTGCCCCATCCCTAGCAGACTTCTATTTCAGAGTCCTCTGAGATTTAAGGAATGGAATACATCCATTTTCTGCCTCTGTACAGCAAATTGATCTGTATTTATTCTCACTTTCTTTCTTCTCATCTTATGTAAGATGGTGTTCTTTCTCCGCATTCTTTTTCTCTGACTCCACTTCCTTTTGTGTTCTCTTGCATGCTGATACTGCTCTGCAAGCCATTTCTTTTCTCTATGTCCTGTCCGTTTGCAAACATTTTCAAGTACCTCCCATCTTACCACAAAAACAAGCAAGAAAAATTTTCCTTAACCCTATATGCCTTTTAGCTACTCTCCTATTTCTTTTCTTCATGCACAGTAACTAAAAAGAGGTGTCTACTCGGGCTAGCAAATCGTCGGCACACATGTTTTCCACTGTTGCTGTCTGTAGACATTCCCTATCAATCCCACACCCTTTTCCAAAGTCTATAACCAGCCTCTGAACCTTCTAAACATGTTATTCCAGGCAGTCGTTAATAACCAGAGTTCACACTTCATATAACGCCTGCTTGCCATCTACGGAGCTTATTCTTTTCTTAATTTCCTCCTCACTGCTTAATCAATTACAATACAAATTCCAACTTTCTACTTGTTAAATGCAATGGACTCCTTGTTTTAATCAATTTGCCTTCTTGAAATTCTCTCCAATCTTGATTTCTGTAACTCTAATTTTGTTGTCATTGTTTTTAGGTTTTTTTCATCCTCAGTTTCCATTTTGGGACACTTTTCCTCTCCTGCTCCTGAAATATTTACATTACATTACATTACCCCTAGTCAGGGGTTCTTAACCCGGGTGAATTATTTCCTAGAGAATCCGTGAACTAATTTAAGAGTATATGTGTGTGTGTGTGTGTGTGTGTGTGTGTGTGTGTGTGTGCGCGCAAAGTGTTTTATATGTGGATATTTCTAACCACTGCAGCTATAGCTTTTATCCAGTTCCTAAGAGGGCTAAGAATCACTGCTACTTTCTTTCTCGGGGTAATCTTGCCCAAGCCCATGGGCAGCCAGCATGACACAAGTGAGAGCTCAAAAGAGTCCAAGTCAAATAAACCCATGTTCATAGTTTGAACTTCCCCTTTTAGACGCTGTTTGACTAAGGAAACGTTATTTAACCTCTCTGAAACTTGGTTTGTTCAACTGCAAAATGGTAGAAATGACCCCTAATTTGCAGGGTTATTGTAACAAAGAGAGATGTCATTTGTAAAGCTCTTGGTGTTATGTAGTGGTCAGTAAGTGGTAGCTATTACGATTCAGCCACAAACATCTGGGTCCCTCAAGAACATAAGCTTGTCAGCTTGCAGAGCCTCTCCTCCCTCATTTTAAAACAGGCTTCATTTTTAGGATTCTGCTTTAGTGAAGCAGTAAGTATGATGTGACTCATGCATTATAAATTAATTGACTCTCTGGGTGTTAGAAATCTGCTAGCATGCATTTATTAATGTGAAACATCTAGGACAGCTGCAGAGAGCATTGTCAAGTCTGTCTTTGTGCACAATATTTAGAAAATCAGAATTGGGCACATATAAATTTAATCAGACTGAAAGATGTTTATAAATTGGCTTCCAGTATTTATCTGGAACAATCAACAAAGCACACATTAAGAATGTTATTAAACATAGCAGAAACCAAATTACTCAATATATACAGTGTAATAAAAATTGGTAGGGCAGTAAAAATTGCCTAGGTATGTGTTTTTAAAGCAATGGAAGCTGAGCAGGTCTCTTTTCAGAGGTACTTCATATATGTTTATTGTATCCTACTAAACATGTCTGTAAAACTGATCATTTACTTACACCTTGATTGCCAATCCTGATTCCATGCCAGCTGGTGAAAAGGCTTGGATAAGCAAGATGTTTTAGAAGCGTGACAAACATTTATAGTCAAAAGTGTAAGTTATTTATACAACTCCATAAAATAATGCAGTTAAATTACAACCCAGATATTTTGGTTTGCAAAACAGCAAAGGATCCAAGGGCCTCTATGCCTAGCAGGGATCCCCAGTTGATGTGGAGTCATGACCTCTTCTCGCTAGTGTTTAACTGTATAACTCTTCTGCCCCTTTCTTTATTCCTACTTCCAAAAGTGATATGTGGCATACAGAAAGGTACATTTAAAACCCTTACTTACTGAATTTTTGAGAGCATATCTTAAGCATTTTGCAACATTCTTCCAAGTAATTAAAAACACCCTGAATTGGGAGAAAGTTAGAAACTGGAATTCAGAAATCATTGACCTAGATCTTTGAGTAAATGACTAATATGGAAAAAAATTAACAACTTAATTAAGGATTTAAAAGTTTTCTGCAGTTAATTAGTTATCATGTGATGATATATTTTTGTAATCATGAGATGGGACTAGTAAAATTTAGAGAAGCACAAAAAACTTAAATAATAAAAATATTTACTTATAATCCTATCATCCATAGGGAACCACTATTTTTGTACATGTTTTCTTTCTTCCTCCCTCCCTCTTCATCTCTTCTTTTCTTTTCCTTCTCTTTCTTTTTTAGATAGATTTATAACTATATGTCTGAATAAATATGTATATACACAAAAATTATGTCCTAGAAAATATATAATCTGTATTTTGTATACTACAGTATAAATAAGCATAATATATAAATATATATAAAGTTGATAATTGGAATAACACTGCATTTTTAGTGTTATAAAGAAATAGTCAGAAATATAGTCAGATATTTACAGATGCTCCTTAATTTATGATGAGGTTATGTATGTCCCAATAAACCCAGAGTAAGTTGAAAATGTTGTAAGTAGAAAATGCATTTAATACACCTAACCTACTGCCCATCATAGCTTAGCCTAGCTTACTTTAAATGTTCTCAGAACACTTACATTAGCCTACAGTAGGACAAAATCGTCTAACACAAAGCCTATTTTATGATAAAATGTTGGCTATCTTATGTAATTTATTGAATACTGTACTGAAAGTGAAAAACAGGATAGTTGTATGGGTACTCACCATGAAGTAACATACACAGAAGAATGCCCGCTGGGCCTGAAGAATGTTTGAAGCATTGAACTAAAAATAATTGCTGGATGATGGACATCTTGCAGCAACAGGGTTATCAATCTCTCTCTTCTGAGAGGCTTGAGAATAGCGAGTAGAAGGGCATTACACTTGTTGATGGTTTAGCAGGCACAGTGTTCTTCTGGAAGACAGCAAGTTTTGACTGTATGGTTTGTTTCTTCTTTTCATTATATATTTCTCTTTATTGCAAACAAGAGCATCCTGTATCTGCCATCAGCGATTGTGAATCTCTTGTAATTGACATCCATTTCTGTAATTTCCAAAAGCCATTGCTAATAGTAGTAGCAAATATTTCTGCCAGTTTCTTTGCTGTGAACGTTCTTGGTGCCTTGGACATAACTTCTGCTTTCTCTGCCTCAACTTCTTTACTTCTTTCTTCCTCCAGTTCAATTAGCTCCTCATTGGAAAGTTCTTCAGCCTCAATGCCAACAAGCTCATAAATTTTCTCTTTATCAATGTCCAATTCTAGTGATTTCCTAAGCACTGGTATCTTGTTACTATTTAATCAACAGCAGAATCTTTGTTAAAGCCTGTGGATGTGTTCACATATGTCTTCAAAACTTTCTTCCAAATGCCGTTCATGCATTGCTGTGTGACTTCTTCCCTTGTGGTGATGTTTTGGATAGAATTTAGAATGTAGCCAGATTTAGTCACTCCAACAGCCTACACAAATGTCTAGCATATCAGTATACTTTGAACACAGCTCTTGTGCCTTGGTCCATTGGTTGAATGAAAGCATTTGTGTTCAGCAGCAGATTCACAACATTTACATCAAGATGCATGTCACTGATATGCTGTGGAAGCCCTGGAGTATTGCCTAAGATTAGAAGAATCTTGAATGGAATGTTGTTTTTGCCCACAATATTTTCTTGCTGTGGAATAAAACAGTTCAAAAACCAGTCTTCAAACAATGCTGATATCCAGGCTTTTTCGTTATGGTGATATAAACAGGAAGCGTATGGTGCTCACATTCTTGAATGCTCTTGGGTTCTCTGAGTGGTTGATTAGGAAAGGCTTTAATTTGAATCCTGCAACATTTCCACCCCAAAGCAACATTTCCACCCTAAATTAGAGCCTTTCCTGTAACACCCCAAAGCAGTGTTACACAGCCTTTGAATGCTGTAGGCCCTGGCATTGGACTCGTGGTGAATGTATGTATGCTCTGGTGTATACTTTCAGAATAAGCTCATTTCATTGACTTTAAATATTTGTGCTGGTAAATACTTCTCATCCACACTTACCCTATGTGGCTCTTCCCAAAAGCTTTGTTACCTTCAATATCAGGACTTGCTGCCTCACCACAGACCTTCATATTATGAAAATTATGATGCATTTTCAAGTGTTGGAACTGGCCATGTCTTGCTATAAACATTTGTATATATGTAGGATCATTGGTGTACTCTTTGAACTTATAGAACACACTTCTTACCCTAGCCTAAGTCATCAGTAGGCTAAGCAGTATGCATCTCTGTATCTGGTTTTCCATCCACATGACAAGTAATTTTTCCATGTTATCAAGCAGCCCAGCTCTTCTCTTTGTGATGATAATGGATTTAACCAATGCTGATGATTTCACTGCCTCACTGATTCACATCTTATCCTTTAAGATGGTTGATATCATGGATCGTGAAATATTGGGGGAACCCGCCCCCAATATTTCAGTGTAGGTTCTTTCTATTTTCCCTAAGTGTCAGCCAGTCTGAGAAATAAAGAGAAAGAGCACAAAGAGAGGAATTTTACAGCTGGGCCGCCAGGGGCAACATCACATATCGGCAGGTCCGTGATGCCCACCTGAGCCGCAAAACCAGCAAGTTTTTATTAGGGATTTCAAAAGGGGAGGGGGTGTATGAACAGGGAGTAGGTCACAAAGATCACATGCTTCAGGGGGCAAAAGGCAGAGTGAAGATCACATGCTTCTGAGGAAACAGGACCAGGGCAAAATCAGAAACTCCTGATAAGGGTCTATGTTCAGCAGTGCACATATTGTCTTGATAAACAGAAAACAGGGTTCGAGAGCAGAGAACCGGTCTCACCTCAAATTTACCAGGGCTGGGGTTTCCCAATCCTAGTAAGCCTGAGGGTACTGCAGGAGACCAGGGTGTATCTCAGTCCTTATCTCAACCGCATAGGACAGACACTCCCAGAGCGGTGGTTTATAGACCTGCCCCCAGGAATGCAATTCTTTTCCTAGGGTCTTAATATTATATTCCTTGCTAGGAAAAGAATTTGGTGATATCTCTTCTACTTGCACATCCATTTATAGGCTCTCTGCAAGAAGAAAAATATGGCTCTTTTTGCCCGACCCCACAGGCAGTCAGACCTTATGGTTGTCTTCCCTTATTCCTTAAAATCACTATTATTCTGTTCATTTTCAAGGTGCACTGATTTCATATTGTTCAAACACATGTTTTACAATCAATTTGTACAGTTAATGCAGTCATCACAGGATCCTGAGGTGACGTACATCCTCAGCTTACAAAGATAACAGGATTAAGAGATTAAAGTAAGACAGAGTATTATTAGGGAAGTGATAAATGTCCATGAAATCTTCACAATTTATGTTCCTCTGCCGCTGCTCCAGCCTGTCCCTCTGTTTGGGGTCCCTGACTTCCCACAACAGTGAAAGTTCTAACTCTCTTGCAATGGCCATTACTGGCTTATGCCTTCATACTGGGCAGTTATATTGAGTTTCATCTCAAGAGTAATTGCCTTCCTCTTCTTCTCACCAGAAACAGGAGACACAGATGAGCATTCTGCAGACATGATATGACATAAAAATACAAAACACCATATCCAAAAAATGACAACAACACAGTACACAGTAGACTATTGGTTGTTTACCTATGTGACTGAGTGGCTGACTGGGAGCTGTGGCATGCGGCTGCTGCCCAACATCGAGAGAGTATTGCACCATGTATCCCTAACCTGGGAAAAGAGCAAAATTCAAAAGCTTCTATGGAATGCTCTTGCACCATTGTGAAAGTCAAAAAGTTGTAAGCTGAACCATCATAAATTGAGGACCATCTGTATATACAAAGACATAAACATTATTTATAATAGTAAAAATCTGAATAAACCTCAGTGGAATATTAGTTATCCAATAAAATTTAATAATGCAAATTAATGAATGAGTCTTTATTTTTTGTGTGTTCTGTATGTGAAATTTTTATAGCAAAAAAATTTTGCTATAAAATTTTGTGATAAAATTTTTTACTTATGTTCCACCTATGAACATGTTAGTTATAAGAGAGAAAAAATAAATATGGTATTGTGTTAGAAAATATAATATTTTTAAATTAATGTGACAACTTGTCAACCTGTTTAAACATGAGTAGATTTTTAAATACAATTATATATTTATGAAAAGCAAATATCATGGAAGAAATCTTCCAAGTTTTGAATCTTGTTTTTTATATTGAACCCCCCCCCATAATAATCTCCATGCTCATTCTTGCTCTCTGTCTCTTTCAAATTTTTTAAAAAAGAAATATCCACCAGGTTTTAGATGAGCCACTTATTTTCCTCTGGAGTAGAATATGGCTTTTGCTTTTCAGCATTAAAACCATTGAGAATTAATTGTTTTCCAAAAGAAAACCTTAAATTGAAAAATTCTTATCTAAGTAATATTAGTTGACTGTAGCTAAGGTGCAGAATTATTAATATCTATCCTGTAGGATAGCACAACAGGTAATATAAATTATGAATAATGTTTATCTCAGTCAAGTGTATAAGAGTTCTTGGCAAGAGCAGCTTATAGACATTGGGAGATTATGCAGTCTTTGCAAAGCCATTTTAAAATTAATACACATAATCCATAATGCTTTATGTTTTCAATTGCTTCTCTCTCTAGTATATCATTTGCATATAATTAGTTTTAAAAATTAGTTGATACTGTATCTAAATTTGAATGAAATGAAGTGTTGGAATCAGATATATAACCTATTTTAAACCTCCATGCAGTACTTACAGAGCATAATTTATGAAGTAATTTGATATAATATTTTCAAGTTAATTGGATATGGAGACCAAATCAAACTAGAAAGTAATTTTTCGTCAATATGGAACTTTCATGCTTCTCTTTTATATTGGTAGGTGTATACATAGCCTCCTCTGGCCTTTGGCTGCCTCAGTTTTATCTTTATTATCTGAATAAAATTCCATTGAGTGTGCATTATATGGTTTGGCTCTGTATCCCCACCCAAGTCTCATCTCCAGTTGTAATCCCCATAATCCCCACGTGTCAAGGGAGGGACCAGGTGAGAGGTAACTGCATTATGGGGGCAGTTTCCCCTGTGCTGTTCTCAAGATAGTGAATGAGTTGAGACCCAATGGTTTTATAAGGCGGTTTTCCCTGCTCTTGCTCACTCTCTCGGCTGCCACCATGTAAGACGTGCCTGCTTCCCCTTCTACCATGATTGTAAGTTTCCTGAGGCCTCCCCAGCTATGTGGAACTGTGAGCTAATTAAACATTTTTTCTTTATAAATTACCCAGTCTTGGTATATTGGGGTCTGGGACAGAACTAATAGGATACACATATAAATATATATATGTGTGTGTGTGTGTGTGTGTGTGTGTGTGTGTACACACATGTATATGAGAGTTTTTTAAGTATTAACTTACATGATCACAAGGTCACACTGTCTGCAAGCTGAGGAGCAAGGAGAGCCAGTCTCGGTCTCCAAACTGAAGAACTTGGAGTCTGATATTTGAGGGCAGGAAGCATCCAGTGCAGGAGGCTAGGCCGGTCTCTCTTTTTCATGGTTTTCTGCCTGCTTTTTGTTCACTGGAAGCTAATTAGATTGTGCCCACCAGATTAAGGGTGGATCTGCCTTCCCCAGCCCACTGACTCAAATGTTATTCTCTTTTGGCAACACCCACACAGACACAGCCAGGATAAATACTTTGTATCCCTCAATCCAATCAAGTTGACACTCCCTATTAACCATCACACTTGGGTATGTCTTTATAGCAGTGTGAAAATGAACTAATACAGTAAGACTTCCTTTTCAACATTGATGCATTTATTCTGCAGTGAACAGAAGCCAAGAGAATACTTTCTGGAATATTAGATTGAGAACCTACATTTTGAAAATATACCACTGTAATGAAGAATAGTAACCATTCTACTGGTTCTTTAAAAATATTATTGTCTACCCTCTTTGGGCTAGTCAAAAGAGTCTTGCCTTTCAGCAGTTCAGCAATTGTTTCAGATGCACCTTATAGCTTGGGGTCTGAGATATTGGAGAAGAAAATGCAAACATATTCACAGAGTTGAGGATGGGCAAGATCCCTACTCCCTGGTGCTGCAAGTGTAGAATACATCTTTTCCACTAACTGGCACAGACTCTAGGTCAAACTGCAACTCTTGTAAGGCTAAGGTTCCCATTGAGAGGATGGGGCCAGGCAAAGTGGCTCACGCCTGTAATCCCAGCACTTTGGGAGGCTGAAGTGGGTGGATCACCTGAGGTCAGGAATTTGAGACCAGCCTGACGAACATGGTGAAACCCCATCTCTACTAAATACAAAAAATTTTCTGGGATTGGTGGAGCGTGCCTGTAATCCCAGCTACTTGGGAGACTGAGGCAGGAGAATCACTTGAACATGGGAGGTGGAGGTTGCAGTGAGCTGAGATTGCACCATTACACTCCAGCCTGGGCAACAAGAGCAAAAATCCATCTCAAAATAAAAAAGAAAGAGGACGGGATCAGGGGCCAGGAGAGGGTTCCATGACAGGACTCCTATTGGCCCTCAAGACCTCCTGCCACCAGAACAATCCTGCAACTGCTCAGAGTTTTTTGAGGTGGTTCTAAAGCTTTATCTGGATGCTTACTACAGGTGTTATTTTATAGGTGCTTTTCTTTTCACCTGAAAAAAAAAAATAAGCTTGACATCTCAGTGTGTGAACTTGAGAATTTTAAAGATAATGAAATTATAGTAATCATTTCAAATGATTGTTTTAGGTGGCAAGGAATCCAACAATTCAAGAGAATAAAAACATCTGAATATGAGTATACTAAAATAAAAGTAGTAGTCAAGCTTGGGTTTCTTAATGATGAGTTTCTGAGTTATTGAGGGAATTTCTTTCTAATTATCTTGAAACAGAGGTAGTACCTTTTAGAGTTGCATGAACAATGTTAATATTTCCTCAAGTTTTTGTAGATGGAAGTTTTTTATTTAAAATTGGTCATAGTAAGGATGTACATGAATCTGTTATCCTAATCAATATTTCAAAATAATATTATACTTTAAAACTACAACCTTTCTGTGCCTATCTGTGAGTGTGTTAAATGGGAAAGCAGCATTTGTCTCATCTGAAAAGGAAAGACACAGATTTACCATCCATAAAAAAAGTATCATGTAGTGAAACTAATTGCCTCAGTCAGAGATCCAAATGAGTTTGTCAACTCAGAGAATTGTGTTAGCACTTACTGGCAACCATAATTGTGACAATGTCACAGGATCCTTTGGGTGTCACTTTTCCAGCTGGAAACCTTTGTGGCCAGTGGCGCCTTTGCTTGAGTTTTGTTCAGACCTGCTGGGCTCATTCTGCCCACTGGGCCTGGCAGGCTGTGCTCAGCTCATGCTACCAGCCTGGGTCCCACACATGCCAAGGGTGAGCCAGATGCCAAATGGTGAGGGGTGTGTGAGTGAGCCCAGGGTCCAGCCATTGCACACAGCCAGGTACACTGACTGCTGCAGTGGGGCAGGCAGCTCCAGGTGCTGTCACAGATGCTGGCTCTGTGCAAACCTGTGGCTGGATAAGATGCACTGCAGGTGGCTTCTGCTGCGGGCACCCATGTCTGGACAAGGGGAATGTAGTGGTGCCCAGAAACTTGGAGATACCAGAAATCACAGAGCCCCGAAGAGGGAGTCACAGCCCTGGCTCAGGGAGTCCCTAGGTCTGGGCTCCCTGAGGGGCCACAGCTCTTTTTTTCTGGTGCTCGCAACATGGCGAATGAGGGGCAGGTATTTAAGCTCTGTGTTACAACTCTTTCAGTCTTGCCATTTGTTGGGTCTCAAGTTCTTGTCCCACATTCAGGAAGAATGAGGTACATGGACAACTGGAGGATGAGCAGGATGGAGAGGAGCCTTATTAAGCAACAGAACAGCTCTCAGGAGACCCAGAGCGGTAGCTCCTTTCTGCAGGCAGGTCATCCTGACAAGTGTCCAGCTCTCAGCAGATAGGAGACCCGGAGCAGTAGCTCCTTTCTGCAGGCAGGTCATCCTGATGAATGTCCAGCTCTCCGCAAATAGAAGACCCAGAGTGGTAGCTCCTTTCTGCAGGTGGTAGTCCCCATGTCTGTGTGAGTCTGCCTGAGTCTGGGGTTTTTATGGGCTTCAGAAGGAAGAAAGTGGGTGCTGATTGATCCATGGGCAGCCATGGGTTGGCCTGGACCTGGAACTGGCAGTCTGGTCCCCAAGCTTCAGGCCTTTCCTGGCTTGAAGGAGGGGTTTCACCAGGGACCTGCCCCTTTCCGCCTAGGAATCTGTCTGCCTCCTGCTGTCATCAACATGTCTTCAATGGCACCTTGGCTGTTCATGCCAAGAGGCACCTGCAGGCCTGCACTGTGCCGCCCTCAGCCCCACTGGCCTCCATTCTGTGCTCATTGGCACTTAAAGTCTGGAGGGGGCTGAGGCAGCGGGGGGCTGCTGTATCAGCACTGCCCTGATCATGCACACACCCAGCTTGGTTGTGAGTGTCTGGGCTCGGCCACAACTTTGCTCCACCCTGGAGCAGACACTAGGAGTAGGGAGAGGCTGGAGAGTGGGAGCAGGCACTTCTAAGTCTGCAGGGGCAGGAGGGGCTTCCCAGGTTCCCTAAATGCAGGGAATGCCTGGGTCTGGAGCCATAACTGGGCAGCTGCAGCTGCCCCCAGGAGTGCGGGGCACCCACCCCACCAACTCAGTAGGGGGCAGGGATCCTGCCTCTTCCTGTCCCTGCTGGCTTCATGGAGCACACAGCCCTGGCTGCACTTCCTGTGCTGCAGCCAGCATCTTCACAGCAGCCACTCCAGATGGGCCACTGCTGCCATCAACAACAGTCCAACAAAGAATAGTTAATATTGCTCTTTAGTTGTCTAAAGTAATGTATACTCCTGTGATAGGTCATCTCATTTATCATGTTCCATTGTGGCTTACTTGCATTGCCAAACTTTCAACCTCCTGTGAATACTTTCCTGTAAAACATCAGCTACTGGCTGATTGTTTTCCATTTTGCTGTTCTGATTACCAGTTTTTAAGATCAGCTTCTCCTGCTGTTTCTTCTTCTTCCTGCTGGTACCTAAGCTGCCCTGAGCATTGCATTTAGCTGTTGACGTACAGTGAGTCAGTGACCCAGAGCACTCAGTATTCTCCACTTTCTCATGTATTTTCCTGACTTCAGTATGTTTGTGATTTAACTGTTTCACTTGGCATGGCTTTTACGTTTACTAGATTCAGGTTTTTATTTATGAAGCATTTTGGTGATTTGCTTGGGAAAAATGATCTTTTCAGGAATTCCATTTTTAAAAAGGCAACTTACGGTGTGTTTTGTGAACCTTAATCATAATTTATAACTACTCATTCAGGTTGTCCTTTAGAAAAAGTTAACCTTCACAGTTAATTATTAATAGTGGTCACTACCTTTAAATTACAATAGACTAGAACAATACTACTCAGTAACGAATGAAAATATTTGTATTAATCAAGCTACTCAGAAGCAACTTAAGGAAATGCTGAGGTGTTTCTTTTTGATTAGTCTGGGACAAAGTATCACCACATGCTCTCAGTCTCTAGGAAGTTTCTGAGACACTCTCCTGCTCTCCCTCTATTCCATGGCTCCTGCTCAGAGCAGATACCATTACCATATCACCAGAAACCTCTCCTCTGGTCATGGCCCTGGTTTGGCCAGATGGCTCTATTAGGACGACTGCAAGACTCGGCGCTGCCGGACTGTCTTTTTGCAGATATTTTAGGTGTCGATTGTTACATCCTAGTGAGTGAGAGGATGTGGTGTAGGCAGTCCTGGAATCTCATAGAAGAGTGGTAAGGACTGTGTTGTGTATTCCAAGTTTTAGATCAGAGTTTCCGAATTTGTTACATTGTATGCTTTGTTTCTCTGGGAAGCGTCTCTATCAACAACTTCCTCTTTTCCCTCCTTTTCATGTTCCCTCCCCCAACACACACACCATACATCCCTGAAATTCATATTACACGTTAGAATAATCTGAGTTCTTTAGTGCTATAAATTCTTCAATGCCTATATAGATGTCAGTTTTTAGTAGTAAACAGTCATTTATGGCTGTTTGTTCTATCACTAACATAAAATCCATAATGCAATGTATATTTTATATAATAGCATATAAGTGTATGCACACATTGTGCCATATCATTTGGTCAGTATAATGGCAGGAATGCGACGTATTAAATAAAGATGGACTGGAAAAGTCTGTCACTTGTAGAACAACCAGAGGAGTCTGAAAATATCACAACTATACTAAATAAATTTTCATTTGAAGTTGTTCTTCCCGATTTTAGAGAATCCTGCATTTTAATTTTCACATAACACATATAAGAGATGCAATATATTCTGGGATTCTATAAAATATTCATGTTTACACTTTTTTTTTTGAGACAGAGTGTCACTCTATAACTGAGGCTAGAGTACAGTGGCACAATCTCAGCTCACTGCAACCTCTGCCCCCCGGACTCAAGTGATTCTCTCACCTCAGCCTCCCAAGTAGGTGGAATTACAGGTGCGTGCCACCACGCCCAGCTAATTTTTGTATTTTTAGTAGAGACGGGGTTTCACCATGTTTGCCAGGCTAGTCTCAAACCCCTGACCTCAAGTGAACCGGCCACCTCGGCCTCCCAAAGTGCTGGAATTACAGGCATGAGCCACCACACCCAGCCACATGTTCACATTTCTGAGTTTGCAGTAGTTCAAAACATCAGAAAGACCAAAAGCTTAAAGCTGAGGGGGGTTGGTGGGGTGGGGGAGGAGTGCACAAGAGTGACCACGTTTGTAATTTTGTGTCCGAAATTGGTGGGCTCTTGGTCTCACTGACTTCAAGAATGAAGCCGCGGATCCTCGTGGTGAGTGTTACAGTTCTTAAAGATGGTGTGTCCGGAGTTTGTTCCTTCTGATGTTCAGACGTGCTTAGAGTTTCTTCCTTCTGTTGGGTTCGTGGTCTCGCTGGCTTCGGGAGTGAAGCTGTTAACCGGTGAGTGTTAACAGCTCTTAAGGCGGCGCGTCTGGAGTTGGGTCATTCCTTCCATTCAGAGTTGTTCATTCCTCCTGGTGGGTTTGTGGTCTTGCTGGCCTCAGGAGTGAAGCTGCAGACCTTCGTGGTGAGTGTTACAGCTCATAAAGGCAGCGTGGACCCAAAGAGTGAGCAGCAGCAAGATTTATTGCAAAGAGTGAAAGAACAAAGCCTACACAGTGTGGAAGGGGACTCAAGCAAGTTGCTGCTGCTGGCTCAGGCAGCCTGCTTTTATTCTGTTATCTGGCCCCACCCACATCCTGCTGATTGGCCCATTTTACAGAGAGCTGACTGGTCCATTTTACAGAGAGCTGACTGGTCTGTTTTTGACAGGGTGCTGATTGGTGCGTTTACAATCCCTGAGCTAGAAACAGAGTGCTGATTGGTGTATTTACAATCCTCTAGCTAGATGTAAAAGTTCTCCAAGTCCCCACTAGATTAGCTAGACACAGAGCACTGATTGGTGCATTTATAAACCTTGAGCTAGACACAGAGCACTGATTGGTGCGTTTACAAACTTTGAGCTAGACACAGAGTGCTGATTGGTGCATTTACAATCCTTTAGCTAGACGTAAAAGTTCAAGTCCCTACCAGATTAGCTAGATACAGAGTGCTGATTGGTGCATCCACGAACCCCGAGCTAGACACAGAGTGCTGATTGGTGCATATACAATCCTCTGCATAGACATAAAAGTTCTCCAAGTTCCCACCTGACTCAGGAGCCCAGCTGGCTTCGCTTAGTGGATCCTGCACCAGGGCCACTGGCGGAGCTGCCCTCCAGTTCCATACCACGCGCCTGCACTCCTCAGCCCTTGGGCGGTCGATGGGACTGGGTGCTGCAGAGCAGGGGGAGGCACCTGTCAGGGAGGCTGGGGCCACATGGGAGCCCACTGCAGAGGGCCTCAGGTATGGCAGGCTGCAGGTCCTGAGCCCTGCCCGGCAGAGAGGCGGCTGAGGCCCGGTGAGAATTCGAGCGTGGTGCGGGCGGGCCAGCAGTGCCGGGGGACCTGGCGCCCCCTCCGCAGCTGCTGGCCCGGGTGCTAAGCCCCTTACTGACCAAGGCTGGCACCGCCGGCTGGCCGGCTGCCCCAAGTGCAGGCCTGCCAAGCCCGCGCCCACCTGGAACTCGCGCTGGCCCGCGAATGCTGCACGCAGCCCAAGTTCCTGCCCACGCCTCTCCCTCCACACCTCCCCACAAGCAGAGGGAGCCGGCTCCGGCCTTGGCCAGCCCAGACAGGGGCTCCCACAGTGCAGCGGCGGGCTGAAGGGCTCCTTAAGCGTAGCCAGAGCGGACGCCAAGGCCAAGGAAGTGCTGAGAGCAAGCGAGGGCTGCTAGCGCATTGTCACCTCTCAATTTCACCCAGTACATGGATCTGGAAAGATCCATAGTTACATATAAGCGGTTCTTAGGAGAAAACCTTTGTAGCCAGCCTAGGCAACATAGCAAGACCTCAAAAAAATTTTTTTTATAAAGTTAGCGAGGCATAGTGGCATGTGCCTGTAGTCCCAGGTACTTGGGAGGCTGAAGTCAAAGGATCACTTGAGCCTGGGAGGTGAAGACTGCAGTGAGCCATGATTGTGCCACTACACTCCTGCCTGGGCAACAGAGTGAGACCCTATAACAAATGAACAAACAAAAAACCTTCATAGTGTCTCCATAGAAATCTTCTCTACGTTTAGTGCCGATTTTAGAGCTATTACTCTCAAGAAGCTTTGCTGAACTGGCTTCTGTATACGTATCAGTTGCAGGTAGGAATGCCTACTGGTCCTAGGTATGCTTCTGGAAGCAAAGATTCATGCTGTGGCAGTCCTGGAGTGGTTGGCAAGTTGAGAGTGTTACGCACTTGAAGAATGCTCTTGTACCATAGTTGATCTGAACAAGTCTGTATGTAACTGTCAGCTTAAACTTCTAGGCCGAAAGGCAGAATGACCTGGTAGAAAATGCATAAGCCTTGAAATCAGATTTGGGTTTAAATTCTGGCTTTTCTATAAATTTATATAAGTTGTGACCTTTAGCTTATTTCTCTGAGCCTCAGTTTCTCCATCTGAAAAATTCAGGGCAGTTATAAGAAATAAATGGAATAGCATATCCCAAAGTGTCTGGCACTTGGTAAGGAATTAATAAATGTTATTCTCTTTCTCTCTCTCTCCACCACTGGAGAGTACAGGAGTCGGGTGAGTAACATCTGCAGTGACTTGGTTTGGCTCCCCTTCCTAGTTTGACCTGCCAACTACATTTTCAGGCAAAGTTCTTGGAAATCATCTGTTCTGTCCCCAGTGAGTTAGAGAACAAGTACCTAAGGAAATTGCAAGCCTGGAGAGAGGCTAAGAGAGACAGTTCCTGGGCCTTCTCTGGGAGTTGTATTAGCTACACACTTTCCTGTGTGATTCTTGGTGCCACACAGCTGAGACAATGAGACTACACATTATTTATTTACTTTTTAAGATTTCTTAACTCAGTGTGAACATTTTCTTTAATCTCATCTGATACAAAATCCAATTGGAGATTTTAAGAAGGTGATATGTAATCCATACTTTTATTCACAGGTGATTGATCTTTAGCTAGAAGCATTTACAGTTATACTGCTTTGAAATTTTTGATCAGCTTAAATAAGAAAATGACATTCAAAATAAATTAGATTGGACAGAGGTCACATAATCCATTGACTGTGTGAAGAGTTAGGATGCATGATCCAAAGACCTCTCATATCCTTTTAAAATGTCCTTAGGCTCAGTTATGCAGAATAAAAGATAAGGGTTTATTTTTTAAATTAACTTAAAATGTTATTGAAATAATGAGAAATTAAAAGACTTGATGAGCTGTAACTAAAGTATCTGCCTTTGTTTTTTTAAAACGTAACTCTGTCATATTTGAATATGTAGCTCACAGTCTGCGCTTTGAATAGCTCATAGTTTGGGCTCATAGCCTATGCTGCAAGACTCTTCCTTTAAGTAACCCCTTCATCACAGTAATACTAGGTGTGGTATTCCTTTTGCCTTCTCTTTTTCCAATTAAATTTTGGAGCATGCTAAAACCCTAGGGTCATTTTGGAGTTAAATAGACTATAATATCAGGATTTTAGATAAATAGCATAAAGTAAAACTAGCAGGATGTGATATGATTTTTTAAAGCCACAAGTGAAATCTGTCAGTAGTTAGGATATTATCTTCAGAAATATTTGTAAATATTTCCAGAACTAGTTTCAGTTTTGGTAGTGAAAATATTCACTTAGGATACAATTTTGTAATTGTTTTTCTTTTTCTTTTTAATTTCAGGGACAGCCTGGTCCTCAGGTAAGATAATTCTTTTCTAGCAAATTATTTTCAATTTAGGATTTTCCCAGTGTGGAGGTCTTTCTGCAATTCTTTCAAAAGATATAAAAAAGCTATGAACTGATAATCACAACACCACACAGTAGACCAAATATTTCCCAGGAGTAAACCCTTGGGGCCTCTTCATGGTTGTGTGAGCCACATCAGCTGTTGGGCCAGATGGCAGATTTAACAATGTACTATCATATAAAGCAAAACTCTTAACTGATCTGAAACAGTGCCACAGGACTGTAATGTAAGACAGCATGACACAAAAGTCGAGTATGAACTGGTGTGCATTATGTACTGATTAATCATGTACTAATAATGTTGTTGTGAATCCCTGCAGACTCTGATTATTTAGACTGTGATCCTACTAGCTACTTTTGATTCATTATAGACAGATATTGAATTTTTAATTTAGAAACAACTGCCGAAGACATGATTTATAATTAAGCATGAATGCGGTCAACAGAAAATCTTATTGAGCCCATATTGAAGAAAATGAGCAAATTTTAGGAAGGGGAGGAATGTGGCATGAAGATGGAAATACAAAAAAATACGTGAGTTTTCAGAAATGAAAAGTCAGTACGAGAAACTCAACAAACAACAAATTCAATATCAATACTAATTATAATCCCTAGGATTCTAGAGAGAAGAAAATGCAGTTATTAATGTTTTACTTTTAATACTGTAGTGCCTATAAATAATATAATTATTTACTGAACTCATCTTCCATCTCTTTACCCTTGATGTACTGAATGTTATTTCTGCCTTAGATTGTTTCACAAATAAGCCATTTTCATGATAGTTTTGTAGTCAATATCATGAATTATCTATTGTGTGCTCCACCTCATACCAGATCATAAGAATATTATTTATGGTTTTTATGATCTCTGTATATAGATGTCTAATGAAGCAAAAAATTCCACATACTTCAGTGAACAAGTTCTTTTCACACCAAGCTTATGAGAAAGTTTTGACTTTTAATTAACTTATATTGATATCTGAAAATACCTATATTCTCATTATTTGTGATTTTCACTCTTGTATTCCATGTTGGTTCAAGGCAATTATTAATGGAATAAAACCCACGGAAGAAAGTTATAGCTTGTTTACTAAATTTGAAATGGCCATATTACAATGGAATGAAGACAAAGTAAAAGATGCTTTGCATAGTTTCTTTTGTTTTTTGTTTTGTTTTGTTTTTTCTGAGACGGAGTCTTGCTCTGTCGCCCAGGCTGGAGTGCAATGGTGCAGTTTCGGCTCACTGCAACTTCCGCCTCCTGGGTTCAAGTAATTCTCCTGTCTCAGCCACCCAAGTAGCTGGGATTACAGGCCAACTGCCACCATGCCTGGCTAATTTTTGTATTTTTAGTGGAGATGAGGTTTCACCATGTTGGCCAGACTGGTCTTGAACTCCACTCCTGACCTCAGGTGATCTACCCACCTTGGCCTCCCAAAATGCTGGAATTACAGGCATGAGCCACCGTACTCAGCTTGCATGCTTTCTTTTATTTGATGCTTACAACAGCCTTGGAAAGTATTATTATCCTACGTGTGTGTGTGTGTGTGTGTATGTGTGTGCGCGCGCACGCGTGTGTGTGTATAAACATACAGAAACAGAAGAGATAAATTACTCACATGAGTGACACCATAAACTGGGAGGTTAGCTGAAGTCTGTCTCTAAAACCCTCATACCTTGTAGTGCTCAGCCCTTGAAAGAAGATGGTGAGACAGCAGATGATAAAAGAAGTTGATGAGTTGGTTTTGAGAGATTGTAATCTTTAACATATTTTAATTTTTAATAGGACCTCTGTCTTAGCTGGACCTTCTTTCCCACATCCCAAAGCATTTCTTAAGAATTTGAGCATAAATAATTTATTTGAGAGATGATCCTAGAAAGCATCGTGAGAGAGTGGAGAAATGACACAGGGAAGGCAACAAAACCAAAAAATGGATGCCTCAATTAGCAGGTTTCTGCTGTGGACAAATGGGGCTCAATCCTGCTGAGGAATCTTGAGAGACTATGTAGAGCATGCCCCAGAATCATCCCAAAGAGGGACAAGGAAGTTGATGGATTTATCCACTAAGTTCCCTGCCTTTACTGTTGACGTTCACAGCTGGATGTTGGCTTTTCAGCACTCCTGGCCTGCTGTGAAAGGAATTTAGGAAGCCAGAGGGACATATGGGACCTGTATTCTAGCACTGTCTTGGAGCAGGTAGTGGTGGGCAGGCACCTACATCTGCCACAACATCCAAGTGCACATGTCTTATAGACAAGACAGTAGAAAATTCAGATATGAATAGAAAGACTTGGGAAATTAAATATAAAGGCAGCATTAAATGCCTAGTAGTTAATAAGATACTAAAGAGAGTAACTGTAAAAAGAAAAACAGTAATAGTAAATCTTGAGTATACAGCCACAGTTAATAAACAGAAGAAGGATCATAAACCAGCACTGGAAACCAAGAATGGACAGGACCAGGAGAACCGTGGATGACAGTGGCTAAGAATGAATGTATTTCATGGCACTTCAGAACACCTTCACATCAGGTCCTATATTTACTATGGCTCTGCAGAAACATAGTCTACCTAACTGCCTATGCTGGAAAATGTTGAAAATTTGCAAGGAGGTTGGGACCAGCATTTTCAAATGGTCCCATTAGAAACCTGCTCTGGTTTCCTTTGTTTTGGCTACCAGTTTGCCTTTAGTGGATGTGAAATCTCATGATCATTTAGTTTAAAATGTCTTCCTCACATCACAGCAAAAGGAAGTCAATAAATTGAGGAAGGATAGGTATTAGGGAAAACGTGAAGCCAAGACATACCCTCACATGATCTTTCCACAGCACAAAAAAGAAGCGAAGAGTTGTTGTTGTGTCCCCAAGGAAAAGTCTGGCCTACCTCTTATGCCTACATCATTATCATAATATTTTTCCAAAATCTACTACATGTATCATTTCTAAGTGCTCATATTTATGATACTTCCATTGTTAGATTTGAAATTAAATAGCACTTAATGAAGTTTTGCATGTGGTGCTTGATGGTCATTAGCTTTTCTCTGATATTTTTAAAATTATAGATGAATTTTATATAGGCTCCTATCCATCTGTATATTTTGTTTTCCCCATTACCTACTGTAATGTGTTACTTTCCTAACCCCTGCTCTGCTCTCGGGAAATTTTCTTTTACAAAAAAAGTGGACCTTAAACTGACTTTTTAAAAATTACTCTTCAGCAAAATGGCTTTTATTTATTTTTATTTATCTTTGACTTTTATTTTAAGTTCAGGGTTACATATGCAGGATGTGCAGGTTTGTTACACAGGTAAACATGTGTCATGGTGGTTTACAGCACAGATCATCTGATCACCCAGGTATTAAGCCCAGAATCCATTAGCTGTTCTTCCCGATGCTCTTTCTTCCCCCAAGCCCCCACAGGTGCCCAATGTGTGTTGCTCCCCACGATGAGTCCATGTGTTCTCATCAGTCAGTTGCCACTTATAAATGAGAACATGCAGTGTTTGGTTTTCTGTTCCTTAAATAGGCTTTCAACCACAAAACAAATTTTATCTATCATAAATATGAGCACTTAGAAATGATACATGTAGTAGATTTGATTATCAATATGTGCAGCAGAGTTTTTGTATTTTATAAAATTATGTCTTACATTAACACCTTACTATGAGCCTACTTTTTCTTTGAGTAAATTTACATAAACTATACATTAAATCTGTTTAACATAGATCTATAAGGTACATACAGTGTATTAATAAGTAATATGCATTTAAAACCCAAATTAGAGACTGAACACGGTGGCTCACACCTGTAATCCCAACATTTTGGGAGGCCAAGGCAGGCAGATCACTTGAGGTCAGGTGTTTGAGACCAGCCTGGCCAAAATGGTAAAACCCTGTCTCTCCTAAAAATACCAAAAAAAAAAAAAAATTAGCTGGGTGTGGTGGTGCACACCTATAATCCTAGCTACTAGGGAGGCTGAGGCAGGAGAACTGCTTGAACCTGAGATGGAGGTTGCAGTGAGCCAAGATAGCTCCACTGGACTCCAGCCTGGGCAACAGAGTGAGACCCACCCGCCACCCCCACAAAAAATTAGAAACTTGTTATGGGTTTTTAAGTTGTTGAAAGCTTTCTTTTATTTGATCAAATTTTTCTTAAAATTTCCATGTTCTGTTTACTTGGCTCACTGAAAATGATCCTTTTCACATACAGTATATGTCTAGTAACAGGAACTTGAAATTTTGATTATCTTCTTTTTCTTTTTTCCTCTTCTTTTTGTTGACTCAAAATGATACCTACTTTTTTTCTTAAAATGTCAACCCTTTTGATTTCTTTGATTTTATAAGATTTTGACCTAAAATGTCAAAATTTGTTTTTTGTTATTTATGTACAATTCAACATAACTGATTGGCCTGATAATTCTGTTCCTCTCCTGCTCTGGGTCTCCCTAGCACATGCTGTTAGCTCTGGGAAAATGGAAGGGCATGGACGTTGCAAAACTTCTTCTTTCACTCCCCATCTTCTTTTGCAACTAGTTAAGGAAGACAGCTTGTCATCTGTGCAAGGTTTCTACAAACAAATTCTCCCTTAGCCAACCCTTAAACCCACATTTCCCACCCCTGTCTGAGTCATGACCGTGTCATTCAGACTCTTCTAATCTACACTTCTGACTTTCAATGGATTTTTCATTAAGACACTATTACTAATAATGGTCTGCTTCTATTGTACTATGGGGATATGTTTTAGGTACTTTAGGAATAGGCTTTTGTGGATTAGGCTGGGAAAATAAACCATATTCATATTGTGATTCCTACAGGAAGATATAATTAGGTTTCCAAACAAAATACTTCCCCCAAAAAAGGGTTGTAAATGTTTAAGTTGGGGGATTGATATGGTTTAGACCTGTGTTCCCACTCAATCTCATGTGAATTGTAATTCCCAGTGTTGGAGGTGTGGCCTGATGGGAGGTGATTGGATCATAGGGGTGAATCTTTCATGAATGGTTTAGCACCACACCCTTGGTGCTGTTCTTCTGGCTAGTTCTCATAAGATCTAGTTGTTTAAAAATGTGTGTAGCAACTCCCTGCCATCTCTCTCTTGCTGCTGCTCTGACCTTGTGAAGTGCTGGCTCCCACTTTGCCTTATACCATGATTGGCAAGGAAGCTTCCTGAGGCCTCCCCCAGAAGCAGAAGTTGCTATGCTTCCTGTGCAGCCTGCAGAATCGTGAGCCAGTTAAGCCTCTTTTCTTTGTAAATTACTTAGTCTCAGGTATTTCTTTACAGCAGTGCAAGAATGGACTAATATAGGGATTGGGCATCCTTTAAAATTTATTAAAAGACTTGGACAGAATTGTAATTAACAACTTGTTATTCCCGTGCAAATGTTTATATCAGTGAGAATTGTCTCGCATAGGCTGAACATTCTCTTTGTTAAGCTGTTCTTGCATCGTTATAAATAAATACATGAAACTGGTAATTTATAAACAGAAGAGATGTAACTGGCTCACGGTACTGCAGGCTTTACAGGAAGCATAGTGCTGGCATCTGCTCAGCTTCTAGGGAAGTCTTAGGAAGCTTACAATCATAGTGGAAGGCAAAGGGGGAGCAGGCACGTCACATGGCAAAAGCAGGAGAGAGAGAGAGAAGGTGCCACACACTTTTCAACACCCAGATCTTGTGAGAATTTGCTATCTTGAGGACAGCACCAAGAGGATGCTAGATCATTCGTGAGAAATCCACCCCCATGATCCAGTCACCTCCCACCAGGCTCTACCTCCAACTCTAGGGATTATATTTCAACAAGAGATTTGGGTGGGGGCAAATATCCAAACTCTATCGTTCCCACATCATCTTATTCATAGTATTTATATTATACAGTGCAAAACTCCTCCTTAGAGAGTAAAAAAAAAACAAAAAAACCTCAATTCTACTTCTATATCACATGTTATTTTGTAAAGCCTTCCAGATTAATAAGGTTTTATTTTGCAGACCGATGGTAAAAAGGGAAACTGTCTATTATTCAGTGAGTGGTTCTGATCGTCTTCCTAAAGCTGAAGACAGCATAGATTGTTAAGAATTGCTGGGACTAGAAAGCTAAATAGCAACAAACTCTTTTACAGTCATAGGATGAAATTAAATAAGAAAGGAGACCTTAGGGAAGAGAGGTGAGTCTTTGCATTTACCTAAATGGGTGAGAAAATGGTTCTTGACAAGGGAAATGAGATGGTGAAAGGGTATTAGAATGAAAAAAAATTTAAAAAGCAATTCTCACAGCTGTGGTTAAGATGGAAAAAGGGCCAGGGAAATGAAGAGAGAGGATGTTGCTGTGAATCTCCTGAATCAAGGGAAATAAAACTCTTGGAGAGGAAAAGAAAGGGAATAAAGTAAATAATGTCACAGCAACTTGGAAAAATAACAAGTAACAACAGAGGGTAAAGGCAGAAAGAAGAAAGGGAAATGAAAGAAAATGCAGACGAGCATTTATATTTCATTTTTTTGTTTTTGTTTTTGTTTTTGAGTTGGAGTCTCGCTCTGTTGCCCAGGCTGGAGTGCAATGGCACGATCTCGGCTCACTGCAACCCTGCTTCCCGGGTTCAAGCTATTCTCATGTGTCAGCCTCTGGAGTAGCTGGGATTATAGGCATCCGCCACCACACCAGGCTACCTTTTGTATTTTTAGTAGACACTGGGTTTCACCATGTTGGTCAGGTTGGTCTCGAACTCCTGACCTCAGGTGATCCACCTGCCTTGGCCTCCCGAAGTGCTGGGATTACAGGCGTGAGCCACCATGCCCAGCCTTTTATATTTCAAACTAGAAGTAATGAGAATTATTTAAGGGTAAGGCTAAATTTATTGAAATGAAAGTTACCCTGACATTTGTTCATTAATTCATATTAACATAATTCAATTAACTACTCAACAAGTATTATTTAGCCCCTATATATAAGGTACAATGTGCAAGGCACAATAAGGCAGTGTAATTGTGGTGGATAAGCAGACCCAGTCTCTGTTCTTGTGATAGTTCTGGTTTTTTTAATTTTAAAAATTGTATAAATTTGTTTAAGTTCTTTGTAGATTCTGGATATTAAACCTTTGTCAGATGGATAGATTGCAAAAGTTTTCTCCCATTCTGTAGGTTGCCTGTTTACTCTGATGATAGTTTCTTTTGCTGTGCAGAAGCTCTTTAGTTTAATTAGGTCCCATTTGTCAATTTTGGATTTTGTTGCAATTGCTTTTGGAGCCATCATTCTCAGCAAACTAACACAGGAACAGAAAAGCAAACACCACATGTCCTCACTCATAAGTGGGAGTTGAGCAATGAGAACACATGGACACAGGGAGGGGAACATCACACACTGCAACCTGTCAGGGTTCAGGGGCAAGGGGAGGGAGAGCATTAGGACAAATACCTAATGCATGCGGGGCTTAAAACCTAGATGATGGGTTGATAGGTGCAGCAAACTACCATGGCAGATGCATACCTGTGTAACAAACCTGCAAGTTCTGCATATGTATCCCAGAACTTAAAGTAAAACAAAAAAAAAAGTATCTATATTTTTATTTAAAACTACTTAGTAGACAAAGACTGAATATACTCAAGATGTACAGTGTAATTATTTCACATACATATACATTGTGCAATATTATAACAATCAAATTAACATATTTTTCACCACCCATGTTGTATATTCAATCCTCAGAACTTGTTCATCTTGTAACTGAAAATTTGTACCCTTTTACCAACATCTCCCCATTTCTGCCACCCTCCAGCCTTTGTTCTATGCTTCTATGAGTTTGACCTCTTTAGATTTCACATATAAATGAGATTATAAAATATTTATATTTCTGTGTCTGGTTTATTTCACTTAGCACAATGTCATCCAGGTTTATCCATGTTGTTGCAAATGGCAGGGTAGTCTTTTTTGTGGCTAAGTAATATTCCGTTGTGTATGTATACCACAGTTTCTTTACCTGTTCATCAGCTAATAGACATTTAGGTTGATTCCATATCTTGACTATTGTGAGAAATGCTGCAATGAACACGTGCATGCAGATATCTCTTCAACATACTGATTTCACTTCCTTCAGATATATACCTAGCTGTGGGATTGCTAGGTCCTATGGTAATAGTTCTATTTTAATTTTTTGAGAAACCTCTATACAATTCTCCATGATGGTTGTACTAATTGACATCCCTACCAACCGTGTACGAGGATTCCCTTTGCTCTACATCCTTACCAACACTTGTTATCTTTTGTCTTTTTTACAATAGCCATTCTGATAGGTGTGAGGTGATAACTCACTATGGTTTGATTTTCATTTCCTTGATGATTAGTGATGTAGAGCACCTTTTCATATCCCTGTTGGCCCTAGGTATATCTTCTTTGGAAAAATGTCACATCTCTTGTGATAGTACTTTTAATGTTGTCAATAATAGTCTATAAAGTGTCAGAGTTCTCAAATGTTCAGACCCATCCCTTCCAAGGATGACTTTAACCCCACCTGCAAATCCTGCTCTGGCTAATCTCCACCTGCACATCTGGGTAATCTCCAGGTTCAATGGAGACCTTAAACATGAGGCATTTAAGTAGGCCCTTTTCCAACATGCAGGTGACTCAGGATCAATACTGTTATCCTAAGAATGGTCCTAGAGTCATGCCTTAGTTCTCTGATAATTGAGTTTCTGCTCAGATTCAAAAACCCTTGTTCTGGAACTAAGTCATTTCCTGGATCCTCACCTCTGCATTCCCTTTCTACCTTATACTCTTCATCCCAGTTCTCCTTTCCCTTTCCTCATTACTGACAGGTATTCAAGTCACAGTACTAATACTTTGTGCAGCTTTGCCAATGGCAGACTGAACAGTTACAACCCTCTAGCTCACTGCCTACCTGACAGGATCTCAGATGCCTGTTTCTTTTAACTGTGGTTTCCCCATTGCCATTCTTCACACTGCGAAGATATGCCTGTTGTCTGGCCACTCATTGCTGCAGGGAGGCAAGTCAGGAAAGTGAGTAGTTAGCTTTTTTTCTGTATCTGTAGTGCAGGCATTTAGGATTGAGTGTACTATCAACCAGTAGTATCCTAATACAATTATATATCATAGTTCTGATTATGTCACTCTTCTGACCTCAAAACCTTGAGTCTTAATGGTTTTCATTTAGAATACAATAGAATCTAGATTCTTGCTTGACATCCAAATCCTCTTATCTGGCCTGTTTTCTAGCCTAATCTCCCATTAATTTTTCATTAATGCCCTTTCTAGACTATGCTTCACCAAACCAAATCAAACCATTTACTTCTTTTCTCCTCAAATCTTTCTTTTTCTTTTTGCCTTTTCTTCCAGTAGCCTTTCCTCCTAATCCTTAGACACACTCAGTTTCCACACATCCAAATAGGATACCCCTTCGTATTTGAATGCTGCTTCTTCTATTAAGAAGTCTTTACTCTCCCTTAACTAAATGTAATTTCTCCCTTTTTCTGAATCCTGACAAAGTGTTATGTGTATAGTTTTTTTTTTGTTTTTTGTTTTTTTTTTTTTTTTTTTTTTTCCGACAGAGTCTCACTCTGTTGCCCAGGCTGGAGTGCGGTGGCACAATATTGGCTCACTGCAACCTTTGCCTCCGGGGTTAAAATTATTCTCCTGCCTCAGCCTCCTGAGTAGCTGGGATTACAGGTTTGTGCCATCATGCCCAGCTACTTTTTGTATTTTTAGTAGAGATGGGGTTTCACCATGTTGGCCAGGCTGGTCTCAAACCCCTGACCTCAGGTGATCCTCCTGCCTCAGCCTCCCAAAGTGCTGGGATTACAGGCATGAGCCACCAAGTCTGGCACTTTTTATATAACACTTTACAATTAAAATAGAGGGGCATGGACTTTGATCAGACAGATTACATAATTCAAATCCCAGCTTTACCACTTACAAACTATCTATCTTTGGCAAGTTACTCAATCATGCTAGTCTCATTTTCCTCATCTGTACAGCAGAGATAATTATGTCTTATCTCAACAGTGTGAGGATTAAAATAATATATGTAAGATGTCTAATGTGGTGCCTAGTCCATAGCAATCACTCAGTGAATATTAATTTTCTTCCTCCAGTTTCCTCTTTAAATTGTATTATAATTATTCATGAACACTTTTTTCCTTTCTCTCTTTTTTTTGCAGAGCTTTTTTTTATTATTATACTTTAAGTTCTAGGGTACATGTGTACAATGTGCAGGTTTGTTACATAAGTATACATGTGCCATGTTGGTTTGATATACTCATCAACTTGTCATTTACATTAGGTATTTCTCCTAATGATATCCCTCCCCCAGGCCCCCACCCCACAACAGGCCCCGGTGTGTGATGTTCTCTGCCCTGTGTCCATGTGTTCTTGTTGTTCATCTCCCACCTATGAATGAGAACATGTGGTGTTTGGTTTTCTGTCCTTGTGATAGTTTGCTGAGAATGATGGTTTCCAGCTTCATCCATGTGCCTGCAAAGGACATGAACTCATCCTTTTTTATGGCTGCATAGTATTCCATGGTATATATGTGCCACATTTTCTTAATCCAGTCTATCATTGATGGACATTTGGGTTGGGTCCAAGTCTTTGCTATTGTGAATAGTGTCATAATAAACATACGTGTGCATGTGTCTTTATAGTAGCATGATTTATAATCCTTTGGGTATATACCCAGTAATGGGATTGCTGGGTCAAATGGTATTTCTAGTTCTAGATCCTTGAGGAATCGCCACACTGTCTTCCACAATGGTTGAACTAGTTTACAGTCCAACCAACAGTGTAAAAGCATTCCTGTTTCTCCACATCCTCTCCAGAATCTGTTGTTTCCTGACTTTTTAATTATTGCCATTCTAACTGGTGTGAGATGGTATCTCATTGTGGTTTTGATTTGCATTTCTCTAATGACCAGTGATGATGACCATTTTTTCATATGTCTGTTGGCTGCATAAATGTCTTCTTTTGAGAAGTGTCTGTTCATATCCTTTGCCCACTTTTTGATGGGGCAAAGGATATGGGGCAAAGGTTTTTTTCTTGCAAATTTGTGTAAGTTTTTTGTAGATTCTGGATATTAGCCCTCTGTCAGATGGTTAGATTGCAAAGATTTTGTCCCATTCTTTAGGTTACCTGTTCACTCTGATGATAGTTTCTTTTGCTGTGCAGAAGCTCTTTAGTTTAATTAGATCCCATTTGTCAATTTTGGCTTTTGTTGCCATTGCTTTTGGTGTTTTAGTCATGAACTTTTTGCCCATGCCTATGTCCTCAGTGGTATTGCTTAGGTTTTCTTCTAGCATTTTTATGATGTTAGGTCTTACATTTAAGTCTTTTATCCATCTTAAGTTAATTTTTGTATATGGTGTAAAGAAGGGATCCAGTTTCAGCTTTCAACATATGGCTAGCCAGTTTTCCCAGCACCATTTATTAAATAGGGAATCCTTTCCCCATTGCTTGTTTTTGTCAGGCTTGTCAAAGATCAGATGGTTGTAGATGTGTGGTGTTATTTCTGAGGCCTCTGTTCTGTTGCATTGGTCTATATATCTGTTTTGGTACCAGTACCATGCTGTTTTGGTTACTGTAGCCTTGTAGTATAGTTTGAAGTCAGGTAGCATGTTGCCTCCAGCTTTGTTCTTTTTGCTTAGGATTGTCTTGGCTATGCAGGCCTTTTTTTGTTCCATATGAAGTTTAAAGTAGTTTTTTCCAATTCTGTGAAGAAAGTCATTGGTAGCCTGATGGGGATAGCATTGAATCTATAAATTACCTTGGGCAGGTTGGCCATTTTCATGATATTGATTCTTCCTATCCATGAGCATGGAATGTTTTTCCATTTGTTTGTGTCATCTTTTATTTCATTGAACAGTGGTTTGTAGTTCTCCTTGAAGAGGTCCTTCACATCCCTTGTAAGTTGGATTTCTAGGTATTTTATTCTCTTTGTAGCAATTGTGAATGGGGGTTCACTCATGATTTGGCTCTCTGTCTATTATTGGTGTATAGGAATGCTTGTGATTTTTGCACATTGATTTTGTATCCTGAGACTTTGCTGAAGTTGCTAATCAGCTTAAGGAAATTTGGGGCTGAGACGATGGGGTTTTCTAAATATACAATCATGTCATCTGCAGAGACAATTTGACTTCCTCTTTTCCTAATTCAATACCCTTTATTTCTTTCTCTTGCCTGATTGCCCTGGACAGTACTTCCAACACTATGTTGATTAGGAATGGTGAGAGGGGGCATTCTTGTCTTGTGCCAGTTTTCAAAGGGAATGCTTCCAGTTTTTGCCCATTCAGTATGATATTGCCTGTGGGTTTGTCATAAATATCTCTTATTATTTTGAGATACATTCCATCAATACCTAGTTTATTGAGAGTTTTTAGCATGAAGGGCTGTTGAATTTTTTCTGAAGCCTTTTCTGCATCAATTGAGATAATCATGTGGTTTTTGTCATTGGTTCTGTTTACTTGATGGATTATGTTTATTGATTTGTGTATGTTGAACAAGCCTTGCATCCCAGGAATGAAGCTGACTTGATCATGGTGGATAAGCTTTTTGAGGTGCTGCTAAATTCTATTTGCCAGTATTTTATTGAAGATTTTTGCATTGATGTTCATCAGGTATATTGGCCTAAAATTCTCTTTTTTTGTTGTGTCTCTACCAGGCTTTGGTATCAGGATGATGCTAGCCTCATAAAATGAGTTAGGGAGGATTCCCTCTTTTTCTATTGATTGAAATAGTTTCAGAAGGAATGGCACCAGCTCCTCTTTGTACCTCTGGTAGAATTCGGCTGTGAATTCGTCTGGTCTTGGACTTTTTTTGGTTGGTAGGCTATTAATTATTGTCTCAATGTCAGAACCTGTTATTGGTCTATTCAGAGATTCAGCTTCTTCCTGGTTTAGTTTTGGGAGGTTGTAAGTATCCAGGAATTTATCCATTTCTTCTAGATTTTCTAGTTTATTTGCATAGAGGTGTTTATAGTATTCTCTGATGGTAGTTTGTATTTCTGTGGGATCAGTTGTGATATCCCCTTTATCATTTTTTATTGCATCTATTTGATTCTTCTCTCTTCTTTATTAGTCTTGCTAGTGGTCTATCTATTTTGTTGATCTTTTCAAAAAAACAGCTCCTGGATTCATTGATTTATTTGAAGGGTTTTTTGTGTCTCTATCTCCTTCAGTTCTGCTCTGATCTTATTTATTTCTTGCCTTCTGGTAGCCTTTGAATTTGTTTGCTCTTGTTTCTCTAGTTCTTTTAATTGTGATGTTAGGGTGTTGATTTTAGATTTTTCCTGCTTTCTTTTGTGGGCATTTAGTGCTATAAATTTCCCTCTACACACTGCTTTAAATGTGTCCCAGTGATTCTGGTACATCGTGTCTTTGTTCTCATTGGTTTCAAAGAACATCTTTATTTCTGCCTTCATTTCGTTGTTTACCCAGTAGTCATTCAGGAGCAGGTTGTTCAGTTTCCATGTAGTTCTGTGGTTTTAAGTGAGTTTCTTAATCCTGAGTTCTAATTTGATTGCACTGTGGTCTGAGAGACAGCTTGTTGTGATTTCTGTTCTTTTACATTTGCTGAGGAGTGTTTTATTATCAATTATGTGGTTAATTTTGGAATAAGTATGATGTGGTGCTGAGAAGAATGCACATTCTGTTGATTTGGGTTGTAGAGTTCTGTAGATGTCTATCTATTAGGTCTATTTGATCCAGAGCTGAGTTCACGTCCTGGATATCCTTGTTAACCTTCTGTCTTGTTGATCTGTCTAATATTGACAGTGGGGTGTTAAAATCTCCCATTATCATTGTGTGGGAGTCTAAGTCTCTTTGTAGGTCTCTAAGGATGTGCTTTATGAATCTGGGTGCTCCTGTATTGAGTGCATATATGTTTAGGGTAGTTAGCTCTTCATGTTGCATTAATCCCTTTACCATTATGTAATGGCCTTGTCTCTTTTGATCTTTGTTGTTTTAAAGTCTGTCTTATCAGAGACCAGGATTGCAACCCCTCCTTTTTTTTTTTTTTGTTTTCCATTTGCTTGGTAGATCTTCCTCCATCCCTTTATTTTGAGCCTATGTGTCTTTGCATGTGAGATGGGTCTCATGAATACAGCACACCGATGGGTTCTGACTCTTTATCCAATATGCCAGTCTGTGTCTTTTAATTAGGGCATTTAGCCCATTTACATTTAAGGTTAATGTTTTTATGTGTGAATTTGATCTTGTCATTATGATGTTAGCTGGTTATTTTGCCCGTTAGTTGATGCAGTTTCTTCCTAGCATCGACGGTCTTTACAATTTGTCGTGTTTTTGCAGTGGCTGGTACCGGTTGTTCCTTTCCATATTTAGTGCTTCCTTCAGGAGCTCTCGTAAGGCAGGCCTGGTGGTGACAAAATCTCTCAGCATTTCCTTGTTTGTAAGGGATTTTATTTCTCCTTCACTTATGAAGCTTATTTTGGCTGGACATGAGATTCTGGGTTGAAAATTCTTTTCTTTAAGAATGTTGAATATTGGCCCCCACTCTCTTCTGGCTTATAGGGTTTCTGCTGAGAGATCCACTGTTAGTCTGATGGGCTTCCCTTTGTGGGTAACCCGACCTTTCTTTCTGGCTGCCCTTAACATTTTTTCATTCATTTCAACCTTGGTGAATCTGACAATTATGTGTCTTGGAGTTGCTCTTCTCGAGGAGTATCTTTGTGGTGTTCAATTATTTCCTGAATTTGAATGTTGGCCTGCCTTGCTAGGTTGGGGAAGTTCTCCTGAATAACATCCTGAAGAGTGTTTTCTAATTTGGTTCCATTCTCCCCGTCACTTTCTGGTACACCAATCAAATACATATTTGGTCTTTTCACATAGTCCCATATTTCCTGGAGGCTTTGTTCATTTCTTTTCACTCTTTTTTCTCTAATCTTGTCTTCTCACTTTATTTCATTAATTTGATCTTCAATCACTGATATCCTTTCTTCCACTTGATTGAATCGACTATTGAAGCTCGTGCATGTGTCACGAAGTTCTTGTGCCATGGTTTTCAGCTCCATCAGGTCATTTAAGCTCTTCTCTACACTGGTTATTCTAGGTAGCCATTCATCTAACCTTTTGTCAAGGTTTTTAGCTTCCTTGTAATGGGTTAAAATATGTTCCTTTAGCTCAGAGAAGTTTGTTATTACCAACCTTCTGAAGCCTACTTCTGTTAATTCGTCAAACTCATTCTCCATCCAGTTTTGTTGCCTTGCTGGTGACCAGCTGTGATCCTTTGGAGGAGAAGAGGCACTCTGTTTTTTGGAATTTTCAGCTTTTCTGCTCTGGTTTCTTCCCATCTTTATGGTTTTATCTACCTTTGGTCTTTGATGTTGGTGACCTAGAGATGAGGTTTTGGTGTGGATGTCCTTTTTGTTGATGTTGATACTATTCCTTTCTGTTTGTTAGTTTTCCTTCTAACAGGCCCCTCAGCTGCAGGTCTGTTGGAGTTTGCTGGAGGTCCACTCCAGACCCTGTTTGCCTGGGTATCACTAGCGGAGGCCGCAGAACAGCAAATATTGCTGCCTGATCCTTCCTCTGGAAGCTTTGTCCCAGAGGGGCACCCGCCTGTATGAAGTGTCTGTCGGCCCCTACTGGGAGGTATTTCCCAGTCAGGTACACGGGGGTCAGGGACCTGCTTGAGGCAGCAGTCTGTCCCTTCTCGGAGCTCGAACGTCATTCTGAGAGAACCACTGCTCTCTTCAGAGCTGTCAGACAGGGACATTTAAGTCTGTAGAAGCTGTCTGCTGCCTTTTGTTCTACTATGCCCTGCCCACAGAGGTAGAATCTATAGAGGCAGTAGGCCTTGCTGACTGCAGTGGGCTCTGCCCATTTGGTGCTTCCCAGCCACTTTGTTTACACTGTGAGCTAGTCAAGCCTCAGCAATGGTGGACGCCCCTCCCCCCATCAAGCTGCAGCCTCGCAGGTCAATCTCAGACTTCTGCGCTAGCAGTGAGCAAGGCTCCATGGGCATGGGACCCGCTGCACCAGGCACGGGAGAGTATCTTCTGTTCTGCCGGTTGTTAAGACTGTGGGAAAAGTACACTATTTGGTCAGGAATGTACCGTTTCTCCAGGTGCAGTCTGTCACGGCTTCCCTTGGCTAGGAAAGGGAAATCCCCTGACCCCTTGAGTTTCCTGGATGAGGCGATGCCCCTCCCTGCTTCAGCTAGCCCTCTGTGGGCTGCACCCACTGTCCAACCAGTCCCAGTGAGATGAACCAGGTACCTCAATTGGAAATGCAGAAATCATCTGTCTTCTGTGTCAATCTTGCTGGGAGCTGCAGACCAGAGCTGTTCCTATTTGGCCATCTTGGAAGCAACCTCCCCTCTGCCTCTTTTCTCTCTTTCGTGATAGATTTTCTGATCTTCAAAGGCAGAATCTATGCTTTCTTTCACTGTTAGTATCCCCCACAACACCTAATTTCTTTTTTTTGAGATGGAGTTTCACTCTTACTGCCCAGGCTGGAGTGCAATGGCACAATCTCGGCTCACTGCAACCTCCGCCTCCCGGGTTCAAGCAATTCTCCTGCCTCAGCCTCTGGAGTAGCTGGGATTACAGGAACCTACCACCACGCCCAGCTAATTTTTGTATTTTTAGTAGAGATGGGGTTTCATGATGTTGGCCAGGCTAGTCTCAAACTCCTGACTTCAGGTGATCCACCCTCCTCAGCCTCCCAAAGTGCTGGGATTACAGGCGTGAGTCACCACACCCGGCTTACCTAATTTATTTTCTTGCACATGGTGGAAGTTCAACAAATATTATTGAGTTGTAAATGGTACATGTGAGTGCTTTAGGAAAAGGAAGTTGAGGGAAAGAGAAAACTATTAGCTTTTTATAATTGGAAGTGCCCTAGCCCATTGTGGATGAATGGATAAAGAAAATGTGGTATGTTTACACAACAGAATACTATTCAGCCTTAAAAAGAGAAGGAAATCCTGTCATTTGCAACAACATGGATGAACCTGGAAGACATTATGCTAAGTGAAATAAGCCAGGCACAGAAAGATAAATATCTCGTGTTCTCATGCATATGTGGAATCTAAAAATGTTGATCTTACAGAAGCAGAGGGTAGAATGGCAGTTATCAGCAGATGGCAGGGTTTGGGGTGGGAGTGTGGGATGATGTTGTTCAAAGGATACAAAATTCCAGCTAGGAGGAATAAGTTTAAGAAATCTATGGTACAACATGGTGACTACAGTTAATAACAATATACTGTATTCTTGGAAAATGCTAAGATTGGATGTTAAGTGTTCTCACCACAACATGATAACCATGTCAGGTAATGCATATGTTATTTAGCTAGACTTGGTCATTCTACAATGTATATATACTTCTGAACATCATGTTGTACATGAAAAATGCATATAATTTTTATTTCATTTAGCCTTGACTTGAGACTCAGAATACATATAATTTTCTCTGTCAATTAAAAATAGAATAATAAGAACAAAAAAAACCAAAACAAACAAAATATAATGACCTAGTCAGTAATATCATGTGTCATAAATAGTGCCATTTAAATGACATCTCTGAGGTTCCTAAGCCCTGAGATTTTACTGAACACTTAGCAGTTTCAATAACTTGCTTCCACATGGTTTGGAGTGTGGATACCTTTGTTTCCTTCATTGTAGTAGTTTATTTATATTGATATTTAATCTTTGGTGAAAATAAACAGTACTAACCCAGGGCCATACTTACGTTATGTTATTTTATTTTGTAACAATTTATTTGTGGGGTCTGAGGCTTGGCTTTCTTGGGACTATCATAGAAAATAGTTCATGGTGGTTGTGTATAACCACACATTCCTTAGATATCAATATTCTTCCACTAATAAAGACTTTTATACAAATTGTAGAAGCTAGTTATATTTTAAAACTTTCTCAGGATTCTATCCTGTATTCTTTACAAAGATCTATTGACCATGACTTTGGCCCAAATAACCCCATCAGTATCTTCAACAGAGGATAGTGAAATAGTGGGACATTGTATTAATCGCCTTCCATACTAAGACCATTTCTTTCGCATAAAATTGTTAGTTTCAAAGCCTCATAACTCTCTTTTGGAGTTTCATGAACATAAAGGAGATATAATTTCCTTAGGAATTTGGAGGAGTAAAGTGTTATGCGTGTTGTAATTCTGTATTACTCAGTGAGAAAAAAATGTGAGAGAAACCACAAGCAAGTACCATCGGACAACTGCACACAGGGGCTTGAGGCTGCCATTTGTACTTTTTCAGATGCTCTTGAAAAGAAGTGGAGGATGTCACTTTGCCTTTTCCCCCAAATCTTTCTTTGCTTCCTTCTGTGTGTGTGTTCTAATTATTAATTTCATTTCACAGTATTTTACTAAAATTTACAAAACTCAAGCTGTGTGTGCCTTAAAAAGGAATTATTCCTGAATGAAATATTATATTTTGGGGCAGTATTTAACTTTCTATTCATATGTTTTTAATTATATACTAAGCTCTTTCTAACCTAACACTTTAGAAATCCCATATTTCATGTTTGTGTTCCAATCCAGCCTTTTTCAGATCATATAGCCTGACTTGGGGGCAGGGGGTGGAAGTAAATATACATTCTCCAAGAAATTCAAAAAGCATGTGCCTTTGCATGCATATGTGTGCATGTGTGTGCAGAAAGTATTTTGCTCACTACACAATAGAACTGTCATATTAAACTAAGAATGTAGTCTATCCTAAAGAAATCATGCTAGACTTGCAAAGTATTATCATCTTCTGTTATATTATTTTATGTGGTGGTTACATTATAAAGAGAATGATAATAAAAGTCTTAATATATTAGAATTTTTGATGTTTTATGAAGCAGATGGTTAATATGATATGAAAAACTCCATTGTACTCCAGATAGTTTATGTCTTTAAGAGTACACATGGTATAACGGCTTATGTATTTTACTATAATCCATATTTCATTGTTTTTAACATGATCATTTGTGTATTTAAATGGTGTAGTATCATCTCAGAGTTTAATTTTATCTTAGAATTTTTCTCACTGAAATTAGCTGAAGAATTTCTATTGCCTACTTTATGCTATGTTTTCTAATATATTCCTCTCAATTCTGCCTGAATAAAGGTGAATAACACGTAGCATTTCATGAATAATTAACTTAGTCCAACAATGTTTTGCATCTGTGGAAGCTGTTATCACTCCCTGAATTTACTCATTACTGCATCTTTATACAATACTGAGCTATAGAAAATGCACAATAAATTTCTGTTAAATAAATGTATATATTTAATCATTCAGATTTAATGATAATTTTATATGCATTTGATGATGAAATTCTGAGCCTACTGAAAATATCAGCTTTTAGCAGTCTGGTTGTACAATAGCATATGAAACACATACAGGGTGAAGGGTATGGGCTCCAGGGGTAGGTACCTGGGTTTAAGTTGTGGCCTACCACTTATGAGCTGTATGACTTTGGACAAGTTAACTTTTTTCCTTCAGTTTTTCAATGTAAAATGAAAATGGCTGGTTTAACTTAATATGTGACCTAATGAAGCACTTAAAACAGTGTATTGGCACACATATATAACTGTTATTAGTAAAGGCATATTTATGCACATGTAAACACCCACATATATACCTTCTCACGTAACACTCATACTGAGATAGAGCCATAATGACTTGATATTGCCCTTAGAGGTGGTACTTTACTTGCTGGATAAACACTTAATATAATAATAACCTCAAAGTAGGTAGATATTTTGGGATAAATAACTCGATATTAAAGTTAAGAAATAATGGAGCAACTATCACTGTTAGATATGGTTATAGCATAAGACCCTCTATGTAAATAAACATTTATGTGCACACGGTATATATAATTTTCTTTAAAGACAGCAAAGTTTTAGTTCAAAATGTTCTTCAATGAAGTAAGATTAATTCACTTTGAAATATTTCAAACTTTAAAAATTTTACTTATAAATTTTGTGATGTATATTATTTCTGTAGATATAATTTCACATATATATTTTTATGGATTCTTTTGAGAGAGAGAGAGAGATACATATATATGTATATATATATATATATATATATTTTTTTTTTTTTTTTTTTTGAGATGGAGTTTTGCTCTTGTTGTCCAGGCTGGAGTGTAATGGTGTGATCTCAGCTCACTGCAACCTCTGCCTCCAGGGTTCAAGTGATTCTCCTGTCTCAGCCTTCTGAGTAGCTGAGATTACAGCCCCGACACTATACCTGGCTAATTTTTGGTATTTTTAGTAGAGACGGGGTTTCACCATGTTGTCCAGGCTGGTCTCAAACTCCTGACCCCAAGTGATCCACCTGCCTTGGCCTCCCGAAGTGTTGGCATTACGGGCGTAAGCCACTGTGCCCGGCGTATTTGGTAATTTTTATATCCTAGCCAAAATTCTTGATAGGCTAATTTTATTTTCTCTCTAAGCATCTTCAGATATTTCAACTGATACCACATTTTAAATATATACTTAGTTTTTGGATAGTAGAGAGATTAAAATGGGGAATGCTATATGATAGTAGTTAGAAAAAGAGTTCCAGAAACATTTTGTTCTGTTTTCTCTCTTTTGGGTAGGGCATGCTTAAATCTTGTTAGCACAGTGAGTGTAGCAGAGTCTAATCTTTCACCAAGTTAATGTTAGCCTATACACTTTAAGGTTTGTATTTTGTCTTTCCAAATGATCAGTATATCCAGTGCTAATTATTGGAACTCTTAAATCAGGCAGAATTGATCATAGTAATTCAAAATTAGTAATTTTTATTTTAATAAACAATATGCAGAATTGAAGACAAGTCAAAGCTGATGTATCCTTAATTGATATAGTCAAGTAAATATCATCAGTTATCATTTTGCTTAGAAGAGTTGTAGCACACCTTCCTTGAAACCTCTTACCTGGCAACCTAAGCTATGGGGCTACTTCAAAAAAAATAAACATAGTAGAATTTTTCATTTGCGAAGGAAACATTACTACTTGCAATAAGCTCAGCACCACCATTGACATTTGTGCACACTGTGCACTGCACAGAGCAGCTCAGCTAAGGGGCAGGCACAGTTTGAAATCCAGCTTCTGCTCCACTTGCCTAGCTGGGAGCCTGGCAGGGAGCTTCATCTGGATGGAAGCCTCCTCTAACTGATCCAGTCCCAATTTGGGCCAGCAGGACCCTGAATAAAGTGCATGCAGTTTACTCAGAAGAAAACTACCAAGTCTTTGTGGTGAACATAATGATCTGAGATGAGAATAGGACATCCAGGAGCAGATGCAGAGTGGTCAGTAGGCAGAGTCCTGGAGAGAGGCCACAGTGGGATAGAGTGGACAAGTAGTAGCTGACGCTGTGGAAATAAAGGGGATCCCCAGAGAGTGCGTAGAGGGGAAGAAAAGACAGAAATGAGGGTAGGGTTAATTATGAATTGCAGAACACGGAAAGGTCCAGGGAAGGAAATTGAGAAAGCCCCATTAGTCGAAGACCCAAAGGAAAAGTGTTGCCAGTGAAGCTAAGGGAGGAATGGTGAGCATGTGAAATGTTGTTACTGGGTTTGCAAGTAGAAAGTTATTCAGTAACTTCAGTAGCCTGGTGGTTTTCGGTGCAGCATTTGCCATGGTTTCAGGAGTGACTTGTTATTGAAAATGTGGGGGGAGTAAAAACAGAATAACTCTTTTTAAAACTTTGAAGTCACAGGGAGGAGGGAAACAGGAGCCAAAAATGTATGCCTGTGTTTGAGATATGAGAAAAACATTTCATTGAATACTGTTCATTTCCTCTCCAGGAGACTGTGCAAAGTTTTTATTCTTTCTTCTATTAACTCTTCTGACCTAGTGTCATGAGTCGACACATGAGAAATTGTAGTCACCCCAAAAGGCACAATTTCTAGTTGAACTCTATCCTCATAAGCACTCATTGGAAGCATGTTGGATACACAGATATCTGTGTCTTTTTTATTGCTATCAGGCTATTCAGAAAATACTAATTTTGGTCCCGATGTATTGTTAAAGGCCTTTGTTGCAGAAAATATGCTAATGTATTTATTGGATATTTACCATGTATAAGGCACAAAGCTACACATTTGAGAGAAAGGGAGTGGAAGTAATATTTACAGAAAACCCTGCATTCTTTTAATTACTTTCTACAACTTGCATATGAGGTAATTATTCTTTGCTCTAGGTTACAGATGTGGAAACTGAGGCTCAGAGACGTTAAGTCATTTGCCAAAGGTCACGTGGTAGTATATATTAAAGCCTCCAAAGTCAGTGTTTGTTATGTTTCTCCATGTACCTCTTTTCCTACCCTCAAGGGCCCTGGTATTTTATTAAGAAACAAATCTTACTCCCAGCAGGGTGAGCTAAGTTTCATAAAAGTGACACAAGTGTTTTAGGAGTTCAGAAATAAGGAAAGGACATATTCAAAGGATAGTCTGGTAATGCTTTGGGGAGTGAGATCATGGAGATGAGTCATCAATGATTGCTATAGAGATTGTGAGCTTATGGGGGAGGTGGAGATGGGACTGTACTGCAAAAACAAAATTTTCTTTCAGAAACTCAAAATTCTATGTTTTTTTTTTTTTTCCAAGTAGCTTCATAGCTCAGGCTTCCAGGTAAGACGTTTAAGAAAGGTATGCACGGCTGGGTGCGGTGGCTCACTTGTGTAATCCCAGCACTTTGGGATGCAGAGGCGGGTGGATCACGAGGTCAGGAGTTCAAGATCAGCCTGGCCAAGATGGTGAAACCCCGACTCTACTAAAAATACAAAAAATTAGCCAGGCGTGGTGGTGGGCATCTGTAATCCCAGCTACTCGGCAGGCTGAGGCAGAGAATTGCCTGAACCCGGGAGGCGGAGGTTGCAGTGAGCAGAGATCACACCACTGCACTCCAGCCTGGGCGACAGAGCGAGACTCCATCTCAAAAAAAAAAAGAAAAAAAAAAGAAAAAGAAAGGTATGCTCTAACTATTCCAAGCAAAATGACAATTGATAATGTTTATTCAGGAGAAAGAAGGACGTAAGTAAAGATAGAGAGAGTGAGAAGACGGGGTCATTTTGAGAACAGATGGTATTGAAGACAGGCTGGAGGAGAGGCTCCTTGTGGAGAATTGGGGAAGATAAGGCAGAAAAGGAAAATTAGGAGCAGGTTATAGAAGGCTTTGGACACAGATAGAAGTTAATGCTTTATTTGGCATGAATGGGAACAGCATTGTAAAATAAATTTTTAAATTATATAACTACTATGGGAATGTTCAAAGATTCTCAAAAGGAGGAGAAAATAGTATCATAAATTGACCTAGACCTATCACCCAGCCTCAAGAAACATCAATTGCTAATCTTACTTTTATGAATCCCTTTCCTCTCATTTATTTTGTTTTGTTTAGTTTTTGCTGGTATATTTTAAAGCAAAGCTTAGATATTATGTTGTTTTATTTACAAATACTGAAATATGAATCTCTAACTGATAGAGGCTTTGGAAAACATAACCACCATTTTATCATCAACCCTAATAAAATTACCAGTAATTTCTTAATATCAACACTCAGTCCATATTTAAATTTCACCAATTGTCTCAAAAATGTCTTTTTACAGATGTTTTGTTAGAACCAAGACCCAAAGCCTGCACTTGGCATTTAATTATTAAAACTCTTCAGTCTTTCTTATTCTATAGTGGTCTTCCTTCCCCTTATTATTTCATGAAATCAGTTTTTCTAGGACATTTATTCTACATTTAGAGTGTCCCACATTCTGGATTTGTCTAATTACTTCCTTGTGGTATTATTTAACTTGTTCCCCTATGTTCTCTGTTTTATTTAAACTACAGGTTACATTCAGAAGATTGAGTAGGTTTGGCTCAATTTTTAGGAAAACCTGTAATAAATGTATAGTACAATTCTTAGTTCATTATATCAAGAAGTACACAAAGTTTGGTTGATCAGGAGGTCAAGGTATGTTGACCTGATACCCAGCAACCTTTCACCAAATAACATCTATTGAAGATTGTTGTCTATGGCAACTTTTTCATTGTAGATTACAAAATGGGCCCCTGAAGTTCTTTGAGCTGAGGAATGATATGCTCAGCAATGTGCTTTAGAAAAATTAATCTGACAAAAGTATGTAGGATGGAATAGAAGAGGTAAGGCCAACAGAGGCTTGTAGATTATTCCAGTTATCCAGGAATAAGGGTGCAACAAACATGAAAAGATGGCCATAGATTCAAGGGATTTTGTGGAAAATGAAATCTATAGGACTTGGCAATAGATTAAGTGAATCAAATATAATACTCAGCTTTTAGGCTTGGAGGAGCAGTACTGAGTTTAACAAAAATAGGAAAAATAGGAAAGTCAAGAATCATGAATGGCTTGCAACAGAAATTGAGAAATTTGGTTTGAGAATGTTGAATTTGAGCTGATGATAGTATATGTTGGCTTATACATCTGGTGACCACTTGAGAATGCAGGATTGCAGCTTGAAAAAGAATTTAGGACATAAGTCAGGTAATAGTTGTAGCCTTAAGGGTATATATTTTATAGCTAATGAGGGAAGTAGAGTAAAAAACAAAAAAGGTTTAGACACAAATTTGGGCAATCTGAATGTTTACAGGTTTTGTCAACCCCATCTTCCCAAAACTCCAGTTTATTTGGTTTTAGTTTCACCAGAGATAACTCCTCTCTTGTGCCTGGAGGACTGGCTCAGCAGTTTTCCTTCCCATAGTTTAGCTTTCTTCTTCCTAATGGAAAGAAATGTCCCCAAGATCAGTATGTATTTCAACTCATGTTTATTTTTCCCAAAACAGACTATAAAAATATGATGTCTATTCTGCTACCTCCCCTTCCGTCCTGCAATTCAACTTCCTTTCTATGCCCAATCTATTTAGGGAGACAGTGAGGAAGAAGACAAGACATTAAAATGAGGGAGTAATGGGCAAAGGCAGCTTTGCTTCCCCTTGTCTTTAGGAGAGGGTGAAAGAACATGTTCGAAGAGCATGGAGGAGAATCCAAGGTAATGGGAATGATTGAAGAGACAAGTGAGAAAAAGAGTAACTGGGGCAAGGCTGGGGAGGAAGCACAGAAGTGGGTAGGTACAGTGTTCTTCACTCCACAGAGAGAAGGATGAAGGTACAGAAGACTCTGAAGATGGGGAGTGTGGTAGTTGTAGAAACTCATATTAAAAGCCTTTGATGATCTTAGGCATCAACTGAAAAGGAGGGAGATCCAGTATACATGGGAAGAAGGAGAATGGTAGACAAGCCCTGAGAGTCAGACTCTCCTAGCCTCATTTGAGAGTCATTTTTTAATTCCTTCTGAGTATCTCTTTAGACTCAAAGGAACATCTTACCCTTATCCTGTGTTGTGCTTAGCGGCCCTTCATAAAACCTATATTGCTCTATATACTGAGAGGTGACAGTGTGCTGGCAGTCTCACAGCCGTCGCTCGCTCTTGGCGCTTCCTCTGCCTGGGCTCCCACTTTGGCGGCACTTGAGGAGCCCTTCAGCCCGCCGCTGCACTGTGGGAACCCCTTTCTGGGCTGGCCAAGGCTGGAGCCGGCTCCCTCAGCTTGTGGGGAGGTGTGGAGGGAGAGGCGCGGGCGGGAACGGGCTGAGCGCGGTGATTGCGGGCCAGCGCGAGTTCCGGGTGGGCGTGGGCTCAGCGAACCCCGCACTTCGGAGCGGGCGGCTGGCCCCACCTGCCGCGGGCAGTGAGGGGCTTAGCACCTGGGCCAGCAGCTGCTGTGCTCAATTTCTCGCTGGGCCTTAGCTGCCTTCCCCCGGAGCAGGGCTCCGGACCTGCAGCCCGCCATGCGTGAGCCTCCCTCCCGCCCCCGTCATGGTCTCCTGTGCGGCCAGAGCCTCCCCAATGAGCGCCACCCCCCCACCCCCCCCCCCCCCCCGCTCTAGGGCCCCCAGTCCCATCAACCACCCAAGGGCTGAGGAGTGCAGGCGCACGGTGGGGGACTGGCAGGCAGCTCCACCTGCAGCCCCTGTGCGGGATCCACTGGGTGAAGCCAGCTGGGCTCCTGAGTCTGGTGGGGACGTGGAGAACCTTTATGTCTAGCTCAGGGATTGTAAATACACCAATTGGCACTCTGTATCTAGCTCAAGGCTTGTGAACACACCAGTCAGCACCCTGTGTCTAGCTCAGGGTTTGTGAATGCACCAGTCAACACTCTGTATCTAGCTACTCTGGTGGGGACTTGGAGAACCTTTGTGTGGACAGTCTGTATCTAGCTAATCTGGTGAGGCCTTGGAGAACCTTTGTGTCTAGCTCAGGGATTGTAAAGGCACCAATCAGCGCCCTGTCAAAACAGACCACTCTGCTCTACCAATCAGCAGGATGTGGGTGGGGCCAGATAAGAGAATAAAAGCAGGCTGCCCCAGTCAGCAGTGGCAACCCGCTTGGGTCCCCTTCCACACTGTGGAAGCTTTGTTCTTTTGCTCTTTGCAATAAATCCTGCTGCTGCTCACTCTTCGGGTCCACACTGCCATTATGAGCTGCAACACTCACTGCGAAGGTCTGCAGCTTCACTCCTGAAGCCAGCGAGACCACGAACCCACGGGGAGGAATGAACAACTCCAGACGCACCGCCTTAAGAGCTGTAACACTCACTGCGAAGGTCCGCAGCTTCACTCCTGAGCCAGCGAGACCATGAACCCACCAGAAGGAAGAAACTCCAAACACATCCGAACATCAGAAGGAACAAACTCCAGATGCGCCACCTTAAGAGCTGTAACACTCACTGCGAGGGTCCGCGACTTCATTCTTGAAGTCAGTGAGACCAAGAACCCACCAGTTCTGGACACAATACTACTGCAAATGAAGCAAAGAATCGAACTGACCGGCACACAATGTTTCTTAAGTAGCCCGGATAAAACTATGTTGGGACAATATATTAGGAAACATGCTGAAATCGATGATTATAGATTAAACCCAAGGTATAAACATGAACGTATCTCTGAATACATTTGAATCGTGTTGAGGACAGTAAGAGCATTGTAGGGTAGGTTGCACCATTAGCTGTAAAATCACAGGACTACTAGGGCATTAAAAGAGCAAGTTGATACTTTCTTTCGACAAAAGGAATGTTTAGGATTCCAAGTCTTTCACCATGGGGTTCATTTTATTTGACCTCTTAAAAATAAGTTAAAAAAAATCAAAGTTAAACAAAGAAGTTTTAGCAATTTCTTAAAACATGTAAGGCAAGGAATGATGCTAGGAAGAAGGGTTCCCTTCGTTTTGATTGGCAGGAGCGGTAATTTGACTGTATTTAATTTGTATTGTGTTAGAAAAGAAAACCAGAGAGAGCGTCCCTGATTCCTGCTGTTTTATAAGCATTTAACTACATTGAGCTACATCAGTCTTACTTTTGAGAGTCCTTTTTTAATGTTTGGTTTTTCTAAATGTTCTTTAGTGCTAGACCCACTAATTGCTTCCTTATGGCAGCTGCTTTTGATTTAAGACTGATCATGGGCACATATAGTCCCTTGTTCAGGGCTCAGATGGACATCACAAAAAACCTTATAGTTATGATCTTACTGTGGAAAATGCCCAGAAAATAATAGCCATAAAAATTTGTTTTCTAGTAAGTGAGGCTGGTTTTGATATTTTAAAAGTTTCTGTTTATACCCACCCCCTCTGCTTGGTCTCTTTTAATCTTCAGTGCACACTGAAAGGTGTAAAGTCTGAAGCTATAAATCTGTTTATAGCTATAATTCCCTTCCCTGGCTTAGCAGAGTTTGACACTATAATAAACACGGTTCTTCTGAAGCAACATTGAATCTGGTTCTTCTATAATGCTTTATATGTTGCTGTTTTGAACACTGAGAGTTTTATTGCATTCTTTTCTTTCTGGGCCTTTCAATTCAGCAAGAACTGGTTGGGCACTTACTCTATGCTACGGGTGACTAGGTGGTTCTAGGGCCTGACGTTTAGTCTATTTTAATCATAAAAGTAATGTGGTTAAAACTACGACCAAGTTTATTTGTTTTGTTTGGTAATAGTTCCTTAACGATAGAGGTAGACTATATTAGACCTTCCTATTCTCCAAATATTTTCACCGTCCCCCCAGGACATTTCCCAAGGCATTTTCTTTTGGTTTAGGAAATCAATTGTATTTCTTTTTTGTTTTGTTTGTGTGTGTGTGTGTGTGTGTGTGTTTTGTGAGACAGAGTCTCACTCTTGCCCAGGCTGGAGTGCAGTGGCACGATCTCAGCTCACTGCAAGCTCCGCCTCTTTGGTTCAAGCGATTCTCCTGCCTCAGCCTCCTGAGTAGCTGGGATTACAGGCGCATGCCACCACGCCTGGCTAATTTTTGTATTTTTAGTATAGACGAGGTTTCACCATGTTGGTCAGGCTGGTCTCGAACTCCTGACCTTGTGATCTGCCTGCCTCGGCCTCCTAAAGTGCTGCGTGAGCCACCGCACCTAGCCAGGAAGTTGATTGTATTTCTTTATCCTCAAGTCAAGTATCTGAAAAATAAATTTTATTTTATGTTTATGATAATTAAAATATTAAAAATATGGAGCGTGTACTTGATAATTACTATTATATTATTGGTAGGGCAGGCATTTTATAAATTGCTTCATGTATAATATTTTATTTTAGCCAAACAGTGGGCATTATTTTCCCCATTTTAAGATTAAGAAATTGCGGAACAAAGAGATTAATTAACCATTTAAAGATCGCACAGGTGATTGCAGCCAGGATTTCAATCTGCATCGGTTTGACTCCAAAACTTGAGCTCTTAACCGCCAAGATATGTTATTTCATGTACTGCATTTTAAAGTAACTCTCAAATTCTACTTTCACTTTTTTTTAACTTTTTACTGAAGCATTTAAAAAGATATTAAACACAAGTATCCACACACACAATTTATCTATACTTACATACGGGAACTCCTATGATTTTACATCAGTTTTTTCAGAAAAAGTTATTTTAACTTTAAAATTTTCACATTTGTAGTTCAAGTTATTTGCAAAGTTGAAAGTCTATAAAACAACTTAGTGGTTTGAAGAAGAAATGTCTCTAAAAAATGTGTGCCAGTAAAACAGAAAACTATGTATGAGTTTAAGGTGAAAGTAAATACTCGAAAGAACACATGTTCACATTCTAGTTGGAGGTAAACCTGTACTACATAAAACACTTTTTTTCAGAAGTAGGGTGGATGTATCCTCACCTAAATACCTAGGATCCCTATTTTTCAAGTAAAACACTATATTTTCAATTGTTAATACTATTTGCAATGTGGTTTTCTGCAGTTTTAGAGACCTGTTAAGAAACTGTGGTACCAAATTCAGTTTCCTTGTAAGTGTGGGGATTGAGTATGTGTGTCATTGGCACTATGAGTCAAGTTCATCATGCAATTTAGGGAGTAGGCAGTAGAATTGAAGCTTCTATCCTAGTTGTACAAGAGAAAAACGGGATATTCCGCTTCCTCCCTGTGAGACTGTGAACATCGATGTTTGCTTGTGCCTGAGCACATCAGAAAGAAGACCCACATCAGACGTGCGGTGACCATTGAGGTTGTGCTGTGCTCCTAGAGGACGGCTTGTACAGCAGACTATCTTCTTTATCTTTAAAAGAGTAGGAAACTTGTAGAGTTTAAAATAGAGTAATTCCATATTCAGTTTACAGTTGAAAAAGTAGAGGAAAGAAAATGTGATAAAGGTTTCCTCTATTCAGAAGTTAACACGGAAGAATTGTGGCTTCTGAGGGGAGGCAGTTATGACTACCTCTGTGCTGCTTCTGCTCAATGGTGATGATAGAGAATGTTTTCTCTCTCCTCAGCTATTTCCAATTAGGCCAGCCGAAGCTGCCAACACTGTGGATTTGAAATATAACACTAAAACCAGATTTAAACTCTATTTGATTCACTTGGCTGTGGAACTGCTGTGTTTATCTACGTTGAACCAGCTTAGGCCAATGCTTGTCTGCAAATACACTAAATTGTGAACCTTGAAATGAGTAGGACTTGTTAAAACATGGTGACACCTGTCAGTGGCCCCCATGTCCAATCAGTTAACTAGTCTTGTTGATTTTTACTTGAGAAATGTCTCCTGAATCTAGAACTCTCCCTGTGCCTCCATTAGCACAACCTTAATTCAAAGCTTTACCATCTCTCTTTTGGACCAAGGCAAATACTTCCTAAGAATCCTGAACACCCCGTGTTCTCAGAGTTCCACAAAACAGAGCACACTTCATCTCCGCACTCCTTGTTACATTGATGACAGAATCCAGCTCAAATGCCTGAGTGTGGTTAACCAGCCTCTTAAAATCTCTTTCCTGCTATTTTCTATCTCCACTCCCCACATGTTCTTACCACCCTGAACTCCTTTCTCTGACAGAGTGGTATTTTCTCACAACTGGGCATGTGCATCCCTTCCCGCCTCCAGCCTGCTTCGCTCCTCCTCCCTCCATCCCCTTATTCCTGGATATCTTTCAAGAGCCAGTTCCAATAGCATCTTTTCAACTCCAGCTCTCCCACCTCTTTCTGCTCTGTACTCCCACAACACAGTATTTAGTCCACTGATTGTGATTATATTTACATGTCCCTCCTCCAGACTCAGAGTACATCGCCTGGCTGATAGTGAGCCAGAAATTCTTAGAGAGTGAAGCTTGCTTGTCCTCATATTTCTACAGCAATGAATAGATTAATCAGAAAAGGTTTTGTTATATTTCATGAATAAAAATAAACTTATCTATTCTTTCCTGGGATAGAAGTCATAACCCCGTTCTTATTCCAGGCACTCGGGCTGCCAAGAATTCCCAGCATTTGCTCCTTTTCCACTTTTTTCTACCTCAAGCAGAATTTAATTTTGTTTTCATGATTGTCATCTTTTAAAAACTATTCCTGCCTTAGTTTTTTCCAGTTCAAAGCAAATATAATTTACAGTTCCAGTAAATAAAAAACCATGATTGGGTTACTCCAGGCCTATGAGTATATCTCTCTTTTCCAGCTGTATTTCCATTGCTGTTATGTAGATTGAAATTCAGTATTTTCCTGAATGTCATTCATTGTGCCTCTCTTTGTTTTTAGTTTGGTTTTATCATTTAATTGAAATAGACAATAGAGCATAGGAAAAAAGCTAAAACCTTAGTTACTTAAACGGAAGTAGATTTGAGGAGACTTAAATTGGTATAGGCCAAAACCCACATTAAAGGCTTTTTACAAATAGAAGGGTGGTTCTTGCAAACTCTGAATGTAAAGCCGTTTGAACAGGGGCTAATTTTAAGTTTGCCACAGAAATGTAGAAATCCTTTGGTAGGAAGTTAATAACATTCCAACAATGCCCTAAAATAAATGTTCTAATTACTAACAACACTAATAAATAAAAACTTTATTAGCACCCTTAAGTACTTATTAATGTAATTAACTTTAGGATTAATTACATACAACTGATTCAAAAGATCATTTCAAATATTCGTACTTATTTATTAAAGTGGGGCTTATAAAAGATCTGACTATTGGATTCTAGACCAAACCAGGACAAGAGTCCCCAAAAGGGCCTTCTATAGAGCTGTGACTCACTGTTCACTTCCCTATGACTGCTAATTTTATCATCTTTCCTTTCCATTGACCCTAACCTTGTTGGAGCAACAAAGTTTTATCTTCAAATAGTTACCAATCAGCCATTGATACTGTCACCTGAACAATAAATATGTCTACTAAATATTAGATTGTTGAGCTTGGTTTAGTTGGAAACAGCAATGTGCCATTGAAAAATAATTTGTAATTCAAATAGCCATTAATTTTTATTGCTGCCTATCCTTTAGTTAATACTAGTTAGCTTTTTTAATGCTAAAGATAAAAAAAAACATTAATACCCCAATTTTAATTTTAAAGGGTAATGTTCAAATAAACCTTTCTTTCATTTGTAATTTTTTGACTTAGAAAAGAAGTATGGCTTCTAAATTTTGGAAATATTATACTATCTGTGTTTACTAAGGTAGCCCACTTTTTTCTGCAAATTTAACCCATATTTTCAGTGAAGAGGGTCCAATTCGGAAGGAAGAGTGGGATTTCAGTCAGAGCAGAAGAAAACACCTGCTGTTAATCCAAGTGCACAAGTCGGGGCCGGAGCGTCCGAAGCAGCCGCTGCAGCTGTGCATGGAGGTTGACCTCGGCTTTGCTTCTGTCCTAAGCTGGCAGGTGCCAGGACGCCATACTGTCTGCTCAGAAACACCATCTTTTGAGGCAGCAATATTTATTGCTCAATTGTAGATGCTAATTAAGCATCCTTGCTCAGGGCAAGTTGGCTAAAGAACTCTAGTTGATACGTGGATTTGGCATGAGTAATTGGACTTTGAGGAAAAGGGTTGTCTCTGTTCCTCACTGTCAAATAACTTCACAAAAACTTTGTCCTTAAAGATGCTGTGTAACCTAACAAGGTGCCTTTAGAGGACTGGTACAATGGGAGATGTGGCCTCTGAAATCTCACTGGCAAAAGCAAACAAAAGTTTAAAGAGAAACCTGGGAAGGGGGTGGATATGGAGGCTGGGGAGGTGTCCATAGTAACAGTTGACCTTGATGTAGCTGAGTTTTCTAGAGGTCGTTTTTTCTTAATGCTACTATGTGGAAACTGTTTGCCTTAGACACTAGGCTATTTAGCTTCTCCAGGACAGAGACCATGTCTTTCTAAATCAGCCTTTCCCAACATATATGTTCCACCAGTGCTTACAGTGTTGCCACACTGTATAGACATTCAACAAATGTGTGTAAAAATCAAAATAAAGTTAACTAACATGCTACTTAAATCAAGACTAGAACCTCAATTTTATTTTTTAAATTTGGTCATATCCTCTCATTATTCTTTTCTTTGGCTTTCATCTGCCCCACCACAAATAAAATCCTACTTGTATAACCTTAGTAAGCATTTTGCATGTGTTAAAAATAATTGAATAAAGTCCTTAAACTTAATTTTCCAGAGATGAACACACAGACTGTACTCACTAATTACTACTTGATTCATGGAAAATAATAAAAATGTTAAAAATTTATTGAAAACAAAAATAATATTTTCTCTTTCCTCTTTTAACTTGCAAAATGATTTTGGGGGTAAGACATAAAAAGGTTTTATAAAGTTGATTTCCATTATCTTAGTCCCCTCTGCCCCTCCTCACTCCTCCTCTATTCCCCTTTCTCTCATTTTGAACTTGAGACGCTGGGACCAGTGTCTGTGACACTGTGGAAAATGCAGTGGGGAGGCATTTTAGATGGCGCTTGTTGAAGGCAGGCACCAGATAGGTATCCTTCTTTCTGAGACTCTAGTTCCAGAGCTGTGTTCCAATACTTTGTGTCAAAACCTCTGCATTTAAAGTCACACATACTGGGTTAAAGTCCTTTCTAACTCACAAGAAGCCTAACATTGATAGTCTTTGAGTTTCATTTTTGGCATCTGTAAAAGGATTATCATAATACTTATCTCATTGGAGTGTGGAAAAGATTAAATGCAATAACAGGTGAAAAAGTTTCTTGTCAATGGTAAAAGATACAAAGTATAGGACATGATGTAGTTATTAGTAATTTTATGGTAATTTCACAGCTGTTACCAGAAGGGCCACACTGAGAATGGGAATTTGGTGCAGTTACTCTGTAGCTGGTACTTAGCAAAAGGAAATGTTTTGGAAGGTGGATCATTGCTACGTTCCCACCTGCAGTGACATAGCAGCCTCCACTGGCACTTTGCTAGAACCTGGGCGTGTTTCCTGTCCAGCCTTGTCCTTTTTCCTCAGCCCTGCTGAAAATAGAGGTGAGAGAAGGTGACTCTGAAATGCTCCAGCTCCTCAGGTGGGCTGAAACCAAAACTTGACTTTATCTTTAAGAGCTAGAAAATATATCAGTGCCTCTAGAATTAGTATTTCTGTTCAAAGGTAAAGAAAATCTCAATGAGGTCCAGGAATAGACAGCTGCCCAACAAAATAGAAATTCCTGTAAAGAGCCACATACGTAGCATCAGTTAACTTATGACAAAGGTAATACTGTACTATAATGGGGAAAAGGTACATTTTCAAGAAATGGTGTTTGGTTAATTTGATATCCACATTTTTAAAAAGCATCTTGACTTTTACCTCACATCATACACAATCAGTTCTTAATAAATTCAGATTTAAATATGGAAGATAAAATAATGAAGTTTTTGGCTTTTAAAATAAACTTTAGCTAAAAAAATAGCTTCTAAAATAAAATGGAAAGCCCTCTTTATGACATTGAAGTAGGCAAAGATTTCTTAAGTGGAATATAAAAAGGGACAACTATAAAGAATAAAAAATGTTAAATTGAGTTTTATTAAAATTAAGAACTCAGAGGTGTTCATCAAAAACACCTCTAAGAGAATGTAAAGGCAGTAAACAAAGTGGGAAAACATATTTGCAGTAAATATATCTGACAAAAGACTCATTCAAAATATATAAATAACTCTGCATCTACCTACATACATATGTACAATATATAATAGATAATAGATAAAGAACTCTAGCAAATCAACAGGACAATTCAGTAGGCCAAGGACAAAAGGTATGAAGAGACACTTTATGAAAAAGGATGTAAAATGGTCAATAAGTGTATTAAAAGGGAGTTCAATTTACTAATCACTGGGTAAATACATACTAAAACATGATGTGAAATTACTACATCACCACCAGAATGCCTAAAATGAAAAGGATAGAAAATATCAAGTATTGGTAATATGGGGCAACTGAAATTCTATACATCGCTGATGGGGCTTAAATTGTTAAGAATCACTTTGAAAAACCATTTGGCAGCATCTACTAAAACCGAACATATGTATAGTCTGTAACCTAACAGTTCCTTTTCTAGATACACACCCAGCAGAAATGAATATACATTTTCACAAAAGACGTGAATTACTATGTTCATAGCACTTGTTTTGGAGACAGTCTTGCTCTGTTGTCCAGGCCGGAGTGCAGTGGCACAATCTCAGCTCACCTCAACCTCCACCTCCCAGGTTCAAGCGATTCTCCTGCCTCAGCCTCCCAAGTAGCTGGGATCACAGGCATGCGCCACCACACCCAGCTAATTTTTGTATTTTTAGTAGAGATGTGGTTTCAACCATGTTGGCCAGGCTGGTCTTGAACTCCTGAGCTAAGGTGATCCACCCGCTTTGGCCTCCCCAAGTGCTGGGATTACAGGCATGAGCCACTGTGCCTGGCCATAGCATATTTTTATAATAGCCAAGACCTGGAAACTCCTGGAAACAAATGGCTGCCAACACTAGAATGAATAAGTAAATGATGATATAGTCATACAGTGGAGTATTATAAAGCAGTAAGAACAATCTACAACTACACACAAAATTATGGATGAATTTCATACTAATTAAGCAAAAGAGGCCAGACTCTATGATTTTATGTACATGAAGTACAAAAACAGACAAGCTAATCTATATTGTCAGGGGTCAGAATAGTGGTTACTGTTGGTAGAGGGTGGTGACAAGGAAATGTCCCAACAGGAGCTTCTAACTTGCAGGTAATGTTCTATTTCTTTAACTGGGTTCTACTTGCATACATGTGCTGAGTTTGTGAACATTTATTGAGCATATTATGTACTTATGACATGATATGTACAGGTATACATGCACAAACATATATGGTTATATGTTTCACATTCTAATATGATTATAGTTTAGAAACCAAAATTTCTTGAGAAACCTCATTGACAGCTATCTCTGTATTCTTTGAATGAATTTTTCAACTAACCTGGCTGATCTATTCAGTTTACAATATCTTTTTTTAATTAAAATTTTTTTCTCTTTCTTTTTTTCAGGGCCCTCCTGGTCCAAAAGGCGATAAGGTAAGAAAATGCATACCAGAAATAAAGTTAGTGGAGATCCATATTGGCGTGACCTATACTGTGTTACATTTTGATCTTTTTAATGAACATCATGTATAAATTTTGGCTAAAACTGTTATCTCACCTTTCTATTCTACAGGGGGAACAAGGTGATCAGGGACCTAGGGTAAGTCATGCTCTACCTATCTTGGGCGGAAAATTAGTTTCTAACTCCACATTTATTGAATGAAAGTACCCCAGCTTCATAACTGCCTTTGTGCCACATGGTTCAGTAATGGCTGGCAAGAATACCATACCACTTGTAAGTTAAAAAAACCTGACTAACGATTTGGATGTATTCTGTTGCATTATCTTTACTTGATGCCTATAAATAGAAAATTCTACAATAATTAGACATATTGAGTAAGGGCCAGAATCACTTCTTTTTTTTTTTTTATTATACTTTAAGTTTTAGGGTACATGTGCACATTGTGCAGGTTAGTTACATATGTATACATGTGCCATGCTGGTGCGCTGCACCCACTAACTCGTCATCTAGCATTAGGTATATCTCCCAATGCTGTCCCTCCCACCTCCCCCCGCCCCACAACAGTCCCCAGAGTGTGATATTCCCCTTCCTGTGTCCATGTGATCTCACTTCTAAGAATCACTAGCAGCCACCTTTCCCGTGACTATTGAGTCCTTCAGATTTGCATGAATTGTTTCGCAACATAGAGGCCATGTGGATTTCTATGGAATTTGGCCTTTTGCTGCAGTTAAACGTTACGTGCTATTGCATAAATGTTTTTTACAGATAAAATTATCAGTGCATTTTACATATTTGTTCTTTGCCATAAGTTTGCATGATACTTATTTGAATTTCTAGTTTTTATAGATTTTTAAGCAGATAAAAGGTGTAATACAATTTAGCATTGCAGGGAGGAGGGAGCATTCTTTTAAGCTTCTCAGATGTGGCCCTTTTAACCATTATAACACAATGGTGAATGCTTTGTTGTTACCTTGGTAGTGCCAAGTCCTCTACTTCACATCTGTGCCTTATTACCCAAATGTTCAGACATACTGTTTCAATGATGTAGTGGCTCCGTTCAACATACCTCTCAATTTTCTCATGTCACTATGCGCAAAAGCAAGTATTTGGTTGAATAGAGTAATTTTTTACAGTGGAAAGGCTCATTTAAAACTTTCAGGTTGAAAAAAGAAACTATGTAGGTCTTTCTGTAAAATTCACTGTGCTTAGTTACTTATTAAATGCATTTATACTGCATAGAGATATTTTTGCAAAAGATGCAGTGGATGCAAACTTGAAAGGTTTGTAGTTGTATTATCTCCTCATGTTTCTTAAACTAGACAAAAGTTATGCTATGATTTATTATACTTTCCCTTTTGTTCTTCAGTCACTTCTTCATATAGAAATACTGATTATGCTTCACAGCATTTTGTTTCTCGTGGCAGTTACTCTGGCTGATGACTAGCTTCAAGCCAAATGCTCATTTTAGGAGATTAAACACCACGTTATCCACTGTCATGGATGTGAACAAAATAAGACTCTCATAACCTTAAATGGTTAGAATACAGCCATTTGCTCTGTATGTGGTGATTATTTCACATGACATGTCTCCTCATATCGAGTATCATTTCTTTCTACACGCAATATCAAAATCACTCAACTTCCCCTTTCCAGGTAAGAGGGAAACTGTTTCCATTCTGAGAAATCTTCTTTTGGCAAAGGAAGTGAAGGGTGGTTCACAGCTTAGCTGTCATCAGTATGCATGCAGTCCTCATTTTCAAAAAGGTGTGTTGGCTTTCATCGTTACAAAGAGTGATGATTGATTATAAAGCTAGGCCAAATTTTCAGGATGAAACCTGAAACCATCTGAAATTCACCTGGTTTCATGTTGCATTACAAACTAAGACTTGGACCAGGTTCCTTGAAAGTTTGGCCAAAGTTCATGAACTACTTCGACAAACCCAGACTGCCTTTCATACAGATTTCAGCTAGTTTTCACACTGAGTGGGGCCAAGTTTCACTCAATTCAGAGCCCATTTAGCATTTCAGGTGGAAAGTGGCAAAAAGTGATCTCATTTTCCTCTGTATTTTGCTTTGTATTGAAGGAATTTGGATTGAATTCCTAATACAGGATGAGTCTTCATGGGTACGAATCTAAATGTCCTGGAAGGTAGAGGTGAAAGAGAATGAGAACCCACTGACTTGCCTGTCTTTTCTCAGATTCCAAGCAGGTCTCATTCAGTGCTCTTAGAATTTTGTAAACATTACTATCTAATAAGATAGTATTAGCTACATATTAGGAAATTGATCATATCAAGATAGTAAGATGAAGGTTCTATATTTCAAAAAACATCAAAAGCAAGAACTGGAAAAGTTTCCAATTTTAATGAAAATTAATTTTACCCACATTCTCTATTTAGGCATGGTATTCTTGCTGACGATGACCAAAGGCTCTCTTTTTTTTAAATGTAGAGTTTGTATTCCAATACCCTGTCCATTTTCATCCTGTTGCAGATTTTGAATTACGCTTTTTACCATTTGTTTCCAATAGTTTATTTCTTCCCATAAATAACAATGTGAACTCCAAACTCCATCATGTCAGCTCTTTGTCAGGTGAATTTCCATCATGAGACCTATATCATTTTCTTGAATATTTGGAAGTTTTAACTCTTTGACTCCCCAAGTGTCCAGTGGGAATAAATTAAGCCATAAGAGGTAAATCGAAGCTGAAAAAACTTGAAGATCATAGAGAAATTAAGAATGTGAGACTATTTTTAAGTACTTGGACATATATTCAGCAGTATATATTGAGCAGCTACCATCTTTAAGATACTGTGCTTAATACTGTAGACACAATAAATATGTCCACTTATCTCTCTCTTCTACTAACCACCAAATTCAACTTACTTTCATGTTCTTGATTACTTCAGTGGCTTTCCAATTAATCTTTCTGTTTCCACTCTTAACCTTGTATAATCCATTTTCTACACAGCAGGCAGAGAGATCACTTGACATTGTAAATTAGATCATGTTACTCCTGTGTAAAACTTTAGAATGAAATCCAACCTGCTGTGCTTAGCTCTTGCCCATCCCCACCAGTTCATCTCACACTAGTCTTGCCTTCACCTACGACACTCAGCCACACACTGTCCTCCATGTCCTCTTCAGACACACTGCACTTTCACCCAACTCAACAGCTTTCCATTTGCCCTCTTCCGGTCTTCTTGTGATTGGGTTCTTATCATTGAAACTTCATCTCAAATATCACCTCCTCTGAGAGAACTTCTCTAACTACTCAATCTAAACCAGAGATTATTCTATCTTGTTTATGTATTTACTTGCCCATTATCTATGAAGTATGCCCCCCTCCCTCCTTAGGTCCTATATTGCATAAAAGCAAGGTTCTTCTCTGTCTTGTTCATACCCCTTCACATAGAATAGTGAAGATTCAATAAATATTTGTTGAATGTATGAATAAAATATTGTTATATCATTATGGCCCTCAAGAAGCTGATAATTTCATGGGTACCTGAGTAAGAAACTGTGTGGTTATATGTTATATGCCTCAAATAGATATATACCAAGGGGTGCTAGAAAAGTGAAAATTCTTTCATTTTAAATGAGCACTGGCAACTGTGGAAGAGGTGACACTTGAGCTAGAACTTGATAAATTGGTAATCTTTAGGAGGATACACTGAAGAGCAAGACAGTACATATTCCAGGAAGAGGAAATAGTATAAACAATATTATCCAAGTAGAAAATGGCAGGATTTAGTTAAGGAACAATAATATTCCATTTGTGATTTTTTAAAATGTGGTATACACAATGGAATACTATTTAACCTTAAAAAAGAAGGGAATCTTTTCATTTGCCACAGCATGGATGAACCTGAAGGACATTATGTTAAGTGAAATAAGGCAGGTACAGAAAGATAAATAACTGCATGATCTCACTTATATGTGGAATTTTTAAAAGTTGAATACATAGAAGTAGAGCATTTAATGGTGGTGACCCATGGCTGGTGGGGAGGGTTTTAGGAGATGTTGGTCAAAGGATACAAACTTTCAGTTAGATAAGAGGAACAAGTTCAACAGATCTACTGTACAGCAACGTGACCACAGTTAATAACAATATATTGTATTCTTGCAAATTGCTGAGAGTACATTGTGTTCTCACCAAAAAAGATAAGGATGTGAGGTAATACAAATGTTAATTAGCCTGATATAGCCATCGCATGATGTATACATATTTCAAAACAACATATGTAACAATATATATAATTTGTATTTGTCAATTAAAAGTAAGTTTTAAAAAGGACCCTAAAAAATAATATTCCATTTGCCAATAAGTAGGTTAAGTAAAATATTGTGTCATATAGATGGAAAATTTTGGGTTGAAGTTATATTATGGAGCATTTTGAATGTCTAGCGTGGTAGGCATTAGAGAGCCATTGAGAATTTTGAGTAATCTGTGCTTATCTTATTTTGAGACTATCTGTGCTTATTACCAAATGTTCTTTATAAAAATATTTTAGAGGCCAGATGCAGTGGTTCACTGCTGTAATCACAGCACTTTGGGAGGCTGAGGTAGGCAGATCACCTGACGTCAGGAGTTCGAGACCAGCCTGGCCATCATAGTGAAACCCTATCTCTACTAAAAATACAAAGAGTAGCCAGGCGTGGTGGCGAGTGCCTGTAATCCCAGCTACTTGGGAGGCTGAGACAGGAGAATCACTTGAACCTGGTAGGTGGAGGTTGCAGTGAGCCAAGATAGCATGACTGCACTCCAGCCTGGGCAACAGAGTGAGACTTGGGCTCAAAATAATTATTTTATATATATATATATTTGGTGGTAGTATCTGCTATAGAATACAATTGGAAGAGACTGAAAGCAGGGTGACCAAGTAGACCAGGAAACTATGTCACTCATTTAGAACAAAGTCATAAGAATCTAGGCTGTACAGACAATGTCCAGTCCTCAGTGGAGAGGTAAGCGGAAAGGATGAGCTGACTTAGCATGGAACATCAGGTATCATTGGAGGCAAGGACACATACTGAGTAGAAAGGTCAGTGTCAGAGTAGAATTTCAGCGGGGGTTAGGGAGAGAGGTGGAGTGGGAGGTGGTAAGTTGATGAACCAAGAAAGAGATTCCAAAGTGGTCACCAAAATACGGACAAAAGCTCCAATTTCACCATGAAAGCTAGGATGTGAGTTCATTATTCTCGCATAAAAAGAAGTTTGGAGAAGGCAGTTGATAGTGTTATTTATATAATTAAATGGTGTTACTGTTGATTCAATGATGTTACTAAGTCTGTGAATCTCCTGGCCTTGTCTCATGATTGCAAGAAGCCTGCTTCAAGTCCAACCATTGCATCTAGGCGTATATCAGCAGGAAGGATAGAGAGGGAAGAGTCTGAATCAAGAAAGCAACATTTTCCCTATGAACTTTGAACTTCTTAGTAGACTTCTGGTCATGTCTCATTGGCTAGGTTGTGTCACACAGTCATCCAAAAGCTGGAAGGGACAAGGGGAATAGGGCTGAAAGGGAACTTAGGTCATCCAACCAATAAGGTTTACCACAAGTGCCAAGCAAACACCTGAGTAGACAAAGAGGGAAATCAGGGCTGACACTGATAGAGGAGCATTTGGTGAGACAGAAGTCTTGAGGACACTTGAACAAGTGTCCCTATTCAGCTGACACTGAGGACCTGTGACCCTGGAGTTGTAGTCAGGTTAAAGTTTTTTAAAAAAGCAGTCAGGAAGTGAAATGGAAAGATGCTGAGGTGAAAATTCAAGACCAGTCTTGAAGCCAGTTTGATGCAGGGGATGAAGTTGAAAAAGAAGACAAAGATAGGGCTAAAGTTTCTGGCTTGATGCTTGATAAAATAGGTCAGAAGAAAGTTGGGAGGATAAGTGAGAAGATGGATTTTAATTATGTTGAATTCGTGATCTTGATGAGATATTTCATTGGAATAGTGTAACAAACAGAAACATGAGACTAGAATTCTGAGGCAGTGCCATAACTGTAGGTAACTGTTACACAGCTGAACTATCACAGAGGGAGAATTGAAATCCCGGAATTAGAAACATGGTAGGCAAAAGAGTAAGAAGAGTACTGCCCTAGAATAGAGTCTTTAAAAATACTCACACTTACGGAGTGGGATGAGGAAGGAAGGAGTGTCAGCAAAAGGAGAGCATTTGAAGGTAGAAGCAGGACACTGCATTGTGTGAACACCACATACAAAACTACTTAAAAAAAAAAAAAAGAGTGGCCAATATAATATTCTGAATAAAAAGAGAGCCTCAGGGATGAGGTCTTTCAAAAGCCTTTGGATTTGCTGTTTTGGAGTCATGGGCTATTAAAGGAATATCTTTTGTTAAGTAGTGAGAGTGGAAGTCAGATTGCAAGAAGTTAAAAGGTAATGGTAGGAAAGTTGACCGTCTTTGAATATAGTTGATGGCATATGATTTAATGCAGGAGAAAGTGGGCTAACTTTTCAGCATTAACTTTCAGTTCAGTATACATTGAACCAATTTCAGGCCTACAGTTTTAGGTGTAATATAATAACCACAAATATCATTTGGTTTTATTCTACGAGGCACTGAGTGTTAGATTTCCAAAAATGAATGCATCCTGACATAAGAATTGTACTTCCCACCTTGATTCCTGGGGAGATGTCATTGCAGATTTGCCACTAATCTTTAATTCATTCTTCCAAACACTGCATTTCATTAGGCCTTTAGGCTTAGGGTCAGGATGGTGCTTTACGTGTGCTGTCAGTCACCACGCATAGAGTATCCAGGCGCAAAGAGATAATTGATTCTCTTTATTTCATCCTCATAGCTTTGTATTGCAAAGTTTTGAGGCTATGACTTTACCTTGTATTTAAGTAGAGATTACACAACCTGCTGAAAGGAAGTTGTCGGGGATTCCTAGGTTGAATAAGAAAGTTGGACTAGGAAATAAGACCTCACATAATAATTATAATTGCCTATAGCTTAGTCTTACAACTTGCTGGATACTTTTCTAGGTAAGTTGCATACATCATCTCTAAGCCTTACTATAGTGCAGAGAGATAGATTATCAGGGAGGAAAAGGGGAAAAGTGGATGCAGTCGAGTAAAATGATTATCCACATGGGCTGAAGTCAGGCTGGACAGGGATCAAATTCTAACTCTACCACTATCTATGATTATGATCAGGATTAATAAAGTAGTATATGAAAAAATCTATAATAGGCTCTCAACAAACCATACCTGATTTTTCTTCACATATTTCGTATGAGGAATATGGGGTAAAGTAACTTGCCCAAGTTGACATAATTTGTAAGTGGTAGAAATGGGATTTAAACCTGGCTTTCTCAGCTTCTAGTTTGTGCTGTTTTCGGTGAACAAGACTGCTTCCCTATCAATAAGGTAGTTGTTATAAAGTCATCAACATTAATGTGAAATGATAGGGGTTACAGAAATATCTGTGTTTGAAATAATAACAATAAGGATACTTTAATTGAGTTCCTAAAATACGCCAATCACTCTGTGATGTCACACCTTATTTCAACAACCCTATGAAATACTTACTTTTATTATTCTCATTTAATGGATGAGGAAACCAAGACTTAGAAAATTTAAATATTTTGTCCAAAATAATAATCACTCACTGGCAGAACCAGAATTTGAACCTAGGTATTTACAGATTACATTTTCCATGTATTCTCTCATTTATCCTGTAAAGTAATGCTGTAAGTTAGTAGAACACGTATTAATAAAACTTTTCTTTCTTTTTCTTTCTTTCTTTCTTTTTCTTTCTTTCCTCTCTTTCTTTCTCTCTCTCTCTTTTCTTTCTTTTTCTCTCTTTCCTTTTTCCCTTCCCTTCCCTTCCTTCCTTTTCTTTTTTTCTTTTCTTTTCTTGTCTTTTCTTTTCTTTCTTTTCTTTTAAGACAGGGTCTCACTCTGTTGCCAGGCTGGAATGCAGTGCCACAATCACGGCTCACTGCAGCCTCAACCTCCCAAGGCTCAGGTGATCCTCCTGCCTCAGTCCCCCGAATAGCTGGGACTACAGGCACACACTACCATGCCCAGCTATTTTTTTTAATTTTTAGTAGAGACAGGGTTTCATCATGTTGCCCAGGCTGGCCTTGAACTCCTGGACTCAAGTGATGTGCCTACCTCAGCCTACCCTGAGTGCTGGGATTACAGGTGCGAGCCACTGCGCATGGCCAACTTTATTATGATTTTTTATTTTTCTGATGAGGATTGAACTCAAGCAGATTAAGTGACTTGTTCAAGTTCTTTCACATACATTTACCAAAAGACAGTGTTGGGACTCAACGCCAATTTCAAATCCTGCTATCTTTCTACAATATCAAGCTGCCTCCAGATTGCTGCTAGGAACCCTTTCAACTTGAAAATCCCAGGCCTCTGTGAATAAGATTGAAAAAGCTGGGGAACACAAGCACAAATAGGTGGATATTTTTTCTTTGTAATTATGATGGACTCAGTTTATGCAGGCCACACACTGTCAACCCAACAGAAAACATATGAATGGATGAATGGCCATATAGTAATACCCCCCCCAAAACATAAGTGAATGAATGATCACCACATAGTAATACCCTAGAAACTGTATGTCACTGAGTAATACCTTAGAACTCACTATATGGAGCAAAGAGAGGCAGGGCAATGTTGGCCCCCCTCCAAGGATTGTAAGAACACCCAATTACCTTGTTATAATACAGATTTTACTTCTCAACTCAATAGCACCTATTCGAAAATTGTATATATTATCACACCAGTCTTAAAAATTTTTTAAAAAGAAAATTGCATGTCAAGATCTTGCTTATACTTGCTATTAGTAATTGTTTCTTCAGGATAACCAGACGGATGAAGTTTGTTTTCTGCTCTTCATAATGCTGAGTTTGCATAACCTATAAGCTATGTTGTTGTTCCACTTTTATTCTAAGTCCCTCTTTGCAAAAAAATGAACTTCATTTCTTTATCAGTAACAGAACTTCAGTGTCAACTGTAAAAGTCTCAAGACTTTTAATGCTTCTCCCGTTGTCATCTACACCCACCTGCTACCGCTGTCTCTCTTCATCATTAAAGAGGGCTTTTTGTTTGCCCAGTTCATAAGAGCCTCTGCCCTCATCATGAACCATAGCCCTGGAATCACAGTGACACTCAGGGCTTTGATGATAATGGCTCATATTTCTTTTCTCTATCTTAGTGACTTAAAAACATAGCCTTAAAAATAAGCAAAGCTGTTGTAATGTTTAATAATGATTTTTTAAAATGGAATACTATGTTTTTCTGAAATTGTGGCAAATTTATTAATCAAACTTAGGCAATAAAATGAAACGTCATGAAGTTATCTTTTGATTATATATTAATCTTCTAATCAGTTGGTTACTATCACCTTGCCAAATAACACAGAGTCCTGATAAATAGGAGATTTAGTGGTTATTGGTCTTGACATCATCAGCCAACAGCTGGTTTTAAATGAGTCCTAAGCTCTCACAGTTTCAATAAGCCACCCAGGAGCTCTGCTTCACATTTTCATAAAATTCCTTTCTCCTTCTAGTGTATTCGAGTAAATTTTCATAACAGCTGGGACTATGCAAAACTGATAGCATCTTAAAAACATCTTTGGCAAGACAGATTAAGTTCCAGAAAAGGAAAGCATTTAGAAGTTTATTTTATTATCTTAACCTTTGTTGACTTGAATGATTAAACAGATTTTTTGGCTCTGCTAAAACATTTAGGCCTGGATATTAATTTGATGTCCTTATTTGTTTAACCCTTGCCTTTCTCTGTAGCCTTAATGAATATACTACTCATTGGGTACTGAATGTATTGCCTGAGAAAAGGGAATGGATATAACACAATGGAAAGAAATAAATTATGAGAAAATTATTTTAACACTTTCCAGATTCAGAAGCTGGCATGGAAACAGTAAGCTCATTAAGATTTGCACATGTTCTTATCATAGGGATTTTCTAATCAGAGTTCTCTTTTGAGTGTTCTGTGTCATGCTTCAACCCACTAAAAAGTTGTTGCATTGAATTGAACCCAGGAATATTTGTAAATTTGTCCTAATATCGGTCAATTTAGAAAATAAATTATTTTTTACAAACAATGGTAGATGTGTTGACAATATTTCCTTGGAATTCAGTGTTGTAAATTTTATCTCAGTGTTAGTGGTTGAATGGCTGGGCTCATCAAATATGAAAAAAAGAGAGATTTGGAAAGGATGAGGAATAATGGCTCTACCTATATTATGTCACTGTAAATCTTGTATATATGTCCTTAAAAGATTATGTAAGTAAATCTATCCCTACTGAATAAATATAGTAATTCAGTTGAGTAAACTTTTATACAAAATATATGAAAGTAAGAAGGAACATTTTGCAAAATGCTTATATATATAAAATAGTATAGTAGTGAAATGCCTGAGATGTGAGCCTTTAACTGAAAATTCTATTAATGACCACAGAGATATTAAAATCAAAACCAAAGCCAAAATCCAATCCTAAGCACATCCTCTGACAAGAAATTCTGGAAAATGATACCAACCAGTTTAAATAACGATTGGATTTCCTTTTTGTCTTTTGAGTACAGTGACCTTCATATGTAAATAATTATTTGATTATTTATATTATTTATTTTAATTAATTTTATTATTTACTATTTATTAATTTATTAATTTAATTTAATATTCACATTATTTGTTTAATTAAATTATTCACATTATTTAATTATGATATTATTTACATATGATATGTAAATAATTATTTCCATTTTATGGAGTAAAGAGATTTCATTTGTCCACACTTTTGTGCTCATTGTTCATGTAAACTGCAATATTCTTCTTACTTTTTCATGTGACATATATCCCTGGATGTATGCCTTATCTTTTCAGGCTTAGGGGCACTATTTCAAATTTTTCTTGAAATTAAGTAGAATGACATATTTTAATCGAAAAAGAATATATTTGTATATGTATATATTTAATATTATTCCATTTATATTTCTTTTGTTGGGATTTTTACAAGTGCTGCTTTTTATAAAATATTGGTCACATAATTTAAAGACTTCCTTGATAAGTAATATATTAATAATCCTCTCTCAAACATGAAACTATGCAGAAGGTTTTATTCTTTGTCTTATATTTAAGCAAGCTTTTTTACTTGAATCCAAATATAAGATTTTTAGATTTATTAATTCATGTAATGTAGAGCTATGAGTTGCACTAACGCCTACAATGGAAGCATATGCTAAAATATGAAGGTCGATTTGGGGTTGATGACTTTCAATATTATATAGAGAATGTAAGGCTTTTAGTAAATATACTAAAACCTGTATTTGAAATGGACAAAAAAAAATCCAATTTATACTTTAGCTGGTAATACCCATGAATAATGAACATATTGTGGATAGAAAATACAGCAATTTATAAACAATTTACACTAACAAAATTGAACATTATTACCACCATTATTTTTGTATCACTCCCTAATGTAGAATTATAGTTGCAACTGGAAATATTTGAAGTGAGTTAACCAAATAGAAGTCAAGAAAGCATAAAACAGCAGATTTTAATGGTGCATCACGATTTACAGAAGGGACTGGAGGGCAGGATTATATTTTTGATTCTTCCCTTCAGAATGGGTGGAATAATGGCTTATGCATTGACAGATGATGTTCAGGGAGAACAGTTCCTGTAGGTCTGAATGAGATGGGTCTCTGGAAAGTCATTTAATGCCAGACAGCAGCATCCTTTCATAAGCATACCTGCACTAATGTGTCCAGCAGCCCCCTGTAGCAGACACAGCCTGTAAATCACAATTGGCAAACAAGACTGGCTTTGTAGGAAAAGGATGTCAGTTGCAAGGCCCTACTTCAAATGTAATTCTACAGTGACTTTGGGGGAGTGAGGAAGGTTTGCTTTTCATCTCTTAGAAGCCAGTTAAACTTTGCTTGAAAAATGTTGATATTGAGAGAAACCTTTATTGATCACTAGTGGGTTTTATTAGCACAAATGAATTATTTAACACAAACATAGAGAGACAAATAGTAATCATCATCATAATAATAATAACAATACTGTTGGTTTTACAGTTCCACATACCAAGAACTTCCGGGCATTCTTATCATGCTTTATAAGCTTGTGAATTTAGCACGAATCTGGTTGACAAAAGAGTCAGTGATGGAAAGGTAGTATCAAAAACCTCCAGTGTAGCATTCCAAACCATCAAAGAACTGGTTACATAGGATACTCTTTTCAGTACAGGTATTTTAGTCGCTTCAGGCCTAAAGTAATTCCTTATAATTAAGAATTAAGGGCTGGGTGCAGTGGCTCACACCTGTAATCCCAGCATTTTGGGAGGCCGAGGCGGGTGGATCATGAGGTCAGGAGATCAAGACCATCCTAGCCAACATGGTGAAACACTGTCTCTACTGAAAATACAAAAACTGGCTGGGTGTAGCGCCTATAGTCCCAGCTACTTGGGAGGCTGAGGCAGGAGAATCGCTTGAACCCGGGAGGTGGAGGTTGCAGTGAGTCGAGATCCCGCCACTGCACTCCATCCTGGGTGACAGAGCGAGACTCCGTCTCAAAAAAAAAAAAAAAAAAAAGAATCGAGGTAGAGGAATGGTGGTGGAAAACAAAAAGAGAGAGAGAAATTGCCATGGCAGAGTGAGAGTGCTGTCCTGGCTTGAAGCCTGTGGGATGCAGCGGGAAATGGCAGGAACTAACTGTAACATTAGGAAGGACAAGAGAACAACAGGTGGTAATTCCTGTCTCATTTGCCTTGTCTTCAAAAGAACATGTCAGCCTGAATATTCTGTTTATTGGCAGGGGAAGAAAAATCTAAGGGAGATACAATCAAATTTTTAATTAAGAATACATTCAGTTGTTTTCAAAAATACTTTTATTCCTTTGGCCTTTCATCAGGCTTATTATTTTTAGAGGCTGACTTAATTTACTTAGACTATTAAAATTGTGGCCCAATCTTGAAATTTCTTGCGAAAATCTTGACCTTGTCATCATTGAAAGGAAACCATCACTTTGTTACATTTCCGGGACTGCTAAAGGGAAATTCTTCCACTGGTGAGGTAGGAAGTACAGAATGAAGGAAGTGACTGAGGGAGTGATGCCCAAACACAACACAATACAACACAACACAACACAACACAACACAACACAACACAACACAACACAACAGAACAGGAGAACCTTCTGAGATGTGCCTTAGTTTGAAGTTGCATATGCTGTAATCATATGCGACTGAAAACTAAGTGGCAAATCTTGCAAAAGACAATCAAAATAATACATTTTGGATTGCCTTTTGCAAGATTTATGAATTACTTCTTATATTAAGAATTATCAAACACTTGCCTTTTATAGCCAGTTGTTTAAAATATTGTACTGTATCTCATTCCATATGCTAGTGTGTGAACGTATTTCAGTTCTCACTGATAGGAATTAGTCTATCTCTAGGTACATTTTATATACACATCTCTCTGTGTGAATACTTACTCATAATTACACTCATCAATAATGTCTTTATGAAGCAGAGTTGTCCATAAATACAGATTCTCCACATGTGCAAGATCTAAACATGCACAAATGTGAACCTATTCTTGTTTATACTCTAATTCCTGTTAAGAAAAGATAGGTAAATGTTCAAAGCAATCTATGAAGCTTTTTAGATTAACTTGATATATCTTCCTTAGCCTTTTGCACAAAAATTTTTAAGCTCCTCATCTTCTAATTAATTGTTTTTTAAAAAGTATTTTTCTATTCAGTGTAGCATTTCAGGATTAAAGAGAATGTAAATTAACAATAAGTTAGCGCTAGAGGTTTCTGCTTGCATACCTTAACATGCAAGGAAATCATTCTTAATATTTCTTTGCAAAGTGAGATGGAAGCAAGCACAGTGGAAGTTCTTGATGATCGCATCAAAGACTGGCTCTGACTTCCAAATAGAGTCCACACACGTTTTCAAGATAATCTTGAAAAGCAAATATTTACCTTGACTTCGATTTTAGAGAAAACTTGGAGACAAATTCAAGAGACAGATGACTTTTCTTAGATATATCTTTTCTTTCTATTTCGTAGTGGTTGAAGAAGATGGTTCTAGAATGCCAGCACCAAAGCTTCCTTTTAGGAATGTAAACTTCTAGATACAAAGGGGGCTCTAACGTAGTCCTTGAATTTAACAGAAGTTATAGCAGCACTTTGTAATTTTTCAGCCTTGATTCTTCCCTATCCTCAGTTCATTTTTTATCCTACTGAACTGTGCTTTGAGAACATAGCATTGAAAAGATTTTAAACCACTGGCATAGTTTTATCTCATGTTTTGAACATCAAAAATTACTGTATTTTGTCTTTGGTAACATGGCTTATATGCATGATATGGTAGAAGGCCACTAGCTACAATTTAACCATTTTTATTAATGTTTTACATTTCTTTGGTGGTATATCTTCGTTTTTTAAAAAATGTGTAATATATTTGACAATCACTATAATTTTGATGATGAAAAGAATAGTAAGGAGTATGTTGTCTTTGAACAATCTCTTTTTCTTTCTCTGCCAAATAGATAACTACTATGTTTATGTTAAGAGCTTTACCCCACTACACACATTATTTCATTTTCTGGCATAGATAAACACATTATTTCTATGTTGACAAAGCGAATTTTCCAAAGGATCTTCTATATTAGGAAACTCTAGAATACAACATTATGAAGCCATTCTATTTTTGCTGCCTTTTTTAATAAGTTCAGTACAAAATCACTTTTCAGTCTTGCAACTTTTTCTTTAGTAGTCATTTGCAATTATTCAAAAATTTTTAAAAAGGAAATGAATTTTGAGGAGTTTCAGGAAGAGGGGAATATCTGGAGATCTATTAGACTTTTTGGATTTGTTCAGAAAGCTAATGTAGAGATTTACAACTTCACCCTTCATTTTACATTTTTAGGCAGAAAAGTCAAACAAAATTGAATTGGAGAAAGCTTGCTATGTCACCAGTACAATGTTGAATGTTAGTGCTGTAACTCTATACTGGTCTGTGGTATTACTTCCACTTTGGAGCCATGTACTTCTAATAAAATGTGTCAGAGAAGAATGCAAAGTTTGAGTCATTGTATCTACCCAGAATTGTATATTATAACTGTTACAATAAGTCAAGATTTTTAGAATGTGTCAAATGTAATGGCATGTGCCAACAGGGTTGTAGTTTGAGAAACTGTCACAACTTACATGGAATTTCTTTTTAGGGTAGAGACTAACACCTTTGGTTGTAGTGGGGAAAAGGAATTCAATGTCTTTATTTTTTCCTGTTATTGGAATGTGTTCACTATTTGGTGCAATCTTCCTTCTATATTTTAAATTAGTAATTCACAAAGGAGCAGATTAGAGGCTGCAAGCTGGTAACCTGTGAACCAGATTTTGGTAGTAAATACATTTCATTTTTCTTTCCCAGATTAGTTGCTAATATTGGGCAATTTCATATAAATCATATTTAAAAATTTCTCTTGAGAAATTTAAAAAGCTGGCACCATTGAGTTTACCTTCCTTTATAAGGAAGGTTGGTTGAAGGTGAATGGAGTCTGTCTGCTTTAGGTAGGACATGCATTTTGGATTATCCCCAGTGACACCCAACCTGTTCCATTTACTTACATATGTATGCAGTTTCTGTTGGCATTGGAGTTTGCAATACCTGGATTAGATATTAAGATGATTTTGCTTTTGATGTTATGATGACAGAGTCCATCAAAATATACAAACACATAGATCACAAAACAATTATGAATCATTTACTTTCTAGAAAAAAAGGCTATAATAGTGCCTTTAACATAATTACATACTGTTTATTTTAAAATATATCGAATTGTTTTTATACTTGTGGTTTTCAGTCTGTGATAGTGTAGAATTTTTATTAGTATACTAGTCTGCTCAAAGATTGAAATTAGTATAGTTTAAACTTGGTAGTTTTACATCAAGATTCCAACAGAATTTATGTTATCTTCAAGATTTTTTTGTTTAAAATATAAATTATAGAATAACAGAATTTTTAGAAAGTTAGCACAGTTGTAGATAGAATAACCATCATTAAGTAGCATGTAAATAATGTTAAAAAAGATGAATTTTAGTCTTTTAATTGCATATGTTTAAAATTAGAAACATAGGAGACTTTGAGGGGGAGAATTTCAGAGTCACTCCTTTAAGGAAAAATGGGACTCTAAATTTCAGAATTTCCAAGAGGTTTTTTTTTAAAAAAATGTTGGTTTATTACCTAAGATGATCTAGCTTAGATATCTTATATAGGTCATTGCCAAAGTTCATAGATATTTAGAATCATATCATATTTAGTTGCATATGTTTTCATTGTTGGACCCAAATAATTTCATTTATAATACTAGTCCATATACTTCTAGAAACACCCATGTTTTAAGTTATTATATATATTTTCTGGGTTTTCTTTATGCAGTTGGGTTAATGGAACATTTTCCCTTATAAATATTTCTAACAAAATTGCTCTGTTGAGGCACCAAAGAGGAACAAGATCATGAATTGTTTGGAGTTGCCCCTTATGGTTGTATTGACAAATCTTAAGAGGAAGAACTAATTTGGGTCAGTATTATTTGATTCTTTTTTCTTTGTGTCCACCTTGATATAAAAATAAATTGAAAGTTAATTTATCTGAGTGCAATAAATATAGAATTTAATGAGATCGTCCGAAAGTTAAAAAATAAAAAAGATAACATAAATAGAATCCTATATGGTAGATTATATTTCCTTTTATGGGAAAGAGTTGAATGCATCTGAATTTTTTTTCTTATAGTGTTTTAAACTATTGGGTAATATAAGAGGTCACATTTTGCTTTTTATTAGAATTAAAAATGGTTTGACAATGCCAGAAAGGCTTTCTAGATAAACGTTAGTTGTCCTATTTTAAAAGAGTGATGAGGGGGAAGATAATATGGTTGAGAGAAATTCACTTGCTGCCTCATCAAACTTTTTCTTATAACTGCAAAACAAACCCACTTCACCCATTTAGACAATCGGCCCTGCCAGCTAATTACCTAAAAACTTCTATAGGGTGTCCTAGGCTGAGTTTTATTCAAAAATTTTCAGTGACAAGGAACTCACTCTTTTAAAAAGCAGACTATTCTAATCATAGACAGTTCTAAGATTACAAAATAATTCAATCATTCATTCAACAAATATTTATTGTTCCTTCTTTTGAATCAACATCTACCGTTTTCTACTTCCTGTACATTTAGTTTCAGTCCTGTCTTCTGAACGAATTATTCTTCCACAGGACTATCCTTCAGTGGTTTATAGAAACATGGAAGCTCATGGGTGAAATGAACCTTAAAGCTCTTCCATTATTGGTTACATTCTTTGACAGTGATGGCCCAGCCTAAACTGAATACACCATGTGGTGGTGGTGGTGGTTCTGCTCTGTGCTCTCCCTTCAGTTTTCAGCCTGTTTAAAATACCTCTCACGTCCCATCTCATCTTCTCCTGCTCCAAGCCCATCTTCTTCATCCAGTCCTCATGTGAACAGTTTTTCCCCTCTTACTGTCCTGGTTCTGTATTCATGCTCCTATGTCCTCCTTAAAGGATAATGTATAGAAAGCAAACACATTTATCCAGGTGGGCCTGGATAAATGTGTTTGGGATAAAACCTACCTGTGTATGTGTCTGTTTATGTTAATACAGTCTGGAATTAGATGAGCTTGAAATAACATTGGCAGCCATATCATATATTAATGTATAAATTTATCGACTTAAATTCTAAAATTTTTTTTTACTGTTACTGTTAGCTCCTCAATCGTGTATTTATGTAACTTGTTTATTGGATTCACACACCGTTACTTTCTTTTATTCCATGTTAGTATACCACTCTCATCATTCCATCCTGTTGAGGTCCCCTCTGGATTCTGATTCTGCAATCCAACAAACATTACATTTCTTCTTCTTTCCCATTTCCTGGAGATTTGAGATATAGATGTAGAAACAGACATTCATGTAGAGACAAAAATCATTCCCACACCCAAAGTTTGAGAAGACTGTTTCATTAATACATATATTGAGGCTGGGTGTGGTGGCTCATGCCTGTAATCCCAGCACTTTGGGAGGCCAAAGCAGGTGGATCACCTGAGGTCAGGAGTTCGCGACCAGTCTGGCCAACATGTGAAACCCCATCTCTACTAAAAATACAAAAATTAGCTGGGTGCGGTGGCACGCACCTGTAATCCCAGCTACTCAGGAGGCTGAGGCAGGAGAATCGCTTGAACCTGGGAGGCGGAGTTTGCAGTGAGCAAAGATTGCACCATTGCACTCCAGTCTGGGAGATAAGAGCAAAATTCTGTCTCAAAAACAAACAAACAAAAATAACATGTATTAAACGGATCAGTCCTGAGGTCCTGAACTGTGTGACTGGTTAAGTATTATTATCTGTGTAGATTGTTCAACCAGTTATAAATCCATTCTTGTCATTGATTTTCAGTTCAGATTTCTCAATATAGAATCTAAGGATAATATAAGAAACCTTGGCATACCACTTGCTGAAATCCAGTTACATATGTGCATCCACCTACTAATAACCCTTTTAAAAAACTAAATAAAGTTAGTATTCTGTTATAAATTTTCACCAACAATCCTTTTAATAATATATTCTCATCTTAACTTAGGTCAATACAAATTTTAGCAATCTGTATATACTTCACAGAGCTACCTTTTTCTCTCTTCTATTTCTTCTTGCACTTTTCACAGTTCCCAAAAAAATGATACGAATGGTTGAATAATTTTTTTTTGGCAAATGCTCAGTATTTTGAAAGCTGTTTATTCCGCTAAAACACATTTATATTTGCAAAGTTTTCATTAGTAATCTCTTCACTTTTCTTGGCATTTAATACACCAGTATTTGTGGCAATGTTTAATTCAAACAACTATATTTTTTTTCTGTTTGACAGAGAATTAGAAGCTAAATAGGAACTGGTTGCTACTGCTTTCTTCTATCAACTATTCACATTTTATTCTCAGTTGACTGAAAAAATAGATCTATTATTTTATTATGCTTCTCTGTCTGAATCTGACGGAATATACTCTTTTTGTTGCCCTTAGAAATTCCTCCCAGTCTTCATGGAGCCCAAGTGCTCCTGACACAGATCATAATGTTCCATGCTACTCTTCTGTGTTAATCCTTGGATTGACTTTCACTTCCTTTTTTGTTTCCTTCCTTATTTGTAATTAAGATATTCATAAAGAAGGAAATCCTACAAAGAATAGGAGAGGGGAAGGGAAGTCCACTCTGCAATTTGTGAATTGTTAGGCCCTTAGTAATTCACAAATTGGATAATTATGCCTTGTACAAAAGTTGACTCGCATTTCCCTTGAAAAATCTTTTTTTTCTTAGTCAAATTCGTTTTGTGCCACTTTTCCAACATTAACTTCCCCAACATTTCACAAGTCAAGAAACATGGACAATTGAACAATTAAAGTTTATGAAGCTTAATCTCAACTCTTTATAATGTTATGAAGCTTCATCCCACAGCTATAAAATAGTAACTTCTTCTTACTCTCTTTAATGTTTCTTACGTGCTAAAATCCTGTATCACCCAGGTAGAATGATTGGCAGTCCCTTATGTGAAAATAAGCAATTCAATTTTAATAATGACATGACAGACATACATCTTGTAATTTTTTAGCCACATATGTGAGTCATAAAACTTGTAGCTAATGAGGTGGTAGAACTGGTCACTTATCTCGGTATCCCAGATGCCACCTGGTTTTTAAAACATAAACTTTGTTGCTATGGGTACTGAAATCGAAGAACCATTAAAAAAAAAAAAAGATTTATAACATACATCTGTAGTTTGTAAATTGGGCTATTGCTTTTAGATATTTTAAGACATCAGAGAAAGTTTTTTCCTTGGTCTTGATTAGTTATGGTTTCAAACCCAGAGCATTGTCATTCCCTTTTTTTCTCTTTTATTTAACAGCAAATAATGCATATATATCATTTAAAATTTACTAAGTTGAAAGACCATGTTACACTTTGAATTAATTCATGTAACCATAAAAAGAGAAAATCTTTTTTTCTATTTTATATGGACAATTTTCTTTGGTAAATGGAATATTAAGTACATTTAAATAAAGAAAGAATTGTTCCTATTCAAAATTGCACCTAAGGCATATTTTGAGCCCTCATTTTCAGTAACGAAGACAATCTAATCTTTACTCTTGACATTTTTGTCTGCCTTATTATTATCTAAATTTGGAAGCATAAAAGTACTTGAGATTTGGAAGTATAAAAGACTTTTGAGGTTAAATATGAATATTATCAGTGTAGTTATTTCAAGTAAATTATATGTGCGAATAAATATCACTTTTAAGAATTAAATATAATAAACATGATAGCATGTGATACACTATTTAATATAAAAAATGTACTGCATTTCGTTAAATAACATTATCAACCACAACTAGGAAATTAAAACCAAAAAGCAGAAAGTTTATTTTATGATTTTTCAATATTTATATCATTCTAAAGTTTAAATTTAATTTCACAGAAGTCAGGAAATTCGGTTTTGACATTCCCAGAGAAACCATAATTCTCATGTAGATTACAACAGCCTCTTTCATTAACAGCAAATCATGGGACTCCTCCCAAATGAATTAATCACTATGGGATGTAGCTATGTCCTTTTCGAAAAGGAATTATACTTTGTTCTGTTCTTATTCCTGCTAGAGATAGTGTATAACAATCATATTTTGACATTTTTATGATTTAAGAATCAGTGCTCTGAATTACAATGTGTAATTGATACAGAACCAGTAACCCTTTCCTCAAACGCTAATGCAACAAAATAAAGTTCTATCAGTTGGGCTAAGTGTGCTATGAAGCAAAGTCCTACAGTTGTTTTGTTTGTATTTCACCACTCAAAAACACTAAATCAGAGATCTTTAACTGGTGATTTGTGAGACAAATCCTACTATCAAATGTATTTTCATTTGGAATATAAAGTGTGTAAACTAAATTTGAATTGTTAACAAACATCAAAATCTGAAGCATTTATTTTTTTCTTAAAAAAAGACTTTCATTTCTTGTTTCTCATGGAGCAGGTGAAGATGTAGCCACACTAGGTCTGCTTTCATCTGTGGCAAAAATCAAGGGATTAGTTATTGTTTCCTTTCAGCTCCAGCTTCACTCTTCTATTCAGCCAAGTCTCCCCACTTCCTTTTGTCTTAAACCTGCTTCTTTATTTATATTGTCTGCCAAGTTCTTATAGTCATTTCAGTTTACTCCATATGTACAAATGACATCAAATATAAAAATAATTACAGGATGTTCAAACATGTCCTAAATTGCAATAAATATTTTAGCCTCTTTGGGAAACATGCAGAGTTCAGGGATGCCCTCAAGGAACAGACTCTATTTTACTTTTGTGTAATTGAACAGACCCTGAAAAAACTACAAAATTAGGATTTGAACTAAAGGAGGATGTTGGAGGATAGGACCAGATGAACTAGTACAGAAAGGTACCTAGAAGAGTACCATTGCAAGTAATGTTACTCCCTGCTCTACTGTTCCAAGCACTCCATTATCTTTTTGTTGCTAAGGTCACTTTTGAAGAGTTCAGTTATCCCAGAGGGCTGTCAGCCATTTGCTGTGGGCTAAACCTTATTTAGGGTGGATGTTAAACTTCAGAGGTATACAAGGAAGTACAGGATGATTTTCCATCCATTATAGCCATCTACTTCTTCCATGAACAGGAAAGAGGCTACCATTAACGGTGCATGCCCAAGGAATTTTAGAGTCAACTTAATCTAATATCAAACAAAGGATGTTTAGCAAATACTCATTAAACCAGAGTACTAAATAGAGTTCCCAGAGAATGGCAGGACACTTATGCTTTCTCTCCCAGCATGAAACATGCAAAAAAAAAAAAAAAAAAAAAAAAAAAAAAGTTGAGTTTTTCTCACAGGCTGCTGAAGAAATGCCTGTTTTCCCTTTAGTGTCAGGTGCTCTGTCAGCTACTGATCTTCTTTCCTGATCCATGCTGTGCCTCCTCTCCCAGATGTAGACTGTTTCCTTTCAGAAAATGGATAGGATATATTGAAGTTGAGATGAGTCCTTGACCTGGCAACCTCAACTGAAGAGCACCCTGGGTTTTATAGAAATGTAGTTCCAAAATATTATTGTATTGCATGCTATTTTTATACTGCACCATCTTAGAAGACTTTTCGACAATTAAAAACTGTAATTTGAGCTCCACAATTCAAAATTTGTATTTCAAAGGCATATTGCAGGAAATTCAGATGGGGCTGAGTTCAAGCCCGCTTTTGCACCATTTTTGTTTCCACAGGGAGGTTTAAGCAGATTTTTATGCAGTGTTTGACAATCAAATTGACCTTCTAAACAGGACTTCTGGAGAATTTTTTTCATTTCATGAAAAGAAAAAATTTTCACAGTTTTTTTTGGTGTTTATTTGCAAAACAGATGCTAATTATAAATGTGCTTATTTATTCATTAAAGCAATTAATTAAAAGATGTATACCAGATAATTGATCATACTAGTTCTCATTAATATGTAACACTGAAATCATAAAAGTAGATTTATTTTTAATTACTACAAACTGGTATAAATTATAATGTATAATGCAGATTGCCATATATTGAGACAGGGCATTTTTTAAACTTCTCTATAATTAATACATTTTATTGTTCAAACCCACATTCATTTCCTTAAATTCAAAACTTACCACTCTTTCTATAATCTTTAGTTCTGCTAAAGAGCTCTTTGTCATTAATTTTGAACTAGGCTCACAATCCCTTCTTAAAACTCTTATTAGTCAAGTGTGTTTCAGAACTTACGGTTTTTAGGAATTAGAAAGTTAATTTAGTTCATGCTATGCATATTGTCTGACACCCTTAGGGGCCTGAGACACCCTGTAATCAAACCATCAAATTCTACAGTGAAACATATGCATATTCACACTTAGAAGGATTATTAATGACCATAAATAGCCTTACATCTGTTCAAGTAAGTTTTTGCCATCACATAAGTTTCCTGCAAGCAGGAAAAACTTTAAAACTTAAGAAAAAATATTTTGGCTGGGCGCGGTGGCTTACGCCTGTAATCCCAACGCTTTAGGAGGCCAAGGTGTGTAGATCACCTGAGATCAGGAGTTTGAGACCCGCCTGGCCAACATGATGAAATCCCATCTCTACTAAAAATACAAAAATTTGCCGGGCGTGGTGGTGGGCACTTGTAGTCCCAGCTATTTGGGAGGCTGAGGCAGGAGAATCACTTGAACCTGGGAGGCGGAGGTTGCAGTGAGCCGAGATAGCACCACTGCACTCCAGCCTCCATGACAGAGCAAGACACTGTCTAAAAAAAAAGAAAAGAAAAAAAATTTTTCTAAAAATGAAAAAATATTTATCTTCAGAGACTTTGGATTTTGGAACTGCAGATGAAGGATCATGAACCATATCTTGGCTTTTAATCTGTTCTTTACTTTTGTCAGAATTGTCTTCCTCATACTCACATGGCATGGCACCTTCGTTGTGTAAAAACCTTCATGGCTTTCCACTACTTCCCTCTTGAAGCTTCTTTTAAGACCTCCCACATCTGTGCCCTATCAGTTTTTCCAGGCATTTCTCTAAAATGTGTGTGCTTCACCACAGCCAAACTCACCTTACCAGAATTTCCTGAGTGTTCCTTCTCCTTTGTTCACTGTGCTACAGACTGGAATACCTTCTTTCAGAAGCCTGCAGTCCACACTTCACTGCAATGCCAGGGTCCTAATCCTCTTCACGTGTCTTAATTTCTACCTTTATGGGAGTCTTACTCCAGTCCTCAGACAGAATAAGCTTAAGTACTGCCTGCTCCTCTAACCAGAGCACTAATTTAACACATTTTCCATGTGGATTGACATTCATATGACAATTCCCTCTCCCCCATTAGATTTGAAACCCTGCAGCTTCTTTCACTGTACTTGGCGTATAGCATGTATTCCAGAGACATTTGTCACACGAAGGAATGCATGTTTTAGTTCATCTCTCTTGTTCTCATCACTCTGACCTCCCACAGGAATCCTTATAACCCTTTGCCATTGCCCTTATCCTGACCTTGCCCAAGTTGAAGAACAGAGTCTACGTCTCAAAGGAGAGTTCCTAAAATAGAACCTAATATCCGTATACCAAGTGTTGATTCAGTATGTCTTTAGAAAAGGAAAATATATTTTCTGGTTTTTTCCAGCGTTCATCTAGGCGGAAGTATCAGGAAGGAAAGGTATTGTTGCCCTTTGAGAGTGGCTAGCCAGAAGGGTCTCCTAGTGTGTCATGACTGCACCTATGGGGCATGGGAATCTTTCTGCTACTTCTGTGTAGTGCTTCAGGCAGGGGAATCCTTTGCAAGGCTGCCCACACATGTCTATCTGACACGTCACATGGCCATTTCTTTGTGGTGTTGCTTTCCTGGAAGTGCTGCTGGGAAGCAGAGCTTAGGTGCCTCTTTGCTCTCAGAGACTACAGATCTCTTTCCTCACTTCTAGTTTGGTGGAGTGTCTTTCTAGGTATTTTTCATTTCTAGAAATGTTGGTAGACAAGTTATGTCTTGCACTCTGCCTCCTCATGCCTCCTCTGAGGCCCTAAGCAAAGGGTTGTCTAAGAGCTTGATGCAGGAGTGGGGAGGAAATGAAAAAATACAAGAGAAAAAGAGTGTGGATAAATGTTAGCAAAAGAGATCCCAGCCACATTTGAAGTTGCTTGTTTCATGTCTGCCTGCCTTCATACATTCTAAGCTCCGTAAAGCCTGGTATAAAGTCTATCTTGTTTACCGCTCTAATCCCAATGTCCAAATATTGCCTTGGTCATTGTGTGATTGTGTTAAATTCTTATTGAATAAATGAATAAGTGGAAATGAAATTCATAGACTATGAAAAATTTATGGAAGATATGGGGCTGGGCGCGGTGGCTCATGCCTGTAATCCCAGCACTTTGGGAGGCCGAGGTGGGTGGATCATGAGGTCAAGAGAGCGAGACCATCCTGGTCAACATGGTGAAATCCCATCTCTACTAAAAATGCAAAAAAAATTAGCAGGCGTGGTGGCACACGGCTTTAGTTCCAGCTACTTGAGGGGCTGAGGCAGGAGAATCGCTTGAACCCAGGAGGTAGAGGTTGCAGTGAGCCGAGATTGTGCCACTGCACTCCAGTCTGGGTGACAGAGTGAGACTCAGTCTCAAAAAAAAAAAAAAAGAAAAATTTATGGAAAATATGCTGATTAAGATGGTTGTCACTGGAGCAGGTTGTCAGGGGGTGACTCTTGGCTCTGCCACTTACAATTGGGTGGGCAAGACCCCTCACCTCTTCGTGTCTCAAATTCCTCATCTGTCAAGTAGTTGGTGTGAAGATTAAAAGAGTTAATATTTATAAAACTTTTAGAAGAATACCTCACTCAAAGAACGTATCATGTAAGCCTTGACCACTATTAATGCCATCATCACCATTGTCATTATTTATTATTTTAACTATTATTAAGAAACCCTAAGACAGTACTGTTCTCTTGATGTTTATTTATAGAGAATAGCTCTGATCCAGTTCTAGCAGAGTGTATATAAATAAAATCAATACAGTTTTATTTTTCTACATCATCCCAGACTGCAAGGCTGTTTTATTTTTCTTCCCTGTATTCTGTGTCTATAATTCTCTAGTGCACTCAGACCAGGAAAATGCTTCTTCAGGAATTCTACCTCTTTTCATGGGGTCTCATCTTCTGTTGGCTTTTCTTAGGTGTATGTCATTAGGGAACACTTTACAACAAGCCCTGGAATCCCCTAATAGATCATATACAACAAGTAGAGCCTTTGGCCCTATATGAATAGTTTAGGCACTTTTCTTATACTTTGCACTTGCCAGTGTTGAAGTGTATCTGCCGTCTTCTTATTCATAGATCTTTTGCAGGCTGTCTTCACTTACTTAGCATTTTAGTAGCTACAGTATTTAATGATATTTGTTAATACAGAGATTGCATTGTTTTCTTTCTCTTCCAAATAACTTATAAAGTTACACTTATCATCGACATATAAAAAGATAATTCCTGCAGTGACTAGGGTTAATATTTATGATAAAACATAGTAGAATGGAATTCAGAGTATCTATAAAAAAGAAAAATAGTCAGTTTTTGAGCCAGTTGAAAATATTATGTTCAAATAACTTGTAAAATTTACACTTATCATTTATAGACAAAAAAAGATAATTCCTGGGGTGACTAGGGTTAACATTTATGAGAAAACGTAGTAGAATGGAATTTAGAGTATCAATAAAAAAGAAAAATAGTAACTTTTTGAGCCAGTTGAAAATATTATATTCAACTACAGAAGGCTAATTCTTCCCATAATTAATAATACCATGAGGCAATCTTTTATCATCAGTTATAACTTCTGATTTCCACAGGCCCCAATTCTCATATTACATGATTGTTCAAAAATTCCTTTAGCTGTTTAGCTTTATATAGTTGATTTTTCTACTCAGACAGATAAATTATACCATCTACTGCAATATGGAATGATCTAGCTGCAAATTTCTTTCTCTTAAATTCTCTTCTTTCTTAATTTAGCCTTCTAACAGTTTCTGCTAAACTGAAGCAATTCTTTTACCTAAATATTTTTGTACCTTATTATAGTATTTCCCCATCTGGTCTCTCTTAGCTAGAAATTATCTTATCAACTTTGAGGAGTATTTATCTCTATTTATGCTGCACACATGCCCACTGTGATGGTCGTGTTGTAATGCATGATGAATTTTGGGCAAACAGAATCATGATAGTATTTACATTAAAGAGAGACTTGGAGATTTCATTTCCTAGCATAATGCATATTTTTTCTTTCAATATGACTTGCTATTGGGGCCCCTTGACTCTTCATAATTAAAATAATTATCTTTTCCTCCATAGCCCAACAACCTCAGGTACACTCCCTTGTGCTGATCAATGATCAGCCATTGTCAGTGACACTGGCCATTGTTAACCTGTTCTTATTATGAGTTATTTATGTGCATTTAGGCAGCATTATTGATGATGCAATAAACAGCAAAGTAGAGTATATGCATCTATCATTTTGAGTCATTTGCCTGACTAGAATTTTTGTGAGGAGAATTACCATTCCTCCTGCTTCTATAGCCACTCCTTTTCATCTTCTTTGTAGTTGCCTCTTCCCCTGCTCATCCCTTAAACCTAAGCCTTTTGAAGGGTCTGCCTTCTCTACAGCCTCTCTAGGTGACTTCAGATATTTCTATGGCTCATAATTCTCACCTTTCTTTCTTTCTTTTCTTTCTTTTTCTTTTTCTTTTTTTTTTTGAGACGGAGTTTCATTTTTGTTGCCCAAGCTGGAGTGCAACAGCACTATCTCGGCTCACTGCAACCTCCGCCTCCCAGGTTCAAATGATTCTCCTGCCTCAGCCTCCCAAGTAGCTGAGATTACAGGCACCCGCCACCATGCCCAGCTAATTTTCATATTTTTAGTAGGGACGGGGTTTCACCATGTTGGCCAGGCTGGTCTCGAACTCCTGACCTCGTGATCTGCCCGCCTCAGCCTCCCAAAGTGCTGGGATTATAGGCATGAGCCACCGTGCCCAGCCATTTCTCATCTTCTATTTTATATGCGTGTCCAACTGCTGTCCCTTGGCTGTCCACAGACATCTCAAATTCAGTGAATCTATAGCTGAATTCATGATTCATAACTACCTGCCTACCCCAGAAAGCCTCTTCCTTGTGTTCCCTCTACTATCCTTCCATTGTCCAAGCTACAGACCTAGGACCATTCTCTGCTCTTAATTTACCCTTATATTATCAGCCAAGTTACAAGTCCTACAAATTTCAACTTCCTTAATAACAATTGAAACAATTGATTTGTCCCTCCTCTAGTTCTAAGACACAATCTCACAACTAGACTATTGTAATACCTTCCTAAATGGTCTATCTTCGGTTTTACTCTTCCTGTACCAACCTCCAGCCCCTCATTCACCTGGCTTGGGAGGTCTTCCATGGCTCCTGAAACATGTGTCTAGTGCACATTTTATTTTCTTTGTAGCCCCCCCGCCAACTTCTCCACCATAATACTTATCACTCTGTATGATAACTGCCAGCTTATTTCTATTTCTCCACTAGATGGTAAACCCTGTGAGCTTGGGATCTTGCTCACCATTCAATACCCAGAGCATGGCATAGTAAATGTTGCACAGAAGGTGCTCAAAAAATGCTTTTTAAATATTGTTGAATGTTAGTCAATTTTAAAGCTTTCTAATATTTAAACTGTAAAGCAGGTAGAAGAAAATTATAAACACATAAATTGCATAATGACAAAGTTTAGAATCAGAAGTCCTGAATTGAATTTCTGGCTCTATCATTGCCTTACTGAATACTTTTGAGAAAGCACAAAATCTTCTCACTATTTGTAATCTTATAACACTCATTATTACTGCGTAACAATAAAAATGACAATAACACCTTGAATGTATGGCCTCTAAGTAGTTGGAAGCATTTCTTATGAATTATTTATTTGTTCAATATCCCTTTGGGGTAGGCTTGCATTGTTTCTTCTAGATGGTAATGAAGGGGGAGATATAGCCTTTCCTGTAATGATGTCAAAATATTCGTTGTGAGATGGTTGCCTACTTCACAGAATGTCATGAAGATTCATGAAGCTGTCTGAGGCTTTATGCTCTCAGGAGGGAAAAAAATAAGTTTTATATATATGGTAGTTTCACAGCTCTTATACATCCGATTTCTTAAGAATTCAAAGTATTTGGGTGTGAAAATATGTACAAATTATTTCAGGCCAGGTGCAGTGGCTCACGCCTATAATCCCAGCACTTTGAGAGGCTGAGGTGGGCGGATCACGTGAGGTCAGGAGTTCGAGACCAGCCTGGGCAACATGGTGAAACCCCGTTTCTACTAAAAATACAAAAAATAGCTGGGCATGGTGGTGCATGCCTGTAGTCCCAGCCTACTGGGGAGGCTGAGGCAGGAGAATTGCTTGAACCCAGAAGGCAGAGGTTGCAGTGAGCCGAGATCGCACCACTACACTCCAGCCTGGGTGAAGAGCCAGACTCCATCTCAAAAAACAACAACAATAACAAAAATTATTTCAATATTCAGCTTATTCCTGGATGTTTTCTCCATATTTTTCTGGAGGCACATTTGTTTTTCCACACCCACTCAAACCATCTGTGTACCAGGCAAATTTTCTGAGATGCAAAACCAAGTAAAATATGTCCATTTTATTTGTTTAGAAAGGATTATGACTAATGGTACTGTGGGAAAACATGGTATAGTTAATAAAAATTATATCCTCTGTATGAGCAGCTAGAGAAGCCTAGCAGGTATGGCCACACAAAGCCATAAGGTGTCAACACCTGTACTGAAGATAGGTGTCAACACCTGTACTTTACAAACCAACCCTCCAAAGAACTCGTGCAAGAAGCAGAGTCAGTGTCTACCTAGGATCTGGAGGCAGCCCCTGTGAAATGGGATTTTTTTTACCACCATAAAATGGTGAAAATTTTTAAAACATATTCAATTTTGAATGCTAAAACTCTATAATATATCGATGTTTGCTTTACATAATAATGTTTAAATTTATTTGCCATTAATTAAATAGACTTTTTAGGAAGATGTACTATATTTATTATTGCTTTGAAACACTCTGTAGGATGCTGGCATATACTCTGAGGGTTACTTTTACCCCAGTTTGAAAAGCACAGGGTCCTAGCACATTGCAGCCCAAATCATGGGATTTTTGTTAGAATATAAGAAACTCTGTCCACATGTCCCCTTTTTACTTTGCTACACGTAAACTCCTGAAAAATTCCTTGCCTAGCATGCTAATGATATCTTTAAAATGTAGCACTAAACACCTAATTGGTAGCATTTTCACAGTCAAGATGATTGAGGAATATAAATCAGCTTCCTCAAATAGAGATTATTCTGTTTGAGGAAAAAGGTCTTTCTGAGGTGAGAATTACCTATCCAATTCTCTCTTTAGATCTCATTAAAATTAGAACCCAAACTAAGGAGTTATAAAACTTAATGCTTTTTTTTTTTTTGTGAGCATTTTGAAAATACGATCAAGTAGAAAGCTGGTCATGCTCAGAGATGAGTACAAGAAGTGACTTATTTACACATTCAAATTTCAAAATATTTTTAAGTCCTACCATGTGTGCTGCTAAAAGGTTTTTAATTTAAAATTATTTTGTTAGATAATCCTGTTTCAAGTGACATTATGATTTATCGCCACTAATCAAGATTCTGATCCCTCATAGACTTCCTGTTTGTATCTGTTTTTGTTCTTTGTTACATAAATATGAGGTTTATATATAAAATTCTGACTGTGTAATATAGGGCTAATGAGTCACAGATGGAAAGACGCTGGCACATTACCATCTAATAACATTTTAAACTCATATTGCATAGTAAAACAAAAGCAAATTGTATACATCTGTTTTCCAACTTGTAGCATTTCTGAATTTATGCAGAATCTATATTTAAAGGACTTGTATTTAGAGAGAAGAAAAAGAGGACATAGGTCACCTCAAAACTACGCAGCCACTTAATAGCCTTATCAGAACGGATTTGGCAAAAGAAATAAGATTTTCTCTGTTTTGCTTCCTGAGAAGTTGTAGTACTGAAGACTGAGAGTCAAAGGCATTAGAGCTGAAGAAATGTCTTCAGACTACAAACTAATTTTACTGCCTTTCTTAAAATGAAAAACATATCTCTAATATGAGGAATGTGGGGGGTGAAATATTCATGAAACTAATAAAATTAAAAATGTAGAAAATGTAGAAATTTCCTGGGCTTTCCTAAAAATATCCACAAGATAAATTTGGGTGGGAAGAGGGAGAGCCCAGGCCATGTATTGCTGTGGTTGTTGTTTATTTTATTTATACGGTAAACATGTTCTGTGTTTTTTTTTTTTGAAAAAAAGGAATAAAAGGCTTTAGTTTCACATGTTGTTAGAAAAGAAATAGAACAAAGCCAAAATTTCTCTCTCAGACTTACCCAATTGATAACGCCTGGGAGGAGGAGTTAGTACAAGTTATTGAAGAACGAGTGTCTAAAACATCTCTCCCTGTTCTCCTTGGATAAGGAATTCAAAACCGCTTTTCTGCATTAAGGGGTTGTGTGAACTGTCAAGTTCTTTTGGAAAAGTTATGTGACAGAAGTGATTACTGCAGAGTGTGACTGTAAATCCCCCTGACATGAAATACACATGTTGTAAGAGACAGATTTTCATCCACCACCTCTGCATGAATTCCTGAAACAGGAGAGATCTGAGATTCATCATATTATTGGAGAGAGAAATTTTGATATGTGGGTGGCAAGACTATATTTTGTGAGGCGTGCTGTGTTTATTCTGGGGAATAAGTATGATCTGATGGCAAAATTTTGTTCCCTGTTGTTGTCCAAAAAAGAATTAATACACGTATTGTATGTCCTGAGTTGTAAACAGAATGTCAATTGAGGGAAATTACAGTGTGGTTTTTGTAACAGTGTCTATAGTTATCTCCATTTTGTACTAACATTTTGTAATTAAGATGTTGTAATTTTGTAAGTAAGATTCCAGAAATGCTTCGTGTAGCAAACTCTTTACACCGTTTAGACACAGATCCCATTGTACCTGCCCCAGGCTCACTGACAATGAGCTCTCATTTTCCCTATTCCATGCTTTAAGAAATTATTGGTTTGACTGGGCATGGTGGTTCACGCCTGTAATCCCAGCATTTTGGGAGGCCGAGGCAGTCAGATCACTTGAGGTCAGGAGTTTGAGACCAGCCTGGCCAACATAATGAAACCCAGTCTCTACTACAAATACAAAAATTAGCTGGGCGTGGTGGTGCACACCTGTAATCCCAGCTACTGGGCAGGCTGAGACAGAGAATCACTTGAACCCTGGAGGCAGAGGCTTCAGTGAGCTGAGATTGTACCACTGCACTGCAACCTGGGTGACAGAGGAAGACTCCGTCTCAAAAAAAAAAAAAAAAAAAAAAAAGTCCAGATGTGGTGGTCCATGCCTGTAATCCCAGCACTTTGGGAGGCTGAGGCCGGTGGATCACCTGAGGTCAGGAGTTTGAGACCAGCCTGGCCAACATGGTGAAACTGAAAACCCATCTCTACTAAAAATACAAAACTTAGCTTGGCGTGGTGGCACATGGCTGTAATCCCAGCTACTAGGGAGGCTGAGGCAGGAGAATTGCCTGAACCTGGGAGGTGGAGGTTGCAGTGAGCCTAGATCAGGCCACTGCACTCCAGCCTGAGCAACAGAGTGAGACTTCATCTTAAAAAGAAAAAAAAAAAGGTTTATTTTGGGGCCTCATATGTCTAATTTTGTTTATGGTATGTCAGATGAGGCAAGACTTCTAAGTCCCAGGAAAGGGAGGTGCTAGGTATGTGCTTGTTTTGTTTGTCCCCTAGTGAAATGTCTGTGTGACGTTTTATGTCGTGTTGTTTTGGTGCTGTGCTATGTCCATAGGGCCTGCCAGGCTTCCCCACAGTTGCTGCCCTGCACAGTAATCAGATCCTCACCGTCAAGGTTTGTGGTTGTAACTCATGCCTGCACAGTCAGAAATGCAATCAGCATAAGCGTGAGCAGGAACCATTCAACTGGCTTGCCGAGCCCATTGGCTTCCTCTCATAGTATATATCAAGTTACTGGGCACTTGGGACCCCACTTGCATCATTGAGGTCAAATGTCTATTAAGAGGGTGTATCCTGAGCATACTTGAGAGGAGGATATTGACGTCAAACAGGTACTGTGAACAGAGGTGGGCATAGCGATCTAGAACCATGCCACGCCTTGATGGCTTAATTTACAAGCATTCTAATGCTCTGTAATATTTTTCCAGTCAATTAAATAATCCTAAGTACTCTCTCTGGACTTCAGGCATCAATAAAATGGCAGTTGAGTTCACGCCACATTATGCTGGTTGACAAGTCTGACGGAAATGGAACTGGCATTTTGTCTCTAGACTTTCTGCTCAGACTGAAGAATGCAGGGGTGCACTTGCTTACCTGTTTCTGGGAATAAACTACATTAAAAAGATCCAACATCCACAGTGAAATGATGAGGCACAAAAAATATTCATTACTACTGAAGATCTGGTCTCAGCATCCCATTTCAGGATTATATTTCTTTCAAGAAGAGCCAGTGGGTCTAATGTTAGACATAAGTGCCAGTTCTATTTTGTTTAATAATCATTATAAGTCTAATGTGGATATCTTTATTTCTTTCTTGGGGCCTTCTGATGTCTATTCTTCAACTCTCTCATCTCTGAACTTCAACCTTTGACCTCAACTGACTGATCAGATGGTGTTTCCTAAAATCAATCATGGGTTTCTCTCTGCTGATCAGCAGCTCATTAAACGCCGCCTGATTAAGGTAGTGCTTATTCTTGCTGAAGTCTCATTTCTTCTTTACATCAGTTATTGCTCTGTGTACCTATTGCTTTACGATTTATCTCTTATGGGTGGGGTGTGGGTGGTAGGTGGGCATTTATTTGGAAATATCCTCAAACAAAATTATGTTTAGTGAGCTGCATTTGTTTGAAATGTTAGATAAAGTTACCAAAAAAGATATTAAAAGCCTATCTAATTTTTTCTTAATTAAAAAATTGTAAATTGTAACTACTAACAGATCCAGTTTCTAAGCTCTCTAGATTTGGTCATTTATAAATTATTAGGCAATATGATGGGAGCCTCATATGCTTAATTTAAAGTAAACACATTTGTCTAACTATAAATGCAGCCATTTTATTAAATGAGGTGAATGTAACTGATGCAGTGTTGTTATGGATAAAGTAATGCACACGTTTTATACCAGCTCTGACTATAGTGGTAACATACACACTATTTCCAAGAACTGGAAGTGCTAGTTCCTGAACTGCTTTGATTTTAATAACATCTGCTCAGTCACCCAGCATGAATATTTATTTGCTCCCTGCTGGGAAGCAAATTGCCTACAGGCTTTATATTTGTGGTGGTTCTGGTTCTTAGTGTAAATGTGAATTAGATAATACAAATTTAAGGTGCTGAAAAGAAGACCTGGGTCTTTATCTTTCATGGTTATTGCTGGTCTGTTCCCCTCTCCATCACAGGGTGACCAAGGGCAGGCAGGGCCTCCAGGACCCCCTGGCCCTCCAGGCCCAAGAGGGCCACCTGGGGACACAGGGAAAGATGGCCCCCGTGGAATGCCAGGAGTACCCGTGAGTCGCTTTTTGGATCACTTATTCTCACACGTTTTGCTTCATGTTAAGGGCTGAGAACTAGGGTGGAGTAGGGTGGTGAGGGGCATCAGGTCAGGGGGTCAAGTGAGTGGAGTGAGTTGAGGGAAGTGGGATGATGAGTGGAGTGGGTTGAGGGAAGTGAGATGATGGGAAAGTCCCCAAGCAGCACAGGGCACTCCCAGCTGCATTCCTCTTTACCACTGAATACACTGGGGATCCAAGCAAACCACAAGAGACACCCGGAGGCAGCCACTAAACTGTTTTTTTGAGGTAAGCCTCAAGAAGTCTTTGACTGGAGTTGCCCATTCCCAGGTGTATCCTCACTGCCGTAGTGTGCACCGGGGTCTTTGGTTTAAATGGGAGATTAGTCTGAAAAACTAAGTAGGAGTCTAATAACATTTTCCAAAGTTTCAATAGCAGACCAATAAAGTCCTATACTATTTATGGAAAGTAGACGAAGTAAAATGTTCTAATATTTAATCCCTTATAAATAACTTGAACCCCCAAAATTGCTAATAACCGTAAAATGAATGGTCAAAACATCAGTGGGTATGGTTTAAATATCATTTGTCTTTTTGTATGTAAGGCTTTTTCATAGAAATAATTTAAAAGTAGTCTCAATACTTGGCTACTAAGATTGGTCAAGTGTCAATGATATAGTAGTAAAAGGCAGAAGATAAATGGTTTGATTTCATAGAGGCAACCCAGCAATTAAAAGAAATATATGGAAAAGGTCAAAAATTTTAGATTTATTTTATGACTTTAGGACTAGAAATTAAGGTTTATTACTGGATTAAATTATTTATTCAATGTATTTATTTAGCAAATTATTTTCATAGTATTTTTGTAGTACATAATAATAATGAAAATATTTATCCACGAAGCAGAAACTTTTGAAAATAAAACCAAAAAGAAAAAAATATTTTTTTCTTTTACCATACTCATTAATGTTTACAATATTTACAATACTCATTAATGTTTTGGTATATTTTCTTTCATTTTTATATGCATATATTTGTGCATTTTTAAAAGAATGACTCTTTATGAGAATATAGCATACTTTAAAACTTCTGAGACAGCCTCATAAGCCCATATCCCTTTCTGAAAGCTGCTGTGAATTTGCTGATATAAAATGAGGAATTGTCTTTCAACATATGATTTGCTAGTTGTTAGGACTGCTTTCACTCAACCTTCAAAGACAGTGGTTGAATTCTGTAACTGTCTTCTAATGCCTTGCTTTTTCTCATGATGATATTCCAAAAGGTAGAGAGATCCACAGCTTTAGGGATATTTAAAGCTCTCCAATTATTGCTGGTTGCCAACAGAAATACAGTGAGCGTCTCTTCAAAAAGTAGTTAAAACCATTTTGATGGTACATTAGTCAGATCATTGAGCATTATATACTATACTATACTCAAATTCAAGATAGAAATTACTTTTTAAAAACAAAATTAAAGGTAAAGTATGACAAACCACACAATCCAAAATTATATCATTCTTTAAATGAATATAGTTTATTCATGTAAGTAAGAAATGGAGCTTTCTACACATAGGACAAATTAACTTGTTTTAAAATTTTCAGAAATATAATTGAACTGTATATGGTCTCAGAGTTTATTTATATATACTATGATGACTGCTAGAAAAAGATTTTTTTTTTGAGACGGAGTCTCGCTCTGTCACCCAGGCTGGAGAGCAGTGGTGTGATCTCGGCTCACTGCAACCTCTGCCTCCCGGGTTCACACCATTCTCCTGTCTCAGCCTCCTGAGTAGCTGGGACTACAGGTACCCACCACCATGCCCGGCTAATTTTTTTGTATTTTTAGTAGAGACAGAGTTTCACCATGTTAGCCAAGATGGTCTTTATCTCCTGACCTTGTGATCCGCCCACCTCGGCCTTCCAAAGTGGAAAAAGATTTTTTTGTGTGTGATGAGGTCTTTGCTGTGTTGCCCAAGCTGTAGTGCAGTGGCTATTCACAGACGCCATCATAGCACATTATAGCCTTAAAGACCTGGGCTCACACAGTCCTCCTGCCTCAGCCTCCCAAATAGCTGAGATTACAGGCATGTGTCATCATACCTTGCTAGAAGAAGACTATAAAAATAAACTGTGAAATACTTATTTTGAAAGACCAGCAATATCTATATTTATTGGCAATTTAAGACAAAAATATTTTTAGCCAATGACTGTCATTATAATGACAATAAAATATGATAATTCTATATCAATCTGAATATAAGAAAATGATAATGTCATGATATAGTGTAATTTTCTCTATCAAATTTAATGAAACATGTTACTTCAGCCATCATTAATCCAGGAAGAGCAAAATTTAACATCAGTCTCTGCTCATTTTATTAAACACCTGCACCAAGAGCAATTGTCTCTCTGTCCTATGTATGAAAGTTCTGAGTTCTCATAAAGACACCATGTCATTATCTTTATGTCATCCTAAAGAAGACATGATAATCTAGACTAATTTTATTAAACCCTAAATTTGTAAAGTTTATTTGTAGAAGGGAAATTAGCTCTCTTTTAATGTGCTACATTCCTCTATTTAACCCGAAGAAATATATTTGACATTTACATGCCCCAGTCAAAGAAGAAAAAATGATTGAAGGGTTTTTTTTAAATACTTACAGCATTACTAAAATTATCACTATTCTTTTTTAAGGGTGAACCAGGAAAACCAGGAGAACAAGGCTTGATGGCAAGTATCTCAATTTATCTTTTTCTATACTAAGCCAGGTTGTTTACAACTATGGTCAAGATTATGTGTGATAAATGTATCTGTCATATGACAGACTATAATAAAAAAGTGAAAATTAGTAAAATTTAAAAGTAATATGGCCTACTACATGCTAATGGTCATAAGACTACATATCTACATTGCTGTTGCAGGAGAAAAAGAAGGAGATTCCAGGTGTGGGGAGCGACAGAGATGCTGCAGGTCAAAGGAGAGAATTAATTAAGTGACTCTGCTGTAAGAGAGATTAAATTTAGGGGCATGCCTATTAGCTTAAATAGAAATAGAAATCCCATTTTCAAAGGGATCAGGTCTGACTAAATGAATTAGCACAGCAAACTTTGCACAGTGATGCAGAATTTTTCTACTGTTGAATATCTCTACCCAGAGAAAAATCGTTGTGCCTTTTGATTCTCTGTCATTTAAAAAAAAAAAATTGGTCCTGAAATGATTCCACATGGACTTACTCATAGACACACAGGTCCCAGTTCCCCATGAATTGTTTATCTTTTGCTGGTGGAAAAAATGTTTGGTTAGGTTGGTGGCTCGGGAAGAGTAGAATTCCTTCAACCTACCTCTTCCTGTCCCCTCCTGTCTGTCTCCTGAGCTGCCTCTCTAATCTATGTTATGATGTGAACACTATTGGGAAGCACGGGGTAATTCTCTAATAACCCAAATGCCAGAGGACGGCTCACACTCATCCTGGATACTGAAGGAATGGGCCCAGAGATTGCCAGGGAGCTGACAGGTGACCACAATCAGCTTGACACTTTCCATCCTGCATAATGTTTGGCATGCAGCATGCAGATGTTCAAGGTATAAAATGTAGGCTGGGCATGGGGGTTCATACCTGTAATCTTAGCACTTTGGGAAGCCAGAGAAGGGAGGATCACTTGAGCCCAGGAGTTTGAGACTAGCCTGGGTAACACGGTGAGACCCTGTCTCTAAATACATATATATATATTTAAGAAACAGGTAGGTCCTAGTGAAACTAACGCATAGAGTCAGGAATCAACAAGGCTTCTTTGGGCTTGGATTGTATTCAGCAGCTCTCCTGGGGAGTCAGCTGTAGGTACAGCTGCCTTTGCAGGATCCCTGGTGAAATGAAAGCATTCTGGGTCCAGATCTCACTCACTGCCTGGAAATTCTCTGTTCCTGACCTGTAATATCAAGATACAATTTTTTTGTTTGTTTGTTTGAGACAGAGTCTTGCTCTGTCACCCAGGCTGGAGTGCAGTGGCGCGATCTCGGCTCACTGCAACCACCACCTCCTGGGTTCAAGCGATTCTCCTGCCTCAGTTTCCTGAGCAGCTGGCACTACAGGTGTGTGCCACCAGGCCCAGCTAATTTTTGTATTTTTAGTAGAGACGGGGTTTCACCATGTTGGCCAGGATGGTCTTGATCTCCTGACCTTGTGATCCACCTGCCTCGGCCTCCCAAAGTGCTGGGATTACAGGCGTGAGCCACCGCGCCCAATACAGATAATTTTTGGTGCTACAATGGTTTTTGTTTAAAAAAGAAAAAAGTGGAAGGAACGGGAAAAAGTCCATATGTAAAACTTAAACAAAAACTTTGTCATCAGTGGTAACTGCATACAAGTGCAGCATTAGCTCCCAGTGGTATGGAGTTATAGAGTATGAAGAATTCTGGGAGAACTACAATAAAATTTTGAAATGAATTTAAGCAATTGAAGGTACATGTAATTTTTGTCCTGGAAAATGGTGAAAACACATTCTTCCCAGTATATTCTTATATTGAAAGCTATGTGGGCTTCTCAGGAGCCTTTGTTTGTCCCCAGGTGTGCACAGACTACTCAGATTTTTATCACTGGCATTGGCTTTTTTCCGATACCCAACACAGCATCCTAATATACAATGTTCTAAAATAAAACGGATATACTTTTTAAAAATTCTTATCTTCTACTCAAGGAATTCTCTGTTACATATTACATATGCTCTCTGGGATATACTATGTGAATAACAATATAATCTCATTTGCTTACCATTCCCAGTTTGACATAGTTAAATACAAATGTTTGACCTGATCCTAAATCACTTGCATTATTATCTTAGTGTGCTCCAATTCTCATTTCATATCAAAACTTTCTCAGGTGAAACAATACTGGGTTTTTTTTCTACAAACTTTTCTTGACTCCTTAAACTCTTATGATTTAGTTCATGTTATTTTTTAAATGCATTTAAGAAACAATGAAAATGACAAATGTTTCAAGGATATATATATTAAGTGATCTAAATGGCATTTAAAAATTACTGTTTTTAAAGATGTAAGATTCTTTTCAAAGAGAAAACCTCTTTAATGTATATAAACAAAAGTGACAAATTATAGTGCATATCCCAGTGAATTTTCACCAAGTGAACAAAACTATGTACAAACCAGATCAAGAACAAGGAGGTTATCTTAAACCCTTCTTTACCCCCAGTTGCCATCCCAGAGGTAGCCTCCACCCTGACTTCTGTCACTATACTTTAGTTTTGCCTACATTTGAATTTTATAGTAATCGAATCCTACAGTAGGTACACTTTTGTGTCTGGCTTCTTTCATTCAACATTATATTTGTGAGATCATCTACCTCTGTTTTAATGGCTTTCACAGCTTGTTTAAAAAAATGGGAGGAAGAACCATATTTCCTTGACTACCCCGTTAAAACTACATCATTCTGATAGCAGTAAATGAATGAATGTCCATCTGACCTTGGGCAAGTCACTTAACCTCTCAATTTCTCATCTGTGAAGAAAGGATAATAATACCCTCTCTGACTGCCTTAAAAGGTTGCCAAAGAAAATGCAATAAATTAGGGGAAAGCACTTTAAAACATATAATGAAGAACTATATGAGTATGTTATTATTATTATCACTCAATTGTTCTCTCTAGAGTAAATCACAGGTGAGTGTAGATTTATATAACAGATGGATTCCTGTAAAGTTTTGTATAAATCAGATTTTCTTAAATCAACATATTTTGAATGTGCCAGGGAATTTTGCTGTTTAAAGAAATCCTATTCAGAATCTTTCTGTAAATCAGTGTAATCCCCTAATTCTTCTCCTCAGCAAACTGAATTTCTATATTTTATGTTTGCTTAACATGAAGTATTTCTCCTATCTAAAAATCTATCTTTTTAAAAAGAAATCATGATTTGTTAACTTGAATAGCACCTGAATATTTTAACTCATATCAAAGAGAGAAGAGGATACTAGAAATATAACTGCAATTTTCATGAGGAGGAAATTTTTCTTTTTTTTCTCTTTTATTATTATTTTTGCTATACTTTAAATTCTAGGGTACATGTGCACAATGTGCAGATTTGATACATAGGTATACATGTGCCATGTTGTTTTGCTGCACCCATCAACTCATCATTTACATTAGGTATTTTTCCTAATGCTATCCCTCCCCCAGCCCCCCAGCCCCCCGACAGGCCCCGGTGTATGATGTTCCCCGCCCTGTGTCCAAGTGATCTCATTGTTCAATTCCCACCTATGAGTGAGAACATGCAGTGTCTGGTTTTCTGTCCTTGTGATAGTTTGCTGAGAATGATGGTTTCCAGCTTCATCCATGTCCCTGCAAAGGACACGAACTCATCCTTTTTTTATGGCTGCATAGTATTCCATGGTGTATATGTGCCACATTTTCTTAATCCAGTCTATCACTGATGGATATTTGGGTTGGCTCCAAGTCTTTGCTATTGTGAATAGTACCACAACAAATATACGTGTGTATGTGTCTTTATAGTAGCATGATTTATAATCCTTTGGGTATATACCCAGTAATGGGATTACTGGGTCAAATGGTAATTCTAGTTCTAGATCCTTGAGGAATCGTGAGGAGGAAATTTTTCTTAGAAACTTAGAAATTTTCTTTCACACGTTGTGTGTGTGTGTGTGTGTGTGTGTGTGTCTGTGAACTTGAAATCTGGTAGGGAGAAAAGTACATTGTATCAGTAGTTCCTGTTTTAGAACTACTTAGTAGTGTATGACTATAGTCTGTGATCCTTTTTACTGATCTATAAAATGTAGGTAATAATTCCTGTTCTACCTGTCTCACTGGGTTATGGTGAGAAGCAAGTGAAATGATAATATGAAATGTTTTATGAACCACAAGGAGTTCCATAAGTGAGAAGTATTACTATTAAAACAAATGTCTAGTGATATAACTTGGCATACACAAAGGCTGCTCTAAGAAATGTAAGGGCTAAGAATAGTTGAATGATAGCTACCAATTAAATTACAACATGTCAAATAGTGCAATTAAGAGTGTAATTTATTGCTTTTGTCCTATTTGTAGTTGTTGTTGTTTTAGCTTTCTTCTCCTAAATATCATATCATCTTACATTATTAATTTTTCATAACATTCTCCTTCTCGCCCACTTATTAAGACAAACAAAAGACAATAAATACCACTATTCTCATCTTTTTCACATTATGTAAACCCCACTACATTTGTTGGTTTGTGTCATGGAGGAGTGCTTGCTTACATAAGGGCCTTAAGAGGCACTAGAGAGTTGTTATAAATTTAAAATGTCTCTGATGATGAAATGAAGAAGCTAGAAACAATCTAAAATTAGCTCTTGCAAAACTGTATGAGTGTCTCAGGTAGGGAATTCGTTTTCATAATCTAAGATATATAGTTTATATTGCAGAAGTAATCATCTGACGATTAACAGCATCTGTGATAGAATAAAAAAGAAAACCTGCAGCTCATGCAGTTCCACATTGATTTAATCCTGCCATGCATCTATTCTGTAAACGTGACCTTTGGGTTTCCAAGAAGTTCAGGATGAGCTTTTAAAACCCAGATTTTGCACTTAAATAAATTTGACTCCATCTAAATAAGGAGAGAGCTGCTGTATCTTATAAAACTAGACCCAAGAATGAAACAAAGGAATGACCATAATTGGAAGTGATCAAGTTCTGAATCCTAGCACAAATGATCTTTATCTTTCAGTTCTTCAGAGATTCAAATTGTTGTTAAAACAGTATTTTAAAAGGTATCTTTCCTTTCGATGTTCTTGCTGTTTCTTTCTTTGACAGATGCAGAAATTTTCAAAAGCATGAAAGATAGACAGTATTGAAAAAAATATACCAAATTGCTCCAGTTTCATGTATATTATTTTTTGTTCCAAATTGTCTATATCCAAGGTTTCAAAAACCAAATCACTTTCCTGTTCTGAAACTCTTTATTCCTTTCTTCTCCTCCCCTAAATATATATAAACTCCATAACGTGTTCATTTATCTTCTACTGAATTATAAGAATACTTAAAGTGTTCCTCATTGGGCCATAGTGGTATCTGAGAGTTCAAAACTCAGAAATATTTGCTGTTGTGGTGCCTTAAAGTGAAATTTGGACTTTTGTCCAAACAGTTTACAGATACTTTTGGTTTATTTTAATTTTACCTGAAAACACATTTAATACATTTGGGTGAAGTGAATATAATGTTTTTAAAATATTAGTTAATAATATAAGCATGAAAATGTTTCTGTTGCATTTAAAATAAAATTGAAATACCCAGTATGTGAAGGTTTACTTTAAATATGTTCAATTTATAATGCATTGCTATCCGATGGATTTCATAAAACTCATGGCTTTCCTTCACTGTGCTTTGATCTGCCTGCTATCTTGATCAGCAGATGGCAGACACTGAAGACAACAGCAGACTTCCTGATTTGGATCTGGCAGAGGAAGCAAGACCCCCAAACCTTCAAATCACAAATAACAAAAATGACTGAAATCATCTTATTGTAGTTAGTTATTAGACTAGATTTTGACAACAAAATCTTGTTTGGTAAAACTGCATGTCCTTCAGTTGTGCACACTGCCTGCTGAGATGCCTTAGCAACCATTCTAATGCTTTATCAGCCTTCCTTAATCTGATTGTCCATGAAGTACATATAAATGGCACACCTGCAGGGCTCTTCCCACCCCCTTGGTACTTTTGCCCAGAGCCTGTAGTGCTGTTTTTCAAAGGGACCAGAAAAAGTAGACAAGTGATGCCTTCTATTTCTGGTGCTGCCCCGCCACCCCTTCCAGGGAGTCTTGCCATAGAATCAACACAGTGGAGCTGTGTCTCCCCAGGCTGGGGGGACCTGCTCTGTGTTGATTCCTACGTGCACAGACTTCTCCAGAGGTGTCTAAAGGTCACCTAGTGAGGTGATAGGAAGGAACATTTGACTTTCCTTTGAAGCTGGTTCTGTCTCCTAGAAACAAAATGTCATCTTGGGGAGCATTTTCAACAGTGATTTAGAAGCATGATTATGTAGCAGAAAGTCTCAACAGCTGAGTAGATGACTGTGTCTGTATTCCTCTCTCATTACTTCATTTTGTTTTCCTTATTGACCTCTAGGCTGTGAATCAGCTCTATTATTAACTATTTTTACAGTGGCTCCAGCTCAAGGTCTAATAAGCTCTATCATTTGGACAAATTAAGGTATCCAGGCCTTAGATTCCTCATCTGTAAAGAATGGTGAAACTAAACGGCATGATTTCCCTTCCAACTCTAAAGTCCCGTCATCCTACTCTGTTTCTATTATGAATGCACAGATGCATATTATATGTATCTGTTATATATGTTCTGTAAATAATTAAAAGCAATGAACAGTCATATGCTAAGTTTTTAATAGAAGAAAGTCTTAAAAATTGTCTCCTTCTCCAAAACCATAATCAGCTTCTCTAGTTGTCACTTCTTGTAACTGTAGAATCCAGCTTATTCTAGCTCTACTGAAGCAAAATAAGTGACTCTTGTATGAGAATATTAACTAAGTTATAATTGATCTGTCTTATCAAATTCTCATATTTCATCATTAGATAAAGAAGAAATTTTTAAAAACAGAGCTAAATCTGTTTATGCTTTACATTTGCAGACTTAGGGCAAATGTACAAGTTTTAGAGCAAGAAGAAAAATGGGAGTCCTTATACAAAGTGTCTAAATATTTAAGTTATAAACCAACCTAATAAAACTGTTCAGTAAAATATGTTCTATCCCCCAACCTTTACAGATATATTCTCATGATGACTTGGAAAGTTCAAATCCAGAATTCTTGCACTCCTTGGAGTTCAAAGCCACAGTGTGGTGGCACGAGGAGAGCTGTAACTAGCCCTAGCCCTGTCCTTGGCCTGCTTCCCTTCTCTCCCACACCTTCCTCCATTTTTCAACTTTATAAGACTTAGCCTCTAACTTTATAAAGGTTCTTGAATGCTCACAGGACCAAATTTCATCTATCCCCCTCAAAATACCCACCTCTTTGCCTTCTCTTCCAATTTGTTGTGGTGCACACCAGTGGTATGGTTTACCTTCAGAAGAACAGGCCTGGGAAGAGGCAACACATAGTCTTTGAAGTGAGCTCAAGTCATTGGGGCAGAGAATTCTGGAGTCCTTAGTACCTGAAGGTCAGGTGGCTGGGTGGGGTGGTAGGGCTGAGGGTGGAGGGTATGTATAGAGGTGAGCATGTTCTCTTAGACCCACAGATTCCTAACCCCCGGGAGGCACAACCAGAAAAAAGCCTTTTAAAGCATGGGCACAAGACAAAAGCCTCCTTGCCAGATCTAAGGGAAGTTCAGGATCCATGTGTCTGAGTGGAACCTTAAAAAAGAAATAGACTTCTGCTTGGTCACCTCTTTTGAGGAAACCTCACACATGCATACACTTTCACACTCCCCCAAGCTAAGTTAGAAGCTGTCTTCTCCCCTTCTCCACAGCATTTGTCACATCATATAATAGTTATTGGTACTTAGTGTGTTTAATAATAAGAGTGACTGAGTGATATGAGTTAATCAATTAATAAATCAGGCTCTAATACAAAGAAATTAGCTTTATGTTTTTCTCCCAATTGATGTCATGTCATTATGCCCCAAGGGTAGGATTGAGTAGGATAAATTCAACAGAATTACACAAAATTGCTCTTATTTTTCTTCTTTTGTTTTGTTTTGTTGTTTTAGAGACAGGGTCTTGCTCTGTCACCTGGCCTGCAGTGCAGTGGCATGATCACAGCTCACCTCAGCCTCAAACTCCTGGGTTCAAGGAATCCTCCTGCCTCAGCCTCCCAAGTTGCTAGGACTAAGGCATGCACCACCATACCTTGTTTTAATTTTTATGTTTTATGGAGATGGAGGCTTGCTGTATTGCCCAGGCTTCAAGCAATCCTCTTGCATGGGCCTCCCAAAGTGCTGGGATTACAGGTGTGAGCCACCACACCCAGCCTGCATCTTTTTATATTTATATATGTCTTATAGATTATTTGGAGTATATGTGTGCTTATAAATATGCACGTTATAACTAAAGGGATGATTTTCATGAGGACAATGGAAAAGTAATTGCATCAATTTCTAGTCACACCAGCCGGGCGCGGTGGCTCATGCCTGCAATCCCAGTACTTTGGGAGACCAAGGTGGGTGAATTACCTGAGGTCAGGAGTTTGAGACCAGCCTGGCCAACATGGTGAAACCCTGTCTCTACTAAAAATAGAAAAAATTAGCAGGCATGGTGGGAGGTGCCTGTAATCCCAGCTACTCTGGAGGCTGAGGCAGGAGAATCACTTGAACCTGGAAGGCAGAGGTTGCAGTGAGCCAAAGTCGCACCATTGCACTCCAGCCTGGGTGACAGAGCGAGACTTGGTCTCAAAACAAAACAAAACAAAACAAAAAAGAAACAACCAGTTTCTAGTCACACCATATGGCTATTTATTAAGTAGGATATAAAAGGTTTAGAAGAAATCTTAGAAATCATTTAGCTTAGCATTTCACAGAACAGCATCAGAGTGAAAAGGAAACAGCCAAGGTTACAAAATAGTTAACGGCAGAACCAGGCTAGAATCCAGTTCACCTGATTTCAGTCTTGGGTGTTCTGTTGTCTAGATCTGCACTGTTCAATGCAGTCACCATTAGCTACATATGGCTCTTTAAATTTAAGGTTGGCCAGGCTCTGTGGCTCATGCCTATAATTCTAGCACTTTGGGAGGCCCAAGTGGGTGGATCACTTGAGCTCAGGAGTTTGAGACCAGCCTGGGTAACATGGTGAAAACCCATTTCTACAAAACAAACAAACAAAAACAAAAATTAGTCTGGGTGGCTCATGCGTGTAGTCCCAGCTACTTATGGGGCTGAGACAGGAGGATCGCTTGAGGCTGGAAGGTGGAGGCAGAGGTTGTAGCAAGTCGAGATCATGCCACTGCACTCCGGTCTGGGTGATAAAGTGAGTCTCTGTAGAAATAAATAAATAAATAAAATTAAAAATTCAGTGTCTAAATATTGTACTGGCCACATTTCAGGTGCTCAGTAGCCATATGTGATTGGTGGCTATCCTACTGGATTGACCAATATAGAATGTTTCTGTCATTAAAGAAAGTTCTGTTATTAATAGACAGTGCAGATCCATCTAGGTAGAAAACAGATCTGAATAGGATATGACTATATATTATAATCTTAAATTTAAGAACTTTTTCTGTGAATCATGAGTTATTTAAACTCTAGCAGCCGGTGTTTCTCAGCATTGTTGATTTAAAATAGGAAAAGCACTTACACTGCTCAATGGAAATATTTTTTACTGAGTGTAGTGTAGGGTGATAGGCCTTTGTGAACCATAAATTTGTTTCCTTTATAGTACTCGAGGGAAGTATGTTTAATCACAGAGGGCAAAGAAGCCTGTTAATTTTTCTTTCTTTTCGGATCATTTCCATTTTGGGTTTAGCAATAAGAAGCAATTTATTAAATATTTAGAAGGGATGGAGTGAGCTAATTTTAGTGTGGATATCTGGCGAGAGGTAATATAGAGTCTCTGTTTTGGAATCTGATCAAAAATAGACTTTTATATACCTAGATTTATCTTTAATCTATGGTATATAATGCTCAATATTTAGTCTTGGGTTCTGGTTTTGTCAAGTGGTGAGAAAAATGTATTACTTCTTTAATTTCCTGAGCTTTAAGAGACCTCCCTTAAAGAGGTCATAGCCTCATGATTTTGAGAAACACCAATAAATGAATCATCCTGGTTTAATATTTTCCTCAAAAATTCAGCACATGAGATAGAGAAGTCAAAAAGAATTTACTCTTTTAAAAAATAATTACTGCATGTAGAACTATTTTTCATCAAATGCTCATGAATAAATATAACGACATGCCATCTTCCTAACAGGCTCTGGGTTGTAGAGGAACTTTTTCAAATAATAGAAATTATGGGGTGATATTACTGAAACAAAAATCTCAGATACTTAAACAGAACAACTGCCTCAAAACTGGCAACTCTTTCCAGTGATAGAGGTATGGTAATATGAGTGTTGAAATAATGGTGGAAAGCCACTAAACAGAATTTAATAATTTTTAAATTCATTCATTCATTTTTTCCATTTAGTCAATAATTATTTATGTGTTAGGCACTAATCTAGGTGCTGACGATGTGAAATATATGGCCTGAGGAAGTGGATTTTTAGTCAAGTGAATTTTTAAAATAGGTAAATATGTTAAAATATAGCCAGTTGAAATGTGCTAAAGAAACACAAAGGAAAAAAACAAGCTTTGTCTGGGTGTGCTGGAGAAGGCTCACAAAGGAAGTGAGTTATGACCACTGGGCCTTGAAGAATGATTAAGAACTTCACATGAAGACTGATCGGAGAAGGATATGGACTTCTTGGGAAAATATAAATGATGAAGTGTGACTGAAGACAGGATCCATGAAAGACTTGAAACAAGAGATGAGGCTCTCCCTTCTCAGCACTGTCTTGCTCTGCTCTTGTTTATACTGTGTTCCTTCATACCCACTTCAACTAAATCACCGGCTTTTACATTGAAAACATTGCAGTGCACTCTCTTATATTCTAAACATTTCCCGATAGTTTCTAGTTGGCATTTCCACACACTTAAGCTATGAAATCCAAATCCTGTAAAACATCAATTGAATTACACTCCAGACATACATATAATAGTGGCTAGAGATTATGTTTCTTAACCTTCCCACATCAAACATCCAAGCAGAACATGGCATTTTATATACATGCATCTTAAATGATTCCTTCTTAAGTAAGATAAATTTCCTCTTACTCTTTATAAACCAAGTTTATGTATTTTGTGATCTTGTGATGCATTTCACCAGGTTAATATCTTTCAAAAAATTGTAATTAAAGTCTGTTGTACCAAACCCTTGAGAAAGTCTGGTACTAATGTTTTATGACTCCATAAGTTAGATTATACGTGTTATCATTCTTCCCTTTGGAACTAGACTTTTAAAAGTATTTTCTTCATTTTGCCTAACTTTTATTAAATCGTGGAAAAATTCTTAAAAAGGAAATAATTTTAAATGGCTTAATAGTTTTGGGCTTTTATCCTCCCCTTCACAGATGGACCACCTCTTTTTTGTTCCCTGTGTTTTTTATTACAGAAGCTAGTTGTATATTCTTGTGTCCAGAAATGACCAGCGGCTCTCAGAGCTTCAAATTTTACTGTTAGTCATCAGGGACAGAACAGGAACTGTGTCCGCCCCCTACATCATTTCCTAATAGCAGGCAACCAGAACTTGCCTTAAAACATGTCCCAAGAGGCATCCTAAAGCACATCATTTAGGAACTCAGCATCCTGTTTAAGTAATTAATACCTCAGTCAAATTTGTGCTAACATCAGTAGTGTCAGAAAAATTCATTAATTTTTTTCCATCTCATGATGTATCTTTCTGTGTTTTTTTTTGTTCACAAACTGGAAAGTACAGCCAACACATAACGGTCACATAGTCATTCTTTTCTTAACAGCCTACTTTGAAGATTTACTTGGGTTGATAATTCTATCTACTGTTTGCATAATTGTTTTCTGAAGTGCATTAGAGACCTTAGGCCTACATACACATACACAACACTCTCATTGTTAATGATACCATGTAATTTGGATGATTTTGGCTTTGCTGTATTCATATGGAAGTCATGACCTGAATTCCTCCACTCACGCTTGCAATTAGAGCTAATCTGGAGGCTATTAGAATAGGCCAGCAATGTTAGAATGAGTCAGGTGAACAAAAGGGTGAAAAATCCTGCCATTTCTGTCTTGAGACACTATTGTCTAAAGTTTAAGGAAAAAAAAAAACCTGATTTGCTTTATGTATCCATTTATTCATTTCTGTAAATTTTATCCTACTCAGAGTAAACATCATTGTGCTTACAAGCACCTACAAGGCCATACACATACAATTGTTCTTCCCTGTTTGTATCCCCATCTCCTACTACTCACTGATAGCCTCCTTGGTGTTCTTTGAACACACTTAGCATGTGCCCAACTCTTGGTCTTTGCATTTGCTCTTCCCTTGCCTGGAATATTCTTCCCTCTTCTATATGCATGGCTCTTTTCCTGACCTCTTTATGACTGAGAGCTTCACTAAATGACCACCCCGCCCCCACCACACACACAATTTAAACTATTCCATCTACTTCTCACAATCCATATCCCCCTCTTTGCTTTAGCAGTTACCACCTGACACAATTTTATATTTTATTTGTTTACTGTTTTACTACATTCACTAGTATATGAAGTCCAGGGGTATGCATTTTTATCTTATTTTGTTTTGAGTGCTCACTGAGTGGTCATTTTGTTTTGTCTTATTTTGTAGACAAAAAAGAACTCAGTGGGCTCTTAAAAACTATTATGTGAGTGAATAAATGAATTAATCTCAAAACGATTCACTGAGCAATCACTATGTGCCAGCTACTGTGCATGATAAAGGTAATTTAGAGTGAATAAAGAAGTAACCAGACAATTATGATTATTGTTGGAAAATTCTATGAAAACATCATAGGGGTGCTTTGGAGAAGAAAAGAAGGGCACCTAACACCAAAGGTGAGGGTACTGAGCTCTGATATTTGGAATGGATGCAGGAGAGGACCGGGGAGAAGAAAGCCCCTTATAGGAATAGACAGGTGTAGAAATGTGGAAGCCTGGCTTATGCAGAAAGCTGCAACTACTGTCAAAGCTCAGACTCTTCTAAAAGGCTACGAAAAGCCATTGAAAGATATTTAAGCATGGGAAAGGTATGAACCCATTAGGGGAAGCTCACGCAGGCAGCAGTGTGCAGAAAGGATTGGAGGAGACCAAAAGTAGGGTGGTCATTAGGTGAATGTTATGTTAGCTAAGGGAGCGAGAAATGGGTTTAACAGGAATGTAGCAATGTGACTGGAGAAGAAGGCTGGACCATAGAGATATTCTTAAGTATCTGATGGACTGAAGTAGGAGGAGTTAAACTTTACTCTGAGGCCTGAGTAACATGCTTTTGGTAAAGACAGTCACCAACATGGGGTCTATCATGTTTCTTTAACTTACTTTCTCACCATATGCTGAATATTGTACATAAATCTTTATATATGGAATCTAGCGGGGAGAGGAAAAATTGGAAAGAATATCAAGTATACTGTATAATTTCTTACTGTGTTCACAAGTTTTTATCTGAACTTTATTTTGCATAACTTTCCATGATGTTTTCTGAAAGAGTATTAAAACTGGTATAAAGGTTTATATGCAGATTAGTGATGTTACTTCATGCTTAGAATTTTTCAGTGACTCTTTGAGTTTGTATCTTTTTGATAAAGTTATATTCATGGTGCAGAATTCTTCAATTAAAAGTTTTTACAATTTATATCACCCAGAACCTGTATTTAAATTAGTGTATTTTAAGGTTCTAATTATAGTTGATGTTTCTGGAGTTTAAAGAAATATAGCTCAATATGTTGAGATTCTGTATGTTACAGTTTTTGATCTTGAGATATATGCAAAGAAATTATGTTGAAAAAATAAAACTAGATTATTTTCATCTTAACTGGTTATATACAAAGTATATGCAAATATAAATAAGGAAGGACCACTTCATTGATTAACAGAGATGAACCGAAAAGATTATGACTCTAGGTTGGAAATCTACTTGATACAAACTTACTAAATCATGAGGATAACAATAATGGAATTGTTTTAGAAATCTTGAATCACTAGAACAATTGACTTTAATTTTGGGAATAATCAGCATTTGTTTAACTAGTGAATAATGAATTTATGGCATTATTCATCCAAGTTGTTGTGCAGGATGAAAATAGAAACAAGTGTAAGGAAGATTAGATAGGCTAGGAGTAGTAGCTAACACTTGTAATCCCAACACTTTGGGATGCCAAGGTGAGAGGATCGTTTGAGGCCAGGAGTTTGAGACCAGCCTGGGCAATATAGCAAAACCTTGTCTCTACAAAACATTAAAAACTTAGCCAGGCATGGTGACACGTGCTTGTAGTCCCAGCTACTTGGGAGGCTGAGGCAGGAGGATTGCTTGAGCCCAGGAGTTTGAGGCTGCAGTGAGCTATGATCACGCCACTGCACTCCAGCCTGGGCAACAGAGTGGGACCCTGTCTCAAAAGAGAAAACAAAAATAAAGATTTGATAAATTAATGAATGTTTCTATGGTATTTACCCATTACTTTATAAACTTACATTTGTACCAGAAACTGCAAGACTAATCAAATTTAATCATCTTAACCAACTGGTAGCAACATACCCTAATTTTAAAATCAATGTTTGAGTAGGGAAACTTTGATTTGTAAGCTTAACTTTAATTACCACAGTGTTATAGATACATAATGGTATTATTAATCTAAGGATACTCAAATGCATATAAGTAAAATCTTGCTCAGTAAAAATAACTGGTATTTCTGGATGTGTGCATGCATGCGCACACGTGTGTGTGTGTGTCTGTCTGCCTGTACTTAAGTGTTCTATATTTTATTCTGCCTTAATCCCAGGTATCCCTCCCCCAGTAATGGATGATACTCTTGTTAGATCCCTACCATTTTTCCTGCCAGAGAGATCAAAGAAGTATATGCACATTTCTGGTAACTGAATATATTCTTGGCAGCATAGTTATGAAAATTCTATAAGCCATGTATTCCCAATTCAAAATTAATGTTAAATCTTAAAAACTGCTTTTATTTTTAGAGGTTACCAGAAGTAGCAGTAGTTTCCTAACAGTAAAGGAAAATATTGTCTTTGTAGCCATCCTTAGATTTTCATTAAATATTGTGTTAAAATATACAACTTATTTAATTTTATGAATTTCAGAGTTGTGATTAGTCATTCTAAATCTCTGATTTTATGTGATTATGCAACAGACCAAATTAGAAAATATCAGATATGTTATTCTCTAATTAAAATATTTGATGTAGAATTCACTCTTATTTTTGTTTGAAATATTCCCTTCCAGGGTTATATATCAATGTGATGAAATAGACAATTTTAGTGAACAACATTTTTTTCAAGTGGCAGTTAGGTTTACAGTGGGAAACAAGCCTTTGTGAATTGAACATACACATTCTCAGCCTAAATACTGAATTAATGTACCCCTTGTTCTATGATTTCCTTTCTAACATCAACATTTTAAGAACTAAAGTACTCTAGAGACACTGGAGAAAATGGAATCATAGACAATGATAAAACCCAAGTCCTTTCTTCATTCTCAGATCTCCTATCACCACAGCCTCCAAATTCTGCCCTTACTTAGCATGAACATTTACTTTCCAAACAATTTACCCAAGTGAGGAAATGATTGAATATGTTTATATGCTAAGGGGAAGAACTAGTGAAGAAGTGGAGCCTCTGATACAGATGTAGGGGTAACTGATTGCAAAAGATCCCTGAGGACAGAGACAAGGATGGATTCCAGAGTATACCAGATGAATTTGCCTTGTATAGGAGGAGGGACTCTTCTTCCTCTGACACAGGAAAGAGGTACACATACGTTTGGTTTCATGAGAGACAAGATGTTGAGGGAATTTACACCTGATAGTCTCTATTTTCTCTGCAAAATCTAAAACAGGGAGAATTTTAAATAAAGGGAGTGAGATAAGTAGGGAGAATGTCTGACCACACAGATAAACCAAATAACAAGCTCATTAAACAGTTGGTTGAGTAAATTAAATAGAAATATATAAAGGCAGTATTGCACACTGTACTTTCAATAACCTAAAGCTGATTATATGAGGAAACTGTTAGTCTTCCTGTGAGGATTGCAAAATAACATGGGGAACAGATTCTCTGAATGTTCCTAAACATTAGATATTTTTAATAAAAAGGATGCATGAGCAGGTCTTCTTCTGACAACCACCCTAGTGTTTTATTTAGTGTTACAGAGCGAGAATGCAACATGCTGTTTAACTGAAATGTCACACACTGAAAATAAGCTGGTCATTAGTTAAATGTCATGGAATAAAGAACTTTTAACATGAAATGATGAGTGTCTATAGCTTTGCTAAAACATACTAAAAAATATTTTTGAAAGAACTGGAAGAAAATGCATAATAGTTGTATTTAAAAATAGATAGAAATATAGCTATATCTCTTTGAGTTATTTTCCACTGTCTCAAAGCCATGCCTTGCTCTAAATAAAGCCAAGAGAATCCCAACACTGACTTTGTGGTTGAAAAACTGCTAAATCTCAAAACTGCTGCATTTCCATGCTGTATAAATATTCTCATTCATCTCACTAAATCTCCTCCATCTAGTATCTTAGTCTAAGAAACAACTGACAGCATCTTTTGTTCCCTTTTCTAGTATATACTCGGTATCACAGTTGACACTGGCCTGCCCTAGTTTGTAAACAAGTTTTTGTGCAGGTTAGTTGACCATATTTCCTAAGAGGAAGAACAGAAAAAAAAAAGTCATATTTCTTTGTAATGCTATTCAATTATTTCCTTTGCAAATCTGCTTACTGAAGATTTGCAGGTGCAGAAGTCATCTAATGTGTCCATTTGCTGAGAAACTACATTGCATTTTAACTGCTTCTAGGGACTATATCTTCAGCCTTCTAAATGAGATTGATGTAACACATTTATAGGTTTTTTTTAAAAAACGATATGTGCTGGAACAGCAAAGATTATTTTTTAATAGAGAGGAGAAATCAGAATCCTGCTGCATATGCTTAATGTTTTTCAAAAGAAAATTAGAAGAAAAGATCCATTTGGAACTTCAAACTGAAATTTTTCTTTTCTTTTTTTTTCCTGATATATGAAATGTCAACATATTTCAGTATAGCAAAGAGAATCTTAGAGAATAGGACAGTTTAAATTGGTCATCTAAGCTTAAATGGCTACAATATTATGTTAATTGAATTGTTTTTCTTTTTTAGGGTCCTCTAGGGCCTCTGGGACAAAAGGTAGAGTATAAGCAACAATACTGTGAAAGTAATTATGCTCTCATGACCTAATGGCAAGCAGGAGAGGTGAATGAAATTAGCTACTGTAAGCCATGCTGAAGCAGTTAGTCTGGTTTGTGTATTCTGCTTTCTAAAAATATAGTCACATAATGTGAGCATTAGATTTCTAATTGACTCCATTATAAAAAATTCAATAAATCCAAGAACAGACTCTTTTTAAGTTGTCTGCTGAACTTGTACGTTATTGAATTTTAATTCAAATACTGGTAAAACATGACAAAATTTAAAATGTGAAAGATAATTTGATATTGCAAAATGAATGCATGGCCTTCCTCAATTATATGATTGCCAAACGGCCAGAGAACTGAGCCCAGAAGAAGGATATTGCTGGGTTCACTATATTCAAGTAGCCTACTGGTGTCCTTCTTTGCTGAGGTAACCTGAAAAGTGACTTCCTGATTGTCATTTCATTGTTATCCACAATCATCAGAATTGACAATTAAATTCTGCTGGAGAGGCCAGGCACAGTGGCTCATGCCTGTAATCCCAGCACTTTGAGAGGCTGAGGCGGTTGGATCACCTGAGGTCAAGAGTTAGAGACCAGCCTGACCAACATGGTGAAACCCCATCTCTACTAAAAATACAAAAAATAGCCGGGTGTGGTGGCACACGCCTGTAGTCCCAGCTACTCAAGAGGCTGAGACAGGAGAATCGCTTGAACCTGGGAGGCAGAGGCTGCAGTGAGCCAAGATTGTGCCACTGCACTCCAGCCTGGGTGAGACAGAGCAAAACTTGGTCTCAAAAAAAAAATTTTTTTTTTCAAATTCTGATGGAGAAGATCTAGGGTTTCCAAAATTACACCTATCCTATAGCAGTAAATATATTAATAGCAAATAGATGGCATTTTGCCAACAAAATATCACTAAGTCCTCATTCCCCCATCCTTACACCCCTCAAGCCGGGAGGGGGATATTTAACCCACGGAAAACTAAAGAAAACAATTGTATTATAACAGGTGGAAAAGTGATTATTCTTTATCTTTGGAATCCATCAAAGATAGAGACTTTTTATCCCCCAAGCACTGGGCATGTGGCATCTGTTGAAACATAATCCTACAAACCAAGTAAAAGCCCATGGGTTGCAGGACAACTTGTGCATAGGAACACTTTGTCCTTCGCAATAATGTCTCTATTAAGCATGGTGTGAAATTGTAAAGCTACTCTAATCCACATACGACCAGGATAAAATTACTGCTTCAGGCTTCGGGAAGTCCTTTAATGACCCATTCAATATAATCACTGAATGCACTAAGGAACTTGCCATCTCAATTTGTTTTGATTATAATTACTGTTTTTTTAGTAGACTATTTTTTAGGGGAGTTTTTGGTCTATAATTACAGACCATTTTTTTAGGGGAGTTTTGGTCTATAATTACAGATTTTAAAAAATCTTTTTCCCATTATTATTAAAGAAATGTAATATCAGAAAAATCTGTTTTCTAGTTTTAGACAAAGAATAAGCACATTGTATTTAAAATGGTTTCTCCAGAGCCTAAATGGAAGGTGTAATGGAGGGAAATGACATCACTGTTTGAAAATATTTGCTAATGTTTCTATATCCAGTTAAATGTCATAGATTTTCTCAGGTAATAATTAGCTTTCTTATTCTCCAGCTCACCCATCTATGTCCAATCATTCATACTCATGCCACTATGCATGTGCACACACATGCCCACACGTGCTTACACACACACCTTAACTTTTTTTGCACAGAAGTTGTGTTGTTCCTGGTCAGTGTATAACATTTTTTGCACCTTTTTGAGTCACTCTGGAAGACATATTCACATTCATGTGGCTTAAACTTACTCCTTGAAAGTCTTGGAGAAAAATGCTTAAAATAAAACAAATTTGAGTTTACGACATGGGCCCCTTATTTAACTGCGGAACAAATGGTTGTTATTTTAATTACCTTTTGTTTCATTGTATTTTAACTCATGAAGTGCAAGTGTTACTGCTACTGGTAGGCTTTTTCCAGATGGAACTAAGCCTATTTATTCTTAAAAACATGAAAATTTAGAGCCATGTGGCCCTCTGATAGGTATGACCAATTTATCATGTAAATTTCTTTAAAACATATTAAAGTTAAGTGGATACTTAGAAGCAAGGTTTAATTTTAACTCTGTAGTTTCTGGGGAAGCTTGAGGAATCTGCTTACATTATATATTTGAACACAGTGGATAAGGTCTGAAAAATAAAACTTCCTAGAAATGTTTTAGCAAGGCTTACATAACTAATACAATATAAATTTAGAATTGAAATATTTTTTGTATGATATCAACTGAATTTAATCATGTGTCTCTTTAGGGTTCTATTGGAGCACCTGGAATTCCAGGGATGAATGGGCAAAAGGTGAGTTCTATAGAATATTGTATTTTAAAAATAATTTGGTGAGCATTGAAATCACAAAATTATTCTAGTCCATAATGTTAGTAATAAGCTTATATGCTTATAAAAACACTATGTTTTGAAATACAGGAAAATTGTGCTACAAATTACCAAATTAGTTTAATTTTTAAAGATGCATTAAATAGTCAGGAATTCTTTGAAGATTTTCCATTTCAAGTATTTTGGATGTGTTACTTTTCAATAAATTATGTATGTGATACAACTATATCCTTCTCATAAATAGATATGGAATTGGAAAAATTTATGTTTAACATTGATTGTGATAAACAAAATGCACTTTAGTTTATTCTGGTCATGGTAAAACTAATACGTATTAATAATTGGCTAACAGAAGTTATTCTCATAGAAGGAACTAGTCAAACTTTCTGAATCCAGAAGGTAGCTCTTTTCACTGTTAATCAAAAGTAGAAGTTAAATAGATTTGTCCCGCTTTGGTATTACATACACTTTTATTGTACTGTTAATCATGAGAGGAAAAAGTAAAGTGAAAGAAACAACACACTCTACATACACATATCTGTGTGTTGTGTACATTTACTCCTGCAACATACTTACTAGTTGAACAAAGCATAGCTCCTCAACATCCCTGACCGGCCCTTTAGTCTGGAACCTTCACAGAAACCAGGAAAGCCACTGTGGCAGCTGACAAAGCCCATTGCTGAGCCGGTCTGTCAGGAGCCAGGAAGCTGAGCGAGGGACTTTCCTGTCTTCCCCAGAGTTCTTGGCCTGGCCCTTTTATACTCTGCGACCCATTATCTTGCCTTCCCAGAGTATTTTAAATCCATGCACCCTGGACCAAATTCTGAAATCATACGTAACTCAACCCTTTCAGGTGCAATAAATACTCCTTGTGTCCTTTTCCATTGAGTCCATCTTTTCTTTCTATCAATAAGACATAAACAACCACAATTTTAAACCTAGTAAGTTGCTAAGAGCATGAGTCTTCCACTCAGAGGCTGTGTGAATTTTGGCAAAGTCCTTGGAATTCTCTGGCGTCAGTTTCTCATCTGTAAAGGGAGACAATGGCAGTGCCTACCTAATAGAGTCAATGAGAGTTAAGGGAGCAAATAGATGTAAAGCCCTTAGACAGTATTTGATATTACCATTAAACTTTTCCTTCACTTCAGTTAAGTGAAATTCTGAAAATTCAGTTAATCTATGTTTTTAAGAGGCTCTGTGTTCCCAGAAGTACTCAATTCCCCCATGAAATTAATGTTCTCAGCCAAAGCTTATGGTGTCCTTTAGTCCATAAACCAAACACCGCACACTCGCCAGCAGTTAACCGCCCATGTCGCAGCTACATTTTCCACTTAGTAAAATGCGTATCCATTTGCTTCACAAATCCTGGCAAAGACAGAATATTTAGAATATTCTGTTTAGAATATTGCAGATCATGGAGGGAAACCTAAGCAAAAATTTAAAAGTGTATTCATTCTCAGATGGATTTGAAAATTATATAACTCAAGATAACATTTAGAAAGAACAAAATACAGATATGGCATAATTGTTGTTTTTGACATTGGTGAAAAACAAAACTTGTATGCCTAAGATTAATAATGTTTTCCTTTTTCGTCTTTATTTCTTTTCATTTTTCAGCTTTGACACAATCATGAAAATTTATAGAAACTTTTAACATGAAACAAAACAACTTTAAAACTGTCACATATACTCTTTCAAAGACTGCATATTCTTTACTTTTGCAAAGGAAATATGCAATTTCCTTAGCAAGAGAAAGGAATGTGACATTTTCTTGTCCTAGTCACCAAGTTTAAATTATATTTCAAGGAAATAGTTAATATTTGCAGTTTTATGTCTCGTTATACATCTTTGTGGCATTTTAAAAGTGTTTTCTGTAAAACCCAGGGAAACGAAATGATTTCACACTTTTATGAAGGTATCAGCAAAATGTAATTTAAATTTGTTTTCCCTCCTTCAGAGAATTGAACCTAAAGCTTTGTGTATGGAACTTCTGTTAGGTCTAGTAATTACTTAACATTTGTAATATTTGCTGTATCATTTTTAGGAAAAGAAAGTGTAAAAAACATGAGTCTCCTTCACTGAAACAGCAGGTCACTTAGAGAGTAAAAACAAAGTTGGCAATAGAGTAATAATTTTACATACTTAGAGCACATGAAATGAACTCTAGAATTTGTTTTTAAACAAATTTCTTGAACTCTAGACTTTGTTTTTCTGGAATCTTGAACTCTAGAATTTGTTTTTCTAAGAAAGGAGCTTACAATGACATAATAATTTTGTTTTAGTAAGAGCACCTCAATATCCTTAAACTGTCTTGGGAAAACATTTTCTTCTCCATTACAATTTTGCTTTTTCCAAAAGATTACTTTTGATGCTTAGAAAAGTTTTCAGACAGTGGTTAGGGGAGGATATAATTTCTAAGCCATCAGAAATATGGCAAATAATATCCAGCTACTTGGGGTGGGGGTGCTCAGGCAGAAGGATTGCTGGAGTCCAGCTTGAGCACCATAGTGAGATCCTATCCTATCTCTTAAAAAGAAAAAAAGTAAGAAATATGGCAAATAAAAACTAGGGAATAAAAAATTATTTTCTTATGTTTGGAAAAAAAGAAAGAAAAGTATACTATTTTAAGAAAACACTGGCCAGGAAAGGTGGCCCATGCCAATAATCCCAGCATTTTTAGAGGCTAAGGCAGGAGGATTGCCTAAGCTCAGGAGCTAGAGACCAACCTGGGCAACATGGTGAAACCCTGTCTCTATTTATAAAAAAGAAAGAGAGAGAGAGAGAAAGAGAAAAAGAAGACAAAAATGCTTTGTTTCCCATAGCACATTGTCCATCCATTCAGGTTGGCAAAATAGGTGATGGCCTTAGCACATAAACTTGGTGTGACGTTTTTCCTACACATTATCTTTTCCATTTTGATCACCTTGATTGCTAATCTGAATACTTATTTTTGTAATGGTCTTTCAGTTCTTCTGACTGTATTAGGAGAAAGGACTGCTTATGCAGTGGCATGGCATTAGACTCCAATCTTGCCCCTTCTGGCATCACAACCTGTGAAGGGCTACAGAACATCCCTTTGTGAAAAGTAGGAGGCAGTGTGGTACAGAGAAAAGGGCGTGGTCTCTGCATCTGAGAGAGAATGCTCTGTGTTCTCATTTGGGCCAATCACTTAACTTTCTAAGGTTCCAGTGTACAATATAGAGACAGACCTTGTAGTATTAATTAGACAATATATCTAAAGTAAATATTATGTAATAGATGCCCAATAAATGCTGTCAAGTGTCTCTAGTAGTATTCTCATGCCTTAAGAATTTCAGCAGGCTGGGTACAGTGGCTCATGCTTGTAATCCCAACGCTTTGGGAGGCCAAGGTGGGAGGATCACTTAAGCCCAGGAGTTCAAGGTTACAGTGAGCCGTGATCATGCCACTGCACTCCAGCGTGGGCAACATAGTGAGACCCTGTCTCAAAAAAAAAAAAAAAAAAGTTTCAGCAAATGAACCTTAGACTTACATTCAAGCAGGGAGGAAAAGCCAGGTGAATTCCTCATAGAAAGAAAATGAATATGCAGAAATACACATAGAGGTAGAATGTATTCTCTATCCCCTGGCTGTCTCCCTGACCCTAAGGACTAAAGGCCCCAGCTCTTAAGGACTGGGTAGTTGGAATGTCACTGCTATAGATACAAGAAAGAGAAACACATGTTTCACATTATTATGAAAGCACAGTCACCAGTGGGTTGATGTAGGAGCCCTGTCCTGGCATCAGAACACTCTGTGCTCTTTCACCTCTTGTGTAGCCTTTGAAGGATCCCTTTTTTCTCTGCATTCAAAGGGAATTCATTTGTAAAATGAGAGCAGAAGCTGTACCAATTTATCTCTAAGTTTCTCAGAGATACTATGAGTACACAAAAAGTCCCCCATCCCCCATGTCTTGTTTCCAGTGCAACCAGCTTTTAGCATCCTCTGTTCCCAATTCTGAAAGCTGATGTTTTCATAATTTGGACTTGTTTCCACCAACCAAGCAGTTAGGGCAGATCTAATGCAAATCCTGCCTAAAAATATAAAATGTTATCTATTTCTTCTTTGGCTAATTATATTGAACACAAAAATAATGTAATTCTCCTGAAGATCTTGTTGGTTTAAACATATAATTAACATTTTATTTGCCCTCCATAATTTATTCTTTCCCCCACCATGCGCGTGTGCATGAGTGCATGCACGCAAACACACACACACACATACATGAAGTGATGTATATTTGAATATTGGTCAGTTAGTTCCTACTTCAAATACTCTGGAGAAATGTGAGCTATTTAAAATAATTTTATAGTAGAACCATGTTTTTAAAGTGAATAATTTTTTGGCAAAATAGATTGCTGTCTACAATTTTTGTTTATATACTTATATGTCAGTTTTTAAAAATCTGAACTGTTAAAAGGTGTTATTAAAACTCTGCATTTTTCTACTTTTTCCTGATTTTCATCTTTCTTAGCATCCATAAGAACAAATAATCACTATGACAATTTATTTGAATAGCAATTAGTGCCCAACACTGTGCAAATGCCATGAAAGAGGAGCTGGAGGTCGGGTGCGGTGTCTCACGCCTATAATCCCAACAGTTTGGGAGGCCGAGGTGGGTGGATCACCTGAGGTCGGGAGTTCGAGACCAGCCTGACCAACACGGGGAAACCCCGTCTGTACTAAAAATACAAAATCAGCAGGGCATGGTGGTGCATGCCTGTAATCCCAGCTACTTGGGATGCTGAGGCAGGATAACCCTGGAGGCGGAGGTTGCAAGTGAGCCAAGATCACGCCGTTGCACTCCAGCCTGGGCAACAAGAGCAAAACTCCGTCTTAAAAAAAAAAAAAAAAAAAAAAAAAAGGAGAGACAGAGACCACACAAAGTCCCATTTTTTGCTCCTCTTAATTCACATCCTTGTCTCTTGATTACTATAAAAATAATGTTGAATATTTTCAGGATTGAAATGAAATTTTTTTTGTCTATGCAAGCTAGAATTTTTCTGAGGCCTGCAGAGTCATAGGGATTGTTTCCAAAGCAAAAGATAAATATCAGATGATCTTGATTCGTGCAATTTTAAGTGCTTTCTAGAGTTTATTGTTATTTTTAAAACTTCAAATATAACATAAATTTAAAAATTGATATTAGTGTGTCACCTATGAATCCATCACAAATAGCTAAGTGATTTTTAAGTAACATTAAATTTTAATTAGTTTATAGTTATGACATTTGAAATTCCTTTTTATCTCTTATACATGGGTAACACAGTTCTTCACTGACATTAATCTTCACAGCATATTTTTAATGGCATTTTTATTGTAAGTATATTTAGAGAATAGATAAATTGAAGCTCTCAGACTTTCAAAGCTTAAGCCGTTGATTCAAGTCTATGCAGTGAATGATACAGTAAATCCAATATTTTTTATCCCCCATTCACTTACTATAAACACTAAACACAGTTTTTTTGTTATTTATTTATATATTTACTGCCACCTACATTCCTGAAAGTTTTCAATATGTTGTAGGGCTGTTTTTGTTTTCTAGTTAATTAGCTTAAAATTTTCCTTTAGCAGAATTTACCCAGTAATTTATTATGCAGTATGTTTATGACTTTCTAATGCTAAACTTTAAGAAAAGATATTGAGACTAAATTAAGTGATTGATTGATGATTCCAGATTAGTTAGTAGTTCAAGGAAAGTACCTTACAACCATTCAATCTTTTTTGTGTTAAAAGTGAGAATTATATTTTTTAATTTTTCAGTTTTTTAACGTTAATAATTGTATAGATTAGAATTCCAAGAGTACATGACCATTTTCCTCTAGTAACTATAATAAGAGGATGAATGCTTTCTTCTAAAAGAAGCACCATCATTTCCTGTTACAGATATTTCATAAAGTCAAATCACTTCATCCATTCCTGGGAATGATTTATACATTCTCAGCCATTTTTATACACAAGCCTACTCTACTCTTAAAGACATTTTTCACTCAATTTTACTTGTTAAGCGGAACACAAGATATTTCTTTTCTTCATGTAATTATTTTTGGGTTTCTTTGGGGGAAACAAAAAGTTAGTTGAAGGAAGTTTTTTCCTGCTGGCTTGAAATAAAATAAGTAAGATTTTCTTTAAAACCACTTTCTCCCGACTTTATTTAGGCATGTTACTATAAAGTTTGATACCAGTTATTATTGTAGCAAATGAAAATATTGGGAGAAGGAAGAATAAACAGTTGAAGGATTGGGATTGCTGAGAGAAAGGGGTAGCTGAGGAAGTAAAGCTCCTCACTCGCTTTTGCAAAAAAAAAAAAAACAAAAAAAAAACCGAAGCAAATGTTTGTTAATGAATTATGGCATCATGAAATCCACTATTTTCTATTTTAATGTAAAACACACTGCATTTCATAGAAGAAATCACAAAAATACTGACATATTACATCTGATTAAATTGTATCCATAATTGGGAAAAGCTTTTTAAAGAAATTTCCCTTAAATGTACTCATTGATTAACTTATTAATTTCCTCGATCATTCATTCAACAAATATTTATTTAGCCCTCACTAAGTGTGAGGCACCAACTGAACACTGAGTTTACAGCTGTCTCTGCCTCATGGAATTTCTAGGCTAATGGGTAGTAGGGGGATTAAATGAACAATTATATGAAAAATCTATAGATTTTTAAATTAGAGTACTGCGAAGTATTATAACAGAAAAGCACAGGGCTCCCTGGCCTGGTGCAAAGGGCTGAATAAGAGCACTTCCCTGAATCGGAGACTTTTGGTGAGGTTCCCAGTGTAAACAGGAGTTGGCAAAAGAAGAGAAGCTATCACCATGTTGCAATACTTACAATTTATACTACAGATAGCCTTGGTCTTAGAATTCTGTTCCTAAAACACTGTATTGTTGATATCATTGATCACTGTAGGATTTTGTATTCATCATGGACAGCTTTTCCTTAAAATTTCTGACCAGTAAGATATTAAATCAATATAAACCACGCACCCTGTTTTTGTATCATTAGGTCTCTTGATTTTGAGATTTGTATTAAAAATAAGGCTGCAGTGTAATAATTTATTGTCAAAACCATAACGGGTGAAATCTACCCCGTTCCATTTATTTGACACCAGGCCACATTGCCAAGGGGTAGCCATGATCCAACTGTGAGACAACATCAGTGGGATTAATTTATGAGAAACTGAATTCCTTTCAGGTTTCTCTTCTCTGTCTTCTCTGCCTAGTGCAGAGAATAGAAGCAGTATATCATAATTACTAAAATGTATCCAGTGTTTATTAACTGCTGGGCAGCATCCTAAATGTTATAGGCATCTTAGCTCATTCAGTCCTTATAGCAATTCTATGAAATAGGCACTATGATTATCTCCATTTTCTTAATGAGGAAACTGAGGTGCAGAAAGAATAAAAGAAGCCCAAGGTCACCCAGGTGTTAGTGGCAGAGTAGAGCTTAAAAGTCAGGCAGTATACTTCCACTGCATAGTAGTGGTTGAGCGTGTGGATTTTTAAATTCAGAAAATCCTAGCTTTGCCACTCAGTGTTTGTATGACCTTGGACAAATTGCTTACCTTCTCAGAGCCTTAGTTTCCTCATTTTTCAAATAGGGATTATAATGTTTACCTCTAAGTTTAATCAGAAAAGATAAAGGAAGTAATACATATAACTGTCTGTTAAAAGACTGTTAAATAAGGGTAGATTGTTTTCCTCTTTGAATTGGAGGCATTAATACCTCCATGATTCAGAAACCTCTTAGGTGTCCAAGTGAGTATCAGTAAGAAGTATTATCTCATTCTCTTAATTGACCTTTAGAATTTTTCCACGTGGACATAAACATTTAAAATTTCTATTAATAATTAAACACATTCTCTTTCCAAGAGAAAGAATAATTTATCATTCAAACTATACACAGTTTCTTTAAGAACTATACTTTGGGAAATATGGAATTAGCTGGGTTTTAAAACTTTAAAAATGGATATATTTTCAAGGACACATTATGTTACAAGTCATGGAAACTTAAGGGAACCAGGTGAAAAAATAAAGGTATTTCCTTAAGTCAGCTTCCAGGGTTAGTAATGGGCCCTCCCCAGATACGTATTCAGAAAGAGTGGACCATATTGCTGGCACGTGCACCGCTAAGCCCATGGGTGGCCGTGGAGCACTGTTAACGAGGAGCTATGAGCAGGGCTTGGAGGCTGTGGTGTTCACATGTAATCCCCAAGGCACCTCCTAGAGAGAACTAGGGCTGGAGAGACAAAGAGGATGGGAAGAGAAAGGAGGAAATTATCAGGCAGGGAGTGGAATGGGGGAGTATCTGTGTGACCATGCATACTCCTGCTTAGACCTTCAGATTTTGTGAGTTTCCTCAAGGCAAATAATTCCTCTCATTTATGTAAATTTCACCCCAATAAAGTCAATTTAGCTGTCTTTCGTGATCTCCCCCCAAACTTCTAACTATCTCTCTGCATTACATTTCCTTTGTTCAAATTGTGTTGTAGATATTTCTGTCTACATGAACAATATGAAAATCTAAGATTAAAAGTGTTAACTAGCAGACTTATTTCTGAAACACCTCATACTATTATATTATTGATACAACTATCATGTTTTCTTATTTATCATTTTTAGACATGTGTAATTTTTAAAAAAGCATAAGGAAGGTTTGGTCACCAGGTTAAATTTAGTTATTAAACAGTTTAAGACCCATTTCAGCAAATTACTTAAAAGAGGGTATTTGTATTAAGTTCCTGGCTGATATACTTGTCTACTCTTCTACTATTTAGTATTCACATTACCAATGTGGACAAAGAGATTGAAACTGCCTTTGCAAAATTATAACTAAGGAAATTATGACAGTGAAAGATACCAGACTTAACCAACTCCATCTTGCGTTTAACCTCTAAACTGTCCTTGTCCATTCCTGGGTGTAGGTTGAACTAGTCTTGGATTTTAGTTATAGTTTAAATAATAGCCCTTCCCAAAAGCTAAACTGTTCTTGTAAAATGAATAAAAGGCCACCAGCCACCAAGTAAGGATGAGAGGGGCTGGAATACTAAATGTTACCAGCCGTTATTCCGGAGGTCATAAGATTTGCAACTTACATCACTATTGTGAACCTAAGATTGGCCTTTTGAGATGTCTTTTCAGGTTTTTGCATTTCTAACCGGATGGCCCCACCTCGACCTGCCAACCAGTTCTGTGGCCCCCACCCAGGAACTGACTTATCATAAGAGAACAGCTTCCACTCCCAATGATATCATCTCTGAACCAACCAATCAGCACTTCCAATTCACTGGCCCCCTACCCACCAAATTATCCTTAAAAACTCTGATCTTCAAGTTTTTGGGGAGACTGATTTGAGTAATAATAAAACTCTGGTCTCCTGCACAGCCGCCTCTGTGTGAATTACTCTTTCTCCATTGCAATTCTCTTGTCTTGATAAATTGGCTCTGTCTGGGCAGCGGGCAAGATGAACCCATTGGGTGGTTATGCGGTTCTAATTTTAGGGAGGGAGTTTGCTGTTTAGATAACGCAGTAGGGATGCCAGTTCTCTGATGCATAAGCAAACCTAATAGTCCAGGCTAGGGGTTTTCTCTTTTTACTTTTGCGTGTTACACAGCTTCCTCTGCTTCCCGGAATGATAAAGAAAAAGAATCAGGGATTGGGTATGCAAGTAGGAGCTAAAGACTACTGAACTGCTACACACAGAGAGAAGCCGATTTCCTAGGATGTTCTAGGAGGGAGGGAAGAAAGAGGACAGTGAGGTGGAAGAGGCAGAGAGGAGAAGCCAGTAAGATGAAGACAGACTCAGCTCAGTGATGACGCCTTCCTGAGAGTACCAAATAGTGAATCTTGAATTCACAAAATGCCTGCAGAGAGGAATTCTTGAGGAAACTGGTGAAGAATTGACTGAACCACCGGAATTGGTATGGGGCAAAGCAGAGACATGTATAGATGCAAGGCTTGAGCAGGGGGCTGGAAAAAGCAAGTCTTAGACTTGAGCCAAATTTAGTCAGATCTCTAAGAAATAAAGAATGACCAGGTAACATCTTTAGTCCAACAGCAACAAGAGCAGCAACAACAACTACTAGCAATAATAATAAATCTTATTCCTTTAGAGTTGAAAGAAAGCAAATATTTGATTCAGCCCCACACACTTTACAAGAGAAAAACAGCCCCATGGAAGCATAAGCAAATTGTTCTTTGTCAGAACTGGAAGTTCAGTACATCTAACACCAATGTACTGAACAGCTATTATGTGGAACAGCTGGTATTATGATATTAGGCTGGTATTAGTGTCCTAAAGCCACTTTACTATTTTATGTGAAACTTAAACAGAAAAGAAACGATAAAATTGAATGAGATTTTTAGACACAAGCTGCTTCAATAGAAGAAAACACAAGATGAGGAATCAGAAGACCTGGGTTTTAATCTCACATCTACCTCTTTGTGGCTTTTTGTCTCTGGAAAAGTTACTTCCTCTCTCTGAATGTGTTTCTTCCTCTGTTAAGAATGACTGGCTTGGCTCCTTTCACTAAAATATTTCACTGTTTTGTGATTGCTCCTGCTTAGGGAAAAGCAGATGTTAGCGAGTTCATGGGGTAAATGATGACACTTGTGTAAATTCTGAGAGGGTCTTTGGGGAACTTTAGATGACATGAAAATTTATAGAACCAGCATTGTCCCAGCTACTTCTTGCCCCTCACCTGAGGCACTGGGGGTGAAGGAAGAAGAAGCAGACAGAAGAGATGAGCAGTACATGGAAATGTCGACAATGCCCCAGGCTCTGGACCCACAGGATTAATTGTTGGAGCCTTTAGTCCTCTAGGTAAACACTCTTCCCCCAACAGAGTCCTGGAGGGTTTTTCTTGGAAGCCATTAAAGTTCTCATTCCTGTCACCCTGCCCTTCACAGACTCCTCTTCTAACTCGCACTCACCTCGCTTCACTCCACCCCATGCTGTGCCTGTGTCCATCAATCCTAGTGATTCGGACTGAACTGGGCATGACTTGGAGGTGTGCCACTGCAGGGTTAACATTTCTCCCATCTTTTCCTTGCTCCCTTCTCTTTTCCCGTGACGGCTGCCTTGCGGTTCCTGAGACAGAGCCATCTCTTGCCATGACAGTTATATTATTTTCCAAACTCCCAGTTGGGCAGCCTTGCTGTCTCGTTTTCTACCTGGCCTGTTCAGTGCTTCACATCTTCATGTAGGCTTAATGCATTTGATTCTGCTATATTCATTCATTCCTCTAACACTGATGTACTGAACAGCTATTATGTGTGAGTGGTTTTAATAGGCACTGTGAAAGAGTAATGAGCAAAATAGACCAAGTTCTCTGCCCAAGGAGCTCATAGACTAGTGGTGATGGGGATGTGGGAGTGGAAAATAGGGTTGTCAGATAAAATATAAGATGCTCTATTAAATTTGGATTTCACATACCAACTGAGAATTTCTAATGTGACTACGTCCCATTTAATATTTGGAATATATTTAACTAAAATATGATTCATTATTTATCTGAAATTTAAACTTAACTCAGTCTCCTATATTTTTGTTTGCTAAACCTGAAAGTCTTAATGGCAGGAGACAGAAAAGAAACACAAAGTTGTATCTTAGGCGGCAGTTGGTATAATAGAGAAAGGCACAGGCATATGCCTTTATAGGGAGTGGTGGTGTGGTTAGGGGAGTGGGGGGAACTCAGGGGTAACCCCTGTAGTAAGGAGATACTTGATCCAAAGTTAAAGGAGGTGAGAGAGCAATCCTATAGCTATCCGAGGAAAAACATAGGAGGTCCGTTAGAGAACGCCTAGGTGCAAAGGCCCTGGGCAGGTGGCTGCTTTCCACACTGGAGCAAGGTGAGGGTGGGGTTCAGTGTGGCTGGAGTATGTGAGGGGGCAGCAGAAGGGAGGTCAGAGGAGCAGCAGGGGTCAGATCATGTGGGGCTGGGGCCATTGTAAGGATGTCGGCTCTTATTCTGAATGAGATGGGACCGGCTTGCAGAGAACTGAGTGAAGGAGCTCTATGCCTGACTTGCTTTTAAGAGAATGTTGGAAGCTGGTGGGTGGCAAAGAATTCCGTTAGTTGGTCCCTAGAGTCAGCCTCTAACCACTGGCTTACCGTACGGACAGTACAGAGACCAGTTGTGGCTGTGCCATGTTACACACAAGAACTTGATCTCCTGGACCCTCCAAAAGCCACTCTGTCCTGAGCCAGAGCTTGCTTCTAGTCTCTCCACGCCCCCCCCCCTCCCCCACATACTGCTCCAGCTTGGCAGAGTTCTCTGGTGCATTTTAACTGCATATGCAGTGGAGTGGAGTCTCCATTCTGAAGTATTGCTGTATGTTGACTTGCTTTAATACTGATAGTACTCCTTCCTTGGTTTTAAAGGCTTTTGGTTCATGATGTCTTCTAATAATTAAATAATTTTATAGTTTAAACCAATGCTCAATAGAAACAGAAATATAATGCAAACCTCAAATACAAACTGCATATGTAATTTTTGATTTTCTGTTAACCACATTGAAAAAAGGTAAAAAGAAACAAGTAATATTATTTTTAATAATATAGTTTTTAAACTCAATATCTATTCAAAATTATCATTTTAACATGATATGAATTAATATTTCAAGAATAATAATATTCACATTTTTAGTGAGATATTTTACATTTTTTTCCTACTAAATCTTTAAAATTGTATTTTGCACTTACGTCCATCTCCATTAGGACTAGACACATTTCTACTGCTCCATCGTTGCCTGTGGCTAGTGGTACCAATTGGACAACACAGGTTTAGAATCTGCTCATTTTCCAGGTATAACGTATAGGTCCATTCCATTCTCATTCCAATTTCCAGAAAGGAAGACTATCGTGATTGAAGTGATGATGAACAATATTACTGCTAGATGACCTACTTCCTTTGAGCACTCAATATTTGTAAGAAAACCGCATTTCTTTTTATCCTTAACTATTCATTCAAGTTGCCCTTGAATGACAGTACCTGAAATAATTGTATGGCCTTGAGTGATGTTTTACATTAGAGTTCTAAAAGAGTTGTTTTTTTTAAAAAAATGAAAGCAGCAAGCCATCCTTCTTAAAAGTCAGTCCAACTTGTTTTCAGCTTGAAATGGAAATGGCCATTTTGGAATGGTCATACTGGGAATAGCCTTTAAATTTAAAGTATAGTAGACAAAACCCCATTAATCTACCTGTGGTTAAGATGTTAGCTGCCGTTTTTCTTTATTACCATCTATGGAATGCCCTCGGTGTTTTAAGTATGAAATGTGTTCAGAAATAGATGGATAGATTATGCCACAAACATGAGACCAGCTACCCCCACCCACATACACACACACAACCTGGTTCCCATTTTTTTGTTTGTACCTTTCTGATATATTTTTCTGTATATGTACATGTTCACTATTATGTAATAGTGTAACATCATTACAACTTTATTTAGAGGGCTCATGATAATAATTTTTGTCCTGATATATTAAAATACATTAACACAATATAAGATGTATGCTTTATTCCTCAGCAAGACTTCTTGTTGTTTTCTATTTATTATGCTTCTTACTTCATGAAGTGTAAGAAAACTTTGCCCCTAAAAATGTTTCATGAACTCAATTAGATGCCACCTAATGTGTATATGTATATGTGTATATGTATACATATATGTATATATTTTCCCCACTCAAAAATAAGCTCTTTGGGCACAGGCACCTGTCATGTCTATTTTATCTTTATGTCTCAGGAAACGTTCAGTCCACAGTAGAACGTATAGTAAATTTTCACTGTCAGTTGAATAATCAGCACCTACAGATTCCTAAAGCTTGGCTATGAAACTCAGACTTGTACAGTGGTTTATCGTTTATATTCTTTTCACAGAACCTGGGAAACTAAGCGTGGACAATAACAGAATGCTCTGTAGTCCTTTAATCTAACTTGGAGTATGTGTTTCGTGATGTAACTATTATAAGGGTAAAATGCTATCAGTCATTTTTTCCTCTAGCTTTATTCACTTTTCAGCTGTAAAATTTTGTGAATACCTACTTAAATTATGAACCCATCAGAAAATATTTAAGCTTACAAGTGAAAAATTTAAAACTGAACAACAGTAAGCTCTCATTTGTGCTTATTAAAATGGCTACAAAAATAATTAAAATTGTGATATTCAATGCTGTTGTGAAAAACCATTGTAAGAAGTTGTGAAAAAGTAACACAGAGTGGATGCCTATAAAAGCAATGCCTATAAAATTTTTTTGAAGTGCCTATAAAAGCAAATAAAACTCAGAACTCTATTAGAAAGCAATTTAGAAATATGCAGTTAGTGCCATAAAATGTTTCCATTGACTAATAAAACAAGTTTAGATAATTTATCATAATTAAATTATTTGACAGAAAAATGAGTATATTTACAGAGGTATTTATTTTAGTTTATCTTTAATAGTAAAAATTGGAAGAACACGAGTATTCAACAATGTGGGACTGATTAAACAAGTGGTCACACCTGACTTTGATAGATGATTAAACTATTCACAAGACAGTATTCACAAATACTGTGTGAAAACAAATGTGTGTATAAAGATTTAAAAAATCAGAACATCAAGCTATGCAATATGTTTACAATTGCTTGAAACTATGTAACTGTAAATATCAAAGACCAGAAGGAGACAGGACAAAATGAAAACAATTATTATAGAGTGATGGGGATTACGGGTACAATTTTTTGCTGCCTTTTATGTTAAAGATTGGCAACATAAAAAATCAAAGAAAAGAAGGAGATCAAACTTTCATCCCTCAATGTTCATATATTAAGGAGAATGTTATGCAGATACCTAAGCAGCATTTCTCTTCCTTGCTTCAAAATCTCAGCATGAATTTTGTCCGGTTCCAGGGGCTTAACCATTCTTTAAAAAAAAAACTCTGGCTACCATGGTTATTCTTTGAAAGTCTAAACAATGTTTGTATTGTTTCCTGGCGGCATCTCTTATTTGCATGAAACCATGAGTTATGATATTAGTGCTTCCTGTTGTGGATTCTTTGAAGCAAGCAGACTCCATAGGTCTTTTTCTGGTTGCACAGTAAATGATACTCCTTTTTCAGGGTGTATTCTGTTTCCAAGTTCTTATCCTTTGTTATGTACAAATGGCATATCAAAATCTTGCCATAATGACCATCATTATTCTAAGTCAACATTTTTTCCCATTTTACCAAGGAAAGTGCAAGAGTTACAATTACAGTGTGACTTTATATAGGAAGCAGAATTTTTTTCCAGGAGGTTAAGACTTTAGCAATTTTAATAATCCACTATAATAGTAAAATACTTTTCGCTATTCTAGACACTACAAGCTTCACATTGCTTAGTTTATCTGGTAGATATTAAAAAATCATCTCTATGTAGGTTATATTTAATTCAGGTTTCTACACATTCTGACAGTCATTTATAAGTGGGACTATAAACCAAATAATAATTAAGATAGAAATATTCATCATCTACTCTCTCCCAATTCCTAGATACATTCATTCACTTATCAGTGTAACATGGTGTTAAGAGCATACCTTCTTAAACCATGAAGGTTCAAGTCCTGACTATAGTTGTGTAAATCTGGACAAATTACTTAACTTCTCTGTGCCTTAGTTTCTTTACCTGTAAAATAGAGATAAAAATAGTACCTACCTCATAGGAATTTGTGTGAATTGAGTCAATGAATATAAAGATCCTGGCACTTAAGAAATGTTACTATTATTATTAATATATATGTTTTTGAAGCTGAGAACACAAATATAAAAGTGACGGAATTCTTGCCCTCCAGGTGACTTAGAAAACATTCTCAAAAATCAATTAAGTTTGCAGTGAACCTAAAACTGCTCTAACAATAAAGTCTATTTTTTAAAAATCAACTAAGGAGCAACTTTACTAGCCTCAATGGAAAGAAGAAAGTTGTCCAGTAATTGGGGCACACAGTGAAGGGCTTTCAGAATGTTTTAAAATGAGAACAGAATTCTAATTGCTGTAAGTTTGAGCCACATGGAAGCATAAAGGCCCAAAGTATCTTTTCCTTGTTTCTGGGCACTTCAGGGAGCTTTGTCTCTTTGGAAAACAATTGCTGGTTCAGAGTCTTGAAAGACTGGTATACATCATCATCTTTCTGAAGTAGGAAATTTTTCTAGCCTAATAGTCATCATCTTTTGCCCAAAAGCCTATCATTCAATATAGCAATGAGATCCATAAGTCTGAATGTTTTATTCTACTTATTTTTACAATGAAATTGGAAAGAAAAACCAAATCTGTTTTTAGTGTTTACTTTTGTGTCAAATGTGTCTAAATGAATTAAGTAGGTGTTCAAAGATGTGTATGTTCTTCAAGATTTAGGTTTGTAAATGTTCATTTAAGTCTAATGTGAGAACAGAATGATTTATTCTTTCTTTTTCTGAGCTGATGAATCACTTAAAAGTTTTTTGCCAGGAGAGTCTTGTATTTTCAGTTGTCTTTTACTCATTCAAAAAATATTTATTTGATGTTCACAATGTACCCAGCAACATGCTAGATGTTAATTTCCACTGGTAAGTTGCCTCAGTTTTCTTAATGATGAGAAGACTGAACAAAGGAAATTAACCCCGTTGTATCCTTGCTCCATTACATGCAGCGTTTTGGACCATGGAAGCTAACTTGAATTTAAACTAATAGTCACTTATTCTTAATCTATTTCTAGAGAATTATTAGATGGCTGTCTCCTCTAATGATCCATGTAATGTATTGATTTTGTCTATTTTACTTAGTAGTATCTGTTTTTCTATTTTGAGGGTGAGCCCGGGTTGCCTGGAGCAGTAGGACAGAATGGAATACCAGGACCTAAGGTTAGTACAAATAAAGCCAAGCAGAATCATTTGACCCATGAATTGTCAGGAAATTGTAAGCTATTATTTAATACAATTTTTAACAATCTCACCAGTTGCACTTACATGGGTATTTTGTGAATAGTATAATATGCTATAGTATAGAACTTTGTTACTAATGAATTAATTGTATTTGTGATTCTCATTAGTATTAAATGCAGAAAAATCAATGGGATGTGATAATCTAACATCTTTATTCTGAGATACTTAAATAACATGAGTAGGCCTATGTTTCCAATATGGCTGTTGTCATTTTACCACTTAATGGGTATATAAAAACATAGGTCATGTCCATATTGCCTAAAATTTTTATATTTACATGCCTTACTAAAGATGACATTCACTATGGCTTTTCCCCAAGATTTGGCCACCTCCAACTCTTACACAACATAACCAGTTAATCAGATGAAGGCAGAATAAAGATGTTTAAAATTTAAAAATGGATGTAGTCTGAATTACTAAATAGGGAAAAAATGTAATGAAGATTTTTTTATTCCAAGTCTTCTTTGTTTCTTAAAAAAATTGAATCAGTTAAATATAAAAAGATTGGGGACAATTTAGTTTAAATCAAGCAGGCAGCCAAATCCCAAATCCTTTGATGAGTGAACATCCCTTGAAGTACAAAACTAATGTTTAATCCCATCAGCTGTGCTGGTGTGTATTCGTACCCACAGATGCCTGTCAGCTGATTTTACAGATCGTTTGCTATTGACAGGCGCCTAGGACAGACCTTAAATTTATAGACCTGTTTTTTGTCCTGCAGGAGAGGAAAGAAAATATTCCTTCTGGGACTCTAGCTGTTTTCCTGTCTTCTTCTCTCTCTTTCTCCATGCTAAAAAGCCAGACAATGGGAGTTAATGCTTAATGCATGTTCACAGTGCTATTCTGGTGTTGCCTAGCGACCATCAGGATGGGTGTTGAGCAGTGAAGGTGACCAGAAATGCAGAAAGCCAAAGGGTCAGGTTGAGTTCCAGAGAAAAGAGTCTTGCTTCCAAACTGACTTCTGCAGTGGGTTATAAATTTAAAAAAATACAATAATTGCCTTATTTCATTTTTTTCCAAAGCAGTCTGATCTTATGGCAACATTCACTCAAGCTTTTCATAGTAAACTATTATCATAATGTATATGATTTACTTTAGGACTCCTACTCTCCTACTCCAACCTCTGTCCTTTCCTGGGTAAAGTGAAAATGAGATTCTCTTCAGGGCACCATTTTGCATTTTAGTCCTCATGCTATCCAGGTCATCATTTTGAATAAGGACATCATTCCTAAACTCACTTCAATTCTGCCCCATTCTAGTGTCTTTCCTTAAGGTGTCTCCTAAAATAGACCTGATCTGGAACATGCTCTTTACCAGAAGCTAAAGAGAGTTTATGACATTGTAAGGGGTTCAAGATTAGGACTATTTATGATCATGTTAGGGCAAGACAGATTGGGTAACTACCCTGGCACCCTAGACCCTGGAAATGATCTATGAACCAGGGAACGCTTTGAATAAAAGGATTTTCAGAAAAACATGCTAGTCCACCTGATTAACTCTGAGTTTAAGCAGAATGAAAAATTATAGGCTAAGAAGCCTCTCAAGATATTGAATTACCACACCATCATTCTCCTTAGTGCTCCAAAAGCCAGTTTCTGGATGATAATCTTCAAAAACATTTCTTTAGTGCTATAAAAGCAAAAAATTAAGATTACATTTGATAATTGATATTCATACTCAAATTCTCCAGGAAACTCATTTTATCATTTGTTTTCGTATAGCAACTGCATGTAGCCAAAATAGAAAGTGTCATGCATAATTTACCTAGTAAGTTCAATATCTGTTTTGTTTAATAATGATAATAAAATTAGGTGTTTTATGATTTGATGTCACCCAATCTCTGTCCTTTTGCTCAGGGAGAACCTGGAGAACAAGGTGAAAAGGTAAGAATGATTCTGCCTGTATTTCTCTCTCCCTACTCCCCACCACCAGCATACCAAAGAAGTACTCAAACTAAACTATATGCATGAATGGATGGGTGGATGGATGGATGGGTGGGTAGATTAATAGGTAGGTAGGTAGGTAGGTAGGTAGATATGTAGATATATAGATATAGATATAATGACTCCTGTGTTTTTTCAAACTGTTAATTAGTGGAAGGAGGAAATAGTGTGATTCTTATGTATACACAAAAATTTGGGTTAAAAAAAGTTTTAAAAAATAAAGAGAAAGGTGCCGATATACCTTCAGAACAAATATTTAATAATGAAGAGAAAAGGAGCAAATTTAAACATTCTGTGTCAGGCTTTTAAGCTTTTAAATGGGTTTCAAAAATCCTTAGGCCTGCAAAATCTGGTCTGCCTACTTGCTAATGCCATTCTAATACTTTTCCAAGCACCCACATCTCTCTCTACTGCTTCTAATGTCACTAGGTTAAAGGGATACAGATGTTTACCTGCAGCAATTATCTGAAGGTTGCCCACAAAGAACTCCCATAAAAACCAAAAAGAGAAACAGGAAGAGCAGAGTGTTAAGTTACTCCTAGACTCTTTTTCTTACTTGGGCCTGTCCTGATTATTTTTAGGCTCTGATTGCATATTACGATACTTATTTTCCTGGTTCTCATGCTACTTATTTTAATAGTGTTTGAAAAATATGCTGAGTAGGAAACTACCAAGTTACTACATCATGCTCTTTGTAAGTGATATGGTCTTTCTGACAAATCAGTATTATAACCTCTCATCCCAAAAGAAGTTTATGTAAAGATCAAGAAAAATTCTTAATTATAACTGTATTTTTCAACATTGTAAAGAAAAAAAACCATTTATTTAATGGAGGGGGAGCAAAATATGTGGGTGGAAAGGGCAGTTTCCTGAGGGGACAGCTCAGTTAAACCCTTCACTTTGCAATTACTCTGAGCCAGTTTACCTACTAAGAAGGTTGGTTTGTTTGTTTTGTTCTGTAATAGAGGGATTTTTGTGCAATTTTATAAAAAGCATGCAAATCAACTGCCTATCAAAGATCCCTCATAACACATTACTAGGACATTTATTTAGCATCCAATCAGTTCATGGTAATTAACCTGAAATTAATTAGTCACTGGGTGACTCTTTTGTGTAGAAATTAGGAGGGAAAAGGAGCAGTATCAGCACCATACCAGGCGTTCATCAGAGAAAGTGTCCCAGGCTCTTGTGGCCTGCCGCAGTGTATTTGTCACCATAAACAAATGCCCAGGCAGACTAACTTCCTGCTTATTTGAAAGAATAAAACAAAATACAGAGAAAAAAGTGAAAGTCTGCCTTCCCAACTTCCTTTCTGCCCCCTCCCAAGAAAGTTATGATCAATAGTTTCTGTCCTATTTTAAGAAACTTTTTGAGTAATAGAAAAGTGACTGCATTCCAGCCTATGGAATATGTGAATAGTAATGCATTGTTATCATTAATAGCTTATGATGTGCCAGATACTGCCCTAGTTGCTTTACACACAGTGTAGTACTTATTTCTTATAACTGTGTAAATTATCCTTTCCATTACATTGCACAGGAGAAACCTGATGCATAGAGAATCTCATTTGCCCAGTAGGTGCTGGAACTGGTCTGTCTCCCTGGCTCCAAAGTCCATAACATTTCCACATAACATATTGTAAGACTTATATTGAAGAATTCAGAATTTAAGGAACATAATAAACGAATGCTTTATTTCCCTAATGCATTGCTTCGTAGACAGAAAAGAGATGTCAGTGAGGGAACAGGCATAGGAAGTCTCAAAAATAACAACAAAAAAAGCATAAACTATGATTTTTAAAATTTTTCTAGTAAAGCATAAAACATTCATTTCACAAATGCAAACCATGTAGGCCCAGATAAATAAATATTCAGTCTACAGGTTTTGAGGGCCCTGTCATGTACTTTGAGGCCCTGGAGATTTTGAGATATGCTTGAAGACAGGGCAGGATTTATACAGATGGAAAGGGAAAGAGAGGGGAGGGATCCAGGTGACAGGAATTATATGAAGAAGGCCTCAGAGTTGGTAAGGCCCATGGCATATTCAGGGAACTGTCAGGAGAAAGCCTTTGTTTGAGTGGAGCTTTGAGCAGAGACAGAATTAAGAAGGCTTTAAGTGCCCAAATAAGGCATTGGAAGACAGATAAGTGTTTTCTGTTAATACTGTGGAATAGTTTAAAACTGTTCAGCCATGTTCGTTGTAGTAAAATTTCTTTTATTGATATCAGACAACTGGTCAAGTATAAATACATTAGCTCTATAGAGCATTTGCAACAGATTTTAATATATAGTGTTCATGAAAGAAAGCTTAAAATAATGAAAAATATTATCTGCTTAACGTCACCAGTGTATTTTACATGTGTCACTTTCTCACCTCCTCAGGGAGACGCTGGAGAGAACGGCCCCAAGGGTGACAGAGGCGAAAAGGTACAGTTTTGTAAGACAAGAAAGGGTACATATGTGAGCAAGAAATATACTTCAAGTTTATGAAGATGGGGGATTTTTAGAGAGATAAGTGAGAGTTGCTTAATATGAAAAGGTCAGAGATCATTCTCCAAGATTAGAAAACATTTAAATATTTGATTTATAAAAGGTGATTATTCCGCAAGCTCCTATCCACAAATTAAAATATTTTCAAAGTAAAATGATATATCAAAAATTATAGAAAATGTGTAGCTAAGTTTTCAGTAATATGGCTTTCAAGGAATTAAAACACTTATTCATGTGTAAATGGGACGCTCCCTTTATGCGCAGGCATATGAAAATAGAGGCCCTAAAGTGATTCAGTTTGTACCAGTTTCAGGAGAGAACATGTCAGAGGATTGGAATGAGATTTACAAGTTTGAGGCCAGGCACGGTGACTCACGCCTGTAATCCCAGCACTTTGGGAGGCTGAGGTGGGTGGATCATGAGGTCAGCAGATCGAGACCATCCTGGCTAACACAGTGAAACCCCGTCCCTACTAAAAAAATACAAAAAAATTAGCTGGGCATGGTGGTGGGCGCCTGTAGTCCCAGCTACTCAGGAGGCTGAGGCAGGAGAATGGCGTGAACCTGGGAGGTGGAGTTTGCAGTGAGCTGAGATCGCACCACTGCACTCCAGCCTGGGCGACAGAGAGACTCTGTCTCAAAAAAAAAAAAAAAAAAAAAAAAGTGTGATTATAAGGCTTAAGAATGATATATAATGGACTTTGGGGACTTGGGGAAAGTATGGGAAAGGGGGTGAGGATAAAAGACTACACATTGGGTATAATAGTGTACATTGCTTGGGTGATGGGTGCACCAAAATCTCGGAACTAAAGAACTTATCCATTAACCAAACACCACCTCTTCCCCCAAAAACCCATTGAAATCATAATTTTGAAAAGAAAAGTTTGATTATAAGTTAATGTCACTTGATTAGACCCTCTAATGCAGTCTTGAAAATTTACCTCAATTCAAATTCCACTAAATCTGGGTATTTTGTCAGGCTTCATATTCAGTCCTGGGGCAAAGGGTCTTTTAAACCATTATTAGCATTTATACTGCAGTAGTCTTGTGGCTTGTCTTCTGCCTCCTCTCTTCTTATTTTTCCTCAGTCTATCATGATAGCTTTTGCTTGGATTCATACTTTATAGATACCTCTGACAGAGGAAGGATGTTATACTTCACTTGTGCTATGTGTTAAAGATTAAGAAGATCTTTTTAAGAAATTGAAAACAGAATAAAGTCAGATGGGTTTTAATTTAAATCAAGCTAAGTAGTTGAGTGATGAAGATTTATTTATTTAGCCTTACAGTTGAGACTAAGACTATTCCACTTTGAAAATTATTACAGTACAGATGGATAATGGTTAGTCATAAAAACATAGCTACAAAATAAAAAGAAATTTATCTTTTTTCTTCTCATAAATATTAATATAAATATGGCATGTGTGGTAGGAATGAAATAATGTCACCAAGTAGCAATTATATTCATATTCGAGGAGTCTAGAAATTAGAGTGGGCTCAGTTTCTTATAGATCTGTGTTTCTCAACCTCAGCACTATTGACATTTGGGGCCAGATAATTCTCTGTTATGGGGCCCTCAGATGTTTAGCATCATTTTTGGCCTCTACTCACAAGATACCTATGGTACCTCCAAGTTGTGACAATCAAACATGTCTCCAGGTATTGTCAAACGTTACCTGGGGGACAAAGCCACCCACAGTTGAGTATCACTGCTGTAGGCCCATTTTATTTATCTGCCAAATTCAAGTATCATGCTGCAATCAAATATGGCATGAATCTGTTTAATACAAATGAGACCAATGATATACCCTGATTACTCTCAAAGTCAGAATTTGAAATCCTAAATATGTAAACCTGGTGTTACATCTAACTTGCTTGTTTTTGCTTAAAAGCAGAAGTCAGTAAAGTGCCAGAACATAAATATTTTAGATTTTGTGGGCCATGTGGTCTCTGTCACAGCTACTCAACTCTGTTGTTATGGCATGAAAGCAACCATACACAATACATAAACAAGTGAGTAGGCTGTGTTCCAATAAAACTTTATTTCTGGACACTGAAATTTTAATTTCATGTAATTTTCATATGTCATGAATTATTATTGTTATTTTGATTTTTAAAAACCATTTTTAGCTCCTGGGTCTTGCAGGTGGCCAACTGAATTTGGCCATAGTTACCAACCTCTGCTTAAAAGAAAGGAAATATTCTACACAGAGGGCAATTTTTTTCAAGTGAAAAAAATTTATACTACGTCTGAACTATGCCTATGTGGATTTATGTAGAGAATTTTATGCTTAAAAGATGTCTTTTTAAAGTTTCATTTTTGGAATGTAGGCCAATAATTGTTTCTTCAATCATATTGTAAAATTAAATTTTTTGAAATTTAATTTTACAATGGTAAAACAGCTTTTTTTCTTTGAAAAGACCAAGTTCATCTCAAAGGAATACTGTTCTTATTTTATATATTAATGCAAATCATTTACCATACTGACTCACACATAATAAACTCTCAATAAATATTAGCTTTTCTTCCCACATGGAAATTGAAATCAACTAGATTGTTATTCTTTTTTTTTATCAAAAAGTTTTATTAGTCAGCTGAAATTAAGTATAAGAAATACTTCAGTTAAAATGGAAATCATTTCCATAAACCTTCAATGGGTCTAAACAGGGGATTGTAAATAGGAATCTGTAATGTGTATAATATGTAATCTGACCTGTAGCATTTATCCCAAGAATGCTGTAATTGGAATATAATTTTTGATGTGTTTTTTAAACATTTCCTGCTTCTGTCATATAATTTGTTTCCAGCATGTTGGAAACACTCTTCTCATGGCCTTTGTGTTCAGTATGTGAAACTCATTCATCGTTTACCAAGTTTGAGATGTAAAAATTTTTAAAAATCCTTCTTTTCTGCCATTGATGTAGTAAATTACGTCATTGATTGACTTTAATAGGATTTTTTTTTCCTTTTGATTCAACTCAGCGCCTTTGGATGGTAAAGTAATCTAAACCTTTCCAGACTGGTCATCTGGAAATACTGTGGAACTATAAAAACCACTAGGCTGGGTTTTCTCTGTGGCCAGTAACTTCAGCACACTCTGGCCTACAACCATGGTACACCCTAGATTTAAGAGCGTAAACCTGCCAAAGACGGAGTTCAGTCATACGTAGAGTTACTATTGAAGGATTATGTCCCACTCTTTGGAGTGTTAACCCCACCAACAAATGTAGAAATTGATTTCTTATCTATTTTCCCTTGTGCGAAATGGGGTATTTGTGCTGCACACTAAATGGTTTGGCCACATCACTCTACTCTTCACAATTCTGTCTGTTGGTTCAAAAGCTCTGCCTTCACTTTCTTAGCATTACCTGTTTTTTTTTTCTTTGCTCCTCTCTCCCCCATTTCCATTCCTATGTGTATTCACGCTGTCTTCATCTTCATACTTCACATCTACATAGCAAAGATGCATGTATGAAGTATGAAGTATGAAAATGCATCTTTGACTTGCATCCTCTGAGCCTTTTCAGAAGCCACATCATATTTGGAGCCAACCAAACTGTCTTCTTTTCATAAAATCACACCTGAAGGCCTATCCCAGTTGGCACTCCCACCCTAATTGGTGCCGGGCCTTCCCTAATTAGCACACATCATTCCCATAATTTAGAATACTATTGCTGTCTGTCCTCCGCCCCCTGACTCCTCATCACCACTTCTCTACTTTCTGATATTACTCATTCTTCAGTCTGCTGTAAACTTAATTTATAAGTCAGTTCCCTGAAGCAGCCTTCAGTCTCCTCTGGATTAGGTAGGTCACCTGCTATATTCTCCACAGCACTCTTTATAATTCCTTTGATAGCCATGCATTTGCTTATCGTGTCTTCTGTGCATGCATAGTGACACAGAATTTTCCAAACATGACAGTCTCTTCCTACACCAGATTTCAAAAAAAAAAAAAAAAGGAAAGAAAGAAAAAAATGAATTACCTTTCATGCTTTCCATCAATAATATTTTTGCACTACATATATTACAAAATGATCATTGTAATGCAGGACAAGGACAGGGATTATAACTTCATTGTTCACTGTTATCTCCCAGCTCTCAGCATCTATTAATAGATATGTCTGGCACACAATTAGTGCTTGCTAAGTATTTGTTGAATGAATTAATGACTGATAAAAATAAGTCACTACATTCACTTCATATATCCACATGTGCCTTATTAACACACACATATAATTATCTGAGTGTTGTTTTGAAAATAATCACAAACAAAAATGGAAACTGTGCTTGAATGAAACATAGTAAAGTCAAATTCATTTATCTCAAGTATCTTCTCATAGTATTTCCTCATCTATAACTTACCCTGTAGAAATTTTTATTTCCAAGCCAACTGACTTATGAAGCTGAGAGTATACTTAAGACGCAGTTGGGGTTTTTCCCCCTACTTTAATCCAGTATTCATTTTCACTTTGTGGGGAAGGAGGATTATAAACACACACTGTTTTATTTCCACTACTTGCAGCATTATCCTTTAAAATGTTTAACGTATGACTGTCTTCCAGCAGTCATGTTACCACTTAAAAGTTATAAAAATTCCTTGAGATTTCACAGTTCTAAGTCTTTAAAAAAGAAAAAAAAATCACCCTTAGTTGTCCATCAAATGGAACTGCTCAGATTTCCACAAATATATTGGCCTTTCAAGAAACTGTCTTTTCCTTTCCATCCACTTTTTATGAGAACTAAATCTAGTCTTTATTCACATTAGGGATTATCTGGATGCTTTTCGTTAAGATATTGAATTCAACTACAATTAATACAAGCAGCTTCTTTGTATTTACAAGTTTACTACAACCTTTATGTCCTGTTGTCAAAATGAAATAAGCCAACAATTTTTTTGTATTAAAAAAAAAAACCTAAAACACGGCAGTAGAATTTAGGAAGCCCCAAATTCATTTAACCTCTAGCTGCTTTGATATCCTTGTTTATTAAATGGAAATAGTAATATCTGCCCCCTTTATTTCATGAGAGTTTTGTGAGGTTTAAATGAGATAAAGTAGGAACTTTGTATAGTCAAAATTGCTTTTATGAATTCAAAGATATTATTGTATAAAATATTGCAAACCTGATTCATTGGTACTGATGGCTTTCAGACTTAATTTAGTAGAAATAAATATTCTTTTTATTGGACATGTTGCTTCCCATTTGGAACTCAATTGGATATTAATGATTGGCAAGAGAAATCAGTCTCATTCTACAGTAAGACAGTATTAGGGTCCTCTTGTTTTTTATGTTTAGTTACATTTTAATTTTCAACAGGAGGAATAGCAATTATAGATGTCAAAGAAACTCACGTAACTATCGGTTTACTTAACAAGCTAATTTGCTATTTCCTTCTCTTTCGTAAGCTTTTTTTTCCCCCTTCCTGAAGAATTTACATTTTGATCCTTGACAATTAACCTGTTTAAAAATTCTTTTTGAGATTTGTTCATTCGTTCACCATACATGTATTGAGCATATACTATGGGCCCGGGAACTGAATAAAAATAGATCCAGAATCTGCTCACATGCAGCTAACTGTCTAACAGAGAGATAGACAATGAATAGGCAGGGAACATAAATAGCCAATTAGGAAGTGAGCTGCGGTGGACATGAACAGAGCATGATGCTACGGAGTAAGATGTGTGCATGAGGGGCATGCGTCTGATGTGTCTAGGCTGGTTGGTGAAGGGGTCTTCAAGGCAAAGCCAGCCATGGGCAGAGGGGAGAGAAATTGAGGGAGCTGGGCAAGTGGCCCGTGTACAGAGGCCTGAGGCCTTATATCTGTCTCTAAAAGAGATTGATGAGCAGCTTCTGGAATCTAGAACAAGGAAATGGGCCCCCGGAGCTCCTTGAGCATTTGTACAGATGAGACAGCTGAGGAAATCCCAATATGTGCCTCCCTCCTGTGGCTGTTTCTATTTTCTTGACAGTCTCAAGTGACCTTTTCTTTTTCCTTCTAGCGTATTCATGAGACAGAGAGGGCTAGAAGGAACTTGAAATTCTAGGCCCTTTGCTGACTTCATTTCAGAAATAAGCAACATTCCCAGCTACCCTCCATATTATTTTCCCCATTAGTTCCTCTCTGCTTATTTATAACACATTTGCTTTAGAGAAGTATTCACCCTCAGTGAAATCTGGCTGGAACACAGTACCTTATTAAAAAACAGATTCTCAAGACTTTCTCTCAGAGCTCACATGTGTCCCCCTCACCCACAAGTCATCCATCATCCTGTAACTTCCTGGTGCCTAAGTTACAATGAAATAAGTGTAAAGCTGGAAAAAACGTGCCCATTGTAACTGTGACAGTGCTTTATGAGGAAAACAAACTGATCTGCTGCGTGGGTTTTTCTAACTCGACATCATTAACCTCTGACTTCATCTGTTGAACCTTGACTTGCTGAAGAGTAAAAGGGTCAGGGAACTCCCAGTAAATGATAGCTGATGGCATTAATAAATTCCAGGAATAGAGAAAGCCAAAAGTTCCATATCCCTAAATTGTAATTTATTGCTTCACAATGTATTTTTAGCGCTGTATCAAGGGAAGAAATTCATGTTTATTTCACGGAATGTAGTCCTTATGTATCTGCATGCGAAGTAAACCCAGTTTTTAGGAAGTACATTGTTTATCTTGGAAATTGTTGACATCTTAACAGCTGAGATATTGGTACAAAGTCTTATGGAACGTAGTTAGGCCCATTAGTCATGAGGTACCCTTTGAGTACCTGTGTTGGTGATGGCTCTCTGAGTGCTTGTGATGTTTCCTATTCCCGTAACTTGTGAGATAATCTCTCCTGGGTTTCGTTTTAGGGTGACCCTGGATCATCTGCTGCAGGAATTAAGGTAACTATAACCTTGCAAGTATTTGTACTCCAGGAGTTACAGTTCTGATTTTTATAGGCCTCTACTTTCTCTCCCTTTTTAGCAACTTTGATGGTTATAACTCTGTTCTTATTCTCCTGCAATAACTGGGCTTCCAAAAACAATAGGGAATATCTGTGGGAAATGTGATGAAGGTTTAAATAAGAAGTCTTGCATTCTCTTCCCTTTCTGATTGGTTTTTATGGAAATGTGATTTATATGTGATCTATAGCTATATTTACAGCAAAAAAAAAAAAAAAAAAAAAGAAATCCGTATGTCTAGTGAGATGTAGAGTCGCAGGATAAAGGAAATAAAAGACATGTGGTTGAAGAAGGGGGCTAGGCCATCCCTGTGATGGTGCCCAGAGGTCTAAGTGTTTTAGAAAATTCTTGTAAGACTGTCTTTTTCATCTTTGGTTTTCTTTGGTCAGGGAGAACCTGGGGAATCTGGTCGTCCAGGGCAAAAGGTAATATCTCTATCTCTAGTGTGTTCTTACTGTCTCATATTCACCATTTTATATCTACCATCCACTGTGTAATATGAAAACAATTATTACAAAATGATGCAGTTTTCATGTTTTGCATTGCAGAGTATTATTGTTGTTTTGCATTTTAAAAGATCTTGATGATGACCATAGCACAATGTGCAAACAAACTTTATATATGTAAAAGATGCTTTGTGAAATAAAAGTCTGCATATACTTAGCTGTTTGAAACTCAAAGATTAGGTGGGTTGGAATGCCAACAATGTATCCTGCATGCTTCATGGTAATCTGCATGTTTCTGTCTTCTATTAAATAACTTTTTAATAGAAAAAAATGTCTATAATTGGCTGTGTTGCTTTGCTGTTTCTATCTAACTGTCATTAAACTGTCTCAATAGTGATGGACAATTCTTTATGAATTATATTCCTTTTCCTATCATTGCAAATGCTTCCATACTGATAATTTTTTATGTGATTTATATCTACTTGTGCCGTGGCTGTTGTTATACACACTAAATTTGTTAATGAACTAAATTTTAATTAGAGACACTAGCGATACCATTTTATGGATACATTAGTTTTTGTTTTTTTATTTGTATGTCACTTTAGCAATAAATTAGAAGACATGCAGTGAATATGTTTAGATTCATACTCTCATTTGAGTCTGAAACAGGAAACACATGCTAGCAGTTTATCGTCTGAGCATTTGGATATCAATGCCCATACAGTCAGATTTTAGACCACAGATGTAGCTAGCAAGTAAATATGGATTCTATATTAGGTTAAATCTCTTAAAGATCATGACTCTGCCTTTGTCTAGCAGTAGCTGATGTTGTAGATAAACATATGAATAGAAAAATAAAATTTACCTATTAGCAGAAAAGGGAAGAGAGAATAAATCCCTTCTTGTATTTTGGAACCTGAAGATGTAGTAAAATAAGGTTTCCAACTTCTTGAAGTCATTGAGAGGATAATTGCTTCATTTTAAACACTTAGGATGGACATAATTTTTGAGGAGATCTTCCACATTCTTTTAACATTTCTCTAATTTAAAAACAGATTTTTCTCTTAAAACTAAGAGTCTAAGCAATGACTCATTAGGCCCAGTTTTAGGTAAAGTTGATACTCTTTCAAAGAGCCTAGCAGAACTTTGCAAAATTTACTATTTATTTTGTAAGATTTCCTATCAATTCTCTATTTAAGAAATTTGGAATTAGTGATACAGAGATCCATGGTCTGCTTTGGTTTGAAAAAGCAACTGATCTTCTCAGACAATCTAATTTTAGGTCCCTTAGTCTTTCGAATTTAAAGCCTAAGTTTTTACTGCTCTCCAAGTCTGTGTTTTGCTAAAAAGTCTGTAAGATAGTTGTGTCTCTAAAAAATAAACCAAAACAAACCTGCTATAATCTCGTATAGTTGACACTGTTTTCAGAGTGGAATATTCAAATAGATTTTCAATTACTTAATAAAACATTGCCTTATCATAATGATTACTTATAAATACAGTTTAGATTCATTCTGGAAGTTTATAGATTTACTCATAACACTGGATTTCCTTTGCATTGCACTAAAAACCAGTTTTAAACTATATTGAGAGAAGGGGTAGAATCCTTAAAATCTTACAGTCCTCCTGAATGACTATGTGCCCTAAAGTGAGCATCATCTTTTTCATTAATATTTAGGCCAGATTCTACCCTTTGATACAATCCCACTTTCCCACAATATTATGACTTCCTTTGTCTAATATCGGGACTTGGCAATACTTAGCCCAACACTGATTTAAAAGTAAATTATGTCCATGCTTGCTGCTGATGTAGATTAGAAAAATAAACTGAACTGAGTACAGAATCGCTTCAAGAGATCTTCCACGGCATTTTCCTCTCCATTGCAGAACCATGCTGGGGGTTCATTGGCACTTAGGCTCCTGTGTCAGAGACACTCCCAGAAAAGTACAGAATATTGTGACACAGCAAAAAGCTCATCAGTTAGCTTTCCACCGTGTGGTCTTTTTCAGCATGAGAGTTTGAGATCTAGAGTTATATTCATAATGTAGGAATAATTCCATTGGATTTTCTTTCTTTTATAGCCTCAAGAGTTTAGTATGTGATTGATGTGTGAGTTGGAGTGTATATATGTGCTTGTAGAGTGAGTGTGTAGGTTTATAAAATAAGTATTGTGTTTCTTCACCTAATTCTTTCCTTCCTAACTTTCCCACATCTTTTAAAAATAAATATTTTAATTTTAGAGGAGTAAAATCGATCTCCTATCAGAAGGGCCCCTCACAGTTAAACTCTCTAGAAATATTTAGGGCACTCTAGCAGGGACATGAGGTGAAGGCAGAGTCCTGATTTTGAGGTTCTCCTGTAATGGAGAGTGAAAGGTGAAAAGAAGGGGAAAAAAGCAAAAGTCTAAACCTGAAGGTTAAGCTTTATACAGATATGTTACACTTTTGATTTATTTTGATATCCCCTTTGAATGGGATAATGAATCAAATCCTAATTATGACCAAGATCTGATCCCAGATTTTGGGTTGTGCATCCCCAAATTGAGTTCTTGAGAGAAGCCCCTGAGTCAAGGAATAGGGAAGAATGGAGAAGTTAACTGAAAAGCTATCACTTAGTTCAGGAATGTCCAATCTTTTGTCTTCCCTGGGGCACGTTGGAAGAAAAACTGTCGGGCCACACATAAAATAGCTGATGAGCTAAAAAAAAAAAACAAAAACAAAAACAAAAACACACACACACACACACACAAAATCTCATAGCACTTTAAGAAAGTTTATAAATTTGTGTTGGGCCATATTCAAAGCCATCCTGGGCTACATGTGGCCCGTGGGCTGTGGGTTGGACACAGTTGTCCTAGTTAGAAGATAACCTTTTATGGTATAAAGACAGAGGATTTATATAGGAAAAAAAAGTCTTTCTAAAAATGTTAGGTGATGTTCCACAAAGGGTAACATTACATGTATTATAATCTTTCATCATATCAACTAATAAACATAAACTTGAAAGGTCAAATTATGAAATATGAAAACTATGAGAAATACGAATTTCTAAGTATCTGTTCACTAAAAAATACATTTATTAACACACATACATAATACACATATGATGTAGAGAAAAGTTAAATGCTCAATCTCTGTAAGTAGTCAATCTACATTATAAAATATTCCATAATGTCTTACACATCTTTTTCTTGATTAAAAACATGGGTGTGTGTCTATGTATGCATGCGTGTTTAAATAAATATCTTTCTTTAAAGTAATCATTCAATCCTTTCATTTGGTGGGAAGAAAAGAGGTGACGAGAACACCTGTTGGACAATAATGTTACAACCTACATACTTCCACAAATGTTTCAGATAGAATGTCTGCAAAAATGAGTTTGGGGGGACTTTTCTGAAAGAATACAAAGCTATAGATTTGCCATCAATACGTTTACTTTTATTAATTGTATATTCTATTGCAATTTACTGTTTTCAAGGGCCTTATGCTTTTTTAACATAAAAGAGAATTTTCAGCAAAAAATATATACAAGCTCTTTTTACTGGATCCTCTTAAACTCCTTGATTGAAAGGTAAAAGAGAAAGTAAAAGAAGATCAAATATATAATGTTATATCTGTGTGAAATTTAATCTACTTGGACATTCTTTGAATGGAATAACAAGTTCTTGATAATCAGCCTTTCTCCTCTGGCTTAGTCTCATTTTAGTCTTATTGTTCACAATGCAAACCTTCATTTATATAGTTTCAGACAGAATCGTTTTTCTTTTGCATTCCTGAAGTAACTTTGACCTAAATCATCAAGAAAACCATTGTCCTTTTTTGGTCTAATCACACAGCTTAACAAGCAGTCTCAGACATCACTTTGTGATAACACCAGAACAAACCACGGTGCTTCATAATTTGAAAGTAATATTACTAAAGATGAAACTTCTGGTTGGACTTAGTGGATGTTCCTTGAAATGAGGATTGTTAAAGCATTTAGATGAAAGGAAATGCTTTCTTTTGTCACTTCACTGTTAGTTTAATGCTCCTGTGTCTTCTAGTATAGTTGTCATCCCACTAACTGGCCATCACGAAGTAGTATCACCCTTTTGCCTTCAAATGTTATTTCCACAAAAAATAATCACTTCAATCCAACAGAGAGGACTTTCATTTTCTCCTGAGATTCCTTTATACTTCTTTAGTAGAATTCAGGAGATTTTCTAAGCAATGGAACCTCTTATTATCATTCTTTGGGCTTAAAATAATGTAGACAACTCTGTGAAAATGAGAAGGTTAAGCTTGACTCCAATGTGCTCACCCAAAATGTACTACTTAATCTCAAACCTGTATTCAGCAACAGCTGCATAGTACCATTAGCCCTAAGCTGCTAAGCAGGGTTGCTCAGACTCAACAATTGTCAGAAGTACAGACGGGAGTTAGGTTTAATCTTAAGTATTCATTTATCTTCTCATCATTCAGGAATGAAAAGGAAAGCTTACTATACTTTTTAAGTGAGCAAGACTTTTAATGAATATTGTTTTGATGTGACCATCTGTTCATACAGCCAACTCTTGATTATCTAAGGTGAGGGAATACTGGGATAGGATGCATTGTTGAAATGCACACATTATCTTCATTTGGGCAAATAGATTCAGCCTCCCCACCAAATCATTTAAGGAAGAAATAATGAAATATGGGAGTTTCTTCCCTTTTGACTCCTCTTTCTCGCCATCTGACGGAGATACCAATGTGCAGTGAACTGAAAGGAAGAGAGAAAATCCCAAAAAATCTGTGAAGAGGTCAACCCATTTCTAAATCAAGAGTTGACTGAATTGTATAATCTCATCAAAGTTTTTGAAAGTAGATGGTTTTTTAATTTATCTTTGCAGAAAGTATTGAGCTAGGAACATTTGCCATGTTTTTCTCCAGATATTGTGACTGAGTGAATATCATTCTATAATGCTATATGATTTTCCTATGTAGGGTGAACCAGGGCTTCCTGGGCTTCCTGGACTTCCGGGGATAAAGGTAAATACTGCACGGACAGTCTTGGCTTCACAGAACTGTAATTATGAGATTCACCCAAATTGGAGGAAAATAGGGAAAAATGGAAACTAAAAATAGAATGCTGTTCTCTAAGTACTCTCCAGCCATCTCAACTAACTAAATTTTTAAATTAAAAATTAAGCACAGATACCTCTAAAGTTTGCCATGGCAATATGGATTGTTTATTTCTCCATTTAACTTACTACTGCCCCTTAAATAAATGTAAATGTCCCTTCATTTGAAGTCACAGGAGTTCTTTAAAGTCTAAAATGTCTCTTTACCTTCATATTTTAGTTTTATTCTTAAGACCCTATCAGATTTTGATCAGAATTAGAGTCTTAACATCCCCATAAAGCTAACATTTAGGCAGCAGTTTTTGTGATTCACTCATTATAATAATCTCTCTAAAACATTTATCTTCTACTTCCTCTCAGTAATTATCACTGCAAAGTACAAATCATATTACTAAAATATTTTGACCCAACACATACACTGTCCCCATAAACTTTCTAAATATCTTTTGAAATAATTGCTTAAAGCTTAGTTTGAAGACATTTGTTTTAAATGGATGTAAACCACTTAAAAATGTTAAAAACATTTTTAAAAATGTTTTGAAATTTTTTGCGTGGCAACTGACAAGACTTAAAGTTCTACTGCCTTAGCTATAGTTACTCCTTTAAAATCAGCTTCTTATTTTAAAAGTTTTTTTATATATTCTAGAACTACTTAATAGGGGTTAACATAATGCAAATACATTTTCTTTTGTTGTTCTCATCTTACAAAGTTTTGAATCAATCTCTGTTGTACGTTAGTCCATTCTAAACTTAGTATTTCTAGGCCGGGCACGGTGGCTCATGTAATCCTAACACTTTGGGAGGCCGAAGCGGGCGGATTATTTGGGTCAGGAGTTCGAAACCAGCCTGGCCAACATGGTAAAACCCTGTATCTATGAAAAATACAAAAAAAATTATCCGAGTGTGATCTCAGCTACTCAGGAGGCTGAGGCAGGAGGCTCTCTTGAACCCGGGAGGTGGAGCTTGCAGTGAGCCGAGATCACGCCACTACACTCCAGGCTGGGCAACAGAGTGCTATTCCATCTCTAAAAAAGAAAAATAAATAAAGTTAACATTCCTACTTCTAGTTTGAGAGTTGTGTATACTGTTTTATGAAGGTTCTGCTTGGAGTGTGAGTTATGTGAAATAATATGATTTTTAGGATAGATATATTATTGAGTTCTCAGAGATCATATAATATGTATAATATTTTATGAGTATATTTGGTACAATTGATAGACATGAAAGCTATGTCTTCTTGGTTGGCATTCAGCAATTTTAGTTCTATCTTTTTGTTTGATGTTTCTAGATTAGTATCATAAAAGTTCAGATATGTCCTTTTAATAGATTTTTAGTCTTTGGCTTCTTTGGTGAAAAAGTAACACTATGACAACAGTTTACTAAATAGTTGAAGTCACTTCCTTATCATTTGATATTTAGCAAAAATAACTTCACAAATTAATAGGTGGTTTCATATTATAGAGTTAAATTATGGCATTTCTTAGTAACACACACACACACACACACAAAGATGGCTTTTTACAAATAATGGGAAGATCATAAAAATTTAAAAACTATTTGTTTAAAGTGATAAGAAAGTGATACTCAGCATTAATCAAAAATAACCTTGTAGCATTATAAATAAAGGGGAAGGCATTTTAAAGGAAGGGCTGAAGCAGTTTGCTGCAGCAAGTGCTTGTAGGTTATCGGGGTACCAGCTTCTCTTGCAGGAACCTCCGTGCTTTGAAATCTAGTTGTCCCTTCTCCTGAACTTGAAGCACTTTCTTGGAGAGAGAGAGAGTACTTGAGAATGTGGAATTGATTATCTCCCTCCAAAGGAGAAAAAAAAAAGCAATTTTGATTATACTATTTATCATCTTACTTTAGTCTTATATCCTCCATCACAAAAATATCCCACTGGACCCTCGGAATTTGCCTAGTCATCTGTGGACTAGTCAGAATGTTTTGAGCTTTTTGAAGTTGGGAGGGATGTTAAACAATTTGCCACCTCTAGCAAATGCTTTTATTCCTCAAGTCTTAGGAAATGGCCAGATGGAGTTTGTCGAGGTCAGGTAGCTCTGATATTTTCTTTTGTTTTTCTCTCCTTGACTGCTGACTATAGTGAAAAGAAGCTATTAATTGACAAAAACTTTTTTCATCAATCACTAGACATACTCTTCTACATAATTATCAAGTACTGTTGGGTAACTATCTGGTATTTGATTTAAATCTTAGGCTCTATTTTTGGTTTAATAAGCTTTGTCTTCTCTAATCAGGATGTGGGAGATACACTTTCCTTATAATGTAGTCAGTGCTCACTATAAATTAGTAATTTTGAAAAGGAGACAATTTAAAGATACATCACAACTATTAGTGGTCATTGGATATTTATAAATGTAGAGTTAAAGGCTTATAATTTTATGACATAGTTTTCTTAACTTAGAATGTTCTTTTTCCCTTCAATTTACATTTCTTCTATTAGGTAGCCACCACAGGACAGTTAACTATGATTTCATAGTTTGAACGAGTAACAGTATTTAAAAGATGAAACCACCATGTATGGATATAGAATGTGTGGTAGCAAGCACATTACTCATAATCTTCCTAGACCTGTGTGTTTCTTTATGCTTTGGAAATGCTTCCTGTTGCTATTCATCTCCTTCTTATCTGTTGGTGCTACAGAGAGCATGTGAATGCCATCCATTATTTCCAAGACTTTGAGGAAACCAGCCATGACATACCAGGGAAGCTTTGATTCACCAGCTGTTGCTCTCGGGGAATGGTTGGAAACTTAATGAGTGTCCACATGCCTTCCACAGCTCTCAGGAAATGAGCAAAGTGCCTAAATACAGACAGCAGACTCATCTATCTATCACCTCAAGGTCCCACTCAGAGAAAAGTGCTAATACCTTAGGCATACATAATAAAAGTCACTAAGAACAGGCATAACTTAATTTCGAGCTACTCTTAAGCTTCCTGCAGAAGTATCCAAAAGTCCTCTTACCATATGGAAGACATTTGGAATTCCTATTTCGTGCATTCATGGTTCATGTAGTGTCACGATGTTCAACTGGGAAAATTAAATTATGTACAATGTACCATGTAGACATTGATCTTCTGGAATAAGATTTGAGCCCAGAAAATTAGTTTCTGAAACAAGCTTTCACATATTTTTAATGGGTAAAATTATTGTAACCAGCTTTTCTGATATCACATAAAAGAGTAAGATTCTAAGTTCCTATTTTCTTAGGCTTTGCTCTCTACACTTATTTTGAAAAATGTAAATACATTACTTACCCCCTTTCTATGGTTATGTTGCCCTAGCAGTAAGCAGGATAGAGCAGACTTCATAACAGACCACCAATGTGTGGATCCTTGTCCACGCCTTATCAATAACATAATGTGGGGCAACTTCTATCGTCTGTCTGTACTTCAGTTTCCTCATAAGATGGGACTCATTGACCATAACTCAGTTGTTGTGAAAATTAAATGCACTAATACATGTAAAGTTCCTAAAATATTGCCAAGCATGTAGTAAATGCTATGTCGGTTTTGATTATTGTTATCTCTTTCTTTTGGGGCAGCTCAAAATATTGGAAACATTGGTTACACACATGTTCTATACAATTTTTCCTCATTTAATTTTAACCTATAGGATGTAAAGCCGTGTATACTCTGTAGGTTAGTAAATATAAATTCCGAAAACTCCTTTGCAGCGATGAGTGGATGTTACTTTAAGAGCAGTCAGGATCACCTGCTTTTTCTCCAAACATGACATCACACTATACCCTTTTCCTATTACCCAAATGTATCCCAGGAACAAAGGATGAAGAACCACAGTGTTATGGGGATAGGACATGGCACTGTCAATGTTCTTCTTCCTGGTTCTGTTCACAGGAAAAGTAAAAGCAAACCTTGACATGTAATGATGGAAATTCTCCAGGCTCCAGTCAATGTTACCTAACCCAAGACATTTTTCATAAATATAGATTTTTAGGCTGGGCGCAATGGCTCAAGCCTGTAATCCCAGCACTTTGGGAGGCCAAGGCGGGTGGATCACCTGAGGTCAGGAGTTTGAGACCAGCCTGACCAACAAGGTGAAACCCCATCTCTACTAAAAATACAAAAATTAGCTGGGCGTGGTGGCAGGCAGTTGTAGTCCCAGCTAGTGGGGAGGCTGAGACAAGAGAATTGCTTGAACCCGGGAGGCACAGGTTGCAGTGAGCCAAGATCGTGCCACTGCGCTCCAGCGTGGGCAATGGAGCAAGACTCCATCTCAAAAAAAATAAAAAATAAAAATAAATAAATAAATATAGATTTTCAGCACTTGCTTTTCCTTCTTTCAACATGTACCACCAGGCCGGGCACGGTGGCTCACGCCTGTAATCCCAGCACTTTGGGGGGCCGAGGCAGGTGGATCACTTGAGGTCAGGAGTTCGAGACCAGCCTGGCCAACATGGTGAAACCACATCTCTACTAAAAATACAAAAATTAGCCGAGGGTGGTGGTGCATGCCTGTAGTCCCAGTTACTTAGGAGGCTGAGGCAGGAGAATCACTTGAACCTGGGAGGTGGAGACTGCAGTGAGCCGGGATCATGCCACTGCATTCCTGCCTGGGTAACAGAGTGAGACTCCATCTTAAGAAGAACAACCAGAAAAAAACCCATATACCATCAGTTTATTTTACCATATTCAGAAAGCAAATTGGGGGAAAAAAAAACATGGAGCAAGGGAGATGTAATACAGTAAAAAACATATGAAATCATTTTAGTGGCAAATACATTTTCACAGTAGTATCATGCTTCAAAGCTTGATATTTTTGTTCTGGCTTCCACATTAGTGAAAATTTGACATTAAGATCAAGAACTTGGGGACTAGGAGGGTATGAGACAGTAACTAACTCTTTATATCCCAGCATATGAAATCATTCTTGCCACTAAATTATGTAAAGACTAGCTTTTACAGGTGGCAGAAGCATTTACTCTGGCATTCCTAGGATTAAGTACAGTGCTCAGTAATCTAATAGAAGCTTATCTTCCAAATCCACCAGAGATGAGGTTCCTTCCTCACAAACATCAAATCACATTTTAAAAATAGCAGAGAAAAACTTCTGAAGCAACATAGGATGTGAAATGAATTCCTAAAAGAGAAAAAGAAAATGGAGTACTGGTTAAACGAATAACATTGTGTTATCGTTACTTATAATTATTTCCTGTCTGCACAAAGTTCATCTGAGAAGTTGAATAATTGGAGAGTCAAATTAGGAAACTCACATAACCAGAAATCAGAGATTTTTAGCTGCCAGAATGAAACCTCCAATAAATACAAGGAATATGCTTTCATGATGTAAGCCAGTTAAGAAAAAAAAGTCAGAAAGGTATGTTTTCTGGATTTTAAATAAACCTGCTATTATAGTTCATTTTCATCAGTGCCACCAAGATGTTTTAATTTATACTAAAATTTGATCCTTACGGGAAATAAATGTTTTGGGGGCAGACTCTACTTTCTCATTCTTTTTTCCCCTCAATAATTTTACATATCAATCATTACCAAAACTGGCTGCCTGGTGGTTCTTATTACAACAAATGTTCTTACTGTAATCCTCAAAAGCAGGTATCATGCTGCCTTGAATTCTAATTAGCCTTTAAGCAAGAAGAATATTATATGGCTAATGCATTCAGTGTCAAGACACGTTAATCAAGATTATTGGTGATGCTTTTAGCACCCAGGCAGATCAGCACACATTTTTTAAGCCCTGCTGTACTATTTATTGGGCAATGAAAACTGGACCTTCTCGGGGGTAATAAATATCATGGAAAATATTACCTGCCTTAACCTGGTATACTAGAGGTTTTTTCAGAGGGGTTAAAAAGTAATTTTTTTACTCCTTTAATTGATAATGACTTATAAAAATAAAACAAATGGTAAAATGAAAAAACCAGAGATTTTTCTATGGGCCACAGCTAAGCAGTCAGGACATTCCAGCCACCATTCCATTTAGCAGACGGTAAATTCTGGAATTTTATAGAGAAACACCTGATGAGTCATTTCTGTATGAATGAAGCTGTCTCCTCCTTTCTTACATTGACTAATAATCCCATCTAAGTATTTGTTGATTCTTCTCATCATTATGTAAATTGGCAAAAGAGTGTTAAGTGAACTGTCCCAATAACCATTTTAGAAGATAAAATAAGGTCACCTGAAATACTTTCTTGCTATGTATTACATATGGGTTTGAAGAAAAGTCAGTCAAGATTTTATTATTGAATTCTAAGACTTAATGAGACCTTTGATGGTCATTGTTAGATTTCAGAAATGTCATGGTCCTAAGGAATTTTCCAGCTTTGCCTTGCCTTTCTGTAAAATAGAAGACCAGTTTTTGTTTGTTTCCCTTTTGGCTTCTAGAGATGGTAGTTGTTCATGTGGTTTTTTTTTTATTATTATTTGTTAGTTTTTTGTTTTTTGGCCAGAAAACAGTATTTAAGCTGCTATCTCAGTAGACTATTTGAATTTTTTAAAAGTAATAGCAAAGGAGTTGAGGAGAAGTGGCTTCAGTCAAAAATCTTACCTTAAAGGTATCTATCTTATATAGAATGAATAGGACCCACTTTCCTACAGCTAAATCTTCTGTAGTTTATGTCATTTCTGTGTGTACATATAGCCAGTTTATGGACACAAGAGGAAAAGAGAGAGAGAGAGGTTTAATGCTCATACACTAATCGACAATGGAACTTTTTGTTTCATGCAAAAACAGGATCCTGTTTCAAATATAGTGCACATTAGGTACTGTAGCTGATAGTCACTGAGCTTATACTACAAGATTGAAGTTATGACTGCCTAAATGGAAAGATCAATGTGAGATGATGAGGCCCTCCGTAGTTGGTCATGTGAAGATACACCTCTGATTTCAGCTATAGTTATTCTCCACAGACTTGATTCTGTATCTGAATGTGCCCTGGCTGTTTAAATCTTTTGTTCAAATTAGCAGCCTGTGTCAGATTTTCAGCTTGCGGCTGCTCCCAGCAGTTTACTGTCAGGCCTACACTGTGCTTTATCCTGAATTAATAGCATTTCTTCTTTCCTAACTGAACCCCAGGTTAGTTGCCAAAATCACAGCTATTCTATTATTCATCTTTTCTACCAGGTCAACAAAGGGAAATATGCTGTAGTCTTAGTTTTGAGACCTGGTTTTTTAACTCATTGATGGTGAGCTATTAATTAATGTTAAGAATAACCAAAGGATAAAACTCATGAAACAATTCAGGAAGAAATCAGATGCAATATCCAGGAGAAGACCAGAAAATTAGACCAAATTTGTCTTCATTTTGGAATTTGAAGCTGCATTAGTCCTATGCTATAATAACACCAACAGGGCTGAGATATCCATATTGTGGACAACCTATTCAGTTACTGGTTAGCATGTGGCTTGGGGAACAGAACAGGATGCCAGCTATTATGTATTAGTAATTAAAATTTTGGATTTTCTTAAGGGTTCTGATAAATAATGTTATATATATTTTATCCCCAGGTTTTGATTAAATCATAGTTCTGTACTGATTTTAAGGGTTAGATAATACATTGTTTAGATTATTGTTTGTCCCAAGAGTAGATCTAGTTGGAGATTTCCAGGACACATAAAAACAAAACAGAACAACAGAAAACAATAAAAACAAAGAGAACAGATTAAATCTGGATTTAATTTTTATGGTAATGTGGAAAGGAGAAGAACATTTTTAAATGCCTGTTCCTCTCTATTATTTCTCTCTCCTCTTGTCTTCCTCTCTCCCTCTCCTTCCCTCCCTCCCTGAATTCCTCACTACTCCTTCTCCTCATCCTTTTCTTCCTTCTTTTTACTATTCTCTCTCACCTTAGTTAGGCACTAACTTTTTTTTTTTATTATTATACTTTAAGTTTTAGGGTACATGTGCACATTGTGCAGGTTAGTTACATATGTATACATGTGCCATGCTGGTGTGCTGCACCCACTAACTCGTCATCTAGCATTAGGTATATATCCCAATGCTATCCCTCCCCCCTCCCCCCACCCCACAACAGTCCCCAGAGTGTGATATTCCCCTTCCTGTGTCCATGTGATCTCATTGTTCAATTCCCACCTATGAGTGAGAATATGCGGTGTTTGGTTTTTTATTCTTGTGATAGTTTACTGAGAATGATGATTTCCAGTTTCATCCATGTCCCTACAAAGGACATGATCTCATCATTTTTTATGGCTGCATAGTATTCCATGGTGTATATGTGCCACATTTTCTTAATCCAATCTATCATTGTTGGACATTTGGGTTGGTTCCAAGTCTTTGCTATTGTGAATAATGCCGCAATAAACATACGTGTGCATGTGTCTTTATAGCAGCATGATTTATAGTCCTTTGGGTATATACCCAGTAATGGGATGGCTTTTTTATATACTTTAAGTTCTAGGGTACATGTGCATACCCTGCAGGTTTGATACGTAGGTATACATGTCCATGTTGGTTTGCTGCACCCATCAACTTATCATTTACATTAGGTATTTCTCCTAACGCTATCCCTCCCCCAGCCCTCCACCCCCTGACAGGCCCCGGTGTGTGATGTTCCCCACCCTGTGTCCAAGTGATCTCATTGTTCAATTCCCACTTATGAGTGAGAATGTGCGGTGTTTGGTTTTCTGTCCTTGTGATAGTTTGCTGAGAATGATGGTTTCCAGCTTCATCTATGTCCTTACAAAGGACATGAACTCATCCTTTTTTATGGCGGCATAGTATTCCATGGTGTATATGTGCCACATTTTCTTAATCCAGTCTCTCATTGATGGACATTTGGGTTGGTTCCAAGTCTTTGCTATTGTGAATAGTGCCACAATAAACATATGTGTGCATGTGCCTTTATAGTAGCATGATTTATAATCCTTTGGGTATATACCCAGTAATGGGATTGCTGTGTCAAATGGTAATTCTAGTTCTAGATCCTCAAGGAGTCGCCACACTGTCTTCCACAATGGTTGAACCAATTTACAGTCCCACCAACCGTGTAAAAGCGTTCCTATTTCTCCACATCTCTCCAGCATGTGTTTTTCCTGACTTTTTAATGATTGCCATTCTAACTGGCATGAGATGGTATCTCATTGTGGTTTTGATTTTCATTTCTCTAATGACCAGTGATGATGAGCATTTTTTCATATGTCTGTTGGCTGCATAGATGTCTTCTTTTGAGAAGTGTCTGTTCATGTCCTTTGCCCACTTTTTGATGGGGTTGTTTGTTTTTTTCTTGTAAATTTGTTTGAGTTCTTTGTAGATTCTGCATATTAGCCCTTTGTCAGATGAGTAGGTTGCGAAAATTTTCTCCCATTCTGTAGGTTGCCTGTTCACTCTGATGGTAGTTTCTTTTGCCGTGCAGAAACTCTTTAGTTGAATTAGATCTCATTTGTCTGTTTTGGCTTTTGTTGCCATTGCTTTTGGTGTTTTAGTCATGAAGTCCTTGCCCATGAGTTAGGCACTAACTTTGCAAGCAGCAATGATCTCAGATCTGTCTCTTGGTTGCCTTCATCCATTCCCTTCCACACACTATCTATCCTCAGCACCAACGTGAGGAATCCCAATTGACTTTGTCATCTTGGTGTTCTCACTGATAACAAAAGTAAAAACCTAACATGCTATCTAACTTGAGATAGTGAGTGAACAGATGGAGAGATGGAGAATGTGGAATATCTATGAAATGAGAGAAGAAATATGTATAATACCTGAGGGAAAAAAAATGGATTAAAGTAACTCTGAAATAATTGGTGCTCTACCCAACTTATTCTTATGCTATTCATTGGTGTCCTGATATATGCAACAAGCCAGATTTAAGTCTTTGTCTTTCCCTCATTTTTCTTAGACATTTTTGTTATTTTCTTTAAAATGCACTAACAGAACATTAACTTTAAAGATAAACACTTTCAGAAAATGTCCTACTTTATTGTTTTTACTTCAATGGTAGAGCTATTTTACTTGCAGTCTGCCTGTTTAAAACCTCATTTCCCTGATAATGGGAGCAGGACATGCCCTTTTCAAAGGATCTCTGCTTTATGTTCCCATGTTATTTCTAAAATGGCTCATTTTGAAATTATGATTTGGATTTTGTAATTTAGGTAATTGCCCAGTAAAAAAGAAAAATAAAAAAAACCCTCTGGATTTATTTTTTTCCTTCATTAAAAGTAATGTTAAGTACTTAATTCCATTATAGTTCCAGTTTCCTCCCTCACTTTGTCTACTCAGACAAATACGTGTGGATAATTTTCAATTTACTACTCTCCTATGTCCCATTCATTAAGGGAGATTAAATATGTAAAACAGCTGTGATAATCATTATACATTCCAATATAAACAGTTATTTCTCCTGTTTGTTGCCATGAAAACTTATGTAAGCTCATTTTTGTGAAGTCTGATTGACTCCAAAGATGATTTCCCAAAAGTCCTTTGCCTTTGAATCGTACTTCAGCTGCTTCCTCCCGCCTTCTTCCCCGACCTGGTCTTTTTCCTCTACCCTGGTTAACAGAAATTGTGACTAATTGGGACTATAGTATAGTAATCATTTGCTTATTTTTTTATTACAAGAAAATATTTCTATAAACTTAGGCTGTCATTGCCTTTTGCCAAGACATTTTAGGAGATTCTAGAAACTTTAAACCGTATATCAATTCTTTTCAAAAAGATGGGTTTTTTTTTTAAGATTACATTCATTTAGGGAAATTTATAGGTAGGAACATTTTCTTCTTTCCGTCTTTGAAGGAAGAAAACTCATTCTTAGTAAACTCATCACTTTTCTATCTTACACCGTTCTGATGTGTTTTAAACCTCTTTTGGTTTTGCAATCTCAACTGCTCTGGCAGATGGATATTGTCTCATAAATTAATGACATATTCAACTGAGAAAATTTAGGGTTACTTATTGAAAGAAGCTGAAGTAGTATTGAGTATAACCCTAGGCAGGTTAAAAGGTGACAAGAAGACACTTTGTATATTACCAGTTAGGTTGCAGAGATGCTGTAACACTACTACTACTACTACTGCTACTGCTGCTACTGCTGCTGCTGCTACTACTACTACTACTACTGCTACTACTACTACTACTAGACAGCTAACATTTGTAAGCCTGTAAGATAAGGGAAACAGTAATAACAAGTATTTATTGCACACTGACTTAATTCTAGGGAGAGGTTAAGTGCTTTGCTTGCAGTTTTGTATGGTAAGTCTTAACTAAGCCACACGTTAACAAAGCCAGAATCCTCTATTAAGACTCCAGCTTGAAAAGTCAGCCTTTAATAAAATTCTGCATTTTTGTTCTAGCAGTTCTTGAACTTTTTGGTCTCAGAATCCCTTTACATTCTTAAAAATTAGAATTGAAAGAGCTTTTGTTTATGTAGAATATGTCTTGTGTTATTTCTGCATTGGAAATTAAAGCTGCCTGTGGGGAGTGGCTCACACCTGTAATCCCAGTGCTTTGGGAGGCAAAGGCAGGAGGATTGCTTGAGGCCAGGAGTTCGAGACCAGCCTGGGCAACATAGCGAGACCTAGTCTCTACAAAAAATTTAAAAATTAGCCAGGCGTGATGATGCACAGCTATAGTCCAAGCTACTCAGGAAGCTGAGGTGGGAGGATCCTTTGAGCCCAGGGGATCAAGCCTGCAGTGAGCCATGATCATACCACTGAACTTCAGCCTGGGCACAGAGTGAGACCCTGTCTCAAAAACAAAAACAAAGAAAAAAAAAAGAAGTTAAAACTGAAAAATTTCTAAAAATCAATTACATGTTAATCAAATAGCATGTTTTATGAAATATAACTGGTTTTTAAGACAAGATTTTTTAAAAAGAGCAGGAAGAATGACATTTTGAGAGATATATGTGTGTGTATATATGTATATGTATGTGTGTGTGTATATATGTATATGTGTGTGTGTGTGTGTATATATATATATATCAAATCTAATGCCTGACTTAATAGAAGGCAACTGGATTCTCATATCTGCTTCTGCATTCAATTTGTTGTTTTCGTTGAAGTATATGAAGAAAAACTGGCCTCATGCAGATATGTAATTGGACAGGGGAAGGTTAGCCTATTCAGATAATTGTTGATATTTTTCTTGGCTACTATCCTAAACCCCACAAGTGGTAGTTTCTTAAAGGTTAGGTGCAACGTGGAATCTGGAACCATATAATAAACCTTTCTTTTTGGTTTGTTTGTTTGAAACAGAGTCTCCCTCTGTTGCCTGAGCTGGAGTGCAGTGGCGCAATCTTAGCTCACTGTAACCTCTGCCTCCCAGGTTCAAGTGGTTCTCCTGCCTCAGCCTCCCAAGTAGCTGGAGTTACAGGTGCATGCCACCATTCCCGGCTAGTTTTTGTATTTTTAATAGAGATGGGTTTTCACCATGTTGGCCAGGCTGGTCTCAAACTCCTGACCTCAAGTAATCCATCCTCCTTGGCCTCCCAAAGTGCTGGGATTACAAACATGAGCCACCACGCCTGGCCTAGTGAACTTTTCATACTCCGTGTACTCATGAAGGAATGAAAGTAAAAAGGCAAATAATGTCTTTGTGTTATTGTAAAAATAGTTTGACCTTAAAGACTTCCTGAAAAAGTCCAGAAATCTCCAGAGGTCCCCAGAGCACACTTTGAGAACCTCTGGTATAAGCTTAGGGAAGTAAGAAATAGCCCAACTAGCTGAAGACCAAGAGTCAACATATCCATGCCTTATTTACTTCAACAATTGTTTTTGAAGTCTGAGAGAGAAAAAAGGGAACAATAATTAACTCCTGCCCATCCTGCCAAGATATAGAGAGAATGGAGATAATGTTTCTAAAGTGATTCAGACCTCTGGAAGTAAATAGACGAAAACTGTGATCCTAAAATTAAGTATGTGGTTTTTCTCCTTGAATAAATTGAAATAAGAAGTGTGTCAGAATGTATAGATACGGTAGATGCTTTCTTAAAGTGGCATAATCAGGTATAATGTATCATGCTCAAAGCCTTTAAAATTAGCCAGTCAGGCCAGGTGCGGTGGCTCACGCCTGTAATCCCAGCACTTTGGGAGGCCGAGACGGGCGGATCACGAGGTCAGGAGATCGAGACCATCCTGGCTAACACGGTGAAACCCTGTCTCTACTAAAAATGCAAAAATATTAGCCGGGCGTAGTGGTGGGTGCCTGTAGTCCCAGCTACTCGGGAGGCTGAGGCAGGAAAATGGCGTGAACCCGGGAGGCGGAGCTTGCAGTGAGCCAAGATTGTGCCACTGCACTCCAGCCTGGGCGACTGAGTGAGACTCCGTCTCAATAAAATAAAATAAATAAAATAAAATTAGCCAATCAATATTAATTGTGCTAAAATCATTGAGATTGTCAAATGCAGTGCTAATTTTGTATCTAGAAATAAATTTTCCCCTGAATTTTCTGTTTCAAAGAACTATCGATGCTTTCAGCTAGCACATAAAAAAAAGAACTTTCCATACACTTACTAAAGGAAACAACATATCTTCTATTTTTTAAAAAGGAAGAAAAAAACAGTTTTACCTGGCAGCTGAGATCTCAAAGCCCTATTTATTTGTTTGTGAATTATGCACCTGCATGGTTCATCTTTTTATAAACTAAACACTAACCTGTATAAGAAATATGTTTTTGCAACATTTACTCTTTTTTCTTCTATTAGTATGCTTTAATGGTGCATCTATTTGTTTTTCTAAAGAATGAAATCATTTTATTTTCACTTGAATGTATACAAGAATTCTGGTTTCCGTGTAAACTTTCAACATATTAACTTGCATTACATTTCCCTGACAGTAAGTTGTTACCAATGATACACGTTGACTTTAACACAGCATTTCTTTTGGGAAGGGAGAAGAAATATTTATTTGTATATATCATTTTGTTAGGTGAAATATTTTACATGTAAACAGATGTATTCCTTATAATGTTTTTGTTTGACTTAAGTTAAACTCTTTTACTAGAAGTAGAATAATCGCCATTGATTTCTCTGAATATAGTTCAGATTTTCGTTTTAGGCCATTAAGAGATCCACCCAAAATTATATTTTCAGATTCTCCTTTCTAATAGTCGTAAGGGTATGGGACAGGTAGACTAGGGAGTTACAGAAAATGTGCAAGCAGTAAACCCAAAGCATTAGTTACTCACTCCTGCCTTTTTTTTTTTTCTTAGATCAGTCTCATGAGCACCAGGGCTAGAGATAAATACATTTGAGTTATATATCAATATATGTCTGGTGGTGGTGATATCCTTTTGTTCCCCACCCAATACCCAAGGTTTTTTATAGCATATTTAAAAAATTGACTTCTGTGAAAAATATTTGATGACATTTTAGTGTGTCTTTTTGTTTTGTTTCTATGAGACAGGGTCTTGCTCTGTCAACCATGTTGGAGTGCAGTGGCACCATCACGGCTCACTGCAGCCTCAACCTCCCGGGCTCAAACGATCCTCCTGCCTCAGTCTCCTAAGTAGCTGGGACGACAGGCTCGCACCATCACACCCGGCTAATTTTTCATATTTTTTGTACAGAACGGGGGTCTCCCTATGTTGCCCAGGCTGGTCTCAAACTCCTGGACTCAAGTGATGCACCCACCTCAGCCTTCCAAAGTACTGGGATTACAGGTGTGAGCCACAGCACCCAGCCTGACATTTTATCATGTCTTATAAAACGTTTTCTCTATACATTGCTGCTCAGTTGCAAGTATCATGAAACAAAGGTTGAAATACTACTGCCTTAGAAAGAAATCAAATATATTTTAAAATATTAACAACTGCTCCAGAAATCATCCAAGAGGGGAAAAAGCAGGAACTGAGAACAAAGCCATTATGGCTTTTGCTTTAAAATTTTCTTATAGATTTTGGGTAAACTCTTATATTTGACCTCAAATAGTTAAAAAAGAAAATAAAACTTTATGGATAGTCAAGCTAATGTGAACGCTCATCTCAAGTGTTTTCCAACACCAAATATGTAGTGTATTTTCCAACAACAGTTCTCTACCTCTCTGATTCTCTGACACCGATTGGGTGTCCTACAATTCGATCCTATTCTGGCACTAACTCCCCTGGTTGGTATCAAACAGATTTAAGGGCTCAGTCTTATAAGAGTGACCTCATTTTGCTCACCAGGCACAGGTATTGAGCCCGCAGGTTACCTGTACTTCTGTCTGACTCAGCTACAAATGCAGGGGTTTGCACATCCCCTCCCCCCGACTCAGGATTAATATTTGCTACAGCAACTGACAGAAATCAGGAAGGTGCTATATACTATTACAGCTAATAAAAATGAACAGCCAAATGAAGAAGTACATAGGGCAAGGTCCAAAAGAGGCCAGAGTACAAAAGCCTCTGTTTCCATAGAGTTGATATATTCCACCCTCCCAGTGTATGGATGTGCTCACTGACTTGGAAGCTCTCCAGTCCCTGTTGTTTAGGGGCTTTTATGGAACTTCCATTACGTAGACGTAATTGATTAAATCATTGGCCATTGGTGGTTGGACTCATGTCCAGACCCTGTCCCTTCCCCAGAGGCTGGGAGGTAGGGCAGAAAGTTCCCACACTCTTACACCGTTGGCCCCTCTGGCAACCAGTTCCTGTCCTGAAGCTGTCTAGGGCTCCCATGAGAGTCACCTCAGTGACAGAGACTTAGGTATGGTTGAAAGGAGCTGGTTTGAATAACAAAAGATGCTCCTTCTCTATCCTATCACTCAGAAAATTCCATTTTAGGAGGTTGGTGCCAGGAATTGGGGACGAATATGAAATATATTTTTATTTTACTGCTGGGTTTCCTCTAGGTAGTGGAGACAAGGTTTTGGAGGTATGGCAAGGAGAGATAGTTTTCTTTTCATGCTGAACATTTCTGAATCTCTTCTCTAACAACATTCATTGTGTCAGTTATCTATTGCTGCCTACTATAATACCCTTAAAACTTCAGTGGCTTAAAACAACAAACATTAACTATCTTATAGTTTGTGAGGGACAGGAATTCAAGCACAGTATAACTATGTGCTTCTGGCTCAGTCTCCCATGAGATTGCTGTGAAGCTGTCAGCCAGGCCTGTGGTCGCATCTGAGGACTCTATAAGGGTGAGGCACTTGCTCCCACGTTCACACATGTGGTTGCTGGCAGACCTCAGTCCTCAACATGTGATCCAATTAAGAGAGAACAAGAAAGGGCCCCCAAAATGGAAGCCACAGGCTTTTCACAACTTAGGTTCAGATGTGATACCCCATCACTTCTGCCATATTCTGTTCATTAGATGTGTGTCAGTAAATCCAGTCTACACTCAAGGGGAGAGGATTACACAAAGCGATGAACAACAGGAGGTAAGATTATTGAGGCCCATTTTAGAGGCTACCTACCACATTCACCCAAACATAATGCACTTATTTTGGTAAGTGGTGAGAAACGCTGGACAACAGATGAGAGAGGAAATTATTAGGACATTTATCTGATTACTTAGTCACTTTTACTTTCTAAATCTTCACCAAAATTTTGCTCAAAGTGTCTTCACTCATTAAAACCTGTTTGGTTTAATTTTATAGTAAGTAGCTGGATCTCGGCAAGAAAGCTGTATACAACCAGGGAAGTAAAATCTCAGTAGAAGAAAATGAGTTTAGTTTTATTTATTTGTTTATTTATTTATTGTCAAATGATTAATGATCTCATATGCCCATGTTTTTAAAGGGAGAACCAGGTTTCATTGGTCCTCAAGGAGAACCAGGCTTACCAGGTTTACCAGGAACAAAAGTAAGTGGGCCTCTTTCTTTCCTTCTTTCTTTCTTTCTTTTTCTTTCTTTCTTTTCTTCCTTCCTTCTTTCCTTTCTTTTTCTTTCCTTTCTCTTTCTTTTATTCTCTTTCTTCCTTTCCTTTCTTTCCTTTTTCTTTCTTTCCTTCCTTCTTTTCTTTCTCTTTCTTTCTTTTTCTCTTTCCTTCCATCTTTCTTCTTTCTCTCTCTCTCTTCCTTCCTTCTTTCCTTCCTATCTTCCTTCCTTCTTTCCTTCCTTCCTTCCTTCCCTTCCTTCCTTTCCTTTCCTTTTTCTTTCTTCCTCCTTCCTTCCTTCCTCCCTTCCTTTCTTCTTTCCCTCCTTCCTTTCTTCCTTCCCTTCGCTTCCCTTCCCTTTCCTTTCCTTCCCCTTCCTTTCCTTCTTTCCCTTCCCTTCCTTCCCTTTTCCCTTCTTTCTTTCTCTTTCTTTCTTTCTTTCTCTTTCTTTCTTCCTTCCTTCTTTCTCTCTTTCTCTTTCTTTCTTTCTTTCTTCTTTCTTTCTTTTTTCTTTTCCTTCTTTCTTTTCTTCCTCTCTGTCTCCCTCCCTCCCTCCTTCCTTCCTTCTTGCTTGATTTCTTCTTTCTGAAATCTTTGTCATATATTTTTAGTCTACTATGTTGAAAGAAATGTGGGGCAACTTGGTAATTTAGGTGACCAGATATTTTTGCCTAATAGAGAATGAAAGCAGCTTAATCTACCCATTACTAACACTTCTAATGGCACCACTGTGTTCAATATTGAGTAGTGGAAAGTTAATTCTAGAAAGCCTTAGGCAAGACAACAGGATGGTGAAATATTTCAGTTGTTCCACTTGTACCCCAAATTGCTCCTAAACTGATGGGATGCTATTAGCTTCCTGGCCATGTGGAAAAGTAGAGAAATTCTGAGGAGGAGAGATAGAACTCATTAACTCCTGCTCCTCATCACCAATTTCAGGATATACTTGTAAATCAAAGGTTATTACTATTCCCATTACTCCCCAGATTTCAAAGGCAAGTACTGATGTCATATAGATTCCTAAGTGCCTCATCCCAAAAGGATCTACTCTGAATAACATCTGCAAAAATATTCTATAATGAAAACCATCTCATGATCTTCTACTTGGCAAACCTAGGGAGGGCTCTAAAAGCAAAATATATATATACTGCCATGCAAAATATATATATATATATATATGCTGCTATGAATACAGTCAGACCCAGAGTTCTCTTTTTATCTACCCTGAAAGACATAAAAAGTACAGCTCTGATGATGGAACTTTACTCATGACAGACTCATGAATCAAAGAAGGGGCAAAATTACATCAAACTACGTTCTTTTATTTTTAAACCATAGCAGGCTTTGCCTCAATGTGTATTGCATTCAACAGAAATAAGCCAGGGATGATTTCCAAGAGTTACAGAAATATGTTCATGGTCTGTTCTGACAGAAGGGTCCTCATTTCTGCTGGTCAAGTGAAAATAACTCTAAACCTAGTAAATGGAAACTATGTGTGTCCTAGGGGGGACTGAAACTCCATCGGATTATGCAAAATTGTTTTCTTAAGAAATTTCTTCACATAATGAACTGTCAGGCTTACTAACAAAATATGAGGAATGCCTGTTTTAGCCTGAGCAGATTCACACAAGAAATGTCTTTCTGGAATAAAAAGAGAGAGTGAGAGCAAGAAAATAATGAGCATTCCCTGTTAATACAAGAACTGTTGCATTTATTCAGGCTTGCAGCCTCGGACCCAGGGCAGGAAAGAAGTCAGCCTCGCAGATGGGCATGATACACAAAGAAAGGGCGGCCTGGTCAATGAAGGAGAAAGCCAGGCGTGAACTGGATCTAAAAGCGTGTGTGGCATTTTGTGTGCTGTGCAAGGGAAAATAGAAAAAACACAAGCAGTAGAGAGTGAAGTTCATTCCTAAATATCTTTTCTTTAGTTTCCTGATTTTAAACTATTCTGCAGTTTCAGAAAAAGTTCCAGATGTAGAGGCATAAAATCAACATTAATTACTGTTATGAAGAACCCAGCATGATTTTATAGACCAGGTACTCATATAACAGATACTACTCTGAACCCTGAATAAAACTAAAGAATGTACTCTACCTATTTTGTATTTCCACAGAAGGGATATGGATAGGAAATTCATTTTACTAACATTACTTTGAGGTTAATTGTCAGCCGAATTACCTACCTTAACTCAGCTGTTAAAACAGCAACATGCACGTGCACACATATACACACATCATCAGTATTATTTGAAATATCTAATTTGTGTTGAATCCACATATGTTAAGTATAAATGTTATGGTTGGTTCAGTGTCATCATGGGAAAGTCATGGTTATTTTAAAAATCTCTTTCAGCTGAACACCATTCTTCCACTTGTATAGACAGTCTGGATTTGTACCACTAAATTCAGATTTAAAAAGTAACTAAGACTATATTTCTTATTCCCAACACAGTGAGGAGAGATCATAATGAAGGAAGATGTACAATGGCATCAAAACATGCTGCATCTTTTATACCTACATTAGTGCCTGAGAGGGACCTCTATCAGGCTAAGGAAATTGGGGGAGGGGCCTGGGCATGGTGGCTTACGCCTGTAATCCCAGCACTTTGGGAGGCTGAGGCAGGCAGATTGCTTGAGCCCAGGAGTTTGAGATCAGCCTGGGCAACATGATGAGACCCCATCTCCACTAAAAATACAAAAATTATCTGGGCATGGCGGCGCATGCCTGTAGTCCCAGCTACTTAGGAGGCTGAGGTGGAAGGATCACCCGAGCCCAGGAGGCAGAGGTTGCAGTGAGCCGAGATCACAACACTGCTCTCCAGCCTGGGTGACAGAGTGAGACCTCAAAAAAAAAAAAAAAGCAAGAAAAGAAATGGGACTATAGTCAGAATATTTTAGAATACTTTTACTAATACTGTTTATTTGTTAATTCACCAATGTTTTGACCAAATATTTTTCTGCATTTAAGCATGGGAAGTAAATGCAACAGCAACAGTTTCTATTCTCCTGAAGCTTACATTGTAGTGTGGACAAGGAAGAGATGGAAGGAGGGAAAGAAGTAGACAAATAATATAATTTCAGAGAGTGATAGGGAACTAATAAGAGACATAATAAAAAGAGATTCTAGCTGAGTGTGGTGGTGCACACCTGTCATCCTACCTACTCAGGAGGCTGAGGCCAGAGGACTACTTGAGTCCAGGAGTTTGAGGCTGTAGTGTGCTATGATAGTGCCTGTGAATAGCCACTGTACACCAGCCTAGGCAACATAGCAAGATCCCCTCTCTAAAAATATATAAATGTTAAAAAGTGAAGATGTATTGACTTCACTCTTGTGGTGAACTACAGATAAATTATTTTTAAGGGTTTTTGTTTTTCATAGTGGACTGTTTTAGAATTCTGTAATTCTTAAAATAAAACATTAAAAGAAACACCAAATACTTTACAGTTTTTAAATAATTTTCATATACCAATAGAAGCTCCTTAGTCTCACTCAACAGGGTAATGGGGTGGGGGATGACAAAAAGCAAAAAGTCTTTTCATTTCTGGGCCATTGTGTCTATCTCCTGTATCTAGAGAAGTCCCTTGTCTTTCTCCCAACCTCTCCATTTTCACAACCTCTTCAGTTGCTGTTAAGAAACCTACTGAGTCTTTAACACTTGCCTCCTGTCTTTCTTAACCCTTGACTAACCTATCCCACCTCCCCTATAAAACCACAAAGGCTTCCCAAAGTGGGCATGATACAGATAAGAATCTTGGAATTTCAAGCCCTACGTGACCCACCACTGATCTAATTCTATTTTCTTATCTTTTCCAAGATGAAGTATTTCCTTCAGTGAGGAGAGCACCTCTTTCATCCATAAATATGTCATCAACAGTCTGAATTCCAAATGTTTGATGATTGAAATTCTACCCCTTATGCAAGAAGCCAGACACTCTTTACTCTGTGTTTAGGGAGTATTAAAAGGTACCATCTTCCTGAAGGGCAATTTAGCAAGTTTTAAAAAATATTCATACTTTTTTGACCTAGCAATTTTCCAACTAGGAATTTATCCTGAGAAAATGATCAAAGATGTGCAAAAGATTTACATTTAAAACATTTATGCAAAAGTTGAAGATCGAGTACCATCAGTTTTACCCACTTTAAAAGCTTTGTCACTTTGAGCAAGTTACTTAACCTCTCCAAACTTTGGCTTCCTCATCTGTAGAATATGGATAATAAAATTTTTCTCATTTGTCTTGAGGATTAAATAGAATAATACATGTAAAGTGTTTTGTGCAGTTTCTGCACTCATCCATGCTACAGTCATTAACAGCAATAATTATGAAATAAACCCTACTCATCCTTCAGGACACGACTCAAGTCTCACCTCCAGGGATCCAATCCACAATAATAGAAACCAATAGGGATTCCCCTTCTGTCACATATGGCCTTACATTACTCCTTAATCCTTAACTATTTTGGTTTTGTGGCTCTTGTCTGCCTAACTAGATCACTAGCTCCTTGAGGACAGTAGCCATATTTATACTTCATAGAGATATGAATATATTAAAAAACTGTAAAACCCGAACACTTTTACATTCATAAACTATGAGATGAGTACTATAACTTTGTCCATTTTACTGAGGAAACTGAGATGTACAAAACCTAACTAACTTACCCTAGAACACAGAATTGGTAAATAGCAGAGCCAGGAGTAAAACCTAAGATGCTAGATTACAGAGCCAGGAACTTAACCACTTTGCCATGCTTCTTGCCAGCAGTGCTTAAAAAGTGACTGCAGAATGAAAATGGATATTCATTCCTATCTTGAGGTATAGTGATGGTCTTTATCAATTCCCTTTAAAGGTCTTTCTGTTTACCAACATAGCTATTTGACAGGCATTTATCAAACCATTTCCTTATCCATAAAATGGAGATGATAATACAAACATTGGATAATTGCATAGTAGTGAAGTTTCTGCAGAGAGACAGAACCAATAGGATATATATAGGGAGATAGATAGATGAGTGGGGATTTATGAGGGGAATTGGCTTATACAATTATGGAGGCTGAGAAGTCCCACAACAGGCTATCTGCAAGCTGGAGGAGACCCTGGGTTGACGGTAGCATGGCTCGGTCCAAGTCTGAAGGCCTCAGGTCCAGGGAGGCAGATGGTGTAACTTTCAGTCTGAGGCTGAAGGCATAAGAGCCTGAGGGGCACTGGTGCAAGTCCCAAAATCCAAAGGCCAGAGAACCTGGAGTTCTGATGTCTAAGGACTGAGAGGAAGGGCTCTCAGCTGCGGAAGAGAGTTTGCCTTTCCTCTTCTATCTGGGCCCCCAGCAGATTTGATGATGCCCCCTCACATTGAAAGTAGATCTTCCGTACTCAGTCAACAGACTCACCTGCCAATCTCCTCCATTAACACCTTCACAGACAACCCAGAAGCAGTGCTTTATTATCTTTCTATGTGTCCCTTAATCCAGTCAGGTTGACACCTAAAATTAACCATCACAAATTGCTTTGATTATAAAATGAGATAATTCATGTTAAGAGATTAATAAAGTGCTGGGTACAGGGTAAATCAATGAAAACTCTCTGCTTTCTTTGGTTTCATTCAACTCATTTATTAATCTACAGGGACCAGCCTGGGTGGGGGGAATGGCCATTTACCTGTTTTGCAATTTGTGACAGGGTGAACGGGGGGAAGCAGGGCCTCCTGGAAGAGGTGAGCGAGGGGAACCTGGAGCCCCCGGACCAAAGGTGAGTTATTCTTAAACTGGAAAATAACCATTCTCTGGCTTGATTTGATTTAGAACACAAAAAACTAAAACAACATTCTTAACAGGTATTAAAACAGCCCAAATCACAAATAGTTTGTTGAAATGCACACCAACTGGTTCTTTTCAAAAGAGATTTTACAATTCACCTCACCCTGTTTACTCTGTTCTGTTCAGTGAGCAAATTGATAGCATATCCAAATGTAAAAGAAGTGCTGTCATTAACACATTATCACTCAATGTGTATTAAAACTTACTGAGAAAAAATCCCTGTTGATAAGTGCTGTGTTAGTTTCTATGGTAACTTAATGGAGTGTAACACCTTGAAAATATTAGAGCTAAGGACTTATTTGTCTGTTTGACCTTATTCATTTAAACTTTCTGCAAACTAATGTGGTCACACTTTATTTTAATAGCCCATCCTAGAGACACAGGAAACTATTTACTCACTGATGAAAAGGAAATTGATGCAGCCAAACACTGTTGAGACTAATGAGAATTATTCACAGAACTCTTCTCATCCACTGATGGGAGGGCAGCCTTCAAAATAATAATGGAATGAACTGATGATATGGTGATGATACTTATGTTTAGTATTATAATAACCGACATTCTGTAGAGCCATATATTGAGGCAGTTAAAATAAAGTGTTTCCATTTTTCTTCATTATTCTGAGTCACTGCTAATTTCTATTTTTCTGTTCTTATCTCCTCTATAATTTTATCTTTTTCATCCTCTTATTCTGCTGTAATAGGGGAAACAAGGTGAATCAGGAACTAGAGGCCCAAAGGGGTCAAAGGTCAGTAACCAGATAACCATTTAAATATAACATGAGGCCTTCAAGATCTGTGCTTTTTGCCTTTGCCACAGAGGCATGTTTTTCATGTTTTAGACTAAACTCTTTCACACAGTGGAACTGCAATACTTATTGCAAAAGGGATTGCAGTATCCCTATGATGATATCTCAAAACAATACATTTGTTTCATCTTGCTTGTTTTTGAATAGTCTAGTGCTTCAGAAAATTCTTTAAGAGAAGTTGTATTTCCTATTTCATAGGAATAGCTTCTTTGAAAAGAATTAAGAACTTTCCTTAAATTGTGTATTGTGTAATCTAATTTTTCATTTCCTCGCTGTCTTTGTGATAAATGCTCAAATTATACTCTGCTTTTTAGTTGACTCCCTTCGTTGCATTAAAATTTTACTGCCAATTGAAATTCTCCTCTATATCATACTCTTTATACTATCTGCAATAACATATATACTGTCAGCAGAATCATATTATTTAAAATGCTGTTAGCTACTGACATGGAAAAAAATGTGTGCAAGATGAAGAAAACAGAGAGCAAAGATTATTAATGCTTCATTCATAGCAAATTTATTATGATCAATGTTATTGGCATACTGTGGATGGGAAGAATTATAATCCTTTTTCCTGCTTATCTTTATTCATCCTTACCCAGTTTATAGGAATCTGTAGAAAGACATATAAAAATGCTTTGAAGTCCGTACAGAAAAAGAACCCTATCAATTTAAGGCTGTTTTAAAGAACCTTTAAATCTACACAGGTTTGAATCTCTTCTCCAAAGTTTCAGTTTACGTTTCTAAGAATTTTGAGGGCTTAGACTATTCCTGCTGCTCTACAGTTGAGGTAATGCCACCATCAATGAAACTTCAGATAAATTTCATATTGCATTGAAAAAAGAGAGAGCTGGGTTTGCCCTGCCCCGACCTTCAGCGCTGCCAACCTGTTCCAGCTGGCTGCTGTCCACTTCAGCACTGAGTGTTAAAATGCCTATACCTACAGATGAACTTTTCCTTAGATCCCCATCATCAGAGGGAGGCCTAGCCTGTGACCTTCCTTTCCTAATTCTCCCTAGAATGAGCTCTCTACTCCTTTCCTGTCCCAACTATCTACACTTTTCTTCTCAGAGGAAAAACAATTGTTGGCTCTTTTTCCCTTTGCCCCAAATCTCTTCATAAAAAGGAAGAAAATGGCTCAATTTGCAAGGTAAAAGCTTACTTTGGGTGCCATAGAAACCACTTGCTTTGCCTTTGCAGATCCTACCTAGTGAGACAGTTACCATATATATTGTTTTTTCAAGATACTCTATTACCTGAAAAGGGAGTTTTTTAAAAAAAGGAATTTTAGTTCTTTTCAAGCTGCATCTTAAAAAAGTATTTGCTATTTTGGTGGTGGTTGCTGTTGTTTTTCACTTCAGAAGTTCATATTAAAGGTGCTTCTGTATGGCATAAACATGTTCTTACACGAGATTTGTAGATTCCCCCACTTCTGATTAAGTTTTTTCTCTTTCCAACGGGAAAAGGGGGATCGTGGAGACAAAGGGGACTCTGGAGCTCAGGGACCAAGGGTGAGTGTTCCTCTCATCCATCTAAACTTTTGCTCCCTACAATCCCAGATTTGAATTCATGTCTGCATGGCCATTCATATGACATCTGTATTAATAATACTCAATAATAGTATTGGAGGTAGACTACTGTAATTATTTCTGAAACACCCCTACCTCCTTTATTTTCCTCACCAGGAGCAGTGCATGTAGGGATTCCAACACATAAACTAAGCTTCTTTGAGAAGGTCTAAAGAACTCCCCCTGTCTACTTTCCCTCTGTTCCCATCCAGCTAATGGAATTTTCCACTTTTCAATTAACTCAGTCATAAAGAAAGCAATAACCCATATGTTCAGTGTCTTTTTTAAAAAAAAAAAAGGGAATTATGGCATGACTAATGGAAATTAAGTAGCAGATCTAATAAGTAGGGTAGAAGTCTTAAAAATATACATGTATTCTATTGTTTGTTCCCTATTTTTTTTAATTTTTGTGGCATTCATTCCTGATGGGAAAGCCAAGTATTTTTCTACAGAACAATGTTCTATCTTTTTAAAGAATGACGGCCAGGTGCAGTGGCTCACACCTGTAATCCTAGCACTTTGGGAGCTAAGGCTGGTGGATCACCTGAGGTCAGGAGTTCAAGGCCAGCCTGCCCAACATGGTGAAACTCTGTCTCCACTAAAAATACAAAAATTAGCTGGTCATGGTGGTGCATGGGAGGCTGAGGCAGGAGAATTGCTTGAACACAGGAGGCAGAGGTTGCAGTGAGCTGAGATCACGCTACTGCATTCCAGCCCGGGCAACAGAGTGAGACTCCGTCTCAAAAAAGGAATGAGGAAGCAATGTATGAGGTATGGATGAGGAACAAAAGATTAGAGGATGCTTTAATAAATATGAATAAAGCAAATAAAATTTTACATGTCACATCAGAGTAGCCTATATTGTAATTTTCAGAAAATAGTTTCAAAAATTAAATCGTATTTTTTTTATCAGATTTCATATATTGAACCTACCAAAGACAGGATATAAGAAGTGGTTTGCCTCCTTTGAGATAAGGATACATTTTGAACATAATTATTTATATATCCTAAAGTACAGTTGGGCCTTAGTAGGGAAATGATGTTCAGAGAGAGCTGTGAGTTGTATTTCTGTTTCTGCCACAGTCCACCCTACATGCTAAGCTAATACCCATGATTTTCCCTTGATTGGTTTTGTCATAGGGTCCACCTGGTCAAAAAGGGGATCAAGGAGCCACTGAGATCATAGACTACAACGGCAACCTCCACGAAGCCTTACAGGCAAGTGACTGGTCCCTGCCCTGACACACACTGAGAAGGATGCTGAGGAGCACCCATGTAATGTGTGCAAATATGAGCTTCCACACCCTCTATCCTCAGAGGACTCCACTGCTCAAGGCATCCCTTCTCCCTGTTCTCAAGAACCCATCCCCTTCTCTGTGACCCAGTTTATCTTCTTTATTTTGTAGCATTTTTCAATCATTTCTTTCCTTTCCCTTCCACCTTCAGATATAGTTAAGCCTTATGAGGGATAAACCTTGTGTTAGTTTGGCCAATTTTTGCCTCCTTGCTTGCAGAGGGAATGTGGCAAGGCAATCAAGAGCTCTGTGCCTCTGGGGCTGGAGCTGCTTGCATTCAAGTCTCAGCTCTCTTGTTTACTAAATATGTGACCTAGGGCAAGTTATTTCACTTCTCTGTGCCTCAGTTTTCCCGTCTACAGAATGAGGATGGTAGCAGTATCTGCCTCACAGCCTTGTTGAGAAGAGCAAATGGCACAATATATATTATACTCTTAGAACAGTTCCTGGTACATAGTAAGCCCTCTGTATTTCTTATTACTGCTACCATATAATTCTTTTCTTCTCATTAAGTAAGCAATAGACTATGTGGCTTGTCTCTATCACCTTTGCTTCCTATTCATTCTTTTCATGTTTAGACTGCTGCATTCTAGCCTCTATCATCATTCTGTTGCATCTTCTCTTACAAAGGTCAACAATAACTTCTATGTCAAGTCCACTGGACTCATCGCCCCTGACATTTTTGTGATATTGATATCAAACCACCTTCCTTTTGAAACTTTTTTTTTGTCTCTCTGACCTTCTACTTTCATTTTTTCCATTTTTCTTCTCTGGCGTATCACCTTTATTTTGGTGTTTCTAATTTGTCTGTCTATTCCCTAGTTTTTGGTATCCTCAAGTCTCTGATCTTTTCTTGGTACAGTCACTCCCTCTGTGTTCTTCCACATTATGGCTCTCAATTCTTTCATCTCTAGATATAATCTGTGTATGCCCCCAGCTGTCCAAGAATGTTTCCATTATGGATGTATGAATGCCTTATCAGCTTCCACCAATACAATTATACTGGTTACCTTTCCCACCTACCAAATGAGTCCCTTTTTTAAGTGACCGGTTTCTGTTAGTGATACCATGAATCTGAATTTTGAGGGAATAGAAAGTTTAGAGTCATTTTAAAACTATTCTTAGTCCTTTACTTATTCTGTCTCACCAAGGGGCTGCTATTTCCTTTTTCAAAGTATCTCTTGAGATTGCCTGTTCTTTCCATTCCTAACTGAGTCCACATCCTGTTTACTTCATTCCTAATACAGCAACAGCTCCTTGACCAATGACTCTTTCCCTAGTGCCTCCTGGTCCTTCTAATTCATCTTGTGTATCACTCCAAGATTAATTTTTATAAATGATCGTGGCTTCGATGGTTCTAATTTGCTCAGAAACCTTAATGACCCCCCTACTGTCTGTTCTATCAAGCCCAAGCTTCTCCATCTTAAGCCTGTATAGTCATGCCCTTCCTGTGGAGAACTTTTCATTTCTCCACAGCAGAATTCCCCCTGATATATTCATTGTTATCATATCCATACAAGTCTCCTCCTTTTTGCATGTGTTCATCCCATTCTTCTTTCCTTTCTTTCCCATATAAATTCTACACAGCAATCCACTGCTGCCACTCAGATGAGTTCTTCCTCTTAATCCTTTTAAACATTAGTGGTGGGGTTCTAGTGGTTTACCATTTAAAATCAAACTCCATAGTTGATTTTAGTCTTACCTCTTATCAGATTGTAAGCTTGGTGACAGAAAAACATTTTATGCTTATATTAACTAGATATGTAAATATTAAGTAAATGGTTATTGGTTGAATAAGTATACTTAATTCATATGTACAAGCCATTTCTTTGCTTGTAAGCCGAATTAGTTGTTTTAAATACTTCTCTGCTACTTTGTACCTGTTTGAATTATTTTTCCATCTTTATGATTTTACTAACACAATCTAATTATGACAGATCTGTACCTGTATAGGTTCTTTGCTACAACTATCATTTTTAACTAGTAGAGCACTAAGTCGTTTTTTTTTTTAAATCTATTTTCAGCTCAGCCTATTTTTTGGCCTTTCATTATTTTTCTTCTGGTAAAATACAAAGAGAAGCATGTGTACTGCTTGGAGAAATGTTGCTTGGACAGTATCTTTAGTCAGGAGCTTGAATTAGTGTTCCTCTGTGTAATTGGATTTGATGTAAGTAGTGCCCTCTGGGTTACTATCAAATTCTAGAACTAGTTTTCTGAATTATTCCCTTTTCCCCACAAGTTGATAACTATGTAAGGAAAGAAAGGGAGACAGAGACAGGGAACACAAAGTTTTGGTGTGCCTACTGTTTTCAAAGTTCTTATAAAATATAAGGACTTTTTAAAAACTTAGTTTATTAGCAATGTTGTAAATTGCCCTTAAACTACTTCCAATGGCCCTATAATTCCTGCTACCACCTTTAAGAGGTATCTACTTTCTTATCCTCCAAGAACTGCTCCAATATAATTGGGCATTTTCTGCAACACTGTGATCAAGTTCTCAAAGCATTCTTTGCATGAACTGGGCCTGGCATGAGGCAAGCTATCCTTAGTCTAAAATGGAAATCTCTATTTTGATCTCCCCTCTATTAGCTCAGTCATTTGGGGAAAATTGCTTAATGTATCTATACTTCGTTGATCTTATCTGCAAAATAAGGATGTTATTGGAATAAATTTTTTTCTATGAGTCCACGAAACCTAATACTATTCTTTGGGTGATTTTTCAGAGCTTCTGAACACTTTTTCCTGATATGCCTAAAAGCATTGTACTTTTTTAAAAATGTGACACCTATATTTCGATATGAAAAGATATACTTCTGTTTCTTTTTCTCATCTTTAATTGTATATGACTACTAAACAGTCAATATCTATCATAGTCAACTAGTTCATGCTTATGTCTCAACCTAAAGGTTTACTATTCTTATTGGGTTGGTTGTGAGGCAACTATTTGCCATGCTTATAAATAGCTTATAGTTATCTTTTCACATCAAAACTATTGGTTTCCCTAACATAGTGCTCTAGTGAATTGAGTCCCTCATAAAATTAATACATTAGATTGAGAAGAGATGGTAGACATTTATTCTTCTAATTCTCTAACCAGTGATGGATATTTACAGTTTTGCAGGTATGTCATTGTTATCCCTTTTAAAACAATCTGCCAAAAATACTCTAGGATAATCAGATAAATAGAAATATATTACAGTTATAATCATACCGTATTCGAAATATAAAATTTTACTGTTGCCTCTATTGAAGATTGTGATTTACATAAACATTGCCATAAGCTATTTATTTTTATTTAAGGTGGCTAAATTTCTACAAATTAGCAGTAAAACCTCTGTTTTCTAACTGACTCTTTAAAAAATTCTCATCGCCATCTAAACTAAACCTGTTCTCTAGTATGAATCATGGGCGAGTTTAAGCTTTCATCATTATGAGAAATGAAAGAAAGTAACCTTTAATTCTAAAGAGATTCAGATAAACATTTCAGGGAATAAATCACAAAGCAGGCTGCTGGGCTTTACCCAATTTGCAGTTTCTGTAGTTCATGCCTCCCATTTCACATCACGTCTCACTAGAGAATGCCATGTCTTTCTCCATCACCACCAAAAATTCTGACTTTCAAATCGTTATTTGAGTTCAAGAGAGAATCCTGTTGAGTTTATATAGCTTTAACTTGGATTTGCCACATATAAGAAATGCACAGTGAGCCACATCGTTAGGACTTCTCTGTGTGTCTGCATACTGGTGCTTCCAGTTGGTGGTCAAGACTATGTATTTGTGAAGTTAGCTCAGTTTGTTGTCATTAAAACCTATTAGCTGGATGGAACATTATACAATTTTAAAGTTTCACAAACATAGTTATTTAACAAAATCATTTAAACTCCATCTGTTAGGTCAGTTACTATTAATAATATTCTTTTATTTTGCAGCTCATTATTAAACATGTTGTTATCTTTAAATTTAAAAAAATACCAACTAGCATTATGTTCAGGTGAAAAATGAATTAGTATATGGCACATGTTGGAAAACCTCAGAGAGCTCAAATTTGAAGCTCCCTTTCCTTTTTAGGGCTTTATGATCCTGTTTTCTAGTTAAAAAGTAACATGTAATTGGAAGACAATGATAAAGAAATTATTTCTACTCCTTAATTTTCTAATAGCCTTGTTTAAATGACTTCTCTACACTGTAGGAACAACAAAAAAAAAGTAGCTTTACCATAACTACAAATCCAATTCTTGTTCTAGGTGAATTCCTGAAGCATAAACTGAATGGAATTATGTTACACAGATCTGGTGGTGTAAAATTCTGGGACCTTATTTTTTTCTTATAACCTTGCCCCCAGTTTGTGGACATTTTACCTTTTACAACAATTTAAAAAATAAAAAAAAAACAGTAACAACAGCTCAAATCAGAAATTGGAGTGGAATAGTGGAAAACAGAAGGATGGTGTTCAACTGATACCTACGAATTTGAATGTAATTGAATAATGTTTCTCTATGACCAGAGTCCCTAAAGGAAATGTTCTCCCCTCTGTGATTTCATAAAGTGGTTATCAACCCCATAGAACTTTCAGCACAGAACCTAGACCAGAAAAATGTTAATTCAAAAATATGATTCATAGACGGATCAGGAATTATGTTTTAGAGATTCAGACTTAGACACAGTATATTTTGTTACAATTCTCTAACACTTTAAGAAATTAGATTAATTCTTTCAGTATATACCCAGTAATAGGATTGCTGGGTCAAATGGTATTGCTAGTTCTAGATCCTCGAGGAATTGCCACACTGTCTTCCACAATGGTTGAACTAGTTTACTCTCCCACAAACAGTGTAAAAGTGTTCCTATTTCTCCACATCCTTTTCAGCATCTGTTGTTTCCTGACTTTTTAATGATCGCCATTCTAACTGGCATGAGATGGTATCTCATTGTGGTTTTGATTTGCATTTCTCTAAAGACCAGTGATGATGAGCTTTTTTTCATATGTTTGTTGGCTGCATAAATGTGTTCTTTTGAAAAATGTCTGTTCATATCCTTTGCCCACTTTTCAATGGGGTTGTTTTTTTTTCTTGTAAATTTAAGTTCTTTGTAGATTCTGGATATTAGCCCTTTGTCAGATGGATAGATTGCAAAAATTTTCTCCCTTTCTGTAGGTTGCCTGTTCACTCTGATGATAGTTTTTTTGCTATTCAGAAGCTCTTTAGTTTAATTAGATTCTGTTTGTCAATTTTGGCTCTTGTTGCCACTGCTTTTGGTGTTTTAGTCATGAAGTCTTTGCCTATACCTATGTCCTGAATGGTATTGCCTAGGTTTTCTTCTAGGGTTTTTATGGTTTTAGGTTTTACATTTAAATCTTTAATCCGTTTTGAGTTAATTTTTGTATAAGGTTTAAGGTTCAGTTTTCTGCATATGGCTAGCCAGTTTTCCCAACACCATTTATTAAATAGGGAATCCTTTCCACGTTGCTTGTTTTTGTCAGGTTTGTCAAAGATCAGATGGTTGTAGATGTGTGGTGTTATTTCTGAGGCCTCTGTTCTGTTCCATTGGTCTATATATTTGTTTTGGTACCAGTCTACTATAAAGATACATGCACATGTGTGTTTATTGCAGCACTATTCACAATAGCAAAGACTTGGAACCAACCCAAATGCCCATCAATGATAGACTGGATAAAGAAAATATGGCACATATACACCACGGAATACTATGCAGCCATAAAAAAGAATGAGTTCATGTCCTTTGTAGGGACATGGATGAAGCTGGAAACCATCATTCTCAGCAAACTAACCCAGGAATGGAAAACCAAACACCGCATATTCTCACTCATAAGTGGGAGTTGAACAATGAGAACATATGGGCACAGGGAGGGGAACATCACACACCAGGGCCTGTCAGGGGGTGGGGGGCAAGGGGAGGGATAGCATTTGGAGAAATACCTAATGTAGATGACGAGTTGATGGGTGCAGCAAACCACGATGGCACATGTATACCTATGTAACAAATGTGCACATTCTGCACATGTATCCCAGAACTTAAGTATAATAAATCAATCAATAAATAAATTTTAAAAACTCATTTGTTTTTCTGATTAAGTTCACAGAAAAATTGGAATGCCAAAAAAAAAGGAAATTAGATCAATTCTGTGTCGGCTAATATCTTTAGTTATGGCACACACACACACACACACACACACACACATACACAAAGTTAGTTTTAATGCAACAAATGAGCTGCAGACTAAAAGAGAAAAAATATGCAATTGGGTATTTCAGTTTTCTCTAATGAAGTACTCTCTAGAATAGTGCTTTTATCAATAGCAAAATTTCTCAGTTCACAATTATACTGACAAGCCTCTAGCATATATGACTTTACTGCATTATTTTTTCAATCAGGTGAATTAAAATTTTGACATTTCTTTTTCTTCAGCCATAGATTTTTAAAATAGGATTCTAAAAATAATTTTTAAAAAATCTCTACAACTATACTGTATTGAAGATAGGGTAATATGTTCTCAGTATCTTGTCAAATCCTTTTAAGATATCAAACTAGCCAAACATATTCAAAAAGTTGATTATTTCACAAATGTATTACTGTACTTTGGCACACAAAATAGATAACTCTGTCTTTGTTAACACATTTTCCCAACAGAGGATTACCACCTTAACTGTCACGGTAACTCCTATTGCATGCTTTCTGTGGTTTGTGGTTTTGTATTTGGTGTTGATGCATGCCAGCCAAAATAGTACTAATGTAGCTATTGTTTTTATCTGATACTTAATTTTATGTTTTCTTGTATTAATAATCTTTTACATTTGCTCCAGTTGAATCACTTTGTCTGCTTAGTGAAAAGGTCAGGAAAAAAGTGATTGCTAATTTTCTTAAAAGTCTCTGGCCTTATCTGAACAATATAGCTTTATTCTTTAGGGTTTGGGAAATCAACGCCTTTGGGGTGGAGGGGTAAGAAGTGTATGTAGAAACAAAGCTAATATTCATATGCTAATTCATCCCAATACGATGAGTGTTGAGCATGGCAGCAATTTTACATTGCCTTACCGAATCTACCCAGAAGCACCTTCCACATTATTTTGACCTCAAATGTGTTAATATTTTAGCATATAAATAGGTGTTTTTTTCTAATTATGTAACTAGTAAAATTTTTCCTCATTGCAAATTTATATTTGGGGAGATCTGATTACGATAGAAATAAGGAAGGTGTATAGTGTGCCTATTTAAGGCATGAATTTTAATGCATATAATTACTACTTTTAAAAACTGTGCTTTTCTTGATTTAGGGTCCCCCTGGACCTCCTGGACCTCAAGGACTACAAGGGCCAAAGGTTATTCTTTATTTACTTGTTTGCATTTATCACATACAGTGCAGGGAATACCACATTAAGTATATGCATCTTTGAAAATCAGTCTTACAAAATGCTGAAGAAGCTGAGATCAACAGTATTGTTTTAGAGAGCAAAGAAAAGAAATTGAGGTCTGGACTGAAGGAAGATAGAAAATTAGAAAAGAAGAAGGGAAAATAGGAAAAGAAGAGAGAGAAATTTAATTTAGGGGAAGACATTGAAAAAAGATATTAAACAAGGGAAAAACAAGTTCCACAGAAATTATAAATGTAAAAAACACTAAATATGGTGTCTGAAAACAAAAGAAAATGTTTGATTAAAGGAGGATTAGAGAAAATTTAACTTGACACCAAGAAAGATCCTTGCTTCTAATGCTTTTATAATAAAAAGAGTAAGAAAAGTTTTAGTACGATGCATTCACAAATCAAAACTTTAGGAATCATTTTTCATAATGCATTCTGTATTATATACTTTCAGACATTTTGCCATTTAAATCTTATCTAGTGAAACATACCAACTAAAAACAGTAGAAGGCTAGAATTGCTTGCTTATATCTAAACTTTGTTGATGGCTTTATCCCTCCAAACTGAAGCTTAGTCATTCAACCATGTTTGATCAATTAACACATGGCCAGTGATTCTGGCTTTTCAGAACTGAGCTACATGTGTTGAAATATGACTTTCGTCATTGGATTCTTGTAGGAGATTCAAGTTATTTCAGAATTCATCTTTTGTTAATGCTTCTTAAGGCAGTTTATTTGCTAAGTCTGTCATAACACACACGCACACGTATCAGCTTTCATACCCTCTCAAGATACTTAAAAACAGAAATCTAGTATATAGAAACTTTATTTTTCTATTATATAAAGGAATATAAATTACAATATTACTGAGCTCCTTGCCTATATATTTAGAACATAGATCCTAATTTCAAATAGATTTCTTGTATAACATTAATATAAGGTGTGGGATTTTTAACTTTCTATTTCTCCAGCACATTCTGGTCCCTAAGAGACATAACACAAAAAAACTATACATAATCTTTATTCTTGGTGAGCAACACTGCCTGGATCCCCAATCAATAATATCTTGGTGAGCTGGACTAGATATCCTAGAAGGAAATCTGCAATTTCTTTTTTTCCTTTGTGTAGAACCAACCAAGTGTCTAAGTTCATTATTTCACCTCCTCGCTTGACTAAGACTCCAGAACCAAAATTGTCCCCAAAGCTAAATACGTATCTCATTTCCCACAAACCTCAAAAGTTTCCAGGACTTTTCTCTTCTCTACAGTCCAAAGGCCTAGAGAAGCCCCAAAGGCACCCATTCTTTGACCCAAAGAGGCAAAAAGGACCTCCTAGGTAAAAAATCTGTATCACTAAAACCTATATTCCCCTGGTTTTATAATCCAATTGCTATTCGTGTATTAATTCAGTTATTCAGTAAGTAATTTTTGAGCCTCTACTCTATGGTAAGGACTAATATCTAGTAAGGATACTAGAAAGAAATTCCAATAGAGGGCTTATGGCCTAGGGAGGGAGATAGGCAAGTAAAGGTACAATTATTAATACAGTAAATGCATAGAAGGTCCCTCTAAGTCTTAAGAGCCAAGGGTGGCTTTGAGTTGAAACTGAAAGACAGGAAGAAGTTGCCCAGATGAATATCTAGACAAGCAATATGGAGGAGGGTTGAGTCATTCTCGCTTTCCTCCTACCCTTGCCATCCTTCCCAGTATACTATCATCCCTACCCCACCCACCCCACAATGGTCTTATAATTGAGATCTTGTGTTAGCTGATATAGTCCTTTATGCTTTCCATGATCTGTCCTTGAGAAGGTTGGGATAATTGGGGTGGAATGTAGCTATGACCAAGAGACAGCAAAATGTAGCCTGAGTCAAGTATAGAACCCCTTGTGATCTTGGAATTCAGACTGAATGGGAACTTACTCAATTAGCATTTCTCCTTCATTTATCACACAAGAATTGTTTGATTCCCTACACATCAAATAACTCTTACAAACCCCATTTGAGGGGTGAAGGATAAATGAATAACTCATGATTTATGTTTTTCTTTTAAACACTTGTGAGTCATATTTTAAAGGGAAAAGCCTAGCAAAGCCATCATTATTGGGCCCACAGTGCTGACAAGTATTCAGACTCTGAATGAAACTAGGGCTTAGCCAGGTGCATCCAACCTCAGCAGACTTGTTTGTGGCAAAATAAACTTTGCTGCTACCACAAAGAGCAGGAAACCTGAAATAAGAAAAGGCCATTCCCCCGCCGCTTTTCTTGCTTCATTTGTTTATAACCACAAGATCATGCCTTCCTTAAACACTGGAAAGCTCAAATTTCATGCTATACCTCATAGCTCTTAAAGTTTTTACCAGGGAAAGGAGCTCTAACCATTTCAATATTGTGGTTTATAGTATCACCAAACAGGCCTTTCTAGAAAATATAGCCTCAGGTCAGCTCTGTTGGAAATCTGTCTGTGAGGCAGGCCTCTCACACTCAGAAGAGCTGTTTTTACAAAGTTTCCACAGTGTGGGATTCAGGGATATTTGTAATGGGATCCACATAAATGACTCATTGATACAAAATAATGCTTACTTTTCAAGGAATTTATTTAGTCACCTTTCAAAACTGAAAAGTGACTAAACATTTGCTGTTTGATTAACTTTCTGGCATATTGTATAAATTTGCTTTTAATGGAACATCTTCAGTTTAAAAAAGCAAACAAAAATCTCTATATTTTGAGTTTGTCAAAAATCCTTATAAATCATAACATGAATAGTAAATTTTAGTTCATTCATAGCACAGTATAAGAAATTGAATTGATCCAAAAGTAATTTTATATGGATTAAGATATCTGATTTATGATATCCTTCAGTGAGGCTTTTCTGGAAATTGCACACTCACAATCATGAATTTGTAACTAACTGTTTGAACTGTGCCAATTAAAATATTGTTGAAAATTCATGGGGCTTTGCATTTTATTTTTTTAGGTTAACTGTTATGTTTTCCTTTTTACTGAAATTGGAAAGTGAGAGAAATCATACAGAGGTTGTATGGAGAAAAAAATTAACTAACTGATGCAGATAGGTTGTTGCTATAGGATATGGTCAGCTATCAAATTGTGTCTATCAGTTTTCCTTGACCACTCTTTTTTAGCCTGCATCTCACATGGAGAAAAAATAAAAACACTAAAAGCATTGGATCTTAGCTACATATAAATACTATACATAATCTTGACGAAAGATTATTGCTTCCCTTAGTTTAGATATGTGCTATAATAGAATATTCTCGGGTTATGATGCATTTGCTGAAAGTCAAATTGTGGTGTTAACAAACTAGCATCGTTTTTTTATGTAGTGCAGTATGTTACCAATGAGAATGGAGGCAAGTCATCTATTTTTATCTTAATAGGGAGAGCAGGGATCTCCAGGAATCCCAGGAATGGATGGAGAACAGGTAATTTTCAAAGATATATACTATTATTTAAAGCATCATTCTTGATTACTACTTTTATTGTAGGTTTGAAGCCAAAATGTCATGAGCATTGATATTTGATACCCTCTTTCTTTTAATCATTTGTTCTAGAGACTTCATTGACTCTAAAAAGCAATTAGTTTGAAATCAGACATTAGTTTTCTTTGCAAAAACATCTAAGCCATATGATACTTCAGTTTTGTTCTTAATACTTTCTATCAACCTACCAGTGACTCCCCTGCAAATTTTTAATAGACTTGTAAAATCATTACCAAGTCAGTAAAACTAGCCTAATTTTTGTCAGTGAATACAAATATGTCAAGATTAAAATCAGTGACTATAGTTTCCACAAAACTAAATCTTGCCTATATGCCTTATTTAGACAATGTTTTCTTTTCCCAAATAAAGATGACACCTATCCCTAGATCCTTAGAAAATACAGAAACAAGCAGGGAACTTGTAGCTTGACAGAGTATGGTAGTGTATCTCTGAGGGTTCCCTCTAAAACAGAAGTCGGCAAGCTTTGTTAATAAAGGTCCAGATAGTAAATGCTTTAGGCTTTACAGGCCACATACAATCTGTGTTGAAGTTTCCTTTTTATTTATTTATTTTTGGTTAACACCTCAACAATTTTTTTTTAAATTCACTCTGTACAAAAACAATCCCTGGGATGAATTTGGCCTGTGAGCCATGGTTTGGCGACCTCTGCCCTAAAAGAATCTGAGTTGGAGAACGTGGACAGTATTCAGAATTTGGAATGGAATCAAAAGGGTTAATTTCAAGATCTTTAATGTTTTCTTGATTTCCATTATTTACCCAAGAAATGGCTAAAATCAGGAAAATCATAAGAAATCGAAAGGATTCTTAATACAGTTAGTGCACATATACTCCTCAGAAGAAAGTATTAGATAGGAAAATTAGGTTTAGAATTATTTTTACTATCAGAGTTATATGCTGAAATAATAATAATGCCATATTAAATGAACATGTGGTAAACAGAAACATAGATACCTTAGATGATTTGCTATATCATAGATCACTTAGAATTTTAAAGTCTGTCTATGTTACTTCTCTGACCATTGGTCATTATAAGTAATTAATTTGACATGCATAATGATATACAATATGGCTCCTACAGATATAGTAGCTAGCTTTTTTTTTTCTTCTGTAGGCTTTGCAAGGTCTTCTTCGATCACTAAGTACAGTGGGTTGCCATCCTGCTGCCATCACTAGATCCCTAAAAATAATCCAGGTCTTATTAATCAGTAAGATCCATCTATTCACTCAGGCACCTACTTACCCATTGGGTAATTCTGAATGCTATTAAATAGGTACAGTTAACAAGAAGAGATCCTTTCCATAAATAATTTTTCTCCATCGTTTTTAATAAAGAAAAGATAAACAGGTTTGTGCAGCCTAGAAGCCCCTTACCATAATAACTATGATCATCTCTACTGAAGAATGAGCCATCAGTATATTGAAGTGAGTTTCCTAGGATGAAAATGCTTAAAAATATAAATTAATGTCAATATTAATATTATAAAATTCAGGCCAGGCATGGTGGCTCACGCCTGTAATCCCAGCACTTTGGGAGGCCAAGGTGAGCAGATCACCTGAGGTCAGGAGTTTGAGACCAGCCGGGCCAACATGGTGAAACCTCGTCTCTACTAAAAATACAAAAATTAGCTGGGCATGGTGGCGCATGCTTGTAGCCCCAGCTACTTGGGAGGCTGAAGCAGGAGAATGGCTTGAACCCAGGAGCCGGAGGTTGCAGTGAGCCAAGATCGCGCCATTGCAGTCCAGCCTGGGTGACAGAGTGAGACTCCGACTCAAAAAAAAAAAAAAAAAAAATTACAAAATTCAGATTTGTTAACATTCAAAATGCATATTTATCTATTTCCTCACTGTAAAGGAGAATAAAAATACCATTCTGACTCACCTCATAGAGACATCATGAGAACAAAATAAGAACACTGTGAAGAGGTTGTCATACTTTTAAGCATTGATTGAGCGTTAGTGTGTGGTAAATGATCCAGTGATTTACCAGTCTGTAGACTGGACCATTGAAAACTGATGGTGACTGGAACTTCTGCCTGCAGTTAGGAGGGAGGGGAGTATAGTGGGTAGAGATGAGAGAAATTTGGACATTTGTTATTATATAACACTAGGTCCCAGTTCAAAATACATCCTGTATTGTTGAGAATTAAGTCTATTAAGTTGTTTTCAGGTCTGGTGAGATAGAATTAGCTGCCAGGTAAAAATACAAAATCAGGAGAAATTATGTCAAAACCTAAGTTCATGTTTTTTATGCTTACATGGCCTAATAGAACTTAATCTATTTCATTACAAGGAGAAATAGTACTGATTGCATGTAGAAGGTTGCTGTAAGAAATAACTCTACCTAAAAACAAAAATCAGAATCATCTCAACATTGAACCCACCTATTAACAAAATTGATCTGGAATTCTGTTTTCCCTAGGATGTAATTATCAGGGGTCATTATGCCACTTACATGCCAACCTTGTCTATCATTTTTAGGGACTCAAAGGCTCAAAGGGAGACATGGGGGACCCAGGTATGACAGGTGAAAAAGGAGGAATTGGACTTCCTGGATTACCGGTATGTTTATACTTTCTGTTTGTTTATACTTTTTATGTTATGTTCTTATTAAGATAAATTAAACAATCAGAAAAGAGTTATATTATTAGCTGCAATCTCATCTAGTGGTTCATCTCATATTTTTATTTTGAAATATTTGAGGTGTTATTGGTTAATTACTCTAGGGAACTCAAATTGTAAGGCATGTAACCAAATGAATTATAAAGGAAGCCTTCATGTTTTCCTGAATTGTTTTCCCTAGAAGATAATAAAATAAACATAGTTGGCCACTTTAATTTAGTATGCATAAGATGGTGGTAACTGGTTATTGTAAAATAAACCATAATAAAGAAATGAGCCAAAATATAGGAGAATTAAAAAACAAATTACTCTGGAAAGTGTCTTCTGTGTGTATGATACTATGGGATGGTGTTTTATGGTTTTCCCCATAATTCTAACTGAGAATTTGGAGGAGAAAATGTAAAAATTGTTTTAAAAAATGCAGTAAACTCCACTGCCTTAGACTTTTTTGTAAAACAAGGAAGTATATAAATGTCAGTAAAAACTAAGTTAAAAGCCTTACCTTTGCTGTTTAAATTGCACACCACCATAAAAGATATACCATTTATAACTCAATGTATTTAACACTGTAGGTCTTTAACCAATCAAGCTCAAACTAGTTTTCATTTACTTTATATTTTATTCTACATATTACCCATAATCCTAGGGATTTTAATAAGCTTGCTATTTTAAGCTAGAATTCAAGGAGATAAATCCTTCTTTTACGTAGCAAGTGCATAATATTATAAAATGTCAAGAGAACAATGGGTTTGGGGAGAAAATTCAGTTGTCTCTTACACTGGAAATAACTTTACCTGCTTAACTCTGCTTAATGGTTATTTGTAGGGAGCCAATGGAATGAAAGGAGAAAAAGGAGATTCTGGAATGCCGGGTCCACAGGGTCCTTCTGTAAGTCCATGGTGGCTGAACTTCCATGGTTCCTGAACCTCCTCACACACTGACCTGTTACTTATCTATTCCACCTCTGCCAGATGGCTGCACAACAGTAGACAGACCTCAAACCTCTTGGTTTCTCAAACTGTAGAAGAAACATCCGTCAGCCTTGCACAGTGATAGACAAAGTATATCAGAGGTCTGAGGTAGAAGCAGGTTTTCAGAGGACTGTCTAATCCTGAGGAAAAAAATCAATGGTTTTCTCCTAACAATGGGTAGATCTTTGTGAATATAGAACATACTTGTTTGTTTCTCCAGAGCCCTGCTTATGCTTAGTGAAATATTTGATTTTGATAGTAGTGACATTATAGCATTTCTTGGTAATTAGTTGCTTCCTTTTCTTTTAACATAGTTTTCATTTATTCTGGCTTTTGGAGAACTTTTTTTTGGAGTTTTTTTTTAAATTCTCATAAGGGAATTTCTAAATCTAGAGAATCAAACACATCACTTATTCTAGTATCTTTCTTCCTCTCCTACTACTAATGGCCTTAGCAGAACCCCAGCACAAGATTCAAGTTGAACTGCCTTATCTAAATGAAGTAACCAAATACATTTTTATTTTTTGGACATACAGATCATAGGCCCACCAGGCCCACCAGGTCCCCATGGCCCACCTGGCCCCATGGTAAGTTTCCCTTCTTTCTGAAATGTAATTGCTTATTTATGAGCATGCTACTAGAGAGAACATGAACACATCCCTCTAAACAGCCAGCTTGTATTTTGTACTACTCTCTGTGGAATGGATGGAAAATACCAGGTGCTTTGAGATATATTGACTTTACAGTGTTGTCATTCACTCTCCCAAACACATATGTTGGGAAGAGATAGAGTAGTTTTGCGATAGAGGTGAGGAAAGACAGACACATATAGCAAGCTCTACTACAACCTTACAGCGTGAACACTGGCAAATCATTTTATCCGGCCACTCCTCTAACCTGATACCAGCAGAATAAGATTTAGAATTGGCTGGACACAATGGCTCATGCCAACACTTTGGGAGGCCGAGGTGGGCAGATCACTTGAGGTCAGGAGTTACCAGCCTGGGCAACATGGCAAAACCCCATCTCTACTACAAAAATTAACTGGCCATGGTGGCACATGCCTGTAGTCCCAGCTACTCAGGAGGCTGAGGTGGGAGGATTGCCTGAGCCCAGGGAGGCCGAGGTTGCAGTGAGTTGTGATCGTGCCCTTGCCCTTTAGCCTGGGAGACAGTGAGACTCTATCTCAAAAATAATAATAATAATAATAATAGTAATAATAGCCATTAAAGAATGTTTTCTGACAAAGTTTGAGGTTTGAACTCTTTAATGAAATGTTCAATAGGAACATTTATGTATAAGGTATCAAAACATCACACTATATCCATAAATATATAGTTATTATGTGTCAATTTTAAAAAAGAATATTTGTAAAATAGTATGATAAAAATTGCAGCTTACTTCCTCAGATAACATATATTGTTAGATCTTTTCCTTCTTACTTTTATGATACTTTGATTGATTCATTGAGCCAGGGCCAGTGTTAACTGCAGGTGTCTTGCAGTGGCCAATGGTGACAGTGGCCCTGCCCTCAAGAAACTGATGTCCAGTGAGGAAGGCAGCCATTAAGGAAGTATAATTCTCTAAATGTCAAACCAATGACAGTTATGTTAAGGTTAGAATGTTGAAGGCAGAATGCTTCAAATGCTTTTGACTGGGGCAGAATAAGAGCAAGTCAGGCAGGCTAGAAGGTCACATGTGTCTCTCAGGTGTCAATAAATCAAAGGACTTCAGTATTACAGAATAAGTAAATTATGGTCACTCTTTCCTCCCATTGCATAAGAAAGAGCATTATTGGAATGATCCAAGCCAAGAGCGTAGCCAGTGATTAGCTCCATTTCTATTTTATAACGTAAACAATTATTATTGACCTTATTTTCTTTTTCTTCTTTCTTCCTTCTTCCTTCTTCTTTCTTCTTTCTTCTTCTTCTTCTTCTTTTTTTTTTTTTTTTTTTTGAGACAGGGTCTCACTCTGTCACCCAGGCTGGAGTACAGTGGCACGATCATGGCTCACTGCAACCTCTACCTCCTAGGCTCAGGTGATCTTCCCACATCAGCCTCCTGAGTAGCTGGGACTACAGGCACATGCCACCAACCACGCCCAGTTAATTTTTGTATTTTTTGAACAGATGAAGTTTCACCACATTGCCCAAGCTGTTCTCAAACTGCTGGGCCCAAGTGATGCACCTGCCTTGGCCTCCCAAAGTGCTAGGATTACAGATGTGAGCCACCTCGCCCAGTGTGACCTTATTTTCTTAAAACTAGAGGGTTCATTAAGAATTAAGCAAATGGCATACTTTTGGCTTTTTAAAAATACTCCCTCTACTATAAGATAGAAGGTTAAATTAGAAAATGCTACAGCCTGTTCATATCATAAAATTAATTAGTTTAGAGGAATTTTAAGCCATTATTAAAATGAGGTAAGAATACCCGATAAAGTAACAGCCATTTACTGAAAATGCTTACCTGAAACTTATTGAAAAGGAAAATATTATTCTAATGTGGACATATGTAACAAATATATAGGCATTGCTTAATAAAAACTTTTTCCTGCAGTTTTATAATTTTACTGATGGATATTTAAATACTCCTTTCTCCAAATAGTTTGTTTAAATTACTTGAAAGGTTTACAGCAATCCACAGTAACCTTAGTTAATTTAAGTTGACTAGTCTGTATATTTAGATTTTCTACAAAATATGTGTTTTGCAATCCTGATTCATGCATGCATTATGACTTTCTTCCACTGATAAACAACTATTACAAGAGCTTTGAGGAATTTGTTTTTGTAAAAATAAATGCAATCTAAATAATAATGCTTAGCTTTCCTACATAATAATCTTTTATTTAATCTTAAATAAATGATGCTACAAAATCCCAAATTTGGGTGTCATCTCCTCACTTCATGTCTCCTTTAGATTCTTCAACACCTTGGGTCTGGAGGAGTTAATGGAAAACTTTCCTCTTCCCTGGCACTTAAAGTCTGGGGCTTCTCTTTGGCAAATTTCTCTTTGAAGTCATATTTTTATTTCATTTAAACTCATGAAGCATCTCACGTATTCCACTCAGACTTTGTAATGGTAATTTGAGTTCAGAATACCTCTTTTTCCTACTTCTTTCTTCCGTGTAACCCTGGCAGATTTCTCCCTCCTCAAAGGTGTTAGCAGACAGAATTGCTATTAATGAATTTCCTATTACAGAGCAATCCAAGAGCTGGAAGGAACTTTTGGTGGGTAATAAATAACATCCACTAGCCTGCCTCTAGCTATAGCTCAAACAAGAAGATGCTTGTCTCACATCTCTTTTGTTATGTGATATAATATTCACTCTTGCTGGGAAACAGTGAATCAATTCTTAATTAAAAGCTCTGTTTTCCATTTTCAGGGACCTCATGGACTTCCTGGACCAAAGGTAATCCAACAAATCCCTTGATTATTTGATTTCTGCTTCCTTGATAATCATGGAGAAGCATGACAGAAGCATGTCTGTCCTGTCTTATTTATTTGTCAAGTAATGTTGATAATCTTTGAGCCTTTAAGCATCCATATGTTTAAATCTCATAACACAAAATGACTTATAACAAATTTAAATGATATCACCTGGAGATAAATTATTCCTCATTTTGCCTTTTTCCTGGTCACTATGTAAGCTTCTCAAATTACAAATCATAATGTACTCAAGTCAACCATTTAGAAGTGAATCTGATGAGATTCTCAGACTAGTCTAGATGCTTTTTTTAAATGGTGTCTCTAGCTGTATATTTGGATGTTATTAATTGATATTTCTTGCTTGCCACGTAGTCATATCACATCTAAATGCTTTGCCTCTCCAGCATCTTAATTTTGTACTCGCCCAGAGGTCATTGGTCTAGAAGCGGGTGGGGTATTTCAGGTGTGCTATACTGGGAAGAAGATCACATCACTTAACATGCATTCTACACTTTTGGGTTAAGAAGAGAACAAGGGAGAAAAGCTCCTCTTTGTCAGAATTAGTGTAGCTTGCATGATGAAGATGGTCTCCACCTGTCCTTTGCCTTTGTCTAGACCGCAAGGACATCCTGGCAGATTAAAATAAGCCCTGAAAGACAAGCTCCCCCTTTCAGGGAGCATACGTGATGAAGACTTATGTTCTAATCTCAATCTTGCCAGGCTGTATCACCTTAAGCAGATTATGGACCCTCTCTGATCCTTTATTTACTCAACTGGGTAACTCACCTTACAGTGCTGTGATAACTTAATGAGGTATGCTTATAAAACACTTAGCAAAATATCTGGTGCAGCTGTTGATAAATGTCAAAAGACCGCTGTTATTGTTGCTATGTGATACTTGGTTCTGAACAGAAAAATTCTATAACTCATCCTCAACCCTGCTTGAAAGAAGGTTCATGAACTCCTGAGAGTGCCTCAGTAGTGAGTTGGTGCAACTAACAGGAAGGGAGGGGCTGGGGAGACACATAAAGGCAGTGTTGGCACTAGGTGTCACAAAGCCCAGAAGCAGGCCACTGTCTCCTCTGGGGAGACTGGCTCTCTTTGGCCCACCCAGCTCTAGGAGTGGTGGCAGGTATTGGTCTGACTCAGGAAATCTGGGTTTCCTTTTCCCAGTCAGGCAGGTGACACCCAAGAATGGGTTCATGCCTCTTTATTCTTCTTAGACTACCTTACCTTCCAGTAAGGCCAGTGAGTAACAGTATCTCAGAAGCATGAATTAGACTTTGGGGTAAGAGTACTATCTGGGGGTTCAGAAGAGAGAGCCCCATCTATCAGCTTTGTGACCTTAGTAGTCGTTTAATCTCTCTGGGCCTTTTTCCCCATCTAGACTAAATCAATGCTGCCTACTCATGGATTTTTTTTTTTTTTTTTTTTTTTTTGAGATGGCGTTTCGCTCTTGTTTCCCAGGCTGGAGTGCAATGGTGCAGTCTCGGCTCGCTGCAACCTCCGCCTCCTGGGTTCAAGTGATTCTTCCGCCTCAGCCTCCCAAGTATCTGGGATTACAGGCATCCACCACCATGCCTGGCTAATTTTTGTATTTTTAGTAGAGACAAGGTTTCACCATGTTGGCCAGGCTGGTCTTGAACTCCTGACCCCAGGTGATCCGCCCGCCTCGGCCTCCCAAAGTGCTAGGATTACAAGCATGAGCCACTGCGCCCGGCCTTACTCTTGGATTTTAAGATGCCACCAAAAACCAGCCTGGTCATAATGACTAAGGATAATGCCACCAAGATATTTAATTTCATAAGTGATTCAGATATGCCATCACCATTGGATTAGGAGATGCCCAAGATGCTTTTGATTTCTAAAATGCAACAATTTATTTTGTCCATACAACTTCAATTCTTACTTAAATCATAAGTTTCAGATAATTATAAAGTTGAAAAGACCTCATAGATATCTATGCAAGTTCCCTGATTTCATAGATGATAAACTTCAGGCCCAAACAGTTTAGGTCATTTGCCCCTAATTACACAGCTAGTTCATGACAGATCTGGGACTAGAACTTAGGTCCAGACTTGAAATTTGGTCTTTCTGTCACTGGATTTAACCTCAAGTACCTCAAGACCACTTGCTGAAAGTGCGCACACATGCAAAGCCACGGATCTCAAATTAGTCACTGACTACTGAGCCTTGGCCTTAATATGGTGTCCTCAATCAATAGCATTCCCGGGATACTACCTTACCAACACCAACACATTTGGACTTGCTATAGTGGCTGTACTGCAAACATCCTATCTTCAAAATCCTGAAAACCTTTTATGCCATGCCAGTGTGTTCATCATTTTGCAACCCCCTTTGAAAGTTCAAATATATAGCATTCCATGCATGAATCTAGCTCAGTGTTTCCCAGAATTTCCTGATAAGAATCACCTGGGAGACTTATTAAAGATACCCATTTCTGTGTTACCATGGACTGGGTGGGGCCCTGAACCCTTTATGTTTAACAAGCGCTACACTGACTTACGTCATCAGGCAAGTTGAGTAAATACTGCCCAGGTTATTCTGCCATGTCAGTATAGCCTCTCCCCTTTCCCGCCCCCACCCAGCAAGACTCTATAGGGTATTTGTGTCTGAAATCATCTTTCTTTCACAAGCCCTTCAAGATTTTCTTGGCAAATTAATGTCTACACTTAAAAGTTGAAAAGTATACAGGTCAGAACTTGATATCTAACATGCCGTTACTGATGGAAAATAGGTATACTGTATTCCTTGGTTTTTAAAAATGGAGTCAAGAATTTATCATTTACCGTGGCTTTTATAATGTCAACCTGAGTTAAATTCATACTTTCTTTATTCTAACATTGGGCAGATGGATAGTTAGTAAAACTGCATCTAAGTTCTTTGATCTTCATATTTTCTCCTGGGATTGGTGATTTGTTGATTAGTCCATGTAGGGATCTGACTTGGCAAGGGCAGTGAATGAGGACTTGCTAAATGGCATTACTTCAAACATCAGCTGCTACATTTTTAGTTCATTCCCTTGGGCAACATGCTTAAAGGCTTAAAATATCTGTCTATAACCCTGTCCTGCATATTCCAGTTTTCCATTCCAGCAGAGTGGGTTTTTTTTTCTACCGAATCTTCTTCAGCATCCTCCACTCAATTGTCTTTGAATTATTTGATCATAAAAATGTGGTATAACATGAATTTCCTTGAGATAGAACTGAAAAATTTAGGAATTCAACCATACATATTTTTATTGTAAGGAGCACACTTTCTTGGGAGTTTTGATTTCTAGAATATTAATTGTTGATGTCAGTTTAGTAAGTATTTTAACTTTAAAAATTAATGTTTGGTGCAAGACAAATCTAGCCTGACTCTGCTGTTTCCTAAAACTGGAATCTGCAACTATTTCAGAGACTGGCTCTCTTCTCTCACAGTTTAAACACCCATAATAGCAACCAAAATTGGCATTTGCTTTTGCATTTAGGGTGAACCAGGGTTAAATGGTGTTAAAGGATTGAAGGGTGAACCAGGTCAAAAGGGTGACAGAGGACCCCTTGGTCTTCCAGTAAGTAAAGAAAACTTTCCATTTTAGTGCGAATCTCAGATTTTTCTTTCTACCCTACATGATAGCTCTGGTTTACTCAGCAGCTCGTACTGTTGAGGTTTCTGTAATTAGGAAACATGTTATATTAGAGCAGAGCTCAGCTCAGTTTTGTTTTCTCTGATGTCTTCTCTTGTGTCAGAGGAAGACCCGCAACAAACAATGCTATAAATGTCCTGTCATTCTTCAGTTACATACATGCCAACCTTCCTCTTTTAGGGCTGACAATTCTTCTTCCATTGTCCCCTTCTTTTAAAAGTGTTGCGCTCATTATTTCATAGTTTCTCCCAAACACTTTTTATAATCTAGTGCAGTTTAAAATGCTTCCTCAATTGTTTTTTCTCCTTGGATACCAAAAACTGTAGCCCTCTGTTGGTGGCAGGTATGGAATTGGCCATTGTTGATGGAGTGAGGTCAATGCTGTGGCTCCTTACATTAATCAATCATATCATGTTCTATGTGTTTTATGTTGTTCGTTTTGAAAATTCCCTGTTATGAGGTTCTTGTGGCAATAGTGAGTCGTATAAAAGAAGTATTTTGCAGTTGTTTAGAGATTTTTATTTTTAATGAAGAAGGAATCTCCCCCAGGCTCTTCATTTTCTTTATGTCAGCCTTCTTTCCACAACAACTAAACGGAGATTTTTTTAAATTGTTATTAAATAACGAGGCTTTAATTTCAAGCCTTTAATATGCTATCTATTTGGTGAATACAGATACAAATCAACAAAGAACAATATAGATTACATTAGTAAAATATGACATAAAATCAGTAACAGAATATAGTTTATACACAATTTGAAATGTGGGAGGAAAAAAAAGCTGATGACCACTTTTTCATTTTTGCCATGGGTATTATACTTTACGCCAGCTGATAGCAAGTGCCTTACATACATCCACCATATGATGGTCAATAGGTATTTCTTTATTGAATGACTGATATAAACCTTGTATTAAAATATAGGTTTATTTTATTTATTTATTTTTGAGACAGAGTCTCTCTCTGTCACCCAGGCTGGAGTGCCGTGGTGCCACGTTGGCTCACGACAACCTCCATCTCCCAGGTTCAAGCAATTCTCGTGCCTCAGCCTCCCAAGTAGCTGGGACTACAGGTGCACGCCACCATGCCCAGCTAAGTTTTCTATTTTTAGTAGAGACAGGGTTTCACCACGTTGGCCAGTCTGGTCTCAAACTCCTGACCTCAGGTGATCCACCCGCCTCGGCTTCACAAAGTGCTAGGATTAAAGGCATGAGCCACCAGCCCAGCCTAGAATATGGGTTTAATCACACCAGTTAGATCAATGGACCTAGGCATAAAACCTCTATAATATATGTGAGTCATTATTTCAGCATTCTAGGTAGATATAATAGTATCAGTATAAAATTATTACAGTTTCCCCATTTATTTTCTTTTTTCTTTGTTTGAGACAGCGTCTCACTCTGTCACCCAGGCTAGAGTCTAATGGTACACTCACAGCTCACTGCAGCTTCAAAGTCCTGGGCTCAAGCGCTTTATTTTTAAAAATATTTTATAGAGATTGGGTCTCGCCATGTTTCCCACGCTGATCTCTAACTCATGGCCTCAAACAATCTTCCTGCCTCGGCCTCTAAAAGCTCTGGGATTATAGCTGTGAGCCACTATGCCTGGCCTACATTTACTTTCAAATGTTATAATGTAACTGAAGAAGGTATCAAAAGGCAAAAGAAAGTTTGGATTTTCTATTTTATTTAAACTTTCAATCTGATTTATTTAAAGTCTGCCCTTTTTTAAAATTTAGGGCTATTGATAATTTTTATGCAACATTTAGCTAACAGCTGTACCTATGCTAGCCTTAAACAAATGAACAACAATATATATTTTTATTGTAATTATTGCTAACAAAAGACGTATGTAAGGCCGGGCACGGTGGCTCATGCCTGTAATCCCAGCACTTTGGGAGGCCGAGGTGGGCGGATCACCAGGTTAGGAGATCGAGACCATCCTGGCTAACAGGGTGAAACCTGTCTCGATTAAAAATACAAAAAATTAGCCAGGCTTGGTGGTGGGTGCCTGTAGTCCCAGCTACTCAGGAGGCTGAGGCAGGAGAATGGCATAAACCCGAGAGGCAGAGGTTGCAGTGAACTGAGATCGCGCCACTGCACTCCAGCCCGGGCAACAGAGTGAGAGTCCGTCTCAAAAAAAAAGACGTATGTAAGCCGGGCACTGTGGCTCACACCTGTAATCCCAGTACTTTGGGAGATGGAGGCAAGTGATCAGTGGAGATCAGGAGTTCGAGACCAGCCTGGCCAACATGATGAAACCCTGTCTCTACTAAAAACAAAAATTAGCCGGGTGTGATGGCGCATGCCTGTAATCCCAGCTACTCGGGAGGCTGAGGCAGGAGAATTGCTTGAACCTGGGAGGTGGAGGTTGCAGTGAGCCAAGATTGTGCCATTGCACTTCAGCCTGGGCAACAAGAGTGAAACTCCATCTCAAAAAAAAAAAAAAAGAATGTATGTATTTTGCAGTTATAGTATGGCTCATGGATTATACAGAAGAAATTTTAAAATAAAAACTCAAGATACTCAAAATGTATGTAGAATAACATCATTGGTAGAGTTTTCATCTGGAATAGATTTTTTTTTTCCATTTTGTATTATTAACTGCATCTGAAGCATAAAATTGGGAAATAGTTCTGCAATCTTGACAATAGAATTTTTAGGGCCAGTGCATTTTCTTTCTTAAATACTCCTTGATATAACCAATATTTTTAAAGGACTATAAATAAATATTTGGGCTTTGAGACACAAAAAACCGTATCAAAGAAATTATTGTACTTATTCTTGAAACAAGCATTGAAAATGCCATTGTTTAATCATACACTATTTACGTGTAGCCTAGAGTTCAAAGTGAAGAAAAGCATGCATTGTCTGAGAACATTCAATTTTTAAAGTTATTTCCCCCATCAGGCTTTGATGCAAAGATTATTTGAAGGAATTGAGAAACAATTTAGTTTGGAAGTTATTTTTTGCTTGGTCGCACATTGTTTTCTGGCTTTTTCCCTTTCCTAGAAGTCCCTCTAGTGGAAAGTAGAGTGAACAGTAGGAACAACCCAGAAAACAATGAGTAATTATTGTTCATGTAAAATCCACTAAGAGTCATCCTAACATGTGAAAACCCTGTATTTGTTATTCATAAATACTATTTTAACAAGTATAACCAGAGCTCTTTCTTCTCCTCTGAAATGCTAAATTTGATTGATTATTATAATGAGCCCTTTTTTAGGAAATTACCGTTCTTTTCTCTTCAGAACCTAAAGAAATATATGGTGAATAGCACAGTCTTTAGAAAATGAATTTCATATGGAAATTAGATAGAAGCCTGCAACCGTTATGAGTAACTACTTTGTTGCCCAGTTTATACACTTCATTAGCTTGATTTCTAAATAAGAACTTGTCAAATAGAAATGTCATTAAAATGCCATCATCTGTGGGGTGTTTGTCATGTGGTTTTTTTTTTTAACTAACAATTTGTAGCAATGTGATATTCATCCCAGAACCCTGTAACTGCGTATTATGTTGTTTGAAGTGTTACATTTGTTCATCGGTACCTCATACTAATCTCTGTTCTTGTCATTCGTGTTACACCCACCAACCCTGCTACCAACCAAATCACACAGGGAGCATCTGGCTTAGACGGAAAGCCAGGATCCCGGGTGAGTCAGTCCCTTGTCTTGCTCTGACATGTTTTGTGGCTGTGAATCATGTGCTTCAGCACAGACCCCTTTGCTCCATGTCCTCTCATCAAATGATGAGGGTGTAGTTAGAGCTGGAGTAAAAGGGGAAGGTGGACACAGATGGCGGCAAAAGGGGGAAAGGTGGACAGAGGACGGTTGCAACTCAGTCCGGAGAACAGCTAAACTGCCAGAATGTCTTTCTGAAGCTTGTGTTCAAGTCTGGATAATTTGCTAGGTGGGAAGAATGACCAGACTAATGGGCTTCATTGTCTTAGAATTCCACATGAATTTTTCCAGAACCAATAGACAGACATCCCCTACAATTCCATGAGAGTGGCCCTCTGAAGAGATTAAAATAATGTGAAATTATTGTAACTTGCTTTTCCTTTTAGACTGATGTCCATCAAATGTAACTTCTTCCTTGGCACTAACTTTTAATTTCTGTTCATAGAAATGACTTGTCTGTCTTCTGTCATTTTGTCTTTTTTTCTTTGGCTCTTAGCAGCTCCAGCTCTTAAATTTCAGCCACAGATACTCAGTATTTAGAAGTCTTCTGAAGGTGAACTTTGAATTCAGGCAATAAGAAAAATATCAGTTAAGCTGATGAGAATTCAGCAACATTAGAATGAATTTAAAACTCTGAATTCTTTCTTATCACAAAGCTCTAACAGAATAAACCAGAATAGTAGAACAGAAATGGGAATACTAAAGAAAAATCATGCTGGAATAGTTCCTACATTTGCAAATATTATAATCAATTTTTTATGAATCTAAGCATAGTCATACTGGAAATGAGCAAGTATACTTGAAGTCCTGGCTACAGTTTTAAGAATCTAAAAGAAATTCCCATCTTTTCAATTCTAAAAACTTGTTTCAGGCAGTCATTATTTTCACTGGACCTCAGCGTTCTTACATTCATTCAAATATCACCTCTTCTACTGCAGAAATCCTAATCCTGAACTAACCAGGGGGACAAAGGGGAATTATACCTTTAAGTCATCTTGGCTGCCTGGTTTGTGAGTTGTAAGCCTAGTGACTGGCCACTGCCACAGAATCTGTAAGAATGATTCCTTTCCTGTAAGCCCCTGCTGCCCCCAACAGAGCTGCAGGAAGTTTTTGGATTGAACAGTTACACACTGTTTTCATTTACTTAATGATTTTCTTCTACTTGTGTAACAGTTCAAGCCTCTTAAACAGCTGAAAACAAGAGTTCAGAGCATGCCCGGTTAAGGGTGGCAGTGGGTGTAGAGAAAGGGCTTGAGGAAGAGGTGACAGGAAGGAATAACAATTACATTTTTCTTCTTAAGATTATGGGGCAAAGTGAAGATGCTTTATTTATTTATTTATTTATTTATTATTTTTTGAGACGGAGTCTCGCTCTGTTGCCCAGGCTGGAGTGCAGTGGCACGATCTTGGCTCACTACAGTCTCAGCCTCCCGAGTAGGGGAATGCAGGCACCCATCACCATGCCCAGCTAATTTTTGTGTTTTTAATAGAGACGGGGTTTCACCGTGTTGGCCAGGCTGGCTGGCTTCAAACTCCTGACCTCAGGTGATCCACCCACCTCAGCCTCCCAAAGTGCTGGGATTACAGGCTTGAGCCACCGCACCCGGCCAATGATGCTTTATTTAGTCAGAGGAAAAAGATATAATTAAATATGATATGCAGCTTTTTGTGTGTACCTTTCATTGAAACATGCAGTTATATACTTCATCCTTTTTGCATGAGTTTCTTGAAAACCACTGTCCTGAAATAATCAAGCATAAAGCACTTTGAAAGGAGATGAGTTGTCTTACTGATATTCTTAGGCACCATTCATCTGGGAAAAATCCAGGATAAATTATAACTGCTATTCTTGCAGCCCTTGTGATATATCTCATATGATCTTTTTTTTTAGGGTACAGATGGTCCTATGGGACCCCATGGCCCTGCAGGTCCCAAAGGAGAAAGAGTAAGTTGTTGCTGAGGTTATTAAGCTTGTACTAAAGAAAACACAGAGCATGGCTTTTCCATATTAATTGAACTGTTCATTTTTCAGAAGAAATAAAGGGCTATCTAATATTAAATAAAAAGAGATACCATCCTAAGTTCTATTCAGAGTCCTAATATTGAGAGAAGAAAACCACAGAGCATAAAATAGAACACGGCTGCCTTAATAAAAACAATACATACATTTACATAGCTAAAATAAATAGCTCAGATGATTCTTCCCTCACCCATAAGGAAGATATTTTCATTTGGCCTTTATCCAGAAAGTCGAAGTCAATGGAGCTAAAATTTCCAGGAGTATGTATTCTCGTTGATAATCTTTTATATAACGCTACTGTACTCATTCAGAGTAGGTTATAACTTTTTTCCAAAGGAAATAATGAAACCTAAGTATTCTTTTCTGCACAGTTACAAATGCTCCCCCTTTTTTAAAGCTAAAGGATAGGCTGTTTCTCTTTAACCATAAGGAAATAATTTCAGTGCATTATAAAATGAAAACCTTTCACTAACCTCTCTATTGCTAGGCCGTGTTTCCATATCTTTTGGGGGAAAAAAGACATTCAGAATGGAAGATAAATGGTCATCTGTCTGGAACTTTCTTCTCTCTTCTCCCTCTCATGCGTACGCTCTCTCTCTCTCTCTCTCTCTCTCTCTCTCTCTCCCCACCTTTTCTGTTTTTCTCCCACTATTTCTTTTCCTCACCTTGGAAATCTTAGAATTATTTTTGTGTGTCTGAGTGGAATTATGTCATCAATTTCCCTACTATCCAGGAGAGGATATAAAGAAAGTATTTTAATAGTGAAGTCTTCAAAATGTCAGAATGATTCACTGTGCAAGTTTGTGGTCTTTTAAAAACTAGATAGATTTTCATCAGTCTGAGATAATTTGCTTTAAAAAAAGAGGGCCAGTAGTCATTTCTTTAACATACCTTCCAATTCCATAATTCTGTGTTCTGTAGAGTGATCTCATTCATTCAGGAAATATTTACCAAATGCTACTATGTGCAAAGCATGGTATTACTACTAGTGTGAAATGGAAACACTCTCCTCCCACTTATGTAAAGCCTATTTTGCTAATTTGCTTCAGTACATTGAATAATACCATTATAATTGATTAATTATCTCTTGGTCTTTTATTAATATTTATTAATATATACTGAATGCTGCAAAAAAAGCAGCTATTCTTCCTGACCTAGAAGAGTTTACAATCTAATTGCAGAGAAAAAAAAATGCATGAAGGAAATAACCAGAGAATGAGGCCAAAATAATACAAATAGTAAGCTGTACAGTGATGAAGATTGGCTTTATCCAAGAATGCTTGTAGAAAGAGATGAGTTCTAAGGGAACATGTAATCTGAATGTGCAATTGTCATATTTCTAAGATCAAACCAATGACTTCTGAAGATCATCTTAATTAAAAATATTTAAAAGCTAAAAGCCTCAACGCTGCTGATGCAGATTGGCTTTCAAGCATTGTATGAAGAAACCCAGCCCATGTACTAAAAATGGAGCAGCAAATCTCAGGCAGTCTTTTGGCAGAATGCCCTGGGGCTCAAGAGGGTTTACCGTGTGGTAAATCAGCTGCTACTTCCGATAGCTCCACAATGTCACAAGAGTATCAGGTCTCAGTGCTGGAGCAGAATTAACCAGAAGAGCAAATGAAATTGCTAAGAATTTTGAAGGCATAGTTTCAGTCAAATGGTGTGCAGTGTAAAGTGTTCCTCTTGTATTTACGCAGCATGTTAACTATCTTAACTGGATCATATATCAGTACTCTCCAAGTGCCCCTCACTGGAAGTGCTAAACTGGAGTGTGATTCTCAGAGTTAATTGATGGAGTTGCCAAGTTGCCATCTGGACTCTCCTGAAAAAGTTTCAAATTTTAAAGAAGTCAGAATCAGCAAAGGGAGGTGTTCTAGGATAATGCCTCAGTGTTGATGTGCAAATTAAAGAACCCGAATGAAATCAGAACAACCTAAAAGAAACCACGCATTTGACAGCCAATGTTATTCAAACATTTTCAAGTGTATGATTGACAGCATCAATATTCCACTCTGCAAGCATCTGATCCTCCCTACCTTAGCCGATTTCTTCATTTGGCTTTGGAACTCTATAAATGTGTTAAGCTTGAGAGGTTGAAAAATACTTTTGGAATTGCTTAATCCAGGAAAAGGAGTTATACATTCAAATCCCTGTGTTAATATTTCATTCCTAAAAGTTTTCAAGCTGGAATCATTAGAATGCTTTTTGGCTCTAAGTGACAAATTCAAAATGGCTTACACAATAAAGAAATACATTATTTTATATAAGAAAATATTCAAAGGAGGACTCTAGGTTTTGCTTGGGAGCCCTTTTCCACATGTCGGCATTGTCTTCTGACCACAGACAAGCTGGGCACAGTGGTCCAAGCATCCTCTCTGGTGAGACACTGGCAGAGAACAGAGAGACTACCTCATGTCTCTTCCTGAGCAGAGAGGAACCTTCCCCAGAGCTTCCCGGCTGATGCCCCTGACACCTCATTTGCCAGAACTGGGTCAGCTGTCCATTTCTGAGGCAGTCACTGGCAAGAGAAATGGAATTGTCATTAATAGCTTAAGTAATTTTGGGGGGTGGGCTGTTCTAGAAGAGTTGTTTCACAGACAGCTGTTCTAGTGACAGCTTTATTCAAATGAGCCATAGTATATTTGTTTTAAGAATAAGACAAAGCCAAGATTCTCAGGTGAGAAGGGAATGGTTATATCAAAATAATCTATGGAGATTTTTCCAATTAGACCCACCCTAATCTGTGGAGTTATTTCAGTTATTTCAAACTAGACATAGTCCAGTTTATGTGGATCCTCCCTTAAAACTCTCACCTCCCACTACACGTGTGTGTGTGGGCGCACACACACACACACACACACAGATAGATAGATGATAGATAGATAGATAGATAGATAGATAGATAGATAGATAGATACACACTTACACATACACACCTTACTAGTTATTTTGTTTGGTTGTTTTTTTAGAGATAGGGTCTCACCTTGTTCCCCAGGCTGGTCTCAAACTCCTGGCCTCAAAATGATCCTCCTGCCTTGAACTCCCAAAGTGCAAAGCATAAGCCACTGCACCCGTCCTTTGCTCCATTCTTAAAGGGACTGTTTTTGATATTTCACTATTAAGAAATATGCTATAGATACTTTTTATAGATGTCTCTTAACAAATTAAGGAAATTCCCTTCTTAAAAAAATGTTTAATGTTTCATTTAAAATCTGGCCACTGTGCTGAGTGCAATTGCTTCTGCTTTGGTAATAACCGTAAAGTAATAATGAATAAAAGTTCAAACTTTTATCATATTTATTTTCAGTAATCTCACCCATACCATATTGCCTCTAGGTGACAGTGTTAATTAGTTCCACTGACCCCTCAAATTTAGATAAAGAAAATGCTAACAGGGACCTGAAATTTGCTCACACGGGAATCTGGAGAAACACAGGCATATCAGGTGGCTCTGCAGGCACTGTTATCAGCTGAACCTGGTGTTTTGCCAAGAAAAAAAGATTTGCTAACCTTTAAACTCCTTCAGGGGTATGATAAAAGGAGATAAGATTTTCTGTTTGGCTACTCATATAAAATCACCATTACTCCTGAAGTTTTCCTACTTAATACTGACAAACACTTCAATTTGGAGATGACAGCAGCAGAAAACACCATTTGAAATACAGAACATCTCTTTCTTTATCATCACAATTATTCTATTCACAAGATTACCTCCAATAACACTTATTCTTTATAAGTGTTCAAGAATATCGTGTGAGATGGGGAAAGCTGTTCTATTTAAATAGACACTTAGAGAGAAAGTGAGGAAGATAGCATATACCTACCTTATCTAGCATTCAGAGGGGTTGAAAGTTTTTAAACCCTCTTTTTCAGGCCAGGCATGGTGGCTCATGCCTGTAATCCCAGCACTTTGGGAGGCTCAGGTGGGTGGATCACCTGAAGTCAGGACTTCGAGACTAGCCCGGCCAACATGGTGAAACCCCGTCTCTACTAAAAATACAAAAATTGGCCAGACGTGGCAGGCACCTGTAATCCCAGCTACTCGGGAGGCTGAGGCAGAATTGCTTGAACCTGGGAGGCGGAGGTTGCAGTGAGCCGAGATTGTGCCACTGCACTCTAGCCCAGGCAACAGAGCAAGACTCTGTCTCAAAATAAAAAATAAATAAATCCTCTTTTTCAGAAAGGAAGCAAACTGTGTACATGATTATACAGATTTGCTTTGATTCATTCGTTCAACAAACATTTACTGATGTGCCATACACTATTCTAACCTGTAAGGATGCTATAGGGAACAACAAAGCTAGAGGCCCCAGAACCCTCCTGTGTATATTCTAGTGAGGGTAGCAGAGAATAAGCAGGTCATAAGCTTCATGGGTCTTCTGGTGTCTAAGGGCTGTGAAATAAAATATAGCTGGGGGTAGGAAGTGGGCAATCGAGAAAGGGTTTCCCTGAATCATTGTTTGTTGATAGAAGGAAAGGTATTTCAGGCCACGCACTGTAGTTCAAGCCTGTAATCCCAACACTTTGGGAGTCCAAGGTGGGAGGATTGCTTGAGGCCCCAGAGTTCAAGACCAGCCTGGACAACATAGTAAGACCTCCATCTCTACAAATAATTTAAAAACTACCTGGGCATAGTGGTGCTTGCCTGTAGTCCCAGCTACTCAGGAGGTCGAGGTGGGAGGATCACTTAGGCCCAGTAGTTTAAGGTTTCAGTGAGCCGTGATCATGCCACTGCACTCCAGCCTGGATGAAAGAGGGAGACCCTGTCTCAAAAAAGAAAGGCACTTTATTCTTACATTTAAAGGTGCTAACAAAATAATTAGTAACAAATAAATGTTTCACACTAATGCCAAAGAAACCTAAGTATGGCATCTGAGATATGCAAATGCTTTTGCACGGCTGGCCAGCAGCAATCTTGTGCTGCCCCTCTTTCAAAGGTGATTTAGTAAAAGATGCTACTGTGGATTACTTTCCAAATATCACTGGCAGTGACTCTGCCAGAGGCTAAATCTTTGAGATTTTCATAGAATGGTCCTTGAAATAGAGGCTTTAGACATAGGGCATGAGAGAAAGTGTGTGAATGTAGGTGTGTGTGTATGATTTGAACTTTCTACTTTTCATTTTAGGGTGAAAAAGGAGCTATGGGAGAGCCTGGACCAAGAGGGCCCTATGGGCTGCCTGTGAGTTCCCGGTCACATGCACCTCCCCACCTTCCGCATGCATAGATGACCAGTCACTGACACGGTTAACCCTTCCCTTGTGGGGCAGACTAATGTTAGAGAAGAAACAACAATCCACTCATTATCTATAAATTCAGTACTTCCATGTCCTTCACAAATAGGTCATATTCAGTCTCTTGCCCTCTCATCATGTACAGACACATATCCAGGCACTTCACGAGATTGACAGGATCAGAGACTGTCTCTAGAATAAACTATTAACTCGAGAACGGGATCCTAACTGTCAGAAGATGCCCTCCCTACATCATCTGACTGGACACTCATAACTGGCACTTCCTTGGAAGATCACTGGATCCAAAAATGGCTGTGGAAGCTTCACTGAAAACAGCCTTCTTCAGACTTTATCTGTTCCTATAGACTATTTACTAAAATGACTCTTGCTAGTAAAAATTATTCCCCAAATTACATTGATATTTATGACGACTTGATGTTTCTGACTTTCTAAATTACCGTGATGACGAATGATCTTCAGAACATAGAACACTGATAGTGCTCTGTCTTCTGAAAATTCTTCTCTTCTTATTATTATTATCATTTGAGATAGAGTCTTGCTCTTTTGCCCAGGCTGGAGTGCAGTGGCATGATCTTGGCTCACTGCAACCTCCACCTCCCGGGTTCAAGTGATTCTCGTGCCTCAGCCTCCCGAGTAGCTGGGATTACAGATGTGTGCCACCACGCCCAGCTAATTTTTGTATTTTTAGTAGAGATGGGGTTTCACTATGTTGGCCACGCTGGTCTCAAACTCCTGACCTCAAGTGATCCGCCCTTCTCGGCCTCTCAAAGTGCTCGATTTATAGGCGTGAGACACTGCGCCTGGCCTGAAAATTCTTAATTACACAGAATTCAAATTGAGACCTCCGGTTTGCTTTAAAAATATCATCTTGGGAATAATTATAATTGATTCATTAAGATAGGGTAGGACGACAGTAGAAGCGTACGTTGCATTAAGGGTTTTAACCTTTCCATATCTCCCACATGCTCTTTATGAATTGAAATAATAAACATAAACCATGATTACCTCAGTGCTAAATCAAAAAAAAGATGCTGATTTTGAAATAGGTTTCAAAATCTAATTGATGAAATCAAAGTAACCTCTCGTGAACTTTGGATGGATCCATAATATGACACAATAGGGTCATCACCATGATAATCTGCACCATGGGAGTGAATTTATCATTCTTGCCTAACAGTCTTACGACTTTTAAAAAAAATTTGGGGATTATTCATTTACAAAGCTTACTTAAAAACAGCTTTTAAGTTGCAGCCTTCACATCCTTCGTACACAGTGTGCACATCCTAGCCAAATTAAAACTGTATTTCTACATTCTTTACTCATTTGTGAGCTAACTACTAAGTTATCAAATTAAAGTAGCATTGATTCACATCCTCTATTAGTGCTGGTATGTTTTTAAATCAGCTAAACAGTATTTTTTGCTTTTAACTTAACTCCTGGACTGGTAACTTAGATACCAAGCTTTAAACATCAGTAGAATATTAGTCTATTTAACCCAATATATCATATAAAATTTTCATGACCCTTAACTTCAACACTAACAGTCACTAATCAACTAAACAGTATTTTTACTTTTAATTTAACTCCTGGACTGATAACTTAGCTACCAAGGCTTAAACATCAGCAAAATATTAATCTATTTAACCCTATATATAATATAAAATTTTCATGACCCTTAACTGCAACACTAACAGTCACTAATCCAAATGAGAATCTTTTTCACATTTCTGAAGTAGTTGTTCTAGTACTAGTGTTGCATGTTCAGACAGCCTTAAATAAAGCAATAATCTATTCATAAAACTTAGAAACACTAATGTAGCTACTATGGTTCTTTGGCAGGGGAAAGATGGAGAGCCTGGTCTTGATGTAAGTAATAAGTACAATAAACATCATCCTATTATAATAGATGTTGATGGTCTCCATCATCGATAACAAAAAGAATACTTCTTTTTTTTCTGTGCATATAGGTATGCATAGAACATATATTGCTGTGCATGTAAACAGCAATATAAAATACACTAGTGTTTGCATGAGATAAAACAGAAAAGCAAAAAAACACAATTATCTTGTATAAAATTAATAACTGGTAATGGATAGTGGCACTTCAAAATACTTTCCCAAATTGAGGGTACTCTTAACATCAGCATGACCTATTTATGAAAAATATGCATAAAATCAATATACTTCTCACATGCTATCCTTACAGAATGATATATTATGTTTTTTTCTCAAAGCAGTTATGCAATATTTTTTTCCTTTTAACATTTAGTCCCTATATATCTTATGCTAATTGCTTCTGTGAAAATAGAGAATGTCAAAAGTAAATGCCTCTAGACACAATCACTGCTCATCCTGTATTACCTGAATAATGAGAATACCAAAAGTAATACTAGTTACTGTTTATGAGCACCTGTTATGGGCAGGCATCATTCTGGTATTTTGTAGTACATCATCACATTTAACATTCACAACAGCTGTCTGGTAGATATCATTAACCCCATTTTACAGTCAACGGACTAAAGTGCAGAGAGGTAAGTGATTTGCCCAAATCTGCACAAATCAGTGAACTTGCCAGAATTCAAACTAGTATTCTGGTATTCTTTCTACTCTGTATTTCTTAAAAGAAAAAGCAAGAAACCTGTTGTGTATAGATAATTGAGACATTAGAAAACTTATGTTTCTAAGCACTGCTTTATTATCTAAGTCTTAAGACTGGTGAGCCATTTCTTGTTATATTTAAGCTCAGAAATGTAAAATCCTAAAATATTTGTTTCTATATGATTTTGCCACTATTACACCAATAGATCTTTTTGGTTTGCTTTTTATCTTACAGGGCTTCCCTGGTCCACGGGGTGAGAAGGGTGATCTAGGAGAAAAGGGAGAAAAGGTGACCTCTCCATCCCAGCATGTACCTTGTTTGATTCTTCTCCTGCTGTCTGCTTTGCTGTTCAGCTTGTGTGATTCCATTTGACACTTAATCTTTCTCCATCCTGTGCTCCAAAAACATACTGATGCCTGATTTAAGGAATCAGGTCTTCAGGAATGAAGAAGGCTGTACTGCCAGATATAAGGGCACTGCCTGGCATAGAAGAAAAAATTATTATCCCCAGATATTCTAGCTACAGTTTTTCAACCACCTGACACCAATTTATGGAAAAATAAAGGATTTCTGAAAAAAAAATCATTTTAAAAAGTAAAATTAAATGACACAAATCTGCAGTAGTATTTGGCAGAGCTCATTGAACCCTGCAAAGGCAGCATCTCACTTGTCTTCACTACTTCCCAGTAGAGAAATGGAGATATGTTTTGTACGTTGGTATTTTTTATTTGAAAATGGAGGAGAAGCAGTGTGACTGATAAACTACAGTAAGTTCACTACGCAGGACTAGGACTTGCCACTTTCAGATTCAGAGCAACAGGGATTTTTAAAACAGAGATATTGGTGTATTTTATGAGGTTGATGTTGAAGTTCTATCTCAGAACCATCAGCTCCGTGGTCTTTAGGAGCCCATATCAGGCAATATGGTTTTATGACTTGAAAGAAAAGTTTGGCTTATGGATTTTAAAAGTCAATTTTTCCTTTCCTCTCCTTTGTTCTTTTCTCCTCCCTTCCCTCATTTCCTCTCCTCTGTTTCTTTTCTCTCCTTCCCTCCCTCCCTCCATCCTTCTCTATCTCTCTCTTCCCCTACCACCCCTTTCTCAGTATTTTGCTTGGGTCTTTTACCTGGTAGTAAATCTAAGGAGAATTGTTTACACTGGACACAACAAAAGAAGCCATCAAAAACTCAATCCCTCAATAGAACAGTGAAAATCTTAAAGTGGCTGAAACTACATTTCACAGTACAAATTTAAACCTTATATTTCTCAGGTTAATTTATGTCCCTGCTCTATTTAACCTTATGAAGTCTCTTGAACAGTGACATTCATAGCTGTTGACAAGCAAGGCTAAATGAGAGTTGTGAAAGAAAGAAGATTATTAAGCTTGTGGTGTAAGTTTTAGGCCTTAAGCATTGCTTAGACTCTCCTCCCACCCATTGGTAAGAGAGCCCGTGTAAGTGGTTATCTGAAAGCCCCATCATCATCACCAGTATCATCACATTTACTGAACGTTATGTGCTTTCCCAAGAGCTTTACATATGATAAGTCTTTTAATCCTCATAACAACCCCCAAAGTTGGCGTTATTTTCCCCACTTCACAAACAAGGAAACTGAAGTATAAAAAATTCTTTTATTCTGAATTATAAATTCTGACTATAAAATACATATGTTTTGAGATAAATTATGCATATAAGCTTTCAGCCCAAGATGAGTGTGTTTTAAAGATGATATGTAGCTGGGTGCAGTGGTTCATGCCTATAATCCCAGTGCTTTGAGAGTCCAAGGTGGGAGGACTGCTTAAGGCCCAGAGTTCAACACTAGCCTGGGCAACCCATCTCTAGTGAGACCCCCATCTCTACTAAAAAATAAAAAAATATGGTGGGGCATGGTGGCATGTACCTGTAGTCCCAGCTACTCCAGAGGCTGAGGTGGGAAGATCACTTGAACTCAAGAGTTTGAGGCTGCAGTGAGCTATGCTCGTACCACTGTACTTTAGCCTGGGTGACAGAACAAGACTTTATCTCTAAAAAAACTCAAAAACATATATATATGCATTTTATATTTACCTAATGGGTTGTATGAGTCTAAAATCTTAATCACTCAAAAACATATTACCGCCGGGCGTGGTGGCTCACGCCTGTAATCCCAACACTTTGGGAGGCCGAGGCGGGTGGATCACTTGAGGTCAGGAGTTTGAGACCAGCCTGGCCAACATGACGAAACCCCATCTCTACTAAAAATACAAAAGTTAGCTGGGGGTGGTGGTGGGTACCTGTAATCCCAGCTACTCAGGAGGCTGAGGCAGGAGAATCGCTTGAACCCAGGAGGCAGAGGTTGCAGTGAGCCGAGATCACGCCATTGCACTCCAGCCTGGGCAACAAGAGTGAGACTCTGTCCCCCCAAAAAAAAAAAAAAAAAAAAAAAAAATTACCATTAGGAGGATACTCATGTTTATGAGAAAGAAATTACCAGCATTACAGCATAGGAAAGCATAAAAGCTAGAAACTTGATCCTCAGAATAATGTTAATCACCCGTACAAAATATTTCCATGTTCAGCTTCCATGATTAGAAGTTTTAAATTTACAAAAATTGGTTCTAAATGAGAATAATTCATGTATATAATTCTTTGACATGGGAAATAAAAGTTATCAAGAGCTCTCATGTACTCATACCCACAATGACATGGTTTTGTATTGCATGGGGAATCAGTACATATTACAAAACAATGCTGACTAATAATAACATTGGCACGTTATTCTTCATACTGTAGTGTTTCTTTCCCATAAAGCTTGAGGCTCACTAAAATATTACTGAAAAATGATTCCTATAGCCTGGCACAGTAACATTCATATGACATTTTTCTGTTGAGTGGTTAATCTGAGTTGATTTACCAATCAAATGATGAATTGAATTCCAAAGTGATAATACCCAACACACGTGGTCTCAGACACACCTATGTGAAGAAGAGTCCACTGCCCTTTGGGAGGGAAGAGCTCACCCAGATGAGTTTACATCAGTTTTATGTCATGGTACTGAAGTGATTTGTTAAGGAAGGATGTTGATCCATCTTGAGTGAGTGACCAACTTACTCCTGAATGTTCTTCCCATCTTACTTCCTATCACAACTGCTCTCATTTCACCCTGACTTCTGGGGTCATCATTGTCTTTGATCATGATCAACTAAGCCACAGAGAATGTTTCTTTGCCCCATATTCAAGAAATCCAAGTGTTTTTGATTCTGAGCCTTCTGATGCAATCTTTTTGGCACACAGGAGATAAATGAAGAGCTTTTGCTCATGCTGTCAGAATGAATGTATTGATTTGAATGCACATCTCATATATTTCTGTTATGTATATCTCTTTTAACCTTTCAATATTCATGTTGCTTTGCTTCAGACATTATTCAGTTTTATTGTAACTCCCATCCTGATTGCAGAATGAATACATTTATTTAAGTATGTATTGTGTAGTATTTTGAATTCTGCACGGCACTAACTCCCTGTCTGTAAATATGCAGAGATACTGATGTTAATATAAAACAGCTGAGGTGCATTCCTTCCTACTACTCCTTTTGCCTCCTTTCCTTAATTCCTCTGGCCTTATGATCCATGCAGATTTCCCACAACCTTTACCTTGATTCCTAAATACTAATTTCCATAGCTACATTCCCACTATGTAATTATCCTGCCTACCTCATTTTTACTGAGTCCAAGCTGCTTTTCCTCTCCTGAACAGATTTTTTTTTTTTTTTGGCTTTTGTTACATTGTGAGTAAGCTGGAAACTCATTTACCGTTGTAAATACATGGCATGAGATCAGTAAGAGAGTGAATTAAAGAAGATCCCTAGGTTTATAAATAAGTCTGTTTCTCCAGTTGGCATTGCTGCAAAGTATTAGCACTTTTAACATTTGTTTACCTGACTTAATAAGGAAAGTATTTGCTTTTAGTTTCTTTTAAAAAATGTTTTGCTGTAACAAAAGGATGTAAAAAATATTAAAAGATATAGAAGCATATTTTAAGATATTGAATATTTTTGAATGAGAGTTACACAAGTAATATCAATCATAAAGTTGGATACATTTCAAAGAAATAGACACTGTTCATATTCTTTCCTTTTCCTCTGGTTCAATGCAGCTTTCATCCGTTACAGGATAGAAAAAAGCAAGGTGACAGGTATTGAAAATTGAGTGAAGTATCCATTATTTCCCTGAACTTCATCTGCCGCTGGCTGGCTTCAATGGTTTTGGTACCTGTCATCCTCACAGGATCTGTGACTCAAACACCTAATTCATGATTGTGACATTGTGGTCTAAGTTAGCACTTCTGATGTATCAGCTTTTAAGCCTCCTTATTCTGTCTTGTTGAGTATCTTAAATAAAATCCCACATGCCCCTGCCCAGAATCCATTGTCACTCTGAAAATATGTTAGCTTTTATAATATCATGCCTTACCTAAATCAGAAAACAGTGGTAAATGCCCTTCCAGAATTTTCTTACCTAAACCATCTTTTGAATTACCATTATTTTCCCCCAAATAAAATTTGTCTTTTATTTAAACCCTTGTATCCACAGGGGGAAAAGGGAAAGAAAGGCAAAAAGGGGCCTAAAGGGGAGAAAGGAGAACAGGGTGCTCCTGGATTAGATGCACCCTGCCCGTTGGTATGTCTGACTTGTGGAACTGTCTCCAGATGTTTGTGTGAGGGGATCAGATGGGAGAAGAGCAAGCTGGAGGGATCCGTAACAGGAGGGTTTCTGATTGGGGTCATTTAACATGGACTTCAAGATACCCAGAAACATTTATCAGTTATCCTGATATGTTCCACATCTCGTCTTGGGCCACTAGCTCTGCCTGGTTTCTTAACCCCCAAATATCACGGCACAACTGGAACCTGAATGTAAGATCCGAAAGGAACTGGCACGATTCCATACCCCTCAAAAGAGAAGGCCACAGTTTTCAGACAAGCCCCGGTTGTAGGAATATGTCTCCCTCCATTTTACTTTGCCCAACTTCACTGGATGTTACTTTTCCCTTCAGAGTTGCTCCTCTCCCAGCCTTTGTTGTTGTAGTTACTTCTTTCGCAGAATTTGTGCTTAAGTGATTTCTTGTGTTAGTAACATTATGAGTTAATCTTTACAAACAGGGATTCCGTGGCGTTAAGGGGGAAAAAGGGGAGCCAGGCCAGCCTGGCCTGGATGGGCTGGATGCTCCTTGCCAATTGGTACAGTATTTCTCTTTCCTACCACCCTGCATGCATTTCCTTTGTTTATCACATGTTCATCTCTATCAGTGTAAAGTGGTGCTTTCTGGGCAAGCTTTACATGATAAACACACTACATGCATGTGCATGAACAGGCTCCTTCTGCCACTGTGCAGAGTCAGAGAGCAAGCACGCGTTTCTATCAATGAATGCAAATTAATCTCCTGATGTTGTTCTCACAACTGACATGACCACCTTTTCTGTGTTCTTTGGGATATTAATTTTTTCAATAAATATTTAAAGATTACATTAAAATTATGTGAAAATATTTGATGCAAAGACACTGCTAGACCATAACTTTTGGTTTTCCACCTAAGTTTGACTTTTTTTCTTTTTCTCTAAAAAAAAAAAAAGGTATTTCTGCCTTTTTCGCTATATTTCAATCAGGCTATAAATAAGGCCCAACCTACGGAAATCAGCTTCTGTTGTCAAGTGTTAACCAATTCAAGAGAATGCTTTAAGAGACCACAAAGAAGAAGACCAAACTTCTCTGAGCTTCTAAACATGATAAAAGTCTGCAGCCCCAACCTTCTTCTTTGTCACATAACCTTTTCAGTTTAATGGTCTCTCCTTTTGAAACTCACTTTCCTAAAGTAGACCAAACTCCCTTATCTCCATTGGCATGAACTCAAAATCCTCCTGATACTAAAATCTAAAATTCTGCTGGTTGAACCTTCTCCTTGTACCAATCTGGCATTACCAGTTTTTCCCAAATATTTTATGAAGCTTTTTAAAAGTGTTCTTTTTTTACATTTAAAATGAAAGTATATTCATATTTTCTGAGGTATAAATAAAAATTTTTATGTTTGCATTGATGGTTATATTGGTCTGCATGTTCTTATATTATTCTTCAGGTATAAGCATGATTCTTTAAAGATAAATTTATATTTCTCTTTAAGAGATTGTATTTATATTTTAAAAAATTAAGCAGTCGGTGATTATAGTTAGAAAATCTCAATATGAAGTTCCCAGTTCTTTGTTTGCTTGGTATTGATGATAAATCATATTTTATGATCATTTTGTTGGTGGAAAAGTAGAAGCATGCCTTCTTGATGTACCAACTCTTCCTGTGTTATTTGTATCATTTGTATCTGAAGAATGCATACACTTTAAAATAAATTTTGCAATACTTAGGAACCTCTTATTTTATTCAGAATTTGTTAACTTTTGAATAATTTAAATAGAGAAATCGATAAATGCTGTAGATAATATTTTATCATAAAAATATAGATAGGCTGCCTGTCTTCTGATTCAATTGAGTATGTTCTACTGTGTTTACTTTCAATATAGAAAAGTGAAAAATACTGGCATGTGAAGAGCTATAAACTTCAGATAGAAATGGCTTATCATTGATTATTCATCATTATCATGAATTCAGCCATAGTCTAATAGTGACCGGGAAGAGAAGTTATTTTGGTTTACGTAATAGAGATACCAGTGAGATGTGTTTTAATGGAATTAAGAGTATAGATTTATTATCTAAAAATATAGATATGAATAGAGCACTGTGCTTTGTAAATTGCTTTTTCAAAATTAGGCATAACATTTTCTATACTTCATGTGTTTTCAAAATGTGTACTCACTCTGGAAAACATTTGAATTTTCTTTATTTTACCTAACACTGGGAAATATATCGGGAGTTGCTAATTAGTAAAAGATGCCCATGACCAAAGTCACTAATGGGTAGAAATTTATTTTTAAGCCTCTGAGCATGTGAATTATGAAGTTTAATCACTCTTATGGAACCTGAGGAATTCTTTTTCTTCTCTTTAAAACAGGGGCCAGATGGCTTACCCATGCCTGGCTGTTGGCAAAAGGTAGGCTTTACTGAATAATTTCTCAAAAGAAGCACTCTCCCTTTCTCTTAACCTGGACTAGCCTTTTCCATTCAGAAAAGACCTTCGGATGTGACATTCCGAAGGTTCTTTGGATATTAAAAAGCAAGAGATTTCATCTCCAGAATATCTTTTGATCAGTATATTTACTGCTGATTTCTTCCTAAACTGATCAGCTAATGCAATTCTTAGCAAACACTGAAATTCGGAACCTTCCCTATCTAATCCTTTCTTTGGAATGGAAAGGGGCAGTGCATCCTGATAATGTTTTGCTTGTCTCTCAAAATCTTTGTCTTCCTAATGTTTAAAACTATTCTTAATTGTGATTCTTTTTCTATTTATCCTTACTTACACTGACAAACATGATAATACATGGTAGAACCCTGTCAATATTAGTCACAGAGCTGAGAAAGCAGAAAAATATAAGCATCATTTGTTTAATTATGTCTTGACTTATGTAGGAAAAACTGAATTAAATTTAAGTGGTGTCCTTTATGACATCAGTTTATTCTAGCCTCTTCATATGACTGCCCATAGTCACTGTGTGTGTATTCAGTGATGAAAGAAGTTTATTCTTTATAGAGAACCTTCTATGTGCAAAGGCTGTATGATAAGCCTTTTCATATAGAGAATATCATTTCATTTAATCCACACAATGACTCCATAAAGTCTTATTACCCTCAGTGATGCAGATGAGGAAACAAATTTGAGAGGTCAAGGACCTTCCAAGAGCACAGAACTAGTATGTATCACAACTAGGAGAGGGAGAGAGAGAGACAACGGAAAGCAACAGTAAAACTGTAAGCAGGGAAGAGATCATCCATATGTGCTGTGCTATTCACAGAATAGCAAACCTTTATGCAATAATGGTGAAGATCTAATTATAAAGGCTGTGCACATGCTACTGAAGGATAAAAGCATTCCAAGCACGTAAAAATGAGCTGAGGAAATGCACAAGATGCTTCAATCATTTTGAAATTTTTTCTCCAGCACCTTGTGGCTTCTTCAGTAATTTTGGACAGGCATGCTTCATTAGCAAAATTATAGCAAAACTATGTAGCAATGCAGAAAGATGGGAAACCTGACTCCTAGTTGCCTCTTACCTTAGCAACTCCATTGGTGAGAAAATCCTGAATAACTCACTCTCTTTCTTAATCAGTTTCACCTACTTGACCAGAGAAAGTAAAACCTCTCTCAGTAGCGTCATTTATTTAGTAGCTTCCCATACTCCGCTTTCAGCCTGTCAGATAATTAGCTTGATCACACACAGGGTCAAGTGAGTCTCATGAAAATGGACCTATCATCATATTCTTCTTCACCTGAGAAAACTATCCCTCCACTATCATAACCCCCGTTCACAGAATTTTTAATACCATCTTGAGCTGGAATTACCACTCACTCTCTAACCTTTGCCCTGTAATCTAATAGTATAATGATTTTTTAAACCAGCCATTAGCACACTTCACATAGAGGAGATGCAATAGGCTTGCTTTAGCCAGCCTTCTGACACCACTCAGAACTTGGGTTCGCAATCGTTCTTAGCCGCCTCTGAATCGCTGCCTTTTTAAAAGGGGGTTATACCCTTAAATGGCAACAAAGAACTCACCATCTTTTTGGTTCATGAAATGGGCATCATCTTTTTGGTTCATGAAATGGTTCATGAAATTCATATTACTGGTAGTAATATGAATACGATTAGAAAATCAGAAATTTTCCTTTTAAATACTCCTTTTTCCACAGAATAGACACTATACACTACATAAGATTAAAGATCTTATGAATCCAGCATCTTCTTATATAAAGAATAAGAATTATGAAAGTTTAGTATTGTTTACCACACCCACCCAACACACACAAATGCAAATCATTCTGATCAACCTCTCCCACCCATCCCCAGAAAGGAAAGAAACAATTTAGAAAATGAAAACGTTCTCAAATTTCTTATGTGGTCAACTTAGCTGTTACATTGAATAGTCAAATAAAACTATTTTTTAAATTATATTTTTAAAATAAAGTCAGCGGATTGCTTTTAGTGAGTCCTATTTTGGGTGTATCACTCTTTTGAACACTGCTGTGTTTATTAGGCTGTAGGGCACAGTGGCAAATGTTTGCTTGACTTAAAATTCAAATTGTGGCAGTCGTATAAATCACTGATTAATTACCAACTCCTCTTGGTCATGCTCCTCTCAATGATTTATATATGCAAAACTATTTGATCTTTTTTTAAATTAGTTTTCTTTCTAGATATAGTTCCATTTTCTAAATTTACCAACACAAGAAGAGTTAAGAGAGATAAGTGAGGGTTTGGAAAAAGGAGTGCTTCCTATAGACACATTTTTTGGCATTGGCATAACAGGCAAGAATATTGAGTGAACTCCTTCTCTGAAGATTAGAAAGCAGCCTCCAAAGCACACCTAGTAGAGCATCTATTTTCCTTGAATAGAGAAAAACAAATGTTAATAAATAAACTTAAAGATGACTCCATGCATTGTGGAGGGTGAATGAAGAGACCTCTGTTATTCTCCTTCCCTATACATTCTGCTTACTGATAATCAGTGATTTATACGACTGCCACAATTTGAATTTTAAGTCAAGCAAACATTTGCCACTGTGCCCTACAGCCTAATAAACACAGCAGTGTTCAAAAGGGTGATACACCCAATGTCAAGGACGTCTCTAAGATCTGCTTTGTAAGTGTATATCTCAAAGACCTCTGTTCCTCAGACCTCTGACTTAATGCAGTTCTAAGAAAACCTTAGTTATGACTGCTATGAGAGAGAGATGAGAAACCAGAAATCTGTGGTGAGAAACCAGAAATCTGTGGTGCCTTAGGTCACAATGGAACCTGTAATACAGATTGAAGGCCTGACAGCAGGCAGGTCTACCTTGCACAACATTCGCAGTGGGCAAGGCTTGCAAAAGGAAGGAGGAACCAAGAACTGAAGAACAGAGGATTAGAGTCAGGTGTTGGTGAAGTAAACAACATTATCGAGGTCAATCCTCAGCCCTTTCCACAGTTGTATTGTAATGCTTGCAGAAGATTATGTAGGTTACAAATACAAAATTAAATTTAATTATGGTACATATGTGATAAACATCCTAATTTTCTGCTTTCCCAGAACAGTCACTGAGCAAAACACTTACCCTAAAATTCTCAGTGGCAAAGGAAAGATAATTCTCAGTGGCAAAGGAAAAATGTGGAATGAACCTCAGATGGAAATTGCCATGACATCTTGGAGTTTAGAAACTAATATATAGCACACATATCAGATAATCAATTGGCTCATTGATAGCCAGTCAGTTGGCTTATAGACTCTATTCAAGGTTCTACCAGTTTTCTTAAAATAAATATTGATTTAAAATTTTAATTCAAGACTACTAATTCCATGTATTTGTCTTTTTGTTGTCTTTTTCTGCAGTGATGAATCTAACCTTTCAAGCATGAAGTTGTGTATATAATGGTCCATTTTTAATATTTATAGTTGAAAACTGAATTGCAGATTTTACAAGTCTGAGATATGTTTACATAGGGCTGCTTCTTCCTGCTGGCAGTAGTATACATGTCCATTTTTACTCCACTTACATCTGAAATTGGGCAATTTGTGAAACCAGTGAGAATGCTGCAAAAAATATAGATCAGTATCTCCTTATCTTATGTGAAGATACGTATTTATATGGACAAATCAGTGGTAGAGAATGATTGATTGTACTAGCTATTTTCCTTCTTTTGGCTTGCTAATTGCATGGACAAAAAGTGCCATGAAATAGTTTACATGAAATGGTGACCAAATATGGACTCAAAGCTATGAAAATGTACTATACTGACTGATTTTAGAGCTGATTATCACATTCCCATTCACCTTTCATGTCGGCGTTGACTCATACCTACACCACCCATTGAAACTAACTAAAAAAGCATGACTGTGTGCCAAACCTGCTTGCTGTGCAATTTCAGATGCTAGCATGTTGACCAGGAGTCCTTTGATTACATCTGAACCTTTATTCCTTTTGTCATCTCAAGGGGGTTACACCATGGCTTATTGCCAAAAAGAGATAAGGTGGTGGAGAGCATACACAATTTGTCTTGTATTTTGAGGGAGTTGCAGTCCTGACTGCAGATCTACAGCTTCCAGTATTGTGGGCTCATGTGGCCACTTTGGTTGAAATACGAAGGGGTTGAGCCTGTTGCTGCCGCCAGTTTTCCTTGGGCTGCCCTTGGCAGTGAAGACATGGAAAGAGGACCGATTCAGCCTCCAGCACTGCCTCTCATGTGACCAAGTAGGAAAGAGGTTTACAAATGCAAACATGCAGAACCACAGACTTTAAAAATATATATAAATAAACTGAATTTCAGCAAGTGTTAATATAGGTGCTTTTAAAAATGACAGAGGCACAGCACTTCTTTTGGAATAGGAGATTCTTGGAATGGGAGATCCTGTCCCTGAGGGAAAAGGGATGTCCATCCCACCAAAACTTGGGTTGCTGAAGAAATAACATGTTCTGAGAAGGGATCAGCCAAAATCGCCTCTCCCGATGATGTAGGAGAGCTTACTGGGACAATCTGTGCCAAAGTTGTTGTGAGAGCTTTCCTTCCTCCTACGATCCAACCATGTCAAACATTTCCTACAAAGTTCGAGAAACAGAAAGGTATTTTTCATTCTTTTTAATGCTTTTTTCTTTTTCTTTCTTTAGTCCCAAGAATATTGAAAAAATATTCGTTTCAGTTTTTGTCACATATGTTTTGAACAATTTTTTTAAGAAGTCTTCAAATCATAATAATTTGGCTCCAGTAGTCAAAATGACCTTTTACTAACTTCTCTCTTGTTTTGGATAATTGGATAGAATATAAAAGAAGCTCCACTTTCAGTCTAATCATTGTAAAGCATGAAAGTTATGCATTTTTAAGTAGTTTTGACTTTTTTTACATGATGAATGTAACGTACATGGAGATTATCAGTTAATATAAAGCCAAGATTTTGTCACATTTGGTAATATTAACTAATTTCTATTTTTATGGTTTTAAGTTTTGTCTATATTTAGATTTCTTTCTCTTTTTAACATTTCTAAATGTTTGTCTCATCCTCATATCCACAGACCAAATCTAAGATCTCAGAAAGCTGTGAAATATAGTTGCCATAAAGAAAATATTTTTCATCTACTTGCTCAAACTTTACCTACCCATATTAGATGGAACATTTCTTTGCACAGTAAAGAGTTGGTAGCGTGTTTTGAAATGGCTTATTCTAAGTGGAAGTGTTACATTGAAAGAAACATTATCAATGAGGAGTAGGCACCCTTTCAGCCCATTAGAGAATTTAATTTCTCTCCTGACTCGATGCCATCTTCTGGGAAGATTTCTAGTTTCATGCATAGGTGTCACCACCAGAAGGGAAATTAACTCATCCTTGGCTTATAGTTAAGATATAACCATAAGACAAGGAACCTAAAATCCTCATGATCTCATTTATGTTATGTAACCAAATGACAGTCATACAAAATGGCATCTTCTTTTTTTTCTATTAAATTTTTAAGGTTGAAAGATGTTTAAACTATTAGATCAGTCTAATTGGTAACATTTCTGGTAACATTCCACACCCCTAAGCCAGTTTAGCATTTTGAAAATAATGGAGGACATTTTCTAACAATTTCTTGTATGGCATGGTGTTAGGATAACGTATTGCTCAATGTCCGACACAATTTGTCTTAAATGGTTTGGAAAAATGAACTGAAGTGGGTGGAACTACATTCTCTTCAGGAAAACAAACTACAGTGTCCAGTGGCTATATTTTTTTCCCTTCTATCTTTTTTTTCTGCTCCTCTAGTAGAAAGAGGTGGATTGAAATGGATCACTATTTAAAACTTGCACAGCTTCAGGAGACGATACCTCAACATCAAAAGAAAAACACTTTATGTATAAAAAAATTTTTTGAAATACAGCCCTTCAAAGAATACTGTTCTGTCCTGTGTGTATATTGAGTTTTTGCTCTATAACTGATTTGACAACATCAACTTATTTCATGATTAAATGAGGTTGTAAACTTTCATTACATTTATTTCCTTGGGAAAAACAAAGGGATGGAAATACTCCTCCTTGTTCAATGGAATTGCTAGGTCTTAACCATGATGGATAATCTTTAACTTTTGGTTACTACAATGTTTTCAAGCATCCATTTTGTCATATAGAGAATTCTTAAATAATTTCTAAGTGAATGAAAGAATTGTGTTTGTTGATATGTGTTGATAGATAATATACTTTCCTTAAAGATTTCTTTAATGTGTGTTATTGGATAGAGGGTTGAGAAAATATACATGAAAGACACATTGGAAATAAGGCAAGGTCAGTTTCTATTTCTGATAAAACATTGAAGGATAGCAAATTGATATGTGTTTTAGATTTAAAATTGTTTTTCATTTATGTTGGTTGGTGCTAATGTATCTCTTTTCCTTTTTCTCTATGGACAATGCAACTACTATGGATAATTTTATTTCCCTGTTTAATAGCATTCCTAAATCATTAGTGTGTTATTTTATTTTTAAAGTTCATGAATTTGCTATAATTATGGTCCAATGACCAGGCTTTCTTAATGTAAAACAAAACAGTGTACCAATAGATGATGTGTGTTTACTCAGATCATGGATCCTCCTATTTCATATTCATTTCATACATCATATGCCTTTATCTACTTTCATGTGTCTCATCTTTTTCATTCACTCATCTTTTAGTTTATATGATTTGATGAAACATGACAAAACTAGCGTCAGAGAAGTCTGCACACACCGTATAGAGTACCTAGTGCACAAATATGCCTAATTTTTTCTTTCAGTTTTTGTTTTTCATTAGCAAAAGCAGTCTTGGAGGATTTTTTTTTCTCATGTGATTTTATAGAGGACATTAGAATATCTTTAATTCCTACTAGAAGAAAGGTCTTGTTTTTGAATTTACATTCTGTGCATACGATGTTCTGATGGGACAGCAAGAACTTACACATCAACTAGTTTATACTACATGTCCTTTGTCTAACTATCTATCTATATAGACATATGTGCTAGTTTAGAAAATTGTCAAATCAGCATGTCAGTGCCAACGGAAAAATTGTCTTTGATATGTTATATTTTTATCACTTAGGAAATGTGCTTAATTTCCAAGTGTTTTTTTTTTAATGTTACTATGGAAGCATGAAAAGTTAACATCATTTGTTATCCTTTCTTTCCCCACTATATATTGTCTTACCCAGAGTTGGGCTATACTTTGGTGGTGTTTTAACATCTTCTAATAAGTGATCATAAGCAACATACAGATGCTAATATTTGAAATCTTGTTTTTTCTTACTTCCTAATAATCAAATTATATTAATATTTCACACTACAAAAAATAGGATTTTCTAATTTGTAAAAACAAGAGCTCCTGCTATCTCTTGGAAGTTAAGTCCTTAGGAACCCTATCTTATCTTTCTAAAAATAATAAGTAAGAACAATCACATGTGATTCTGGCTATTAAAATCATACATCCCTAGTGGAATTAACAAGCTTGACCAATTATGATTATGCTAAATTGTTTTAGGCTAGAAGGACTGTCAGTCCCTACTTCTTCCCATTTTTCTTGGGATACCTTTATATTGGCTAGATTTGTTGCCAATATAAAATTGACACAGCAGAGACACTCCTCTAACTTAAATTTTTAGTGGAGTTTGGTTTTTGCTAACCCCGTACTAATAAACACTTTAATGACTTTTTTCATTTCAAAATATTTAAATGTATAAAATTGCCTATGCTGCTTATCGAAAGAACCGTCCTTTTGGGAATAAGAAGACTTTTTCAACCTAAACCGTTATGTGTGATTTATTAACAACTTAACAAAGAAAGTACTAACATTTCTCAAAATGTAGTTGATATTCTTACCTATCTCAGAAATATTAATGAATTGGATTCACAAAAGAATGTCTTACATACTGTTGACATTTATGTGAATATTCTTTATACTGTTGTAAATGTTTCATTCAACTTAATAACATTTTAAAAGATGTATGTATCTGATTTTTCTTTAGAAAATATTATATTTTTATTTGTATTTTTTACATTTTAAAGTTCATCTCTATGTGCAGCTATTTTTATATTGCCAAAAACTCACATAAATACAAAATAAGTGAAATATGCAAAAAAAATATTTTGGCAAGCATTACACTGCATATTTTTTTAAATGTTTGTGGGCCAGTCTCATATAATTGATTATTCTAAGAATGTGTTGTGTCTTATCACTGTAAATATGGCACAAACCTGTTTATCTCAGTAGTGTAAATAATTGAAAGATTGAATTCTCCCTGTTCAATTTTTATTTTAATTTCATTGTAATTTCTCCAGCTGACATTACTGTATCAAAAGATGCATAAGATTTTTGATTTGCGGTTTGGAGATAATTGCATTGTGTTCAGTTTCCAATTTGTTTTTATTTGCTTTTTAAATTTGTTTTCAGGGTTCCTAGTTTGTGAGAAGTTGATCTTCAGAATTATTTTTACACTATTTATGACTTATTTTCATAATGTAAAAAGTGTGTAATTATTACAATATTAATCCAAACAATGATAATGAATTGTATTGTTATAAAGCTTTATTGATGTTCATGAAAACCTTGGCCTCTTTTCTTTGATTTAAACATTATTCATAAAGAATTTTATTCTACTCTTCTACAATATTGTAACCCCACCATTTAACCTGGTGCACATACCTAGCTATAGGGATTTTCTAAAACTAGAACTTTCTGGTTTGTTGTTTTTTTTTTTTTTTTTGAGATGGAGTCTCGCTGTGTTGCCCAGGCTGGAGTGCAGTGGACCGATCTCGGCTCACTTCAAGCTCCACCTCCTGGGTTCAAGCGTTTCTCTTGCCTCAGCCTCCTGAGTAGCTTGGACTACACGTGCCCGCCACCACACAGGCTAATTTTTGTATTTTTAGTAGAGACAAGGTTTCATCATGTTGGTCAGGCTGGTCTCAAACTCCTGACCTCGTGATCCACCTGCCTCAGCCTCCCAAAGTGCTGGGATTGCAGGCGTGAGCCACTGCGCCCGGCCTCCCCTCCTAATTTTCCTCCACTATTTCCCATCTTGGTGAATTGTTACCTTACATTTAGTTGCCTCTTACCATCCTCCCATCAAATTAGTCATCAGTATATGATTAGAATGTAGCGTATAGTAATCACTTAATAAGTATTTAATGGGCTGGGCGCAGTGGCTCACGTCTGTAATCCCAGCACTTTGGGAGGCTGAGGTGGGTGGATCACGAGGTCAGGAGATCAAAACCATCCTGGACAACATGGTGAAACCCCATCTCTACTGAAAATACAAAAAATTAGCTGGGCGTGGTGGCAGGCACCTGTAATCCCAGCTATTCAGGAGGCTGAGGCAGGAGAATCACTTGAACCTGGGAGGCGGAGGTTGCAGTGAGCCCAGATTGCACCTAGGGGACAGAACGAGGCTCAGTCTAAAAAAAAAAAAAAAAAAAAAAAAAAAAAATTTTACATATATATGTATTTAATGAATGATGAATGAATAAATGCCTCCACAAAGACACCAATTATTTACAAGTCCCAAATAAAAGAGTACTTCCCAATGCTCACCTTTCTTATATTTTTGCTTTTGTAATTGAAAGATAAAATTGTGTGTATCTGTTGTGCAAAATACGATGTTTTGAAGTATATACACACTGTGGAGTGGCTAGACCTAGCGCTCATCTTTGTTGATCTTGCCAGCAGCATTAGATGCAGTTGACCACTGCCACCCTCTTCAGCACTCTTTTTAGTTCTCTAGTCTTTATATTCTTGTCATTTAATCCTACTTTTCTTCCTTATTTTCCTCTGCCAGCTCTTCCTTCTCTACCTGATTGTTAAATGATGATTCCCAGGGCTCTCACTTTCATTCTCTCTTCTGCTTTTGCTCTTCTCAGCCACGCATTCCCTCTCTCCAAAAGAGCTCATTCTTTCTCACAAAGACCACGTTTCTGTCTTCATCAGACTTCCTTCCGACTTTCAGACCAACTGATAAAGGCATGTCCACCGGGATGTCCCACAGGTGCTTATCATCTTCCACTTCACCCCTGGTTCTCTTACAGACTTCCATATCATAATAAATGGTGCCACCTTCCCCACCTGCCATCCAGGCAAACAAGGTGGAGGCCTCAGAATCATTATGGACACTACCCACCTCCATCACCCACCCATCCCCTCATACACACAGCATCTAATTCATCACCAAGTTCCTTCAATTCTGCCTCCTAAATCTCCATCAGATCTACCCCTTCTCTCCATCCTCATCCCATGGTCTCAGTTTAGACTTTACTCATTTTTCAAACTTTTGGAGAAGCCTTCTAACTGGCCTCTCTGCAACTATTAACTATCTCATACCCTCTATCACTCTGAGGATGATGATTCAAAGAAAGTAAATATGGCTTTATTTATAAATTCATCCTTTTATTTCACTTCCCATAATATTTAAGAAAAATTAAAAGAACGTTTATAAAGAACACTATTGCCAGGCACGGTGGCTCACCCCTGTAATGCCAGCACTTTGGGAGGCTGAGGCAGGCAGATTGCTTGAGCCCAGAAATTTGAGACCAGCCCAAGCAACATGGCAAAACCCTGTCTCTACAAAAAATGCAAGAAGAAATTATTCAGTCATTCTTGTACACACCTGTAGTCACAGCTACTTGGGAGGCTGAGGCAAGACGATCACGAGCCTGGGAGGTCAAGGCTGTAGTGAGTCAAGATGGCACCACTGCACTCCAGCCTGGGTGTTGGAGGGAGACCCTGTTTCACAAAAAAAGAAAAAAAGAAAACTTCTAAAATATATGAATTAGTTTAAAAATAAGAACCTGGAAAAACATAGTAAACATAGTTCAAGACCACAAAGAAAGTTATAATGAAAAGATAGAGAATATAAAAGTACATAGTATCATTAAATCAAACAACCAGCATGGCTCTGAGCTCCTTGGTGTTCATAGCAAAAAGAAAAATAAATCAGTAACACACTTATCCATAAAGTGACAAGGCACAGTTTCCTCAAAATAACCAAAGCTAATTGAAAATATATATATATTTATTTATTTATTTATTTAAAGTATATATTTATAAATTTGTATATGTTATATAAATATATATACTTTAAATAATTTAATTTATGTAAATATACATTAAATATAAATATATATATATCTTTTTAGATGGAGTCTCACTCTATCACCCAGGCTGGAGTGCAGTGGCGCGATCTCGGCTCACTGCAACCTCTACCTTGTGGGTTCAAGCAATTCTCCTTCCTCTGCCTTCCGAATAGCTGGCATTACAGGTGTGTGTCTCCATGCCTGACTGATTTTTTGTATTTTTAGTAGAGACAGGGTTTCACCATGTTGGTCAGGCTGGTCTCAAACTCCTGACATCAGGTGATCTGCCCACTTCAGCCTCCCAAAGTGCTGGGATTACAGGCCTCAGCCACCACACCTGGCCTGAATTTTTTTTTTTTTTTTTTTTTTTTTGAGACGAAGTCTTGCTCTGTTGCCCAGACTGGAGTTGAGTAGTGCGATCTCGACTCACTGCAACCTCCGACTCCCTGGTTCAAGTGATTCTCCTGCCTCAGCCTCCCAAGTAGCTGGGATTACAGGCACGTGCCACCATGCCCAGCTAATTTTTAGCAGAGACGGGGTTTCACCATGTTGGCCAAGATGGTCTTCATCTTCTGACCTCAAGATCTGCCCGCCTTGGCCTCCCAAAGTTCTGGGATTACAGGCCTGAGCCACCACACCTGGCCTGAAAATATTTTTTATGTGCGATTTCTTGTAAAGAACACTTCTATAATAACTACATCAGCAGATTTTGATAATGTTTCTCAATGTAAGTCAAGCACGAGTATGTCTTAGTCTATTTTTGTGTTGCCAGAAAGGAGTACTTAAGGCTTGGTAATTTATAAAGAAAAGAGGTTTATTTGTTTCAGGGTTCTGCAGGCTATACAAGAAACATGGCACCAGCATCTGCATCTGGTGAGAGCTTCAAGCTACTTCCACTGATGGTGAATGGGGAGCCAGTGAACAGAGACCACATGCAGAAAGCAGAAGCAAGAGAACAGGGGAAGGTGCCAGGCTCTTTTTAACACCAGCACTTGGGCAAGCTCTCGCAAAAACTAATAAAATGAGAGCTCACTCATTACCATGAGGATGGCACCAAGCCATTCATGAGGGATCCATCCCCATGACCAAAACACCTCCCAGTAGGCCCCACCTCCAACAGCGGGGATCAAATTTCAACATGAGACTTGGCATGAACGTGCCATATCCAAACCATAGCATTGTGCCAAAACCAGCTTCCCTAAAAACAGTTCTACGGGGAAATTTAATAATGCTATTCCTTTGCTTAAAATCTGCCAGTAGTCTCCCATCCTCATGCAGATACCTCAGTGTAGAATCCGAGGCCCACTGTGATCCAACCATGACCAGCTTTATAACCTCATGCCTTGCTGGCCAGCAACCCTCACCCAAGGTTCTCCTATGTTAAACTATTTGAGGATCACTTTGGTTGCTCTCTAGCCTTGAAATAGTCTCCATTCCCATCCCTGCCATTGATTTGAAGAATACTTCCTCTTCTTCCAAGATTCAACGTATGCATCAACTTACTAAACACCTCTTCCTGCCAAGTTGAGATGCTCTTTCTTTACTCCAATAATCTCTTGTACTTGGCACTGCTAAAACACTTATCAGATGGTTAATAACTGTAGTTTGTCTGTCTCCTCCACCACATGGTAAAACTAAGCAGGAACCCAACCCAGTGAGTTCTCAATTAATATTTTTTAGTAAATAAATGGTTATTTCTCTTGGAAGAAAAAAAGAAAAGAAATAACAAAAGCTGCAAGAACAACAAAACTCACTGGGACTTCTGAATTTTATTAATGTGCATGATGGGCAAAACAATCCACAGAGCTTGTCTGTGGCATGCTAACTAGTTCTCAAACTAAGGGAAGATGTGTTGTGACCTTTTACTACAGATATGTTTTATATAAAGTATGGTGTAATATCACCTGCTTGGTGGTAGATGGAATATCACCTAATAAGTGATCAGGGAGGAATTTAAAGAAAGTAGAGAGGTTTGAAGTAGTCCATGGAGAACAGGAGTAAGAACAGGAAGCCTACGATGATTAATATGTGGTTTAAAGCAAGCCAGTGAAACTGAGGACCATGATTTTTTTCCAATCCCTCTGCACCTTTGTACAGTACACATGTTGTTATCTATTTGAATATCAAATGTTTGCCTTCTAAATCTTCTCTCAATTTGTATTTGTTGACTTTTCATTGTCTGTTCATGTTAGGAAGCTAGATCTAGTCTGGAAGTTCTCAAACTTCAGCATTTATCAGAATCACCTGGAGAACTTGTGAAAACAGATAGCTGGGCCCCACCCCCTAAATTTCTGATTCAAGAGATCTGGTATGGGACTGGAGAATTTCTATTTCTAACAAGCTCCTAGGTGGTGGTAGTGCACTTGTTCCAAGGTCCACACTTTGAGAAACACTGCTAGTCTAGTCTATTTTATTTTTTTTAATTTTTTAATTTTTATTTTGAGACAAAGTCTCGCTCTGTTGCTCAGGCTGGAGTGCACTGGCGCAGTCTCAGCTCACTGCAACCTCCACCTCCCAGGTTCATGCCATTCTCCTGCCTCAGCCTCCCGAGTAGCTGGGACTGCAGGCACCTGCCACCATGCCCAGCTAATTTTTTGTATTTTTAGTAGAGACAGGGTTTCACCGTGTTAGCCAGGATGGTCTCCATTTCCTGACCTCATGATCCACCCGCCTCGGCCTCCCAAAGTGCTGGGATTACAGGCGTGAGCCACCGCACCCGGCCGTCTAGTCTGTTTTAATAAAATATAAGTGACTGACGTTAATTCAGGGGTGGTGACCTTCCTTTTATTGTGAACCTCTTCTGTGAATTTTCTCTCCTCATCAGTGCCTTAACTAAAACTCTGAGGTCACTCTTTTGCAACTCCTTCAAATAGAGGCTGCTAATTTTCCCACAATTCTCCCAGCTAGATGGAAAGAAAGTTGGCATCCACATTGCTCCTTATTGCCAGTTCCACACAATTCTTCATCCATGTATAGAAAGCCCCACTTATTTGAGTCTTAATGATAACTGGTTACTAGCACCCTCTGCCCTTCTTCTTTGCAGCCATCTTCTGTCGTTCCCTTCATTAATTGAAGCCTTTAGCACGTGGTTCACAGTCTTATTTTTCTCCCTATATGCTATCATTTGAGGTAACTTACATGTCAACATGGTCAATATAACCAACACCTTATTCCATTATCTTCTCAGACCTCATTTCTAATGACTTTTTCCACCCTCCAATTCTGCCACTCACTCCTCTGACACACTGATTTGTGTCAGTCCCTGAAACTGCTCCAACTCTGGAATAATGCATTCAAACATCCCACTCTGAGGACTCTCCACTATCCTGGCAGGATTTCCTTCCCAGTGACTCCCACTGTACCTATTCTTGCACCTAACAACCACCTCCATTCCCTATATCTCTCGGCCCTCCTTACCATGCCCCACATAGCTCCACTTCCTCTGCTCTCCAACTTAAGTTACACAGAACAAATTTTCACCTACACTGACGCCAACAACTTCTTTACCCCATTGTTCCATGTGCTCACTTGCTAAAAGCCAAATATGTAATAGCCCATCTGTCCACCTTCTCTGCATCTTTGTCTGGTATAGTCCACTCAATGCTATGGGAGAAGATCACTCAGTAGCCCAGATTGGTTCATCGTAAATTCAAAGTCTCCAAATTCACCTGTGCATTCAACAACTACCAACAACTAACAATCTGTCTGTGTTTCCCTAATCATGGTGGTAATTCAAACTTTTTCTACTCTCCTTTAATTTCTTCCTTTTCATTCTCGGTGGATAATCCTGCATTCACAAAAGAAAAGAAATCCACAGAGAGACTCTCTCAAACCCCTCGAGCCGACTGAAAGTGTGCCCACCTCTACACCCTTGATTCCTTCCTTCCCTTCTATTACAATTGAAAATGATGTCACTCTCCCTGCTTAAGGCTAACCTCTGCCACAAATGCTTCACATCCACCCCAGGCTTCTCAGGGACCTTGCCCTGTTGTTTCAACTTATCCTTCCCTTTGACTAAACACATTTAAGTATATTCAGATATCTTCCATTTTTATAAAGGCCTTTCCTCAAACCTGTGCACCCCTTTAGCTGCTGGCCTTTCTTTTTGCTGCTTTCCCTTAAAGACTGACTTCTAGGAGGTTGATTATGTACTCACCATACCCGCTTCCTCACCTTCCATTCACTCCTCAATCCATTATTAAGCCCTCCCCCACCACACAGTGAAACTACTCTCTCCCCTAGGGAGCTCCTAAAGCCTTCGGAATTAAGTTACCATCAATATGCCACTATCTCTCTCCAAACTCCAGTTTTGATTGCAGCTGCATACTTCTGGATGTGCAACTGGCACCTCAAACTCAACACATGCAGAACGGATCTTGCCCACTGCCCCTCTGCCACATTCCTCCTCCTCTGCCCCACATAGTATCACTATGGGAATAGTATCACCACTCACACAATTGATGAAACCAAAACTTACCTGTCACTTCTGACTCTACCCTCCTCATCATCCCCAGTCACTCTTCATGACCAGCAGGTTCTACTGATTCAATATAAACTACAACTGCCATCTTCACAGCATTGCATGGTCACAACCGAAGGCCAAGTAACTTATGTGTCATGTCTGAATTACTGTAACTGCAGGTCTTACAGTGGTTGGTCCTGCCCTACACAGTAGCCAGAATTATCTTTCCCTGCTTGAAACTCTTTAACTTGAAGCTCTGTTTCTCTCAGGATAAATCTCAAATTCCTTACCGTTTACAAGGCCCTTCTTTATTCAGTCTGTATCTACTCCTCTAGCCTTACCTCTCGCCATTCTTTTCCTTGTCATTTATGTAGACAGCCTGCACTTATTTTTCAGTCATTCAACCAGGCTCTTCTCTGCCACTGTTTCATCCCTCCTTTACCTAAAAACCCACTTTACCTCCCTAACTTCTACTTATCCTTAAAGTGTCTGCTTAGTTGAACTTGTCTCAGAGGCTTAAAAAAAAAAAAAAAAAAAAAGAGTCCGGGCACAGTGGCTCATGCCTGTAATCCCAGCACTTTGGGAGGCTGAGGCGGGTGGAGGACCTAAGGTCAGGAGTTCAAGACCAGCGTGGCCAACATGGTGAAACCCCACCTCTACCAAAAATTCAAAAATTAGCTGGGTGTGGTGGCGCATGCCTGTAATCCCAGCTACTCGGGAGGCTGAGGCAGGAGAATCGCTTGAACCTGGGAGGCAGAGGTCTCAAAAATCAGTGAGACTCTGTCTCAAAAAAAAAAAAAAAAAAGAAAGAAAGAAAAAGAAAAAAAAATCTCAGCTTAGACGTTACTACCTCTGGGGAAGCTTCTCTGGATTTTCCAGTGTTGGTTACTTAGCTCTCCTCTGTGCTCCCTTTGCCTCTTTTGACATGCTATGACTCCATGAAGAGAGAGAGAGAGCTCTGTGTTGTTTGCCCTTATGTCTTTAATGTCCAGCACATAGTTGGTACTCAAATACATACTAATTAAAATAATATATTAATGAAAGCAATTAACCAAATGAAAAAAAGAACAAGTCATCCAGGGATAATATTGGGTATGTGAATATGCAATGCAACAGTGAGCATGTAATTCATATTAAAATCTGCATGACTTTTCTACTGATTCAGAATTGATAATAAAGAATCCCTTGGCTGGGCGCAATGGCTCATGCCTGTAATCTCAGCACTTTGGAAGGCCGAGGCAGGCAGATCACAAGGTCAGGAGTTTGAGACTAGCCTGGCTAACATGGTGAAGCCCCGTCTCTATTAAAAATACAAAAATTAGCCAGCCGTGGTGGCGGGTGTCTGTAGTCCCAGCTACTCAGGAGGCTGAGGCAGGAGAATCGCTTGAACCCGGGAGGCAGAGGTTACAGTGAGCCAAGACCACACCACTGCACTCCAGCCTGGGTGACAGAGCGAGACTCTGTCTCAAAAACAAGCAAACAAAAGAATCCCTCAATACAAGAGACATAAGTCTATGTGCATTTTCCCTTCTATTCTCTGTGGTATCAACATCAAATAGTGATAGCAGAAAAGACTTGGTGGTGGGGCTGTTCTTCTTCTAAACCAAGCTGTGTCCTCCGGAAAACAATTATCCAATAAAATAGTGATAAGTATTCCACAAATAAGATAATTCAACATAAGAATATGAACTGGGGCTGGGTGCGGTGGCTCACGCCTGTAATCTGAGCACTTTGGTAGGCCAAGGCGGGCAGATCACCTGAGGTCAGGAGTTCGAGACCAACCTGGCCAAAATGGTGAAACCCCATCTCTAGTAAAAATACAAAATTATTCGGGTGTGGTGGTGTGTGCCTGTAATCCCAGCTACTCAGGAGGCTGAGGCAGGAGAGTCACTTGAACCCAGGAGGCAGAGGTTGCAGTGAGCTGAGATTACGCTATTGCACTCCAGCCTGGACAAAAAAGAGCGAAACTTGGTTTCAAAAAAAAAAAAGAATATGAACCAGAGTGTCTGTTAAAGGGATAAAGGATATGTCTTTCATAGACACAATTGGGAAATGCTGTCCGGCAGCAGTGTTTGCTCCAATTCAATCAAAACTTGCCATACCTGAGGTACGCAGGGCCTTGTTTCTCAATTGGCATTCCTATCACAGGAGTTGTTCCAAGGAGTGACTATTCAGAGCTGTCTTCACTGGTAACTCCTCACTCTTTGGCACTCCTTTCCATTCTTTTCATCTCCACTGCACTCCACCCTCAATCCCCTCTCATATCTCTACCCAAAAATGCACCAGGATTCACTTCTTAGCTTGAATTAAAGCCTGCTTTCAGCATCCACCAAATCCATCATTCAAGGTCAATGACAAGTTCTAAAAGTAATAAAGTCCCATTTGGAAAATGTTTTTCAGTAGAGTACATAAAAGGCAGTCAAGTAGATATAAGCTTTTCTAAATTATGAGTTTATACTTACAAATTAAAAGGAAGGTTGGAATACAGAAACAATGAAAGAAAGAAAATGAGTCATACTTATAATGAGCAAATATATCAAGTCACTGGCTGAGAAGACAGGAGTTCTGAAATGGTCAAACTGTGGTGGAAATAGTTGTTGACTTCATCTATGGTTGAGATGTTTAGTAAATGGACAAGGTATCAAATATCTTAGCCATATTGACATTGCATAATTATGAAGTTTCCTATACTATTCTGTCTACCTGCAGAAAATGAAAACAAACATAAAAGCAAGTGATAATGAAAAAATTGAGTAAAGATGTTTGACTTGGCCAGGCACAGTGGCTCACGCCTGAAATCCCAGCACTTTGGGAGGCTGAGGCGGGTAGATCACCTGAGGTCAGGAGTTCGAGACCAGCCTGGCCAACATGGTGAAATGTTGTATCTACTAAAAAAAATACAAAAAATTAGCTGGGTGTGGTGGCTGGCTCCTGTAATCCCAGCTACTTGGGAGGCTGAGGCAGGAGAATCCCTTGAACCCAGGAGGCAAAGGTTGCAGTGAGCCAAGATCACCCCATTGCACTCCAGCCTGGGCAGGCAACAACAGCAAAACTCTATCTCAAGAAAAAAGAAAATAGATGTCAGACTAGAGAACCTACCCTTAGATAGTTTTAGCTACATATTTTACACTATTTGCTGTTTTAAATTTACTGCCCACAACTTACTATCTATAATTTACTGCCACAATAAGCTCCCACTTTCTTCTTTAACTCATCTAGCAATTTTTGGTACTGCTTTGAGAACTCACCAACAATAAAATTACTTTTTCTACTTTTAGGGCTAAATTATTCATTACTTTTTAAAGAGTACTCTCCTCCCTGACTCATCATCTTTTCCAAAAATGTAAGAAAGAGGGAGAAAGCCTAATTATGCTATTTTGGGTACAAAAATTGGATAAGAAATGTGTAACATAAGAAAGGAGAAATTAAGGTATAATATTTGATAAAATTTAATAGGTATTCTCTGATTTTAAAAGATGAAATAGAATGGAGTTTTCTTAACCTGACATAGGAATGAATATATTAAAAACCTATAGCAAACATATTTCTTATTAGCAAAAACTTATAAACATTCCTTTTAAAATGAAAAACAAGAATAGAACATTTAATACTATTCTATTAAGAGAAGCAATAATAGTCCAATTAATTATACTAGTAATTATTAATAGTATATGTAATAGAAGCAACAATGCAATTACAATATGTAATTAGCTGGTAAAAATAATGCAATTAGCCAATGCAAGTAGAAAAGAAAAATAGGCCAGGCATGGTGGCTCATGCCTGTAATCCCAGCCCTTTGGGAGGCTCAGGCAGGTGGATCACGAGGTCAGGAAGTCAAGACCAGCCTGACAAACATGGTGAAACCCCATCTCTACTAAAAATACAAAAATTAGCCGGGCTTGGTGGCATGCACCTGTAATCCCAGCTACTCAGGAGGCTGAGGCAGGATAATTGCTTGAACCCCAGAGGTGGAGGTTGCAATGAGCAGAGATTGCACCATTGAACTCCAGCCTGGGCAACAGAGCGAGATTCCATCTCAAAAGAAAAAAAAAGAAAAAGAAAAGAAAAGGGTTGAAAAGAAAGAAAACTGCCTGTGTTTATTTTATGGCTGCTATAACAAATTACCAAAATTCGGTGGCTTAAAATAACACAAATGCATTATCTTACAGTTCTGTAGTTCAGAAGTCCAAAATGGATCTCATAGTGCTAAAATTAAGGTGTTGACAGGGCTGCACCTTTCTGGAAGCTCTAAGGAAGAATCATTATCCTTGCCTTTTACAGCTTCTAGTGGCTTCTTGCATTCCTTGGCTCATAACCCTCTTCATTATTCCTCAAAGTCAGCAACATTAGGCCAAGTCCTTCAGATGCTGCAATCAGTCTGGGTCTCTCTCTTCTACCTCTTTCACTTTTTAGAACCCTTGTGATTACATTGAGCCCACCTGGATAACCCAACATACTCTCCCTATTTTAAGGTCAGCTGATAGCAAGCAACCTTAATTCCATCTGCAACCCTAATATCTCCTTGGCATACAGCATAACATATTCACAGGTTCTGGGGATTAGGACATGAATATCTTTACGGTGTCACTATTCTGCCTACCACACTGCCACCGCTCACAGGTTGTGTATATAGATAAACCTAAAGAAACTGTAAACCATCATATTTTGTGGTATTGTCATCCTCTAAAAATTATAAGTAGTTAGCATAGCGTTGCTATGTTTTTATAAAATACAGATACTTAGCAGAAACATGGGCTGCAGGTAAAAAATAAAAATAAAATAAAGATGCCGTTGGCATCTCATACCTTTCACATGTTCCTTTAGTAAGAATACTTAAAACACTTCTTTTTTTTTTGTCTTTTTTGAGACGGAGTTTCATTCTTGCTGCTCAGGCTGGAGTGCAATAGTACCATCTCAGCTCACTGCAACTTCTGCCTCCCAGGTTCGAGTGTTTCTCCTGCCTCAGCCTCCCGAATAGCTGGGATTACAGGCACGTGCCACCATGCCAGGCTAATTTTTTGTATTTAGTAGAGACAGGGTTTCACCATGTTGGTCAGGCTGGTCTCGAACTCCTGACTTCAGTTGATCCACCCGCCTCAGCCTCCCAAAGTGTTGAGATTACAGGCGTGAGCCACTGCATCCAGCCAAAACACTTATTATGGTAATACTTAACAAATGTTTATTGACTTCCATTTATCTTCAAAATATTACGGTGTGTGATTTTTGCTACTTGTATTGATCTCAGTTGGCAGGCTGTTTCTGGCTTTGTTTTGTTTTCTTTTAGGCTGAGGATTTCCTGAGAGAGCATGTGACAGGACACTACACTTAATCGTCATATCCCTGGAAAGAAAATATAATTATCTTTCACAAATAGAGCCGAGACTCAGAGAAGTTGGATCACCAGCCCAAGATTAAGTAAATAAGTGGCTGAGAAAAGATTTGAATGCAGGATAAATGTTACAGCTCTTTCCACCCCACCACTATGCCTTGTTCCTAGGTGACTCTAACACTTCTTCCAATTCTGAGATCACATGATTCCATATATGGCTGGTGACAATAAACAACTATAAATACCACTTTATATTTCCATACCACTTGGTATTTTTAGATCATTTCCTATCAGTTCTATCTGATTCTCCCAATAACTATATAAGATTAATAGCATTAATATTTTCACTTGGAAAAAATAATCCAAAGAGAATGAGTGACTCAGCCAACGTGATACAACTATTAACAGCAGAGCCTGGAACCAGAACCTCCCAGCTCTTAGAACTTTGTCCTTTCACTGAGACATGAAGCATGAAAGCCCAAAAAAGCAAACAGTGTTCCAAAAGCCTTTCTAATGTGTATTTTCCATGAGATGATTTTGGGCAAGAAAAAAATCTACTCTAAATTTTTGTCATTTTCTTCTTTTTCCTTTTTTTAATTAGGAAAAAGTTATTTCTAGACTGTTCTCAACTGATGTTTGCGAAGTCTTTTTTGGCATCCAAAACACAAATAGTTTAGTGTTGAAGAACTCAGTTACTGGAGCCAATTAGGCTAATTTTTTTTTTTTTTTTTTTTTTTTTTTTTTTTGAGACAGAGACTCGTTCTGTCTCCTAGGCTGGAGGGCAGTGGTGCGATGTCAGCTCACTGCAACCTCTGCCTCTTGGGTTCAAGCAATTCTCATGCCTCAGCCTCCCAAGTAGCTGGGATTACAGGCACATGCCACCAAGCCCAGCTAATTTTTGTAATGTTAGTAGAGACTGGGTTTTGCCACACTGGCCAGGCTGGTCTCGAACTCCTGACCTCAGGTGATCCACCTGCTTCGGCCTCCCAAAGTGCTGGAATTACAGGCATGAGCCACATGCCTGGCCCAATTAGCCTATATTTGAATCCCTGTTTAACCACTTACTAAAGCAAGTTATCTGATCTCTGTGGGCCTTGGTTTCCTAATTTGTGAAATGGAAAAGATAAAATTACCCACCTCAAGGTGGTAAGTTAATACACATATTTAGTGAGTTAATACACATACGTGCTTAGGTCAGACTCTGGCCCAGAGTCAATTCTCAATGAACCACTAGCTATTTTTCTCTTCCGAAGAGAAGCCTTATATATCTATCAGATCGGTAGAAAGTTTGCAGTCATTAAGAAGGTCTGCTCTATGTTAAGAAAGTGAGACATTTGGCCCGGCGCGATGGCTCACGCCTGTAATCCCAACACTTTGGGAGGCCGAGGCGGGTGGATCACGAGGTCAGGAGATCGAGACCATCCTGGCTAACAGGGTGAAACCCCGTCTCTACTAAAATACAAAAAATTAGCCGGGCGAGGTGGCGGGCGCCTGTAGTCCCAGCTACTCGGGAGGCTGAGGCAGGAGAATGGCGTGAATCCGGGAGGCGGAGCTTGCAGGGAGCCGAGATCGCGCCACTGCACTCCAGCCTGGGCGACAGAGCCAGACTCCGTCTCAAAAAAGAAAAAAAAAAAAAAAGAAAGTGAGACATTTGCTCTTAAAAGCTAAATGCTTTTTCTTGCATTTTATTGACTATTTAGTGTCCCAAATATACCGGCTTAAGGACTAAATTTTATGTAAAAGCTAGTGAGAGAAAAGGGTAGTTTTCTTCAGATAAATTAAAAAATAATGAATGTCACCACCTCTTAAGACACTTAGCAAGTTTCCTTGCTAAGTGTAAAGATGGTAAACTATTGATAGGAAAAAGATATGGGACTCTCAGGACTGAACAATTTGTGAGAAAGCCATCAAAAGACAGCTATGTTAAGAATAGTTGAAATAGGGGCATTTTGCTACATTCTTGCCCCTATTGTTTGCGCAGCCTAGTTAAACTGCTGGACAAGCTAGAATTCCAAGTGTCTTGCTCAAAGGGTTGTGCATGCCAGAACACTTACATAACCCTGAACTTTTGTATTCCAAGCCTGGCATTATGCAGCATATTGTAATATTAACACAGACAAAGAGATTATTAACACCTAGCTTAGGGTAATGGGCTTCTTATGAACTAGTCTCTCCCTATTCAACTAGAATAGTGCAGAATTTTATTGACATGCAATAAAGATTGACTCATAAAAATGTCATTACAGCACTCTTTCTTTTGTCATATAACTTTTTATCAATTCAGTGTGTGCTTGAGCTCTATTAAAGATATTTTCATTTTGACTAAAACATTATTAAAGCATTATTATTTAAAATATTGCACAGCAAGAAGTCAATAAGTAATTATAATGATGCTTCCTCCACAGAGGCGATGCCTCTAACACACACGTGCGTAGGTTATTTTTCTAACACTAGTGATAGGTTTGCAATGAACCAAGAAAATGCTCTTGTTCAAGGTCCTTCAAGGCCAGTAGCATGAATTTAAGTGATCCGCCAACATGTCCAAAACTAACCGGTTCCTTGGCTGTATATAATGTGGGCACTAGGTGACCAAACTCTGATCAATTAGTTCAGTTTAACAGTCTCAGAGGGCTGCAGCCAAGCTCTTTGCAAGACACGAATTCTGAGCAGCACAAGTATAGAGGTAATAATAGATGTCATTGACTTAGTGCTTACCACATACTATTATGCTGGGCCATCATATATCTTATTTCATCCTTACAACCACACTGTGAATTGGGCACTTTATTATTCTCATTTTACACATTAGAAAACTAAAAGTCAGAAAGATGAGTAATTCACCCAGGCTCACACAGCTAGAAAGTAGCAGAACCAGAATTTGAAACTAAGCACCGCACTCTCATCTACAAAGCTGAAATGAAGAGCCTTACAGCCAATGCAAAGTTAGGGATATGCCCAGAGTACACCACGGCAAAAAGGAGGAACATTTGACCAAGCAACTCATTTCTCACTGTACAATTCAAGAATGCTAAAAAAAAAAATTGTGACTGGACTTAGGATAGGAGGTCACAAGTCCACACAGGACTCCAAAGATTTCCCAAACGTCTGTTTCCAACATCTGGAATTGGTACATAGGGGATCTGGAAGGTGAAATCTTCCCTCTTCTCTAAGACCCAAACAAAAATTAGAAATCATGATGCTGGCTAAAAATGTTTTCTGTCCCCTCCATCAAACATATCAAATCCCATAATAAATTGAGTCACTGTCTCTTGAGATTTTCATTTCAAAAGCTAGCCATCGTTCAATACACCCTTCCTTCAATATAATAAACAGTAATCTATTTGTTAGAGTAAATCTGACAGCAGTAGGATGCCAATTATAATGGTTAACGTAATAAAAACTTCAGATGTAACTCTGGACCCAGACATCAAATACAAATATATATGTAAACATTATATACATGTAAATATTATATGAAAATATTTTTTTTTTTACTTTTGTGTCTTAGAACAGCAGGAAATGGCACAAAATACATTAGAAAACATGGTAAGAATAAATCCTATTGTATAGAAGCAGCTGGCTGGAACTAATGCTCACGCCTGAAATCCCAGGACCTTGGGAGGCCAAGGTGGGAGGATTGCTTGAACTCAGGAGTTTGAGACCGGACTGGGCAACATAGTGAGACTCCATCTCTACCAAAAATGTAAAAATTAGCCAGGTGTGCTAGCTCATGACTGTAATCTCGGCTACTCGGGTGGCTGAGGTGGGAGGATCACTTGAGCCCAGGAGGTTGAGGCCGCTGTAAGCTGTGTCTCAAAAAAAAAAAAAAAAAAAAGCTGCTGATCCATATTCCAAAATATATAAGGATAAAACAAGATAAAATTAAGACAGAAAAAATAACCTTATTGTGAGATTAAGGTGCTATGTTGTTATATTTACTATACTCCCAGGTCGATTGGACCTGGGAGGCAGAGGTTGCAGTGAGCCAAGATCATGCCACTGCACTCCAGCCTGGGTGACAGAGTGAGACTCTGTCTCAAAACAAACAAACAAAAAACCTGGCATTTTGATTATTTGAAAGGGTTCTTAGTTTCCGGGAGCCTCAAGGGTTCATTGGCTGGTATTAAATAGATGGCCTTATCCCTGTGTATTCACATTGTCTTCTCTCTCTAAGGGTCAGTTTCTGTGACAAAATTTCCCCTTTTTGTAAGGACTCAATCATATTAGATTAGGGCCTACCCAAATGACTTCATCTTAACTTGATCATCGGCAAAGATCCTATTTTCCAAATTAAGTCATATGCACAAGTACCGGGGGTTAGAACTTCAACATCTTTTGAGGGGACACTTTCAACTCATAAAAGGAGGATACAATAGGCTGAGCATGGTGGCTCACACCTATTATCTCACCCTTTGGGAGGCCGAGGTGGGCAGATCACGAGGTCATGAGTTCAAGACCAGCCTGGCCAATATGGTGAAGCCCCGTCTCTACTAAAAATAAAGAAAAACTAGTCAGGCATGGTGATGCACACCTGTAGTCCCAGCTACTCGGGAGGCTGAGGCAGGAGAATCGCTTGAACCAAGGAGGCAGAGGTTGCAGTGGGCCAAGATTGCACCACTGCACTCCAGCCTGGGCAATAGAGGGAGAATCTATCTCAAAAAAAAAAAAAAAAAAAGGGAGGATATAGTAGAAGAAGGAAACTGAATACAGGTGTGACAGGTACTACCCTGCTTTTCTATTCCCCAAAACCATGGAACCCAGTAAACTGCTGTGAAACTTGGAGTCATTTTCTAGAAGTGATGCTGATGTTCTGGCATACACTATATTGTTTGTTTCCGCTGAATGCTTTTTAAAAAGAGAGGGCTTCATAATAAAGAAACTTTTGTTCTGGTATTCTTTTGAGTTTGTTTATTAATAACAGAATTTTATGTAGTTAACAATAGGAATTTTATACTTCAGGCTGTACCAAAGTCTACAAGTCAAACAACAGGGACAACAAATAAGTAGATAGATAACTCCTAACTTTAAATAGTAATTTCCAGGCCAGGTGCGATAGCTCATGCCTATAATCCCAGCACTCCGGGAGGCCAAGGCAGGTGGAATACCTGAGGTCAGGAGTTCGAGACCAGCCTGGCCAACATGGCGAAACCCCATCTCTATTAAAAATACAAAAATTAGCTAGGCATGGTGGCAGGCACCTGTAATCCCAGCTACTCAGGAGGCTGAGACAGGAAAATCGCTTGAATCCAGGAGGCAGAGGTTGCAGTGAGCTGAGATCAAGCCACTGCACTCCAGCCTGGGTGACAGAGCAAGACTTCATCTCAAAAACAAAAAAACAGAGAGAAAAAAATAGTGATTTCCAAAGACAGGGATTTCTTACATTTTATTGTATTTTTGACCCATAATTTTGCATACTTATGGGACACAGTGTGATCTTTAAATACATGTATACATTGTGAAATTATCAAATCAGGGTAATTGGCTTACCTTCACCTCAAACATTTATCATTTCTTTGTAGTAAGAACATTCAAAACCTTCTCATTATTTTGAAATATTCAATATTGTCAAATATAGTCAAATATAGGACACTAGACCTTATTTCTTCAAACTAGCTGCAATCCTGTACCCGTTCACTAACCTCTCCTCATTTTCCCATCCTTCCTACCTACCCCACCCCATCCTGACCCTCTGGTAACCACTATTCTACTCTATTTCTATGAGATCAGCTTTTAAAAATTCTTCAAAGAAGGGGCAGCTGGGACATGGGGACACCAAGAGAGTGGAAGCCCCCAGACTCATCGAGGGTCTCAGCCACAAAGTGATCGTATCTGCAGCATGTGGGCAGAACCACACCTTGGCCTTGAGGGAAACTGGCTCCGTGTTTGCATTTGGGGAGAACAAGATGGGGCAGCTGGGCCTTGGCAACCAGACAGACTGTCCACAGCCCCGCACAGATAATGTACAATGGCCAGCCAATTACCAAAATGGCCTGTGGGGGCTGAATTCAGTATGATAATAGACTGCAAAGGAAACCTCTGTTCCTTTGGGTGCCCTGAATATGGTCAGCTGGGACACAACTCGGATGGGAAGTTCATTGCCTGGCCATAGCAGATAGAATACGACTGCAAACTGGTGCCCCTGCAAGTGGCCATCTTCATCGAGAAGACCAAAAATTGACAGATGCTGCCTGTACCAAATGTGGTTGTGCAAGATGTGGCCAGTGGCACTAACCACACTCTGGTTCTGGACTCCCAGAGGCAAGTCTTCTCTGGGGCTCCAGTGGCTATGGCTGGTTGGGCCATGCAGAGCAGAAGGATGAGATGGTTCCCCGCCTGGTGAAGCTGTTTGACTTTTCTGTCCGTGGGGTGTCCCAGATCTATGCTGGTTACACCTGCTTCTTTGCCATCAGTGAAGTGGGTGGTCTGTTTTTCTGGGGGTCACCAACACCTCCCATGAATCTACCGTGTACCCGAAAGCAGTGCAGGACCTCTGTGGCTGGATAATATGGAGCCTGGCTTGTGGGAAGAGCAGCATCACTGTGGCCACCAATGAGAGCACCATCAGCTGGGGCCCGTCGCCAACCTTCGGGGAACACGGCTATGGGGACCACAAGCCTAAGTCTTCCACTGCAGCCCAAGAGGTGAAGACTCTGGATAGCATTTTCTCAGAGCAGGTCGCCAAGGGCTACTCACACACCTTGGTGATAGCAAGAGACAAATGCTAGACCGAGAAAGAGAAGATCAAGAAACTGCCAGAATACAACCCCCCAACCCTCTGATGCTCCTGGAGACTCCTCCAACTCCACACTTCTCGCAGCAGCTATCATTTCCATGAGCACTGGGACGTGAAGTCAAACTAGGAATTTAAAAAAGCAAAAGTTGCTGGGGCACAGTGGCTCAGGCCTGTAATCCCAGCACTTTGGGAGGCTGAGGTGGGCAGATCACCTGAGGTCAGGAGTTCGAGACCAGCCTGGCCAATGTGATGAAACCCCGTCTCTACTAAAAATACAAAAAATTAGCCAAGTATGGTGGCATGTACCTGTTATCCCAGCTACTCAGGAGGCTGAGGCAAGAGAATCACTTGAACCCAGTAGGCAGAGGTTGCAGTGATCTGAGATCGCGCCACTGCACTCCAGCCTGGGTGACAAGAGCGAAACTCTGTCTCAAAAAAAAGCAAAAGTTGACCAAAGATGCATTTTTGTTTAGGCTCCCTGAGGTTCCATTTTACAAGCGATCCAACATTAACTACCTTTTTTTGTGTATGCTTTCCAAAGTATGTTTTTTCCTCTTAATGTTGAATTAAAATATTTGCTCATAGTTGACTTACCATTCCTACAAAACAAGCAGAAACTTTGAGCAATCTAGGTTTTTTAAAAAGTTTTTTCTTTCTTCCTTTCCTAAATACACTCCCCAAAACACCCCTTTCCAGTTATAATTAGCATCGTGATCCAAGTGGATGCTACATGGAAGAGGAATCGCCATTTACTCAGAAAAAAAATGTCCCTTAGAGGAACCGGCAGCAGCTAGACAAAGTCGGTCCCTGCCGGCCGGCCTCCATCCAAAATCACGCTCGCGTGCTTCAGAAGCATCCGTGACACTCCTTTCCCGCTTTTTCTTGCACATCAGCCGAGGCCGGTGTCGGTTCTGTTTCTCCCCTTTGCTGCCTATACGCCCACAGACTTCTGGCTGCGCCATTATAGAATCTGCCGTGTTCCTCCTGGTGGGGGTGTTGGGGGTCTGTGTTTAGCCATTTATACCTACTTTAGCTGTAAAAGAAGTCCAAATGAAAATCAGGTGATGGTGGAACCATGGGGACTTGGGGGTGGGGCAGAGATGGGAACATTTGTATCAGTTGAGTCAGCTTCGTGGCTCCCTGTGGAGCCAGGGTCGAGCCTTGTCACCCGCACTTGCCAATTAGAGATTGATCAGCCAGCAGTCAAGTGCATTCTCCCGTTCTTGCAAGAAGGATCAGCCCTTTCCGTACCAGCCTTGTGCAAGACGTGCTTTGGTCTCCTTTTCTCTCCTGCCTGGATCCTGCCTCTCACGGGCCGTCCTGTTGCTGAGACTCGGGGTACCTTTCTGCTGACCCGGCTCCCTTTAGTCACGTTTGCTTGGCTCTGGTACCAAATAGTTGGGATTACCGAAGAGTCCCCTTCCTCGTGTGTCAGCACGGATGCTGTGACTGCCAACCGCGACCCCGTCAAGTGCCCATGCCCGAGCTTGCCGCCCTGTGCGCTGCGCTGAGTGACTAACGGGGTGCCTTTCCCAGAACCCTGCTCTCACCTGGACCCAAGACAGGCGACAGCTCTGGCTGGGGCTCTTGGTTTCCAGAGGGTCTGGACTGGTTTGGGTGCTTTAAAATAGATATTTAGTTCAGTGGTGCTTATGGAGGCGATGGGAATAGAACTTAAGTGTGAGACTTGGGTGAATGGTTGTTAAATATTGGTGTCTTCAAGTTTTTCGTTTTTTTTTTTCTTTTGCTGTTGTTACCACTTATCACTGTCTCTATGTTACAATGCCAAAAGCTATCTAGTTGTTGTTGCTTTTTCCCAAGTTTCCACCCCAGTCACTCCTTACCGTGACTCCTGCTGGAGGAGGGTACCAAGCAGTGTCTGTCCCTGCAGTCCAAAGGCCCTGTGGGAGGAGACTGGCCTGCATCTCTCTAAGACTTAGTCTGACACCATGCTCATCTCTTGTTCTGTGTTCAATCAGTAGTCCAGGAGAGATCTTCTGCCACTTCAGAGCTTTGTTAAACTAACCTAATTTGTCCAAATCACCCCCAAACCACCATCTCTGATTCAATCTTGCATGCGACAGCCTGATCCGTTTCTCTGGACAGGTGTCTTTCCTGGAACGCAGCCCAAGCACCTGTTGCTCCTCGTACCCTTCAGGTCTGTCCTTTGAGTCGTGGTCACCGAGAGGGTTGAGGAAGCAGCACCTGAGGTCCCAGCCTTTGCAGGAGCTGCCTTGGGCAGAACTGGGCATAGATCTTCCGGTGGCCTCATGTAAACCCAACAGCCAGCCTCTTCCAGAACCCTTGACAGGGACTGGAGGAGGAAAGGGATCTTCGAAGTGAAGACTGCCATGTCCCACACCTCCTTTTGGCTTAGACTGAAAAATGAACTTCCTAATGGGTTAAATCTTTTAAAACAAGGAGTTGGGGGGAAGGACGTCATGCATTCTTAGAGAAAGGTACACAGTCGCCCAGCTGGGAACGTGCTTGGCACTGACCCTGCGGGCATCTGACTTGTCTTCCAGCTCAGGAAAAAGAATTTGAAAGAGGCCTAGAGTGAAGGGGAATCAAAGAGGAGGTTGTGATTTGGTCAAAGGATCCTGGTTTAGTGCTGTAATTATTTCATATATATGTATTTCTTGGAGTAAACATTTTAAATAATTTTTTTTGAGACGTAGTCTCACTCTCTTGCCCAGGCTGTAATGCAGTGGTGCAATCTCCACTCACTGCAACCTCCACCTGCCAGGTTCAGGTGATTCTCCTGCCTCAGCCTCTTGAGTAGCTGGGATTACAGGCTCCTGCCACCATGCCTGGCTAACTTTTGTATTTTTTAGTAGTGACGGGGTTTCTCCATGTTGGCCAGGCTGGTCTCGGCTTCCCAAAGTGCTAGGATTACAGGCGTGAGTTGCCATGCCCGCTTTCACGCATTTTTTAAATTATATTATTTGTTTTCTTGGTATTGAATTGTCTGAGTTTCTTATTTATTGTTTCTTTTGCTGTGCAGCTTTTCAGTTTTGTATAATCCTATTTGTCTATTTTTGCTTTTGTTGCCTGTAAGTTTGAGCTGTTACCCAAAAAAATCTTTGCCCAGAGCAATGTTATGAAGCATTTCCCCAGGGTTTGCTTCTAGTAGTTTCATAGTTTCAGTACTTACATTTAAATCTTTTTTTTTTTTTTTTTTTTTTTGTGATAGGGTCTCAAAACCTAGGCTGGAGTGCAATGGCGTGAACATGGTTCACTGAAGCCTCAATCTCTAGGGCTCAAGCAATCCTCCCAACTCAGCCTCCCGAGTAGCTGGAACTACAGGCACATGCCACCATACCTGGCTAATTTCTTTAAATTTTTTGTAGAGAAGTGGTCTTGCTGTATTACTCAGGCTGGTCTTGAACTCCTGGCCTCAAGCAGTCTTCCCACCAAAGCCTCCCAAACTGCTGGGATTACAAGGGTGAGCCACCATGCTTGGCCTACATTTATATTTAATCCATTTTGAGTTGACTTTTGTATGTGCTGAGAAATAGAGATCTCTTCAATAAACGGTAGTAGGAAAATTGGATATTCGCATGCACCATTTATTGAAGAGACTGCCTTTATTGAAGAGACTGACTTTATTGTCGAGACTACCACCATTTATTGAAAGGACTGCCTTTTCCCCAATGTATGTTTGTGATGTCTTCATTGGAAATCAGTTGGCTATAAGTGTATGAATTTATTTATTTGTCCTCTATTCTGTTCCACTGGTGATGTGCCTACTTTTATGCCAATACCATGCTGTTTTGGTTATTACTATAGCTTTGTAGTATATTTTGAAGTCAGTTTTAAAAACAAAGATAGTTTTTTAAAATTTACGTCTTTATGTTTTTTTTGTTTGTTTGTTTGTTTTGTTTTGTTTTTTGAGACAGAGTCTCACTCTGTTGCCCAGACTGGAGTGCAGTGGTGTGATCTTGGCTCACTAAAACCTCTGCCTCCCGGGATCAAGTCGTTCTCCTGCCTCAGCCTCCTGAGTAGCTGGGACTACAAGCCTGCACCACCACGTCTGGCCAATTTTTATATTTTTAGTAGAGATGGGGTTTCACCATGTTGGCCAGGCTGGTCTCAAACTCCCAACCTTAAGTGATCTGCCCGCCTCGGCCTCCCAAAGTGCTGGGATTACAAGCATAAGCCACTGTGCTCATGCTTGTAAACTGTCAAAGACAGTTTTTAAATTACAAAAATGTCAATGTGTAAACCCAGTTAGATTCCACAGCCCACTGATGTAGCATTTACTACCTAGAGAGTAATACATAAAAATGTATTTTTCTTCTCCAAGATTTCTCACATATGTTAGTTTTTTAATGCCAAAGAAAAGATTACATAAAAAATAAAAACAATGCAAAAGAGCATATAATTTTAGTATTTTTACACTATTTAATAATCCCATTAAATGTTAATTTTTAAATAAAGTTATATTATAACTTTGTTTCATGAGGTTATAATTTCATTGTAAATTAAAAACCCTTATATTGACAGTATTATGCAATGAACTAAAAAAGTTATCTCTGAATATTTAGAGTCTCATTAATAATTAACAAGAGCGCTGGGTTTACTATTAGTGAGTAACTGGTTTACAAAAAGGATCAAGACACATTTATGTAAAATCAAATACTGTATTCAATGCATGGAGAAAATGGAGTGGCCTTTACTCCTGCATCAATGAAAATGTCCAATCCCTCATTTGATTCAAGATTTTTAAATTACTTCTCCTTCTAATTGTGAAATCGAAAAATGTCTGTAATTTGTCTATTTTTCTTTAACTTTATCCCTATCCTTTCTGCATTAACGGCAAATCCCACAGTGAGAAAAATTATAATTTAAGTTTGAGTTTTTAAAGAGTTTTCTACTTCATTCACATCTGACTTCCCATACACTATGCCTAATCGATAAAATTTATTTCAATCTAGTGCAGAATTCTGAGGGATAAAGGTATTTTTATGCACATATCACCGACAGAGGGCAGACCCTGAATGCCAAGGAAAGTTATGTATCCTTCAATGCCCTTGAGCCCAGTTTCCTTATAAGCTCACACATAATAAAGAATTGCAGCTGCAAGTCTTTCCACTCATGTCGGTGACCTCAAATCTAATGCACTTATTTGAAATATATCTTCTCTACACATACATCTTATCTTTCAAATAATTTTCTGTTTTTAAGAAAATGTATCAAAAAGCAAGTAAATAAACAAACAAAATGTTTCTACAAGTCCCAGATCCAAATAATGCAAGAATTAGAATAAGACTTCACATACACAACTAGCACGTTTTTCCCGTAAATCCAAGGAAAGATGTGTATTAATAAAATCCAAAGGCCGGGCGCGGTGGCTCACGCCTGTAATCCCAGCACTTTGGGAGGCCGAGGCGGGCGGATCACCTGAGGTCAGGAGTTCAAGACCAGGCTGGCCAACAGGGTGAAATCTCATCTCACTAAAAACACAAAAATTAGCCAGGCATGGTGGCGCATTCCTGTAGTCCCAGCTACTCGAGAGGCTGAGGCAGGAGAATCGCTTGAACCGGGGGGATGGAGGTTTCAGAATGCTGAGATGGCGCCACTGCACTCCAGCCTGGACGACAGAGCGAGAACCCATCTCAAAAACAAAACAAAACAAAAATCCAGAAATCTAGGTGCTAACTATGTAAAGATTTATATTTCAATTAAAATAATAAACTCTAAACAAATATATTGCCCCAGGAGACTCATCTAATGAAAACTGGCTTTAATGAAAACAGCCTTTGCAGGAGCCGCCCTGAGCAGAGCTGGGCTTAGATCTTCCAGTGGCCTCATCTAAGGGACTTGCCTGAGTGTTAATGAATTCTTAACTTTTAAAATTTAAAATTAAAAATTTAATTAAAATGTAAAATTAAATGAATTTTTTAGGTTCTTTTTAAAAATAGTAATATTATATCCTATAAAGTCACCTCTGTCAAATTGAGAGCAAGTTCTAAAAATTCAATTAGTATAAAATTATTGGCCAGGCGCGGTGGCTCATGTCTGTAATCCCAGCACTTTGGGGGGCCGAGTCGAGCAGATCACCTGAGGTTGGGAGTTCTAGACCAGCCTGACCAACATGGAGAAACCCTGTCTCTACTAAAAATACAAAATTAGCCAGGCATAGTGGCGCATGCCTGTAGTCCCAGCTACTCAGGAGGCTGAGGCAGGAGAATCGCTTGAACCTGGGAGGCAGAAGTTGTTGTGAGCCAAGATTGTGCCATTGCACTCCAGCCTGGGCAACAAGAGCAAAATTCCATCTCAAAAAAAAAATTATTTCATTATATTCTCAAGGTGAAATTTGTTTAATATTTTTCTCCTATCTTTCTCAACCTATCTCTCCCACCCTCATACTTTAAGTCAAAAACACTTTAGCACACAGCATATACAAAGCACCAGAATAAGATTAAGCATTCTTATCTTAATTCCGCCGAGCACTAGGCCCGGCAGGTGGCTCATACCTGTAATCCCAGCACTTTGGGAGGCCGAGGCGGGCGGATCACCTGAGGTCAAGAGTTCGAGACCAGCCTGGCCAACATGGTGAAACCCCATTCTATTAAAAATACAAAAATTAGCTGGCAGTGGTGGCGCATGCCTGTAGTCCCAGCTACTTGGGAGGCTGAGGCAGGAGAATCGCTTGAACCCAGGAGGTGGAGGTTGCAGTGAGCCGAGATTGCACCACTGCACTCCAGCCTGGGCAAGGTAGTGAGACTCTGTCTCAAAAAAAAAAAAAAAGAAAAAGAAAAAACAAAACAAGGTTTCTGCCTTCAAGGTATGTGCAACCTATATGACAATATAAAATCAACGCATTGGAATGTTCCAGTAGCATAAAATAAATTCTATATTAGTGGCACAAAGAAAGTGTTATGGGGAAAACTGAAAAGAAACATTAAATAGTTCTTGAACTAATGGTTCTGAAAGTGAAGAAAAAGTGCTTGTATATTATCTACCTGGTTTTTAAGCCCTGAATCAAGGTTTTCTTAGTGAGTAATTACATTCCAACTAGGGTTTAACAGAGGTTCAGTTACAATTGAAAATGAATTTGTTTCTGCACAAATTCATTTTCAATGGTGGATTTTAACTATAGAATAAATGGTAGATTTTATTATTTTTCAGTGGTAGATCTTTAATATATAAAATCTTTTGGCCAGGTATGGTGGCTCATGCCTGTAATCCCAGCACTTCGGAAGGCTGAGGTGGGCGGACAACCTGAGGCCGGGAGTTCAAGACTAGCCTGACCAACATGGAGAAACCCTGTCTCTACTAAAAATCCAAAAAAAAAAAAAAAATTAGCCGGGTGTGGTGGTGCATGCACGTAATCCCAGCTACTCGGGAGGCTGAGGCAGGAGAATCGCTTGAACCTGGGAGGCGGAGGTTGCAGTGAGCTGAGATCATGCCATTGCACTCCAGCCTGGGCAACAAGAGTGAAACTCCATCTCAAAAATACGTACGTACATACATACATACATATCTTTTATATATCACCAATGGACAGGCAGAGCAGTGACCTGTCTGGGAGTGGACTGGAGTCCTAGGACTGTCCCCTGAAACCAGTGGTGGCTTTAGACCATGGTGACCCTCAAAATGAGAGGAATTCAAAAGGAGGGGTTCCCAGAAAATGGTGTACCTAATAGTTCTGCTGGAACACATAGGACAATCCTCATTTTTATTCCACGACAGAATGTAGTTAAGACTATGGAAAACAGCTTGTGATTTCTCCTTCAACCTCTGCTAATCACTGTGTTTACTGAGGTACAAAATAAGAAAGTAGTTCAAGGATCAAGAGAAAAGTACATCTGGAAATAAAGGAGAGTGTATTTTCATTTATTTTTAAGCATGAAAGAATCTGTAGAGCCAGGTACAGTGGCTCATGCCTGTAATCCCAGCACTTTGGGAGACCAAGGCAGGAGGGTCACTTGAGCCCAGGAGTTTGAAACCTGCCTGAGCAACAAAGTGAGACCCCCATCTCTACAAAAAAAATTGTAAAAATTAGCCAGGTGTTGTGGCATGCACCTGTAGTCCCAGCTACTCAGGAGGCTGAGGTGGGAGGATCACTTGAGCCCAGAGGTCGAGGCTGCAGTGAGCTATGATCATGCCACTACACTCCAGCCTGGGCAACAAAGTGAGACCTTGTCTCTAATAAAAATTTTAAAATTTACAAATGATCTATAAATATAATGCCTATATGCCCCCTCTACTCTCTCCAAAGTTATCCAAAAAGCACATGGTTAGTGTAACTCCACATAATAATCTCCCCAAAACTCTATCTTCCTTCTTCAAGTTATATATCATGGCAAATAATTAGCAACATTTGACTAACATACATTTTAAAATCTTTCTTCTATATAATATCTTGCCCAAATACTGCCACCACTGTAAATGGTAAAGAATCCTATGCCTAGGATCTTCAGCATTATGAGGACTAAAAGAAATAAAAACACACTCTAGGTAAGCCTTGAGGTCACACCTACTAATAAAATAAGTGCACTTACTACTGTTACCATTATTATCAACATATCACACAATAGCTTATCTTTTGCACATTCCCCAACTTAAAAATCATTTCATGTAAAATGTCATCTGAATCTTACCCAATCTATAAAAACAAGCTCAGGAAAGTGAATTGCCTTGCTGCCAATCCCCAATAGGAAGTCAGGAATAGGGACTAGAATCCAAGCTTCCTGGCTCCAGCTCCAGGCAGAAAGAGCTTCAGATGTCTCATGAGACCTCTCAAGAAAGCTAAAGCTGTCAATAATGAGTTACTATTAGGAGGCTCAGAACCATTTTAATTCAAGATTACAGCAAAGTGCAGGGTGATGCACATTCAGCGATAAGGAATAAAATCAACCACTAGCCCTACACACGTCCTGGTAATTCAGCACTACTAGGTTTATTATCTTCCTGAAACTGGAGGTGGGAAACTGGTTTGGGTCAGAAATAATTCACTAAAATAGCCTAGCACATTACCAATAAGAACCAACATATTTACCATTCGTCAGGATTATTAATTTATTTACCCTCCTTCCCTGCAGAGCCAGCTACCCTATTTTACCCAAGGAAACCAAAAAAGAGAAAAACTAAGTGATTTGACCAAGGCCACACAAGTAAGCTCAGAGTCAGGACTTGAACCCAAGCCCTCTAACTCTAAAGTCTGAACTCTCACACCAAGCTATTCTATATCTCAGCAGAGCTCCTCACAATCAGAGCACTAAATAGTTCGGCTCCACCATGACAAAGGGCGAGCAGGAAAGCTTCTTTCTTTTTCCAAAACTTCCTTTTAAAAAACTCTTTGCCGGGCACGGTGGCTCATGCCTGTAATCCCAGCACTTTGGGAGGTCGAGGCAGGTGGATTACCTGAGGCCAGGAGTTAGAGGCCAGCCTGGCCAAAGTGGCGAGACCCCATCTCTACTAAAAATGCAGAAATTAGCCGGGCAATGTGGCATACACCTGTAATCCCAGCTACTCAGGAGGCTGAGGCAGGAGAATCACTTGAACCCAGGAGGTGGAAGTTCCAATGAGCCAAGATTGTGCCATTGCACTCCTGCCTGGGTGACAGAGTGAGGCTCTGTCTCAAAAACAAACAAACAAACAAACAAACAAAAAACCTCTTTATTTATCCAAGTACTTCGGGAGATCAAGGTGGGAGGACCGCTTAAGCCTGGGAGATTGAGACCAGCCTGGACAACATGGCAAAATCCTGTCTCTACAAAAATTACCTGGGTGTGGTGGCATGCGCCTGTAGTCTCAGCCACTTGGGAGGCTGAGGTGGAAGGATTGCTTGAGCCTGGGAGGTCGAGGCTGCAGTGAGCCAAGATTGCACAACTGCACTCCAGCCTGGGTGAAATAGTGAGACTCTGACTCCAAAAAAAAAAAAAAAATCCTCTTTATTTAGTATGACATTCAAAATCCTGGCATTCGGGTGTATGCCTCAAATACCACGGAAAGATGCTATCAACCTGAAGCAGTACTAGGAAAACAGAACAAAGTGTGAGGAAAACTGAGTAGCATGAAAAGGCAGAGTGTGCTGTCCACAGGGAGAGGATGCACACTGGCAGGTCGAAGATTCTGCATTAGAGGACAAATGACAAGGAGATTGTTGAAGTGCAAACAAAAACACGGAGTATATCTCTTAGAACTCACAGTACCTTTTTTTTTTCCAAATAAAATATATGTATGTATCAACATTTTTTTTTTTTTGAGACGGGGTCTCGCTCTGTCCCTCAGGCTGGAGTGCAGTGGCGCCATCTCAGCTTACCGCAAGCAAGCTCTGCCTCCCGGGTTCACGCCATTCTCCTGCCTCAGCCTCCCGAGTAGCTGGGACCACAGGCGCCCGCCACCACGCCCGGCTAATTTTTTTGTATTTTTAGTAGAGACAGGGTTTCACCGTGTTAGCCAGGATGGTCTCGATCTCCTGACCTCGTGATCTGCCTGCCTCGGCCTCCCAAAGTGCTGGGATTACAGGTGTGAGCCACCGTGCCCAGGCTCAACAACATTTTAAACTTCTTTGGTCAGAAGTCTTTATTTTTAAAAAATGCAGAGGTGTTTTTTAAGCTTCTATGAACCTTCATAACTAACATAAGTGATCGGTTGAGTCTCTTTTAGTTAATTCTTCTGGGAAAAAGAGGTGTGGGTAGCATGGGAATTCACAGCTCTTATATTTCGATAAAATGAAAGGGCAAAAGTCATTAATCAATGTCTTACCAAACCAGACATTTTACATACATAATAACAATAATAGCTGCCACTTATTAAGCACTTGCTGTAATACCAGACATGATTGAAACTGCCTTTGCAAAGATTATGATAATGGGAAAAGTCTAGCATGGCTGACTCCATCTTGCTTCTAGCCCCACAAGCTGGCTGACCTCACTCATTCCTGGGCATAGGGCAAACTAACCATAGGAAGAATTTAGTTTACAGTTTAACTTTGAAGCAAGGATGATAACAGTCCCTCCCTAAAACTAACCCCCTCCTTGCTCAGGAACTGAAACCACCTTTGTAAAACTAATGAAAGCCCCCAAGGGTTTATGGGAGGGGCCTGAGTTCTGCTAAAATGTAGGCATAGCATGCCTTGCTATAATCCTTTACTGTGCTGGAGGTCACAAGATCTGAGACTTCCCCAAATGCTCCTATAGATAACATCATTAATGGAGAACCTAAGATTGATATTTTGAGATGCTTTTTCAGACTCCTGCCTTCTGGCTACTGACCAACTCCACCCAAACCTATGACTCAGGACTCCACCCAGAGGAATACTCCATGTTTTTCCACACCCCTATGATTGCATCCCCAACAAAACAACAGCACCCATTCCCTAATGTCCCCATGTCCACCAAACTATTCCTGAAAAATCCTAACCTCTGAGCCTTCATGGAAGTGACTTTGAATAATAAATCCCCTCTTCCTGTTCAGCTGCCTTGCAATAATTAAATTATTTCTCTACTGCAATAACATGTCTCAGTGAATTGGGTTTATCTGTGCAGTGGGCAAGAAGAACTTGTCTGGCAATTACACTAAAGTGCTTTACTATATTATCTCATTTGACACTCCCAACAACATGGAAGCTAGATGCACTGATTTGCCCCATTTTCTTTTCTTTCTTTCTTTTTTTTTTTTTTTTTGAGACACAGTCTCACTCTGTTGCCCAGACTGAAGTGCAGTGATGTGCTCTCTGCTCACTGCAACCTCCGCCTCCCAGGTTCTAGTGATTCTCCTGCCGGCATAGGCCACCACACTGGCTAATTTTTATATTTTTAGTAGACACGGGATTTCTTTACCATGTTGGCCAGCCTGGTCTCAAACTCCTGACCTCAAGTAATTGGCCCACCTTGGCCTCCCAAAGTGCTAGGATTACAGGCGTGAGCCACCACGCCCAGCTGCCCCATTTTTTATAAGAGGAAATTGAATAACTTATCCAAAGTCACATGGCTAGCAGATGGTAAAGCCAGGACTTGAATCAAGCACTTTGGCGTTAAGACCTGAATTTTTAACCTGTGTATGAGATGTCTTTTAATTTGAGCCTCTTCACAGTCCTGTGTCCTGTGAGACTTTTTTTTATGGCTGAAAAACTAAGTGGCTCAAATAGGTTAAGCAATAGAAACAGAGATTGGTTGCAAATTCAGGTTAGCCTGTCTCCAAAACTCCTCTTCCCTCTACCACAGTTTCCCGAAAAAGAAAAGAGGTACCAATGATGAATACAAGAGACAGGCCTGGGAAACTCCACCGATGCAACCCAAATGTCATCTTGCCCCCTCAAAATCCAGGAAATAGTGTCTATAAACCCCCTTCTGCATTTTGGGAGAAGTCCTACACAGGATCCAGAAGCCAATGGTTCCCAGGCATGGCCGAGGTTGCTGTTTTCTCCTTACCATCTCTGCTTCACTTTCCCACGCCTGCAAAATCCCAGTTTCACTCTTCCTGGGGACACAGGTGTGGAATTCAGCCCTGTTCTCACGATTTCCACAAAACAGTGACATGATAAATACAGTGTGTGTGTATGATACACTTGCCTAAGGCTTGGTGGCATGAAGGGTCTACATGACTGTATCAAATCAAGCAAATCAGAATGGAATAATGGAAAGATTCCTTGACCTTTTCTTCTCTGCAGGCTCATCTCATCTCTCTCTTCTTTCCCCTGGTCTCTCCTCCTTGAGCCCTCCATCTCCAGAGCAAGAATGCTCTTCCTCTTTTCCAGGGGGTGCAATTCAGTTACTCACCCTGCCCATTTAAGACCCTGCCCCGAAGCTTACAATTTCATATCCAGAAGCCTTGGGCATTTTGCTTTCCACAGTAGCCCTCTTTCGCAAAGGAAGCATGATTCTGGTTTTTACAGTACCAATTTTCTCCTTGCTATAAATCATACCACGTATCTTTATAATCAGGAAAACTAAAGGGGAAGGAGTGGTATTTAAAGGTTCAAGACTACAAATATTAAATGCCATGAAAACCTCAGTATACTAAACTTTTTAAAAAGTTTACATTGGGAGGCCGAGGCGGACGGATCACAAGGTCAAGAGTTCGAGATCAGCCTGGCCAACATGGTGAAACCCTGTCTCTACTAAAAATACAAAAAAAAAAAAAAAAAATTAGCCGGGTGTGGTGACGCATGCCTGTAATCCCAGCTACTCGGGAGGCTGAGGCAGGAGAATTGCTTAAACCCAGGAGGTGGAGGTTGCGGTGAGCCAAGATCATGCCATTGCACTCTTGCCTGGGTGACAGAGCAAGACTCTGTCTTGGTGGGAAAAAAAACAAAAAGTTTATAAGGGCCAGGCATGGTGGCTCCCATCTGTAATTTGAGCAATTTGGGAGGCCGAGGCAGGTGAATCACTTGAGCACAGAAGTTAGAGACGAGCCTGGACACCATGGCAAAACTCTGTCTCTACAAAAAATACAGAAATTATTTAGCCAGGCATGGTGACACATGCCTGTCGTCCCAGCTACTCAGGAGGCTGAAGTGTGAGGATCAGCTGAAGCCAGGGAGGTCAAGGCTGCAGTGAGCTGTGATCATGCCACTGCACTCCAGCTTGGGTGACAGAGTGAGATCCTATCTCAAAAATAAATAAATAAGTAAAAATTTCAAACAAAAAGTTTATAATACCTAATTTATAATATTAAATTAAATACCCACTTTACTTCCATTTTTAAAAGTTGAACACACATACTGTACAACTTTTGCTGCTTCTGGTCTGCTTCCATGTCCCTGCAGTCTCAGGGACAAGCCAGGAAGAAAGGTCTCTCACTGGGCAAGAACTTGGCAGCCACATGGCTCCTAAGGCCTGCCAGTTCCCAGTGAAGCTATTTCCTGGAAAGCTGCCTGGAGGCGTGGGCACCCCTATGTGCCATGTCTGTTATTGCAGTGTCACCCATTATTTCTGTACCTACTTACCTAGAGACTTATTGACATTTCTGGACTTCTTCCACATAAAAAGGAACTATAATATGTCAGCTGAATGCTGCTGCATAGATGGCTTTTTAAAAAGATTGTTCCATTTCACTATGATTTCCAAACATAGACTTTCTCCAGGAAAATCAGCTGATGCTATCATTCTCAGTCAAATGTGCAAGGAGCTTTGTCTTAACTCTATGTTAGCAGAGACTGTCTTGGTAGTGCCTTTCTACCCTTTGAGAAGAGGGTAGAAAACAATGGCACATCAGGTAGCCCTCAAAGCAGTCACTCAGAATGGAAGGGGCACGGATTTTAGAGTAAAACAGAAACAGACGGGAAACTTGTCCTGGTTCTACCCCAAAGCAGCTTTGTGGACTTGGGCAAATCACACAACCTTCTGAGTCTCAGTTTTCTTCTGTGAAAATGGAGATAATATCTACCCTGATGATATGAAGATAGGAGAGATGTAAATCCAAGTACCCAGCATATGCCAACCACATGGTGGGAAGAGGCAATAATTTGTAGCTGTGATTGCTATCCACTAATTACTAAAATTGACATCTATTTGTTAAGTATTTATTGAGACTCTATTGTATGCCAGACCCTGGACTAGATGCTAGGATAAGCGGGATAAGGTCAGATACAGTCCCTAGCTTATAGAACTTTGAACTTTGATTCTAGGGAGAAAAAATAGGCCTTAGGGATATAATGATCACTGCTCTGCCCATGGAGCAGCCATTCTTTTATTCCTTTACTTTCCTAATAAGCTTGCTTAAAATATATATATATATATATTTTAAGCAAGTCTATTTTATATATATATATATAAAATGACACATCTAATTTTTTAAGTAATTAATTCAAACAGTTTACTTCAAACACAATGCCATCCTGAGTTTTTTCTGATAGGTGGCAGCAGAGTGAACATGACTGAAAAGCACATGCTAATTGCTTTTTTCATTGCTAGGTGTTTTGCCATCATTCTCCTGAATGGTACAGAAGTCAAGCTGTCTTTTCTCCTCCTGATTCTTCATCTTCACACTTCCTTTGAGGAATGTTGAACATATTGGTACAGAAGAGCCTTCCTACTTCTTCCTCAATCTCTTTCAAGTGTTGACTTTGGAAAACAATCCAAGGCATGTATGTACAGAAAGTAAAAGGACTCAAAAGAGTTTCCAGTCTTTCTGTGTATCTGACATTTTCTCCTTTCCACAGCACATGTAATGCTTTTCGAACATGCCCAATACTTCTGTGCCAAGTATTACTGTGCTGCTTCTAACTTACTTAAAACGAATTTCATCTCTTTTTTTCTCTACTAGGCCCATTGACTGGTTTATTATAAAGGATATTACAAGGGAGGCCAGGTGTGGTGGCTCACACCTGTAATCCCAGCACTTTGGGAGGCCGAGGTGGGTGGATCATTTGAGGTCAGGAGTTCGAGACCAGCCTGGACAACATAGTGAAACCTTGTCTCTATAACAATACAAAAAACACAGGTGCACTACTGTAATCCCAACTACACGGGAGGCTGAGGCACAAGAATCGCTTGACCCCGGGAGGTGGGAGCTGCAGTGAGCTGAGATCACACCACTGTGCTCAAGCCTAGGTAACAGAGTGAGACCCTGTCTCAGAAAAAAAAAAAAAGGATATTACAAAGGATACAGATGAAGAGATGCATAAGGAGAGGTATGAGGGAAGGGGCATGGAGCTTCCATGCACTACCTGGGGCACCAGCCTCCAGGAACCTCCACATGTTCAGCTGCTGGGAATCTCCTAATTTATTTATTTATTTACTTTTGAGATGGAGTTTCTCTCTTGTTGCCCAAGCTGGAGTGCGATGGTGTGGTCTTGGCTCACCGCAACCTCCGCCTCCTGGGTTTAAGCAATTCTCCTGCCTCAGCCTCCAAAGTAGCTGGGGTTACAGGCACCTGCCACCATGCCCAGTTAATTTTTATATTTTAGTAGAGACGAGGTTTCACCAGCTAGGTTTGGCCAGGCTGGTCTCGAACTCCTGACCTCAGGTGATCTGCCCCTTGGCCTCCCAAAGTGCTGGGATTACAGGCATGAGCCACTGCGCCCAGCTTCTAATTTATTAATTACAATTGTGACAAGTGCTGCGAAAGAAAAATGGGATACCATGAAACTACTAAACAGAGATAGACTAGCTAGACTTGGTTTCCTAAGCGGGAGAGAAGGGTAATGGGGTCATGAAGCCACCATGAGCACGCCTCGTTGAAGCTGAGGCCAACAGCCGTGGAGTGAAATGGAGAGAGGTGGGAGGTGACAGTGGGCAGGTGCCAGGAGAGCTTCACAGCTGAGAACTTGGATGAGGGCCAGTGTGGCGAGAGGTGAACAAGCGATAGGGAGAGAGCACAAGGTGAGGCTGGAGGACACAGGACTTGCAGGCTCCCAGATTTTATTTTTAAGGAGAATGGGAAACCATTAAAAAATATTAGCAGAAGGCTGGGTGCGGTGGCTCACATCTGTAATCCCAGCACTTTGGGAGGCCGAGTTAGGTGGGTCACCTGAGGTCAGGTGATCCAGACGAGCCTGACAAATATGGTGAAACCCCATCTCTACTAAAAATACAAAAATTAGCTGGGTGTGGTGGCGGGCGCCTGTAGTCCCAGCTACTCGGGAGGCTGAGGCAGGAGAATCGCTTGAACCTGGGAGGTGGAGGTTGCAGTGAGCCGAGATCGTGCCACTGCACTCCAGCCTGGGCAACAGAGTGAGACTCGGTCTCAAAAAAAAAGAAAAGAAAAGAAAAGAAAAGAAAAGAAAAGAAAAGAAAAAGAAGTATTAGCAGAGGAGAGTGGTGCCCCAGCTTTTGTAGTAAACGTGTCACTCCTGATGTTCTGAGGATGAGACACTGGAAGGGCACCCAAGAAGAAACCTACAGCGACAATTCTGAGGCTGTCATTGTGATTCAGGCAAGTGGGCTGGGTGCAGTGGCTCATGCCTGTAATCCCACCACTTTGGGAGGCCAAGGTGAGAGGATCACTTGAGCCCAGGAATTTGAGACTGGCCTGGGCAGCACAATGAGAAACTGTCTCTACAAAAATACAAAAACTGGCCAGGAGTTGTGGCACACACCTGTAGTCCCAGCTACTCAGGAGGCTGAGGTGAGAGGATCACTTGAGCCCGGGAGGTCGAGGCTGCAGTAATCCATGATTGTGCTACTGTACTCCAGCCTGGGCAACAGAGCGAGGCCCTGAAAATAATAATAATAAATCAGGCAAGAGACAGTGGTATCTGAGACTAGGAATACGTTGAAATGGACACATGGCTCTATGTTATCTCCTGTTACAATGCTTCTCAAATTTGCCTGATGATAAGAATCTATGAAACATGTTAAAAATATTGGTCACCAGTACTCCACTGTGGAGATTCAGTTTTAGTGGGTCCAGGATGGGACTGGGGATTTGTACTTTCCACAAGCTTCCTGGGTGATTCTTGTTATTAGGCAAGTTTGTCTAATGCTAACCTGCCATGTACACTGAGAAATACACTTTCCTTTTCCTTGCAAAATAAATCCATACTTTTAGAAATTATGCTTTTCATGACCCTAACCAAGCCAGGTTGCAAGTGTAAACTTTTAGTTCACATTATGCCTTCTCTATTTAGAACTAAAAGCACTTCAGCTATCATATTTCCAATGTTCAGATCACCTAGATCCATGTTTTTTGAAATGTGTCCTTGAAATATGAATTTTTCAGAGTATTAATGGAGGTACGGCTGGCAAGATAGGCATGAAGCAGATACTTCGTGTCTGCCAAAACTGTGTGGAGCAGCCAGGATGAAGAGTTATAGAATAAAGCAACCGTCTTTTTCTACACTCTATGAAATTCCTGCAGAGCTGAATGGCACCTCCCCAGTTCACCATAAGGATACAGTACTTCTCTGCCAAGTCATCGAACTTGGGACTTTGTTACCTCCCAAACTCTGCCAGTTGTTCCAAAAGAAAATATCGAGACCTTAAGTGGATAGTGTCCTCGGAAAATTCTTATGTTTTATCCAGTTGGAAGAAGAAAACTTTTTGCAGTAAACTCTCCTGTTATCTTTTCTGTCTGTTCACCCACAGAGAGGTAGCATAGCATAGTAGTTAAGAGAACGAGCATAAGAATCAGACTCCCAGTGTCCACATCCTGGCTCTTTTATTTCTAATGGCAGAAGTACTTAATCTCTATGTTCTTCAGTTTTCTCATCTGAAAAAGGTAACAGTAATAGTATATTAATTTGTTAGGGCTGCCGTAACAAAATACTACAGGCTACGGGGCTTAAACAACAGAAATGTATTGACTCACAGTTCTGAAGTCTAGACGTTCAATACCAAGATATTGGCAGGACTGGTTTCTTCTGAGACCTCTCCCCTTGGCTTATAGATGGCTGCTGTCTTTCAGTGTCTTCAAATGGTCTTTTCCTCTGTGTATATCTGTGTCTTAATCTTTTTTTCTTTTCTTTTCTTTTTTTTTTTTTGAGATAGAATTTCGCTCTTGTTGCCCAGGCTGGAGTGCAATGGCACGATCTTGGCTCACTGCAACCTCCACCTCCTGGGTTCAAGCAATTCTCCTGCCTCAGCCTCCTGAGTAGGTGGGATTACAGGCATGAGCCACTGCACCTGGGCAATCTCTTTTTTCTTATAAGGCTACTAGTCATAGGGGATTAGGGCCCCTCACCAGTGACCTCATTTTACCTCATTAAAGTCTCTGTCCCCAATAGAGTCATGTTCTGAGGTATTGGGGGTGGAGACTTCAACACAGAGTTTTGGGGGGTACTAGTCAGGCCATAACAAATGGTATCCATCCAACAGGGTTATCGCCAGAAGTAAAAGACATACTGCATGTGCCTGACATATAGTAAGTGCCCAGTAAATGCTGTCTATTGGATGGGCACAGTGGCTCACACCTGCAATCCCAGCACTTTGAGAGGCCGAGGCAGGCGGATCGCTTAAGAAAATTGCTTGAGCTCAAAAGTTGGAGACCAACCTGGGCAACATGGTGAAACCCTGTCTCTACAAAAAAATACAAAAGTTAGTTGGGTGTGGTGGTGCATACCAGTAGTCCCAGCTATTTGGGGGACTGAGATGGGAGGATTGCTTGAGCCCAAGCAGCGGAGGTTGCAGTGAGCTGAGATTGTCCCGCTGCACTCCAGGCTGGGTGGCAGAGCCTGGCTCTGTCTCAAAAAAGAAAAAGAAAAGAAAAGAAAAAAAAATGCTCTCTATTGTTATCCACTCATTCATACTGAGCACCTGTTATGTGTGAGGTACTGTGCTTAAAGTGCTGGGGGTGCGGTGAAGAAAAAGCTTCTAACGTCTCTGCCCCTGGGGAGTTCATGTTCTAGTGGGGCAGGCAAAACAGGTAAACAAAAATGGACACAGTGAGAAGTGCTATGAGGAGACTAAAACATAGTAATAGGATAGAGCGGTAATGTAACAGGGCAGAGGGGGGCATACTTTATCTCTAAAGAACCAGATAGCAAATATTTTCAGCTTTGTAGGCCACAACTACTCAACTCTACTGTTCTAAAGCAAAAGCAGTCATACACAATACATAAGCAAATGACCATGGCTATGTTCCAATAAAACTTTATTCATGGACACAAATTTAAATTTCTGTTTTCTTTCTTTCTTTTTTTTTTTTTAAGACAGAGTCTTTCGCCGTCACCCATGTTGGAGTGGAGGGGCACAATTTCAGCTCACTGCAACCTCCACCTCTTGGGTTCAAGCTATTCTCCTGCCTCAGCTTCCAGAGTAACTGGGAATACAGGCACATGGCACACCTGGCTAATTTTTTATATTTTTAGTAGAGACAGAGTTTCACCAAGTTCGCCAGGCTGGTCTAGAACTCCTGACCTCAGGTCATCCACCTGCCTCGGCCTCCCAAAGTGCTGGGATTACAGGTGTGAGCCACTACACCTGACCACACATTTAAATGTCATATAGTTTTCAAGTGTTATGAAATACCCTTCTTCTTTTGATTTGTTTTAATTATTTAAACATATTAAAACTGTTCTTAGCTCATGGGTCACACAAAAACAGTCAGTGGGGCTGATTTGGTCCCTAGGTCTTAGTTTGCCAACCTTTGCTCTAGGAAGTTGACCCTGGCAGAGATGAAAAACTTTACCCACTTAGATTCAGTGCTGAGGCTTGTGAACTAAACTTGACAGAAGACAGATTGATGAAAGAAAAGACAAATTTTTATGCATGTGTGTATGTGGGAACACAAAGAAAAGTGTGACTTAAAAGAACAGTTAGTGGCCAGGCACGGTGGCTCAAGCCTGTAATCCCAGCACTTTAGGAGGACAAGGCAGGCAGATCTCTCGAGGCCAGGAGTTCGAGACCAGCCTGGCCAACATGGTGAAACCTCGTCTCTATTAAAAGTACAAAAAATTAGCCAGGCATGGTGGTGGGTATCTGTAATCCCAGCAACTTGGGAGGCTGAGGCAGGAGAATCACTCGAATCCAGGAGGTGGCGGTTGCAGTGACCTGAGACTGTGCCATTACACTACAGCCTGGGCAACAAGAGCAAAAATCCATGTAAAAAGAAAAAAAAAAAAAGAATTGGGAGCTTATAAACCATCTTAAGAGAAGAAAAGAAGGGAGAGGAAGAGAGGAAGAGCACTTAACGAAAAAAACAAATGGGCCGGGCGCAGTGGCTCATGCCTGTAATCCCAGCACTTTGGGAGGCTAAGGCGGGTGGATCATCTGAGGTCAGGAGTTTGAGACCAGCCTGGCCAACATGGTGAAACCCCTGTCTCTACTAAAAACACAAAAAAATCAGCCAGGCGTGTGGCAGGCACCTGTAATCCCAGCTACTTGGGAGGCTGAGGCAGGAGAATTGCTTGAACCCAGGAGGCAGAGGTTGCAGTGAGCTGAGATCACGCCACTGCACTCCAGCCTGGGTAACAAGAGTGAAACTCCATCTCAAAAAAAAAAAAACAAAAACAAAAAAAGAAAAAAAATGACATTTAGGAATAATAATGGGACATTTAGGAAGAATAAACGGGTCCTTAGGAAAATACCTGGGAGATAAGATAGCTTTGTGGCAATATCTGCTTAGGCGATCTCTTATCCTGAAGCTGAATTCTTGGCTCTGGCGACAAGAGTCAATCTTCCCTCTTTGTGAAACTCCTAGGGAGGGGACTTAAGATGATTGAGTTCCTTTGGGAGACTGCTTTTAGGTAGATAAGGGAGTTGAGAAAAGAAGCCTCTCTGTCATCTGTTGATTCTCAAATGCCTTCAGCTCAAATTAACTTTTATTCTACAGTGGCATATTCTGCTCCACTTCACCATTGGAGATAAACTCACGAGAAATAAACTGAAGCCATATTCTAGATCCCTGTCTCCATCTGGAGCACCATGAAGTACAAGTACCAGTCATCAGCTTCTTGAGTTTTGTATGTGGCTCCTAGGTTGGCTAGAGGTTTCAGTAAGAACTAAGATGAGCCTGGGGTATTTAAAATATAACCTTACTGCCCCCTTTCCAGAAGTCTCCTCCACCACACACAAACACAAGTCTGGAAGACTCCTCTGGACTTCGTTTGGAAGGGAACTTCAGGATGAAGGGAGTAGAGAAAAAGGTTTATACAATTTTAAAATTTAATTAATTTATTTAGAGAAAATAAAGATGGAATCTCACTATGTTGCCTGGGCTGGTCTCGAACTCCTGGGCTCACCTGATCCTCCCACCTCAGCCTCCCAAAGTGCTGGGATTAGAGGTGCTAGCCATTGTACCTAGCCAGTTTACACAATCTTGATGTGCCATTGATACACAGTAGAGGCACACATTCACACATATTGTTTTGTTTTGTTTGAGACACAGTCTCACTCTGTCACCCAGGCTGGAGTTCAGTGGTGTGATCTCAGATCACTGCAACCTCCACCTCCTGGGTTCAAGCAATTCTCCTGCCTCAGCCTCTCAAGTAGCTGGGACTACAGGTGCATGCCACCACGCCAGGCTAATTTTTGTATTTTTAGTAGAGATGGGGTTTCACCATGTTGGCCAGGCTGGTTTCAAACTCCTGACCCCAAGTTATCCACCCGCCTTGACCTCCCAAGGTGCTGGGATTGTAGGCGTGAGCCACTGCACCCAGCCCACACATATTGTATGGGGTCAAATGGCTTCTTTGAGGTGGTTTTGAACTCCCAGAGATGGACATCTGTTTTAACCTGTCAGCCTCCTTCTAATCTGAACTAGGAGTTGTGTGCACAGTTATATGCACACGTTGACAGCAGTGTAGACTTCTCAGGTGAAGTTTAGACATGTGAATTACATTGCTCATGCAAAGTTCTGTCTGGGGTCAAGGATGCCCTCTTTGGATACCGTGTGTCAGGTCAGAAAAGCACCACACCCAGCATTTGTCCCAGATGATGTATGATTTTCAGAAAATACAAATCCCTATGAAGGATAGGGTAGATTAGGGCATGACAGGGTAACAGGAAAGAGTGAAAAGTTTCAAATGCCCATGTTCCATCTTGAGTAATGTCTAATAAGCTGAATAATCTCTGTTCTTGGGAACATACAGTTCACCCACCCATTTTTACAGGGTTTTTACCAAAAAGAAAATTAAAACTTGCCATTCAGACTCTTCTCATTGGACTATTGAATGGAATTCTTATTTTCCCAAGCTTGTGTGGGCTGTACCTCCTCATTTCAGTCATGCACAAGTATGGTTTGTTTGGCCAAGCCTAGGTTGTTGAGAAATCTATGACCTTCGGATCAGGACTCACTTAATAGAGTGAGCCAATCAATAAGGTCAGGACCAAAACTGAGAGAACGTCAACTTCTTTTTTTCTTTTTTTTTTTTTTTTTTGAGACAGAATCTTGCTCTGTCACCTAGGCTGGAGCTGGAGTGGCACGATCTCAGCTCACTGCAACCTGCACCTCCCAAGTTCAAGTGATTGTCTTGCCTCAGCCTCCCGAGTAGCTGGGACTACAGGCACATGCCACCACAGCTGGCTAATTTTTTGCATTTTTAGTAGAGATGGGGTTTCACCATGTTGGCCAGGCTGGTCTTGAACTCCTGATCTCAAGAGATCTGCCCACTTCTGCCTCCCAAAGTGCTGGGATTGCAGGTGTGAGCCACCACGCCTGGCCCAAGTGTCAACTTCTGGAGAGAAAAGGCACTACAGCATACATTCCTACCAAATAATTCTACATTTGAGAAGTACATGAGAAAATATACCCCAAAATACCTTGGGATTTGTTTTTTGATAAAGCTTTGTATAGTGTGGATGTCTGTCGACTTTCATCCATCCTTATTTTGATCCATTATGTGTCAGTTCTTTATTTAAAGACTGTCCTTGGTACTCAGTCAATATTATATATTCTATCGTGAAAAAAGTTAAATAATGGGGAAATTATCTTTTATGTAACAGTGACTTGCTTTCCCATAAAAGATAATGAATCTAAGAAGCCTTCTCCTAAATAAATGGTTAAAACATAAGGTAGCACTCTTGGGAAAGAGTGAAGAGAAAAGAAGAGGGTTCAGGACTCTACCCTTATAAAGACCAAATCATGATCTCATTCAAGCCCTACTTGTAATGCTTTGAGTCAGAGAGTTTCTTCTTTTTATGAGACAGGGTCTCACTGTGTCATCCAGGCTAGAGTGCAGTGGCACAATCTTAGCTCACTGCAGACTCTTCCTCCTAGGCTCAAGGGATCCTCCCACCTCAGCCTGCCGAGTAACTGGGATTACAGGTACACGCCACCATCTCTGGCTCATTTTTTAATTTTTTGTACAGACAGAATTTCACCAGGTTGCCCAGGCTGGTCTCAAACTCCTGAGCTCAAGTGATGCACCTGCCTCAGCCTCCCAAAGTGTTGGGATTACAGCTGTGTAGCTCCCCACCAGCCACAGAGCTCAGTTTTCAATACAAAGAAATTGGGCCTAGAAAGGTTAAGAAGCCCAGCTGGTTTATGGAAGAACCAGATCTAGAACCCAAGACTCTCAATCCAGAGTTTCTTAAGGCACTGGGAATATTAACAACAAGAATCCATAAAGTTTTATGAAGGAAGTGTGACTACGACTTCACCAGGTCAAGGTGGTTTGAGAGTAGATATACAGTTGGCAATATCTTTCAGGCACAGAACTAGACCAAGATTACATAACTGGGATTTCTTGCAAGTCTCCAAAGTGCTTCCTGCTCTTCATTTATAAAACATGGAATTCTTTTTTTTTTTTCTTTTCTTTGTGGAGGGGGATGGAGTCTCACTCTGTTGCCCAGGCTGGAGTGCAGTGGCATGATCTCAACCCACTGCAACCTCTGCCTCCCAGGTTCAAGCAATTCTCCCTGCCTCAGCCTCCTGGGTAGCTGGGATTACAGGTGCCCACCACCACGCCCAGCTAATTTTTGTATTTTTTTAGTAGAGATGCGGTTTTGCTATGTTGGCCAGGCTGGTCTGGAACTCCAGACCTCAGGTGATTCGCCCAGTTTGGACTCCCAAAATGCTGGGATTACAGGCGTGAGTCATGGCGCCTGGCCTAAAATCTGGAATTAACACACTGTTCCTCATAGGACTCCATTTCTCTTTCTACCTTAGGCAATCCAATTCTACTCCTCCTGCAGTGCGTGAATATATATTAATAACTTTTTTCAAGAGAAAGATCAGTTGCAAATATTTATCAAATGTGTTGATACATGCAAATTAGGCTTTCCCTGCTGCCCTTTCAAAACACAGAGAGAATAAAATGACCTATCCTTAACCCAATGACTAAGTGTTTGTGTGAACTTGAATAAACCTTCACCTTTCCTGTGCCTCACTGTTCTTATCTACAGAGCAGAGAAGTTAAACCAGATGACTTCTAGTTAAAATAATGTATGATTTAATGATACAGTTAATTAAGATTCTATTGGGAGGCCGAGGCAGGGGGATCACGAGGTCAGGAGATCGAGACTATCCTGGCTAACATGGTGAAACCCCATCTCTACTAAAAATACAAAAATTAGCCAGGCGTAGTGACGGGCGCCTGTAGTCCCAGCTACTCGGGAGGCTGAGGCAGGAGAATGGCGTGAACCCGGGAGGCGGAGCTTGCAGTGAGCCGAGATTGCGCCACTGCACTCCAGCCTGGGCGACAGAGCCAGACTCCATCCTCAAAAAAAAAAAAAAAAAAAAAAAGTTTCTACCTGTGCACATATTTAGCTTCAGATATGATCAGTGTGAGAAGACCATCTTGAAGGAAGTCAAGAAATCTAAGAATGAGTCCCGTTTTCAGCATCAAGTGGATGTGTAATCATTAGAACAGGGAATAACCTCACTTTCCCCGTTTATTAAATGGGGTAACACTCGTGGTCATCTCTCAGGGTTGTTTTGAAGACTGAACAAGATAAGTCATGTGAATGTGTTTTGTAAGTTGTATAGTTAGAAGAATTAGAAGTGTAATCATTGTTAAAGGAGATGTTTGAAACGCTGCATGTATCATCACTGCCAATGGAGATAACAGGCTGAGTCCGGGTTATTTCTCGTCAGGACGCGTCCTTGTGCTGAGTAAATGGTAGGTTACCTTATCGGACTGCGCAGTGAGTCTTGATCCGGGAAGCGCCTAACTCCTGAATTTTTACCAGAAAATAAAGGACTACACTAAAAAGAAACGAGAAAGAACGTGGGAAGGAGGGAATTCGCAGGGAGAGGAGGAGGAAAAGCAAAGGCGAGGCAAAGTGAGGAGAATGAAAGGCGAATTCAGAGGAATGATAGGGGCGGGTAGGGCCGAGCCGGCCTGGCAGGACAGGGTGGTGGCGAATGAGCTGCTAGCCCGGCGACCTGCCCGCGGCCCCGGCGGGGGAGGAGGAGGGGCTTGGCAAAGGGCAACGCCAGAGCCAGACTTAAAAGGGAGATGATCCTAGCTAGTTGATGCCACCAGTGACCTCCGACGCCCCGGGCAAGAGAACGCCACGAGGGATAACGGGAGGAAGGCCGGCCGGGGCCGCCAAGGCAGTCCCAGGCTCGCGTAGGAGGCGCGCAGACCAGACAGGGGCATCTTGCACCTTCGCAGCGCCCTGCACCCCGCCACCATGTGCGAGCTGTACAGTAAGCGGGACACTCTGGCGCTGAGGAAGAAGCACATCGGGTAAGGGCACCCTGGCCCGGAAGAAAGCGCAGAGAGGGGGCAATAACGAGTGCAGAAGGTGGAGAGAGAAAGCCGGCTAGGGAACAAGCGATGCGCTGCAGCCGCACTCCGTGCCCGCCGCGCCTGTGCACGCGCCCCGCGCGCCTCCACCTGCAGGGGCCGCGCGGGCTCCCAGAAACGCTCCTGGAACCCGGAACGCTGGGCTTCCTGCCCGCTCCAAAGTTCCCGGCTCGCTCTGCAGCCGGCGGACTAGCGGGGGCTGCCGGCCGGCTAGAGGGGTTGGTGGATGACGGCCAGTAGCCCTAGCAGACACCATTCCAGGGATGGGAGATGGGTGGAAGAAGGATAGCGCTCGGCCACCCCCACACAACTCGAAAGTTTTTGGAAACTGTGAACTGAGAAATATTTTTTCATGATGGCTCCGCAAACAAACCAGTTCTGACAATTTTTACTTAAAGTGAGCTTTTTCTTCTTGCATGCTTGGTTAAGCGGTGAAGGGTTTATCTAGCCAATAGAAAAACTTGAAACCACCTTCTGTTAGAAAAGCAAGAGACTTTATTTAGATCCCTCTTACCCAACTTGGTCTCCCAAGCTGTGTTCTCCCCAGCCTGCTTGTCTTGCCCCCGTCACAAACGACTTAGTAATATAATGGTGAGTATATAAGACCGACAGGGGCTCTGGCCCTCGTTGGGTGTCATATTCCCTGTGTGACCTCTGTCAAATTACTTTGTCTCTTCTATGAAAGTAGGAATAACATTCTACTTCACAGGAGCAAGAAGATGAGATTAATATGTTAGTGTTTTGTGCGTGTTTTTTAAAAAGATACGTGTAAATATAAATGATGATTAATGACCCCGAATACTGTAAAGTCAACCGTCTGCAATATTCACTTGAAATGAACGACTGCAGCCGGGCCAGTGGGCATGAGAGAGCACTTGGGGTTACAAGGAAGAAAACAATCCGCATCCTCTTCGGAGGAATGCTGGACAGTTTCTCAGACTGAATCTCCTCACCCCAACTGGAGGGGTTTCTGGGTGGTTTGGAAGACTAGTTCCATCTCTCTCAGCCGCGAAGTGGGATCAAAATAATCCAGTTCTTTCCCCATTAATCAATCACTACCCTACTTTTTCTAATCACTCCCTGCGTTAGTTTTCAATCTTAGTTAGATTCCGGTAAATGCCTAATGGTTTCTGACATGAGCAGAACAAATTTTCTAAAAGCACGAGTGTAGCCATGGGCTGACTGGAAAAAGGAGAATTTTACCTGAAGTCTGACGGGCAAGGTGGAAAGTGTATTAAAAAGGCAATGTGAAGTCTGCAGCTTTCAGCTCACATCCTTAACAAAGTTTTTTTTTGGATTTTAACTTGTAGGTATAAACTAACAGCTGAGTTTGAACCAATAAGAAATTCTTATAAAATACTATTTTCATTTCAGCTGATGATGCTTAAAAAAAAATCAGTATATAACACAACCTTATGCAATTTTAAAATTTGAGGTTACCTACTGTTTGTAATAATCAAAATTCCTTCTAAACAGTTACATATCAATTTAGTATATTTCTACTACTAGAACTACCTCCAGTGTGTGTGAGGGTTTTTTTGTATGTATGCAAAATCACCAAAATAAATAAATATATTTAACTTTAGTTCTTAAATGTTCATAAAGCCAAGATTAGAAGCCTTTGTGAAATTTCTATGTGCTAAAATGTATAATCCAGCCATTCATCCAAATAAAAGTATGGATGACTTTATTATGCTCAAAAAAACATATTAAATGCTTAGAAGAATAATTGAATTTCACTATTTAATAATGGAAAATCCATTTGATACAGGACAAGTACCACTCAAAATACATGAAAATGAAAATGATCTATAAAACTTCCTTTGTAGTATTTAACTCTAGTTTATTTGCATTTAGCTTTCAGTGCTATTCATGTCTTTATACATTAGATTGAAGGGGAAACAGAGATGTCTACCTTGGGCTACAGCACAACACAGCCTACTTGCAAATTCTGGTTTTCTCATTTACTGTCTGTGTAACCTTAAACCAGTTTCTTAATTTCTCTGTGCCTTTGTCTCCTCACCTATAAGAGAAAGATAATAACCTCTCTTTCATAGGATTGTTGACAGGATTAAATAATATTTACAAAATATATAACAGCTTCTGACACGTTAAGCCCCCCAAAAAAACTTGGTTATTTTTTTCTGATGGAACAAAATTTCTCAAAGGAAAATTAGTTATTGGTTTGTGTGATTAGAACCATCACAGAGTGGATTCATGTGCCTCTAATAAATTGTCAAATCATGGCATATTTAATATAACAAGCATAAGGAATGTGAACAATGTCATGAATGGGGGATTAACATAAAAGTTTCCAGGTTTACATGAAATGAAAAGAAATGTGTGTCATCCAGGTTGTGTTTTCCCTTTCCTTTATGTAATTGTACTTTTCCACTGATGGGGACCTTCACTGAGAAGGAAAAATACTGAGAGTAGTCCTACCAGACCAAAGTGTTTCCTTTGATTATTTCTAGGCCCTCATGCAAAGTTTTCTTTGCGTCGGATCCCATCAAAATAGTGAGAGCCCAGAGGCAGTACATGTTTGATGAGAACGGTGAACAGTACTTGGACTGCATCAACAATGTTGCCCATGGTAAATGTCCTGTCCTTGCAGTGCTTTGGAGGAAATGTTCATGGAGTAAAGCTGACTTGGAACACTTAATCTTTGTCTGGGGAATTGCAGTGGCTGCAGTTCCTTTGCTGAGTGGGCCAGTAGTCCTAGTGGGGAAAATCGCAGCAAAATATGGAAGAGAAAGGAACTCAACTTTTGTTTGTTTGTTTGTTTGCTTGCTTGCTTGCTTCATAATTCCTCTTATTCCCAGGCACTTAGAATTCTAACTTATTTCTTGGGCTTTTGTTTCATAAATTTTAGTGGGACACTGTCACCCAGGAGTGGTCAAAGCTGCCCTGAAACAGATGGAACTGCTAAATACAAATTCTCGATTCCTCCACGACAACATTGTTGAGTATGCCAAGCGCCTTTCAGCAACTCTGCCGGAGAAACTCTCTGTTTGTTATTTTACAAATTCAGGGTATGTTTCATGGTTTCCCACCCCTCCCCATTCCCACTAAACTTTGTCTACTCTTGCACATAAATCTTTCCTTTTGATTCATGGTGGAGCTTGTCCAAAAGGGTTTGCTGAGTTTCTTGCCATTCACTAAGTGATCACACATTAGGGACCTGGCCTTTCTGGTTCTCCCACTTTATTCTATGACTGTGAATCTAACTGGTCAAATGATGCTCACCTCCTCAGGCAGTGCAATAAGTAGCTTAAGGATTGATAGGCCAAGATATTCTTTCAATGAATGTATGAAGAACTTTAGCCAATAAATAACTCTACTAAACAAGCTAAAACTTTTTTTTTTTTTTTTTTTTGAGACAGAGTTTTGCTCTATCGCCCAGGCTGGAGTGCAGTGGTGTGATCTCAGCTCACTGCAAGCTCCGCTTCCCAGGTTCACGCTATTCTCCTGCCTCAGCCTCCCAAGTAGCTGGGATTACAGGCATCCGCCACAACGCCCAGCTAATTTTTTGTGATCCACCCACCTCAGCCTCCCAAAGTGCTGGGATTACAGGCATGAGCCACTGCGCCTGGCAACAAGCTAGACTTTTTAAAGATTTTTGATTGTTGAAAATTGAGCATATTTCCCCAACACAAACACAAGAAAAGAAAAAAGAAGGAAACTCAAATAGATACATTTCAACTTTCATTTATTTATTTATTTATTTGAGATGGAGTTTCGCTCTTGTTCCCCAGGCTGGAGTGTAATGGCACTATCTCTGCTCACTGCAACCTCCACCTCCCGGGTTTGAGTGATTCTCCTGCCTCAGCCTCCTGAGTAGCTGGGATTACAGGCATGCGCCACCACACCCAGCTAATTTTGTATTCTAGTAGAGATGGAGTTTCTCCATGTTGGTCAGGATGGTCTCAAACTCCCGACCTCAGGTGATCCACCCGCCTTGGCCTCCCAGTGCTGGGATTGCAAGCGTGAGCAACCGTGCCCAGCCAGAAGGAGCCCCAAGAGATGCGGGCTGGTCTGGAAGGCCATGCACAGGGCCACCAGCAGCGCCTCGGGGTCAGCGTGGGGACCCTGGGGCCAGCACCAACACCCACAGGCTGGCCATCTCCATGCAGGCACCTCGGGCTGCCTCAACTTTTTAACTTAGTTTTTTGTTTTGTTTTGTTTGATTTTTAGTGACAGTGTCTCATTATGTTGCCCAGGCTGCTCTTGAACTCCTGGACTCAAGCAATCTGCCCACCTGAGCCTTCCAAAGTGCAGGGATTACAGGTGTGAGCCACCGTGCCTGGCCCCAACTTTTAAATTCTGTAAATTCAAATCATTATATATCCATTCTATAGACTATTATGCAGATATTTAGAAGTATGTTTTTGCAAATGCATGTCTAAATATGTACTTAAAGTGCAATATTATATTGGGGAAAGCTTTATAGATATATAGTAGAAACTCCTATTTTAAAAATGAAATATGGTTCGGCGTGGTGGCTCATGCCTGTAATCCCAGCACTTTGGGAGGCCAAGGAGGGTGGATCACGAGGTCAAGAGATCAAGACCATCCTGGCCAACATGGTGAAACCCTGTCTCTACTAAAAATACAAAAATTAGCTGCACGTGGTGGTGTGTGCCTGTAGTCCCAGCTACTTGGGAGGCTGAGGCAGGAGAATTGCAGTCAGGTTGCAGTGAGCCGAGATCACACCATTGCACTCCAGCCTGGCAACAGAGTGAGACTCCGTCAAAAAAAAAAAAAAAAAAAAAAGAAAGAAATATATATGAAAATTAACTATTAGACATTCCATGAATATTTGATTATATGACTCTCTGTGATTCACTTTCCATTAAGATATTTTAAAACCAATTTATGTCCAGCGTGGTGGTCACACTACTGTGCCTGGCTCGGCTTCCCAAAGTGTTGGGGTTACATAGCCCACTATGCCTGGGCTAATTTTTGTATTTTTTGTGGAGATGGGGTTTCACCATGTTGCCCAGACTGGTCTCAAACTCATGGGCTCAAGCAATCTGCCCGCCTCAGCCTCCCAAAGTGCTAGGATTACAGACATGAGTCACCGCATCCAGCCAAGACTAATATTCTGTTTTTTTAATTAAAAAAATTACTTTATTATTTTTAGAGACAAGGTATTGCTAGATTGGTCAGGTTGGTCTTGAACTCCTGACCTCAAGAAATCTTCCCGCCTTGGCTTACCAAAGTGCTAAGATTACAGGTGTGAGCCACCGCCACCATGCCTGGCCAACAAAATACTCTTAAAGTAAAAAAGTCTTCAGTCTGAATCCTGCTCTACCTCATATTAGCTATGAGACCTTATTCTGATTACTTTACCTCTCTGAGGCTGTTTTATCCATATAAAGGAGATGGCAATACTTGTAATGCTGTTATGAGAAAAAATACAAGTAAAATCCTCAGCATGATGTTTAGCAGATAGTAAACATTCCACTTATTATTATTTTCTTCCTTTTTTTGGGTAGTATATTTAGATTGTCTGAAATATATAGGAAAAAATTTGATACTCATTTTATAGAGAAGGAAGCTAGTCAAATGTTGGGTAAATATGACATAGGGTTGGCAGCCAAGCTAATGGGCCCTCAGTCTCCCATTCCTCCTGTGGAGATCAGATTTAATGAAGGCTTCTTCTTGTCCTCAGTCACTATGTGGCTGAACTAGACTAAAGTCTGGAATGGGCAGCATATCCTTAATTTTTATTGGGTTTCTTCTATATGTCTCATTCTTTACTGAAAACATCTAAGGAACCTTATATTGGAAGGGTAAAGTGGGCGGGCAAGATAGAGGAAGGAGAGGATTTCAACTTATTATTTTATAAGTTTCTGAATAAATGTAATCTTACAACTTTTGTAATTAACATCCTAAATGTTTGTTGTTGTTGTTGTTGTTCTGGAGATGGAGTCTCAGTCTGTTACCCAGGCTGGAGTGCAGTTGGGCAATCTCTGCTCACTGCAACCTCCACCTCCCAGGTTCAAGCAATTCTCTTGCCTCGGCCTCCCAAGTAGCTGAGACTATAGGTGCACGCTGCCGCGCCTGGCTAATTTTTTGTATTTTAGTAGAGATGGAGTTGCCTAATCTGGTCTCTAACTTCTGAGCTCAGGCAATCGGCCCTCCTTGGCCTCCCAAAGCGCTAGGATTACAGGCGTGAGCTACCGTGCCTGGCACATCCTAAATGTTTTAAAAAGAGACTGTGTCACAGTGTCCTCTCTCTCTATGTTATCTTAATAGATCTGAAGCCAACGACTTAGCCTTACGCCTGGCTCGGCAGTTCAGAGGCCACCAGGATGTGATCACTCTTGACCAGTAAGTCTTAGACACAAGATTTTTAAGCAAGAAGCTTCTTCAGAGACAAAATTGTATTGATCCTATGCATACTAATACCATGAACGCATGTGAAAGAGGACAGATATATGGAGCAATGTTTTTAAAAATTATGTATTAAGCTATCAAGGCCAGCTTAAATCCAGAGGGATACTTAATTCCTTCTAAGTACCAGGAAGTAGGAGAGGCTCTCTTGGGTACTGTGGGGGATGTAGCTTCATGGAGTTTGCATAAATCATGGATTACTTTTCACACATTATTTATTGAGCCACTATTAACATGTAAGTAATTAAATTGTTTTCCAAATCAGAATACAATTAATTTCAAAAAAATTCAAGCATTCACTTCACTATTGTGATTATTCGCAGTCACTCATTTTAAAGATAACAATTTACAGCAAATTTTAAAGAAAACCGGCAGCCAGGTAAAATTTAAAACTTTTTCATTAGCCTGTAATTATTAACAGTCACTATCTAATCTTACCTGTCAAACATGAATTTATTACATTTTAAACCAGAAATCTGGCAACTTCCATCTTTATTAGAGTTTGTTTGTTTGTTTGTTTGTTTTGAGACGGAGTCTCGCTCTGTCATCCAGGCTGGAGTGCAGTGGTGCGATCTCCACTCATTGCAACCTCCGCCTCCTGGGTTCAAGCAATTCTCCTGCCTCAGCCTCTGGAATTAGCTGGTATTATAGGTGCCCGCTGCCATGCCCAACTAACTTTTTTTGTATTTTTAGTAGAGACAGGGTTTCACCATGTTGGCCAGGCTGGTTTCGAACTCCTGACCTTAAGTGATCCACCCGCCTCAGCCCCTCAAAGTGCTAGGATTACAGGCGTAAGCCACCAAGGCTAGCCTACGGATATTTTTTCTTTTAAATTTTTGTCTACTCCTCCACCCCACTCACTAACTTCAGATGTAGAGGGTGAAGTTAAATATGTACCTCATTTCATGCCCTTCCCAATTGCTTTTGGGAACTTATTCATAAATTCTTTGCCAAGGCTGATGTCCAGAATGGTATTTCCTAGGGTTTCTTCTAGGATTTTTAGAGTTTTAAGTCTTAAATTTAAGTCTTTAATCCATGTTGAGTTAATTTTTGTGTATGGTAAAAGGCAGGAGTCTAGTTTCATTCTTCTGCATATGGCTAGCCTCAATCTTAGTTCTTAAAAAGATCTCCTTTTCCTTCTCAAGTAATATTTGCCTAATGTTTGCAAGTGGACATGCTTTAGAAATCATCCCCAACAGAAACAGATGCCCATTCTATGATATAAAGTTGTTTTTAAATTTACTAGAATGTAACACATATTCTTTTAACACATTTAAAGAATACATACATGTAAAGTATTGCGTGAGGATATAGAAAACAATTTTTCACATTTAGACAATCTAATTTAGCAATATAATCCAAATACATCAGTTTTTCCCAACTAAAAAGAAATTGTCAATGAGGACACATGCTTGGCTTTCTATGAGTTTTATTACATGTGGAAGAAGAATTGGACACATTAAGGGCCAGTCTTGCCATGAAAAATTAGATCCCATATAGTCAAATCTGGCACCAGTGTTGAGATTCTCCCTGGACGGATGCATATGGATGAAATGCAACACTGGTTTTCATATACTTGAAAATATCTCTCTTGGAATTATTTTGATTACTGTTTTTTTTTCTTTCTCTCTTCAGTGCTTACCATGGTCACCTATCATCCTTAATTGAGATTAGCCCATATAAGTTTCAGAAAGGAAAAGATGTCAAAAAAGAATTTGTACATGTGGTAAGTGTCTTAAAATCCTAAATCAGAATGTTTGTATTGGAGGAATGCTTAATGATAATCCAGCCAATGCTTTCATCTAGATGAACCATGAAAGAGAAACTAAAATCAAGAGCAGTTATGTGGCTTGCTAAGGTCAAAGGGCTAAATAATGACAGAATGTTATTTAAAATCTATTTATCTATTTAAAATACATTGATGAGTATTACAATAGGCAAATTAGTTTAGTAGTTGTTCAGAGCTATCATTTTATTTTTCTTGCTCCTTAATCTGCAGTTACATTTTCTATCACAAATGCCAACTCAAAATTCAGAGTTGAACTAAGTGTGTGTTTAAATTGCTCTTGACCGGGCGCAGTGTCTCACGCCTGTAGTTCTAGGGCTTTGGGAGGCCGAGGTGGGCAGATCACTTGAGGTCAGGAATTCAAGACCAGCCTGGACAACATGGCGAAATCCTGTCTCTACTTAAAAAAAGTACAAAAATTAGCCAGGTGTGGTGGCAGGTGCCTGTAGTCCCAGCAACTTGGGAGGCTGAGACAGGAGAATCGCTTGAACCTGGGAGGTGGAGGTTGCAGTGAGCTGAGATCGTGCCACTGCACTCCAGCCTGGGTGACAGAGTGAGACTCCATCTCAAAAAAAAAAAAAAAAAAAAGAAAAGAAAAAAGTAAATTGCTCTGTATAATAATGCTAAATTATTATATAGCTTTATTAAGTAAAATAAAGAAACCAACCAAGTTGTTGAAAAAGTGAAATTTATTTGGTGTGTTTTTCTTAACTGAGGAACAGTATAATTTCTTTTTTCTTTTCTTTTCTTTTATTTATTTATTTATTTATTTATTTATTTATTTATTTATCTATTTATTTGAGACGGAGTCTCATTTTGCTACCCAGGCTGGAGTGCAGTGGCACGATCTTGGCTCACTGAAACCTCCGCCTACAGTGTTCAAGCGATTCTTCAGCCTCAGCCTCCCGAGCAGCTGGGATTACAGGCATACACCACCAAGCCCTGCTAATTTTTGTATTTTTTGTAGAGACAGGGTTTCATCATGTAGGCCAGGCTGGTCTCAAACTCCTGACCTTAAGAGACCTGCACACCTCAGCCTCCCAAAGTGCTGGGATTACAGACGTGAGCCACTGCGCCTGGCCAAATTTCTTGAGAATCATCAACACTTTAAAGATTTTAAGATCTGGAGTGAGTGCTAACACACTCTAGTTTTCTGAATGATTACGATTTGTAATATAGTTGATCGGTGTTGGCTCATTTTAAATACAGACTAGTTAATACAGTTTCCATTCACTGACATTTTTAAATAGTATCATCACACTTGTTGATTTGAATGTTCTATTTATGTGAGGAGGGATATAGTCTTGATTTATAACAGTCTGGAAGCAAATCCAAACTTCTGTTCACAATTCAAAGATGTCAGTTCTTCACAGAATTTAGAAATGTTCAGGAAAAAAAAGAACAAAAAAACCTAAAGTATCTTAAGTTCACATGATCACCATTCTAACATGTTCTTGTGGGGAAATGCCTTTTTTTTAAGGTTTGTCGAAAAGGCAAATTACAAGCAACTGCATTATTTGACGTTTTCAGGCACCAACTCCAGATACTTACAGAGGAAAATATAGAGAAGACCATGCAGACCCAGCCAGTGCTTATGCAGATGAAGTGAAGAAAATCATTGAAGATGCTCATAACAGTGGAAGGAAGGTTCGTATTTATAGCTTTGGAAACATCTCAACATCTTTTATAAAAGGGATTAAAACTGTTGGGATTCACTGAAGAGATGGAAAAGGATTATATCTAATGTCCCTTTCTGTTCTTCTCTAGTTACGTTTTCACTTGATTCAAATTTCAAAAATGCGTTATTACAATCATGCCTCTAAGACTGTCTACTTGTATTTATCCTGGAAATACAACCATTATCTGGTTCCAGAACTGGTTGCCTAATTCTGACCTTTACAGTGGTATGCAGGGTCTAGTCTAGAGGGGTAGGGGTCATTACATGGTGAAGGGAAGAGAAGAGACAAAGTAGCCCTGGGACCTGAGGACCAATGCAGATTTCCAGACCCACAAGGGAGCCTTGGTGCTTCCCTCGAACTTCGACCTTCTTGAAGCCATGGAGCCTGGGGCTGGTTTGCACCTGGGTAAGCCAAGGCAGAAAATGTTCTTCCGATGTGGGCCTGGACTTCTAAGACAGAAACAAAATCCTTGAGAGGAGGAAAAAAGTGTTTTCACTTTCTTGGTCTTCACCCTACTGTCTTCAGCTTGATGTTCAATTCTCAGCCCATCTGTAGGTTACTTATGTGGATTTTAATGCAACCTGACAGTACTTTGCCTTAAAAATTGGCTTATGGCATAGACTTGGCTATTTTTTAAAAAACCTTAACTGAAATAAAAATGAGGCCTTTTCTTTTTCTAATTAACTCAAATATTTTTGTCTTCATGACTAGAGAGCCGTTCACATTTCTTAACTGCTTCTTTTTTTTTTCCCCCAACCCATTTGTTTTTATCTTCTTATGTGAAACATCTGTGCAGGTAGACCTAAAGCTCTACGTGTTGTGGGAAGCTTCATACTCTTCCTCTTCAAATGTGGTCTGTACCTGTTTAAACAAATGGCAAACAACACTTTTAGGAAAAAATTTACATTAACAAGATCTTACGGACTCTTTGCTGCTAAAAGAGGGTTTGAATAATTTTTTGAGAACATTAGCATTCAACATTTATTGGATTGTTGCTATCATATTAGCAGTGCTGAAAGCAATGAACAAATATAAGATCAGTGCTTCAGAATATTAGATGTGCTTGCAAAGTCATGGAATTGTACAGCAAAAGTCTTGAGTCCAACAGCCTCATTTTACAGCTAAGAAACCAAATATCTAAAAAGTGAAGGATTTAACCCAAGGTCATACAATTACTAAGGGGTAGTCTGAACTAGAACCTGGGTTCTCTTGATTTCTTATCTCACATTCTTTGTGCTTTCTCTTCAACATTATCTATTTCCTACTTCTCTTTTCTTAGTCTCTAGAATGATTCATCTGTAGTTCCTATTGTTAACTGCCCACTGTTGAGTTAAGCGTGGTTTAGGGCAAAACCTAGAAATACGGCACAGTAACTATAGTGTGTGGCCACAAACCACCCTGCCATTTTCACGGTGCAAATTCCAGCCTCAAGCAGCCCTACTTCACCAAGCTTAAGAAACAGGCACCACGACAATGCCTTTGGACCTAGATAACTTTTTACAGGTTCATAACCAAAGACTAATAAAAATAGCAGTCTTATTCAGTTCATCCTAATGAAACTGCTGCATGTAATTATGAGAAATAGAAGTTGCACTCTCATCTCCTCTATTTCTCATGGTAGCTTTATTGGTACCCTAGATTTTCAGAAGTTAATGCTTTAAATCAATTGCTTTTCCTGCATAGACACCTTTTCCTTTTTCTTTAATCAAATGGCTAATTTGCCACTTGCTACAGGTCTATTCCTAGCCATTTTTAAAATAACCTGCTCTATAAGATATCCTCTTTTTAGGGGGGTTGTAGGGGGACCTAATGGACTTTGACACCATCTTCTCTTATATAGATTGCTGCCTTTATTGCTGAATCCATGCAGAGTTGTGGCGGACAAATAATTCCTCCAGCAGGCTACTTCCAGAAAGTGGCAGAGTATGTACTTGACTTGGGCCTCCTTGGTCAAACTGAGAGCACTGCGACAATTCTGTAGGGCCATACTAGTTGCTAAGATATTAAAATAATTCCTGATTAGCTGGTAAATAGCCACACCTGAGTGCCTGCCAACCCAGGACTCCTGGATGATCTCTCAGCCTTCCCCAAGATCCAGCAAGTACAAGGTTTACACATGGTCCAACAGCGGGGGTTCAGAACTCTGCTCCAGCCTCCAGCCTGCATCCTCTCTGATTGGCTAGTACCAAATCTGTATTGGTCAGGGTTCTCTAGAGGGACCGAACTAATAGGATATATGTGTGTATATATATCATATATGATATATCACATATCATATATATCATATATGAGATATCACATATATATAATATATGAGATATCACATATCATATATATCATATATGAGATATCACATATCATATATATCATATATGAGATATCACATATCATATATATCATATATGAGATATCACATATCATATATATCATATATGAGATATCACATATCATATACATCATATATGAGATATCACATATATATATCATATATGATATATCACATATCTATATATCATATATATCACATATCTATCATATATGATATATCACATATCTATATATATGATATATCACATATCTATATATCATATATATCACATATCATACACACACACACACACACACACGGCAGTATTAAGTATTAACTTACATGATCACAAGGTCCCACAATAGGCTGTCTGCAAGCTGAGGAGCAAGGACAACCAGTTTAAGTCCCAAAACTGAAGAACCTGGAGTCTGATGTTTGAGGGCAGGAAGTATCCAGCATGGGAGAAAGATGTAGGCTGGGAGGCTAGGCCAGTCTCTCCTCTTCACATTTTCCTGCCTGCTTTATATTCGCTGGCAGCTGATTAGATTGTGCCCACCAGATTAAGCATGGATCTGCTTTCCCCAGCCCACTGACTCAAATGTTAATCTCTTTTGGGAACACCGTCACAGACATACCCAGGAACCCAGGATTAATACTTTGTGTCCTTCAATTCAATCAAGTTGACACTCAGTATTAACCATTACACAAGCCTTCCCAATTAGTAAATATTTGAAGACTAACCCTGTTAACAACTACTTGTTTGATTCTTTCTCTTCCCACTTAAAACGTAATATGGTAATAGGACTGGGTGCTGTGGCTCATGCCTATAATCCCAGCACTTTGGGAGGCCAAAGCAGAAGGATCACCTGAGGCCAGGAATTCAATACCAGCTGGGCAACAGAGCAAGACCCCCCTCTCTACAAAACCTTTTTAAAAATATTATCTGGGCATGGTGGCACACATTTGTAGTTCCAGCTACTCGGGAGGCTGAGGTGGGAGGATGGCTTGAGCCCAGGAGTTTGAGGTTACAGGGAGTTTGATCATACCACTGCACTCCCGCCTGGGCAACAGAGTGAGACCCCGTCTCTTAAAAAAAAATACTGCAATATAGCTTACTTTAAGTAGCACAAACCCAACTGGTATGGAATACATCTAATCTAAAAATTACGTGATTATATTGTAAAGTCAATGACATTTATGTGGGGTTTAGAGTACTGAAATGTTTTTTAAGAAAAATTAAGGCTTCAGGTTAACAACTTTTTTTTTTTGTCTTCAATAATTTGCACCTTTGTGGGTGGGTTTGGGGATCTCAGTGACCTGAAGGCATTAGACTGCCGCTTTGCTTTTCAGATATGTACACGGTGCAGGGGGTGTGTTTATAGCTGATGAAGTTCAAGTGGGCTTTGGCCGAGTTGGGAAACATTTCTGGAGCTTCCAGATGTATGGTGAAGACTTTGTTCCAGACATCGTCACAATGGGAAAACCGATGGGCAACGGCCACCCGGTGGCATGTGTGGTAACGACCAAAGAAATTGCAGAAGCCTTCAGCAGCTCTGGGATGGAATATTTTAATACGGTACATTTTGGTCTCCAACTTTAATGCTAAGAAGGAAAAATAATGCATGTTCTTATATTTTTTGTCAATGTAGTAAAGAATAAAGCTCAGTATTGCCGGCTAACCACCCAGAACTCTGGCCAAAGTTTTTTCTTATTTTAATAAAACATCTTAAATACATACATATATATATATATATAATTATACTTTAAGTTCCGGGATACATGAGTAGAATGTGCAGGTTTGTTACGTAGGTACACATGTGCCATGGTGGTTTGCTGCACCTATCAACCCGTCATCTAGATTTTAAGTCCCACATGCATTAGATATGGCCAAACTTTTATCTAACCAGATTTTATTCTGTCTGACAAAATGCTCCTTGTATTTCTGCTTGTGTATCTTTACCAGTCCTAAAACAGTCTTATTAATTTTTCCAATGATAGATGGTTGCCCTGCTAAATTCTACAGGTTATGATATTTTCATTGCTTTGTTTCATATCATACTTAAACTTCCAAAACACTTTTAAAGTATTTTTATGACTCAGTACTATAAATGTTATACAGCTGTCATAAGAGATACTAAATTTTTATCTTTGGGATATTATATTTTTTTGACTTATCCCCATAAGCTTTAAGCTTGGAAAAATTATTGTAGTTTGTTCAGTATATATAATATGACTTGTTAAAGCTAAAAGTAAGATTCAAATCTGAGGACATAAATTGCTTGGGGAAAATGTCATTGCTTAGCTACTTTTACTCAGCTCTTCAAGGGCAGAAACCCCTATTTCCCTCATTGGGCAACACTATGAAATCCTGAACTCCCAACATAATGTCTGCTTTTGTTTGGATGAGCAAATAAAATCACTGGTAGTCCTTCATACCAGTTATGCAGCTTGGATAATATAATTTAGAATGAATTTTCACTCAATCCTGAATAAATAGAATCATGCTCTATTCTAAATATGAGAAACTAATATTATAAGAGAATATTTTATTCAAATTATATCTTCACTTATGTATGTATGAGCCAAATTTCTCATGGATGAGGGAATACCACTCATTCAACTGGTATATTTTCTCATTTGTTTTTTTTTTTTTTTACAGTATGGAGGAAATCCAGTATCTTGTGCTGTTGGTTTGGCTGTCCTGAATATAATTGAAAATGAAGACCTTCAAGGAAATGCCGAGAGAGTAGGGAATTATCTCACTGAGTTACTGAAAAAACAGAAGGCTAAACACACTTTGATAGGAGATATTAGGTATGTTCATTATGAAGTCGTCATGTAGTTACTCATTTTTTTCAAAATAATAATAGTTTATAGGCTGGGCAACATGGTGAAACACCGTCTCTATTAAAACTACAAAAAATTAGCCAGGTGTGGTGGCACGCACCAATAGTCCCAGCTACTCGGGAGGCTGAGGCATGAGAATCACTTGAGCTTGGGAGGCAGAGGTTGCAGTGAGCCGAGATTGTGCCACTGCATTCCAGCCTGGGTGATAGGGTGAAATCCTGTCTCTAACAATAATAATAATAGCTTATATTTTATCTTGTAAGTTTATAATAAAGTACATAAAACTAAATCTGGAAAACACCAAAAAACAGAGATGGCAAAAATTATTCTTATTCCAGAATCCAGATATCACCACTGTTAACATTTGGGTGGGGCCGGATGTGGTGGTTCACATCTGTAATCCCAGCACCTTGGGAGGCAGAGGCAGGAATATTGCTTGAGCCCAGGAGTTTGAGACCAGCCTGGGCAACGTAACAAGAAACCTTGTTTCTATAAAATAAATAAATAAACCACCACCAACAAAAACCATTTGGGTATATGTCTTTCCTGGCTTTTATACTTTTTTAATAAAGTTAGGATAATGTCAGCACCCAAAAGATGAAAAGAAGGAACTTAATGTAGCTCTAAATAATTTATTGAAAATTATTTAAAATGCTATTCTGAAAAACTGGATATTTTTCATATATATGTATGAAATACTGACATATATATATATATGTTAACATTTATCATCATTAACATCCTGAGAAACTAAATAGCATGAAAGGGTTGTTTTTAAGCCATTTTCTTTTATAATTGAGAAAAGAAAACTGGATGACAAAAACTAATTTATTTCCAAAAGTAGAAACAACTGTGAACATAGATTGGTATCTTGATTTAGTTAGAATTAAACTTGGAAATTAAATGGAAGTTTGGTGATAGTGTTAACTTTTTGTGACAGTGAAGAGTTGGACAGATTGTGGGTCAAGTTTTTCTTCACCTCTCGCAGGGGCATTGGCCTTTTTATTGGAATTGATTTAGTGAAGGACCATCTGAAAAGGACCCCTGCCACAGCTGAAGCTCAGCACATCATCTACAAGTAATTCACCCCCACACCCACCTGTTTGGTATCTTGGCTGCAGGATGCCTACCCACTTGAAAGCTTGCTTGACTTCCTCCCACCCCTCTGAAAAAGGAAAGTTTAAATACATCCTATTTATAATGTGGGCTTCTTAAATGCAGAATACTTAAACTGCTCTATGTTCACATAATTCTTCAGTAATCGTAGTTATCCTTTGCATACACTCACATGTATTTCCTACACAAATTAGGATGAAAGAAAAACGAGTGCTTCTCAGTGCCGATGGACCTCATAGAAATGTACTTAAAATAAAACCACCTATGTGCTTCACTGAAGAAGATGCAAAGTTCATGGTGGACCAACTTGATGGGATTCTAACAGGTGGGTCCACGGATCTTTAAGATGTCTTCTTGTTCCCTCTCCCAAACCCACCCCTCAAACCCTGGTCTAGTCATAATGAGCATATGCATCTTGTTATTCATGATGGAAGTGAGGCAGGGCAGAAATAAATGTGTAACTTTCCATTTAGGACTAGAAAAAGATAGCTGAAAAGTAACTACATGGACTCTTAAATTGAAATTTTCAGTTTCTATTCATATAACTCCAAATATAAGTTTTTGCTGAAAGAACATACTGTTTTGTCGTTTATTTTTACTTTAGCTAGCGTATTTAAAAGTGCATGTCTGCATTGTGCCATGCACCACAAATACTACAGTGTATAGTATTTCAGCATTGTGTGACTAATACATGAAACATTTCTAATAAAAAAATTATATAGGCTACAGTGTGACAGTTCTTTGCTATATGCTGAATCACTTAACTTTGCGTGTGTTTTTTTTGTTTTTGTTTTTGTTTTTTTGAGACGGAGTCTCACTCTGTCATCCAGGCTGGAGTGTAGTGCTGTGATCTCGGCTCACTGCAGCCTCCGCCTCCCGGGTTTCAGCGATTCTCCTGCCTCAGCCTCCCAGGTATCCGGGATTACAGGCACCCGCCACCATGCCGGGCTAATTTCTGCATTTTTAGTAGAGATGGGGTTTCACTATGTTGGCCAGGCTGGTATCGAATTCCTGACCTCAGGTGATCCACCCACCTCGACCTCCCAAAGTTCTAGGATTATAGACGTAAGTCACTGCGTCCAGCCTAACTTTGTATTTTTAACTTTTATTTTTTAATTTTTATTTATTTATTTATTTATTTTCTGAGACAGAGTCTTGCTGTGTCACCCAGGCTGGAGTGCAGTGGTGGGATCTCGGCTCACTGCAACCTCCGCCTCCCAGATTCAAGCAATTATCCTGCCTCAGCCACCTGAGTAGCTAGGACTACAGGAGCATGCCACCACACCCAACTAATGTTTGTAATTTAGTGGAGACAGGTTTCACCATGTGGGCCAGGCTGGTCTCGAACTCCTGACCTCGTGATCTGCTCACCTCAGCCTCCCAAAGTGCTGAGATTACATGCATGATCCACTGCACCCGGCCTTAATTTTTATTTTTTTCTTTTGCTTTTTTCTTTAAAAATATTTAAAATATTGAAATATCTTTTACTGTTTAACTTTTGAGGACTTTTGTTATTCAGAATTATAGTCTATCATAAAAATATATCTTTTGTTTACCTATATTATGCAACTAGGTTAATTTATTTTTTTGTTATGAACATACATTGGATTAGAAAGTAAATTAGCACTGTAAAACCATGTTGAAGAGCATAAAGCATGATAAAAATGATAGATATTGTCGTTTTTGCTTTAGTTATGTTTTTACAATTCAGGCCAGCATGGCAGCACATGCCTATAAGATCCCAGAGGCCAAGGTAAGCAAACTGCTTGACTTGAGATCAGGATAGCTCAGGAGCTGGAGACTAGCCTGGGCAACAAGGTGAAAGGTTGTCTGTACAAAAAATAAAATACAAAAATTAGCCTGACATGGTGGTGCGTGCGCCTGTAGTCCCAACTACTTGGGACTTGGCTGAGGTGGGAGTATTACTTGAGACTGCAAGGCAGAGGTTGCAGTGAGCCGCGCCACTACACTTCAGCCTGGGTGACAGAGTAAGACCCTGTCTCCAAAAAAAAAAAAAAAATTTCAACTTCTCTACTTGCTTCTCAGCCTTTTGGGGTTAGGATAAAGCCAAGAAGCTAGGAATCAATATAGCATACAAAATAGATATGAATAGTGAATGTTTGGAAACTTGAGAGTCCACATAAGTTATTAATAATAGGGTCACTGTCTTTGGACTCAGAGAGCATGCTCACACCCAGACCTGGCAAGCATTCCTCACAAGCAGATGTGTCCTTTGATCCCATAGGGCAGGGTAGAGGAGAGAGTGTGGCTTGTGGCTTGGGGCAATCTGTCACTCTATGTCTGCATCAACTCAGAGCTTGAGTGTTATTAATAGTGGGCCAGAAGAATTTCCTTTGAATAAAGTGAATGAGGAGTAGGTAAAATGGGCTTAGTGCCACTTATAAATGATAATGGTAAAATACTACAAAAGAATCTTAAAGTAATTTTAATAGTGATTTTTTTTTTCTTTTTGAGACAGAGTCTCACTCTGTCGCCCAGGCTGGAGTGCAGTGGTGTGATCTCGGCTCACTGCAACCTCTGCGTCCCAGGCTTAAGTGATTCTTCTGCCTCAGCCTCCTGAGTAGCTGGGACTACAGGCGTGCGCCACCACATCCGGCTAATTTTTTTATTTTTAGAAAAGACGGGGTGTCACCATATTGGCCAGGCTGGTCTCGAACTCCTGACCTTGTGATCCGCCCTCTTCGGCCTCCCGAAGTGCTGGGATGACAGGCATGAGCCACAGCGCCTGGCCCATTCTTTTAACACATAACATTTCCTTCTATTCTTCATTAAAGGTATTGCTAAGATACCAAAAAGTTTTTTTTCTTAAGGTTTTTATGTTATTTTGTCTTCTCCATAATACCTTCCTTGATTTAGTTTTAGAAGAAGCCATGGGAACCAAAACCGAAAGTGTGACCTCTGAGAATACTCCATGCAAAACAAAGGTAAGGGTTGGCTACTTTATTTTTAGGGGGAATGTTTAAAATTTGGGGAATGTTTAAAAAAGGAATACAAATTTTCAAAAAATTGTGCAGTGACCATTAGAACAATACCAGCCTGTATTATGTTGGCTTATTGTTGCAATTTTGAGTGCACAATTAAATTTCCACAGCAAGTGTCACATCATTTGACACATCAAAAGCCAAAGAACCATTCTTACAGGATCATTCCCATTCCAAAAGCAGCCTCGTGGGCCTGCAAAGAGGGCCTATAAAATATATATAGAGAGAATTAAAACGGCCTAACCTCCTTCCTGCTTTTCCTGAGGGCTTCCTGACACTGCCTCCGATTCTCACACACTGACTTTACAATCAGCAGAAGCATTAGCAGGGAGGTTCTGAAGTGCCAGAGTTTGGTTCTAAAACGAACTAAAGCGTAAGCTTCGAATGGCAGTGGGGCCTGGGAACTGTCTGGCATTGCCTGGCCTAGTTTCTGCATTTGATGTGCTTCCAGCAGAGGGCCTTGCCATTCTCTCCTGAGCTGCCCAGGGTGTGAGAAAGAGCACCCTGGGCTGGGAAACAGAAAGGCAAAAACTTGAGAGGCTTTGTTGCATAATTTGTTATTTGTTTATGAGTTCGATGCATAAAGGAACACTCAGTGCCTCGAGCCCGCCTGCGCATCCAGTGGAGTCAGCAAAGTCTTTTTTCGTGATTAAAATCATCAGGCTGTTTGAATGAGAGCAAGTGATTCGCTAACAGCATGGCTTCTGTTTCGTCTAACAACACAAACCAATTATAGGAATCAATTATTCTTTGATGTCAAGAATAGTTTATCAAGTCTAAGACAGAATCACAGCTGTAACCACTGGTTCCCCAAGCATTAAAAAGAGTCCTGCAAATGAAACAAAACAAAACGAAACAAAACAAAACAAAACAAAACAAAAGAAGTGTTCAGCACAAGAAATCCCACTTTAGGGTTAGCAAAGTTGGCACACATTTTATGAAAAGTTGACTCGGAGTCCCGGATTTTCTGTTGACATCACATTTCAAATGTCTATTGAAGATACTGAGGAGAGGGTTAGAAAGGAGCAAGCAGTGTTGTTTTGTTTGGTTTTTCTGTGTCCTTTGTTTGTGTGTGGGCTTGTTAAGTCAGTCCTGTGGAGGCTGGATTAGAGGTGGATGCCCACTGGAGCTTTGTGTGCCTGTCTTGCAGATGCTGAAAGAAGCCCACGTAGAACTGCTTAGGGACAGCACCACTGACTCCAAAGAAAATCCCAGCAGAAAGAGAAATGGAATGTGCACGGATACACATTCGCTGCTCAGTAAGAGGCTCAAGACATGACTGATTTGCATTTTAAAGCAAGATGCGATGTCCAGAGTTACAGAGAATGAGTAGATGTGTCTCATCGGTTAATAGCTCTATTGTACCTCTAAAGGTGGAATTGTCAGTTTAGATTCATAAATGAAAAGGTAAATGAGTAATCAGAATAAGCCAAGTGATAATCAAACCATGTCAAGATTATTAGTTCAGACTCTAGCCTGTTAATTTTCTTATTTGATTTCTGAAGCTACCTGATTTATTCTATTAAATGTAAGCTTGCAAACTCAAAATAAGTTGGCAGATTTACCTCTCATGTTTTAATGTGTCAAATTAGAGAGCAAAGTATAACAGGTGCCTTCACTTTTGAGACTTAGTGCCTTAAAATATGTATTCTATAATGATTTCATATATTAAAGTATATTTATTGACTGTAATGAAATAAAATATGATGTAAACAAAAAAAAATTACTAGAAAAGTGTTTACCTACCCTTTGCAGGGAATATTAAGGGTTGGGATGGTAAAAGCAAAGTCATTCAGAAAAAAATCACAAACAGCAAATATTAAAAAGTGATAGAATAATTCAGGCCTCTAGCAAGGAACTTGGTTAATCACCATCCCATGGGGATTGAGAAGGGAACAAGGAATATACACAGAAATACACGCATAAAGACATTTCTGGAACAGCAGCAGTAGCTGAAGCAGGGCATTCAGAGTCAGGAGACTTCTGCTTTGTCTATTCACGGATTGTATCACCCAAACCAAGTCATTTACCTGTCAGGTAAGAAATTATCTTTTGAGACAGGGTAGTTGCCCAGGCTGGAGTGCAGTGGCACTATCCTGGCTCACTGCAGCCTCAACCTCCCAAGCTGAAGCAATCCTTCCACCTCAGCCTCCTGAGTAGCTGGGATTGCAGGTGCACACCACTGTGCCTGGCTAATTTTTGTATTTTCTGTAAAGACAGGGTTTCATCATGTTGCCCAGGAGGCTGGTCTTGAACTCCTGGGCTCAGGCAATCCATCCGCCTCAGACTCCTAGTGCTGGGACAGGCATGAGCCAGTGCACCTAGCCAAGAAATCTTCTTTTAACCAATCATCTTCCTCTTACCATCAAGTTTATCATCACTTATGCCCACCCCCTGCATGTACTCAAGCAGGAGCACATGAGTGCACGTGCACGCGTGCGCGCGCGCACACACACACACACACAATCTCTAGCCCGGCACTGGCAAAAGGAAGTTGGAGGAAAGTAGGACATCGAGGATCTCTTAGTTACATGATGCTGCCATGAGAGGTTCATTCGGAGGCTAATAGACTGAACTGGAAGAAATTTGAATTTCGGGGTTGATTTTTCTCATTATCTCTCTATTGCCTTTCTAATAATTATTAAACTTTGTGATTTATTTTTATTTTATTTTTGAGATGGAGTCTCGCTCTGTTGCCCAGGCTGGAGTGTGGTGGCACAATCTCGGCTCACTGCAACCCGTGCCTCCCAGGTTCAAGGGATTCTCCTGCCTCAGCCTCCCAAGTAGCTGGGATTACAGGCACGAGCTACCATGCCTGGATAACTTTTGTATTTTTAGTAGAGATGGGGGTTTCACCATGTTGGCCAGGCTGGTCTCATACTCCTGACCTCATGTGATCCACCTGCCTCAGCCTCCCAAAGTGCTAGGATTACAGGTGTGAGCCACCATGCCCAGCCTGTGTTTTATTTTTTATTCCATAAAGAAAAGATAATAATTTTGCTACAGCTATTTAATGATAGCTAAGGGGGAGGTTGAAAGGAAAACTCATTGTAAAAAGCTTCCTTCCTGAGTTCATCATAAAAATGCAGGGTCTTATTGTTAAACACTTTTTGCTCCTAAAACTACACTTGTGACTCTGGATCCCGGTTGGATAATGCTGAGGTTGGTTGCCAGGAACTGGTGAGGAGGAGATGGAAGAGAGGTCTCTATGGTTTGCTTCTAGGGAGCAAGAGCACTTTGAGATAATCAGATCTTTCACAGATTGACACTCCTGTGAGCATATTTTGTTAGCATGCTCAGAGAGTGCCCACAGCCTCTTATCGGAGTTGTTATTACATGCAAGAGAGGGGGAGGAAGGAGAAAGCCTCATACCTGTGTTATGAGTTCTCCAAGTGGAAAATAATTGAAAACTAAGGCTTTACTTTTTGACATACTCCACTCTTCTTTATTACCTATAATTTAGGTTTTTATAACAAGGAAGGAAGATATAGAAAGAAACGACTCCTTCCTGAATACAACAGACATACCACTTGTGAGTGAGCTTTCAGGTAGCTGCCTCGTTTCCATGGTGTCAAAATCAAGGCTGTGTCAGCGTGGTCCTCTCGGACCCCAGACATGCAAATAATCCCAGGGCCACAACTGGACTCATCATGTCCCTTGTCCATGATTGAAATTACACTCACCCTCAGCTAACAGTTCTGCTCATCTGGACATGCACCAATCTTCATTCCTAAGGAGTCTGAGCCCTGGTGACCATGCCCTTCTTGGGCCAGGGCTGCTATATTTGTCCATTCACAGCTACAATTAGACAAGGGGCACCAAGGACACCAAAAATGTGTCCTCTGGGTTCCACACATATCCTTCCTGCCCCTACTGTAGAACAGCAGCCCTACCTACCTGCTGATCATGGTCAATTAACCCTGCCAACACAGGGGCTCCTGCTGCTCCCTAGACATAAGGAGTCAAAGGTGCTCAGGTGTCAGTCCTAGCTTATAGTTTAACAATACCCTTGCTTTTTCCTTTGGCAAAAGTGCACCCCCTTACCGGACCAGGGCCTCCAACCCCCCCAAAGTTGCAGGGATGAAGAGAATAAAAGTCTCCAGTGAGTCACTGAAGGTAAGTGGGGCCACTGCCAGATTTTGCCTCTTGGATCCAGGATCATATTGGAGACCCAGTGACACATGGAAATCTCTGGTTCAGTGCAGCTACTGCATCCTGAAGGATGGCACCCCATGCTTGCAGACAATTGCCCCTGAGCTGGTGCCTCAACTGCACCTCCAGTAGTATACTTCAATTCTACCAACCTGGCTGCCTCTGGAGGGTGAGAGTGTAATACAACCAGTCAATCTCATGGGCACGGGCCCACTCCTGCACATCTTCACTATAGTGTGGCTCTGCTCTTTGGACAATCTGATTTATGGGATTCTGTGCCTGTGCATCAGGCACTCTATTCCTGTGGGAACAAATCTCTGGCTCCTCCAGGATGAAAGGGGCTCAATAAAGTCAACTTGCCGCCGAGTGGCTGATCGGTTTCCTCAAGGAATAGTGTCATATTGGAGGCTCAGTGTTGTTCTCTGCTGTGAGTAGATTAGCTATGCCAGGGGCCAATAGTTAAAACTGTCTTGGTAAGTGGGAGTCCGTGCTGTTGTTCCTTGCATGGCCTCCATCTCTGCCACTGTGTCCACTTTGTTCATGAGTCCATTGTGCCTGTTGTGGGGTGGCTGGTGACAAAAACTGGCTAATGTCAACCAGTCAAGTCATTTTGCCTACTTTGTTGTTCAGTCTCTCTTCCGGGGTGGACACTTCTTAATGGACATTACATGTGATACAAAAATAACAAGTAGTATTTACTCCCTATACCGATTTATATGCCTCTATCCCATATCTCCTTTGTCTCAGGTATTCTAGTACATTCAGAGTCCTGGCTAGCTAGCCAGGCCATTCACCACTGCTCATAACTCCATATATATATGCACCTTATTCCTCCTTCCACACAAGGTGGATCACCAAGTGTGCTACTCAAAGTGCTGCCAATGGGAAGATTTTTCATTGCTGCTCTTTCAAGGCCACCACTGAGTGTGGCTAGAAAGCAGCCACCATCTATTTTACCAAAATGGCAGGACTCTGCATCTTTATAGGGTTTATCTCCCACCCTCTCCAGCATGCTTGTTTTACCCAGGCCTCCAGTGTACTGGTTCATACTGAGGAGCACCTCTTACTCCTCCTGCTGAGTCAGCATGATGTCATCAGCATAATGGATCACTGTGATACTCTGCAGGATGCTCAGATAGTTTGAATCTGTTCAGATTGTTATGACAGAGGGCAGGAGAATTAGCATAGCTCTAAGACAAAAGTGTAAATAATATTGTCCATTCCATAGGAATGCAAATTATTTCTGATTTTCTTTTGTGATTTGCTTAAAAATAAGTAAATTCCCCCCCATTTAACAGCCGTATATCGTGTAGGTGAGGTCTTACTAATTTGCCCTGGCAACAATACTGCGCCTGGCACTGCAGCTGTAATTGGGGCTACTGCTTGGCTGAATTTGCAATAATATGCAGTCATTCTCCATAACTGTCATCTAGTCTCTGTGCCCTACTGGCTAATGGAGAGATGTGATGAGGAATAGAAACCACCACTCCTGCATCCTTTAGAATTTTAAGAGTGGCACTAGTCTCCCCCATCAACTCCCTAGAATGTGATGTTGTCTTTGATTTATCATCTTGGTTGATGGGGGAACAGGAATGTGGAGAGGTAGCTTCAGGTGCTCCAGCCTTGCCTACCCGACCATGATAGCTCTTATTCCACAGGCCAAGGACTTGGGGGTTACTCCAACTGCCAAGTACAGATGCTCCTCAGCTTATGATGGTGTGACCTCCCAATAAACACATAGTAAGTTGAAAATATTCTAAGTCAAAAATGCACTTAATACACCTAACCTACTGAACATCATAGCTTAGTTCAGCCTCCCTTAACCATACTCGGAAGACTTCCATTAGCCTGCAGCTGGGCACAGTCATCAGGCAGCACAATACACTGTAGATCTCACTTGTTTATCCTTGTGATGCCATGGCTGTCTGGGAGATGCGGCTCGTTGCCACTGCCCAGCATCACAAGAGAGTATCCTATGACATAGCACTAGCCCAGGAAAAGATCAAAATTCAAAATTTGAAGTATAATTTGTACTGAATGAGTATCGCTTTCACACCACTGTAAAGTGAAAGAATTCCAAGCGAACAATGGTATGTTAGGGAGTGTCTGTATGTCCATCCCAATCATGCATTCAGGGGCTGCGGAAATGACACAGGTGGTCTTGATTAGTGAAGCCTTGAGGAGCAGTGAATTTTCCTGCTCACGTCCTCCAACAAGGCACGCATTCACTTGCCTAAGAATATAAGGCTCTCTTTGGGGCAGTACAGGCAAGCACATAAGCAGGCTTTAAACAGGGCAATTTGTGAAGAGGGTGGAGGGATATTTTTTCAGGGAGAGCAAGAAAAAAATATTCTCAATATCCAAGATAGGACGTCAAGCTGAAGTAGAGGCAAGGAAAATCCAGGATTCTCTCCAATTTTCTGAAACAAAGAATCTATGCCTTGATGGGTCTACATTTGGTTAGTTTTATTTGGAGGTACTTGATAGATTATGGTACCATTGCAAATGGTATCCTTTTAAAAATTCCATTTTCTGACTGTTCTTGGTATTTAGAAAGTGATTTTATTTTATTTTATTTATTTTGAGACAAGAGTGTCACTCTTGTTGCCCAGGCTGGAGTGAAATGGCATCATCTTGGCTCACTGCAATCTCCTCCTCCCGGGTTCAAGCGATTTTCCTGCCTCATCCTCCTGAGTAGCTGAGATTACAGGCACATGTCACCACACCAGTCTAATTTTTGTATTTGTGATAGAGACAGGGTTTCACCATGTTGGTCAGACTGTGAATGATAAATTTTATCAAAGGATGTGTGTATCTATTTAAAGGATGATATGATTTCTTCTTTCTTCTGTACATGTGGTGACTATACTGATTTTCTCTTTCTTCTTTTTAAAGCATGTGATCTTTTTCTGACCATCAATGCTTTCAGTCCTCTTTGAGGAATTCCTTTTCATTGTGCATTCTCTTAAAGTCACTTTACATTATCACCTTATTTTAATTGTTAATTTCCTTCATATCAGTAGCCATTTTACATTTTGTTATTTAAATTTTTCCTTCTCCAGGAAAATCCTTATAAATTTTTTTCTATATATTTTTCTCCAAGTTTTTATTCTAAAAAATTTCAAAGCTTCAGTGAAATTTCACATCATATCCTTCACCTGAATTCACCAATTGTTCATATTTTGCCCCACTTGCTTTACTATCTATGTACACACACATGTGCACGCACACACACACACACAGTTTGGGTTTTGGCTCAGCCATTAGAGCCATTTGAGATTTGTTTTTGGCTGAGCTATTTGAGATTTAGTTGCAGACATCAAGGCAATTTATCCCTAAATATTTCTCTTTGGGATCAGGTGTGATGACTCACACCTGTAATCCCAGCACTTTGAAAGGCGAAGGGGAGAGGATTGCTTGAGTCAGGAGTTCAAGGCCAGCCTGGGCAGCATAATGAGACCCTGTCTCTACAAAAAGAGACAGACAGGACAACATGGCAGAGGGGACAGCACAGGGGAGAGCACGGTCTTTTCTCTCCCCAAAACAAGGAGTATTCCTCTTTGTCTCCCCTAAAAACAAGGGCATTCTCCTACAAATCAATGATCATATTTGGAACATTTAACATTAAGTTATATTATCTAATGTATAATTTATATTAAATTTCCTAAACTGTGTCAATAATGTCCTTTGTAGCCTTTTTTAAAAATTCAGAATCCTCTCTAGGATCCCGCATAGTATTTAGTTGTTGCTTCTGTTCATTCTCCTTTAATCCAGAATATTTTTCTATCTTTTTTTCTTTGATCACATAGACATTTTTTAGGAGTCTAAGATAGTTGTTTTGAAAAATGCCAGTGTGAATTTAATTTTTCTTGTGATTAAATTCAGATTAAACATTTTGGGCAGGAAAATTACATTAATGATGTACACAAATGGATTTTCAAATGCTAAACTAGCCTGAAATTAACCCACTTGGTCATGATGCATTATTACATATACATGTGGTATGCAAGGATTTTGTTTAGGATTTACACGTCTGTGCTCCCGAGTGAGATTAGCCTGAAAATTTTCTCTCTGATAATGTCCTTTTCAATTTTTAGTACCAGGGTTAGGCTGGCCTCAAAAAACAAATTCTACTTTTCTAGTCTCTGAAAGTATTTGTGAATATTAGCATTGTGTATTCCTTAGATGTTAGGTAGAATTTACTGAGTGGTCATTTGAGGCTGGTATTTTCTTTGTGAGAAGGTCTTAAATTATCAATTTAATTGATTTCTTACTGCATTTTGGTCAGAGAACATACTCTGTGTGCTATCATTCCTTTGAAATTTGTTGAAACTTATTTTGTGACTCAGCACGTGGTCAATTTTGTTAAGTGTGTTATGTGTACTTGAAAAGAATATGAATTCTGTGTTCTATGTGTGTCATTAAGTTTTCGATCATGTGCAAACCTTCTATATATCTTTATTGGAATATTTGTTTGCTTGTCTATAAGTTACAGAGAGATAAGTGTAAAAGTCTCCCATAATATGCATGACTTTTTTATTTCTCTGTAGTACCATCAATTTTTGCTTTATAGGATTCAGAATATATTACTACATGCATACAAATGTATGATTATTAAATATTCCCAAAGAAGAGACTTTTTACTCTTTTATTGCCAACTTTTCTATATCCATGAATTTAGATAGGCATCTTTTTTTTTTTTTTTTAGACGGAGTCTCGCTCTGTCACCAGGCTGGAGTGCAGTGGTGCTATCTCAGCTCACTGCAAACTCCGCCTCCCAGTTTCAAGCGATTATCCTGCCTCAGCCTCCTGAGTAGCTGGGATTACAGGCACGTGCCACCAAGCCTGGCTAATTTTTGTATTTTTAGTAGAGATGGGGTTTCACCATGTTGGTCACGCTGGTCTTGAACTCCTGACCACGTGATCTGCCCGCCTCAGCCTCCCAAAGTGTTGGGATTACAGGCATGAGCCGCCGCACCTGGCCAGATGGGCATCTTACAAATAGCATATAAAGTTGTATTTTTTATTCCATCTGACAATCTTTGTCTTTTAATTTGAGCATTTCTATGTAATGTAATTCTGATACATGTGAATTTAAATATATCTTTTTTATTAATGATCATTTGTTCTATTTGTTCCTTTCTCCTTTTTCTCTCCTTTCTTGCTTTCTTTGGAATATATTTGAGTATTTCTTTTACTTATCCAATTTGTCTGGATAAATTGAGCATTTTTTTATCATTCCATTTGTTTCTTACTCATCATGAATCTGGAAGTTATTTGCCATTTTAACATTTTTAAGTGGTTACCCCAGAAATTAGAGCACATACATCCTTGACTCATTAAAATCCAATATTGACTGAGATTTTTGTCCTCTTCCTGATTAATGCAAAGACTTTAGAATGCTTTGACTTCACTTATCACACCCTAACTGGAATGTTACTTTTGTATCTTTTAAGTTTGTAACTTTGGGCCTAACTACATCTATATTTATAAATCTATAGGTTGATGTAAAAGTAATCATGGTTTTTGCCATATCTGTATTGTATCTCTATCTGTGTTATTTTATATGCTCAGTATTATATTAGATTTACATATATCACAATTGCTTTTTTTTGTGGTTGAAGTGCCCCCACAGCCTCAGAGGCAGAGCTGGGACTGGCACCCAGAGGACTCTGACTCCCAGGCCAATCACACCGCTTAAAAATGTTAGCATTAGACACATGAAAGAGTCATCAACTGGCATGGATGGTTGACTCTCCTAATGAAATGCAGTCAAACCAGTTATTTTGATGAATTGATTCTCAATTACTAGCAAGCAAGAAGCAAAACTGTTTATCAATCAGTGATAGACATGAAAATGTTAATTAGGAAAACTCACCCGAGTAACACAGTAACAAATACACTATAATTTTACCAGGTAATATTGACTTGAACGTAATGAAACATTGGCCACCAAATGCTGACTTATGCATCCTTGCTACTTTTTATATCAATAGCAATATCATCTGTGAACTGAAATAAATAGCTACCACAAGCGAGTAGAAATCCAGAGCTCATTTTCCATCCCCTAGAGAGAAGAAGAGAGCAACAGTAGCACAGGATTTAAAGTGGAAATGGAATTGTGAGAGTAGAAAGTACAGATTTAGAAAGCAAGAAGGGTTTGCAGAGAGCCAAGGTCTTCTAACATTGCTCATTCAGGACACATTGAGGAGTCCCCTGATGTGAACCATGCCCTTTTCATGCCTCACACATAGTTCATGTTTTTGGTGTGATCAGAATTTAAAAAGAAGGAAAAGGAGAAGATTAAGGGATAAAACTAATCGCTCATTCCTTTCAAATACTCAATAATTCGCTTTTATTTTTCACTGTCTCCTAATATTGCTCTGGGATATAATTGAGATTCCTGACCTAGGATGTCTATCTTAGGATTTTCAATTATTTTTTTCCCTTTCTGAACTGCTGCTTTATTTAATTCCTCCTTTCTAAAGAGTTTTCATTAGCAGATTGCTTTTCTAGAAGCAATCTAGAACCAGTTTCCCCATGATGGTCAGAATCAATCACTCAGTCACTCCTATCACTGCCCATCCTATCACTTTGGCTTATGAGGAAATGGGCTTATGGTGGTGGGGATGGAGGTGGGCAAATCACCTGAGGTCAGGAGTTCGAGACCAGCCTGGCTAACATGGTGAACCCCCATTTCTACTAAAAATACAAAAAATTAGCCGGGCATGGTGGTGCGCACTTGTAATCCAAGCTACTTGGGAGGCTGAGGCAGCAGAACCGCTTGAACCTGGGAGGCAGAGGTTGCAGTGAGCCGAGATCACGCCATTGCACTCCAGCTTGGGCAACAAGAGTGAAACTCTGTCTAAAAAAAAAAAGAAAAGAAGAAAAAGGAAGGAAGGAAGGAGAAAAGGAAAAGGAAAGGAAAGGAAAAGAATAGAAGCTGAGACTGCCACCTGACCACTTAGGGCTCTTCATGACATTGAACCAGCACGTATATAAGGTGGTTACTTTATCTCATTGGGGTGACTGATCCTGATCATTAAGGGAGATTGTTGTTACTAGTGCACAATTAGGGTAAGGAAAAGTATGGCTAGAATGCAAGAGAAAAGTAAACATCACCTTTTTTTTTTAAGGGACCATGGGAACTCTGTATCCTGTTCTGGGAAAATAAATAATGTGTTTTTGGTTGTAGGTGGTATAGATGTATCATGTTAGGTGAAAATATAAAGTTGTTATTGTTTTTATTTGGAGATTAATATGGTTTACAAGCTATGCATAGGTTCTTATTTGAAGTGGGAAGGACTGTGGTGACTTTGTAATGTGTCAACTTGCTTGGACTAAATTCTAGATTCTTGTAATTTCCAAGAATTCCTTTTCCTGCATGTTTTTGGTGGTTAGAGTGGGCCACCAGAGAGGTTCTGGTGTAACAGTTTGAGGGAGGAAGTGAAGCAGTGGCCATTCTGTGGCCTTCACACATTGTCACTGACTTACCTCCATGGTGTGAGGCAGTGACTGAGCCTGCAACTCCTCCACTTCCCATGGCTTCCCCTTTAGCTCCTCCAACTCCTGGACCTGAGGTGTGTGTTAAGCTTCATGACCATGGGCCCCAGCCCATGCAGAACACCCATACCACTAGGGTGAGAGGCAACAAAAACTCACCTGGGGTTCAATCTGTCCTCATGGCTCCATGTTATGCTTTGGATTCCAGTTTGTTGTCCTATCCACCTTAAACTCATCTTCCCTTTCCCAAAGCTTGCCCTGCTTTACAGGGATGGCACCACAATTATTGCATGAGGTCAATTCTCCATAACAAATCCCTATAAATGTAAATATGTATAAGCATAAATGTGTGTGTCTCATATAGATAGCTACAGATATCCTAGAGGTTCTTCTTTTACTATTGAACTCTGATACATTAATCAAAGTATTTTCTGACCATAATGGAATTAATCTAAAACTCAGTAACAGAATAATAACAGGAAAATGTACAAACACTAGGAAGTTAAGCAACACACAAGTCATGGGTCAAAGAGGCAGTTTCAAGGGACATTAGAAATGGTAAATGTCAAACATTAAATATACCAAGTTTCAATGTTGCCCTATAGCGCCTGGAGTGCATTAATACATTCTTTGTTGATTAAAGAGTATCTTAGTTTGGGTTTTCTAGAAGCAAAGCCTAAGACAGGAATTCATGTGTAAGAATTTATTTGGCCTCAGAAGGATCTTTGGAACAAAAATTACATCACACAATTAACCTTCCTTAACAAGGAGCCGAGCCTTTATTGTATTAGGCAGTCGTTGCTGCAGATGAAGGATGAGGCTATTTCCAGACATCTCTGGGAAGCCAGCCCCATTGGGCAGAAGGCCATTCTTCAGAGAAAGGGGCAGCTGTGGGCCATCAGCAGCTTACAGCAAATGGGGACTGAGTGCACCACCTGACAGAAGGGATCTGGGTGGGGCACCAACAGCATCCGTGAAAAAGGGTTTATTTTAAGCACAGAAGAGACTTTAAACATCATTTACTTGTTCTGACATCTCTAACATATTTTCTTATTTTTTGAGACACTAAGGTGTCTGAGCATGTGGAAAACATTTTAAAAACATCCTTTTTTAAAAATCAATGGTGTCCTAGCAGTAGGTCCAGTGGGCCCGGAACAACAAGAAACCCCTCTTTCCATTAGAGACAAATCTACTCATAGGCAGGAAACAGTAAGATGCGCTCCACAGTGTCAGCTTTCATCTGCATGAGTGAGGCAAGTCCAGAGAATCACAGGCGCAGGGCAGGGCTCAAGGTCCCTGTTCCCAGACCACAAGCACATTAGCTGACAGGTCAGAGGTCACAGCAAGATTTGTTCAACCAGGCAGGAGACCAGAGTTCTCTCCTAGCTCTGCCACTCAACTACTGTGTGACCTCAGTGAGTCACTGCTTTTTGGAATCCATTTCTTCTTCTATAAAATAAGAATAATAACACGTGTGCAAGCTACCGCATAGGTGATTGTGAGAATGAAATAATACATTTGAGAGTGCTTAGAAACCAGGGCCGTACTAATGGAAGCTCTTAGTACCAACTTTGAAAACTCAACACATCTGACCAGGATACTGAACAACTCCTGGTTTCTGCCCCAAAGATTAAGGTAGCAGAAACTACCAAGGGAAAACAGAGGGTACTGTCTGACATCCTTGGGTGGGGGTGTTTTGAACTTGGTGTCTGAAAGTTGGGGAAGGGTGCATCTGGGAAAGAGGCAGCCCAGCTTGGTGTTAAGGGAGAACAGGAGGAGCAATTGCTGGCTTCTGCCCTGGTTCCATCCCTGCCATTGCCTTGGGATACAGTGTCTTCAGAACTCAGGGCCAGGTGCCTTCAGGAGTAATATTGTAGTGTAACATCTGTGGGAGGAATGTGTGTAAGCACTAACTGACCTCAGGTTGTTGCTTTCCCACCCCTCCTGCTCCAAGCCTTCTGGCCAAGAATGGTGATCTAAACTGGGTCTCTCTGTCCTAAGCCTCTTCTCCTAGATGTAAAGCCTGGAATAGTGGCTGTGTGAGGTGGGGTGTGCTTGACTAGATTTCTGAAGCCCAGTGTTTTCCACCTGCTGCACCCTGGTGCCTGAGCTTGGGGATTCTGGCCTTCCTCCATATGCATTGCCCCACCCAGTAACCAATAACCCACAGGGTGAGCACAGTCACAGGCCAAAATAGCAAGACATTTGAGAAGCACAAGCATTTCAAAAATGGAAACAAACACAAAAGATTACAAGTAGCAAAATTGGCCAAATTATTAGAAAAAAATAAATCAAGAGTTTTAAATTAGCTTAATAAACATATTAACAGAACTAAGGGAAGATATGACTTGAAGCAAGGACAAGAAGGCACTAAAAAAACAGGAATATTTTCATTAAAAAATACAAGAGCAATAGTTCTGAATTTTTTTTTTTTTTTTTTTTTGAGATGTAGTTTCATTCTTGTTTCCCAGTCTGGGGTACAATGGTGCGATCTCAGCTCACTGCAACCACTGCCTCCTGGGTTCAAGTGATTCTTGTACCTCAGCCTCCCGAATAGCTGGGATTACAGGCATGCTCCACCACGCCCAGCTAAGTTTTGTGTCTTTCGTAGAGACGGGGTTTCACTATGTTGGTCAGGCTGCCCTCGAACTCCTGACCTCAGGTGATCCACCCGCCTTGGCCTCCCAAAGTGCTGGGATTACAGGCATGAGCCACCGCACCTGGCAATAGTTCTGAAAATTAAGCATGGATCAGAAGAATCCATGGAAGGCTTGTTAAAATAAATAGCTGGGCCTTGCCTTTAGAGTTTCTGATTCAGTAGGTGTTACATGAGAACCTGGGATTGTGCATTTCTTTTTTTTTTTTTTTTTTTTTTGAGACAGAGTCTCATTCTGTCACCCAGGCTGGAGTACAATGGCGTGATCTCAGCTCACTGCAACCTCCACCTCCCGGGTTCAAGTGATTCTTCTCCCTCAACCTCCCGAGTTGCTGGGGTTACAGGTGCATACCACCACCTCACCCACCTAATTTTTTTATATTTTTAGTAGAGACAGGGTTTTGCCGTGTTGGCCAGGCTGGTCTCGAACTCTTGACCTCAAGTGACCCACCCGCCTCAGCCTCCCAAAGCGCTGGAATTACAGGCATGAGCCACTACACCCGGTTTAGGATTTTGCATTTCTAACAAGTTCCCAGGTGATAGTGAGGCTGCTGGTCTACTGAACCCAATTTAAGGTTAAATTAAAGAAGAATGGGACACATAGTTGGGATAATTGAAAGAATATATGCAACTGAGGGGGAAAAGTCAGCAAATTAGAAGACTGAGAAACCCTCCCATAGCAAAGAAGAAAATACAAAAATAAAACAATTTTTCTTAAATTTATTGTTATTATTATTTTTGAGACAGAACCTTCCTCTGTCGCCCAGGCTGGAGTACAAGTGATCTCGGCTCACTGCAACATCCATCTCCCGAGTTCAAGTGATTCTTGTGCCTCAGCCTCCCAAGTAGTTGGGATTATAGGCATATGCCACTGCACCCAGCTAATTTTTGTATTTTTAGTAGAGACGGGGTTTCACCATGTTCTTCAGGCTGGTCTCAAACTCCTAACCTCAAGTGATCCACCAGCCTCACCCTCCCAAAGTGCTAGGATTACAGGCGTGAGCCACCTGACCCTGTTCTTTTTTTTTTTTTTTGAGACAGAGTCTTGCTCTGTCACCTAGGCTGGAGTGCAGTGTCACGATCTCTGCTCACTGCAACCTCCATCTCCCAGATTCAAGTGATTCTCCTGTCTCAGCCCCCCGAGTAGCTGGGATTACAGGCACCTGCCACCACATCCGGCTAACTTTTGTATTTTTAGTAGAGATGGGGTTTCACCATGTTGGCCAGGCTGGTCTCGAACTCCTGACCTCATGTGATCCACCCACCTCAGCCTCTCAAAGTGCTGGGATTGCAGGTGTGAGCCACTGGGCCTGGCTGGGTCCTGTTCTTAAATCTTTTTTTTTTCTTTTTTAGATGGAGCCTCGCTCTGTCGCCCAGGCTGGAGTTCAGTGGCGTGATCTCAGCTCACTGCAAGCTCTGCCTCCCAAGTTCGTGCCATTCTCCTGCCTCAGCCTCCCGGGTAGCTGGGAGTACAGGCACCTGCCACCATGCCCAGCTAATTTTTTGTGTGTTTTTAGTAGAGACAGGGTTTCACCGTGTTAGTCAGGATGGTCTCGATCTCCTGACCTCGTGATCTGCCAACCTCGGCCTCCCAAAGTGCTGGAATTACAGGCATGAGCCACCACGCGCAGCCTTAAGTCTTAACTTATATATAAGAATCACCTGGAGAGATTGATAACCAGTTTCTTGACCCTGAATCCCAGAGATTCTAATTCATTAGGTGTGGGAAGGGACATGAGTTTTCATTTCTAATAAGCTCACAAGTGGTGCCAGTGCTGCTAATCTGAAGATCATGCTTTGAGAACGACTAATATATAAACAAGGATAAATGATAAGACAAAGATGTACGCCAGATAATGGAAGTCCTAAAGAGAAATTAAAATAATATTTAAGTCCAGGCATGGTGGCTCACACCTGTAATCCCAGCTCTTTGAGGGGCCGAGGTGGGTGGATCACCTGAGGTCAGGAGTTTGAGACCAGCTTGGCCAATAAGGTGAAACTTCATCTCTACTAAAATACAAAAATTAGCCAGGTGTGGTGTCACAAGCCTGTAATCCCCATTACTTGGGAGGCTGAGGCAGGAGAATTGTTTGAACCCAGGAGGCAGAGGTTGCAGTGAGCCGAGATCACACCACTGCACTCCAGTCTGGGCAACAGAGCAAGACTCTGTCTGAAAAAAAAATACAGAAAATAATAATAATGATGATAAAAATGTTTAAAAAAATAAAGGAGATAAATTTTCAAAAATAAATGGGGGAAAACAATAAAAGACCTCAGAATGAAAGGCTTCATAGAGGACTAAACATAGGGAACAAGATAAAAATCCACTCCTAGAATAAGAAGAGAAAATTCTAAAATACACTGTACAGAAAAATAGATCACCAACCAAAATTAAAATTCGAGTAACACCAAGTTTTTTCAACAGCAACATGATAAGCAAGACACATGAGATAATATTTTCAAATTTTGAAAGAAATGCAGTTACAATTTTATACCAAGCCAAACTAACATTCAAATATGAAGGCATCATAAACATTTTCTCAGGCATACATGAACTTTAGCTGGTTTGTGCATACAAAAATCCACTTTGAAGACAGTATTAGATGAAATGTTTAAATAACAGGAAAGAGATGTATAAGATGCTCCAAGAGAGGATTAAATTCCTTGGAAAAGTTTGACCTTGTCATAAAAACTAGCTAAGGTAAAAGCAAAACTAGAACTATTTATAACAATAAAGTAAGTAAAATTATATATTTCCCTTTAGGTTTCAAGAGCTGCCTACTCTGTGCTCATCTTATTATCTGAGCAACTCTCCTCCAAATCCTGTCAGGTAGTAGGGACAAATGGCACCTCCTCCCTCCAGAAGAAAATATTCACATGGCTTTTGACAAAAATATACTTTTCAAGATAGGTGCTTGCTTGCTTAATATTTAATCAACCTCTAAATTCATGTTTTCCTATAGCCCTATTTCTCCTAGGAAAGTTACCTAAATCTTTAACCAATAACTTCAACCTGGACATTCCTACCTCAGGAGTTTAGAAGTGGCCCACACTTATTCAGACAAGCTCTAGCAAAAATCTAACCAAACAATTTCTTTTTTTTTTTTTTTGAGACGGAGTCTCGCTCTGTCGCCCAAGTGGGAGTGCAGTGGCGCAATCTCGGCTCACTGCAAGCTCCGCCTCCCAGGTTCATGCCATTCTCCTGCCTCAGCCTCCAGCTGGGACTACAGGCGCCCGCCACCATGCCCGGCTAATTTTTTTTTGTATTTTTAGTAGAGACGGGGTTTCACTGTGTTAGCCAGGATGGTCTCAATCTCCTGACCTTGTGATCCGCCTGCCTCAGCCTCCCAAAGTGCTGGGATTACAGGCATGAGCCACCGCACCCGGCCCCAAACAATTTCTTGAAGGGGAATAACTTCTTCAGTTGCAGATAACCTCCTTATCTGCTCCCTCTTCACAGGACTCACGCAGCAACATGCAGTACAAACCTTAACTTCCTAACAGAAGGAAAATGACTTTTGTCTAACTTAAAGGTAAAGAGGTATTTTTGGTAAGGAATGTTATAGAGAAAAGAGATTTTGTATATAAAAAAAAGATCTTGTATGATAAATTATTGTCCTAAAGTAAAATAGTTGTTAAAAAAAGAGGGATGTTTACTACAAGTCAGAAAGTCCAGGCATGTCATAGATGGTCTGTGTAAGTCTGAAAAAATTTATGAAATAAATGTTGTATAGTTTAAAGGTTATTAGGCCTACTAAATGCTTCATAAACTGCTACTATGACTCTTAACTGTACAATTTGCCTTCTTTAAAGCTAGGTAAGGCCAGAGGACACACAGAGCTAGCCATGTCCCCTAGCTATGCTGAGAAGACTCAAACATTATCTGCACTTCTGTCTGGTGTCCTAGGCTCCACACCTAGTACATAATTAGAATTACTTACTTACCAAAAGTAAAAGTTGGTAAGGGTTAGCAGTGTAACACGTACTTGAGACTACTGGAAAAACAGTTTTACATGCAAGGTGTGTAAGGAAAATAGAATGTGTTTTGGTAAAAGATTATAAGAAGGCATGGCTGGGTGCAGTGGCTCACGCCTGTAATCCCAGCACTTTGGGAGGCCAAGGTGGGTGGATCACGATGTCAGGAGTTCAAGACCAGCCTGAACAACATGGTGAAACCCCATCTCTACTAAAAATACAAAAAAAAAAAGAAAAACTAGCCAGGCATGGTGGCGCACACCTGTAGTCCCGTAGTCCCAGCTATTTGGGAGGCTGAGGCAGGAGAATTGATTGAACCCAGGAGGTGGAGGCTGCAGTGAGCTGAGATCATGCTACTGCACTCCTGCCTGGGTGACAGAACAAGTCTTGAGTGAAAAAAAAGAAAGTATACTTTACTCAAGTGCTGAAAACTATAAATAGCTTTTTAAAAAAGTGTTATTAACTCTGGAAAACAAAACAAAAAGAATCAGTAATGTTTTAAACAAAAAATTATTTCAGTCCTCCATCAGTTCAGTCCTATGTAATTAATTGTTATTCTGTCTGATATTAAGTTAGCAGTTTTATGAGTCCAGTTTTTCCCCAATGGTGTTATTGAAATTCCTACTCAGTTCAATTGTATGATCTCAAGGTCATAAGCAAAGGTCTGTATTTCAGATTATCTAGCAGAGTCTTTTTATCCTTTCCCTTAACCTCCTTGAAGACACAAGGCTTTAATATTTGCAAAGAGCTTTTAGAAAAAGATCAGAATAAAGCAATTTACCACATATACCAAGACATACCAGATTTTTAAGATTCTCATATAATTTTGAAACACATATTAATAACACATCCATACAAATGTAACTCAGAGTTAAATATCATTTCTTATTTGACAATGCTTCCTATGTGATTTTAACATGACAAATAAGCCTAATATGTCTGTCTTAGATATCCAGGGGCCCTTTTTGAATGTCCAAAACCAGTTCAAGGTAAAAAAAAAAAAAAAAAAAAAAAAAAAAAGGCTTAATTTAGAACATGAAACTTTGATTTGGGAAGTTTGTTGAATACCTAAGGTTTATTTTGTTATCAAAATATGAAAGATTGAAGACACTTAATCATAGGTCATGAGGATCATAGGTCACTATAAAATAACAGTCACTAATTTAGCCAAAATGATAATTTAAAGATTTCAAAAAGCAAAAATTTTACTCTTTGATAGAGAGGAGACACTATTTTTCAAACAATCAAAATACCTGATATAGACAGCATGAGACTAACAAAGTCTGTCTCTTCATCTCTTTCTTTTTATGAAGTTTACTCAAAAGGCAAACAAAAATCTTTTACTATCTCTTATTAATAGCAAATGAAAATCTTGTTTAAAAGAGAAAACCAAACTCTACCCTTCTATCAATCAGTGTATTATTAATATTAAACATAATTTTAATAAAACCTTATAAGCAGATCTGTCTAATCTCAATCATGTTTAACCACAAAGATAAGATTTTCATAAATCTTTTATAACCTCTCACAATTTTTCCCATTCTATTTCTTTCCCCAACTTTCTATATTCATTCAGTTTTTTCTATTATTCTTACTTTATTCCTCGAATTTAAAACACCTTGTAAACAACCTTTAAACTAGACAAAATTACTTTTTATTTAACAAAACTACATTTTCATGATTTTCTCATAACCTTCCTTTCCAAAACACATCCTACTTTCCTTGATGTCAAGGTCATAAGCAAAGGTCTGTATTTCAGATTACCTAGCAGAGTCTTTTTATCCTTTCCCTTAACCTCCTTGAAGACACAAGACTTTAATATTTGCATATAGAATTATTTTTAATTAGAATTATATATTATAATATTTGTATATAGAATTATTCTTCTTATATCTAGTAGTTTTAATTATACATATTACCTACAATTTTAAACCTGAGTAACTTTAATTCACAGTGACAACCTATGAAGTAAGCAGTTTTTAATTATCAGTCATGTACCAATAATTTATGAATATAGTCCAGGTGTGGTGGTTCACACCTGTAATCCCCACACTTTGAGAGGCCAAGGTGGGCAGATCATTTGAACATAGGAGTTTAAGACCAGCCTTGGCAACAAGACAAAAACCTGTCTCCATTTTTAAAAAAATAAAGAAAAAAGACACCAAAAAGGGGGTGTATAGTGCCTTTTTTGTGTTCTTCAAGGGGTCTCAAGGCTGCTAGAAATTTCTTCTAGGTTTCTTCATGTGCTATCAAAGACGGCAAAAGGAAGGAGGAGAAGAAGTGGAAGGAAATGGAAGAATAAGCCTTAGAGGAAACAATCTGTGGAGATTTTAAGCTCTGTAAAAGGCCAATAAAGCTTTACATTTTTCTAGGCAAAAATCATGCTAAAAAGAAAGAGAGAAAACAGACACCAAACGTATTAAAAGAGCTTTCAGTCAATTGAAAAACATTCCCAGAAACAGGATCCAAAAGAGAATGCAGAAAGATTAAAAAAAAAAAATCCTGAATATCAGCTTTTAGTTAAGCTGACTTTTGACTATAAAGCTCTTAAGAAATATATACATATTTTTTCAAATCTCTTGTCAGATTTCAGCCAGGAAAAACAGCCATCCTAGCTTGAGCTTTGTTTTGTTAAAACAAAAGTACCTTCCCAAGTCACTCACCAAAACCAGTAAGCCTTCACCAAGGTTATGGCTTAAATAAGGATGCATGAGACCTCCCAAGTGGTTCAAAGTAATCCTCCCAAGACCCAAAACCACCCCTAAAGACAACAACAACAAAAGAACCTTTGCTAGTTGCAAATGAAGTATAACTTACAATTCTTTCAGTCACATTCTGTAGGGTGTCAGCTTCTCAACTAACCATCTACACGCAAAGACTTAAAAGCCCAGTGTGCCCATAGATAGAAGAAGACAGGAAATCGAAAGCTCTTCATGGAAGGGAAAAGGGTCAGTAACAAATGGTTATTCCAAAAAGTCAAGAGTCACACAAATACTTTCCAATGGTGTACTTACTCCAATAGCAGCTCAATCCAATAAGCTACTTGATAGAAAGCCCAGGAGGTAATTTTCCAGGTTTAGAGTAAGTTTTTACCATATAAGCAAAGGGCGTTATATGGAGAGGACATAGAAGAGTCAGTCCCCATAATCCCCAAAAATGCATTCCAGGAATAGGCTAAGATAGCAAAAAACTCTTGTTGCCACAGATGGTTAAGGGTGGCATTTGTGCTTATGTTGTCCTGGTATCCCACAGATTTGGGAGGTGGGGGCAGTCACTAGTCACAAACCCCTGGGTCTGTGATGCCAGGTAGCCCCTCCTGGTATTAGACTTTTCCAGGACTAACCAGCCAAAGACTGTTAAGATGAAAAAAAGTCTCTACGGATGGGACCCCTTAAAACAAACTCCCCTGAGAGCTTGACATGTTTGGAACAGAGTGTGCTGCTTAAAATCTTTTGTCTCGGGTTCCCAGCCATTTTCTGACTGGCTACCAGACATGAGCTGAAAATCACATCCCCTGGATGGCAGAGACCAAGAGAAAGTGCTCCCACTCGGTCACAAGTTAAGCTATCAAGGATGTCAAACAGGATGAGAGGGGAACCTCATCCAGTTTTTACTTCAGGCACCTACAGCAAAGTTTGTCTAAATAGACATTTGTCTCATCAGAACCAAAAAACTGACCAATTGGCAGGACCAGTTCAAACAACGGGCTTTCAGAAGTTTTGGGCCCATGTTCTACCCTGTGGTACCCCTCTTTATGACAGAAAAACACAGAAAACAAAGACAAAGGGAAAGTCTACTTCTGGGAGGAAAATGATTAGACAATTGTGAATACTCATACCAAAAGTACACCAGAGTTTATACCCCCAAGACTAGTCACATAAGTCCTTTTCTCTCATGAATCAAGATTTTGGAGAGGAAAAGGGGACAAATGGTGATTTTACCATCTGCTTGACCAGATTCCACAGAAAGAGAGGCCAGGAGCCCGGCTGGTAAGAACTTCTTAACCTTCTGCTAGCTTGTCAGGTCCTGAGTTCCCTTGACTATGGTTTCCAGAAGAACAGAGTGGTTTTGGTGTTCTGCTTATAGTTATTGTCAAGGTACTAGCATTTGATTTAGGTGTTGCTTTCTTAGGTATTTATTGCATTAGTTAAAATATCTAATTAAATAATGAATTAAAAAAAGACCATGCGTGAACCAATGATGAGAATATAATGTGACCAACAATTTTGATGAATTCAATTCTGTGCACATATACAAATAAATTTTTTTAATGAAAGAAAATTGGAAGAAAAGATGGAAAGCTAGATGAAAGGAAGAAATCACTAACATTGGGGAACTTGAAACACAAATCGTTTAACACTTAGACCAGTACTTTATGCATAGTAGGTTGGTTGGGTTTCTATTTCTTCCCCTCTCTTAGTTCTTTGCCCCTTCATGCCATTTCAAAATGTTGAGTATCAACCTTCATTAAAAATCTGTAGAACACATGAACTACCCAATTTTCTGACCCATTTTTAAGACTACCCAACCTCCAAACTAAGAATGTGGCAGAAAGAGTTTGCTCTTGTTTTATGTCCAGGAGCAAGAGAAAAAGAAATAAATAAACCTTTTCATCATAGCAGTTAAAAGAAGTGTTCTCAACTTTTGGTGCTAAATGAATTACCAGGGGACTTTTTTCATATGCAGATTTCTGAGGCCCACCCTTAGAAATTCATTTTCAAGTATCTGGATTTTGAACAATCATTCCAGATAATTCTGATAGCGGCAATTTGAGGACATATTTTGAGAAATACTGGGGCTAAAGACTTGAAGCAAGAGAGGTGTTTGAAACTAGAAAGCTCCCATTGGGGTAGTGACTCAGTAATGGAACAATTAAGAGTTCCAACTATCACCCAATTTTATTGTGGGCAGAGTAAACCTTATAAGTTATGAGTTCATTAGGAAAATGATTCTCTTTTTATCAGTTTAGTCTGTTTCTTTTAAGGATTTATATTAGTCCTTTGGAGATAGGAATGAGTGTGTGTGCATTATATGTATGTGTGTGTATTTCTTTTCCAACACGTACCTCCCGGACACTTAGAAAAATAAACAAGTATTTCTGCAAACTCACTCAGGCAGGGAGTCTGTGAAAAGGATTGAACTTGGGCAGACCAACAACCACCCAGCGTGGGCCTTCTGGAATGATATGTCAAAGCTCACTGTACACTGTAGTGCAACCAAGTCAGCTACTCATAGTTAAATCTGTTTTTTTTTTTTCCTTCAAATAGAATGTTGCAAAGTGACCCTCAAGGTGGAGAGGAAAAACTGACATTTGGATTTCAGATATTATTAAACCACTGCTAAATTTGTTTTTTCTAAGTTAACTAAACCCAGTTATTTCAGGTTTTCTACCCCCAACCCCCAATCTCTCATCTTTGGCTAAAGGCTTTCTTCATAGAAACCAGTTTCCTAGGCACTGATCTTTTTTAAGTTCAGATTTATTAAAGTATAAAATTATGCACAGTAAATCTGCCCTTCTTAGGTGTACAGATAGATAACAGTATATTTCATATTTGACTATATATATATGAAAAGTCAGGATGCAGCCAAACCTCCTTCTTTCCGGTCTACAGTCAATGTGTGATTCTAGGAAATACAGTTATGAGAAGAATTATAGGTTAAATTAAACAGCTCCAAGGGAGAGGCAAGGAGAATATTTGAGTCTTCCATATACCCGAATGGTGCTTGTAGAGTTTATATACTGTGTTAGTCAGCTCAGGCTGCCGTAACAAAATACCACAGGCTGGGAGACTTCACCAGCCAAAGTTTATTTTCTCACAGTTCCGGAGGCTGGAAGTCCAAGATTGGGGTGCCAACATGGTCAAGTTCTGCTGAGGGCTCTCTTCCTGACTGCCTTCTCACCCTGTCTTCACATGGCAGAGAGAGACAGCAAGCTCTCTGGTGTCTCTTCTTCTAAGAGCACTGATCTCATCACGAGGGCCCTACCTTCATGATTTCATTTAGACCCAATTATCTTTGAAAGCCCTTGTCCCCAAATACCATTACATTAGGGGTTAGGGCACAACATATAAATTTTGGGAGACACAATTCAGTCCATAGCATACTCATACTCATAGCATTCTCATAGAGCGTATTTCGGGATCAGAGCTCCAGACTTAGACATGCGTAGGAATAAAGAATCTCAACTTCTACAGAAGCACTGAGAGATTCTCCTGTTGTCAAGTCTTAAAGGGGAAATGTGAGGGTCAACTGTTTCTGTGGGCAACACAAGAGCTGGGTGTTTTCTTATGCCCTGTTCAGGTCAAAGGATGTCAGGATGAGACTCTAGATTACTACTCCTCAGTGTCATCGCTTGTGACTCAAGAGTTGAAGTTCTGGCTTTCAGGGAAATAAGTGTCTTCCCCAGCTCTTTTTTTTTTTTTTTTTTTTTTTTTTTTTCTGAGATGGAGTCTTACTCTGTCTTGCTCTGTCTCCCAAGCTGGAATGCAGTGGCGTGATCTTGGCTCACTGCAACCTCCGCCTCCTGGTTTCAGGTGATTCTCCAGCCTCAGCCTCTTGAGTAGCTAGACTTACAGAAGCCCATCACCACACCCAGCTATTTTTTTTTTTTTTTTTTTGAGATGGAGTCTCACTCTGTCACCCAGGCTGGAGTGCAGTGGCCCAATCTTGGCTCACTGCAGCCTCTGCCTCCCGGGTTCTGGCAATTCTCCTGCCTCAGCCTCCCAGGTAGCTGGGATTATAGGCAGGTACTGCCACACCCAGCTAATTTTTGTATTTTTAGTAGAGATGGGGTTTTACCATGTTGGCCAGGCTGGTCTTGAACTCCTGACCTCAGGTGATCTGCCCACCTCAGCCTCCCAAAGTGCTGGAATTACAGGTGTGAGCCACCTGTGCCTGGCCTCTTCCCAGCTCTTGAAGTCCATAATCAGATGCCTGACAACTTGAGTTTAATTTAATCCTCTTTATCCTAACCAATGAGGCCCTGATTAGTCTGATTTTAAAAGAGAGTCAAGATAATGAATTTTCTCTGATACTTAAAGTTTTAAAAATAAAACTCAGAAAAGTCAAGTTGACTCTGATGGATTAGAATGAAGCCCAAAGATTCTGCAGTTGGTTATTTACATAAGGTTTGGTTTTACATGAAAATGTGAAAAGTTATTTTTGCCAAGAACTGCTTTGGAAATCGTCAAACAAAAGAATTAATTTGTGTATTCAATAGGAAAATCTGTGAAGAATACAAAATTCTAACTGAACTCTCAAACTGGGTCACTTTGTCTCCACCAAAAAGTAATAATTATACAAATAAGACATCTATAGCTTTGAAAATGAAACTGAAGAGTTTCTGCAAAATCCTCTAACATGATGAGATCCAACTATAAAGACAATCTGAATAAATAAACTTTGCACCAAAAAATGCATAAAATCCTTTCATTGCAATTGTTTCCATGTGACTTTTTGAAAGCCTTGCAAGTAAAGTCCAAGACTGATATAAAACAGTCTCTTTTTTTTAATGTCATGTTTGCATTAGATATTCTCACAATAGTGTAGTATCTGATCCGGCTTGATTCTGGGTGTTATAATTTGGGAGTGCAGATGGACATGGCCCCTAAAGAGGAAGTTGCTGCCAGTTGAAGGAAAGAGAAGCAGAGTATCCTCTAAGTTACCAGATTATTAGGACTGGTAGTGAGATTTCAAAATAAAAGGTAGAAAAATGTTCTTATCTCCATCCCCATAATTAAGTAAAGAAAGTCTCAACTTTCCCTAATGAGTAGCCATGTGGTTTTAAGTAATGCCTTACTTTGGGTTTTTCTAAAAGCAGACCCTAAGACAAAGACCTGGAAGCAGATAGCTTGCACTGGAGATAATCCCAGGAAGCAGAAATGAGGAAGTGGGGAACTGACTGGGATGGGAGAAAAGCAGTCACCCACCCCACCCTGGGTGAATCACCACCCTGGGTGAACAGGGCTGTCTAACAAGTTTTGAGGGACACATTTTAGCATTGTCCCACTGCAGGGGGGGAAATGTGGAGGAGCATTTTTCCACTCACTTACTCCCCCATTGGTTGAGGGTTGCCCCAGTGATGTTAATGCCTGCACTGTTCTGGGTTGCATCTGCTTGCATTGAAGCAAACTCCCAAAGCCCACAGATGCCATCCTGGTGAACTCAGTAGTCCAAGAGACTGGACATCAACAGTGTTTGATGAAGTGAGGCCCACTGAAAGTTTTCTGAGGGCCCTGTCTAAACATACAAACAGAATTTTGAAAAGAATGAAATACATACATATATTTATATACATGTATATGTGTATGTATATGTATATGTATATGTATATGTATATGTATATGTATATGTATATGTATAGAGAGAGGGTCTCGCTCCATCGCCCAGACTGGAGTGCAATGGCACGATCTCAGCTCACTGCAACGTCCACCACTCAAGTTCAAGTGATTCTCCTGCCTCAGGCTCCCAAGTAGCTGGGATTACAAGTGTATTCCACCACACCCAGATAATTTTTGTATTTTTAGTAGAGACGGGGTTTCGCCATGTTGGCCAGGCTGGTCTCAAACCCCTGACCTCAAGTGAACCACCTACCTCAGTCTCCCAATGTGCTGGGATTATAGGCGTGAGCCACTGTGCCCAGCCAAAAACTATATTTTTGAGGAAACTGAGCCCTCATCTTTGAGTGAGACCGATGCTGTTGGCACAGCCACCCTGCTTAGATCAAGTCCTGAGACCCAACCAAATCCCTTCAACTTTTCCAGGACACCAGCCTTTGCAGAGTCCTCAACAGCCAATTTATGCTCCAACAAGCATCACTAATGCTATCACTAACAGGAGGCATCAGGCTTCTGCCCTGGGACCAGACAACGAAAATGGAAGGGTACGTGCATCTGTGTCACAAGTGCCATCTGCAGTCTGATCCTTGGCCCTGCAAAGGAGCATCTACTGTAAAATGAAGCTTAAGCTTCAGGGGCCCTCTTGCACAGACCTTTTCCAAGGCCTTAAATGGTTCACTGCCAATAGGTTCACTTGGTCATTTGTTTATATAACATTAGCAGATCAGACATTTGTATTTTTCTTCAAGAGGGCCAGAGACTGCATAAGTTTTAGGACCCACACAACCTGGATTTGCACCTACATCCATGGTTGTATAATTTGGGACTACATCATGACAATTTCCAAACTTTGATTTAATTATCATTCCTTTTTGATTGTCTGATCTTAATTTTTATCCTCCCTGTTCTTTCTCAATCTTTCCTGCTCTCTCGGGCTCTTTCTATTATTTGCTAGCTCTTCATGGAGGTGGGGACAAAGAAAGGGTGGTTGCGAGGACCACGTTTCTGCCTCAGACTAAAGAATAAAAGGGTCAGAATAAAATGGCAATAGACAAAGTCCTGGGTCTACAAGGTGACAGGCCAAAGCACCTTATTTTCTCTCATTTTTATGTCTTTTTAAAAAGTACTTTAAGGTCATTAATGAAAGGTTAAATGTTAATTTTAACAAACTCCCCATGATTTAGAATTTTTGTATATCTTTCTAAAAATATTACCAAGCTGGGCTTGCTCTTGCTGTATTTGTGTCCCTAAGTACAAGGGTTACGTTCAAGCTGAGAGTATCCAATATCCCGACTCTCTAACCCCAGCCTGTGACTGCAGTGTAGACATGTTTAGTAAATGTCAACCCTGAGGAACGATTTTAAAGCCCATCTACACTAAACTAGAGGAGGAAAGGAGAGATGGTATGGTTCACAAGAGACCTGAAGACAAGATGAGGTGACAAAGGCATGATCATCCATGCCTTCGGCAGTTCCTTTTTGGATTTTTCCCATGTTCCTGCCTAGCAGTGTTGGCTTCTACCAGGAGAACAGAGGTAAACAGCACAATGACAGCCCTCCCTTTTACGAGGATTCTTGTGATTATACTAGATCCAGCTGGATAATCCAGAGTAATCTCCCCATCTTGAGATCCTTAACTTGGCACATCTGCAAAATCTCTTTGCAATATAAGGCAACATTCACAGTTCCAGGGATTCTAATGAGAACATCTCCCAGGACCATAATTCAGCCTGTCACAGTGGTAGCTTCCAAGTGACAAGTCAAATGAAGCCACAAAATACAAGGGAATAGCTTAGAATTAGGGAGCTCTAGGAAGGAAAAATTTAACATTTGATTTTATTTTCCCATATGCAGAATAAGAAACGTGTTACAAATGAGCAGACCATCAACAAATATACTCAGGTGATAGGAATTAGCATTGTGAATGTTGTAGCTTTTTTCTCTTCTTATCCAACGTTTTCACTACAATTTTTGTTTGCTTTAATTATGTAAATGCTGTAAATCCAGGATTGCAGCGCCCCAGAGTCCTGCAAAACATAACAATGCTCTCTTTCATGAGGCTTTGATTACAATCTCGAAGTTAGCAAATGCTGCAGTGAAAGCACATTGATGTATAGATATTCAGGGAATATATCTTAACTATTTCTCTCTTTGAGGCCCTTGAGAGCAGGAGGTCCTCTGATTCGTATTTTTATCTCCCACAGAGTGATACACATTCTACAGTAGACATTTGTTGTCGGGTGTTTCATGCGCATCTGTGTGAAGAGACCACCAAACAGGCTTTGTGTGAGCAATAAAGCTGTTTATTTCACCTGGGTGCAGGCGGGCTGAGTCCGAAAAGAGAGTCAGCGAAGGGAGATAGGGGTGGGGCCGTTTTATAGGATTTGGGTAGGTAAAGGAAAAAGGGGGGTTGTTCTCTGGCGGGCAGGAGTGGGGGTCACAAGGTACTCAGTGGGGGAGCTTTTGAGCCAGGATGAGCCAGGAGAAGGAATTTCACAAGACAATGTCATCAGTTAAGGCAGGAACAGGCCATTTTCACTTCTTTCATGGTGGAATGTCATAGTTAAGGCAGGAACCAGCGATCTGGATGTGTACGTGCAGGTCACAGGGGATATGATGGCTCAGCTTGGGCTCAGAGGCCTGACATTCCTGTCTTCTTATATTAATAAGAAAAATAAAATGAAATAGTGGTAAAGTGTTGAGACAGCGAAAATTTTGAGGGATGGTATGGAGAGATAATGGGCGATGTTTCTCAGGGCTGCTTTGAGCGGGATTGGGGCGGCGTGGGAACCTAGAGTGGGAGCGATTAAGCTGAAGGAAGATTTTGTGGTAAGGGGTGATATTGTGGGGTTGTTAGAAGGAACATTTGTCATATAGAATTATTGGTGATGGCCTGGATACGGTTTTGGATGAATTGAGAAACTAAATGGAATAACAGAAGGAGAAAAACAGGTATAAAAGGTCTAAGAATTGGGACGACTCAGGACATCTGATTAGAGAGTGCCTAAGGAGATTCAGCATAGTCCTGCCAGCAAAGATTATTTATTTACTTCAAGAGTTAAGAGTGGCAGTTTGGGGATAGCACCAGGAGATATCAGCTGTGATGGCTTGGAGAAACAATGTAAACCGGCAGTGTAAACAAGAGCAGGGCATGTATGAGTAGTTGAGAACAGTGAATAGGAGTATGACTAGACAGAAGATCGTAGGGATGACAAGTTTTTTTGGGGCACAGTCTAAGTTGGTCTGGTGTCTGGAATGAGACTAGGGCCTAATAAAAAGGAACGTCTATACAGGAGCTCAAATGGGCTATACCTTGTAGCATTCTGAGGACAGGTCTGACTTCTGAGAAGGGAAAGTGGTAAAAGTATTGTCTATTCCTTTTTAAGTGTGTGGCTGAGCTTGGCGAGGTGTGTTTTTAAAAGACCTTTAGTCTGTTCTACTTTTCCTGAAGACTGAGGACTGTAATGGATATAAAGGTTTCACTGAATACTAAGAGCATGAAAAACTGCTTGGCTGATTTAACTAATAAAGGCTGATCTGTTATCAGACTGTATAGAGGTGGGAAGGCTAAACTGAGGAATTATATCTGAAAGAAGGGAAGAAATAACTGCGGTGGCCTTCTCAGACCCTGTAGGAAAGGCCTCTACCTATCTAGTGAAAGTGTCTACTTAGACTAAGAGGTATTTTAGTATTTTAGTTTTTGTGACTCGGGGCATGTTGAGTAAAGCTAATTTGCCAGTCCTGGGCAGGGGCAAATCCTTGAGTTTGATGTGTAGGGAAGGGAGGGGGCCTGAATAATCCCTGAGGAATAGTAGAATAGCAGATGGAACACTGAGAAGTTATTTCCTTGAGGATAGATTTCCACGATGGAAAGGAAATGAGAGGTTCTAAGAGGCAGGCTAGTGGCTTGTACTATAGCATAGCCTGCCTTTGCTGGTGTGTGGCGATTAGGCCTGGTGGAACCGCCATCAATAAATCAAGTGTGATCAGGGTGAGGAACAGGAAGGAAGGAAATATGGGGAAATGGGGTGAATGTCAGGTGGATCAGAGAGATACAGTCATAGGGGCCAGGTGTGGTATCAGGAATAATGTGGGAGGCCGGATTGAAGTCCGGGCCAGGAACAATGGTAATTGTGGGACTTAACAAAGAGTGAGTACAGCTGAAGGAGCCGGGGAGCAGAAAGTATATGCATCAGGTATGAGGAAGAAAATAGATTTTGGAAGTTATGAGAAATGTAGAGAGTAAGTTGAGCATAGTTTGTGATTTTGAGGGCCTCTAAAATTATTAGGGCGGCAGCAGCCGCTGCACACAGACATGAGGGCTAGGCTAAAACAGTAAGGTCAAGTTGTTTGGACAGAAAGGCTACAGGGTGTGGTCCTGGCTCTTGTGTAAGAATTCTGACTGCACCAACCATGCCTAGGAAGGAAAGGAGTTGTTGTTTTGTAAGGGATTGAGGTTTGGGAGATTAATTGGACACGATCAGCAGGGAGAGCACGTGTGTTTTTATGAGAATTATGCTGAGATAGGTAACAGATAAGGAAGAAATTTAGGCTGGACTGAAGTAATGGGGGCTGTCTGTGAAGCTTTGCGGCAGTACAGCTCAGGTAATTTGCTGAGCCTGATGGGTGTCAGGGTCAGTCCAAGTGAAAGCGAAGAGAGGCTGGGATGACGGGTGCAAAGGAATAGTAAAGAAAGCATGTTTGAGATCCAGAACAGAATAATGGATTGTGAAGGGAGGTATTGAGGATAGCAGAGTATATGGGTTTGGCACCATGGGGTGGATAGGCAAAACAATTTGGTTGATAAGGCATAGATCCTGAACTAACTTGTAAGGCTTGTCTGGTTTTAGGACACGTAAAATGGGGGAATTGTAAGGAGAGTTTACAGGCTTTAAAAGGCCATGCTGTAGCAGGCGAGTGATAGCAGGCTTTAATCCTTTCAAAGCATGCTGTGGGATGGGATATTGGCATTGAGTGGGGTAAGGGTGATTAGGTTTTAATGAGATGGTAAGGGGTGCATGATCGGTCACCAAGGAGGGAGTAGAGGTATCTTATAGTTGTCGGTTAAGGTGGGGGGATAAAAGAGGAGGACGCAAAGGAGGCTTTGGATTGCGAAGAAGGGCAGCAATGAGATGTAGCTGTAATCCAGGAATAGCCAGGGAAGCAGATAATTTAGTTAAAGTGTCTCGGCCTAATAAGGGAACTGGGCAGGTGGGGATAACTAAAAGGAGTGCTTAAAAGAGTATTGTCTAAGTTGGCAGCAATGAGATGCGGCTGTAGTCCAGGAATAGTCAGGGAAGCAGATAATTTGGTTAAAATATCTTGGCCTAATGGGGGAACTGGGCAGGTGGGGATAACTAAAAAAGAGTGCATAAAAGAGTATTGTCTAAGTTAGCACCAGAGTTGGGGAGTTTTAAGAGGTTTAGAAGCCTGGCTGTCAATACCCACAACAGTTATGGAGGCAAGGGAAACAGGCCCTTGAAAAGAAGGTAATGTGGAGTGGGTAGCCTCCGTATTGATTAAGAAGGGGACGGACTTACCCTCCACTGTGAGAGTTACCTAAAGCTTGGCATCCGTGATGGTCTACGGGGCTTCCGAGGCGACATGACAGTGTCAGTCTTCAGCCACTAAGCCGAGAAGGAGTCAGTCAGAGAGCCTTGGGCCAGAGTTCCAGGGGCTCTAGGAGTGGCTGCCAGGTGAGTTGAATAGTCCGATTTCCAGTGGGGTCCCACACAGATGGGACATGGCTTAGGAGGAATCCTGGGCTGCAGGCATTCCTTGGCCTGGTGGTCAGATTTCTGGCACTTGTAGCAAGCTCCTGGGGGAGGAGGTTCTGGAGGAACGCCTGGCTGCTGCAGTTCAGGCGTTTGGAAGTTCTTGTGCGCTGGAGATGTGGCTGGGGTTTGTCTCACAGTGGAGGCAAGGAATTGCAACTTTTTTCTATTATTGTACACCTTTAAGGCGAGGTTAATTAAATCCTGTTGTGGGGTTTGAGGGCCGGAATTTAATTTTTGGAGTTTTATTTAATGTCGGGAGCAGATTGGGTAATAAAATGTATATTGAGAATAAGACGGCCTTTTGACATTTTAGGGTCTAGGGCTGTAAAGTGTCTCAGGGTTGCTGCCAAAGGAGTCATGAACTGGGCTGGATTTTTATATTTGATGAAAAAGAGCCTAAACGCTATCTGATTTGGGATAAAGAAAAAGGAGCATTAACCTTGACTATGCCTTTAGCTCCAGCCACCTTTTAAAGAGTAAATTGCTGGGCAGGTTGGGGAGGGCTAGTCACAGAATGAAACTGTAAGCCGGACCAGGTGTGAGGAGGGGAGGTGATAAAAGGATTATAGGGTGGAGGAGCGGAGGCTGAGGAAGAATTGGGACCTGGCTCGGCCTGGCGAGGAGCAGCCTGGGGAGGAGGGGAGAGGTCAGATTGGTCTGTAGAAAAGGAAGATTAGAAAGACTCAGCGACGCTTGGGGTTGGGACTGAGGGGACAGGTGGGAGGGAAGGAAGGAAGATTTGGGATGGGTTGCATTGGGAACAGAGACTAGAGAGGGACCGATGTGTAAAAGAGTGCCTGGACGTCAGGCACCTCAGACCATTTGCCCATTTTACGACAAGAATTATTTAGATCTTGTAGGATGGAAAAATTGAAAGTGCCGTTTTCTGGCTATTTGGAACTACTGTCAAGTTTGTATTGGAGTCAAGCGGCATTGCAGAAGAAAATAAGATGCTTAGATTTTAGGTCAGGTGAGAGTTGAAGAGGTTCTAAGTTCTTAAGAATACAGGCTAAGGGAGAAAAAGGAGGAATGGAAGGTGGAAGCTTGCCCATAGTGAAGGAGGCAAGCCCAGAGAAAAGAGAGAGTAGCGACATGGAGGGAAGGGGTTCAGGGGTTCTTACCTTCCAGAAAAGCAGGAAAGGGGTTGGGGCATGGAAATAAGGGGTTGGGGTGCAGAGATATTAGCAAACTGTAGCTAGAGCAATGTAATTTTCATATTAAATATTCTATGTATATGTGTGTGTACATATGGGGTTGTGTGGAATAGTGGGGTCCTCAGACAGGAAAACTGTCTTTCTCAAGTCACACTCAAGTCTACGTCCTCACACATTGTAAAACGTCTGATCTCCTTCTCATTCTTGTCTGCACCTAGAGGCTGGAGAGAGTGGCAGTGGCAGAGTAGAAACAACTCCCAGGCTGCCTATTAATGAGGGGGTGGAACCTAGTTGAAAGCTCCTTGCCTGGAGAATCTCCAGCATCGTCAGCCCCATTTGTAGCCACAACCAAACTGCCACCTCGAGGTATCTGAGCCCTCGGACAAGGGTCTTCCTTCTATGAAAGCTCTCCCTCATTTGATAGGGTTGTTTGAGAAAATGGAGAGAAGAAAACAGTGTGGAAATAGGAGGTACTATATAGGTACGATGTTATTATTCTTGACAACAATAACAATGACAGGAGGCTTGCAAATTGCACCTATGTCCACCCATTCATGCCAGGGTGGATTATCTGGCTGTCCCAGGGTCCAGGGATTCTGAGGAAAATGGCTGGGACACAGCAGTGGTTAACTTTCTGATCTAGAAGGCCAGCAAGTGGTTGTATTTGCTCAACGAATTCCCCTGGGATGACAGAAGTGGTCGTTAATGGTGGGAGGAGCCTGAGGTGGTGCCCAGAGCCGCGAGTAGGTGAAGTCATGGAGGAGAGTGAGAGGGGCTGCAGTGTCCCACCCACTTCTCGGCCTCTGGCTGAGCAGAGCAATTGCTGGGGAGCTGCGCCAGAGTGCGAGCACCCCCAGGCTTGATGCAACTTAGACTTGACCAGTGTGTGAAAACAATCTGATGTATACGAGGGCGTAAAAGTGGATAATGGGCAGGGCTGGGAGGAACTGAGAGAGAGGTTAACTGAGGAAATAGTTATTCACTTTCTTTTATTTTTTTTTCTGCCAGTGTTTATTTTATTTTATTTATTTATTTGTTTGTTTGTTTTTTATACTTTAAGTTCCAGGTTACATGTGCAGATCATGCAGTTTTGTTACATAGGTATATACGTGCCCTGGTGGTTTGCTGCACCCATCAACCCGTCACCTACATTAGGTGTTTCTTCTAATGTTATCCCTCACCTAGCCCCCTACCCCACAACAGGCCCTGGTGTGTGATATTCCCCTCCCTGTGTCCATGTGTTCTCATTGTTCAACCCCCACTTATGAGAACATGCGGTGTTTGGTTTTCTGATCTTGTGATAGTTTGCTGAGAATGATGGTTTCCAGCTTCATCCATGCCCCTGCAAAGGACATGAACTCAACCTTTTTTAATGGCTGCGTGGTATTCCATGGTGTATATGTGCCATATTTTCTTAATCCAGTCTATCATTGATGGACATTTGGGTTGGTTCCAAGTCTTTGCTATTGTGAATAGTGCCGCAATAAACATATGTGTGCATGTGTCTTTATTGTAGAATGATTTATAATCCTTTGGGTATATATGCCCAGTAATGGGATTGCTGGGTTAAATGGTATGGAAATAGTTATTCACTTTCTACCTGTTCCTATTTGCTAGCATTGAGTTCATAGCTAAAGCAAATGAACCATCTACTGTCGTTTGGTAGGCAGATAACGCAAGTAGCAAGTGGAGGAGAAAGCTAACCACCAAGTACAGCCTATCCAGCTCTAACCATTGCCTGCCTCCTGCAGGATGTCTGCAAGCTCTAACCATCTGCCTGCTTAGTGCAGGATGTCCGCAATCACTCCTCTGTGTGGAGGTTGAAGAGACAGAAGAATTCACACAAGGCTTCCTGACCTGCCTTCTGAGGCACCTATTATACATAGTCTTCTTGATCTGGTCCCAATTTCCAGAAGGAAAATAATTTAGGCCAATTTGAAAGGGAAAGGAGTCTTGGGTAAAACATGGCAGCTCTTCTGTAAAGATGTACCCCGGTAGTTACCAGAAATGATTTGTTGTTGGGCTCTAGAAAATTTCATAGAATGGCTAGGCGTGGTGGCTCACGCCTGTAATCCCAGCACTTCGGGAGGCCGAGGCAGGCAGATTATGAGGTCAGGAGTTCGAGACCAGCCTGACCAACATGGTGAAACCCCATCTCTACTAAAAATACAAAAAGAAATTATGCGGGCCTGGTGGCGCATGCCTGTAATCCCAGCTACTCAGGAGGCTGAGGCAAGAGAATCGCTTGAACCTGGGAGGTGGAGGTTGTGGTGAGCCAAGATCGCACCATTGCACTCCAGCCTGGGCAACAAAAAAAAAAAAAAAAAAAAAAGACAAGAAAAAAAGAGAAAGAAAATTTCATAGAATGAGAAAAGGAGGGGCACTGAGTTTATAAATACAGCAAATTGAAGCTGTAATTGATTACAAAAAAAGATGTTTGATTTCAACCCCTTCTTATTATATAGAAAGAAATAGAGACCTAGGGAGATTAAGTGATGTTCCCAGGGTTGTACAGTGCCCCTCTGAAGTAGACAGCTTTTGGTGGGTCTGCCAAGTCTGTAAGCTAATAACCTCCCCACACCTTCTGTGGGAATTTTCCTTAACACAAGCAGATCCCTAAGAGCCGTGTTTGTGCCCTGTGCACTTAGCCCACTTGCTGTAACTGATTGGGCCAGGGATGTATACCCAGCTGTGTCAATCACTTGATTTGCCTCTGTAATTGAACTACCTATGATTAAGACTATGTGGCTGGAAATACAATTTGTAAATTCAAGAAATATCATTGTAAGTATGTTAGACAACCATATTCCCCTGCCTTGTATCTATGTACAAAGGAACAGAGAAACTGGGCAGCATAGTGAAGCAACTGTGCAGAAATCAGAAAAACATGGAGACAGTGAGCCCTAGGCCTTCTCATTCCCCTTTCCAGTCCCTCACTTAGCCCAACTACATTCCTGCTCTTGAGCTCCATGGTGCCTCTTTTCCTCCCTCCCCCTGCCCCTTTCCCCCCTTATATTACTTCAAGTAACTTGCTTCTATTACTTGCAATCAAAGAATACTAATTAATACCTTCCATACTAAGTGCGAGTAGATATTAGTGCTGGGATAACTCTTTCTGCTTGTGCTCTGAACCATCAAGCAAGGAGCCTGCCTGATCCTCTCTTCTCCTGTTGACTGCTGAGGAAACACTGACACAGAGAGACGTGGAGAGCTGCTTTACTAGTCCAGAAGGATAAAGCACGGAAGGGACATTGCTAAGAACACTAGGATGCCCACTTGACGGGGATGCATATAAAAAGCTGGCCACAAGGGCCTAGGCCACAGCTCAGCTTGTCTGATGATCTGGATTACTGCCCTCAAACGCTTCTTTGGACAGCCTAGCAGTGACTTTCTCTATTTCTCTATCTGCAATCCCATCACGACTACTTGCCGTCAGGGTCTCTGTGTGTTCTTGGATCATGTCGTTAGGGCCCTTTCTGCAAGCCTAGCTAACCTGGGTCCCCTCCCAGGAAACAAGCACTGTCTAATGCAGTTCTTCTGCTGTCCCTTCTACCTGACAGACTCAGGACTGTGGACTTGGCATTGTCCAGCAGGAAATAAAATCAAAAGACAAATCACATATGGGGACCCCAGATCCCTGTATGAAGAAGTGACAAGCTCCAGAACCTTGTGACTCATGCTGGTGCTCATCCCTACTCAGCTTCGGCTGTCAGGGAGCAGAATTAGATTCATTTCACCTGATTTTGCACACAGAAGATGCTATTTTGGGGCATTAGTCATATATGTGTAAAGATGATGGTGTTTGTTGTTAAGAAATAGCGTTACTTCCAAGGCTGTTCCAAGATTTTTTAATCCAGTCTCTCTTTCTCTTTTTTCTTTCATAAATATAAATGCAGCATCAAGAAATCCACAGGACAGAGATATTTGTCCCTCTGTTAAAACGTATCATAATCAAAAGAGCATGGACTTTGACCCAATCAATTATAGACTTAACTCTAATTCTGCTTTTGTGGCTTAAAAAATCCTTCCAAACCCTGAAGTCATGAAAACATATTCCAATATATTTTCTAAAAGCTTTATAGCTTTAACATTTCAGTATTTAATCATTCTAGTGTTGACTTTTGTGTTTGGGGATTTTCCTCCATATGGTTACCCAATTGTCCCAACAACGTTTATCAAAAAGACCACCTTTTTTCCACTGGTCTGCAATGTCACCTTCTTACATATCAAGTATCTACATGAATATGAGTTTGATTCAGGCTCTTTTCTGTCCCATTGGTCTATGTGTCCATTCTTGGGGCAGTATCACCCTGTCTTCCTCAGTATGGCTTGTAAGTTTTTCTATTTGGTAGAACAGATTTTCCTACTTTATTATTTTACTTCTAGACTGCTTCACCAATTCTTGGCCTTTTAAATTTCTGTATATATTTTACAATCAACTTGTAACAATAATTATTGGGATTTTGATTGTGATTGTTGAGTCTATAAATCAATTTCGGGAGAATTGACATATTTACAGTATGATTCAATTTTTATAAAATTAAACACCAGTGGTTCTTAGGGGTTGATAAGTTTTAAATATAGCAAGGAATTGATTACTACACAAGTCAGTAGAGTGGTTACCTGTAGGGAGATGTAAGGATCATCATTTGGGAAGGATACATAAGGAGTTTTATTTCTTGACTTGATTATAGTTATATATCTGCTTTATAATTATTTATTAAAATATGTATGTTTTTTGTTTAACTTTTGTGTGTATATTTCATAATGAAATACTTTTAAATTTCCAACTCCACCTCTTAGCTAGTTGTTACATTAGTCCTTGTTCCATTAGTGTCTTTCTCTCCTCAGCTTTCCCATTTGTCAAATGGAGCTAATAACTGCATCACAAATTTGTCTCCTCATACAATACAGTAGTCCCCCCTTATCTGCCCTTGCACTTTCTACAGCCAACTGAGGTTTGAAAGTAGGTGAATACCGTAAAATTATGTAAATATATATAAAACAGCATGAGGGTAACCACCCCGTGATTCAATTACTTCCCACTGGGTCCCTCCCATGACATGTGGGGATTATGGGAACTACAATTCCAAAAGAAATTTGTATGAGGACACAGCCAAACCATATCACTGGGATCACAGACATTCACCACCATGCCCGGCTAATTTTTGTTCTTTTAGTAGAGACAGGGTTTGCTATGTTGGTCAGGCTGATCTCAAACTCCTGGCATCATATGATCCACTCGCCTCAGCCTCCCAAACTGCCAGGATTACAGGCATGAGCCACTGAGCCCGGCCATTATATTTTGAGACAGAAAGAGAGAGAGAGAGAGGCCATAGTCACATAACTTTTATTACAGTATATTGGGGGATTTTTTGTTTGTTTTTAAAGTGGAAACGAGTTTATTAAGAAAGTAAAAGAATAAAAGAATGACTACTCCATAGGCAGGGCAGCCCTTTATGACAGTATATTGTTATAATTGTTCTATTTTATTGTTCATTATTGCTGCTAATCTCTTACTGTGCCTAATTTATAGATTAAACTTTATCATAGGTATGTATATAGAGAAAAAAGCATAATATACATATATAGGATTCCATACTATCCACAATTTCACACATCCATTAGGGGTCTCAGAACATAACCCCCGGATAAGAGTGGACTACTGTATTACAAATAGCACATAGTACAGTACTTAGCACATGATAAATAATTTTTTAAAATGCTGATTTCATTCCCCCGCCCCAAAAATCTCTAGTAAGATTAGAGCCAGAGATGAGAGAACAACTTCTACAAGGGTTACATATTCAGGAGTGCCCTACATGCTGTCTTGGACTTACATTCTGTCCTGTACAAAAGCAATGTTGACTGGACAGTGAGGTTACCTCTTGCTCTTTCTGAAAGTCATGACATCTATCAGTTTTATCACCTTAGGTGTAGGGCAAAGTGAAGCTCGTTCAATAATGCTTATCTCTAAACAAGCCTTCTGCCAAAGTCACCAATTGGCAGAGGGTTTTCTCCCCACCCCTTTTACTCTGCCCTTGAGTCTAGAGAAAGTGAACCTGTAGAATTTGATCCCTACTGGTAAGCACTGCCAGATTGTAACAAATGGTGGTAGAATTTTTTTTTTTTAAGAATTCATCATGAATTGAGATCCCTTTAAAATAATGTCATAAAGCACCTATAAAGACATATATTTAGGTTTTATATATATGTCCTTTGCAGATTTCGTGAGTTAGGGACGAAGATTGGTCTCTTAATAATAAAAACTAAACAGTAATTGTTAAGATATCTTAATGATTATTAAATGTGCCAAGCGTTTTGCTAAGCATTTTAGGTGTATTATTGTGTTTAACCCTCACATGATAATAAGTATTATTTTTCTTCCTCATCTGACAAATAAGTCAACTGGGCCTTAGAGGAGGTATAATTTACTCATTGTCCCACAACTAGTAAACTGGAAACATTTACTCAATACCTAAATTTGTGTAAGGACAAGTTATGGATTGAAATGGTAGATATACACACACACTCATGCATACAATCCAGCTCACATGCCATGTGTTCTATTTCTACAATGAATGACTGTCACAATAATAGTACATTCCCCAACATGTGTCATTTATCTACAGCTGATGGCCACATATCAGATAACTGATTCATCTGATTAGATAAACAGTGAAAAACAGAGAGAGAGAGAATTGGCAAATAACCATGATGTTATTGATGGATGAGTTCTCATTTATCATGGTAAAAATGAGATCATGGAGGAGGAAGAGCACACACCTTATAACCCCAGTTACAAGTACATTTTATAGTCAAATTGTTCCACCATCTGAAGGAAATAAAATTACCAACTGCACACAAAATTAGCTACTGGTTGGCCTTAGAGAAATTATCTGTGTAGTCACAAGTTATGCCTGACCCAAGACCATTAAGATCCTCTGCTACAAAATCTGAAACTAGAACAAAGAGTGGTTTGAATCTGTTTAGCCAGAAATGTAGCACATAAACTCAGGAAGTGTGAGGAAACCACATACCCTGTGCCTAGAGGAGCAGAGAAATCTGTTCACCAGAGAAAGAGCAGTAAAACCGTTGTACAAAAAGAAGCAGAAAAGCAGGGTTAGGAGAAGGAACTCTGAGAGTTTGGGGTTTTTCATTCCAGCGGCCCTGGAATCTCCATCCCATCCTATCATCCTTTTCACTTGTATCCGTGTTGGTTGGTTGTGTGTGTGTGTGTGTGTGTGTGTGTGTGTGTGTGTGTGTGTGTGTGTTATTTTTTGTAGAGATGGAGCCTCACTATGTTGCTCAGGCTGGTCTCGATCTCCTAAGCTCAAGCAATCCTCCCACCTAGGCCTCCCAAAGTGTTGGGATTACAGGCATGAGCTACCACACCCAGCCAGTTGGTTGGTTTTTGTCTTACACTAGTTTGAATGTAACCAGGAGGTCAAAAAGAAATTTCCTCCTTTTTTCCACAGCAGAGCTTAGAAAATATTTATTTGCCAATCCTTCCAGCAGAGCCCCCTAGCTTTCCTTCATGTCTGTCTTCACTGGGGCTTTTCACTCCTACTCCAAGCTTCCCTCTCAAGCTCCTCATGTGCGCTTTGAAGGTCATTTAATAACACACCTTACCAGCATTGTCATTTAGCCCTAATTCCAGACTTATATGGTGTCCATTTTCACAATAAACAAGATGGACACCAGAACCTGTCCCTTTCAAAAACAATCAAAAAGTACAATTCTCTAATTGGCTAGAGGTGGGCATGGCATAACCCCAGGCTATTTTCCAAAACAAAATTGGAGGCTCAAGCCTGCTATTGGACAGAAAGAAAAGACAGAAAATGAAGGGAATGTAGACAGACACACGTTGGACTCACCTGGGGAATTTTAAAAAATCATGATGCCATGGTCTCACCCCCACAGATTCTGATAGAATTAATCTGGGAACCCCGCATCAGAATTTTTAAAACACCCCAACTCATGAGATGATTCTAATGAGCAGCCAAGACTGAGAACCACTGATGTAGAGGGGAGTTGGACAGGTTTTAGGAAAAAAAAAAGGTGATGACAATTACATTGTCTAAACCTCTTACCCTCCACAGCATCTAGTTTCAAGTAATGACTCTCTATGGAGCACATGCTGTATGCCAGAAACTATGCTTTACATTTCTCCTCTCCATTCCTCAGAGGGACCCTGGAGGTTTTTCAGCTAAGGAAGCTGAAACTCAGCGAAGTCAAGTAACTCCACTAAGGACAAACAACTTCTAAGTTGCAGAGTTTGTATCTTTCCTGATTCAGTGGTTGTTCTCAGCCTTCTGTGTGCATGAGAATCACCAGGGGTGTGAGCTAACAATGCATTTCTTGGCCCTATCATGTTGGGAGTATATTCGGTAAGTTTAGAGGGGTTCAAGAGTCTTCCTCCCCAGCACCTCAGGTTAATCTGATGCAGGTGGTTTACAGACAACTTTCTGAGAAACTTTTTTTTCCTGATTCTACTGTTTCCTCTAGCAGAGTGTCCCAAATATAGTAGATACTAAAGAAAAAGGAGGAAGGGGGCCAGCTGCGGTGGCTCACACCTGTAATCCTAGCACTTTGGAAGGCCAAGGCAAGCTAATCACCTGAGGTCAGGAGTTCGAGACCAGCCTGGCCAACATGTGGAAATTCCATCTCTACTAAAAATACAAAAAATTAGCTGGGTGAGGTGGGACACACCTGTAGTCCCAGCTACTCGGGAGGTTAAGGCAGGAGAATTGCTTGAAGCTGGGAGGCGGAGGTTGCAGTGAGCTGAGATCGTGCCACTGCACTCCAGCCTGGGTGACAGAGTGAAACTCTGTCTCAAAAAAAAAAAAAAAAAAAAGAAAGAAAGAAAAAGAAAAAGGAGGAAGAGAAGAAGGGAGAGGAGGTAGGTGATGGACTTGGGACTTGGCTACAGGAATAACTGAGACAGCGGTGACACAATAGTTAAAAATATTAAACGGTACACTTCACATATCTATGAGGCTTATTTGTCAGTCTTTCTTTTCATTTGATGTCAAAGATGTAAAATGAGGAATCCTGAAGGTCTGGTGCTTAGAGGCAGAGAAGGGGCAAAGCCAGCAGCTGGAAGCAGATGAGGTGGATATGTCCTTCTGCAGAGCCATCAGCGTGGATTAGATAACAGCAACAGACACATCCTGTTCCAAAGACAGGTCTCTTGAGCACAAAGGTGCTTTCTTGTCCACATACCTACTCTACGTAGCTTGGCTTTGACACTTGTGAATAAAAACATCCATTAACACACATAGGATCTCAGAGAGTGAAGCCTACAATTCTAGCTAGCATTTTAGCTCTGCATATTAAATAGTACCATCCAGCAAGAAGAATCTCATACTTGAAGAAAAGATTATAGGCAAAGTGGCAAAAACAAACTAGATTTGGAGATTAAATAAGTCTTCCTGCATAAGCAGGAGAGACTCACTCCAAGTTAGATGCCATTGCCTCCAAAATTTCTGTATTGAAAAAAGAATAATTTCCAAGCTCCAGTGGCACACAATATTTCATCCAACCACATTTGTGGCCAATAAAGGAATCTGGAAAGTCCCTCAGAGTCTGTTCTCTGCCAAGGGCAGAATTATATTATAATGTTGACAAAGGGCCAAGCCACATCTCTTCCTGCTTCTCCCTTCTCCCCAGTTCTCTACCATCACCATAAATTACCTGTCAAACTGAGTGAAAACAGCTGAGCAGGGACCCAGAGATATAACTTCAGTGAACATTTCCCCTTACAACCAAACATGTGGACACGACTGGTCTATCATGGACTTTCAATATGTGTTTGTTGAGTGAATGAACAAACTAATGAATGAAAACATGAAAGAATGCATTAACCGCGAGACAGCCCAGGAATCAACGTTAACAATGTTATATAGCAGGAGAAAAAGTCAAATGCTTGGTATTGACTCAGAAATACTGTAGTAGTTGCTCAATAAATGACTGTTAAATGACAAGGGGTAAGTACTTATGAGACACTGACACATAAGAAGCATATTTATTCAAAATCCCAGGGCAATGTTCCATAATTTGCCTACTACTAAAAAGTATCTAGTGTTCTTATTAAAAATACTAATCTGCAAACTCTATTTCTTCAGATCTGTGGCAAAGTCCGAAAATCTATATTTGCAAAATACCTAAGTACCCTAGGGCCACAGTGATAGGGCAGTTTGCTATTTTTCTTCAATCTACTAGAGTTTGACCAATTTATTCATTAAACAAACATTTATTGAATGTTTACTCTATACCAGGCACAGAGTTAGGCACTAGGCATACGGTATGATGAAAAAAATATATAAGGTTTTCTTCCTGATAGGACTTATCCTGGGGGAGATTTGAAAGTTATTAGTAGGAACAAGATAACACTCATCAGCCTCTGAAACCAACACAAACAAAAACCACCTATATAAAGTCCCTGGACTAGTGAATGAGAAAGGGTAGAGGATACACACACACACACACACACACACACACACACACCTCTCTAAAAATGATTAAAATTCAAAGTTTAGGCAGGTGCTAGAATTTGTACCGACTGCCTCTTTTCTTATCATTCCCCATACCTTGGCTGGTGTGGCCTAAGAAGGGAAGCATTCAGGGTCACTTCAGTGACAAAAGGTGACAATGGGGCCAGGGCTAATGCTCCCCCATGACTTCCAGAACAGGAATGCATCTCTCCCTGGGACCTATGGGACTTGACTAAGAAGAGGTTCCAGAAAATAAATGTTATAATTACTGCAACAGATGAGTAAAGCTTTCATTGCAAGCTGAAGAGCATTTGTTGTGAACGTCTCCTTAGGGAGGTGATTGTGAGCCTGGGGCCCTAGTGTTTCTATCTTTATTTCCAGTAGAAAGTAGGCAGGGCTGAAGTGCAAAATAAGCATCAGTTTTGGGGTTAGGGAGAATTGGAATCCTGGCTTCTCCACTTATTTATTGGGTTAGTCAAGGTAATACCTTGAACCTCAGTTTTCTTGTCCCTCGGTGTCACTGGGGTCACTAAATGACAAAATACATATAAAGTGCTTAGCAGAATTACTGGACCATAATAAGCAATTCACAAATCTTTGCTATTATTTTCATAGGTGTGCAAAAAAGGGTAGCAAGGATCTCCGTCTATATTTACCTATATCTGTGCATATTAATTTTGTAGCTGTCATCTTGACAAGTTTCCTACTTATAGAAGCTTGGAGTTTTCACACTTGCCTTCCAGATTTTCTGTATATGAGATATTCATGAATTGGGGAAGGTTATGAAAGTCGAAAAATAAAATAAAGATATTCATGAAAAACTTTCCTTATTCAAAGGTGTAAAGGTGAGGACCTAGTGGGTTTAACACCATCGAAGGAGGATCCTGGAAAGACATGGCTGAAGACATGTTTCTGGGGAGTTCATTTTCACCTGTAATCCCTGCCCAGTGAGAATTGTTTCTGGTATGTAAATCATTAATAGTATTGATTCTTTGGCTAAAGAGAGGGTGGAAAGAGGGCTGAGGGTGTTGGTGGATCGCAGAACTTAAACTTTGAGGAAAAGATGGTTTCAATGGTGAGGGCAAGCACCCAAAGTGTTGGGTACAGGAGGCAAGCAGTAAGGATGTGGGGTAAGGGGAGTCCCAAAGGAAGAGAAGATGATGAAAGAGAGGGCAGGACACCTCTCTTAGGTCCTTGGGTACTTTGAGCATTGCCTGGGTCTCACCCTGGCATTGGACCCTGCCAGGTCATTTATTTATGGGTTCATTTGTTTGTTGATTCAACAGATATTTATTATGCACCTATTGTGTAGCTGCTCCTCATTGCAGGTGTATAATAAATGATTGGACTGGATTATCAGGTTGCTCCATGTAATGACTGCCTTTGGGCAGGTTACTTTACCTCCATGCCTAAATTGACTAATTGGTAAAGTGAGTATGATAGTAGTATTTACTTCATAGATATGTGGTGAGGATTAAATTAACACTGTATATGTACAGGGCTAAGAAGAGTGCCTGGCAAATGGTAAGTTGTCACTAAATGTTAGCTACTGCTTACTGTTAACACAAGGCCATTTGGGTGTCAAGCTAGGAATGCTATTTTTAGGAGATTATCAGTTCTTTTTTTTTTTTTTTTTTTCTTTTGAGACAGTTTCACTCTTGTTGCCCAGGTTGGAGTGCAATGGTGCAATCTCAGCTCACTGCAACCTCCGCCTCCCAGGTTCAAGTGATTCTCCTGTTTCAGCCTCCCAAGTGGCTGGGATTACAGGCACTGGACACAACACCCAGCTAATTTTTGTATTTTTAGTAGAGACATGTTTTCACCATGTTGGTCAGGCTGGTCTCAAACTCCTGACCTCAGGTGATCCACCCGCCTCGGCCTCCCACAATGTTGGGATTACAGGCGTGAGCCACCACACCTGGCCGAGATTATCAGTTCTTTCCACTATGCTTCCCCTCACAAAACATACTCCAGTTCAAGAATACATGATTTATACAGTTAGTTTAGCTTTCACAGATTTCAAAATTTCACAGATTTTTCCTTTTCATTCCCCTATATACCTCACATAAGATTCTCCTGTTTGGCCTCATTTTTATTCCTTTATTTAATTTTAGCAGCTTTAGAATTCCTGTTTTTGTTTAGAGTATTCATTTTTTTCTCAAACTTCTTGCCCTCTGCACAGGAATGAGTCCTTACTTCTCTGACACCTATGACTGGAGACAGTTTAAAGAGTTCAAATAGAAAGCGCTCGCTAGATTTTTTTTCTCTTTCCTCTCATCATTTCTTCTAACATGACTTTTTGTTCTTAAAATCTATGATACAGGTTAAAAATGGCTGGTTCACCTCAAGGTGATTGATAGACTTTAATTCCTTCATATACCTCCAAACTGATGACCCTCACGGGATTCAACACAAGATTTACTTATATTTGAGCTATGTCTACAGTTTTCTTCAAATCTCCCTGTCTCCATTTCCCCACTAGGGAGAATGGAAATCTCGTCAAATTCCTGCCGACCTCACAAGGGTGTTATAAAGGTTAATGAGGCAATTTCCCAGCAGTTTTTTGAGTGCCGAGAGTGTATGAATTTTATTATTGCAAGATTATTGAGGCTTTCCGTGCTTATGAAATAGCAGACATTCCCCTCAAACTATTAGATAAGAGTTCTTACTTTTGATTTTTCATATTTGGTAAACTCAGCTTCTTTCATCTTTAGAGTTTTGTTAAGCATTTGGTTAATATTTTGATGACATGGAATTCTGAAAGTATTATATAAATCAGAATATATAAATACAAATATTTATATACATTTATGTGTGTGTAAATACTTGTGTACCACATCAGTGATTTTACATATAATACTAAAAACATTTTCCAGATAAAAGTTTCTCAAAGAATAAATATTAAAGATTTGAGAAAGGAACACTTAACTCTCACTAAATCCTCCATCCAATACCTGAATTCCCCCCAAGACATCCCAACAGTTGTTATCCTATCTCTGCATACATCTCTCCATTGACAATGTGTTCCATTCTGTAAACTTCTTATCATGTAGAGATTCCCTCCTTTTGCTAGGAAAGGGCTGTGTCATGTTGTCTCCTCTCCCCTGAAATGTCCAGCTCTTCCTCCATCCTCACTAAGTGAACAGTCTTCTTCCTGCTCTGCTGAGGAAACTGAAGCAATCAGAAGAGAACTTCCACAGTCCCCATCATGCTATATTCTGCTTTCACTCCTCTTTCTATGGTTGAATAAACTTTCTGTGCTCCTAGCTAAGGCCTTTCTCTCTCATCTACTTTAGGACATTGCACCAGCATTCTCCTTGCTGTCACTTGCGTCATCCATTTTTCTTTCTCTACTGAATTACTCCTATCAGCATGCAAATGTATTGCTAATTTGCTCGTCTAAAAATAACTTTTTAAATCCCACTTGTCCCACCAGCTAATATTCATTTCTCTTCATCCCTTTTCAGTAAAAGTTCTTATAAGTATTGCGTATACCCACTGATCTGATCTCTCTCCTTCCATTCCATCACAAACACATCATTCAAGTTTCCGCCTCCACTGCTCCCCTGAAAGTACTCTTTTTAAGGTCACCAGTGAACTTTGCATTGCTAAACCTGACGATGATTTCCCAGTCCTCACCTTACTTGACCTAGCAGGGTCACTCTTTCCTGCTTAAATACCTTCTCTGCTTGCCTTCCAGGACTTCACATTTGCCTTGTTTTCTTCTGACTTTTCTAGCTGCTCATTCTCAATCTCCCTTGTTTGTTCAGCTTCAAAACATATCACTTCTAGCCCCACCCTGCCTGTCCCTACCCTTATATAAGCTCCTATTATCTGTCACCTACATTATTGCAATTAGCCTCATAATTGATCTTTCAGCTACTGCCCTTACTGCTTTAACAGTAGCCAATTGATGCTGTTAAAATATAAGTCAAGGCCAGGCGCAGTGGCTCATGCCTGTAATCCCAGTACTTTGGGAGGCTGAGGCAGGTGGATCACCTGAGGTCAGGGGTTTGAGACCAGACTGGCCAACATGGTGAAACCCCATCTCTACTAAAAATACTAAATTAGCCAGGTGTGGTGGCACATGTCTGTAGTTCTAGCTACTTAGGAGGCTGAGACAGGAGAATTGCTTGAACCTGGGAGGTGGAGGCTGCAGTGAGACGAGATCACACCACTGCACTCCAGCCTGGGCAAGACAGTGCGAGACTCCATCTCAAAAAAAAATATATATATATTATTATTATTATATATATATTATTATATATATAATATATAATATATATATTATAAAATATATAATATATATATTATAATATATAATATATATATTATAATAATATATAATATATATATTATAATATATATTATATATATTATATATATAATATATATTATAATAATATATAATATATATTATAATAATATATAATATATATTATAATAATATATATTATAATAATATATATTATATATTATTATAATATATAATATATATTATTATAATATATATTACTATAATATATAATATATATTACTATAATATATAATATATATTACTATAATATATAATATATATTACTATAATATATAATATATATTACTATAATATATATAATATATATATTATATATACATATATATATTCATATTATATGTCAAGCTGAGTTATTCTTCTGTTCAAAACACTCCAGCGGCATCCCATCCCATTTGAAGTAAAAGCCAAAGTCATTATCATGTCCCACCAGGCCCAATGTGATGTGACCCTGTGTTATCTTTCTAACCTCTTCTCTCCTGCTACTCTCCCCTTGTTCACTCAACTCCACCACACCAGCTTGCTCACTGATCCTTGACTCACCAGGTCCACTTCAACCTCAGGACCTTGGTACTTGCTCCTTTTTCTACTCTTCCCTAAAGGACCGCATGATGAGCTCCCTCACTTCTTTCATTTCCTTACTCAAGAGTTACCTTCTTAGTAAGGCCCTCACTGGCCATCATATCAAACACTGTGAACCTTCCCACTCCCCTAGCTCATATTCCCCTTCTCTACCTTTTTCTTCCTTATCAATTCTCATATCTACCCACAGTTTACTCATTTGTTTATTATCTGTCTTCCACACAAGAATATAATCTCCATGAAGACAAGAATTTTGTTGATTTATTTACTGTTTTATCCAGTGCCTAGAATTATGTCTGGAAAACAATAATCACTCATTATAAATATTTGCTAAACAAATGAATGAATAAAGTAAATAAATAAAACCATTTATTAAATCTAGCATATTGTTAAGAAGATAAAATCCAAATATTGATATCAAAATACCTAATCCATAGATGGATTAGGCCATCTGTGTGCCCTGTAGGCTCTGGTGTTACTGAAGCACCTGGCTGAATGACCTTCACTCCAATTCCACAGCATCACTTGCTGGCGACATGCTTCCCTGCAGTAGCTTGGTATGTGCCCAGAGAATACTGGCTCTTTCCCAGGAGTTTGCCAATCTCATCACTGTTAACTAATCGACAGAGGCAAATAGGATTTTGTCCTTTTTCAATATTCAACTATGCTATCAGGTCTCAATCTTATTAGCTTTTGCTTCTTAGTCTTGTTCCCAAATCCAACTGGTGATGATTTCTATTCAGACTTAATTTAACTCTTAGGGAACTGGCTGCATTATAATTTTCTGCTTCTCTAGTTTGCCTAAGTAAGATATCATTCATCAGTCAACAAACACTTATAGAGCTATCAGGTTACAGGCATTGTATAATGGATGCAAAAATAAATAAGGCCCAGTTCTTGCCTTTGAGGAGATCAAAGTCTAGAAGACGAGGGAGACTTGTAGACGGACTCGGTACGTTAGAAGCTCAGTGATAAACAAAGCGTTATGGAAACACTGAGCACAGAGCAATTAAGTCTGCAGAAGTGAGTTTTGAAGGATGGCAAGATGCTTTCTGAAAAGGTAAAGTGCATTGTAGTCAAAATAACTGCACAAGATTCAACCCACCCTCAATGTCTCCAGCTTTGCACAATACCACATGAGTCACTTTCTGCTTGCCTTGAGGTTGAACAGTGTTCCAGAGCTCCAGTTTAAAATAACTTGAATTTTTACAAAATTGTATATATTTCATATTCATAGCATTTGATCCATCCCTAGGAATTCTCCTCTCTGGAGATCATCAGCCTGGATAAAGTAATCCAAGGTGCCTACTTGGTACATTTTTCACTGTGAACTCACCGACTATTACAGCTGTGAGTTTGGAGACCAACTTTGCCCAAACTTGACCCTCTTCACTGCGGAGAAAGCCAAGGCCCTGAGAAGGCGACAGCCTCCCCAAGTGTGCATGGTGATTTAGGTCACCTCATCTCTCAAAAGAACCTAATCTGAAGATGTATCAATTCATGCAACACATGTCCAGCATCAAGCCTGTTTTACTTCCCTCCAGACTTGAAATAGGCAACATTGCTCTGTTCTACTGCCCTCTCCCATCTTGGCAATTTGATTGCCAGGGGTCTATGTAGCCAGGAGAAGCCAGTGTCAGCAGTCTGACCTAACCACTTTCCCACATCTTAACACAGTCCTTGAGTCACCCCAAGCTTTGCTTTTAAAAAGGTTCCAGTGTGTCTTGAAGGTCTATGAGTCAAACTTCATACCTAGGTGTTTGTCGGGTGTTAAAGCCTATCACATCTCAGCATTGCAGACTTTTTCAGATTCTCCAGGGTGTTCCTCACTGACTCAGATTCTCCAGAGCTTGCCTAGATATAGAACAAGAAAAGGAATGACATGTTCCCTGCTCAGTACTTATCTTCCCTACCTGTCTGTAGCTCTGTAAAGTAAATGTATGTAGCCCAGCATCATCTAATGTGAATGTTTGGCTCTTTCAGTTTCCATGCTCAAGTTGCCTCAGCTAATGAGGACTTATTTAAAGTACCAAAGGGAAATAAGAACAGGAAGCCCTCTTAGCAGTCAAATCATTGGCCTGTGCAGTCACTCAGGATACCATGGTAGACTGGTAGTCCACCAGTCTGAGTCTGGGCTATCCAGTCGTCTCTGCTCTGTTGCCTCCCCTATTCCCCTCCCCTCTGCCTACTTTTTCATCCTTTATTAATGTTTGGTCTACCTCTTCTGCTGCCACCAGTTACCATTTAAAAATATATGATTAAATCATTTTTCACAGTTTAATGCATTTCATTTCTGTTAGTCTTGATATAGGCCACTAGTTGGTCTCTCTCTCACTGCCTTGGCCTCAGGGAGCATCTGCGGATAGGGTGAGATCAAGGCCGCCAAGCTGCAGCACATGGAGATCTGGACATAAAGAACTACCTGTAATCAATCATCTCAGAAGGGGGCAGGGTAAATGCAGGCCAAATGGCAGGTCTACCCCAAATGGCCTATTCCATACACACAGTTTCAAACTCTGTGGTTTCTTTGAACTCTTCCCTGAAAAACAGCATCTGTGAGAAATGTCATGTAGAGAGGAAAGTATAAGAGCCATACACATGCATGAAGTAGGCAAAATTCCTTATGTTTTTCAGTTTCATCTTCTTAAAACTTGGGCTTAAAATACCCAACTTACAGTACTGTTTGAAGGACTTAAAGTGCTGCACACAAGGCCACACACTGCAATACGAATGTTCATTCCCTTCCTCTAAAGCATACAATTATGCATGTCAAATGTTTAAACAAGGTCTGCTCCTCCCTAGCTAAGCCATGGTCTGGCTACTCCTTTGGATCCAGACGAGGGAGAGCAATAGTAACACCTCATGTCTGCTGACAGCTTTACCTATGTTAACTCCTTTATATATAAAACCCCTTTATATATATAACTCCTTTATATATAATATATATGTGTATATGTGTATATATTGTGCATATATATGTGAATTGTATACCCTGATTCATTTATATATAAAATATGTGTGTGTGTGTATATATATGTGCATATATATATTGGTGAAAATAAATATATAATGTCAGGGAGACAAGTGTTATGAAGGAAAATGAATGAGGGTAAGGACATGATGATATATATGTATATATATTTTATATATACACACATATATATGTGTGTGTGTATATACCTACATATATACATATATACACACACATATGTGTATATATACATATGTATATACACACACACACACATATATATATATATATATATATATATATATATATATATATAATCTTGAATGTAATCTCCAAGAGTTTAAGAACCTATGGTTGCTCACTGTTATATTGCCAGGGCCTGCAAGTATACTTGACAATTAGCAGCATCCTTTAAATGTTTGTTGAATAAATAAATTTAACCCACCAATGACCTATGATCCAGGTATTATGATTACCCCTTATTTCAGGAAAGGAAATTTAGCACTGAGTAGTCAAGCAAATAGCCCAATTCACATAGCAAATAGGTGATGGAGGGCAAATTAAAACCCAGATTGACCCTGGAATCCCCATGCTTCACCATTGTCCTCCATGGCCTCTTGGCATATGGCACTGCCCAGGTGCACTGAGAAGAAAGCCTTTCTTTCACTCTGCTTATTCGAATCAGAAGCAGACCTAGTTCAAAAAAACAGAAACAATTGTTATTTTATGAACTAATGCTATTTATGATCACCAGCAGCACAATTTTTACCCGCCCCCGAACTACAAAAGGAAGCAGCATGGCAATCACTATATCCAAAAACATACCTGGTCAGGGGCCATTGTCAGTTCCAGAGAACCAAACCACCTGGAACCTCAACAAAAGTGATGAAATACCAGCATCTCAGAAAGTTAAAGTGGATGATCCTTCACAGGGGTTGCCCAATGGTGCTGTAATCTGAACTATTGCACAAATAAAGGCCTTTTGACGGCTGGTTTGTGTTTTTCCAAAAGATGAACCATCAGCTCTTCACAAACAATAAAGAACATGTCCCACATTGATGTGTCCTGAGAGAGGAGTGTCAGGGTCACTTCATTTACAGCCTGTTGAAACTGTCACATCAAGATTGTCACAGGAAAAATTTTCAGCTATGTCTAAGGCAACAAAAAACCTTCAAAAATAGAAGTGGCTGGCTAAAGTTGGGTAGTAATACTTTTTTCTCACAAGTAAACATGTCAAGAGAAGAATAATAATATAATTTAAATGGGATCAGAATTATAGTATTTGAGCTAGACTTATATGATTTCCCTTTCATATCAATTTATGAAACGTGACTGATATTTATGGAATACTGTAATTTTGGCCTAATAGCTATATTCTAAGAAATATAATTATTCAAAAATATATATTTCTTTACAGATAAATACATATTTTATCATCTGGGATTTACTTCAAATCAACCTGGGTTGGGAGCGGAGGAATGAGGTTATACATTGATTAAACAAGACTGGCCATACGTTGATAACAGGTGAAGTTAGGCAATGGGTAAGGAGAGGTTTATTAGTACTATTAACTTTGCTTTTACTTATGTTTAAAATGTCCACAATAAAAGTAAAAAGATAAGCAAATAATACAAACAACCTTTAAACAAGACTTACTTAACCCCTACAATGTGCACACTCTGCTCTGTACAATGGGTTGTGCAAAACCAGGTTCTGTCTTCAAGGAGCTTAACAGCCTCATAAAGGAAAGACAGCAAGCATGAACTCACTCAACAAACTGAAATCCAAAGTAAGTGTCAGTACCCTGAGAGAGAGAGAGAGAGAGAGAGAGAGAGAAAATGCAAGGGGCTCAAGTTCCAGTTGCCCGGTTAGGCTGTGCTAATTGAAACAGCTCTTTCATTAAGAGCTGCAATGCTATTCCTACCTAACTTGCAGTGGCCATGATACTAGTCATATAGAATAAACATCTGACATCTTGCATGTTGTGGGATATGGAGGAAAAGTAGAGAAATTAATTTTCTTCTTGACCAGGATATAGCTACACTCAAGTATAATATTTTAAATAAGATACAAATACTTGGCTAGGAAAAAAGCTGGGGGTTGTAATGATGGACATAGTAAGTGTAGTAGGGATAGTCTCAGATAGAGATTTTATAAGAATTACATAAACTACCTGAGACTAAAAAAGAGTTTAAAATGTTGGGACAAAGTTCAGTTATTTGCAGAAACTCAACAAATTTTATAAGGCTTCAAAACAGATGTACTGTGATGCTTCATAACTATATATTACTGACTGTTGCTAAAGGCTAATGCCATTACCTGGATTTTTAAAACAGTTTGCATGGCAATGAATATAGCAAGAAAATACAAAATAAACATATAGGTAGGTACAGCCATTTGATATAAATCTGAACTCATTTCAGTAAATGAAATGGCAAAAGACATGGCACTATCTAAGAAGCTGAACTAATTCATTTCACATATCAAAAAATAATACTAAATGATAAAGTATATAATGAAACTGTGTGCACAATGTCAGTAAAGTAATACATAGCATTAAAAGTGATCCACTTAATTATGCCAACCTTGAAATGCTTTACCAACTAAGTATACGTTGAGAAAGGCAATCCACCATGGGCCCTGAGCATCCTCACACCTTCTTGCTGGGTATGTAAAGCATGCAAGGCCATGACTGATCTTTACCCAGACCATTGCTCAGGGTTATGCTTGCAGCAAGCAACCTTGAGGAATAAGATAATGTCTCCCTCCAGACAGACAGCAGGTTTGCTTACTATAAAAGCAGCATATTCCCCAAGCTTAGTGCTCCCTGGCTGCCACACGAACCAGCTATGTGTAAACATCAACATAGGCCTTTCTGCATTGCCCCTGTGGGACTTGAAGTGTGTTGGAAAACCAAAGCCAACATAAAACTCATTTTACTTGCTCCATTGTGAGTAATAAAGTCCTTTCTCTCTGATCCAGAAGTCTCATGTCTTCTGCCAGTATCCATGAAATAGTAATAGGCTAGCTTATTAGCTTGCAAACAGAATAAAATTCCAGATCCTGACACTGCATTAGCTTTGGAAAAACGTAACCAGATTATAAAATACACCAAAGCACGAACTGTAACACAAGTCAGCAGCTCTAGCAATTTACTAAATGTTCATTGGCTCAAGTGGCATAGATGGCAGACAAATTAGTTGAGAATTTATTTTACTTGTAACATCTCACATGATCTAAACATTTTAGATGAAGAAGTCGTTTCCTAACAAGGTGTGGGCTATGTGACTGGTTTTTATTTAGCTTGAATGTGTGTACAGTCCTGACCTCTATTGTCAATTATTTGTTAAGTATTCATTAATCAACTACGTGTCAAATGTGGCAGCTCATGTCTGAAAATGACTCAAACCTGATTACTTCTTACATTGATTAGTGAATTAGCCAAAGATGCTCCAAAGATGGCTGAACAGAGACAGCTAACATGAAGTTTTGGAGCAGTTTTACTGACAGATCGTCAGGCGGGCCTCAGGGGCTCCAACTGATAAAATTGCCTCTATGGTTCTAGAAGTTCCTCAGCTTTACACGATCAGAAATGCAGTTTTGCATGCACTTTGAATTATTCAATCTCAAGAACATGACCATATTTATGAGATTTAATTTGTAAATTCCAATCCCAATTTCTTATATGAGTGTCTAACATGATGTTTGTCACAACCAAAGCCCTGTCTGAGGTGGCCTTGTGACAACACACCTCTAGGTATAACTGCCTGGATCGGAAGTGGGCTTCCAATGTGTGGATAACCAAAGCATGAGGCCTGGCTCAGAAAGATAAACTAGACGAATTATAATTATCAGTAGAATGAGTCTGCTGCAAATGAAGCCGAAGCTGAAAATATACATAGAGACTCCAAAAAAATCAGGGGACTTAATGTGTAGAGATGAAGTTAGGGATATAAAGAGTTAAGATTAGTTCAAGTTGGCTGGGCAAGGTGGCTCATGCCTGTAATCCCAGCACTCTGGGAGTCCGAGGAGGGCAGATCACGAGGTCAAGAAATCGAGACCATCCTGGCCAATATGGTGAAGCCCCTTCTTTACTAAAAATACAAAATTTAGCTGGGCGTGGTGGCATGCCACCTGTAGTCCCAGCTACTTGGGAGGCTGAGGCAGGAGAATTGCTTGAACTCAGGAGGTGGAGGTTGCAGTGAGCCGAGATTGCGCCACTCCACTCTAGCCTGGCGACAAAGCGAGACTCCGTCTCAAACAAAAAAGATTAGTTCAAGTTATAAAGAGGAATAGACAAGGAGTAAGAAAGTTGTCAGGGAAGATACTTGGCAGAAAAAATTAACTCCAATTGTCCTGGGATGCTTAGATGCTTATAGCAAATCAGCCAGTTCTTATATTTTCCTGAAGGGTTACATTGAGTAATTCATTGAATATTTATTGAGCATGTATTATGTCCAGGCACTGATCTATGTCTTGCCTTCATGTAGCTTATATACTAATCTAGATAAATAAAATAAACAAGGCAATTATATAGTATGATAGACAGCACTGAGTGCTATGGAAAAGAAATTAGAAAGGTAGAAGCTGTAATTTTTAAACAGAGAAGGAAAGCTTCATTGAGAAATGACCTTTGAACAAAGACTTGAAGGAAATGAGGGAATGAGCCATCTGGGTAGAGGGAGAGGAAAGGCCACGAGGCAGGGTGTGATTGGTGTGTTTGAGGAACAGTAAGGAAGGCAGTGTGGACAGAATGAACTGGAGGATTAGGAGATGAGATCAAAGGATGGAGAGGGGGAAGAGGCGATGTACAGGGCCTTTGGGGCCACTATTAGGAGTTGGGCTTTTATCGTGAAGATTTTATCTGAAAGATTTTAATCAGAGGAATAAAACTTTAGCTAATCAAATCAGGAAGTGACTTTGGTGAGTAGAGCCAAAACAGTGGGAAATGAGTGAACCTAAAACGTCTCTTAAAGAAGAGTTTGAGGCACTTCTTTCCTTTACTGCAATAATCTTGCAAAGGCTCCTTCTAATCTGGACAGTGCAGGAGAAACCTTGGTTTGGGGGATTTTCTTTTTATGGTCTGGCCTGATCCTCCTGCTTCTATCTCCTGTCTATCTGCAGACCCACCACAGCACAAGTGAACAGATCCCCGGGGATCAAACGTAGCTCACCTTGATTGGAGTTGGGTGTTCCCCAAATTTTCAGTTCCACATTATTATGATTTCTCAGCTTATAATCCAAGATAGCGAATCACCTCTATTTTAGGAACATTTTACCAGCTTCATAAAGGGGTTCTCGTTTCTCATTTTGCTAAGTTTATAGTATAGCTTACCTCATTACTGAAGCCATGAACCACCTATATGAGTAAATTTCCTTGATTTATCCTCTTCTCATGCCTGAATTTAGTAAAATGAAATATAAAAGCTGCATTATCAAAAGAAACATATGTACATATAATCTTGCACATACAGTTTGGGTAGAATTAAACTAACATGCTTCCAAAGGGAAGTTATATGAAAAAATACTTTTCTAAATTTCAAATAAATGAGGCCATGTTAAATATCTATAATTAGTCATAGGTAAAGCAATGAACATATCCTTTGTAAACTTTAAAGCATTCTCCAAAAGTTATTTCTATATAAGTCCCCAAACATATGTCAAGATATATATAAGATATATGTAATATATAATATTATATATTTTTTGGCCATGGTGGCTCACACCTGTAATCCCAGCACTTTGGGAGGCTGAGGTGGGCAATCACTTGAGGTCAGGAGTTCCAGATCAGCCTGGCCAACATGGTGAAACCCCATCTCTACTAAAAATACAAAAATTAGCTGGGCATGGTGGTGCGTGCCTGTAGTCCCAGCTACTTGGGAGGCTGAGGCATGAGAATCACTTGAACCTGGGAGGAGGAGGTTGCAATGAGCAGGGATTGTACCACTGTACTCCAGCCTGGGTGACAGAGTGAGACTCGGTCTTAATAATAATAATAATAATAATAATATATACTAACCATTGTGCATATTGCTCAGATGCAAAGACAAGTGAGACTAAACTGATAAAACTTCTAAGTGCTACAACAAGTGGGTATGAATATATAGCTAGAGGTATGGTGCAGAAAATTTTGTAAAGTAACTAAGAAACAGAATCAGACCTTGAACTTAGGCACTTTCCAATCTAGTCAACTCTTTTTTAAAAAATATTAAAAGATTATTATTCCTTTGAGGCCAAATAAGGACACGTTCCTAGAAGACTCCATTGTGGTTAGGAGCAGAGGCTCTGGATCTCTACTGCAGGCTTGCCACCTAGGACCTGTGCAATCTTTGGCAAGTGACTTAATCTCTCTGAACCTCAGTTTTCTCATCTATGAAATGGACTTAATTGTACTATCTCATAGCATTTTATGAGGATGCAGTGAGTTAATATGAAAAGTGCTTGGAACAATATCTGGCACACAGTATGCTCTTAATAAATGTTATGCTCTTAATAAATGTTAGCTATTTTTATTACCCATATTTCCTTGAACAACAAAGCTTTTCACAATCAAAGAATAGCTTCTCAAGGAGAAGAATTAGGGGTTAAAAGGGTTAAAAGTTCTGAAGAATGAATCAGCATTTTTCTCTCCCTTGTCTTTCTCTGTCTGTTTAGCAACACTGATTAACAGCTCAGAGGAAGAGGTCCAGAATGAACTTGAATGACAAGGAAAACAACTAATCTTCCCTAGGCAATATCCTTATTAAAGTTTCACTTTAGTAACAACCAGGTTTTCACTGAGACAGGTTGGTTGGGGTGGGGTGGGTAGAAAAGGAAAAACTAGGGCAGGCACGGTGGCTCAATGCCTGTAATCCCAGCACTTTGGGAGGTTGAGGCAGGCGGATCACCTGAGGTCAGTAGTGCGAGACCAGCCTGGCCAACATGGTGAAACCATGTCTCTACTAAAAATACAAAAATTAGCCAGGTGTGGTGGCAGGCACCTGTAGTCCCAGCTACTCGGGAGGCTGAGGCAGAGAATTGCTTGAACCAGGGAGGCAGAGGTTGCAGTGAGCCGAGATCGCACCACTGCACTCAGCCTAGGCAATGAATGAGACTCCATCTCAAAAAAAAAAAAAAAAAAAGGGAAAAGAAAACAAAAAATAGAAGATCTGCCTCGACATGCGAGACCCGAAAGAACCAGAGATACAGATTCCTTTTCTGGGCCACTTGTCTGCACTTCTGAAAATGCTGACCAGGTGTGGCACACAGGCTATGGGACACCAAACCACATGGTCCAGACAGATGATGAGCGTGCTGTGATTACCTGCACAGTTGACTCATCCTCCGGGTACCTCCATGAAAAAGCATGTACACCAAGGGGGAATATGCCTTTTCCAAAGGGACACATGTCCAGGTTTACTAAGTGGAAAAGCTAGTAATTTGTCCTGGCTTCTCTCTGAGAGGTTATCTAAGTGTTTGATGAATCTTATTTGATTGTTCGAGCAGTTTTAAGTGGTATTGCCAGCTTCAGTTCAGCCCCTGTCTTGGGACATCTATAACTTAGAAATGTTAAATACACCTAACTACTACTCTACAATTGAGTGTGGCCTTTTATAAAATAATAACCAATACTGGACAACTATAAGAGAGTTTTGAGAGAGGCAAAGAGAAAAAAAATTTCAGAAACATCTGGATTTTTCTACTCCCTGTTTTGAAGCATCACTTAATTGGTACCTAGGGTAAAAAGATGTTACCTATTTATAGATAAAATATATCAATAATTAAAAATTTATGTATAATTTGAAAATGTTATCAAACTTCTCATGACTTCTGTACCCTATTTATGATCACAATTGCTTTTAAAAATACATTTTCCAGCTACTGATCTCCTGGGCAGTATTTGGAGACCACAGAAAATGAGACATATCAGCTTCTTCACAAAACAGTCCTGGACTGCTAAGGTCACTTAATCCCAGGCCTCAAATCATGGCAGCTAGCACTGGGAAACATCTCAGAAATCACCTAATCCAGTCTTCTACAGGGAGAAGTTTCTTCTTAATAAAATGGTAAGTGGTCCTTTGAAAACTTTACCACATGTAAAAATAATTTGAGATAGGCCTAAGAACATTATTATGTAAATCTAAAGCAGCAGCAGGATTATGCTTAGGCCTGGCACATTATGGTAGGCGCTCAATAAAGGCTTCCTACGACTAATAAATGATGACTGAGCCAGCAAGTAAACTTAAGTACTATTCAGGTATCAAGAGCCCCATCTGCTGGTCAAAAAGAATTAATCTGTAGCCCTGCAGATAGTGATAAGAAAACTCATGTTTCAGAAAATTATAAAATATTAAAAGGAATATCAAATAGGAAAGGGGTATTAGGGATCATCTGCTGAACCCACTTACTTTACAAATGAAGACACTTGTTACAACACTGACAAGTTCCCAACCAGAAGCGGAAAAAGTCAAATACTGTAGTTTATCAAAATCATAGTTCACACAGAGTAACTCTGAAAAACATTGACTGTCATATAATGAGTATGAAATTTTGTGAGGTGAAAATAATCTACATATTGAAGATGCTTTCTGGTTTAAAATTGCTTCCTGCTCTTCTCAGGAAAAAAGGTGATTATGAGAGTTTGGACTTGTAGTTAAACTAATGTCCAAATGGAGTTTCCACCATTGCTAGCTATTTCTTTGTTGAAGTATCTCTGTCTTAATATCCTTCATCCTTAATGTGTGAGTCATAATATTCTACCATGAGGATACAAGATGACCTATTTAATGTATAATGGTGGGCACATAGTAGGAATCCCAAAATTGGAGAAAAAGAAAGGGTGGCTGTGGGTGTTGCTACTATTAATACTATGGACTAAAAATAACTTTCCTACATGCCTCACACCAGGATTGTCAGGAGAATTGAGATAATGTATGTAAAAGTTCTTTGTAAACTGAAAAAATGTAATACAACTAGAAGTTATTGTGCTTAGACAGAGATAGTGATGTACCAAAGATACAATTTTAATCATCAATTTAACAACAAAATCTTAAAAAAAAATAAAATAAAATAAGGCTGTGCACGGTGGCTCACGCCGGTAATCCCAGCACTTTGGGAGGCCGAGGTGGGCAGATCACCTGAGGTCAGGAGTTCGAGACCAGCATGGGCCAACATGGCAAAACCCCATGTCTACTAAAAATACAAAAATTAGCCGGGGCTTGTGGTGTGTGCCTGTAATCTCAGCTACTTGGGAGGCTGAGGCAGGAGAATCACTTGAACCCGGGAGGCGGAGGTTGCAGTAAGCCGAGATCACACCACTGCACTCCAGCCTGGGTAACAGAGCGAGACTCCATCTCAAAAAAAAAAAAAAAAAAAAAAGAATAAATAAGTAACATTTCTTGGATAAGCTGTTTTAAAAACACAAGCTTTCATTTGCTGCCTGGAAAGATTGTTCTGGGCTCTGTTTCCTCTAAATTCAGCTTAGAAACAGAACAAACCTTAGTTCATCTGTCTCTTCTTATATTTCACAATATACAGTACAAGACAGTTGACCTGGCACTTTCTACTTCCTCCCTAGCTGGATCAATGAGTTCATTAGGTGCCCTTTCTATGCCCTCCCACCACCCCTGCCTCACATGGTTAGAGCATTAGCAAATTTCGCCTTTACCTAACAAAGGTCCCTTCTCTTCAGCCTCTAAGGTCATTGACCTCACTATCTTGAAGCATCAACAGCTCCACTTTCTTTTTTTTTTTTTTGAGACGGAGTCTCGCTCTGTCGCCCAGGCTGGAGTGCAGTGACGCAATCTCGGCTCACTGCAAGCTCCGCCTCCCAGGTTCACGCCATTCTCCTGCCTCAGCCTTCCAAGTAGCTGGGACTACAGGCATCCGCCACCGTGCCCAGCTAATTTTTTGTATTTTTAGTAGAGACGGGGTTTCACCGTGTTAGCCAGGATGGTCTCGATCTCCTTACCTCGATCCGCCTGCCTCGGCCTCCCAAAGAGCTGGGATTACAGGCGTGAGCCACCACGCCCGGCCAACAGCTCCACTTTCATTGTCTTCTCCAGGCCTTTCTGGCTTGCATTTTTCATCTCTTCAAGACCCTGGAAGTTTCAATCCACTGTTTGGTCCTAAAGCCACACATTCATCCCAGTTCTTGATTGCTCATTAAAAGCAAGCCGAACATTTAGTGGCTGAAAACAGTTTATTCCTATTTCCCAAGGTCCTGCAGGCTGACTGGACTCAGCTGAGTAGTTCTCCCTTGGGGTATCTCACACAGTTGTAGTCAGATGGCAGCTGGGCTAATGTCCATGAAGGCTCCTTTGCAGGACTGGAAGTTGATTGTAGCAGCTAGCTCCGAGCTCAGCTGATGTTGACAGGATTGGCGACATGTGGTTTTTCCATGTGGTTTGGGGTGCTCATGATCCTGCAGCTGGGTTCCAAGAGGGTGCATCCCAAGAATCAGCATTCTCAGAGGCAGGAAGCAGAAGCTGCCAAGCTGTTTAAAAACTATGCCCAGCACTGGCAGTCACTTTTGCCATCTTTAACCAGGAAAAGCGGTGACAAGGCTGGCCACATTCCACGAACAAGAGAAATCATCTTCTCTTAATAAGGAGCAGCAAGGTCACTTTGTATAAAACATATGAGTTAGGAGTTACTGCTGCAGTCACTTTTGGAAATGACAATCTTCCATTTATAGATGTTTTTAAAAATTCCTATCAACTCAAAAATAATTAGAAAGAAGGGGAAATAAACCTTGAAAAGTTAGACAAATAGAATAAAGTGAGGAGGAGATACAGAAAAGTCCAAATATATAATACAGACAGTCCCCGACTTACAATAGTTAAATTTATGACAACTTTATGACAGTGTGAAAGTGTGAAAGTGATAGACATTCAGTAGAAATCATACTTCTAGTACCCATACAACCATTCTGTTTTTCATTTTCAGTACCATTTTCAATAAATTACATGAGATATTCAACACTTTATTATAAGATAAACTTTGTGTTAGATGACTTTTCCTAACTAGGGGCTATGTAAGTGTTCCGATCATGTTTAAGTTAGACTAGGTTAAACTATGATGTTCAATAGATTAAGTATATTAAATGCATTTTTAACTTTCTATATTTCCAACTAGTAATGGGTTTATTCGGACATGACTCCATCGTAAATTGAGGAGCATCTGTAATCATAATTCCTGAAAGTAGACTGAACTCACTCATTAAAAGACAAGATTGACAGAATAAAACAAAAATAAATCTATATGATATTCATAAGCGATACCCCTAAAATATAAGAACGAAAAAAGTTTCAAAGAAAGTTATAGAAAACAATACATGGCAAAACAACATCTGCAAAGGGTTGAGTCAGCTATATGAACATGAGAGTCCATCAACTTTGAGACAAAAAATTACTATGCTATGAGGAGAGTCACTACACAATGATGAAAACTTGAATTCACCAGAAAGATATGACAATCAGATTTTGTAAAACTGACAATATATTTAAAAATTACAATCATGGTAGAAGATACAACACACAACTTTATTATTATTATTTTTATTATTTTCTTTTTTGAGACGGAGTCTCGCTCTGTCGCCCAGGCTGAGAGTACAGTGGTACGATCTCGGCTCACTACAAGCTCCGCCTCTTGAGTTCAAGCGATTCCCCTGCCTCAGCCTCCTGAGTAGCTGGGACTACAGGCACACACCACCATGCTTGGCTAATTTTTGTGTTTTTAGTAGAGATGGGGTTTCACCGTGTTGGCCAGGCTGGTCTCGAACTCCTGACCACAGGTGATCCACCCGCCTCGGCCTCCCACAGTACTGAGATTACAGGCGTGAGGCACCGTGCCTGGCCCACAACTTTAAATTACTGATGTGTCAAGCAATAACTCAAAAGCAAGCAAAACAAAATGATATTTAGGTATTCATATATATGTGTTAACACTATTCTTTAAAAAGCAAAGAAGTGCTTTTATATGCATTGAAATACAAAGATAAAAAAGCAAAGATGTGATAAACACCAATTCAGGGCAGTAGATGCTTCTAGAAGGAAGGGAGGGAAGTGGATAAGGATAGAATACAAAGATAGTATTAAGAGTATTGGCAATATTTTAATTCTTATATTGGGTTATAGGTTCACAGGACTTTATGCATTTTATTATGCTTTATAATGTATGACTGCTTCATATATGTTTGGGTATATTAAATATTATAAAGTAAAATGTATGTAAAAGGAGGCCATGTGCTGTGGCTCACGCCTATAATCCCACACTTTGGGAGGCTGAGATGAGAGGATTGCTTGAGCCCAGGAGTTCAAGACCAGCCTGAGCAATATAGTGAGACCTCATCTCTACAAAACAAAACAAACGAACAAAATTTAAAAACTAGCCAGGTGTGGTGGCACATGACTTTAGTCCCAGCTACTCAGGAGGCTGAGGCAGAAGGATTGCTTGGGCTCGGAGGTCAAGGCTGCGGTGAGCCAAGATTGTGCCATTGCACTCCAGCCTGAGAGACAGAGCAAGACTGTCTCAAAAAAAAAGAAAAGAAAAATTACATGACATCAAGCTTTATAGGGGAAACAAAAGAATGTAAAATGACAAACTACAACTTAATTGAATTAACAATCTGAGTCCTTTTCCATAATCCATTGCTTTAAAAATTTTTTTCTTCTGTCATTTTTTTTCAACCTGATAGGGGCTCTTAAGCTGTGTCTCTGGATAATGTACCTTAGGACATTCATGTGCTCCCTGAAATAACAGGGAAAACTCTGTGTGTGTGAGCGTGTGTGTGTGTGTGAGAGAGTGTGTGTGTGTGTGGTAGAGGAGTAACAAGGAAATAATAGCATCCACCTCTCAGTGTTATGATACAGCTGAAAGGAGCTAATATATATAAAGAGTTTGGCACCGTTCGTGATACAGAATGTACGTGCTTTGATTATTTCTCTTTTTATTGTAACTTTAATCAAATCTTCAATTCATCCATGGCCCAGAAGATTAAGCATCACTCTTAGAAGAAGCAACTCCTTCCCTTGATTCTGTGTTTTTGGATCTCATTTATCCATTGTAAATAAGCAAAATGATCATGAGCTCACTTTTTCCACTGCAACATAGAGGCACATAAAGAGTTAGATTTTGGAGACAAGTAAGTAAAAAGCTTACACCTTCAAAAGAAAAACTAGCTTTAAAATGTTTCCTATTGAAATATTTCTTACAAACATACATAAAGTGCACAAATCCTAAGTGTACAACTCAGTGGGCTTTCCCAAAGGGTACACGCTCATCTAAGTAGTATCCAAATGAAAAAACAGCATTACCAGCAACCCCCTTTACATCCCTTTCTGGTCACTACCCCCACCTCTCAAAGTAACCATTATCCATAGGAAAGATTGACTTTTAATAATGAATTAGAACATAGGATAAGTGTATGATGACCCAGTTGAAAGTACAAGGGTTTTAGAGCTAGACACACTTCAGTTCAATCCCAGCTGGGCCCTATTACAAGGAGACAGTAATATCTACCAGAATGGATCGTTGTCAGCGCTGGAAGTCATATGTATAAAGTACCCAGCATGGTACCTTCCCTTGTTGACTTAGTCAGCTCTTTCTGGTTATGATATTAAAAGATCCGGGAGGTGGGTGGGGTCCTTGTTAGGGTAAAATGAGATGATAGATGTGAGCCCACTTTTGAAAGTTGAAATATGTTATTATACAAGTGTAAAGTGTATGTGAAGAGATACAGTACAGCAGTTGCCATGGGGGGTTAAACTTGTTACCTATTTTCCTATCATCTCAGTTAAAATAGTGCAGACAGTGCTGGGGACTCTGATTTATAGCTGTTCCTACCTATTAACCTGGTTAGACCTTGAGTGCTCTGTGTGCTCACACGCCACTGTCAAGAGAAAAGTTTTTTTCTGAGATGGAGCAGTTGCCAACATTAAGCACTTAATGACATATGCAAAGGTTCATCCACCACAGGAGGCATCTGAAGAAATGGACTTTATGAAAAGGAGGTGCCATCCATTACCCAAAGGCAGCTCCTTGGCCTTCAGTCGAGCGGTGGCGTCATGCTGCTTTGAAACTATTTCCCCCCTGCAACAGATACAACATAAATCATAAAAACACTGTTTTCAATGAACATAGAAATAAAAGCAGACATTCCATGATTCAACTATATTTATCATACCTGCCAATGTATGCACATTTATACCACTTCCATCTCCAGATGAGAATGTACAATCATGCATTGAAAAAAGTATGGGGTGTGAGTGGGAAAATAACTACAGATAAGTGGAGCACCTCATATGTTCCAGAGGCTGTGCATTATCTCATTTAATTATCAGAACATCCCTATGGGGTAGGTATTGTTATCTTCATTTTACCAAGAGGAAAGTGAGGCTTGGAGAATATTTATCTTGCTAAAGGTGAAACAGCTGGTAACTGGCAAAGATGGCATACGAATCCAAATCTAATTGGTTAACATGGCTTAGGAGAAGTATTTAGCCACCAAAACGGCTATATTGGTCTAATATGCTTTCTAAGAGCAGTACATATTCTTTTGGGGACTTTATTTTCAAATTAACATAGAGAACCTAGACTGCAGTTAGACAAGAGTGATCATAAAGGAACCAGACCTCATGTTTCTGAGCCTGAGAAACTATAAATAGCTAACCTGAGAAAAATGGAGGCACATGACAGGCTTTTAATATTTGAAACGCTGGCTATCATTATGGTGTGCAGCTAAGTATGTTCTGTATAGGCACAAGGATGGAACCAAAACCAATTAACTAAAACAAAAAAAGGCTTTCCAAAAGAAAAGTGATCTGAAGATGGAATGGGCTACCTTGAGAGGTAAGGAAGTTCCCATCACTGATAATGTCAACAGTAGTTAGAACACACCTCATTTTGGCTAATGAAATTATAATTTGAATTTTCTTGTATATTTTATAACAAATTACCTAAACTAAATTCCATAAACTTGATAACAAGTGGACTTCGAGTAATCTTGTAAAGAGGTAGCTAGACCACTGGGTGCAGCAGGACTGAGGGATGGGCAAAGAGGAAGGAAGAAGTAGAAGTTTATAGTCAAGGGTGTGGCCTATTAAAAACTTGACTTTTTAGGCTGGGTACATGGCTCATGCCTGTAATCCCAGCAGTTTGGGAGGCCAAAGCAGGCGGATCACGAGATCAGGAGATTGAGACCATCCTGGCTAACACGGTGAAACCCCGTATCTACTGGAAAAAAAAAAAAAATTAGCTGGGCGTGGTGGTGTGTGCCTGTAATCCCAGCTACTCAGGAGGCTGAGGCAGGAGAATGGCGTGAACCTGGGAGGTGGAGCTTGCAGTGAGCAGAGATTGTGCCACTGCACTCCAGCCTAGGCGACAGAGCCAGACTCCGTCTCAAAAACAAACCAAAAAACAAAAAAATTTAAAAAAAACTTAACTTTTTAAAAACAGCTTAAAGATATAATTGACATTTTTTAAAAACTACACATATTTGGGCCAGGCCGGGTGACCCACGACCTGTAATCCCAGCACTTTGGGAGGTTGAGGTGGGAGGATCACTTGAGGCTTGGAGGCCCAGTCCAGCCTGGGCAACATAGGGAGACCTCATCTCTACTAAAAAATGCAAAAAATCAGCCAGGTGTAATGGTGCGCACCTACAGTCCCAGCTACTCGGGAGGCTGAGGTGGGAGGATCACTTGAGCCCAGAAGATGGAGGCTGCAGTGAGAGCCGTGAACACACCACTGCACCCCAGCTTGGGTGACAGAGTGAGACCTTGTCTCAAAAAAATAACAAACTACATGTATTTAAGATGTGCAATCTGATAAGTTTGACCTTTGTCCTGGAAACCATGCCACAATCAAGATAATGAACATATAATGTGGAATCTAGAAAAGTTGAACAGTAAAATCGTGGTTACTAGAGGCTAGAGAGTAGGGGAATTGGGGAGATGTTGGTCAAGGAGCACAAAATTTCAGTTAGGCGGGAGGAATTAGTTCAAGAGATCTATTGAACATCGTGGTGAATATAGTTAATAACAATATATTGTATACTTGAAAATTGCTGAGAGAGTAGATTTTAAGTATTTTCACCAAAACAAAAGGTAAATATGTGAGGTAATTCACACATTAATTAGCTTGCATAGCCATTCCACAATGTATATATATAATATATATGCACATCATGTTGTACACTGTAAATGTATACAATATACAATTTTTATTTGTCAATTAAATTTAAAAATATAAACTTAAAATACCGTCAAACATGTTGTATAGATTAATCTTGAATATGACTGACTTATTTTCTTCAAGTCAGACATTTTAAAAGGCCAGAATTATGAAACATTAAATAGAAAAATATTACCCTCACTTCCTTGCTAGGTATGTCCTTGGTGCTGTAGGGCTGGGCTCACAAGAGCACTTCCAACACTACTGTTAATAAAGTCAGGAAAAGATGCCATGTGGCATCCTATTTTTAAAATCTATATTCACTGATGAGTATATATGCGAAGTTATAGCTGGTCGTCACTTGAAATGGTACTTCATAGGCACGTTCCTTAACTTTACTTAGATAACTAAATTTATAGAGTACTATACTTTCTGAATAGAGCCCAGAGTTTTGCTCTTTGATAAACTGTGTCAAGACAAGACCGTTTTTTATCTCCCCAGAATTCCCTTGGCTGTTTTCAAGTCCCACAGACTGGTAGACTATGTGAATTAAAAAGAATTTTTGTCATCTAGAAAGCCAGCTGAGGGGAACTGATCAGCCCAGTAATGTTTTCAGTGCCTCCTCACAGATAGAACCCAACCTCTCTTGGTTAAAAGGCAGCTGGGCCTGTGTCCATTCAGGAGAGGATCCTAGTACTATACTTGTAACCTTTAGTCAAGTTAATGAAAAGCTTGGCATATGGGCGGATAATCTTTGGCATATGTTTATAATATCCCCTGTATTTTAAAATTTTAAATAATTTTATTAAGATATATCTTGGAGTCCATCGTTTTGGGTCAGTTTTTCCGGTTACTACATGATCTTTCAAAATAGTTTCAAATCTCTTATTTCAGGAAAAATAATTTGTAAGTATAATTTAAGTATTATAATCCTTCCTTCCTTCCTTCTTTCCCTCCCTCCCTCCCTTCCCTCCCCTCCTTCCCTCCTTCCCTCCCTTTCCTTCCTTCCTTCCTTCCTTTCTTCTTCTATCTTTTTCTTTGCATTTTTAGCTACTGGAAGGGGCTGGGGCCCTGGTGATGCCCTGAGGCATCCTGTTCAATTGATCTTAATGAACAGCTTCCCATTCTCTTCATCCATGGGTTTCTGATGGTATCCATTTTTTACATCCAATTTTTAATACTATTGATTTCCTTCATAAACTACCAAGGTAGCCTACATTTTTTTTAAAAAAAAAGTAAAATAAAATGAAAATATCCATCACCCAAAAAAGTTTCCTTATGACCTTTTGTCACTCCTCCCTCTCATACCTCCCACTCTTCTCCCCAGACCTCACCCCCACAACCATATACAACCAGATAGAAGTCATTCGTCAGATATATATTTTGCAAGTATCTTCCAACAGTCTGAGCTTGCCTTTTAATTTTCTTAACAGTATCTCTTGAAAAGCAAAAGTTTTTAATTTTAATCCAGTCTAGTTGATTGATGTTCTTTTCATTTATAGCTTATGCTTTTGTGTATCATATTTAAAAATCTTTGCCAAGCCCAAGGTCACTACATTTTTCATCCATGTTTTCTTCTAGAAGTATTATGATTCAGGCTCTTATATTAAAGTCTGTGATCCATGTAATTCATGAAGTTTTGTAAATGGTGAGGTAAGCGTTGAAGCTTTTTTTTTCTTTTTTTTTTTTTTTTGCATATGGTTATCCAATTGCCCCAGCGCCGTTTGTTAAAAAGGCTATTCCTGCCGGGAGCGGTGACTCACACCTGTAATCCCAGCAATTTGGGAGGCCAAGGTGGGCAGGTCACCTGAGGTCAGGAGTTCGAAAACAGCCTGGCCAACATGGCAAAACCCCATCTCTACTAAAAATTAGCTGGGCATGGTAGCAGGCACCTGTAATCCCAGCTACTCAGGAGGCTGAGGCAGGAGAATCACTTGAACCCAGGAGGTAGAGGTTGCAGTGAGCTGAGATCATGCCACTGCACTCCAGCCTGGGCAACAGAGAGAGACTCTGTCTCAAAAAAAAAAAAAAAAAAAAAAAAAAAAAAAAAAAAGCTATTTGTTCCTCATTGAATTGTCTTGGAACTTTTACCAAGTCAATGGGTCATATATGTGTGCATCAATTTTTGGACTCTTCTCTGTTTTATTGACCTATTTATCTATCCTCAGGTAGATTAACTTTTTTTAATCATTTCAAATGTATTACAGCTGCTTTAAGGCCAATCTTATGGACTATCATGGTAAACATATGATGTGCACACCCATTGTTGGGTGTAGAGTTTTGAAAATATAAGTTGAATCAAGGTGGTCGATAGTGTGATTCAGGTCTTCTAGGTTCCTGTTAATTACTTGTCTTGTTGTTCTATCAATTTCTAAATAGAAAATGTAAAAATATTCAACTCTGAAACTGCTTCACTCTCCAATTTTGTCAATTTTTCCTTTGTATATGGTGAAGGTCTGTTATTAGCTGCATACAAATCTATTATTGTAATGTCTTACTGCTAAATTCACTCTTTTGACATTATGAAATTGAAATATACATTTTTATCTCTGGGGATACTTTTTGTTTTGAAATCTATTTTAGTAGACATTAGTATAGTCAGTCCAAACTTCTAGTGCTACTGTTTGCATAGTATATCTCTTTTCCCATTTATTTTGAGCTGTGTCTTTATATGAAAAGTAAGTCTCTCATAAACAGCATACAATTATGTATATGTGTGTTTATCTATCCTGACAATCTTAACCTTTCAGTTAAAGGGTTTAATCCTCTAACATTTAATATAATTACGGATATGGTTGTTTGAGCCCACCACTTTATTGTTCTCTATTTATCTCCTCTGTTTTTTGTTTCTATTTCTCCTTTCCTGCCTCTTCTCAATTTTGTATTATGTGAGGCTGGGCACAGTGTAATTCCATCACTTTGGGAGGCCAAGACAGGCAGATCACTTGAGGTCAGGAGTTCAAGACCAGCCTGGCCAACATGGCAAAACCTAGTCTCTACTAAAAATGCAAAAATTAGCTGGGTATGGCAGTGTGCACCTCTAATCCCAGTTACTCAGGAGGTTGAGGCATGAGAATCATCTGAACCCAGGAGACAAAGATTGCAGTGAGCTGAGATCATGCCAGTGTACTCCAGCCTAGATGACAGAGTGAGACTCTGTCTCAAATATATATATATATTTATATATAATAATAACATATATTATGTACTATAATACAACCTTGCAACTGTAGGCCCAAATCCCACTTCTAATCATTATGCTATCATGTTTATATGTATTACATCTATGTACATTATAAACCCAACAAGATACAGTTGTTATTCTTACTATAAAGTTGTATGTATTAAAAAGAAATTAGGAAAAAAATTAAAAAGCCTTTTGCATTGACCCATATATCTACCATTTCTGACACCCTCCATTGTTTTATAAGGATCTAAATCTCCATTTGCATCATTTCCTTTCAATCTGAAAAGCTTCTTTCTTTTAGTGCAGGTCTTTGGACAACAAATTTTTTGTTTTCTTTCATTTGAAAATTGTATTTCATCTTCAGTCTTAAAGAAAATTTTCATTGGTTATAGAATTCTGGGTTAAGCGACTTCCCCACCCTCACCTCTACCCCAAGCCTAAAACACTTACTATCTGGCCCTACTTAGGGCCTGGTCTAAAGCAGTGTTTCTTAAAATGTGGTCCTTGGATCAGCAGCATCAGTACAGGAACCTGTCAGAAATTCAAACTCTCAGACCTCATACAGACCTACTGAATCAGAAACAGTTTACTTCACACTTCACAATTCAAATAAACATTAACAAATACAGTATAATCTTTCTAAGCAAAATATAAAGGTACTTAACTAGGAACTAAATTTGTAGGGCCCAGCAATCTGTGTGTTCATAAACTCTCTGCTCTGTTTGAGACCCGTTGGTCTACAGTAGTGTTGTCCAACAGAAATAAGCAAGCCGCATGTTAATTTTCAACTTTTCCAGTAGCTACATTTAAAAAGATAAAAAGATGAAATTAATTTTGAGATTTAACTCAATATACACAAAAATTTCAACTTGTAATCTACATAAAAATATTGAGATATTTTACTTTTTGATATGAAGTCTTTAAAATCCAATGTGCATTTCATACTTACAGCACATCTTAATTCAGACTAGCTCCCTTTCCAATACTCAATAGCCATACATAGCCAGCAGCTACTCTATTAGACAGCTACCACATAATGCAATTAATTTTCTCTTTGAGATGGTAGCATTGTTTATTTTAAATTTACTTAATTCTAATTATTGGAATTAATCATTCCAATTTGAATTACTTAAAATTCTAATGATTTGACTGTGTGTGGTGGCTCACGCCTTTGGGAGGCCAAGGCGGGTGGATCACTTGAGGTCAGAAGTTCGAGACCAGCCTGGCCAATGTGGTGAAACCCCCTCTCTATAAAAAATACAAAAATTAGCGGGGTGTGATGCCATGTGCCTGTAATCCAGCTACTTGGGAGGCTGAGGCAGGAGAATCGCTTGAACCTGGGAGGTGGAGGTTGCAGTGAGCCGAGGGCGCGCCACTGAACTCCAGCTGGGGCAGCAAGTGAGACTCCATCTCAAAAAAAAAAAAAAAATTCTAATAATCTTAAAGTGACACCTTTTTCAATTAATGTTAGATAAAAGGATGGCTCTAGTGTTCTGTAGCACAATAGGGTGACTATAGTGAAAAATAATTTATCGTATATTTCAAAGTAACTAAGAGTGGAATTGGAATGTTCCTAACGCAAAGCAATGATAAACGCATGAGGTAATGGATACCCCAATTACCCTGGTTTGATCATTACACATTGTATGCTTGTATCAAAATATCACATGGACCCCATAAATATGTACAATCATTATGTATCCATGATAATTAAAAATAAGACAAAACCCAAAGACACACATGGTGTATGAAAGCATCTTAGCAAATTTACCAGTGTTATAAGAAATAAAAAATATGGTGAAAAGCCAGTACTATCATCCCTTGGTGCATATTAATGCTTCTACTGTTCAGACCCTGAAGCACAAGCCAACAACCTAACCCAACTCTTTGAATGTGTTTTCCAACATGAAAGAACACTCCAGGTAAATACATCAACCAAACTGGTCAACTAGTCTCTTCTCTGGCACTTCTGGACTTTGAATCTGTTATGGAATCAAAGAAATGTCCCCTGTGGTGGCTGAAGGCGTCAAGCATAATAATGAAGATAGGTTAGCAGTCATGATTCTCACCACTCTGAACTGGAAGTGACCAGTTTTATAGAGAGGAAAGCATTACACAGACCCATACAATATATCAGAAATGAACAAGAGTCCTTCCAGTACCACATTCCCCGTTCTTGTACTCCCTGCTGCACTCGTCTTTAGTATCATGTTTCTCCACTATCCTAATATATTATCCTCTTTAAGATAGCCTGAGTTTCTCTTCCTTGCAATTAAGTCTTAGTATGTAAGAAAAACGAGTAAAAGATTTGGACAAACATGTATTAGTGCTCGAAACTTTTAAGCAGATTAGCAACCCATTGTTCCAAAAACAAATTACAGCCTTCCCTTATCTCAAATCTGGGCTTAGGTGTTGCTCCTACAGCAAAGAGAATTTACCTATTTGTGTGTATTCACCAGACTGTAAGTTCCACCTGGACAGATGCTGTATTTTTCTTGCTCATTCTGATGTAATCCAGCATCTGGCACACGCCTTCCTTTGAATAAATAAATGTATACTTCTTATTACTATGTTCAAAGACTGATCTTCTGCATCAGCAAATAGCACATAATGAGAACAACTGCTCTGCTATTCAGAGCAAAATTCAAGCAAAAATAATAATCTTTTTCTTCCAACTTTACCCATCAGAAATGTACCATTTACTGAGCACCTAAGTTACTTCTAACTTTGCAGTTCAAGTAATCACAGTATAATCATTCTAAGCAAATTATATAGGATTTCATTTTAATTCTATAAATATGATGTTTTCTTTATAAATTTTTGGCAGAGATGTGCTGCTCAGATCTCCCCTCAAGAAAGGACGTGCTACCCAGCTGCAAGGACTTGCTACCCAGCTGTGGCTAGCTGATAGCCTCGTTATTGGCTTTGTCGGAGTTTACCTCAACTTTCTAGCCAGGTGAGGTGATTCCCAGCCAATTACCTGACAATGCAGTGGGACAGTGGTCTAGCCATTTCTGCCTAACATACCACTCTATCAGGGAGTCTCTGCTCCGAAGCTCCCACTGGGCTGACAGCAACTTTGTCAACTCTGCATCACTGTCTGACATTTTCCCCTAATTCTGCACCCTTCCTTCTCCTTTCACTGGAGTTAAGCTCTACTAAAACATTTTGCACTTCTAGCTACATTTTAGTATCCTCTCCCTGGGGGATCTTTCCTGTGACAAAAACAAAGATTCATTTATTTCCAATTTAATCTGTAAACTTAATCTCTCACCTATTTAACCTCTTTTATGTTAATAATGCTTGGCACGCTTTCCCTCAGACTGTGACATTTTGGTTTCATGTTCCCAAAACATTTTAAACCTAGTACAATGAGTTTGTTTCTTCACATAATCATTGTGCTTTTACCAGCAAAACATTTTACACATTGATTTAAAAGTCTGTAGTATTGATATTTTAAAATATAATTATTTTAAATATATTTCACTTTATTTGGTAAAGATACGTTTATTATTCCCCCAAAAAGCCTTAAGAGCTTTGAAACAGAAAAAAAACAACAAACCTTAACAGCACCATCTTATGGTACTTAACTAGGAACTGTTCACTGCTCAATGAATATGACAAAAAGCAGACTTTTGAAGCCATAATCACCCATGAGTTACTTCCTGTCCACCTAGTTTGAACGAGGTTTTAAAATACAGCAAATGACCAAAAAAAAAAAAAAAAACCAAAAACCAAAAAACAAACCAAAAAGTTCTTACTATTGAATCAAGTCTTTTAAGTTGATAAGTGCATATAGGTCCTGTTTTCCTTTCTCAAGGCTTTGGAAATACTGCAACCCTTTTTCTCCATCTCTCCCATTATTCTCTATAATACAGATCTTCACTTCCCTTGCTTTTTTTCCCCTTTGTTGAATTTACTAGTATCTGACAGTTTAAAACATTTTAAGTCTGCTGATTTCCCCACAAGAATGTAAGCTCTATAAGGGCACAGCCTTTATTCATTTTACTCACCATGACATTCTCAGTGCTGCCTAGTATGAAAAAGGTACTCAGAATTTTTGAATAAAGTCCTTTTTTACTTAAAGAATGGTTATAATTAAATCAGCCTTGGAATAAGCAGGAAAAAAGCTCACTTGAGAGAAAATTTCACTATAAACTTGAAGATCTTAGGAAAGAATGAATTGAGCCATCAGAGAAGTGAAGCCCATGGCCAGCCAGGGAGAATCAAAAGGCCTGGATAGAAGAAATTAAGACCAGATTGGTCCAGAGATGTTTTTGTTTGTTTGTATTTTTAGTAGAGACGGGGTTTCACCGTGTTGGCCAGGATGGTCTCGATCTCCTGACCTCGTGATCCGCCCGCCTCGGCCTCCCAAAGTGCTGGGATTACAGGTGTGAGCCACCGCACCAGGCCCCAGAGATGTTTTTACATGTGCTTATCTAGCACATTCACATTGACAACTCTGACATAGATACGCAGCCTGTGCTTGAATATTTACAAGGATATAAAGATGCTAATTCTCAAGGCATCCTGCCAACCATATTTTGAAATCTTAGGCTACCAAAAGTAGCTAAAGAAAGTCATAAGATGGGAATGAATGATTAATAGACCAAAAACTTAACACTGTCAGTTAAAAAACAAATATAAAAGGTATTAATTAGAAAAAGTATTTATTTCTGCTCCGTTCATACATCTTATTGTTCAGGAAACAGTTTTACATACATATCTGAAATAATCTACCATCACACACTCTAGTTAAAGGCAAAGCACCATAGGTAAAGCTGATCAGCTGTCCAGAGTTCTCAGCTTATGGAATCTTGCTTCTGGATTTTATGTTAATTTCTGAAAACCAGAAATGTCATCTCCAAAAAAGTTAAGAGGGTTGTAAAAAATAATCACTTTATTTGATATTATAGTTGTAGATATGGAATATATTTTAAGAAATGAAAAACTAAAAAGAAAATGCCACTCAACATCATTGGTATAGCAATAGGCCAGCAGGAAAAAAAATTCTGTGATAAACTTGTCTGTTTAATACCAAGAAGAAATTCTAGTCCAAGCTTCAATACGCTTCCTGTTTTTTCACTAGATATTTCTTTTACTGCTGCTCTTCATTCTTTTCCACATTTCATATTAGAGGATTGGTACAGCCTTTAAAACTTCATTGACAGGAGCAAATCCAGTATCCATTGATTTCTTCTCAAAGGCACTCTAACCCATCAGATAGCCCCTGCAGAAATATAATTATAAGCACAAAAAGTGAAAAGAATTGTTTTTATATTCTCTTATTATTATAGTATTTCAAAATGCCAAAACAAATTTTATGATATATCAAATAACAATCCAAAAATATAATTGCGTGATTCTTTATTATGGTCCTTATTTCATATTTTGCCCCCCTCACCCCAATATACAAATAAATTACTGCGCCTCAGTTCTACTATCCTTCCCTCTTTTTCCTTTTTTTTTTTGAGACGGAGTTTTGCTCTTGTCACCCAGGCTGGAGTGCAATGGTGTGATCTCAGCTCACTGCAACCTCCGCCTCCCGGGTTCAAGTGGTTCTCCTGCCTCAGCCTCCCAAGTAGCTGGGATTACAGGAGCGTGCCACCACACCTAGCTAACTTTTGTATTTTTATAGACAGGTTTTCGCCATGTTGGCCAGGTTGGTCTGGAACTCCTGACTTCAGGTGATCCTCCTGCCTTGGCCTTCCAAACTGGTGGGATTACACGCGTGAAGCCCGGCAAAGTTTTTTTTTTTTTTTTTTTTTTGAGATGGAGTTTTGCTCTTGTTGCCCAGGCTAGAGTGCAATGGTGCAATCTCAGCTCACTGCAACCTCTGCCTCCTGGGTTCAAGCGATTCTCCTGCCTCAGCCTCCCAAGTAGCTGGGATTACAGGTGACTGCCACCACGCCCAGCTAACTTTTTCTATTTTTAGTAGACACGGGGTTTCACCATCTTGGCCAGGCTGGTCTCAAATGCCCGACCTCAGTTAATCCATCCACCTCGGCCTCCCAAAGTGCTGGAATTACAGGTGTAAGCCACCGCGCCTGGCCCTTCCCTCTTAAAGTTACAAAGCAGTATGCCAAACAACACAGAATAAGAAAAGGAAGTAAAGAAAAGAAAATGATATCTAAAAGTTAAAGTTAAGAGTCAGAATCAATTTATTTTAGGCTCTCAGAAGTGCAACAAAATCAAAATGTTTTTTTATGTAAAGAAACTGGTTTGGATTTCTAAAAACTCTAATATTACCAGAAGAGAAGTGGGAGAATCAGAAGCTATTCAGGACTGGGAGGTGAGCCTCTGAGACTTCAAAAAAGTGTGCACAAACATCTGCCCCTGAACCTCTAATACTTTAGGAAATGTCTGGATAACAGTTAGGAGCTTTAGCTGTATCTGCTGGTAAGGTCAAACTTCATGCTGGTCAAACAGGAGATCCTTTTATTAAATGTGCAAGTTAGGCCCTGAAATCCCCTTTAAATTAAAGCATTAAATCTGGTGTTATAAAAGTTCCAAACCTTTCCTTTGGCAATAAACCCTTAAAGTCTATTATTAAGAATCTACAGGATCAGGAAAAAAAATGGAAAAATTATGTACAAGTATCCACATTAAGAAAGGGTTGGGCTGGGCATGGTAGCTCATGCCTATAATCCCAGCACTTTGGGAAGCCGAGGCAGGTGGAGCACCAGGTCAGGAGTTCGAGACCAGCCTAGCCAACATGGTGAAAACCCACCTCTACTAAAACTACAAAAATTAGCTGGGCGTGGTGACAGACGCCTGTAATCTCAGCTACTTAGGAGGCTGAGGCAGGAGAATTGCTTGAACCCAGGAGGTGGAGGTTGCAGTGAGCCAAGATTGTGCCATTGCACTCCAGCCTGGGCAAACAGAGTGAAACTCCATCTCAAAAAAAAAAAAGAAAAAACAAAACAAAACAAAACAAAACAAAACAAAACATCCTGGCTAACACGGTGAAACCCCATGCTCCAGCCTGGGCAATAGTGCAAGACTCCGTCTCAAAAAAAAAAAAAAAAAAAGGTTTACAACACCTTATACTCACTGACGGCTTCAGAACACTTTTTCTTTTGACCCTGCTTCTACCACTTACTGCATGAGCCTGGCAAACCTCACTCAGTTTCCTCATCTGTAAAATGGAGTTACCTCAAAGGGTTTTAAGGATTATAAGAGAATCTACTCATATAGTAATTGCTACTCATAGTTACATGCACTTGACAAATGTTAGCTGCTATTTTTAGAGTCCCAAGTTTCTTCACTGGTAACGTAGGATTTAAAAACTACTTGACACTACTGAGGTCTCCTCCAGTGCTTGGCACACAGCAAACACTCAAAAATGTGACTTCCCTCCCTTTCGGCTTCTGAACTCACTGGACTCCCTGTATGATTAGACTTATGTTCAGCCAATGCAATCAACCTAGAACTCACACACTCTTTTCTTTCTGCTATATCAGCCTGGCCAATCCACACACTCTGAGTAAAGAGAACTTTCATCTAACACAACCACCTTGACACCCAGATACTTCTCACCTCCTCCCAAATCCAAAACTTAACAAAAATTTAAAAATAAAAAGGTTTGGCTGGGCACAGTGACTCACGCCTATAATCCCAGCACTTTGGGAGGCTGAGGCAGGCGGATCACGAGGTCAAGAGATTGAAACCATCCTGGCCAACACAGTGAAACCCCATCTCTACTAAAAATACAAAAATTACCTGGGTGTGGTAGTGCACGCCTGTAGTCCCAGCTACTCAGGATGCTGAGGCTGGAGAATCACTTGAACCTGGGAGGCGGAGATTGCACTGAACCGAGATCATGCCACTGCACTCCAGCCTGGCAACAGAGCCAGACTCCGTCCCCCACAAAAAAAAAAAAAAAAAAATTAAAAGGCTCTTTGGATATATACATTGAATTTAAAGACCTCACATAAATTTGCTACTATAATGCCTGATGTGTCACAAAAAGGATACTTGAAAACATAAGCTTCACAAGAAAAAAAAAAAAGGTTCAAGAAGATTTTAAGCAAGCATCCACTAATATCTGCACTCTGTAGTAGAAGTTACCCAACAGCTAGCTTACACTATGAAACAAGGGTACTAAAGACTCATTAGGAGTAACTTCTTGTCATTTGCATATACCTATATGTGAATATACACTTTGTACTCTGTCTCTTAATATAGCTATATATTATGGTATCCTTCCTTGTAACTAGTGGGTGACCCATGCTTGTCAACCTATATTTAGATAGAAAAGAATATTTAAATAGACATGTCCTGTTCAAAGCTGCCAAACTTAAAATAGTTTTACCTTAAGGACAATTTTGGAGATACTAAGAAATATTATAATGCTATAATGATAGCATGTTAGAAAAAAGAAAAGAAGAACAAATACATTACTATACTTCTTGGTAAGAAATAAAAATAAAATTGTTGAAATACACTTACTATAATGTATACTCAATCATTTAGCCCCCTCTCTTGACCTAGAAAATTTCATAATCTTATATTCAGGCCTGTGAGAATTTTACATAAGTAAAACCATAGATAAATACAATAAAAAGTAAATCAAGAACTCAAAAACCAACTAGAGACAGGAGAAGCCACCATGAAGGACCTTCTATTTAATCTTTAAGGCCATTCTTTCAATCATCACTCAGTGCCTCTGTATATTAAGGAAAGCACTGTGCTAGGTTAGCACTAACAGAAACTTCTCAAAACACTACCACATTCATTATTGCATTTAACCCTTGCAACAATCTTAAAAGGGTGTGTGAAACAAGGATTAGTCTCATTTTACAGATGAAGAGTGTGACAGCAATTAAGTGGTTTGCTCAAAATCACAAGGCCAGAAAAGAACAGAACCAGCATTAAAACACAAGTCTCCTCACTCCTGGTCTACTACCCACTCCAATGGTCCTAGAAATGGAAACCTCACTTTCTTCTTTTAGAAACAGTAATGGTTTATTCAGGCTGGGCACGGTGGCTCACGCCTGTAATCCTAGCACTTTGGGAGGCCGAGGCAGGCGGATCACGAGGTTAGGAGATCACTGGCTAACACGGTGAAACCCCATCTCTACTAAAAATACAAAAAATGAGCTGGGCATGGTGGCGGGCGCCTGTAGTCCCAGCTACTAGGGAGGCTGAGGCAGGAGAATGGTATGTACCTGGGAGGCAGAGTTTGTAGTGAGCCGAGATCACACCACTGCACTCCAGCCTGGGCAACAGAGCGAGACTCCGTCTCAAAATGAAACAAAACCAAAACAGTAATGGTTTATTCATTTATTTTTGAAACTGTGGCCATAATCTAACTTGAAACAGAACTTTTAGGACTCTATCTTTAGAATGAAAACACTGACATTGGTTAACACTTACATTATGATTGAGAGCACACCTTCTCATTAATCTTGACAACTGTAACTCCCCAAGGTACATTAATACTTCATTTAACAGGTTTGGAACCTGAGGCCAAGAGAGTTCACAGAACTAATCCAAAGTCTCAGAGCTATTAAGTGGCAGGCCAAAACTGGACTCCAAATTCCTCACCCTCTCTACTACACATTGTCCTCAGCAGCTGTACAAATGTTTTGTTTCTTTAGAATGAATTACGTCCCTTATTTGCTAAAAATGAACCTCGGATATCAGCTTTTTAGTCGCTGAAACAATCCAGCTGCTAGTTTCTCTACAGCCTTAACTCTCTAAAATATAGCTCCAAATCTGGAAGGAAATGAAAGAGATTCTCAAACATCTGAAAGTATGGTTACAAAGCCAAGCCATTAAGCTCTCCTTCAGCCAGAACTGATTTAAAAGGTAATTAATAGCTAGGTTATCTATTCCCTTAAGTCATAGAATAACCAGCAAACTGAAAAGAAGAAGACGGAAAGGATGAAATTACAATAGGTATATACTGATCACCATGACAAGTGACAGGCCAGTGAAATCAACAAAACTGAAAAGTAGGACTATGCATAACAGAAATGAAAAATGACCCTCAGTGGAGAAGGTTAAATTATGTTTAATCTCACAGTGTCCAGCAAATAACAGTTATCAAATAATAAATATTTGCTACATACAAATGTGAGTGTTAACGTGTAATACAACAAACGCTTTAGAAAGAGATCTGTCGAAAATGAATGCAATGTTTTAGTATTTATGTATTTTCAATTACATGGAATCACATATATGCATCATATCATTCCCTAAATGATGTTAGTTTAAATATTATTACATTCATATTTTTTATTCCTTTCTCCCTTTAAGAGAACTTGTTTTCTGAACTGATCCCATGATCTCAGGATTCATCCAGAAGATCCTTAGCTTTTCTTCTCAAGCTTAATATACACTAGGTGAAATTGCTAAAAAGCCATTTTTGCCAGCTGAAATAAGGCAGACCTTTTGTCCTCAATTATATGATAGTATCTATTTCAAGTAGTTTTATACAGCTTTATAACAGACTTGCCTGAATGTAGGAACCCATTCCTCCATCTCCAATTGAACACCTCGCCTGACTTTAGGGCATTACCATGCCACCACAGGCCACCTTTTATTTTTTTTTTTTTTTTAAGATTCTGCTTTTGGCCGGGCATGGTGGCTCACGCCTGTAATCCCAGCACTTTGGGAGGCCGAGGCAGGCAGATCACTTGAGGTCAGGAGTTCGAGACCAGCCTCTGCCAAAATGGCAAAACCTCGTCTCTACTAAAAATACAAAAATTAGCCTGGCACGGTGGCGCATGCCTGTAATCCCAGCTACTCGGGAGGCTGAGGCAGGACAATGGCTTGAACCTGGGAGGTGGAGGTAGCAGTGAGCCAAGACCGCGCCATTGCACTCTAGCCTGGGTGATAGAGCAAGACTCTGTCTCAAAAAAGGAAAAAAGAAAAGAAAAGAAAAGAAAAAGATTCTGCTTTTAAGTTAAAGCTGCCCTAAGAGTGGAGGCTAAAGACAATCTAATGAAGATTCATTCTTTTTTCAGAAGAATCAAGTTCAAACGTGTACCAGTCTTCTACTCAGTAACCGAACATTATTTCCTTTGAGTCTATGTATATTTAAAATGCAGTGAACATACAGACGCATACATACATGATTTCACATACATTATCTCATAAATTATATTAGAATATTTTCATTTTCACAGTGAAAATTACTCCTTTGAGACTGTACTAATAAAAATATTAGGGACTACAGTTTAATATTTTCCTTTTAAATGTACTGCTATGTGTGCAAAGCTAATAAACAATCATTCTTTATTCTTTTTTTTTTTTTTGAGATGGAGTCCCACTCTGTCACCGAGCCTGGAATGCAGTGGCACAATTTCGACTCACTGCAACCTCTGCCTCCTGGGTTCAAGCAATTCTCGTGCTTCAGCCTCCCAAATAGCTGGGATTACAGGCGTGTACTACCACGCCCAGCTAATTTTTTTATTTTTTAGTAGAGACTGGGTTTCACCATGTTGACCAGGCTGGTCTTGAACTCCCGACCTCAAGTGATCTGCACACCTCGGCCTCCCAAAATGCTGGGATTACAGGCCTGAGCCACTGTGCCCAGCCAACAGTCATTCATTTTCGATGTTTCTTCAAAACTCAAGACATCAAATAAAACATGTTTTAATTAGTAAAATTATATCAATAGGGGAAACATCAGGTCTTTCAAAAAAGCATATATCAGAAAACAGAACCAGTAATACTGTTTCAGTGCTACTGTTTTCTCCTTTTCAAAGGCATCTCTCGCTAAAGGTAACATCTTTGTAAAAAAGAATTCCACCCTGGAGGTTATCATGGTGCATCTTATGATACAGCCATCCTTTATCTCAGATGCTAGAAACATAGTTGATTTGGAAAAACCAGTGGCTATTGGTGTTTTTTTGACATCTTTTTTATTGTTGTGGTTAAGTCCACTCACTATAATCAAACTGTTAGGTCATCATAGATAATTTGCATGAAAGAAGAAAGATACACCCTTTCCTTGCTGGGATAGTAACTACAATCCTGTTGTGTGTAATACAGGCCAACAGTCCTTGCTCATCATCTCCTCTGGGGCCTGCAAATATTCCAGGAAAGATAGTATCATTACTTCCATTTCTTATATAAAACTGTCCATTGTCTCTCCTCACTCCATACCCAAGGTACCAGGCATTAGGAGCTGCAGATGAGAAATGATATCACAAAGGGAACCACAAATTCATCTTAAAAATTCAAATCCTAGATTTAGCTGCATAACAAGATACAGAAAATAGCAATTTTCTGTTTGGACCACTGTCCTGTTTTGATTAGATCTAAACATAATCTACAACTGAAACCCAGAAAGTATACCCTTTTTCCCTAGCCTAAAGTTTGGATTTAGTCAACGATGTTACATAGTAGCCTACAGAATGCGGACAGGAAGACAAATGTTCACATAAATGATTGCAAAAGTAAGATGAAGGCAATCCAGAGTATTAAACACTTGTCAAAGCTTTTCTGTCAGTAGCAGATAGCTCTATTATCCTGAAAGTCAAATGCCAAAGCTAAAAGATAAACACCTATTTTCTTAATAGACTCACTCCTAGGAAGAGGACCTAAAACTATAAAGAAGGAAAACACTGTGTAGAATGAAAACAATAGGTAGAATGAGAACATATTTGATTCTATAAGCAAAACCAGGACACTTTCTTTGTTCTGACACATGCCTCCAAAGGTTTCTTTTGTTTTGGTTGTAAATTTTCTTTTTTTTTTTTTTTTTTGAGATGGAGTCTTACTCTGTCGCCCAGGCTGGAGTGCAGTGGCATGATCCTGGCTCACTGCAAGCTCTGCCTCCTGGGTTCACGCCATTCTCCTGCCTCAGCCTCCCGAGTAGCTGGGACTACAGGCACCCGACACCATGCCTGGCTCATTTTTTGTATTTTTAGTAAGAGATGGGGTTTCACCATGTTAGCCAGGATGGTTTTGATCTCCTGACCTTGTGATCCGCCCGCTTCAGCCTCCCAAAGTGCTGGGATTACAGGCACGAGCCTTTCAGTAACCTCTTTATTCTATCTGGGAGTCTCTTCTTTTCTTGCTCTGCTAATGAAAACTTCAGTCTTTTCTATACCAGTACACCTTACCAGGCTATGGTGACTTACTTCCACTAGGAGCAGAAAAACAAGGAACAAAAAGAAGAGGCTGGAGTACCTTAGTCTTCATACAACTTAGCCAATAGCCAGAAATGCCTTCCCCAAATGAAAATAAGAGCTGCTGGCCGGGCACAGTGGCTCACACCTATAATCCCAGCACTTTGGGAGGCTGAGGCGGGTGGATCATGAAGTCAAGCGTTCCAGAACAGCCTGGCCAACATAGTGAAAACTTGTCTCTACTAAAAATACAAAAAAAATTAGCTGGGTGTGGTGGCGGGCGCCTGTAATCCCAGCTACTTGGGACGCTGAGGCTGTAATCCCAGCTACTTGTAAGGCTGACGCAGGAAAATCTCTTGAACCTGGGAGGCGGAGGTTGCAGTGAGCCGAGATTGCACCACTGCACTCCAGCCTGGGCAACAATGTGAGACTCCATCTCAAAAAAAAAAAAAAGAGCTGCTGCCAGAGGAAACTGAGGCAGCTATATGGCCACACAGATATTCAGCTGACAAAGAACTCCATGCTTTCCCTCCCATCCTGCCAGGACTAAAATGGGAACACGATGATTGTGGGATCATCACGTACTTTTGCCCATTCTACCCCAGGTGTGTTACAGACAATGGACAGGTTAAGTCACAGAACAAGTGAATTTGTAAAATTCAAACACACTAAGAAATCAGTATAGTTGACACTTGATGTTTAATACAGTCCCTAAAAAATAAAATACTAAAAATAAAATACTAAGAGCTAATATTTGTGGTATGCTTGCCCAAATTTCCTGTCATTACTGTAGTTACTAATGCATCCATGAATTAAATTAGAATATATGGAAATGTGATTGTATTTGTTCACATTTCAAGTAAATAATCTTAAACAGAATTATGAAAGATGCCATAAACCATCTTATTTTTCTTCTAAAGATATTGAAAAGTTTTCTGAATCAAAATAATCTTTAAATACACATTAAACACACACACACACACACACACACACACACACACACACACAAATATATAAATATCCTTTTCCTATCTTTTTGAAAGGCAGTAACTCTCTTTTCCCTTACAAGGCATAATGGGTTTTCTTCCCACCAATATTCAAAGAGCGGCAACAGTGAGTGATCTGAAGCTATTCCCTACCATTAATACTACTGGAATCCTGTGTTACAGATTAGCCAAAAGGCATTTTAAAGAAACAATGACAGCTGGACGCGGTAGCTCATGCCTATAATCCCAGCACTTTGGAAGGCCGAGGCAGGAGGATCACCTGAGCCCAGGAGTTCAAGATCAGCCTGGTCAACATTGTGAAACCCCATCTCTACTAAAAATACAAAAAATAGCTGAGTGCTGTGGTGCATGCCTGTAATCCCAGCTACTCAGAAGGCTGAGGCAGGAGCATCACTTGAGCCTGGGAGACAGAGGTTGCAGTGAGCCAAGATTGTGCCATTGCATTTCCAGCCTGGGCAACAAGAGCGAAACTCCGTCTCAAAAAAAAAAAAAAGAAAAAAAAAAGAAACAATGACTATCTTCAGTCATTGATGCCAGGACAAAGTAACTAAATTTTCTCTCATGAACATTCATGGGGATAACAACTAAGAAGATCTATTAGTTTCAATTTTTATTAACTATAGCTGTAACCTGACCAAGTTACAAATACATTTGGTTTCTGGATTTTTCACCCATGTAAATGAAAGTTAAATTAAATGTCCTATGACGTTACATTTTCCAGGTAATCATTTTACCAATTTGCAACATAAGGTGCTGATTACACAAATAACTTACGGCAGTTTCATTCTCATGAATACTCTAGCCATGAAAAAACTCAATAGGACACAGACGAATCCAATGAACAGAAGAAGAAATCTATTGAGTTTTGGGATATTTGGTGCATTCGATCGGTCCAGGATTATGAAACCTAAACCTCCCATTGTAAATAGGAAGCTGGATGCAAGTCCTTCCATAATATATTGTCCATTTACTCTGGAAAAGAAAAGAATGACCATAGAAAGATAATAAATAGAAATGTTTCCCCTTAAATAGAAATTCCTATTTCCGTTTTTGTGCCAAAACATTTTTGTGTTATATTTCTTATTCTTAGCCTTACAACTATTTTACTGTACCTCTGGATATTCATCTGTACATTCAACAGATATTTATTGAGTCTATTAGGTAGCAAGAACTGTTTTAGGTTCTGGGGGATATACAACAATGAATAAAACAGACAAAAATCTTTGTCTTCATGGAGTTCACATTCAAAAAAAGTTGTAAAACCTCAACTAACACAGCTGTTTATGTAAAATAAATACTCATATTTTATGTATACGAACGCTTTACCCAGAACTTTAGCTTAGCTTTTTTTTTTTTTGAGATGGAGTCTTGCTGTCGCCCAGGCTGGAGTGCTGTGGCACGATCTCGGCTCACTGCAACCTCCACCTCCCAGATCGCTGGGACTACAGGCGCGTGCCACCACGCCTGGCTAATTTTTTGTATTTTTAGTGGAGACAGGGTTTCACCGGGTTAGCCAGGATAGTCCCAATCTCCTGACCTCGTGATCCGCCCACCTCGGCCTCCCAAAGTGCTGGGATTAGAGGCGTGAGCCACCGCGCCCGGTCTTTTTTTTAAAAGTTATGCTATTTAAATTTCTACTATCAATTTCAAACCAATTTTGAATTGGTTAGATGTGTTTCTTGAAGTTTTATGTTAATAATAATAAACTTCTTGTTTCAAATGGAAATATTTTAAAAAGAAACTGTTCTTAAATAAGGCTCCATGAGCCCCATAAGAACTTCAGTGAACTACAAACCCCTATAATTATAGGTAAAAGTCTGTGTGTGTGTGTGATTTTTCTAGGGATACAGAGCTTTTATCAAATTCTCATAGTTCAGGGACCTCAAGAAGAAAATTTCTCGTTAAAGGGATGATTATACATAGGCATATGTAAACAGGGTATTTTTTTTTTTGGTCAATTGTTTTCACTGAAAACACAATATATGTACCAAGTTCAAAATTCAAACAGTGTGAAAGAGGGTACTATGAAAAACCACCCTACCATCAACCTGTCATTATTAACTCCCCTCCACAGAGAATACTAATAAATCTTTCCAGAAATATTCTATGCATAAATAGCATTACTGCAAATATAAATATATGGCTATGTTTTGGTAGATATTTATCAAGTAAATTTTAGAAAGCAATATAAGCATTGTTCAGGTGAACAAAACCACACTGGAACAGGGTTTCACTGATGAAACAGAACCCTCAAGTCTCAAAAATACTTTTGTTATTTAATGGTATAGACCAGGGTATAGTCCAAAAATATTTTCTTAAATACCCATATAGTAAATATCTTAGGCTTGCAGGGTATGTGGTTTGTGTCATACTTACTCAACTCAGCCACTGTAGCTTAAAAGCAGCCATAGATCATATAAAACACATGGGCATGCTTACTTCCAATAAAACTTTTTTGGGGAAAAGAAAAAAGCAGCTATAGTTCGCTGACCCCCAGAACAATCTATAAATGTAGTTTAAACTGACACCCTACTGTAAATTGGTAATACATCATTATGAAATACTTTATTTCTTAATAAATAAATAATATACTCTTGTTCTTGACTCACTTTCTGCCATTTCAGAATCCAGCATTTTAAAACAGCTGTTGTCTAAATACACATGGATCCCATAGGTTTTACTCTATTTTAAAATAAGTTGGCATACCACAGCAACCTTCTTTCCCACCACCAAATCATTCAAAAAGGTATCTTTTACCTGTAGGCCAAGAAAGCTACTGGCCTCTGATGTCCATGTTCATCAGTCATAGAACCGACACTTGGAGGTTCAACAATAACATCATAAATTATTCCTATAAGAAAGACAACAGAACAGATTAGATTGTATTACTAATTTTTGAAAATAGGATTATAGTTTTCATTGTCTCTTAAGGTTCATTTACTTTTTCTTGAGACACAGTCTCACTCTGTCACCCAGGCTGAGAGTGCGGTGGCGCCACTTGGCTTACTGCCAAACTCCGCCACCCAAGTTGAAGCAAGTCTCCTGCCTCAGCCTCCCAAGTAGCTGGGCCTACAGGCGCCCACCACCATGCCCAGCTAATTTTTGTATTTTTAGTAGAGACGGGATTTCACCATATTGGTCAGGCTGGTCTCGAACTCCTGACCTCAGGTGATCCACCTGCCTCAGTCTCCCAAAGTGCTGGGATTACAGGTGTGAGCCACTGCACCCAGCCAAGGTTCATTTACTTTTAAATAGGAATGCTTTGATTGTATTATTATAACCAAATGTGGCCCAACTCATCTAAGGTTCTGATAAATCATTCAGACATTCAACTCAATGTTTTAGAATTACTTTGAAAACTGTATGATATTTAAATGAAGTACAAATTTCATAAAGGAAATTCATCCAATAAGAGTTGCTAATACTCAGGAATGACTTTAGTATAAAGGGGATTTAAAATTAAAGGCTCTACTTCAGTTCACAAAAATTGTCTCAGATATGCTTAGATTTGTTTCTGTAAATTGAAAAATAACTAGAGAAATTGCTTAAATGTAAAACAAGGAGACATTTTAAAACCACGCCATCAGGCAGAATGGCAATACTAGAGATTCATAATCATTAACACTAATGTCCACCATTATGTCATAATGTCATCGTGATCATTAACATTAATGTTCATCAGCACTAATAGTTTTCTCCATCTCCCACTGTCAACATCTACTCTGCCTTCTCCACTGTTCTCAAACATCTTCATCTCCAGCTTTTCTTAAGCATAACAAGCCTATCTCCCTTATCCTAGCCTGACAAAACAATCCTATAGGAATTCCCTTGTCTTTTCCCCACCAAATCTACAAATACCTGGTACCTGCATCCATCCTCACCTCCTTCTTTCCAGCTACAAAGAGGAAGATTCCCACCTCCTATTATGTGGGATCCCTTTTGCAATTACCAGGAGTCCATTCCCACTTGGACTCTCAGGGACTTTATTCCTTTGGATATCTCTCCTCTCTCCTGTATTTTCAAGCTCTCCTTCCCTACATCAACCCTCCTTGACTTCAGATCCTCTTAGCTAACATCCTATTTCTATCTTTGCTTTCTGAAAGGGAGTCAGACTTTCTTCTGGAAGACTTAGGCAAACTTGCCATCTCCCCTTTCTTACTTACCCTTCATTCTTCAACTCAATCCAATCTGGCTTCTGCAACCATTGATACTGCTCTTTCTAAGGTCACCAATGATCTCCATGTTGTCAAATTCAATGGACACTTTTCAGTTCTCATCTTAGGAGACTTCTCAGAAGCACTCAATCCAGTTTACTAAACCAATTTCTTGAAAAACACCTCTTCTTATGGCTTTTGTGATACTCCTCTTCATGTTTTCTTGCTACCTCTCTATTGGGCCTCTTCTTTTATAAAACCACTAAATGTTGGAGGCCCTCAGGGATTGGTCCACTGTCCTCTTCTACTTCTCTCCAAAATGAACTCCCAGGGCTTTCAATTTCATGTGCTAAAGACTCTCAATGTGATGTGCCAAAGACTCTCAATGTGATGTGCCAAAGACTCTCAATGTGATGTGCCAAGGCCTCTCAAATAATGCCAGTACCATTAGAATTACATGTAAGCTCCTCAAGAACAGGGACTTTGGACTTTGCCTATACTCTTCAATGTCTCATGGGAGTTCCAGAAATGTCTGTTAGTTGACCAACTTCAACACAGGCCTCTTTTCTCAGGTCTAGATTCCCATCTGCACATGTGACATATCCAACTAATTTTACCCCAAAACAACCTCTGGTGCACCATTTTCCACCAAAAACTTTGTTTTCTCAATCTCAGGAAATGATACTTCCATCTATTCAGGTGCTCAAACCAGAAACCTGTAAGATTCCTTCCCACTTCATTCTTCCCCTACACCCAGTGAATTGAAGACCTACTGAATCTACTTCCAACATATCTTTCATTATATTATCCTGATCTCCACTACCATAAACCTTGTATAGTCTCAGTCAACTACAAAGGCCACCTAATTGGTCTTTTGGTCTCACATTTGCCCTACGTTTCCCTCTGCCTAGCATATCCTTTCCCCGAACTCTTCAGATTTTGGCTTACATACCATTTCCTCAGGAATCACATCCAGTCCAATCCAGATGATGCTTCCAACTCCCTTTATTTTCTCAAAAACCTCTTGTTCTTTTCTTTCACCGTATTTATAACCACCGTTTGTTTTTATTTTTTGAGAGAGGGCTGGGTCTTGCTCTGTCACCCTGGCTGGAGTGCAGTGGTGCCATCACAGCTTACTGCAGCCTCAGCTTCCCAGGCTCAGGCGATCCTCCCACTTCAAACTCCTGCACCATAGTCCCAGCTACTTGGGACTACAGGCGTGCGCCACCAAGCTTAGCTAATTTTGGGGTTTGTTTTTTGTTTTTGAAACAGGGCCTTGCTCTGTTGCCCAGGCTGGAGTGCGGTGGCACCATCTCGGCTCACTGCAACCTTCACCTCCCAGGTACAAGCAATTCTCCTGCCTCAGCCTCACAAGTAGCTGGGACTACAGGCGTGTACCACCACGCCTGGTTAATTTTTTGTATTTTCAGTAGAGACAGGGTTTCGCCATGTTGCCCAGGCTGGCCTTGAACTCCTGGGCTCAAATGATCCAACTGGCTCAGGCTCCCAAGGTGTTGGATTACAGGCGTGAGCCACTGCGCCTGGCCTGTTTTTGTGACCATTTTTAATGGACAAAAAAATTATGTGACATTTAACATGTCTCATCTATGACATTATAAGCTTCAGGAGGTCAGGGTCCTTATGTTTTGTTCTATTATCTCCAGTACCTAGTGCCTGAAACTTAATGGGACTCAGTATCTATTTGCTGACTATTTGTCAGCAACAAAGAGTTTATTTATAAAGGTGCACTCAGTTTTTAGAAGAGACTTCTTCCCTTCCAGTGGCAAAACCAATTCATCATACAAGATACCTCATAGACCTGGCCACTAAAAGGCATCCTTTCCACTTTCCCCCAATGGTTGGGACAGAGAATCTCCCCATTACAATAATCAACAGGGAAAAAAAGAGGGCCACAAAGAAAACTGAGGCTTCTCGCAAAGAATCCGACTCCAAGGGAAGTAAGGGTTACAGGAAAGAAACTAGCATTATTCATTATTATTATTGAATAATGACTTTTTTTTTTTGTCCAACGACCTTCGTGAACTGTGCAAAAATATGGAACGCTTCACGAATTTGCTAGTCATTCTTGCACAGGGGCCATGGTAATCTTCTCCCTATCATTCCAATTTTAGTATATGTGCTGCCGAAGCGAGCACTCAATAATAATACTGAATTATTCTATATTATTTATTTTTAAAAGTCTATTATTTTTAAAAGCCACATGCATTTTAAATTTTATTTAGTACAGTAGCTATTAACTTGATGAGCAAATGTTAATGGTTAATGCTAATGCAATGCTAGATAGTATCTTGTTACCAAAAAAGTATTTAAATGTAACTCAAATATTTAAATGTAATTTATTTAAATGAACGTAAGTTAATTCTCACTATTCTAGATTGGGGGAAGGGGGTAAATTCAAAGGTGCCTTCTAGAACTCAGCTCTCTCCGTCTGAATCCTCCCCCTTCAGTGCCAACTATTCTCACAAAACATCTATGAAAATAACAATTATATGGCCACTCCCTTAAAAGTAGAACTACTTTTGCTATCCCAAATCCGTAGCTTTAATTTTATAATTTCCAGGTTAAGTACACCACTTCCCAAAATCTAAATTAATTTTATAATTTCCAAGTTAAGTACACTACTTCCCCAAATCTAAATGTACACAGTAGCACAGTTCTAAGTAAATCTTGGAACTGTGGCCTGAAAGGGTAGTGGCTCTGAAAAGACTGTAGCCGGATTGCCAACTCACCAGTACATAAGGCAACGCCCCTTTGCAATTTTCTATTTGAAAAGGACAGAATAAAATGATAGACAATTCAGAAGCGTTTAATAGTAATGCTATTTATCTTATTTTTTTAATTCTCAACTTCTGCCCACTGAAATACAGTATCGTCTGCAAATCTCATCTCCAATCTCAAATATTTATCAAACCTGTGATTTCAGAAAATTCCACTGATATTTATTGTAGGTCATGCAAAAGGCAACACAGAACCGAAGGTTTGAGCCAACAAAACTAAAGACTGTCAAGTCTCTTCCAAGATTCCAGGACAAAGACAAGTTTAAAAGTCCCACAAGCTCTTGACCAACCATGGAAGCGGAGTTGGCCAAATTAGACCTTCCCAGGACCTTTATCAACCAACCAACCACGGAAACGGAGTTGGCCAAACTAGGCTTTCCCAGGACATTTATCAAACAACGTATGGCAAGCAATAAAAAGAGCAACAATTTGGCTTTGAAAAATATATTTGACTCGGATCCCTGGGATGGGAGGGCTAGAAGGAGAAGAAAGGCAATGGGAGTGAGAACACGAATTCTCTCAAGACAGGGCGTGAGGGCGAATAAACCTGGACGTTAACACTTCGGACCCCAGAACTCCCCTCCACCCTCAGAAAAGATCCAAAGCAGAGCTATGCTTCCCCCGGGGCTGAGAGTCAGCGGAACAGACGCGCCTCCCGGGGCGGGTCAGTTCTCCGCGCCTCAGCCTCTCGGGCCCGACAGCCCGAGTTACCTCCGGTGATGAGGAAGTAAGACACCACCACCAGAGCATACACAGTCATGGCCGACGGCATGTGCAACCAGGGAGGCTTCTTCAGCTTCAGGTTGGGACATTCGAGCACTAAGAACGGGACGCGGTACAAAGTCTCCATGTTGGTAGCAGCAAGAGCCGTTATCGGCCTCAAGCCCCACGCGCCTCCCGGAAACGGGCCCGCCCTCCCTAACAACTGCGCGTGCGCGAGGAAAGGACCCGCAGATCCGTAAAGCTCGGAGGGAGTTACTATATTCATAGAAGAAAATAAGAAATTAAATAAAACAAATAAATGATTTGAAAAAAATGTTGTAAATTATTTAATCTAATTAAACTTAAATTGTGATAATGTACTCTATATTTTTCCAATGGATATATAGGTGATTTGTGTACCTTCAAGGACCTGCGGGACTTCTAACGTGGCCAAGCCGGAGAAGCGGAGGCCAAGGAGTCTAGGTGAGCCCCGCCCACTCGCTGTCGCAGGGGATTTGAAAGCTGATTGGACAGGGGGCGCTCCCGGTTCCCAGAGCCGGAGATGAATGGGAACTTTTGGATAGAAATGCCTTTTATATTAGAGGTTTTTTCAAGGGTTAGGAAAAGCCGGAGGCTGCTGAGCTTTTACTTCCCGATGTAGTCGTGGTAATAATAAGAATTAATAATAATTGCTAAAGTAATATGTTACCAATTTTTTTTAAACATCCAGCCTGGATCACAAATGTCAACAGGACATCTCTACAGGGATGCCTTAATGCTGATAGCTTGGCATGACCATAATACTATTTTGAATAACTCATCCTCTCAACTTTGCTCTTCCCTTGGTCATCTGTATGTCGGTAAAAGGTAAAATCCCTCTGGCCAAAAATCTTAAAGTCGTCTGGATTTCTCTCCTTACTAACCTTCTGCATCCAAAATATTAGTAGGTCTCTTTGGCTGTACTACCAAAATATCTCCAGTTCATCTGCCCCTCACCATTCCACCACTGACACCCTAGTGTGAGCCACCGCCATCTCTGGTCTGGGCAACATTTACAATCCAAATAGATGAAAATATATGATGGAGAATTAGTCATTAGGGATGGACTAGAAGGTCTAAAAGATTTTTTTTTTTCTGTTTTGCTTTTCTTTTTTATATAATCTTTTAAGACTCTACAAATGTTAACTTCCTTTTGGAGCAAGAGTTAAGAGTCACTGATTACATAAGTCCAGAGCATATTGACACATTATAGAGCCAATGTTTTTATATTTTTTATTTGCTTGTTACTAAGCCCGTGGTTTTTTTTTTTACAGGATGCCATGTATTGGTTCTGCACTTCTAATTAGCTAACAACTCAATTGTTAAGAAATTGTTTGAAGACCGTAATGAAAATACTATCAAAACATTGCAGTATCCAATTCTAAGTACAGTTGAGGCTTGCTGCCCTTACTGTTCATTAGTGAGAGTCTCCCCCAGAGTCATATTACCTATGTCTTAACGGAGCCACACGAATCTTAGGTTATGTAAAGGCCAGTGATAACACCAATAATGAATGCATTTACACCAGAACCAGCGTTTATATGTAGGAAGTTTCTCTGGGCACTGTAAAGCAGAATGTTTCTGAAATTTCCACAGTTTCATAAGTAAGGAACACTTTGGAACAATTAAAATATTTTGCTTTGGTATGAAGAAAAAAATAAAAATAAAACATTTTGCTTTGGAAAAACATAGGGATTAAAGGTTTTTAAATTTCCTTTATAACTTAAAAAGGAATCTAACATTAATTAACCACTGCTTGGCAGGTACTATGTTAAGTGATTTACATTTGTGCTTACATACTCTTCATGACAATTCTGTTAGGTAAATACTAGTATAACTGCTTTACATATGACAAAAGTGACTCCTGGGAAGGGAAATAAACTCAAAAAGTGTAGTATAGTCTGTGACTGGATGAGACCTAAAAGGCAATTGCTGTAGAAGTAAAATAGATTTAAGACATTTAAGATGGTATACGTTTATATACTTATCCTTCTTCCTGTGTATACTAGGGACACATAATTTCTACATACATTGTGGAGAACATAGAAATTATTAATATATAATTTTTAAATGAAAAATTAATTTCATAAATAATAAAACTGCCAAGTCAGAACACACTGCATTCATCTATATGTTGAATTATTACTATCACTTTCCAAAAAGTAAGTTTGCTCCAGGAACCAATTCATTATTATTTTTTAACCTCTTAAGCTTTGAAATATTTTTCAACATGAGTTTGTAATATTCTATAAGCCACGTATAAAAGAGACCTTTTGTGAGTAAGATATGCATATCTGTTATCATCCATGTCCTAACCCACAATTCCTACAGAAAAATGTTCTATTTAAACATAACATAAACTCTGTAACTGAAAACCAAAGAAATAATGAATATAGCAGTGGGCATTAGGGCATGCCCTTAAATAAACATATAATCTAATCATTCAGTGGTTTTCTATTTATAGATGAAGAAGGACAAATGTTGAGAGAAACACAGTTTACAATATAATATGCAGTAGAACTGTCATCTTAAGCTACACATAAAAGCAAATGTTAATAATTCTTACTGTGCACAAGCAAATATATATTCAAAGTAGAAAAAAGTGTAAAGATGGTATCTACCAAGCTTTCTGTGTTCATCGTAGAATATTTTAATAAAAAGCCTTGAAGTCAGAAATGGTTCTGCCAGCCAAAAGAGAGGGAGAGCTCCGCAAATAAGTTTTTAACTAAATTCTAAACAAACCAGAATTACAAAGGCTACAAATATTGTTGATTTCTGTTTATTTAAATATGTGTTGGAAAGGAAATTAGTAGCTTTGTTTTTTGTAGGATAATAATACTAATATTAACCTGGATTTTTATTTATGAAGACATTTTGCAGTTTGGTTGACAGTGTCTTGAATTATGTTCTTTCCCACTAGGTTCTGTATAAGCATGAGTACGAAGCACTATTATGTCTCATGATCTAAATAAAAACTCTTTCTAATGCAATATTGTGGGGTTTGGTGTTATTGTTGTAGTTATTTTACACTTTGAAGGTTGTTTTTAAAATTATATGCAAGTAATGGCTGGGCACGGTGGCTCACGTCTGTAATCCCAGCACTTTGGGAGGCCTCCTCACCTGAGGTCAGCAGTTCGAACCCAGCCTGACTAACATGATGAAACCCCATCTCTACTAAAAAGTACAAAATTAGCTGGGCATGGTGGTGTATGCCTCTAATCCCAGCTACTTGCAAGGCTGAGGCAGGAGAATGGCTTGAACCCAAGAGGCGGACATTGCAGTGAGCCGAGATCGCGCCATTGCACTCCGAGCCTGGGCAACAAGAGAGAAACTCCATCTCTAAAACTAAATGAATAAACAAATAAATAATGAAAATAAGAAATAAAATTATGCAAGTAAAACATAGGAACCTGCCCAATGTAAAACAATTAATTTATTCAAATATTAGAGACACATATGGAATAAGTTTCCCATTATCACTACTCTAATTTTAGTTCTTCCAGAGGTAGTGAGATCACTGAGTTCTAGAATGTACAATTGGGATAAATGTACTCAGCAAATGGAAGAATCACCATATTGGTTTCCTGACCCATATTATGAGGGCTTTTATGGCAGGAAAGTCTAAGTGTAACCAGTAGAACTGCTTTTACCTACAGAAATAATAAATCTAAAGTGACTTCAGTGGCTGATGTGCTATCAAAGACTTGAAAGATGCTGAGTAGTGTTTTCTGCCACATTTTGCTCACTTAACTTGGCCCTTGCAAAAGAAAGATGGACCTTGGAGAACAATGGTGGATTATTGTAAATTTAATCATGTGGTGACTCCACTTGTGGTTTTGTCGCTGGAGCACATCAACACATCTCGTGGCACCTGTGAGCTGTTCTGGCAAATGCTGTTTCTACTTATGCCTATGGTAAAGACCATCAGAAGAAGTTTGCTTTCAATTGGCAGTCAGCAACACACCTCCATTTCAGAATTATATCAATTCCCCAGCTCTATGTCATAATCCGATTTGCAGGAACTTTGATTGCCTTCGTATTCACAGAATATCACACTATGACATTGCATTGATAATATGCTAATTAGACATAGTGATCTAAGTAGCAACTACAGTAGATATATTGTTAGGACAAATGCATGTCAGAGGATGGAAAATAAGCACAATAAAATGTCAGGGTCTCCTCAGGGAAATGTCTAGGGGTTAAGTGATCTGTAATACATAGAATATCTCTTTCAAAATAAAGGATATTTGCTGCACAATGCTCAATGGATGGACCACTTGCAACATATACTTCATTTGGTCATACCATTTTGATGTATTTGCTGAGCAATCCAATAAGCTGCTAGTTTTGATTGGGATCCTGAATAAGCAAAGGTTCTTCAATAGCAAACTGCTCTGCCACTTGGGCCATACAACTTAGTAGATCCAGTATTACTTGTAATGTCTGTGGTAGATAGGCATGCTTTATGAAGCTTTTGACAAGCCACCGTAGCACAGAGCCTTAGAGCTTTGGCGCAAACCTATGTCATCCTCTGTTGAGAAATAATCTCCAGGCTTGCCACTGAGATTATTTCACAGGCAGTCATTGACAAATGACTCTAGGCTTGCCACTGAGCCTTAGTAGAGATGAAACTATTGACCATGGGCAACAAGCTACCATGAAACTTGAACTACCCATCATTTGACAATTTGGCATTGTCTAATCTATCATTCAATAAATGTGGGTGTCTGCAGCAGCATTCCATCATCAAATGAAAGCGTTGTGCATAAGATCAAGCTCAAGTAGATCTTGAAGGTACAAGTAAGTTGTACAAAAAATAGTTTCAAATGCACATGGCCCACATTCCTGCCACATTGTCTCTTTTCTCTCAACCTATATCTATGGCATTATACCTTCAGGCAACCTATGACCAGTTGACTGAAGAAGAAAAGCCTGATTTACAGATAGTTCCACACAATGTGCTGGCACTCTCTGAAAGTAGATGGCTTTGCACAACAGCCTCACTATGAAGGAGAGTGGTAGGCCTGAAGGAAAGTGGTGAGGAAAAATCTTCCCATTGGGCAGAACTTTAGCAGTGTACCTGGTTGTTCATTTTGCCTGGAAGGAGCAACAGCAAGAATTGCAGATCAATCATTTAGTTAGATTCATGGGCAGTTCAATCATTTAGTCAGATGGTTGAAAAATGGGAAGGAACACAATAGGAAAATTACCGAGGAGGTCTGGAGGAGAGGCATGTGGATAGACCTTCCTGTAGGGGTACAAAATGTAAAGATATTTGTGCCTTATGTGAGTGCTTACCAAAGAGCAATCTCTGCATAGGAAGATCTTTATAATTAGGTGGACAAGATGGCCCATTCTGTGGACATCAGTCAGCCTCTTTCCATATCCATTCGTGACCTTGCCCAAAGGACCTACAGATGAAGTGGCCATGGCAGGAGGGATGGAAGCTATGCATGGCCTTTCATTCACTAAGGCTGATCTGCCTAGAACCACTGCTGAGTGCCCAGCCTGCCACAGGAGAAACCAACAATGAGCCCACAATATGGCACTATTCTACAGGAGGATGAGCCAGACCTGGTGGCAAGTTAATTATATAGGACCAGGTCCAGTAGGCACTTGGTTTTTACTGAAGTAAACACACTAGAACAAAGTTTCCTTCCTTACGCATGATGCTGCTACCAAAATCACTGTACTGTAGGCCTAGGGAATGCCATAATCATCACCATGGTTTACTATACAGCATTGCTTCTGGCCAAGGAACTCATTTAACAGCAAATGAGTTGTGGCCATTGGCTCATGTTCATGAAACTTACTAGTCTTAGTATGTGAAATGGTGGAATGGTCTTTTGAAAACTCAGTTATGATGGCAACCCCTTTGGGAGCAGGTCCGTGTCTTCTAAGATACATATATGCAGTAAATCAGTAAGCAACATATTTCTCTCACAGTTAGAATTCACAAGTCCAGAAATCATGTGTAGAAAATGGGAATGGCTCCTCTCGCTTTTACTCAACTTAGGGCTCTACTGATCTAGAAGTATTAGTACCAAAGAAGAATACTTCCACCAAGGAACACATTAATGGTTCCATTAATTTGAGAGATGAGACTGTCAGCTAGCCACTTCACAAGTCCTCGTGCCAATGAATCAAGAAACAAATAAAATAATACTTTATGGGCTAGGCAGATTTATCTTGACAATCAAGAGGAAATTAGATAGTCATCACAAAATAGTAGTAAGGAGGAGTACGCCTGGAATGCAGTAGATCCCCTGAGATGCCTTAGTAATCCCATATCCTGTGATAAACTTCAATGGAAAATTACAACAACCCAATAGGGCCAGGACTGTTAGTGGCTTAGACCTTTCAGGGATTAAGGTTTAGGTCACTCCAACAGGCAAGAAACCACAACCAGCTGAGATTTTTGCTGAGGGCAAAGACAATATGAAATGGGTAGTGGAAGAATGTAGTTATAAATACCAGCTATGACCATGTAAGCAGTTTTAGAAATAAGCACTGTAATAGTTAGGAGTATTTTATTTTGATACAAATACATTTTTGTGTATATTAACCAATTTTTTTCAGGCTCCCATTCTCCTAGTCAAATGTGATATACAATTTGTTGATAATATTTAAGCTCTCAGTGTTTAAGTAACTGGATATCAAAGAGGGAATAGTGAATCACCTAGAAGAGAGATGATTATTACCCAAAAATGGATAAAAGGAGTTTGTTTCCTGTTTTGGGGAGACAGCATGTTTCAATTGTATGAGGGATAGTTACATTGCTAGGTGGAAGCATAATGTTGTTATTGCTCTCATTTAAAAATTAAGCAGGCCAGGCACAGTGGCTCATGCCTGTAATCCCAGCACTTTGGGAGGCCGAGGTGGGCAGATCATTTGACGTTAGGAGTTCAAGAGCAGTCTGACCAACATGGAGAAACCCTGTTTCTACTTAAAATACAAAATTAGCTGGGTGTAGCCCGGTGTGGTGGCACATGCCCGTAATCCCAGCTACTTGGGAGGCTGAGGCAGGAGAATCGCTTGAACCTGGGAGTCGGAGGTTGTGGTGAGCTGAGATCACACCATTGCACTCCAGCCTGGGCAACAAGAGAGAAACTCCATTTCAAAAAAAAAAAAAAAATTAAGCTAGGCCGAATGCGGTGGCTCACGCCTGTAATCCCAGCACTTTGGGAGGCCAAGATGGGCAGATCATTTGAGGTCAGGAGTTCAAGACCAGCCTGGCCAACATAGTGAAATCCTGCCTCTACTAAAAATACAAAAATTAGCTGGGCATGGTGGCCCACACCCGTAATCCCAGCTACTCGGGAGGCTGAGGCAGAAGAACTGCTTGAACCCAGGAGATGGAGGTTGCAGTGAGCCAAGATTGTTCCACTGCACTCCAGCCTATGCAACAGAGTGAGCTCCTTCTCAAAAAAAAAAAAAAAAATTAAGCCAAATATGGTTCAGAAAGGTATATAGAGATATTTAGTTGACAAGGAATCAACTGTGGTGGATTTGTATTGTGTTAACTTAGCTAAGCTGAACTACATCTCCCAGAATCCCTTCATTGCAGAGCTCTAAATTAGTATGGGCCATAAGAGACATCATTATTTTTAAGAAACATATTGTTTAACTAGTGAAGTAACTTTCCAACTGATCTTCAGTTATTTCTGAAACATTAAAAATACCCAATTAAAAATAGTGGATTAATTTAAAAAAATTGTAAAGCATTCATACCATGGAATATTATACAGCTATTAAAAAGCACACTGTGGAAATTTATTTTCTGGAATGGACAGATGTCCAAAATAGCTGTTTTTTTCTGAGACAGAGTCTCACTCTGTCACTCAGGGTAGAGTGCAGTGGTGCAGTCATGGCTTACTGCATTCTTGACCTCCTGGGCTCAAGCAATCCTCCTGCCTCAGCCTCCCGAGTAGCTGCGACTACAGGCACATGCCACCTTACCTGGCTAATTTTTGTGTTTTTTTATTGTAGAGATAGGGTTTCACTATGCTGATTAGGCTGGTCTCGAACTCCTGGGCTCAAGAGATCCACCCACCTTGGTCTCCCAAAGTGCTGGGATTATAGGCATGAGCCACCATGCCCGGCCTCCACAATAGGCTTAAAATGAAGAAAATCAGACCATAAGATTGTATGTAGAGTACTGGCTTATTTGTTATTGTATGCATTTTCCACTGGAAAAAAGTCTGAAGGAACATAAAGATGACTGTGTCTATGTGATGTGATTATAGATTATTTTTCCCTTCTTTGAAACTACTTGTATTTCCTGATTTTTCTGTAATAAGCATATATTACTTTTGTAACCTAAAATAAACTTTTATAATAGTACTTTGTAAGAACACAAAGTACTTTCTGGTCTTACATCAGCACATCTGTCTCTCTACCCAGGTGTCCACTGCTGTATTCTGTAAGAGATGCATAATAATGCTTCTCATATTTGCTTACATTCAAGTAGGAGTGATTGGATGTTTATTACTATGTACCATTACACAGCCAATTGTAATATCAGAAACTCAGTGTCTCAAATTCAGGGACAAAATATTTTTCACCAGGGAATTCCTACCACCTCTCACAGTGCTGGCACATAGTAGGACTCATTAAATAAGTTGAATGAATCAATAAATGAACCCCTGATTCTTCCATTTCCTTTGATCCTTCAAGGTGTCATCTTAGCAATTGTACTTCCTTAATGTTTATTTAGTTTGTTCCCTCTTTTCTACCTCCACCACCACTTATTAATTCAGATCCACATGATGTCCTGCCTCTATTTCTCTCTACATTGCAGCCAAGGTGCATTGTTTAAGAAACTGAACAAATCTCATTATGCCAATCAAGATACTGTCTTTACTGCTAGCTAGAGAGAAGTAAGTAGCTAAACAGGAAGTAAAATTTGGTTCTTTTTATTCACTACTGCCTTCTTCGCTATGTTACAACTCCTTTCCATATTTTAATACTTGTTTTGTGGAAATACGCCTAATCTCACACACTTCCCTCCGTTTCCTTGCCAAGATGGGAATCAATGACAGCAGGCAGGGCCGGGCACGGTGGCTCATGCCTGTAATCCCAGCACATTCGGTGGCGGAGGCCAGTGGATAACCTGAGGTTGAGACTTCGAGACCAGCCTGGCCAACATGGCAAAACTCCATCTCACTAAAAATACAAAATTAGCTGAGCGTCGTGGTAGGCATCTGTAATCCAAGCTACTCGGGAAGCTGAGGCACGAGAATCACTTGAACCCGGGAGGTGGAGGCTGCCGTGAACCGAGATTTCGCCACTGCATTCCAGCCTGGGCAACAGAGACTCTGTCTCGAAAACAAACAAACAAAAAGACAGTAGGCAGTAGTGTTGGTAATGACAACGTTCATCACTCATTCATTCATTCATCAAGCACTTATGGATCATGTAGCAGAAACAAGCTGTCCTAAATGCTGTCAGTGCCAAGATAACCAGTGCATAACTCTTATCCCCAAGAAACTGTTATCCTAGTCTGAGGAGAATGCACGCTATGGCAGAACTGCCTGAGAAGCACATGCCTATTGGAGGTTTGGGCCAATTGGGCTTTGAGAGACCTGAGGAAATAGTGATTAATTCTCACAGGTAGGCAGTGCACAGTGGCTCACGCCTGTAATCACAGCATTTTGAGAGGCCGAGGCGGGTGGATCACTTGAGGTCAGGAATAGGAGGTCAGGAACGGCCTGGCCAACATAGTGAAACCCCGCCTCTACTAAAAATACAAAAATTAGCTGGGCGTGGTGGCGCATGCCTGTAATCCCAGTTACTTGGGGGCTGAGGCAGGAGAATCGCTTGAACCCAGGAGGCAGAGGTTGCAGTGAGCCGAGATCGCACCATTGCACTCCAGCCTGGGCGACACAGCAAGACACTGTCTCAAAAAAAAAAATTCTCAAACAGGTAGGGAAAAGGCAGGCTTACAGAAGTGCTCACATTTGAGCTGGAGCATTGATAGAAGAGATGGATTCCTCGGTTGGGAAAAGGCTTTCAGGCATTCGGACAAGGCTGAGCAAAGGCGGAGAGATGGGAAAGCCCCAAAGGTGGTAACAGAGTGATGGTGATGATGGAGGACTAAAAGTGGAGATGCGACCTAAAAAAGAAGAAGCCTGACTAGACAGGGTCTTTCAATGTTATGATGCTTTTAGATTTCATTATATAGGCATAAAGAAGTATTGAAGGATTTTAAAACTTGAATTGATTAGTATTGTGTTTGGAAGAATAGATGGAATGACAGAAAGACTTGAGGCAGAGAAACCTTTTAGGACCTTAGTGTGGAAGTCCAGATGAGAGACAGCGAGGGGCTGAGACAGACTGGGAGTGAGGAGAGCAGGGAGGGTGGTGGTAAAGCAAAAGATATAAAAGACCTTTTTTTTTTCTTTTCTGTGAGCCGGCGTCTCACTCTGTCGCCAGGCTGGAGTGCAGTGGCTCAATCTCGGCTCACTGCAACCTCTGACTCCCTGGTTCAAGCGATTCTCCTGCCTTAGCCTCCTGAGTAGCTGGGATTACAGGTACCTGCCACCACACCCAGCTAATACTTTTATTTTTAGTAGAGATGGGGTTTCACCATGTTGGCCAGGATGGCCTCGATCTCCTGACCTTGTGATCCGCCAGCCTTGGCCTCCCAAAGTGCTGGGATTACAGGTGTGAGCCACTGCACCCCACCATAAGATCTTTCTGTGCAGATAGAAATATGAGAATTTGATTAAAAATAAATATAGAGCTTGAACACTCTGGAAAGAGAGGGCTCTGATGAAAATGAATTGTGTAACAATGGCTCCAGGCAACACTACAGCTGTGTCCAAGAGCTGGACCAGGGAAGGCTTTTCCTGGAACCAGAGAAAGAGAATGGGAAAATGGCCAGGACAGAGCAGTAATTCCATGGATAGCAAGAGGCAAAGTCAGAACAGAGCTTCTGCACCCCAGGGACTCTGATTATACATGCACCCCTCCCATCACCCCCAACCCACCCAAGCCTCACAGAGGGGCATGCAAGGAGTGGGAAACAGAGGTTCTGCCACCTGCCTGATGAGAACTATTATTCTAGAAGGACCCTCCAGGAGGGACCTAGGCAGAGTTGGGAAGATGGTCGCTGGAGCATGGGAAAGAGGTTTAGGGTTGGAGATCCAGGAATCAGCAGCATGTAGAGGATAATGGAAGTCATCACAGTGGAAGAATGTGTCTACACGTGAGGTGGAACTGGTCAGGGTTGTTATTGGGAGGGTCATAGACCTCCTTGCAGAGCTGATAAAAGCTATGAACTCCTTCCTAGAAAAATGCACGTGCACACAGACACACACACACACACACCAAATGTAGTGTATAATTACAGGAAATTCACAGAGTAAAGTCAAAAGAGTGAGAGAGAAGAAAGCTGAAGATGGATGCCTAGGGAATCACCCCCATAATTAGGAGGATACTACAAAGTAAATACAGCAAGATCAAAGGAACAGAAGAGCCAAGGGAGCGGTAGCAAAGAAGCCTTGGAAAGGGAAGTTTCCAGCATGTCAGATAGATTGAAATTGAAAGAAGACATTTAGCTTGACAATTAGACATTGGTGATTTTTGACCAGTAAGTACAACATATCGTCAAGCACACAGTATCATAATGACTTAAGTTACTGAGCACAGTGCCTGGGACATGGTATCATGATAAATGCTTGTAAATATTTGATGAATTAATTAATTTCAGTAGCATGTTGGCAGGAGAAGCCAGATTGCAGGGGGGAGAAGTAGTGATAGGAATTTTTAAAATAATAGCAGTGAATGATTCATGGCACCCAACACAGCTGGGTATGAACAGAAGAAGAGAGCTGAAGTGGTAATGACAGAGGTTTTTATGGATGATGAGACTTGGGCATGTTTGTGTAAGATGAGAGAATAAAACTGTGGAGAGGAAGGGACCAAGGATGTCAGAGGGAAGGGAAGGAGTTCAGTAACTGAACAAAATTAGGGCCATGGCAAGAGAGTATGGGATAGAGTTCAACAGAGGTAAAATTTACCTTGGAAAAGATGCATGCCATCTTCTAAAGAAAAGAGAGCCGAAAGAAGATTAGAGGTATAAGGCAACTAACAGTTAGGATTTACTAGGCACAGGAATTATATTAGGTTGTCTTACTTAATCCATCCAACAATTTTTTGGAGTAGGCATTATTAGTTTCATTTTTTAGATAAGAAAACTGAGGCTCATATAAATCAGGCAACATGCTCAAGTTGACACAGCCAGAAATTGATAGAGCTCCAGTTTACCAATTTCAAAGCCCATGCTTTTACATACATTCAAGTTTTGAGGTGCCAAAGATGAAAAGGGAGTTACAGAAGTTCATAACTGATAGTTTCTACATTTACAGATATTATAAAGCTGCTGGGAGTGAGAGTGAGTGTTGCATTAGGAAGAGAGGTAAAGAGTTGGGAGCTGTCCTCTGTGAAGAATAAATTGTTTTGCAACATTAGGGACCCAGGTTAAAGCAAAAAAACACTCACACAGGCACATAGATATTAAAATGTGTTAAAGAAAAATAACTGTAGATCTACACGTTTTTTACCTCACTTGCAAAGCTGTTGCAATTCAACTAAATAACAACAGCATTTTTCTACAGCTGCCCACATGTAATTCCTTTCTGTGGCCAGAGTAGGGCAGGAGTTCTCTTTCATAGGAATCATAGTCCTGCATAATTTTATCCTCATCAAAGTGTATTTTTGATACTTTGAGATTTACAAACTATAGTCGCAAGCATTATGAAAAGGCAAACTTATTTTAAAGAAACTTGCCTCAATGCTGTGATCAAGTAAATGCAATTAAACATTACATAAATGGGAAAAGCTGCATCCCACAGCATACGAGCATATCTTTAAAATGCAAATGATTTACTTCTTTAATGATGAAAGAAAAAATCTTGTGAAAGCATCATTTTCAGATGAATAAAACATCAAACCCAGGGTATTTTTTATATCTAGTTGTCTTACAAATATTTTACATACAGGCTTGTAAACTAAAAAAGAAAAAAGTATATTTGGCACGTTTTGGTAATTGAATCTTAAAAATAAATAATTTCTAGCTAAGCTTTCAAAAGTATACTTACTAGATTTCATTTTTCAATTCAGAAATTTAAAGAGAATTAATAATAAAAATGGTCCACAACACCATTATACAGACGATTCCTTTTTTAAAAAAATAAGATGGCATGTTTGGAGTTATAAATTCAAAGAGTACAAATAATTTTAAAAATGCAAAGCAAATGTCACCTTCCCCTTATCATCTTCTCCCCTCCCCTATTCCTTCTCCCTGAAAGTAACCACTGTTAGATTCTTGGATTGAAGAACACTTTCCCAAGGAATGTTTTACCCTAAGATTAGGAATGGCATTTAAAACAACAGGCTTTAATCACTTCAAAAGAATTTGAACCAGAACCCAGGTTGCAATTTGATTGCACATGTGAAATGTGGCAATGGCGGCTGGGCGCGGTGGCTCAAGCCTGTAATCCCAGCACTTTGGGAAGCTGAGGCGGGTGGATCATGAGGTCAGGAGATCGAGACCATCCTAGCTAACACGGTGAAATCTCGTCTCTACTAAAAATACAAAAAATTAGCCGGGCGCAGTGGCGGGCGCCTGTAGTCCCAGCTACTCGGGAGGCTGAGGCAGGAGAATGGCGTGAAGCCGGGAGGCGGAGTTTGCAGTGAGCCGAGATCGTGCCACTGCACTCCAGCCTGTGTATACAGCGAGACTCCGTCTCAAAAAAAAAAAAAAAAAAAAAAAAAAGAAGAAGAAATGTGGCAATGGCCTCAGAACCAAAACCCCGAGTAAATGGCCAGCTATTCCCCCACCATTCCCACCGACACCTTTCAGAGGGAATGAGAAATCAAAGTGCCTGCTCACCTCCAGAAATGATCTTTCCAGAGGTAAAATATTTGGGGTATGCTTAAGCAGCAGCTGTTCTGCTGTCTGCCAGAAGCCCAGAAAAAAGACTCTGTCGCCAGGGCTGTCAATATGGTCCTTTCTTACACACTGAGATCAATTTAACAAAACAACACAAAAATATGCTGGCTTAGAAATGACAAGGAATTTAGCCATACACGTTGAAGAGAAAAGTGTGTTTTACATACATCCTGAATAAAGTATCTAACTTTTAAAGAATGTTGTAAAATATTTCCATATGTACATTATATCAAAGTACTTTCCCCAAGTTCAGTTGAAAGGAAATACCCAGAGCATTAGGCCCATCACAAATGATGTCTCCAGTTGTGGTTTTCAGATGCCCTGCCATGCATTTGCCCAGAGCTAATCAAAGACAGCTTGATACTATCAGCCAGTGTGTGTGTATGGGGGTGTGTGTGTGTAATTCCTTACAAAGAGAAAAAAAAAATCATTTTGGGTAAAACATGATACAGGAGGATATCAGTTGGCTTTTTGGTTTATTTCCAATATTATCACTGCTCTTCAATCACTCTAAATGAGAAGACTTCATCCTGGCCATCTTGATGCATTTTCTGTGTTTCTCTGCAAGTAGGTAAGAAGGCAGCTCTTGTACTGCAAGCAGGAAAGAGGCTTACTGAGCATCTCTACCATGAACCATGTGCTCTGCGATGTGGACAACACAAGGTATTTCAGCAACCCTCCGAACCTCTGAAATTATGATTATTTATCTTCATTTTTACAGGTGAGGTGACTAAGATGGAAAGAAGGTAAGAAAATTGCTCAGTCATCTAACTGGTTAATGGTAGACCTATGATTTAAACCCATGTTTGTCTAATGCCCAATCGTACACAGTTTGTAACACATCGTTGTGAAAGGGCAGTTCAAGATCCATCTGGGTGAAAATCAGCTAGGAGATCTGTTACCATGAAAGTTCTTGGCCTGACTTTCAGAGGTTCTGATTGGGGACATCTTTGATGGAGCTTGGGTATCTGAATTTTAACAAGTTTCCCAGAAGAATCCTAAGTGAATCTAAAGTGTGAGAACCACTGACAATATTGTTAAGCTCAGATTTTTGAAACAGAAAAGGAAATTTCAGAAGACAAACCTCATGGGAGCTTCTGATGTCGATTTCTGCCAAGACATGGCAATCCCAAGTGTTTTCTTCACTGCCGATCCTGTCCTTTGCATTACCTCTTAGCTTTGTGTTACATTGAGTAGAGTGATCCTTGACTCCAAACAGATTGAGTTACCAGCTTCCTCTGCTTAAAATTCCCTCAGCAGAAGTCAGTCTTTCAACCCACCATCAGCAATTACAAAACCAAAAATATAAATACTCCTTGAGGAGGGAACATGTTGACTCACATGAAATGAACATGTGCGTGGGTTTGGATGCCTCGGCCAGGGGTTCTGGGATTATGTCCAGAAAGGGAGGATACATTTAGGGTTAGCATGCCCCTTGGTCCCCTGAACTCTTTGCTTTTGGGGTGGGATATTGGCAGGTGAAAGCCAGAGCAGCGCCCTCTAAAGCATGGGACCCAGAGGAGAGGCCCCTTGTCTGAGGGCCGCACTGGTCCTAGAGATGAATGGTAAGGACCCACACAACCTGGTGTCTGGAGAACTCCCTAACCTCATTTCTGTTGCGCTTTCCCTCAGCTTCAGGACCTCCTCCTGCCTCCGGACTATTCTCTGCTGGAAAGCTCTTTCCCACATATCCTTATGGCCACCCTCCTCACTGCCTTCAGGTCTTTGCTTCAATGTCCCCTTCTTGGGGAAGCCTCCCCTCACCAGGATATTCAAACTGCAACCCTCTACTTCCACCCTGCATTCTATCCCCTTTATCTGCTCTCTCTCTCTCTCTCTATATATATATATACTTTTTTTTTTTGATATGGAGTCTCGCTCTGTCCCCCAGGCTGGAGTGCAGTGGCGCGATATCGGCTCACTGCAACCTCCGCCTCCTGGGTTCACGCCATTCTCCTGCCTCAGCCTCCTGAGTAGCTGGGACTACAGGTGCCTGCCACCATGTCTGGCTAATTTTTTTGTATTTTTTAGTAGAGGCAGGGTTTCACCGTGTTAGCCAGGATGGTCTCGATCTCCTGACCTCGTGATCCGCCCGCCTCGGCGTCCCAAAGTGCTGGGATTACAGGCGTGAGCCACCGTGCCCGGCAACTGCTTTATATTTTGTATAGCATTTATTGTTCATATGTTTTTTACTTACTTACCTATTGACATATTACTTATTCCTTCATTCATTTATTGTCTGTCAGCCCTCACTGGAAGGTAATCTCCAGTAAGGCAGGGATTTTTGTCTATTTTGTTCATCTTAGTGCCTATATTAGCATTTTGTACATAGTCAACAAAGTGTAAATAATACTTGACTGATTGTGAAGAAATTTTAAAAACCAGGGGCTTGGTGTCTTTCCCATCTTACACTGGAGCAGGATATCCTGGCTGTCACTGGCGGACGGCGTGAACTCAGAGATAATGTCGAATGGAGTAAGGGAGAATGATGACGATTTTCATTTAGCAACCTTATCCTCTTTCATCTCCCCCAAATTGTCAAAAAAATGAAACTTCCTGAGGGAATCCCTTGAGAATGAAGCAGAGAGCATGGTTGAAGAGGCAGCAATCAACGCCTTATTTTATCCACGGGATAAACAAGCGGCAAGACTCGATGACTCTCTCTTTTGCTTGTTCTCTCTTAAAAACAGAATTGTAGGGCCGGGCGCGGTGGCTCATGTCTGTAATCCCAGCAATTTGGGAGGCCAAGGCGGGTGGATCACCTGAGGTCAGGAGTTCGCGACCAGCCTGACCAACAAGGCGAAACCCCGTATCTACTAAAAATACAAAAATTAGCTGACCGTGGTGGTGGGTGCCTGTAATCCCAACTACTCGGGAGGGTGAGGCAGGAGAATCACTTGAACCCAGGAGGTGGAGGTTGCAGTGAGCTGAGATTGCGATTGCGCCATTGCATTCCAGTCTGGGCAACAGAGTGAGACTCTGTCTCAAGAAAAAAAAAAAAAAAAAAGAGAGAGAGAGAGAATTGCGGGAATTACCAATCAGGAAAATATTTCAACATAAAAATATATTAGCTTAAAATTCTATGGAGGAAATGGAATGGTAATATATGTCAAAAAGAAAAAGGGGTGACACAGTGGCTCACATCTATAATTCCATTGCTTTGGGAGGCCGGGGCAGAATTGCTTTGAGGCCAGGAGTTTGAGACCAGCCTAGGCAACGTAGCAAGACTCCATCTTTTTTTTCTTTTTTAAAACAAAAACCATTTTACAAATTAGCCACGTGTGGTGGTACATGCCTATAGTCCCAGCTGCTTGGAAGGCTGAGGCAGAGGACTGCTTGAGCCCAAAAGTTTGATGTTGCAGTGAGCCAGGATGGCACCATTAAACTCCAGCCCAGTCAATAGAGCAAGACCCTGTCTCTAAAAAAACAAAACAAAACAAAATGGAAGAAAAAAGAACGAATATAAAACTTCCAAATGTTAGAAAAGCTTGTTCCTGTCTTTTTGAAAATGGCTACTATACCATAAAAAAGAACAATATCATGTCCTTTGCAGGAACATGGATGGAGCTGGAGGCCATTATCCTTAGCAAACTAATGCAGGAATGGAAAACCAAATTCTGCATGTTCTCACTTATAAGTGGGAGCTAAATGATGAGGACACATGGACACATAGAGGAAAACACACACTGGGGCCTACTGCAGGGTAGAGGGTGGGAGGAGGGAGAGGACCAGGAAAAATAACTAATGGGTACTAGGCTTAATACCTGCGTGATAAAATAATCTATACAACAAACTCCCATGACATAAGTTTACCTATATAACAAATCTGCACATATACCACTGAACTTAAAAGTTAAAAATAAATAAATAAATACATATACAAAAACTCAAAAAAATGGTTATGGAGATTTTGATATGCTTAAAAATTGATAAAACAGTTCTCTTTAAAATTATTAAAATGTTCACTCTGTTGGAAATGATATCCTTTGCAAGGATTTACATTTTGAATGAAAAGTTTTAGATGACAATCTGAAAATGTGCAAGAGTCTACATAACTTTCCAAAATGTTAAGGGGTACTCAAGTAAAAAGAAATATTTAAAGATCATTGCACTGTACCATTGTTTTAGTGGTATGTTGCTATGTAACAAATCACCTCAAAATTGAATGGAATTTAAAAAGCAGCCATTTTATTTTTTCCCACCATCCATTGGGCTGATTAGACTTAGACTTAACAAGGCAGTTTTCTACTGGTCTTGCTTAAGGTCTCTCATGCAGTTGCAGTCAGATGGCAGCTGTGGCTAGAAGCAGAGTTGTCTAGAGCAGGGTCCCAAACTATGAGCTAAGAGGCCAAATCTGACCTGACATCAGTTTTTGTAAATAAAATTTTATTGGAACATAGCCATGAACATTTGTTTATGTATCGTCTATGGCTACTGACACTCTACAATGGCAGAATTGAGTAGTTGTGACAGAGACCATATGGCCTGTGACATCTTTATATGACTTACACTAAGATGCAATAAAGACGTGAATTTTCTTCAAGACCATTTGTTCTTTAGGCAAGTCAAGCTGTAAGCTTATTTTCAACCCTAGAATGAGAGAGAGTTGAGAGAGTAAAGCCTTCAGGCTATTTGCACAGGCCAAGGAATATAGAAGCTGAATGAATATCAAGGGAATTTGGTCAGTAAATTTGATCCTTTTCCTCCTTAATGGTAGGTGGTTGGTGCCTAAATTATCTAGGGGATTGCATAATTTAAATATCCCCTAATGTAGAGGAGGATTTATTTGCTCCTAACCAAAACAGTTTAGGAAAGCTTTTCTTTTGCTGGTCTCCCTTAGGATGGAAAAGTAGCCCTGGGGCCACACAGGTATAGTAAATCTATGTGCTGACGGGGATGTTCCTTCTTAGTGATTAACAGTTCACACTTTTCAGGTTTATTGGCCTTTAAATATTGAGAGTGAATTGGATTGCCTGAATTGATTTTGTTTTTCATAAAAACTATTTCTCAACTTACGGCATTTGCACATGTTGGTTTCTATGTCCAGAGTATTCTCCCTTTTTGTCACCCAGCCAACACCTACTTATCTTTGTTGTGGGCTTAAACATCACTTTCTCAGAAAAAGCCTCCCTTAACTCCCCCATGAGGTTCCCTTTCCACATCGTTTCACAGCACTGTGGACTTTCTTTTTGTGAGTCTAATCCCAGTGTGTGCAACAACAAATGTTATTTATATGTTCCCCATTTAACATTGTCTCTCCTGTGTGCCATGAGGCCAAGGGAAGAGTCTCATCTGCTTTGTTGACTACTGTATTAACAATTATCCAGCATCATAGTTTCTGGTACATGGTAGTTTCTAATAAATATTTACCGAGTAAATGAATGAAAGCTAAAGCAATTATAAAAGAATGTAAATGTTTGGCAAAAATACTTACATAATCCTTCAGGTTAACCAGAAACATTTAAGATTTATTAAAAATCATTGAATAGCTAATATTTTGGAAACCCAAAAGCATCTTTTTATCCAGAATTATTGCGGATCTTATCCTTTAATTTAGAAAATGTTAGGGACTGAATGTTTGCATCCCCCTCAAAATTTATATGTTAAAGTCCTAACTTCCAATGGGATGGTGAGGCTCTGGGGAGGTATATATTATTAGATTTTGAGGATGGAGCCCTGATGACGAGATAAGTGCCCTTCTAAGAAAAGACATGAGATGTGGAGGTGATCTCTCCACCACATGTGGATACAGCAAGGAGATGGCCATCTGCAAACAGGAAGAGACATGGAATCTGCCAGTGCCTTGATCTTGGACTTAGCTTCCAGAACAGTGAGAAATAAATGTTGTTCAAGCCACTCAGTCTGTGGTAGTTACAGTAGCATGAACTAGCTGAGATAGAAATGAGATTCATAAGGACAGTGTTAACTTCTTTTCTTTTTTTTTTTTTTTTGAGACGGAGTCTCGCTCTGTAGCCCAGGCTGGAGTGCAGTGGCGCAATCTCGGCTCATGGCAAGCTCCACCTCCCAGGTTCACGCCATTCTTCTGCCTCAGTCTCCGGGTAGCTGTGACTACAGGTGCCCGCCACCATGCCCGGCTAATTTTTTGTATTTTTAGTAGAGATGGGGTTTCACCGTGTTAGCTAGGATGGTCTCCATCTCCTGACCTAATGATCCACCCACCTTGGCCTCCCAAAGTGCTGGGATTACAGGTGTGAGCCACCGTGTCCAGCCAGATAGTGTTAGCTTTTCTACTCCTGGTTTAGAATAGTGTTTACCACATCTAGTTTTTAAGAAGATGGAACTTTCCCCTTTGCAAGATTTTTAATTCTTTTCCCTTCCATTCATACAGAGAACTGGTCACACAGAGAACTGGATTCAATAAAAGGCTCGTTTTGGATTTTATAAAATCAAACCCTAAACTCCTTACAGAACCGAAGTATTAATAAGTACTTATAACAACAATCAAGTCATTATCAAACATGTACCAGATATATATCAGAGGTCCTGGTACCAAGAGCATACTATATTAGTGATCATATACTGTAACTTGAGTAGTATCTAGGGATGTGCTGGTAGTATTTAACCTCCAGCTCTCTGGGGGAAAACAGGATTTTGCAGCATTTGCTGAGGTGTAAATACTCTCACCATAACAATCTCAAGGTGCCAAGCAGACGTCACTGGATGCAAAGCTGGAAAGAGATGCACACAACTGGCTCTCACAAGCTGAGGTGAGGTAGCTCCAGCACACCAACTTTTTCTATTGGACCTAATAATGGCAGAATAATTATTACCGGCAATAAATAATATACTTTAGGGAAAAATCATAACATTCAGAACTGCTTCACAATCTTATTCTGTGAGGATTATATGTGATTTTAGTTGGTTTGATAAGATGCATAGTTTACAGTGAAAGTTGGACATAGCCCTGACTATCAAAATTCTGGAAGCCCAACCTCTTAATCATTGGGGTAAAGATTATAGGATGTTATTAAGTTGCTAAAACAAACTTGATTTGCTTACTTAAACATTTGGAGATTTTATATTTTTAAGGGTAAAAGAACCCTTTCAACCTTCTAACAGAATTTATAAGCGATTCAACGGAAGGAGAAATATTAGACTTTAAAAAGAAAACCACTGACTACATTCACATGTCTTTTTAGGAACCTGTCAAGAATACTTTGTCACACACATAGAACTGGATTCAATAAGAGCTTCATTTTGTTTACAAAAATCAAAACCCAGAAGAGTTATAGAACCCATTTGGGTCACTTGGACAGAGTCGTTACTATGTTCACACCAGTCAATGCTCTTTGTCTTCTAAATACTAAACTTCAACACCAGCTTGTGAATATTAAAAAACAATTCAGCATAAGTGAAATAATCAGATATATAAGAAGGCTCATGTTTTAAAACAGAGAAAAACTGGAAATAGCCCAAATGTTCAAAATAAAGGGAATGTCTACATTATAGCATGTAAATTTGATACTGCAGGCAACTACTAAAATATTCTTTGAAAAGAAATATCACAGGGGTTATGTGGGAGAAAAAAAGAGTTAAAAGTTTATATATGCAGTGGGCTTCCAGTTTTGACTTAAAATGTCTATTTTATTCATGGAAAACAAGATGGGAGGAAAAACATTCAACTATTAAAAATGACTGAGTAGTGGCCCGGCATGGTGGCTCAAGCCTGTCATCCCAACACTTTAGCAGGCCGAGGCGGGCGGACGTTCTGAGGTCAGGAGTTCGAGACCAGCCTGGCCAACATGGCGAACCCCTGTCTCTACTAAAAATACAAAAATTAGCCAGATGTGGTGGCAGGCACCTGTAATCCCAGCTACTCAGGAGGCTGAGGCAGAATGACTTAAACCCATTCTGGTTTAACCCTCCAGAGGTGGAGGTTGCAGTAAGCTGAGATCGCGTCACTGCACTCCAGCCTGGGTGATAGAGCGAGACTCTGTCTCCAAAATAATAATAATAAGTAGTGAAATTGAGGTTTTTCATCATTCTATTTTTCCAAACTTTCCAAATAGTCTACAAAGATGTTTGTTAAGTAAAACCATTTAACATACAAAGAATTCTTGGAAAAGAATGTACACCTCAATTCTTTAACTTCCTTACACTTCTCAAAGTTCACCCATTTCATATTTTGCTGAAACTTGCTAGTCCCCACCAGCTAGAGCCTGTGTCCAGTCATGTTTTTCTACCTAACTTGGAGCAGCAAGGAGAGGGAGGAGCCTCCTTCCACCAGCAAGAACTCAGGCTGGGGTGGCAAATAGGCTTTCTCTTCCACAGCAATTTTTCAGAAATTACATCTCAAACCTTTCAAAAACTGGACTGGCCTACACAGCAGCCAATTAGTTTAAGTTTTAAGCCACATTATTGTCTGAGTATATTATTAAAAGTGCCAATTTTTAGATTGTTATATCAAATACAATAAAACACAGTGACAGAACTGCTTGGTGCAGTATATATAAGCCTAAATCATGAGAAAGTGATGTAAATCTGCCTTAGAATTCAAGCTTTTCAATTCTATCCCCGTTTTATAATATTTTCAATACTGTGATTAAACATTATACAAGATAATTCTATTATCCTGGTTGCTTAACAATCTTTGGGATTGGCAGGTGTTTGGAGAAAGCTAATGTATCTCAATCGTTTGAGACTATGAATGTTGACAACAGGGATCCCAGCTATCATTGATTATGCTAGCATTTATCAGGGTGCCTGGTCATTACACTTAGTCACTAACACAGCTGCAAAAATCCTACCAACAATACAAATGGCTCTGGGTTTTCTATAACCTGTGTCTGTTCTCTCATCAGTAAAATGGGAATAAAGCTGTTGGAGTTGCTGGGAGGACTAAAACAAATTTGGTGGAGTCAGGCACACAGCCAATCAAGTGTACTGTGGTTAAAATGAAATTCTTTTTTTTTTTTTTTTTTTTTTGAGGAGTCTCACTGTCACTCAGGCTGGAGTGCAGTGGCGCAATCTCGGCTCACTTCAACCTCTGCCTCACAGGTTCAAGCGATTCTTCTGCCTCATTCTCCTGATAGCTGGGATTACAGGTGCATGCCACCACTTCTGACTAATTTTTGTTATTTTTTAGTAGAGACAGGGTTTCACCATATTGGTCAGGCTGGTCTCGAACTCCTGACCTCCGGTGATCCACCCGCCTCAGCCTCCCAAAGTGCTGGGATTACAGGCGTGAGCCACCATGCCTGGTGGTTAAATTCTTAAAAGGGAGTTCAACTGCCAGCTTTGCCACTTACTAGTTCTGTGACTCCTCTTCTGCAAAATGCTAATTAAAAATTTTTTATACCAAGAACAAGTTAACTGGCAGTGGGGTACAGTAAAGGTGTTATGAGATCCCATTTTTTTTGCCTTTTACCTTAAGGGGTATTCTTATTTTTTAATTATTTTTTAGGCAGGGTCTTGCCAAGCTGCCCAGGGTGGTCTCCAACTCCTGTCCTCAAGTGATCCTCCCGCCTCAGCATCCCAAGTGTTGAGACTGGGACTACAGGGGTGAGCCACTGAGTCTGGCCTAAGAAAAGGTGTTTTTTTTTTTTTTTGAGACCGAGTCTTGCTCTGTTGCACAGGCAAGAGTGCAGTGGCGCAATCTTGGCTCACTGCAACCTCCACCTCCCGGGTTCAAGCAATCCTCTTGCCTCAGCCTCCCGAGTAACTGGGATTACAGATGCATACCACCACGCACAGCTAGTTTTTTGTATTTTTAGTACAGACGGGGTTTCACCACGCTAGACAGGATGGTCTCGATCTCCTGACCTCATGATCCTCCCGCCTCGGCCTCCCAAAGTACTGGGATTACAGGCATGAACCATGGCGTCCAGCCAGAAAAACATGTTCTTATGTATAGCTAAGCGGTAACTCTCCTCTGCTTAAGTAGTTACATCATGCCAGTTAGTAGGTAAATTTTCCTCAACTGAGGAAAATAGTCAAAATTTACTGAACTACCCAGGTACTTTCAGCTTCTGCATTCCATGATGGCTCAAGGTCTCTGCTCTCTACTCAGATTGGAATAAAGCTTGTTATGGCTTTAAGAGATGGTGTTGGCCGGGTGCAGGGGCTCACGCCTGTAATCTCAGCACTTTGGGAGGCCAAGGTGGGCGGATCACTTGAGATCAAGAGTTCAAGATGAACCTGGCCAATATGGCAAAACCCCATCTCTACTAAAAATACAAAAATTAGACGGGTGTGGTGGTGGGCACCTGTAATCCTCAGGAGGCTGAGGCAGAATTGCTTGAACCCAGGAGGTGGAGGTTGCAGTGAGCCGAAATCGAGCCAGTATGCTCTAGCCTGGGCAAGAGCAAGGCTCCATTTCAAAAAAAAAAAAAAAAAGGTTGTCAGCCAACAGGTTGGGCAGAAGAATGGCTCATGCCTGTAATCCTGGCACTCTGGGAGGCTGAGGCAGGCAGACTGCTTGAGCCCAGGAGTTTTGAGATCAGCCTAGGAACATGGTGAAACTGTTTCTAAAAAAACCAAAAATGAGCCAGGCATGGTGGTGCCTACTTGTAGTCCCACCTACTCGGGAGGCTGAGGCAGAGAATCACTTGAGTCCAGGAGGTGGAGGTTGCAGCAAGCCAAGACTGCACTCCAGGCTGGGCAGCAGGAGTGAAACCTTGTCTGAGCTGGCAGAAACACTACATAGTTCCCAAGAAAAATGAGGTCTGTATTTTAACATTCTGGCCTGGATAATAAATCCAATGTAGACCAGAAACTATACCCTTGACCCAAGGTTTCATATATAGTAGCTCACTCATTTGTTAAATAAGGAGTTCTGAGCTCTCCAAGATACCATTTTTGAACTGAAGTGACCTAAAAGAACAGAGGGTTTAAAAACAATCTTAAAAAGGTTCCATTCCAAGGAACTAGAATACCAAGGTTTCTATCCTGTGAAACTTGCTGACGTAAAGGAGATACCATAATAAGGATCAAAGGGATATTAAAGTTTCAGATAGAAGGGCCATTCCTCCCAAACCACCCTGAAGTCTCAGCCCACAAAGAGAAGAACATTATGCTCCAATGCAGCGGTAGAGCTGTCACCAAAAAAATTCTCGCCATCAGTGACCACCAACTGTTTCTTCAGAAAAAGTAACCCACTGGCTGGGTGCTGTGGCTCGCACCTTAACACCAGCACTTTGGGAGGCCGAGGTGGGCAGATCACCTGAGGTCGTGAATTTGAGACCAGCCTGACCAACATGGAGAAACCTCGTCTCTACTAAAATATACAAAATTAGCCAGGCATGGTGGCACATGCCTGTAATCCCAGCTACTTGGGAGGCTGAGGCAGGAGAATCACTTGAACCTGGAAGGCAGAGGGTGCGGTGAGCCGAGATCCTGCCATTGTACTCCAGCCTAGGCAACAAGAGAGAAACTCCGTCTCAAAAAAACCAAACCAAACCAAAAACAAACAACAAACAAAACAAGAAAAAGTAATCTGCTAAAAACTACAGGGTCCCCAAATACCATACAGCAACAAAATCTGTATACTAACACATCACAACAGAAAAAAAAAAAAGTCATACATACAGCAAGTCTTTTCATTTTTATTACTCAAAAAAGTTTCATTTTTTTATTTAGCTTTCTGACTCTGTGCTTGTGCCTTCAAGACTTTCACAACGATTTTCTGCTCCTCGATAAGGAAAGCACGCTTGATCCTAGAAAGGAAAATACCAAATTAATCATTTCTTTAAAATGAACTTCATTTTTTATTTAGCACAGAGAAGGCAAACATGGTAAAGAACTAAGCAAAGCAATCAGGGAACCCAGGAAACTACAGGATACACAAATATAGAGTAAAACTTAAAAGGTGAATGAAATTCATTTAAAGCAGGATAATCCTTCAATTTCATGCCAGTAGTTATCTGTCCTCCTTCTGAGTCAAGATAAACTATAAAGTCATCCCCACAGGAGACCACTTATGAGAGCTCTAATTTATTGTTAGGATCCAGGAATAGTGGTATTTCTTGATTTGCAAAATGTCTTAGAATATTTTAACCATATTTTTGAAAATTCCCAGTAAAAAACAACACAGAAGGGGCTATGTGTTAAGAACTAAAATTAAAAGGTAAAGGGATATTAGCAAGAGACACCTCACCAAGAGCAAGGATTTTAGAACCTGTTTACGGCCAACTCCACCACACACTAGCTGCACACTGGACAAGTTACCTTCTCTATATTAAGGCACAAAATAGTTTCACACCTATTTAACAGGGAGTTTATGAGGATTAAATTTGGAAAGATTTTCCAGACTTTGAGCCTCCATCTAGGAGTGCATTTTATGGATCACTATCATTACAGGGTTGCACAGGACCTAGCAAAAAGCAGGTCTTCCTAGCATTTGTTAAATCAGAGTTACCACCAGAGTTTAAAGCACTCCTCTTGCTTCAACTTAAACCTTCCCCCACCCCATTTCCCATTGGTAAACCTGGTTATCAAACCCTACCCTCAAAACTCTGGGTTTTCTAATTTCTTCAAATCTCCCCCATGTGATCCTATCAGAGACACATACAACTGAATCACTTAAAAATTCCCTTAACTTACTCAAAGCACAGACCACATGCAGACCTGCTCAGCATCACAGCTAACAATGCTAATTTCTAGGCTATCCTGTAAACCTAAATTCAAATCTTCAGGAGATAAGGCCCGAGAATTTGTATTTTTAATAAATGTGCCCATCTGATTTTGTGTTCAGCAAAGTTTTAGAACCAAAGACTGGGGAAAAAAAGCCAAACTTCTTCAGCTTAAAACTCATGACTTATCTCCAATGTACACTTCCATTTCTCACCCACAACGTGCCAGATCAGTCTGTACTTTCCTTGCCTGGAATGCCCTTTCTGCCTTTTGTCCAGAATTTGCCCATCATTTAGGTTCCAACTCAAATGCCATTCCTAGTTATTTGCAAGTAATTTCTCCTTTAAACTTCAATCATAGTTAAGCTTTGCTGTATATCACAGAAGCTATATTTATCCCCTATTTGTATTAATGTAGTATCTCCTACTGTTCTCTTATAAACTACCTCCTAAAATGCAGAATGAAGCCTGCATTTGGTGTCAAAAGATTTGGTTTAAAAACTCAGCTAGGACTGGGTACGGTGGCTTACACCTGTATTCCCAGCACTTTGGGAGGCCGAGGCTGACAGATCACGAGGTCAGATCGAGACGATCCTGGCTAACACAGTGAAACCTTGTCTCTACTAAAAATACAAAAAATCAGTCAAGTGTGGTGGCATGTGCCTGTAGTCCCAGCTATTCGGGAGGCTGAGGCAGGAGAATTGCTTGAACCCGGGAGGTGGAGGTTACAGTGAGCCAAGATCACACCACTGGACTCCAGCCTGGGCTACAGAGCGAGACTCCATCTCAAAATCAATCAATCAATAAAAGAATTAAGCTAATCTACCTTTTATTCTGTAAAGCCCCTCATAATCTGGCTTTTCTTTCTTTCCCTTTTTTTTTTGAGACAGAGTTTCGCTCTTGTTGCCCAGGCTGGAGTGCAATGGCGCAATCGCAGCTCACCACAACCTCTGCCTCCCAGCTTCCAGCAATTCTCCTGCCTCAGTCTCTGAGTAGCTGGGATCACATGCATGCACCACCACGCCCAGCTACCTTTTTGTATTTTTAGTAGAGACGGCGTTTCTCCATGTTGGTCAGCCTGGTCTCAAACTCCCAACCTCAGGTATCTGCCTGCCTCCGCCTCCCAAAGTGTTGGGATTTCAGGCATAAGCCACCGCACCTGGCCATAATCTGGCTTTTCTACCTTTGTTGTCCATCATCTCCTGCAACCCTATGCTCCAGGCACATGAGAATACACAACTCTTCTGTTCCTACACTTTTAACACCTTCCACACTCCATCTATCTTTGTCCAAACCACTAACAGAGACTTTCTTACCCACCTCCTGAACAAAACCAAGTTACTTTTAATCTCCACATCTAGCATAAATATGCCCCCAAATTATTACTTTGAATATCATTTCCTGCTTTGTGCAGCATCAATTATCCATAGTAAAGAAAGGGTTCTAAAGCATGCAACTGGTTTAAAATGAGTTGCTTCACCATTGTACTGATCAGCAGACAGTATAACACACACAATAATTTGCTAAAGAAAGCCCATTTAAGCATTTAACTTACCTGTCACGAACACATTTAGCACACATGGAACCACCATAGGCCCTGCTGACATGTTTCTTTGTTTTGGACAATCTCATAAGAACTTTAGGTCTTACAGCACGAACCTGCATAAGAAAAATATTAAGATTTTTGTGATGCTTTAACAGAAATTTTCCTAAATTTTGTTAAGTGTTAAGGGCAAGTTTAAAGTAGGTTTCAAAGGGAAATGGTGTACCGACTTATCTGAAAGGCATTTCACTGCATTTCTCAGATTGGTTTAAAAAGTCTATGTTCGTGGCAGATTTGGCTCATGAATGTTTACTAATTCTGAACCCTCTTAGTGGTAACCTCTCCTTGATTCATTCCATCGTCAAGGGATGAAAGCTCAGTAAGTTCAAGACTTGTTAGGCTGCACACAGTAAAAGGTACACTTACCCCTCGAAGTCTGCCTGGGCACACACCACATGCAGATTTTGGTGCTTTCCCAACCTTCTTGGTATAAAGGTAAACAATTCTATTACCAGGGGTTCGGGACCTAGAAAGTGAAACAGTCAATAGGTCAGCATTTTGTAGAGTAAATGACAACATATACTTAAAATTTTTAGAAATACTTACAGCCTAGTTTTGTTAGAGGCTGTATTGTAGGAAAGCCTACGTCGGTATGTCAAACGCTGGACCATTCTGAGTGCCTAAATTAAGAATAGAGTAACATCAAATCTTTCCATTGTAAAAGTAAATAAAATCTCAAAACAGTATCATGTGGTCTATTTCATTCACATACATATCCTTGTATATAACACCCTTAAATTAAGATGTATTATTCCACATTTTAAAACTACTTGTATTTAAAGGTGACTGATAAACAAGAGGCCAAGAATGTTAGCTTTCCTGATGATAATCAAACGTTGGCACTTCCTTAACGTTCTGATGACCAGGCTCCTTACTCAGAGTCTGATTTTGTTTGGAGTGGTGTCCAGAAAAGTGCCACGAGCCCAGTTGGAGAAACACCGCTTTAAACAAAGAGCACAAAAAGTGAGCTCTTAAGTCGAATCCTTAGCTATGCCATTTATTGGGAATATAAAGGGCAAGGAGCTAGCCTCCTTATCTCTAAAATGGGAATTCTGTCTACTTTATACAGCTGTCATTAGGATTAAACGACGTGAGCTATCCGTCCCAACACAATGCCTGGCACATATCAGGGTTCAATGTCTTGCCCTAAAGCACCACCTGCGTAAAGGCATACCCTCTAATACTAATTTTGATATTACACAAGTTTCTTTGGGTTATGGCACCTGCTTTCTTCCCACTTCTGGAAACATCGTGATGTTATTTAGCAAATCGGTTATACAGATATGCATATGAGCAACTTCGTTAAGGGAACTACCCAACGTAAAACATAATCAATACTTGAACTAATTTAATCTTCCCATTCCACCCCTTGTAACCACCTCATTTGTTGTCACAAGCCTCTCACTAAAATTAAACTAAAACAGAATTACCAGACACCAAAACTTGACACGTAAAACCAGTGCGAGTGATTTATGAAGCCATTATTCTGTTTGCATCTCCAAAAGCAAGACAGAAACTTCTAACACATTTTTCTCTTCCTTGACATGGGCCTTGGACGCAGAAGCCAAATAGCGAAACCACCACCCGAACTCGCCGGTCCCTGCCCTCCCAAAGACTAAGGACACGTACAGGCGTGCTGTGAAAACGTGGGTGTAAAATATGAAAACGTTTGGCGATTTTCCAGTCTCAAACCGCCAAACCACAACTCGTTAGTCTCCAAACGCTACACTTGGAATGCAGCAAAGTCCCGGATGGTGAGCTCTGGCTACTCAAGGCTTTGGAGGTGCCACCAGGAACAAGGGATTTCCAAAGATCAAAGTAAGGAACTTCCTCACCACCAACCTCCCTGTCGTGCCCCTTACCCCTACGCCAGCTCAAAGGACTGCTCCTGAGAGCTCTAGGCTTCCTCAGCTCCTCGGATGGCAGCCGATTGGGAAGGAAATAAAGACAGGGAAAAGAGAACAACCTCCATACCTGCAGACAACGTCCCCGGAAGAGGAAGAAAAAAGCCTTTGCGAGTTCAAAGGTCAAATAGAATTGCGCAGGACAGGACGTTGCGTCAGAGAGAGCGTATCCATGTTGTACGGAAGCCGACGCACCTCTCCGACGTGGGCGGAGATGCAGGGAACCACCACGTTGTACGGCAACCAACGTGCCGCACCTCTGTGGGCGGGGATTCACACTAGCTGTGTGTGTCAAGGCCACGCAGAAATCTGTTGGAAATCGCTGTGGAAACAAACGCAAATGAAAAGCCGCAAAGAGCAAAGGTGGGACAAAATCAACTTCTTTCGTTGTCATGGACACTGCACTTTTAATCTAAAGGGCGCCAGCTCTGGCGTTAGACCTGGGTTTAAATCCCAACTCTTGACATTTATGGTTAAGGGACCTTCAAGGACCAGGGACCTTCAAGAACCTTCCCTTCTTCAACCTTCCCTTCTCTTTCCTTGTCATTTATTCAGAGCACAAGCTTTACAAACAAATTGGGATTTTAATCCAGTGTCTGCTAATTATTAGCTATGTTACTTTGAGCAAGCCCTTAAATCTCTAAAAGGAAGATATTAGGAACTACCGTGCCGTGTTATGTCATGATCAAAGGCATTATGAAGTTAAAGCACTTAGTACAGGGTCTTATAGAGAGGAAGTGCTCAGTAAATGGTTGCTAATCTTATGATTATGTACAAAGAACTACTTGAGGCTTTTCATGGGTGGTAAAGTTTAACCTTTAAAACAGTATGTAAAATTTTACATTAAGTGCGCGTATGTATTTTTCTGAGAAGAGGGTCCCTGGCTTTCATCACCTTGTCAAAGGGATTCATGACCTCTAAAAAAGTAAAGAACTCTTTGCCTGGGCTGTAAAAGACAATTCTAAAAGGGGCCTTTAAGTTTTTAATCTTAGATTAGGCTCCCTGGAAACACACCTCGAAGAGACTTGAGTGTTGGTTTATGGGGAGCGCTCTTAGAATGCACCTCCAGGAAGCTGAGAAAGGCGGGGTCAGGTGATCCACAACGTGGTTGCTGTGAGGCAGCTGCATTGCCCCAGAAGAGAGGATTTGGATAGGATATCCCAGTACCCACTCAGCTTTCCTTCTAGTATTTCTAATCCATCTAGCAAACCAAGAAAGCAGGCAAGTGACTGAGGGCATGTAGTCTGTCTTCAACTGTGAGGCCTGTTAATTCTATCAAGCCTCACATCACTGCCATCTTTGTCACAACACCAGATGGAAGGCTCTGGTTATATCCTTCCCTCTGCTCACTCTCAAATAGCTGCTTCTCCCCCGACCTTGTCATCAGCTACTTCCCTCCTTTCCAGTCCTTTGATTTTTGTCCTCTGAAATCCTTTTCGTCTCTGTGCCAGGCATTGAGATGGAAGCTTGCATAGAGAGACAAATGTGGTTTTTGAATAAATGCACTAATGAATGTATTTATTTGCAATATGTTCTCTATATTTTAAGAGAGACTTTGCAGAGCAGAAGAGAACAGGAGATGGGAGCCCTTGGCACACTATGTTGTTGTTTACGTCTCTGTCCGTGCCTTCCCCCACCCCAGTAGATAAGAATAGTGGTCTCATTGTTGTAGTTTTCCCTTAAGGTACTTAACCCAGTTCCATAATACTATTTTTCCCTCTCTTTAAATTTGTATTTGCATTTTTTCTTGATCAGTCTTGAGAGAGATATGGCAATCTTATTAAAAACTTCAAAGACGGCCAGGTACAGTGGCCCATGCCTGTTAATCCTAGCACTTTGGGAGGCTGATACAGAAAGATCACTGAGACCTGTAGTTAAAGATCAGCCTGGGCAACATAGCGAGACGCCCATCTCTACAAATTTTTTTTGTTTTAATTAGCCAGGTGTTGTAGCACACACCTTTAGTCCCACCTACTCAGGAGGCTGAGGCTGGAGGATCACTTGAGCCTAGAAGTTTGAGGCTGCAGTGAACCATGATTGTGCCACCATACTCCAGCCTGGGCAACAGAATGAGATCCTATCTCAATAATAATAATAATAATAATAATAATAATAATAATAAATGTATGAAACTTTGGTATATGACAAAGGTAATATATCAGATTGGTGGGGAAAGATTAGTGACTATTCAGTAAATGAAGCTGGGAAAAATGGTTATACATATGGAAAGAAAAAAATTGTATCCTTAAGTCACTCTACACCGGAAAAAAACCCTTAAATGAGTCAATAATAAGGCTTTAATTTATTAGGAAATATAGGTGACTATCTTATAGACTTTGGAGTAGAAAAGGATTTTTTAAACAAGACACAAAAAGCACAAACTCAGAAAAGACCAATAAATCTGACCACATTACAATTAATAGCTTTTATCAAAAAACCCTTAAATAAAAAAATGTTAAACCTCAAAGTTTCCCAGTCCAAGCCAAAAAAAGTATGATAGGTTCACCTTATTTTAATTTCACAAAAATCTGTAAAATATTTATTAAGTGCACACAGAAATTAATGAACAGAGAACAAAGACAGATTAAAAAAACAAATGAGGTTCTTTAGGCCGGGTGTGGTGGCACATGCCTGTAATCCCAGCACTTTGGGAGGTCAAGGCAGGTGGATCGCTTGAGGCCAGGAGTTCAAGACCAGCCTGGCCAACATGGCGAAACCCCGTCTCTACTAAAAATACAAAAATTATCTGGGCGTGGTGACAGGTGCCTGTAATCCCAGATACTCAGGAGGCTGAGGCACGAGAATCACTTGTGCCTGGGAGGTGGAGGTTGCAGGGAGCCAAGATTGCACCACTGCACTTCCACTGAAGTTGCCAACCTGGGCAACATAGAGAGACCCTGTCTCTAAAAAAAAAATTTTAAGGGATTTTGTACATGTGATTATGATTACTAATCAGTAGACTACAAAGGAAGCCAAAATTAGAAGTGGAATGAAGGAATGTGTTGCAAGACACCAACAGCTTTTGTTATGCTAAAAATAGAATTTATTATTGGCAGTTGTTTTTTCTTGCTTTTCTTGCTTTCAGTACTTTATGCCACTAAGCATAAAATGATCATTTTGGTATGCTCATGGATTCTATGGATCAGGAATTTCTACATGGTATAATGAGAATAGTTTGCCTTTACTATGTAATGATTGGAGCCTCAACTCGGGGGTAACTTGAACAGCTAAGGTGTGCATGGGTTCTCTAGAGAAACAGAACTGATAGGGTATACATTTATTTGTTTATTTATTATAGGAATTGGCTCATGTGATTATGAAGGCAGAGAGGCCCTGCAATCTGCCATCTGCAAGCTGGAAAACCAGGACAGCTGGTGGTATAAGCCCTAGTCTGAGTCCAGAGTCCCAAGAACCAGGAGTGCTGATATTCAAGAACAGAGACCATGAATGTCCCAGCTTAAGCAGAGAGAAAATTCACTCTCCTCCGCATGTTTTTCTATTCAGACCCTCAACAAATTGGATGATAGTCACCTACATTGTGAAGGCAATCTTCTTTACTTAGTGTACTGATTCCAATGCTAATCTTTTCTGAAACCACCTTCACAGACCCACAGAAATAATGTTACCAGCTATCTGGGCATCTCTTAGCCCAGTCAAGTTGACACATGAAATTAATCATCAGGCTGGGCGTGGTGGCTCACACCTGTAATCCCAGTGCTTTGGGAGGCCAGGGTGGACCGATTGCTTGAGTTCAGCCTGGGCAACATGGCAAAACCCCATCTCTACCAAAAATACAAAAAAGTTAGCCAGGTGTGGTGGTGCATACCTGTGGTCTCAGCTACTCAGGAGGCTGAGGTGGGAGGATTACTTGAGCCTGGGAGGCAGAGGTTGCAGTAAGCTGAGATGGCACCACTGCACTCCAACCTGTGTGACAGAGTGAGACCCCATCTGAAAAAAAAAAAAAAAAAGAAATTAATCATCATGGGGTGGGGGTAGAAGGTAGAATTATCTGAACACTTTTTAGTTTAATGCCTGGACTGGGCTGCTTCAAAGGCTGGGCTCTCATATGGAACTGTCAACCAGAGCAACTACATATAGCCTTTCTATAAGGCTTAGAATTCTCACAAATGGCAGTTTGGTTCTGGGAGGTAGGTTCTCAAGAGAAAGCATCTAGGAAAAAAGCATTGTAAGAGAAACAACAGAAGATACATGGCCTTGGAAGTCACATAGCATCACTTCAATCATACTCTATTGGTTAAGGGTGTCACAAACCTAAAAAGATTCAAAGGCAGTAGACATATATCCTCATTCTTTTTTTTTTTTTTTTTTTTTTGAGACAGAGTCTTGCTCTGTTGCCCAGGCTGGTGTGCAGTGGTGCAATCTTGGCTCACTGCAAGCTCTGCCTCCTGGGTTCATACCATTCTCCTGACTAAGCCTCCTGAGTAGCTGGGACTACAGGTGCACACCACCATGCCTGGCTTTTTTTTTTTTTTTTTTAGTACAGATGGGGTTTCACCATGTTAGCCAGGATGGTCTCGATCTCCTGACCTCGTGATCCACCTGCCTTGGCCTCCCAAAGTGCTGGGATTACAGGCGTGAGCCACTGCGCCCGGCCTATATATCCTCATTCTTGATGGAAAGATTATCAGTGATTTTAGGATTATATGTTAAAACCACCATAGTTTCTTTCCCGCTCTTTAATATTTAAACCTTTTTGTTCTTAACATGCTTCTGACCTGTCTCCCAGTCCAGCAATGTCTAATGTGCTGTTAAACCCATCCCTTGAGTTTGTAATTTCAGTTATTACATTTTTCTATTCTAAACTTTCAATTTGTTTCTCTGTTTATGTTTCCCATTCTAGGCTGAAATTTTCAGTCTTGACTTTTTTCTTTGAATGCTTAAACACACTTAGCGTAATTATTTCAATGTTTCATTATCTGGGTTTTCTTAGGATCTGTTTGTACTGTCTGATGTTTCTCTTGGTTTTATGAAAAATTGATTTTAAGTCCTAGATATCTACTCATTTTCTAAGACCACTTTGTTTTAATTCAAGATGCTTTGTATAATAAACGATATAATATCTAGTAAGACTGACCCCTCCCAATGTTGTTCTACTTTTTCAGGGTTTTCTTGACAATTCTTACTGATTATTACATACAAATTTTTAGCATCAACTTGTTTAACTCCAAACAAAAGTTGGCATTTTTATGTGTCAATTTTGTGTATTAGCTTGGGGAGACTTGACATCTTTATGATCCTGAGTCATCTTATCTAAGAACATGGAATATCTGTTTGCTGTGTCCTTAAAGTTTTATCCCTAAAAGCTCTGTACATTTCTTATTAAGTTTATCTCTAGGTGTTTTATCTGTTTTGCTGTTAACATAAGTGGTATACTCTTACCCACTACTCCATTTAATTGTTTTCTTTTAAATTGAAGGCTATGGATTTTTGTTTATTCATGTATGCCCTGCTACCTTACTGAATTATCTTATGATTTGTATTAACTTTTTATTGATTTTATTTTTTTCAGATATTACCTCCTCCTTTCTAATTCTTATACCTATTATTCAATCCCATTGGCTTATATCTCAAATGCAATACTAAATATAAATAGTAGTATAGATTAATGGTATTTTTGTCTTATTCCTGAATGCAGGAAAACATCCATGTTTCTCCACTATGTCATATGTTAAGAAAATAGCCACTGATTACTATTTATTTATTTTTTTTACCATGTCAGGAATGGATATTAATTTATGAATTGCCTTCTTACTATCTATTAAGATGAGAGTTTAAATTTTCTCTTTAGATCAACTAATGTAGTGAATCATATTGGGGGAGAGCGATGGAGCGCCTTTTCTAATTTGCATAAGACATCATGGTTTTCATGTCTCACTGGCTGTTCTTCTGCCTGGAATGCTGTTCCCCAGGTATCTGCATGGCTTGCTCCCATTTCCTTTATGCCTTTGCTCAAGGTCACTTTTGAAATGAGGCCCATCCTAATCATCTCATTTAAATTGTACTTTTTGCTCTCCTCCATTGGCATTGTTAGTTCCTCCCACCAGGTTCTTTTTTTCCTCACACTTACCACTTTCTAACATACTATATATTTATTTATTGTGCTTATTGTGTGTCGTCTGTCTCCACTACAAGTGTACTCTGTCTCCACTACAAGTGTACTCTGTCTCCACTACAAGTATACTCCATGAGGCTAGGAAGTTTGGTCCTTATTTTCTTTTTTCCTTTTTTTGAGTTACATGTTTCCAATACCTAGAGCAGTGCTTGGCAAACAGTAAGCATTCAAAAATATTTTTTAAATGAATGAATAAGTAGAGATTAGCACCTACTAAGGAATTATTCCAGAAGAATATCAAATAATAAAATTTAGTATTCTAGCGAAGGTTGGACTTACAGCTATGGAGATAAAGTAAAGAGATTAAAAGCATTTTCATTGTAGAACTTTTACACGTTTTTCCATTATTGGGCCTCATAGCCTATATTGCACCATGAATCAATGCCTTTTATTAATCTCGTGATTATTTGTGAATGGCCCAATTATAGTCATGTGTTGCTTAATGACAGATACATTCTGAGAAATATGTTAGGTGATTTCGTCTTTGTGTGAACATCATAGAGTGTACTTACACAAACCTAGATGGTAGAGTCTACTGCACACCTAGGCTTTATAGTATAGCCTTCTGCTTCTAGTCTACAAACCTGTACAGTATGTTACTGCAGTGAATAGTGTAGGCAATTGTAACACAATGGTAAGTATTTGTGTATCTAAACATATCTAAACATAGAAAAGGTAGAAGAAAAATACGATATAAAAGATAATGGTACACCTGTATAGGGCACTGACTATAAAGCGAGCTTGCAGGACTGGAAGTTGCTCTGGGTGAGTCAGTGAGTGAGTGGTGAGTGAATGGGAAGGCCTAGGACATTACTATACACTATGGTAGACTTTATAAACACTATACACTTTGTATACACTATATATATATTTATATATAAAAAGATAAATATATATACTCTATATACACACTATATATATGTTTTATATACACTAAATTTATAAAAAGTTTTTTTCTTCAATAATAGACTAACCTTAATAAGCTTACTGTTACTTTTTTACTTTATGAAGTTTAAAAAAAATTTAACTTTTTGACTTTTTGGTAATAACACTTAGCTTAAAACACAAACACGTTGTACAACTTTTGCTACAAAGAGTTAAAATATCAGAGCCACTCTAAATAACCACTGTAAATTTTAGAAATAAGAGTTTGAAACAAATTAGATTTTTCTAATAGAAATGTTCTGAGCCTAAAGCCCTAAAGGGGAGTAAGGAAACCAATTAACTTTAATTTAAATAATCATGTCTTAAGTAGCAAATGAGCGAAGTTCTATTGTTAAAGAACAACTGTACTAAATCCCCGAAAGGTTAGATTCAAAATGGTATAAATACAGTGGTTTCACATCTTACTAATGAAATAAATTTCTATTGGTCATTGTAACCTCTGCTTCTTGTCTTACTGGACATTGTTACTGAGGGTAGAGGAAGGGAATGATTGAGATTAAAGGCAGAATAATTATGTGCAATTCCCGTTGATGTTCCTGTTGTTAGTAACTTTTTTAAAAGCAACCAATGAAACAGCTAATAATTTTATTTCTGAGAAAAAATAAGATAATCTGAGCAAAGCTTATTTTCTTCTTTTAAGCTTGTATGTATAGTATATGATTTTCTGTTTGTACTTGCTATTTAAAAACAATGTATTTATAATGATTGAGGTCACCATGCTGTTTTATATACAAACATGCCCCCTATTTACATCCACAATGACTGAATTTCTGCCAATGTCTATAAGCATTAAAGCAACCATCAAAAATGTATTAATAAGGCATATATTATTAATAAGGTATAATACAGTAGATACTAAACTCATGCCTGGAGTTTTATTCTGGATGAGTTAATGTAGTAAAGTAGGAAGAGAGGGAGTTTAGCAAGCAGTTTGAAGCCAGACGATGGAAAGTTTTAAATGCTATGCTTAAAGGCTTAAATTGTTTCTCTCGTGCCTTCTCTTTTGATTTCTTTCTCCTCACGTGCTACCTTTGTGAACTTCAGAAAGCAAGTTAACCTTCCTGAGACTGTCTCTTTATCTGTAACATGGAAGTGGGAATCCCATATTGTGGGTGTGCTGGGGGAATTAACGGAGATAAAGCACGTGGCTGAGGCTGGCACACCATGGCTGCTCAATAGATGATTGGTCTTAGTATTGTTTTCTAGAAATGAAATGCTGCCTTCTGCTCTTCCTTATAACCAGTTTTGCACATCACTGTTACATCTTATACCTTACTAATATTTGGTGTGTTCTTAGGAGAACATTTTTATTTCCTTGTGTTATTTTGGGGAACTCTAGAAAAACCACTATAGAATATATCAAAATGGAAACGTAGCATGGATTGACAGAAAAGGGCAAAAGAGTTAAAAGGGTTAGTGTGTCAACTCCTTGACTTTCTGGAGATCCTTTTTTTTTTTTTTTCCCAAAACGTAGCCACTGCCTTTGTGTCTTGTTCCACGTCTGTGTCTTGTTCCAATTATTTATGCAAATGAAGGCAATTGTTTCCCTATGAAAGCTTGGTGAAAAGATGCTATAGAAAAATCCAGTGCATTTTCATTATTGCTTGCTCAACAGCAATACTCTTTTGTAGCAAGAAGAAAATAATTTTGCAAAATGCTCCCCCACCCCCACATGAAAAGTAAAAAGTACATAATATCATGTTTGTGTTGAAACTTTTTCTTCCAAAATGTCATAACCCCATACGAAAGAGAAGTAAAATCCCATTATTTTAATTTACATATAGCCACAAGATAAGTAAAGTTATCATTGAAATTCTAATTAAATGGGATGATTGACTAAGGTAGCACATCAAAGAAGAGAAGTGAATATGATAAGTCGAAGACTTATTAATTAGTCTGCGTGGAAGAAATTCCAGGGATGTCAAGCTGAGCCTGCTTCAAGGAGAAAAAAAGCAGACAAGAAAACGTTCGTTTCTTTGAAGTTAGGAACTGAGATAGTGATGGAGGTAATTGCGTCTGACTGGATCCAGTAATGAAGAGCTGTAAATCAGACTGCAGAATCGAAAGGAAGATTCAAGTAACGAATGTGGCTGCCTCCCCCTGCTGTGAAGAAACAGAATGCAGAGCGCACTAATTGACCCAGCCTATTTCCCAGTAGTTCTCTGTTATTATTTATTAATTTTTAATTTCTGAATTATTTACGTCCTGGGAAATTATTCTTGACAGGCTGTTAGGCGTGCCAAAGTTAATGGAGGATGAAAGGACTGGTACCAGAATTAGCAGGGATGTAGTCACAGGCTACTGGATTTAATGATTTTGGAAAGAAAAATTGATTTCACACAGTGTGTCACTTTATACTACTTTAGGGATACACCAGCTATTTGATTAATTGAGGAATAACCAATTCAAAGTATATTTGAAGTGTAAATGAGTCACAGTGCTCAGCTGTTTACTTTTCTCTCTTTCTGAGAGATCTGAATTTTCTTCAAGCTGATGATTAAAAGCCAATGAAGATACACTTGCATGCTTTGAATGCACACCTGTTTGATTCATATTAAACTCAGAAGGGAGGAAAACCCTGAAGTACGTGAGAAGGTAGTTTCACTTATTTTTTTTCTCCTTTCTAATCGCTTTATGTGATTTCTTTCCTCCAGCGTATAGCACAGCAGTAGTTGCAATCTGCATCCCTTAAGAACGAGGCTCAAGAAAATTTCTCATTTGCTTTATGACCTATGAGCACAATCAGAAAGAAGCAGTGCTTGCTAATGAATAGAAGAACCAAGTAGAAAAAATGTATTAACAGAAAACAATCACTTTAATGAATAAGGGAAGAGGATTAACCTATTAGGAAAATGAGTGAGGCAGAAATATGCCATCGCCATCCAGGCTAAAAGCCCTGTGTCATTTCTGTCTTCTCCCTTTCCGGGCTCCCTCATTAGCCACCCTCTTTGTTCAGCTATCTTTGGCCTAGTCCTCTAACTGGTTTTCTTAGGTCAAGTCTTCCTCTTCAATTATATTCTATACCGGTGGTTCTCAAATTTTAATGTGCAAACAAATTGCTTGGGGCTCTTGCTACTGTACAGGTTTAGATTCTGTGGGTCTGGGATGGGGACCTGAGATTCTGCATTGCTAGTAGGCTGCCAGGTAAAGCCCACGCTTCTGGTCCTTGACCACTCTTTGAGCAGCAAGATTCTACAAAACTCTGACAGGCACATTTTCTTTAAAACACTGATTTTAACCATGTAACTTTCTCATTCAGACACTTTAAATGATTTTCAGTGCCTACAGTTAAATACAGATTCCTTAGCATGGCATTCAAGGTCTTCCTAATATGACCACAACCTGCCCTTGTAGGCATATCCTATACTTTCCCATCTCCAGGCTTTTGTTTTTGTTTTTTCTTCTTTGTGAAACACCTTTGTCTTTGGAAATTCTAACAGTGCCTCAAGGCGTATTTCAAATTCCACATCCTCAGTGTTGGCCCACTCAATAAGACATGAGCTGTCCTTCAAACTCTTCCTCTCATATCTTTTTACCTTTCTTTTTTTAAACTGGTTTCTTGAGAAAGGACAGATGTTTTACCTCTTTCTTGCTATGTAGTATCTTCAGTCTCATATAATTGCTATTAATGTTGCGATTTCTCCCTGTTCACATACAGAATTGTGAGTTATGTAGGAGTAGGGACTGTTCCTTGTCTTTGTATTTTCCTGAAGTGCAGGTGCAGAGCACAGAGTATGTATCTCACAAATATTTCAGTTAAACTGAACTATGTAAGAACATTCTCTCCATGGTCATTCCTACTCTTGCAAATTTGCAGCATCTCTGAAATCCTTCAGAATAGCTCACGGATCCTGATTTTTTGCTACTTTATTCATTCATCAACTTACCTATTTACTCATAAGCGTTTGAGGGTTCTTTTTGTGTCAGTGCAGTGCCAGGGACTGGAAATATTGAAGTAAAACAACAGTCTTTCACTCCTAAGCTCCGATGATTCCCCCTCCCCACATTTATGTCCTGCTCCCCCACTTCTATATTTACTAACGTCAACCCCAAAATATAAATTATGTAAGCGATAATTCTGGCCGGGCACAGTGGCTCACGCCTGTAATCCCAGCACTTTGGGAGGCCAAGGCAGGCGGATCACTTGAGGTCAGGAGTTCAAGAACAGCCTGGCCAACATGGTGAAAGCCCATCTCTACTAAAAATGCAAAAATTAGCCAAGCATGGTGGCAGGCACCTGTAATCCCAGCTACTTGGGAGACTGAGGCACAAGAATCGCCTGAACCCAGGAGGCAGAGGCTGCAGTGAGCTGGAATCACACCACTGCACTCCAGCCTGGGTGACAGAGTGAGACTCCATATAAAATAAAAATAAAAATAAATTATATAAGCAATAATTCATATATTTTTTAAAAAACCAAAACTCTTCTTGAAAATTCTTATAACTGTTGTAGGCTCAAGCACCATTACCTCAGAATATGGACTTCCATGAATTCTGAGAGACTTTGCTGAATCTGGGCCTTGCATTCATTTTCCTCTCCAAAGGATTTAAAAATTCTTAAAGCCTTGGCCATTCACTACATCTCTCACCTCACTCCCACCCCCCAGTACCCATTTTTCAGCCTTGCATCAGTTCTCAAACTGTTGCTTCTACCTGATCTAATCTCTCTGAGGGGAGGGCACTTCAACATATTTTAAAAACTTACCCCTTCGTTTATTCTGTCCTCTTCCTCTGTCTTTTCTATTTATGTTTTGTGCCCCTTACCCTACCCTGATTTCCAGCCTTAATCCCTATACCCTACCAAATGCAAACGGAAAAAACATTTTTTAAAAACTTCTAATTTTGTGTCTTTCATAAAGATTCAGTCAAGAATAAACCACAACAGGCAAGTGTGACAGAAATGTGCAGGAGTCTAATTGTCTAAACTAATTAAAAGAAACCAAAAAATTACATCATGGTTCTTTAGTTGCAGGCAACAGAAGCCAACTCTGGGTAACAAGCAAAAAGGGAAGGAGAAGGATGCAAGGGCTGCTCAGAGAATAGATAATATAATAAATATTAATGACAATAATATGAGACTGAAGACACCACATGGTAAGAAAGAGGTAAAACATCTGTCCTTTCTCAAGAAACCATTTTTTTGTTGTTGTTTGTTTGTTTTTTGTTTTAGAAAAAGGTAAAACAGGTATGAGAGAAAGAGTTTGAAGGACAGCTCATGTCTTATTGAGTGGGAGAAGGTTAGATAGCCAACACTGAGGATGTGGCATTTGAAATACGCCTTAAGACACTGGTAGAATTTCCAAAGGCAAAGGTGTTTCACAAAGAAGAAATAACAAAACAAAAGCCTGAAGATGGGAAAGTATAGGATATGCCTACAAGGGCAAGTGGTCATATTAGGAAGACCTTGAATGCCACGCTAAGGAATCTGTATTTAATTTGTAGACACTGAAAGTCGCTTAAAGTGTCTGAATGAGAGAGTTACATGGTTAAAATGTAATTGAATTTTGGAAAACAACGATGGCACCAAATAAGAGAGTGATCCTTTAGTGTCCATGCTAGGGGAACCTGCTTTGGTCTAAATCTTATTCCATCTCCTAAGAACTGATTTATAAGTGGAATGATGCAAAGAAGGGAAATGATTACAGCTGATCCATTTCCCTTGGAAACACTAGCTATCGATTCCTTTATCCCCAGAGCTGTCTGTCTGGTATAATAAATGTTAATAACAATAATATGAGACTGAAGATACCACGTGGTAAGAAAGAGGTAAAACATCTGTCCTTTCTCTTTTTTTTTTCTCAAGAAACCAGTTAAAAAAAAAAAAGTAAACAGGTATGAGATAAAGAGTTTGAAGAACTAATGTCTTATTGAGTAAGAGAAGGTTAGAGTAGCCAACATTGATTCTTGTTCTTCTTGAATCCTGGCTGTTCAGCTTTTCCTCCACTGATTTTTATCAGTGGAAGCCAAATAACTCTAACTGATGCAAGAGACAGTTGCAATAGCAGGTGCTCACTAGAGGTTTGCTCATCATCCATGTGGTTTATCAGATATGAGCAGATGAGTTTTTAACTCTATCACAGCTCTAAAAGATTTACTGAGAAAAACATCCTTAAAGAAAAGGCAGTCAAAGAAAGTTCCAATGGCAATATTTAGTAATATTACTTAAAAGGCCAAACTCTATAGCTGATAAGATAAAGCAAAGGGAAAGTAAAGAAACTTTTGTTGGGATGTTTTAGGCTGATATATTTATATCAGCATACGAATGAGTGATTCAACCTACTAGTTATTGAGGAATATTACAAAGCAAAAGCAGTGTGGTTCTGGTGTAGGAACAGATGAACGGAACAGAGGGAGAGTTCAGAAATAGATCTGTGTGCATATGGGAATTTGATATACAATAAATGTGGTAAAAATGGAAAAGAATGCCTTGTTTGGAATATAGTATTGGGAAAACTGGCTCATCATCTGGAGAAAAAGCTGGACTTTTACGTTACACTATAGAAAGATGGATTCTAAATGAATTAAAGACCTAAATGAGACAGGTGAGTATTCAAAACCAGAAGAAGAAAATAAAGAATTATCTTTGTGAAGTTTATTAAACCATTGAACTACAAACAATAAGTGGAAAATTGATGACTTAGCTACATTAATGTTACAGCATTTTTTTCAGCAAAGGTTACCAAAAACAAAGTTAATAGACAAGGAGAAGATAGTTGCAGCATCAAAAACAAAGGATAATATTTATATCAGTGCTGTCCACTAGAAATGAAATGTGAGTCACATATGTAGAAATGAAATGTGAGTCACATATGTAATTTAAAATTTTTAGTCACATTAAAAACTAAAACCATTCTGGCCAGGCATAGTGGCTCACGCCTGTAATCCCAGCACTTTAGGAGGGTGAGGTGGGTGGATTGCTTGAGCTCAGTTCAATACCAGCCTGGGCAACACGGTGAAACCCTGTCTCTACAAAAAATACAAAAAAAATTAGTCAGGCATGCTGGCTCGCACCTGTAGTCCCAGCTACTTGAGGGGCTGAGCCTGGAGGATCACTTGAGCCCAGGAGGTAGAGATTGAAGTGAGCTGAGATTGCACCACTGTACTCCAGCCTGGGCAACAGAGTGAGAACCTGTCTCAAAAAAAAAAATGTATAAAGTCATTGTTTCTGATTTTTATTATGAAGAGTTTCAATTTCAACATAAATTGTTGTTCCTGTCTGGCTAAATCACTGATAAGCTCTTCCTTTCTTTTGGAGTTTAAAATTTAGCTCTTTCATATGTAGTGTGATATCTGTGAGAAAACATAAATCATATTTTCATTTTGTCTTTGATTATTGAATATTCCTTCCAATTCAGGAACATATTAAATTGGAGTTAAAAGTACTTTCTAAAAATTCTTGGCCGGGCGCAGTGGCTCACGCCTGTAATCCCAGCAATTTGGGAGGCCGAGGCAGGTGGATCACGAGGTCAGGAGATTGAGACCATCCTGGCTAACATGGTGAAACTCCATCTCTACTAAAAATACAAAAAGAAAAAGAAAAAAATTAGCCGGGCTTGGTGGCGGGCACCTGTAGTCCCAGCTACTTGAGAGGCTGAGGCTGGAGAATGGCGTGAACCCAGGAGGCAGAGCTTGCAGTGGGCCGAGATTGTGCCACTGCACTCCAGCCTGGGTGACAGAGCGAGACTCCATCTCAAAAAAAAAAAAATAAATAAAATAAAATAAAAATTCTTCCACAACTCTTATCAATGAGCACAGGCAGAGAACACAAGATTAAGAAAATCAGTCTTAATTCTATCAGTCTATTTCTTTCAAAAGTTCCATAACTTGGCAATGATTTATAGCATTAGTGTATAGATACTAAATGACATTTATTTATTTATTTAGAGACAGTCTTGCTGTGTCACCCAGATTGGAGTGAAGTGATGCGATCTCGGCTCACTGCAACCTCTGCCTCCTGGGCTCAAGCGATTCTCCTGCCTCAGCCTCCCGAATAGCTGGGAATACAGGCGCCCGCCACCATGCCCAGCTAATTTTTGTATTCTTAGTAGAGACTGGGTTTCACCATGTCGGCCAGGCTGATCTTGAACACCTGACTTCAGGTGATCTGCCTGCCTTGGCCTCCCAAAGTGCTGGGATTACAGGTGTGAGGCACCACGCCTGGCCCTAAATGACTTTAAAGTAATTGTACTCCATAACAATTTTCATATGGTGTGCTTTAAAAAACTGAGCACAAAGATTTTCAATACATATCATACAGTGGAACAAAGCAATAAATGAAATAGAAATCTCTTGTCTTACCATTCCAACAAATCTGGATTTTTACCTAACATATATGGGCCACCATCTGTCATTATAGGCACAAATTCTTCTTTGATGGTTATAAAAGATGAAAAACTGCTCCAGAAATTTAGGTGTTTTTAATTCAAATTTAATAAAACTTCATAGTTTTGGAAGTCCTTTGAGACACAAATATACCCAAAGTATTAATAGACATTGTCATTTTTTTGAGATAGAGTCTCACTCTGTAGTCCAGGCTGGAGTGCAATGGTACGATCTTGACTCACTGTAACCTCCACCTCCCAGGTTCAAGTGATTCTCCTGTCTCAGCCTCCCGAGTAGCTGGGTTTCCAGGTGCCTGCCACCACGCCTGGCTAATTTTTTTTTTTTAATAGAGGCGGGGTTTCACCATGTTAGCCAGGCTGGTCTTGAACTTGTGACCTAAGGTAATCCACCCGCCTTGGCCTCCCAAAGTGCTGGGAATGCAGATGTGAGCCACCATGCCCAGCCGACATTGTCTCTTATATCACATCATCCATTTTAAAGCTAAAGAAAAGTACTTGTAATTTTTTAAATCGTTAATCAATTGATCTTTGATACTGTATCGTTGGAAAGTTCTTGTAATCTATGGGCCATTTTTTAATGGCTTAGTTGAAGGTCTTTCACTTTTTGTAAAATATCTTCTTTAGTCTTTTTCTCATAATTTTCTAGCAAAATTTCCACAACTGAAATAATTTGTTTTACTATCTGACTTAAAATGACTTTCATTTTTCATCCCTCCCTTTCCCCTCCCTCCCTCCCTCCCTTTCTTCCTTCCTTCCTTCTTTCCTTTCTTTTTCTGTTTCCTTCCTCCCCTCCCTCCTTTCTTTCTGTAAGAATCCAACACATTTTTTAGCTGTCTAAAATTACAAGCTCAGGGGCCAGGTGCGGTGGCTTATGCCTGTAATCCCAGCATTTTGGGAGGCTGAGGTGGGCAAATCAACTGAGGTCAGGAGTTTGAAACCAGCCTGACCAACATGGCAAAATCTCATCTCTACCAAAAAATATAAAAAAATTAACCAGGCCTGGTGGCGTGCACCTGTAGTCCCAGCTGCTCGGGAGGCTGAGGAATGAGAATCGCTTGAACCTGGGAGGCAGAGGTTGCAGTGAGCCAAGATCGTGCCACTGCACTACAGCCTGGGCAACACAGCAAGACTCTGTCTTAAAAACATAAATAAAATAAAATTATAATCTCAGATCCTGTTAAGAAGCATTAAGGATTTTTTGGTCATATATTTAACTCCTATTTTGAACTACAATTTTGATTTCTTTTTTGACTTCCAAGGGGAAATGTCTTACCAAATTCATTATGTATTTACTTAAAATGTCTCTTAATATTGTCTAATTTATTGCTTAAAATATTTTTTACACACAAATAGCTTTTTTCATTTTGCTGTGTTACAGCAAATTGCAATTTCCATTCATCGTAGAATTTGTGACATGCTTTCTTTCAGTCCTTTTCTTTTTTTTTTCTTTTTTGAGACGGAGTCTTGCTCTGTCCCCCAGGCTGGAGTGTAGTGGCGCGATCTTGGCTCACTGCAAGCTCTGCCTCCCGGGTTCACACCATTCTCCTGCCTCAGCCTCCCAAGTAGCTGGGACTACAGGCGCCCGCCACCACACCTGGGTAATTTTTTGTATTTTTAGTAGAGACGGGGTTTCACTGTGTTAGCCAGGATGGTCTCGATCTCCTGACCTCATGATCCACCCGTCTCGGCCTCCCAAAGTGCTGGGATTACAGGCGTGAGCCACTGCGCCCGGCCTTTTTTTTTTTTTTTTGAGACGGAGTCTTGCTCTGTCCCCCAGGCTGGAGTGCAATGGCACGATCTTGGCTCACTGCAACCTCTGCCTCCTGGGTTCAAGCGATTCTCCTGCCTCAGCCTCCTGAGTAGCTGAGATTACAGGCACCCGCTACCATGCCCGGTTAATTTTTGTATTTTTAGTAGAGACGGGGTTTCACCATATTGGTCAGGCAGCTCTCGAACTCCTGACCTCAAGTGATCCGCCCGCCTCGGCCTTCCAAAGTGCTAGGATTACAGGCGTGAGCCACTGTACCCGGCCAGTCCTTTTCTTTTAATAGCCCAGTTGTAGTACTAGTTTCTGTATCTCCACTTTATTCTGCATTAGTGGTATGCATTCATTTTATATTTAAATTTGGTTCATTTTTAAGCTACACAGGAAGGGGAACATCACACTCTGGGGACTCTTGTGAGGTGGGGGGAGGGGGGAGGGTTAGCACGAGATATACCTAATGCTAAATGACGAGTTAATGGGTGCAGCACACCAGCATGGCACATGTATACATATGTAACTAACCTGCACATTGTGCACATGTACCCTGAAACTTAAAGTATAATAATAATAATAATAATAATAATAAAAACAAAAAAATTAAAAAAAAATAAAAATGATTTTATTATGGTTACAATACTGGGTATTTAAATTTAATTTCTTCTCAGACGAAGGAAACTAAGAGAATTACCAGTCGACCTACCTTTAAAGAATGACTAAGGATATTCTTCAAAGGAAATGATAACAGCAGGCATAGAACTTTAGAAAGAAAGAACAATGGAATGAGAAAAAATAGGGTGACTATAATAGAATATTTTTTATCTCTTATGTTTTAAAAATTATGTTTAATGGTTTAAATTTGTTTCCTATTGCAGCTCTAACAAGTAACTGCAAACACAAGGGCTTAAACAATACAAATGTATTATCTTATAGTTCTAGAGAGCAGAAGCACAAAATGAGTCTCACTAGGCTAAAATCAAGGTGTCAGCAGGGCTGCATTCCTTCTGGAGACTAGGGGAGAATGCATTTCCTTGTCTCTCCCATTTTCTAGAGGACATCTGCTTTTGTTGGCTCGTGGCACCTTTTTTCCATGTTCAAAGACAGCAGTGTTGGTTGAGTCCATCTCACACTCACACTGCTACCTCTCTGGTTTTCTTTTTTGTCTCTCTCTCCCACAGTTATGTCTGTCTGTCTGTCTGTCTGTCCGTCTGTATATTTGTGTGAGATGGGGTCTTGCTGTATTGCCCAGAGTGGCCTGGAACTCCTTGGCTCAAGCAATCCTCTCACCTCATCCTCCCCAGTAGCTGGGACTCTGGGCATAGAACTGACTGCTCTTCCACTTTTATGAATCCTTACGACTATATTGGGCTTCCCTTGATAGTATAGAATAATCTCTCTTTTTAAAGTCAGCTGATTAGCAGCCTTAATTCCATCTGCTCCCTTACTTCTCCTTCGCCACATAACCTATTAACTGTTTTGGGGGATTAGGATGTGGACATCTTTGAGAGTGGGCATTATTCTGCCCATCACAGGATTAAAAAATTATAATACCAATTGGATGTGATATTCAATGTATGTGGAGGAAATACTTAAGACATTATGTTTAAGAGGTGGGGAGGGATAAATCGCTAGGGAATTATGCTGAATTAAAAAAAGCCACCTATAGGTTGTATACTGTGTGATTTCATCTTTCTAACATTTTGAAATGATGAAATTTTAGAAATGGATATATATTGCCAGGATAAATGGTTGCCAGAGGGTGGGGGCGGGGGAAGGTAGGAGGATGTGGTTATGAGAGCAACACAGAGGATCTTTGTGTTTTGGAACAGTTGAATATCTTGATTGTAGTAGTGGGTACATGACCTACATAGGTGATAACATTGTATAAAACAATATATAAACACATAATAAAAATAAAATAAAGACAAAAACAGAAAACAGTATATAAACACACACACACACAAATGAATACTAGTAAAATTAGAACATCTGAATATAATCAGTAGATTGCATCAATTTCAATATCCTGCCTTTTTATGATTATTTGATAATTTCTGAAGGGATGAGAAGTAATGGATTTAATTTGTACATTATTCCAAGTTTCTCTGCAGAATGCAGGATATTTTAGGATATTAGTCATCTTGTTAGTCTAGAATCTTAAAAAGTGGTTGGCAGAGGTGGGAGGGAGGTGGATGTGGGTGTAAAAGGCATCAGGTGGGCTCCCTGTCGTGTTGGAACTGTTTAGCATCTTGACTGTGGCAGTAGATACACAAACCTGCACAGAAGATAAAAATATATGGAACTTGGCCAGGCGTGGTGGTTCATGCTTGTAATTTCAGGACTTTGAGAGGCCGAGGCGGGTGGATCACCTGAGGTCAGGAGATCGAGAACCGCCTGGCCAACATGGTGAAACCTGTCTCTACTAAAAACACAAAAATTAGCCGGGTGTGGTGGTGGGAGCCTGTAATCCCAGCTGCTTGAGAGGCTGAGGCAGGGGAATGGCTTGAACCCGGGAGGCAGAGGTTGTAGTGACCCGAGATTGTGCCACAGCACTCTAGCCCGGGCAACAGAGGGAGACTCTATCTCAAAAAAAAAAAAAAAAAGAAAAATAAATATATATACACACACACACGTATATATACACATATACATATATATATAATATATATATGGAACTTAATACATCACACACATGCAAATGATTCCAATGGGAAATCTGAATATGATCTGTGGATTGTATCAATGTCAGTATCCTAGTTACACTGTTATGATACAGTTTTGTAAAGTTTTACCATTGAGGAAAACTGGAATCAGCATATAAGGAATCTATCTCTGTTATTTCTTACAACTGCATGTGAATCTACAATTAGCGGAACAAACATTTCAATTTAAAAAAGTGAAAGAGTGAAGGGACCTAATGGAAGTAAGGTTTCTACACTCAAAGTGGTAAAATGTCAACGCTGTTAGACTGTGATAAATTATGCAAGTATATTGTAATACCTAGGGAAACCATTAAGAAAACTATTCAAAGAAATATACTCAAAAAACTATAAAGTCAAAATGTAATTCTAAAACATTTTCAAGTGACCCACAGAAAGGTGAGAAAGGGGAAACAGAGGAATGAAAAACAGAGGGAACAAACAGTAAACAATTAATAAAATAGCCAACTTAAGCCCAGCACACCAATCATTACTTTCAATATAACTAATCGAAATATGCCAATTAAAAGGCAGAGATTGGCAGGATGGATAAGTTTAATTATCAAGGATGGTTTAAGTAGGTATCACTATAACTCTTGCTGTTTGCACAAAATATTCAAATAAACACATTGCAGTGTTACATAGTTCACAGAAAAAAATCATTCAAACCAAATCCAGTCCATTGGTACTGGCTACGTTGGTGATGTTTTTATGTATAATACATAAGAAATAATACATAAGAAATAATGTATGTATAATATATATAATATATAAGAAAAATGTGTACTATAATAAAACAATAACAATATCTTAACATAACATAAGTTAAAGTAAAACGTACATTTACCAAAATGCTGCTTCAGTTTTAAATTTAAATTAAATGGAGTGAAATGAAATGAAAAATTCATTTCTAGCTGCATTTCAAGTGCTCAATAGTCACAGACCCAGTGTAGACATAGAAATCCTATATAGCAAAAACAACCCAAAATTTAAAAAAAATAAAAATGTGTAAAGCATATTAATAGGTAATTCAGTGACAAAGACATTCACTAGTAATCTGAAAGTTAATTAAAATTCTACATGGGTTCTGAGAGCTTTTACCCTTAAGTAATACATATCAGTTCAACTCACATTTCCTCCACCAAAGCAGTCTCTTCATCACACTTATCATCAAGGGGAAAATAAGTAGCTAGGAAGTGCAGTCCTACTCTGTGCTGAGTAAAAGGTCTGGAAATATTTGCAGAATAGCATTATTATCTACATAAGCCACATATGAATTTTTTTTTTAATATTTGTGAAGTGGAGAATTGAAAGCAATCTAGCTGTCTCTCACCAGGTGGATGGCACTTTTTTGTTTTTGTTTTTGTTTTTTGAGATGGAGTTTTGCTTTTATTGCCCAGGCTGCAGCGCAATGGTGCAATCTCAGCTAGCTCACTGCAACCTCTACCTCCCGGGTTCCAGCGATTCTCCTGCCTCAGCCTCCTGAGTAGCTGGGATTACAGGCATGCACCACCACACCTGGCTAATTTTGTATTTTTAGTGGAGACAGGATTTATCCATGTTGGTCAGGCTGGTCTTGAACCCCTGAACTCAGGTAATCCGCCCGCCTCGTCCTTCCAAAGTGCTGGGATTGCAGGCATTAGCCACTGTGCCTGGCCGGCACTTTTAATTTATGTTAATTATTGCTACCATTCATTGAGAGTTTAATTTGTGACTCACTGTCCTAAGATTTTACATTTAATTTTTTCTATTTTTTGAGATGGAGATTCACTCTGGTTGCCCAGGCTGGAGTGCAATGGTGCAATCTCGGCTCACTGCAACCTCCGCCTCCCAGTTTCAAGCCTCGGCCTCCCAAAGTGCTGGGATTACAGGCGTGAGCCACCGCACCTGGCCAAGATTTTGCATTTATTAATCATATTTAACCACCCTATACATCCATGAGGTGGATATACTGATAATTTTCCTTGTATTACATTAGGAGTAACTTGCCCAGGATCACCCCTCTGTTAAGTGGCAGAGCTGGAACTTGAACTCACTATTTTCTGACTTTATAACCCATGCCCTTTTATCCTTTAGGCCGTACTGCCTCTTTTGATCAATTTGCCCCATTCATGGTTATGCATGCTGATGGAGACTGCTTTTGAAGCTTCTTTATTGAAGGAGCGGGAGAAGAGTAAGAAAGTTGGAGCAGACTAAGAAGACAGGAAAGAAAGAAAAGCAAAAGTAAGATAGAGGTCAGTGAGAAATGAGTGACAAAATGGGTGTTGGTTACCTCACAGGTTTTTTAAATTTCACAAGGCCCTACTCTGTCTTTGTCATTCTGTCCTCCAGATTTCTTGCTGGTGGCTCTCCTTGTCTGAACACAACCACAGGGCACGTGAATCTGTAATACAATCCATAATGGTGAACTTCCCATGACACAGATTAGAGTGCAGAAAAAACTCCAGCATACCATGTTTTCTTCTTTCTTAATTCTTTTTTTCCATTCATTTTGGTGGGAGCATATCCTTAATAGCTTCTTGAGAAAGAATACACGGGAATTAAGTTTTTGAGACCTTGATTGTCTGAAAATGTTTTTGTTGTTGTTGTTTTAAGACAGAGCCAAGGGCTGGGTGCAGTGGCTCGTGCCTCTAGTCCCATCACTTTGGGAGGCTGAGGTGGGCGGATCACCTGAGATCAGGAGTTTGAGACCAGCTTGATCAACATGGAGAAACCCCATCTCTACTAAAAAAATACAAAATTAGTGGAGCATGGTGGTGCATGCCTGTAATCTCAGCTACTTGGGAGGCTGAGGCAGGAAAATTGTTTGAACCCGGGAGGCGGAGGTTGTGGTTAGCCGAGATTGCGCCATTGCACTCCAGCATGGGCAACAAGAGTGAAACTCTGTCTCAAAAAAAAAACAAAAAAACAAAAAAACAAAAAACCCAAGCCAATCTGGGTGCAGTGGCTCACGTCTGTAATCCCAGCACTTTGGGAGGCCGAGGTGGGTGGATCACTTGAGGTCAGGAGTTCGAGACCAGCCTGGCCAGCATGATGAAACCCTGTCTCTAGTAAAATACAAAAATTAGCTGAGCGTGGTGGCGCGCCCTGTAATCCCACCTACTCAGGAGGCTGAGGTGAGAGAATCACTTGAACCTGGGAGGCAGAGGTTGCAGTGAGCCTAGATCACACTACTGCACTCCAGCCTAGGCGACAGAGTGAGACTGAGCCAGACGCCTTGGCTCACGCCTGTAATCCCAGCACTTTGGGAGGCCGAGGCGGGTGGATCACCTGAGGTCAGGTGTTCAAGACTAGCATGGCCAACATGGTGAAACACCGTCTCTACTAAAAATACAAATTTTAGCTGGGCATGGTGTGGCATGCACCTGTAATCCCAGCTACTCAGGAGGCTGAGGCGATAGAATCGCTCAAACCTGGAAGGTGGAGGTTGCAATGAGCTGAGATCCCGCCACTGCACTCCAGCCTGGGCGACAGAGCGAGACTCCAACTCAAAAAACAAACAAACAACAACAACAACAACAAAAACAAGATGGAGTCTCCCTCTGTCACCCAGGCTGGAGTACAGTGGCACGATCTTGGCTCACTGCAACCTCTGCCCTCCAGGTTCCAGCGATTCTCCCGCCTCAGCCTCCCGAGTAGCTGGGATTACAAGTGCGTGCCACCACGCCCATCTAATTTTTGTATTTTTAGTAGAGATGGGGTTTCACCCTGTTTTGGCCAGGCTGGTCTTGAACTCCTGGCCTCAGGTGATCCTCCCGCTTCGGCCTCCCAAAGTGCTGGGATTATAGGTGTGAGCCATGGTGGATGGCCTGAAAATGTTTTTCTTCTTCCCTCCTGTGTATTTGATGGTTTGGCTGAATCTAGAATTGCAGTAGGAATGCTTTAACTCAAGAATTTTTGTTGTTTTTGTAAAGACAGTGTTATAATTGCCAAACGGATTATTCCTGTCCACTGCACAGACAAAATCAATTCACTGAGATCACAGCATTGCAGTAGAGTTTAATTGACATGAGGCTGGCCCATGCAGGAGAAATAGAGTGATCATTCAAATCAGCTACCCTGAAGGCTTGAAGGCTATGGTTTTTATGGTCAATTTGGTGGGTAGGGGTCTAGGGAATGGGTGCTGCTGATTTGTTGGGGATGAAATCACAGGAGTGTGGAGAATGGTCCTTGTGTGCTGAGTCAGCTTTTGGGTGAGAATATCAGGATTAGTTGAGTCCTGAGTCATGAGCGTGGGTGGGATCAGTCTGAAAACTATTGCAAAAAATAATATAATAATTTTAGGTTTTACAATAGTGATGTTATCTGGAAGAGCAATTGGAGAAGTCACAAATCTTGTGACCTCTGGGCACATGATCCTTGAGCAGTAAGGGATTATGGAAACTACTCCTATATTTTAGCAGAGTTCAGGTCCCTCCCATAAGCCTAATCTTGTGGTTTTACAAAGGCGGTTTTCAGTCCCTGAGCAAGGAAGGGCTTAGTTTTTATTTATCTATTTAGAGATGGAGTTTCACTCTTGTTGCCCAGGCTAGAGTGCAATGGCGACATCTCGGCTCACTGCAACCTCTGCCTCCTTGTTCAAGCAATTCTCCTGCCTCAGCCTCCCGAGTAGCTGGGATTACAGGCATCTGCCATTACCCCTGGCTATTTTTTTGTATTTTTAGTAGAGATGGGGTTTCACCATGTTGGTCAGGCTAGTCTCGAACTCCTCACCTCAGGTGATCCACCCGCCTTGACTTCCCCAAATGTTGGGATTACAGGCATGAGCCACCACACCCGGCTGGAAGGACTTAGTTTTAGGGAGGGACTATTATCATCCTTGTTTTAAAGTTAAAATACAAACTAAATTTCTCCCAAAGTTAGCTTGGACTACACCTGGGAATGACCAAGGACAGTTTGAAGGTTAGAAGCAAAATGGAGTCAACTGAGGTGGATTTCTATTACTGTTATAATTTAGCAAAGACATTTTCAGGGTCTTGCTCTATTGCCCAGGCTGAAATACAATGGCATGATGATAGCTCACTGCACCCTTAAACTCTTGGGCTCAAGTGATCTTCCCATATTTGTGTTTCAAAGTGTTGGGATTACAGCTGTGACCCACTGTGCCTGGACTCTGAAAAATTTTGAAGGTCGGCTGGGCGTGGTGACTGACACCTGTAATCCCAGCACTTTGGGAGGCCAAAGCTGGTGGATCACGAGGCCAGGAGATCAAGACCATCCTGGCCAACATGGTGAAACCCTGTCTCTACTAAAAATACAAAAATTAGCTGGGCGTGGAGATGGGCATCTGTAATCCCAGCTACTCGAGAGGCTGAGGCAGGAGAAACGCTTGAACCTGGGAGGTGGAGATTGCAGTGAGCCAAGATCACGCCATTGCACTCCAGCCTGGGCAATAGAGTGAGACTCCATCTCAAAAAAAAAAAATTTTTTTTGAAGGTCTTTCTCTTGTCTTATTGTAGCTGAGAAGTGTGAAGGCATTCTGATTCCTAGTCCTTTCTAAGTAGTCTATTTTTCTCTGCAAGTTTATAGGATCTCTGTCCCCAGTGTTCTGAAACTTCACAGTGATGTTCCTCAATGTAGCTCTACTAGAATCTATTTTGCAGGAGCACTTGGTGGGCCCTTTTCATCTAGCAATTCATGCCTTCAGTTCTGAAAAATTTTTGTTAAATTATTTTACTAATGATTTTTCTGCTTCATTTTCTCCTTGCTCTCTTCCTGGAACCCTTATTACTCATATGTGAGACCTTCAGGTGTGCTCCCTTTATTTTTCTTATATCTTCTCTTCTATTTTCCATCTGTCTTTTTGCTGTTTTCTTAACACTTTCTTGAACTTTATCTTCAACTCTTCTGTTGCATTTTTCATTTCAGCTATTAGCTGCTCTTTTAATTCTCTGAATTTTCTTTTGACATAGCATCATTTTCTATTTTCTCTCAGAATTTTTTTTTTTTTAGACAGAGTCTCGCTCCATCACCCAGGCTGGAGTGCAGTGTCAAGATCTCGGCTCACTGCAACCTCTGCCTCCTGGATTCAAGCGATTCTCCTGCCTCAGCCTCCCGAGTAGCTGGGACTACAGGCATATGCCACCACGACCAGGTAATTTTTTCTATTTTTAGTAGAGATGGGGTTTCACTATGTTGGCCAGGCTGATCTTGAGCTCTGGACCTGAGGTGATCTGTGACTGGACTCCAGTGAAGGCTCCAAGATGGCGATCACCACCTCGGATACCCTGACTCAGCATTTCCGGGTTCACCTTTCCTGTTCCCGCCACCCCGACTAACGCGCATGCCCACTAGGGCGTGTCACACTGAAGAGCGAAACTTAACCGACCCCCCCCCACCCCGCCCACTCCTCACCCAGCATCCATAAAAGCGCGCTGCACCTTTGGCACAGCGCGACTTCCCTGGCCCTCCCCCTGCGGACTAGTGAACCTCGCCCGAGAGCTCAAGAAAGAAGATTTTTGCCCTCTTAGTCTCGCCTCTCGGCCTTATTGTTCCACGGTGCCCTTCCATTGCCTTTCAGTCTGCCCACCTTGGCCTCCCAAAGCGCTAGAATTACAGGCGGGAGCCACTGCACCCAGTCTCTCTGAGGTTATTAAGAATAGCTTTGTCTGGGCTGGGTGCAGTGGCTCACACCTGTAATCCCAGCACTTTGGGAGGCTGAGGCAGGTGGATCACCTGAAGTCAGGAGTTCAAGATTAGCCTGGCCAACATGGTGAAACCCTGTCTCTACCAAAAATACAAAATTAGCTGGGTATGGTGGCGCATGCCTGTAATCCCAGCTACTTGGGAGGTTAAGGCAGGAAAATTGTTTGAACCCGGGAGGCGGAAGTTGTGGTGAGCCGAGATTGTGCCATTGCACTCCAGCCTGGGAAACAAGAGTGAAACTCCGTCTCGAAAAAAAAAAGAATAGCTTTGTTTGGCCAGGCACGGTGGCCCACTTTGGGAGCCGAGGTGCGTGGATTGCTTGAGCTCAGGAGTTCGACACCAGCCTGAGCAACATGATGAGACCCTGTCTCCTCTAAAAATACAAAAGTTGGAGGTCGGGGGAAAGGGGACAGAGAGCATTAAGACAAATACCTAATGCATGCAGGGCTTAAAACCTAGATTACAGGTTGATAGGTGCAGGAAACCACCATGGCACATGTATGCCTATGTAACAAGCCTGCACATTCAGCACATGTATCCCAGAACTTAAAAGTAAAATAAAAAAAAAAAAAATACAAAAATTAGCTGGTGGCTGGGCACAGTGGCTCACGCCTGTAATCCCAGCACTTTGGGAGGCCGAGGTGGGCAGATCACTTGACGTCAGGAGTTCAAGACCAACTTGGCCAACATGGTGAAACCTCGTCTCTACTAAAAAAATATAAAAATTAGCTGGGTGTGGTTGCATGCGCCCGTAATCCCACTTACTTGAGAGGGTGAGGCAGGAGAATTGCTTGAGCCTGGGAGGCAGAGGTTGCAGTGAGCTGCGGTCATGCCACTACACTCCAGCCTGGGCGGCAGAGCTAGACTCTACCTCAAATAAATAAATTTATAAATTAATTAAATTAAATAAAAAAAAATTAGCTGGTCATATTGGTGCATGCCTGTGGTCCTGGCTTATCAGGAGGCTTAGTTGGGAGAATTGCTTGAGCCCAGGAGATCGAAGCTACAGTGAGCCAAGATAGAGCCACTAAACTCCAGCCTGGGCAACAGAATGAGACCCTGTCTCAAAAAAAAAAAAAAAAAAAAAAAAGAATAGCTTTGTTGGAGTTTCCCCCCCGCCCCACCCCCCACCGTATAGTCTCTATTTCCTTCAAGTTGCTTTCTTTTGTTTATTGGTTTGGTCTTTATCTTCCATATCTTGTCATCCTTCCTTTATGATTAAGAACAAGGGATTTAAATCATAATTGGTTGCTCTGGGTGCTTCTGTGGAGCTTGTTTACTTTGGATGTCACTGTCAAGTGGTCTGGTTAGGCTCTTTGTACTTCCAATGTCAATATTTAAAAAATCTTTCCTCCTGGCAGGGCATGGTGGCTCATGCCTGTAATCCCAGCACTTTGGGAGGCCCAGGTGGGCGGATCACTTGAGGCCAGGAGTTCAAGACCAGCCTGGCCAACATGATGAAACCCCGTCTCTACTAAAATTACAAAAATTAGCTGGGTGTCGTGGTACATGCCTGTAATCCCAGCTATTTGGGAGGCTGAGGCAGAGGATTGCTTGAACCTGGGAGCCAGAGGCTTCAGTGAGCAGAGATCGTGCCACTGCACTCCAGCCTGGGCAACAGAGCAAGACTCCATCTCAAAAAAAAAAAAAAAACATCCCAAAAAACAAAAAAACTTTCCTCCTATGTTGAGATTTTTAGCAGAAAACACTCTTCCGATCTCCTTACTAAGGGAAATGACGAGGCTTCTGGCATTCTGGAAGCCAAGTGGAGGAAGTGATGAAAGGTTTTAGCATTCCATATGCATTCAGTCATGCAATCTCTCTGTGTTTGGTATGATGATAGATCTTTAATTGTATCTCGTGTCCTGCATTTCAAAGGCCTTCTGCTGCGCTTACTCTTCAGAATAAATCAGGTGAGGAAAGGGCAATGTGAGTTAAGGTATAGAGATTTAACCCAATGGAACAGCTTTCATTCAATCCTTATTTTACCCTCTTCATTATTTTGGCCTCCCCTCTACACCAGTGGTAGGGGTATATGGCACTGCCAGTTGTCAGTCTGCTTTTCAGATTCCAAAATTTTCCTGCCCTTGTATTCTCTTGTGCTTGCTTGCTTTTCTTTTCCTTCCTTCCTTCCTTCTTTCCTTCCTTCCTTTCTTTCTTTTTCTTTCTTTCTTTCTTTCTTTCTCTCTCTCTTTCTCTTTCTTTCTTTCTTCCTTCTTTCCTCCCTCCCTCTCTCTCTTTCTTTCTTTCTTTCTCTCTCTTTCTCTCTTTCTTTCTTCTTCTTTTTTTTTTTCCAGAGTCTCACTCTGTCACCTAGGCTGGAGTGCAGGTGTGATCTTAACTCACTGCAACCTCCGCCTTCCAGGTTCAAGTGATTCTCCTGCCTCAGCCTCCCAAGCAGCTGGGATTACAGGCGCCCACCACCATGCCTGGCTAATTTATGTATTTTTAGTAGAAACGAGGTTTCACCATGTGGGCCAGCTCCTAATCTCAAGTGATCTGCCCTCCTCAGCCTCCCGAAGTGCTGGGATTAGAGGCGTGAGCCACCGTACCCGGCCTTTTTTTTTTTTTTTTTTTCCAGTTTTTTCTTTGTTTTTTAGTTTCTCCTTTTTTTTGTTTTTGTGTTCTTTTTCATGTGAGTTGTACCTTTTCAAGAAAATCACTTTACTCAAGTTTTATGGAATTTTGTAGAGCAGCAAAATTAGATGTGTGGTTTAGTCTACCATCTTAACCCAGAAAACCATTTAGATCTACTTTTGCTCCTTTTTAAAAAATGAACGAAGTAGAAGTTTCAGGATACTGAGATAAAGACCAAAGCGTTCTTCTGTCTCCTTTATTTTCTCTCCATGACAATGTGAAACCATATTTAGATCAAACAAGTGTTCATTTAAGCCCTGTGCTTTTGAGAAAAATAGTTTTGAAAGTTTGAGCAATCTGAGCAAACTTGGCCCTTGGAGCTGACCCAAAGGAGTTTTCTACAAACCATGACCAAACTTTGTGGACACAGAGGCTGGTTGCTTAAAGAACAGACCTCTCCTAGGTCAGAAATGATAGGTTCCACTGAGAGCAAATTCAAACAACACTGTTTCATTTGAGGGAATTTCAATATCTAGGTTTTTCTCTAATAAATACATTAAACAGCAAGCTTAATTTTTCTTGTGTTACTTATTACACAATTACAGATGTTACTTACTGAAATATGGATAAATTGTCTTTTAGGAAATGATGACTGAGGACTAAGTATGAAGTACAATAAACAGAAAGTCAGAAAATACTAATCCCATTCATTTCCTATTTAAAAATGAGAAAAATGAATTATTAATTGTATTGTAAGAGTTATGGATACTTCAGGACTATAAACTGGGAATTTTGCCAAGTGTTGCTCAGACCAACCTTGATTAACATTCATTCACCATTCATTCATTTATTCATTCATTCACTCAAACATGTTTCTTGATCCCCCATATATGCAAGGCTCTGAACTAGTTACTGGACCTCTACCCGTGAACAAGGCAGACCCTGCCTTCTTGGAACTTGTGCTCTGGCAGAACGGACAAGCATGAAACAAGTAATTGCAACATGATTTACTGTGGTAAGAATATAAGAGAGGGGTGCTTGCCTTAATCTCAGGTGTAATGTTTGAGTTGAGATCTGAGAGAGGAGTAGATGTTAATTAGGCAAAGAGCAGGCATAGAATAGGGGGCCTGGAAATCTACCAGACCTAAGTCACAGAACAGTCAGTGTAAATACCCAGAGACATTCCTTGAGACACAGAGAGGCACAGACACAGCAAGAGAACTGGGCAGGAGGCAAAGTCCACATCATGATTAGCTGTAATGCTTCCTCAGGAAGACAAGAACTCCTCACAGCAGAAACACAGGGCAGAGAAATTTATCTGCCCAACAGTTTGAATGGTCACCCTGCTTCAACATGACAAAACAAGCCAACGAAAATATTTTACTCAGGACAAGTTTTCAAAAAGCATAAATGCATTTTTTAATGGTTTAGACTTTTATTTGAATACAAAATAAAGTCTCTTACTGGTGAATAAGAACAGCATCTATTAAGAGTACCCAAATACCATCTATTATGTTATTTGCTAATGTATTTATACCACTCCCGCAACCCGGTGTTTTTGTTTTGTTTTGTTTTAATCACAATTCAGTGTTAAAAAGATAAAGCTTTTTAAACATTCACTGTTGCTCAAAAGCTGAGTGCATGTGCTGTCTCAGATCATGAGGTTAGTGGTGCTTATTTCAATATTAAATAAAAGGATTCATTTTCATTGAAGCAAGCAGGGAATTAAGCTTACAACTTCAATTACCAATAATTAATTCCCCACACTGCAAGCCATGCAGTTTGTGTTTAAACTCCCAATGCCCCAAGGATAACAAAAATCTATTTTGATCACTTTTTATTTTCATCATTTAAAGAGTACATCTTATTTCAATTAGGCACATACATTTCCAGATTATAAGAGAGAACAAATATCGCTTCTAAAAAAAAAAACAGGGAATTGTGGGGAGTGGGGGACAGAGGACTTTTAAGCATGACAAAGAAATTTCTGAGATCTTTTCTTTCTCTTGCTTTTATTGAAAGAGCACCTAATATTGTCGAGAATTAGCTACCTCACATCCATGAAGCTATTATTTACAGGCAGATGAATAATTTCTCTAAATTCATTTTTCCTTATACATTAAGCTATTCTTTGCTGGCTTTTCATTATTTAAGAGAAAGAAAGCAATTGAGCACATGATTTTAAATGAGGCAAAATTAAGTCCTGCTCCAAAGCCAACCCCACCAACTCTGGAAGCAGGCATAAGGATGAGAAGGACTCTTCAGAGAGGGAGGCTTGACCTAGTGGTGGGTAAGGGAGACTGAGCTCATCAGGATCTTCCTCATTCTTTTGACAAATTCTGAGCAACAGAAAGGAACCGCCAGGGTGTCACCAAAGCAAAGACACAATCAGAGCTGGAGTTCTTAGAGATAAAAAGTGATGCTTGGAATTAGGTTTCATCAGAAAGAGGGAGACCTGTGTGGCATCCAGAAAATAAGTTCTAAGAAGAGTCTTCTTTCAAGTTTTAAAGACATTAGGTTTCTTCCAGCCTGTAAGTGCTAACTTTGCCCCAAATAAATCTCATAATTCATAATACAATTGACCATGTTACAGTAAAATCTCATTTAAGTGGAACTTAATTAAATGAAACCATAAATTAACTAGAATTAGCTTCTATACTTGGCTTTCAGGAAAAATAGGGGAATCATAAAAAAATGCAGTATCAGTCATTTAATAAAAAGTAATAGTTACAAAGGCAAGTTCTAAAGTCAGTGCAACTTCATCCTAGTCTTCAACCCACAGCTGAACAATGTCCAAACATATCCAGAATCTTGATCTTAGTACCCTACAAGATCTTTAATATAGGCAATAATATACTTTCTTTGTTTGTTTGTTTTTGATGTTTTTTTGAGACGGAGTCTCCCTCTGTTCCCCAGGCTGGAATGCAGTGGTGCGATCTCAGCTAACTGCAGCCTCTGCCTTTTGGGTTCAAGCGATTCTTGTGCCTCAGCCTCCTGAGAGCTGGGGTTACAGGCCTGTGCCCTGGCTAATTTTTGTATTTTTAGTAGAAACGGGGTTTCACCATATTGGCCAGGCTGGTCTCAAACTCCTGGCTTCACGTGAGCCACCCGCTTCAGCCTCCCAAAAGTGCTGGAATTACAGGCGTGATGCACCATGCCCAGCCGATATAGTTTTAAAGATTCTATTAAAAAGATTTGAGGGCTGTGTGTGGTGGCTCATGCCTGTAATCCCAGCACTTTGGGAGGCCGAAGTGGGTGGATCACTTGAGGCCAGGAGCTCAAGACTAGCCTGGCCAACATGGTGAAACCCCATCTCTACTAAAAATACAAAATTAGCCAGGCGTGGTGGCGGGCACCTGTAATCCCAGCTGCTCGGGAGGCTGAGACAGGAGAATCACTTGAACCGGGCAGGCAGAGGTTGCAGTGAGCCAAGATCGCGCCACTGCACTCCAGTCTAGACGACAGAACAAGACTGTCTGAAAAAAAAAAAAAAAAAAAAAGGATAGAGGCAGAAAGTATCTTCTGGCTAAGTGAATCTTAATGATTACAAATTTTAATAGCTGTTCAACCTGTTATTCAAGCATTCTGATTAATTAACTTTTTCCAACATTACGCAAAAACTTATACATTAAAAGAGAGCCGCCTGCCTAATGAAATTCAACCAAAAGTTTCCAAATGCAATGAGAAAAGGGAAGCCTTTGCTGATATTAGTATACAAAACAGAAACAAAAACAGATTTTATGTCCTGAAGGCCAAGAGCCACATCTACTGAAATCATTTGTTTAAGGAGCCCGGCCACTGGCTCTGCGTCTGTATGCTTGATGCATTGTTGTCAGCACAAGCAAATATTTCCACCCCAGGAAATCAAATTTAAATAGTATAGTAAGCAATGTCTTTTCACAAGACAGCCTTTAAAGAAATCATTTCTTTTTTTAATGCAGAGTTTTTGTTTACAAATCACTCTGACAGAAAAATCAGGAGATTTATTTTGCTGGGGAATTAAAAGTGACAATATGACATTCATTTCTTGGTTTCTGTCTTTAAATCTTTCAAGATCATGCCTTCAGCAATAAAAGTAAGTAAGTCCTGCATTTAGACACTTTATTACTCCTGTCCCATCCCATCTATAAGACACATCCTCTCTTGTCATTGAAGGCTTTGGCTCCTGTCAATGGTCTACTGAACTTTTTAGCACAGACAAGCAAATTCTACTCAGGAACTTTATTGTGGTACCATACAAATGTTTCCAAGCACAATGGGTGTTATTAGCCCAAAATATCCCTGATGGACCACACAGCTCTAAGATCCAGCCCCTTGTCATAGATAGCCAGGGGGGACAAAGAGAATAGAGAAGCCTCAAATTGGCTTGGAAAGATAGGCCAACCACAGGAGGTCTGGGACAAGAAGCCGCTTAATGCCTGACGGGTTTGCCATGACATAGCTGTTCCTGCCTGGGAAGAGGGCAGGGAACACTGGTACCCACTTTATAAGATTCTGTAAATGACAAACTCCTGAAGGCAACAGCCTACCACCAGCTAAAAACATCTGTGGGAACTGAAAACGGACTAGATTGGAATGCCACTGAGATCTGCGTTGCTTTCCGTTTGGAACTGGAGGCTGTCCCCAAGGTTTGATAGTCAGCCAAAGCATGGAGAAGTGCTATTTTCCACAAGGAAAAGAGATACCATTTATGGCTGTTGTCTGTCACTCAAGCATGTTTGAGTTGTTTTTCCACTAGAGATGGTCTCATACTCCCTTGCTCTATGCTCTGCGTTACCAGACTAAGGTTTTTGAGGTGACTGCCTAGTTAGGGTACAAATTTCGGTAGCACCAAGAGGGAGAATGTTGATTGCTTTTTGAGGAAATAAACCTCTGCTTGGGCCCTCAATAGTGTCAAGCTCAATTGAACTAACTCAATATTTAGCATTGTCTTCATTTGTTTCGTAGAAATTTGAAAATGAAAACAAGTTTGATTATGAAATTAAAAAAATATTCACTTGGTTTCAAAAAAGTAACAAATTTTACAAACTTTTTTTGTTTTCTTTTCATCATCACAATTTCCTAAGCTGCTGGCATTCCTGGGTAGGTTGATGGAATAAATCAAATAGCTGGGCCATCCGATTCTCTGTTGAGGGAATTTTGTTTAAATTAGTGGTATTTGAAATTCAACATTCCTTAAAACGGTTTACAGGTTTCTTTTTAATATGTCTTCGCTATCCTATCACGTTTTCTTTGTTACTCTTTGTTGGACCCAATTATTCTCTTGCAGTCCAGTGAATGAACAGTATGAAATGAAAGTTTAGAGAGGTCAAGTGACTTGTCCATGGTCACACAGCTAGTTAATGTCATAACTGAGGCTTGAATTTATATTACTTATTTGTTAGTTCAAGCAGGATTATTTTCTGTTACCAAGCTACTTCTGAGACTATAAATAGTTGTGGTAGTTAAGATGGATTTTTTTTTCTCCTTAAAAATGAATTTCAAAAATGAAGAAATATCTCTTTTATCTCTTTCTCTAGGATCTTCAGTACAAGGATAAACTCTATTAACGTGCTTAGCATAATAGATGACAGGTTTTCTTGGCTTCATATCTGCCCTTATGCCTCTATTTTCATTAACAACAGCCCCTCTCAAAGTGTTAAAAGTAGTCTCTTAAATTTGCAACAAATGTGATTAAAGGATTGAAAAGTAATGCTTGTGAAGGAGAACAAGGGATGATCTAGTGGTCTTCAAGGATTCAGAAAGTCATGCGAAGGATAATGTATTCCTCTGCATTTTCAAAAAGAAGAACTTTCAAGTAAATGGTTTCTAATTATAGCTGCAATAAAATCAGATTTTATTTTAAAATATTACCTGTGTCCACCTATACGAATAGAGGAAATTAGGTTTAAGAAAGAACACCACAGGAATGATTTCTCCCATGTTGGAGCGAATGTTGGTATGCACTGATAAAACAGTTCATACATCTTGCCTCAAAAATACTGCACCATGGCCGGGTGCGGTGGCTCACTCCTGTAATCCCAGCACTTTGGGAGGCTGAAGTGGGAGGATCATGAGGTCAGGAGTTCGGGACCAGCCTGACCAACATGGTGAAACCCCGTCTCTAATGAAAATACAAAAATTAGCTGGATGTGGTGGCATGCGCCTATAATCCCAGCTACTCAGGAGGCTGAGGCAGGAAAATCGCTTGAACCCAGGAGGCGGAGGTTGCAGTGAGCCAAGATGGCACCACTGCACTCCAGCCTGGGCAACAGAGCGAGTATCTATCTAACAAAAAAACAAAACAAAACAAAACAAAACAAAAAAACAAAAAACTGCACCTCTCCCAATGCCCAGAAGTTGTGACGATGCATGGTTTTTATACTGTGAAAGGGGGAAATTTCAGAACCAATAAGGCAGGTAAAGGTAGACTCATTTAAAAACTAAATTTAGAGCTGTCCTCTGCAGAAGAATATCTCAATGCCTTGTTGTATAATCCAGTGACTTTAGCCCTTTATTTTTAATTTGACAGAGTCATAGGTCATATAACATCAACTCTTATTGCATAGAAGTCCAAAGAGATAAAGTGACTTAAAATTTCTCGAGATCATAAAACTAGCTAATAACCAAACACAGGCTTGAACTCAGACCTCTTGTTTGCTTACTCCAAAACTCTTCTCACTTTACCATGCAGACTATATTAATCATTCCAGTTTCTAAGATAGATGTTATTCCCCTCTGCGGCAGGCAGAACAATGGCCGCCCAAAATGTCTATGCCCTAATCCCTGGAACCTGTGAATATGTTTCATTACATGGCAAAGAGGAATTAGGCTTGCAGATGAATTAAGTTCGCTAATCAGCTGATCTTAAAATAGGGAGACTATCCTGGATTATCGGGGTGGGTCCAAAGAAATCACAGGGGTGTCGACGTGTGGGAGAAGGAGGTAGAAGATTTGGCATCAGAGTGATGTAAGAAATCTTGACTGGCCATTGCTGGCTTTGACAATGGCATGGCACTAGCAGCAAAGGAATGTGGGCAGCCTCTAGAAGCCAGAAAGGCAAGAAAATGGATTTTCCCTGAAAGGTCCTGAAAGGAGGTGCCCTGCCAACACCTTGATATTAGCCCAGTGAAACCCATTTTAGACTTCTAATCTCCAGTACTGGAAGAGAATATATTTGTGTTGTTTAAGCCACTGGATTTATGGTACTGCATGAACCAATATTATGGAAATATGTTACAGCAACAATAAAGAACCAATACACTTTCAAAAAAGTATTTTAAAAAAACACAAGATAACAAAACTCAATAATACGTCCCACTATTTTTTTTCCCTAATAGGCCATTTTTTTAATAGGTTTTTTGGGGAACAGCTGGTATTCGGTTACATGAGTAAATTCTTTAGTGGTGATTTATGAGATTTTGGTGCACCCATCACCTGAGCAGTAAACACTGAACCCAATTTGTAGCCTTATATCCCTTACCTCCCTTCCCACCCTTTCCCCCAAAGTCCCCAAAGTCCATTGCATCATTCTTATGCCTTTGCATCCTCAGAGCTTAGCTCCCACTTATGAGTGAGAACATGCAATGTTTGATTTTCCATTCCTGAGTTACTTCACTTAGAATAATAGTCTCCCATCCCATCCAGGTTGCCATGAATGCCATTAACTCATTCCTTTTTATGGCTGAGTAGTATTCCATCTTATTTATATACCACATTTTCTTTATCCACTCCTGGATTGATGGGCACCTGATAGGCCATTTTAAGGACTTTACATTATATATTTATGTATGTATGTATGTATGTATGTATGTATTTATTTATTTATTTATATTTTTTGGAGACAGGGTCTGGCTCTGTCACCGAGGCTGGAGTGCAGTGGCATGATCACGACTCACTGCAACTTCCACCTCAGCCTCCCAAGTAGTTGGGACTACAGGCATCCACCACCATACCTGGCTAATTTTTGTATCTTTGTAGAGATGGGGTGTTTCCATGTTGCCCTAGATGGTCTTGAACTCCTGAGCTCAAACAATCCACCCACCTCAGCCTCCCAGAGTGCTGGGATTAGAGGCATGAGCCACCATGCTTGGCCTATCTACTATTTTTAAAAAGTAGCTATTATTCCTTTGAGGTCTGATCTTTACCAAGTTGTAGCAAATAACAACAAATATCCAAGGAGAAAATCTAGTATGTATCAAGAACTAGTCTAGATGTTAGATATATTAACTCATTTAGCCCTTGTCAGAATGTTATGAGGTGGGCTCTATTATCATCCTAACTTTATGGAGAAGATGACCAAGGCACAGAGAAGTCGTGCAGCTTGCCCAAGCTCACAAAACTGAAAAGTTCCAGAACTGGGATTGAACCCAGACAGTCTGGCTCTAGAGTCTGAACACTGCTATGCTCTTCTGCTTCTCTCAAATGGTAGTGGCCAAATACATAGCATCTTTACCAAGCATAGACAGAGATGATCTTGTCTTTTACCCAGGAGATAAACAAAATTGCTTATGGAAGTATATATTTTTTTCTAATTCACAGATTTTCCTTTGAAATATTTTTAGCTTTTTCCTGTAAGCTTCTCATACTGCTACTTAAACTTTTTTCTCTCCTTAGCACTGAGACTGTTTTCATATGTAAATCACCAACAATTTTATAACCTTGCAGATATTTATTATTCAAGAGCTGATCAACATGTCTGTGGTTTCCAGCTCAGTTGTCTGTGTACATTTTTGTGTCTTGCCCACTGCAGATCCCATGAACCCATCTATCAGTCTACATGCAGTGAAGGGTAGAGAAGGTGAAAATAAAATCTGCAGACTTAGTTACTTGTTAATAACAGCTCTGACAAAAGAGGAGGTTTGTCTATGGTTGCCTACCATTGATTTTTTTTTCCGTTTTATTTTTAAATGAAATGTAAGCTCTTTGTAGTCCTCTGATTTTTATATTTAGACATTTAAGTCTCATTTCTAACATACATTTATTAATTTGATTCATTCATGCTAAACCACACTCTCCAATATCACAGATGATCAAGAACTGGCTTTAGTCATTTTGTTTTCTTCAGTTTCTAGACACAGAAAACCATAACAAATAGTTAAAATCAGTTTGTTCTTCTTCAAGGTTTTCTTCCCGTTTTAAATTTGCTTCCCTTTATGCTATAGCCCAAGAATGGAAATAGATTAGTGGTGGCTGATGGATCAGCAGAGATTGTCCAAAGTATTTTTGAAAAGGATTTTGTGGAAAAATATAGACTCTATGGAAAAGAGTTTGGTGACCTATTCGCTGATGTAGATGTTTATTAGCAGACATAGACGTATGTTTTGGAGGTAAGCTGGGTATTGCAACTGCCACATACTTGCCATCCCTGCTGTAGCAAGTCAAGCACTACCTCACCGTCAATCCCCACTGAGCACCTGTGCGGAGGAACTCGGGTATGGGTGGCACCGTCTGTTTCAACATTACCATTTTTCTGAGTCTTCGGAGTTTTCAAGAACAAATAATGGAAACCATATATAACCACATAGAAGATATTATGTGATTCTCTAAAATATAGCCAAAATGAATTGAATTAGGATTAAATTAAATACAGAGAGTTTTGCGCTTCAAATAATATTTTACCAACTCAAAGAATTGTTAGATAATGCAGAAAGTCGTCGGGAGCTGGTTTAACCTTTCTTTTTTAAGATAACAGTAGCTGGTTGAGCTCTTTTTATTTGTACAGCCCTCTGTTAAGTGACTTTAAATAATTTATTTAACCCTCATCCAAACCTGGGAGGTGGGTATTTTTAACTCCCAGTTTGCAGAAGAGAAACTGAGGCCAGTGAGGTTAAGTAACTTTAATTTGGGTTTGTGGAAACACAGGCAGGATGTCAATTGAGGACTCTGCCTGAAATGGGTCTCAGAGGAGTCTCTCAGGAAGGCCTCAGTGGAAGATTGCCTTCGAGAAAGGAAATGGACTCGATAGATGCCTTGTGAATGTCACCTTCAGCCCAGAGAGGAAATTTAACCCATTTTATATTATCCTCATTCGAAAGAGGAAGAGCCACTAAAATAGAAATGTTTGAAGTCACTGAGGGATTAGACAGAGCCAGATCTCTGAAACATCTACCTCCCAGGATTGCGTGAAGATGGAGCAACCAGGCTCTCTCAGTTCCTTTTATCTCTCTTTCTAGGTCAGTCCCTGCAGGGTTTCAATCCTATCAGTTACTCTTCTCTACATCGCCTATCAATTATTTGCTGTTTTGCTCTAGGGTTCTGATATTTAAAAGAAGATACAAGTCAAGCTGTGAGATTTTGCCTGAGTTTTCTGGATACTTGCCTCAATTTTATGCTGAATGTCTGCTTCGGATACCAGTTATACAATGGGTGGATAGCCTTTTGCATTAGAGGTCCTTGTAGGAAATTTGGAAAGCTTGGTAATTAACAAGGGTTCATAAAATCAGACCTCTGCCAGGAACTTAAACTGAATGAAATAGCAATCCAGAGACTATTGGATGTTCTGTTGAGGCATTGTCTGGGTTTAAGTGTTCAAAAATTCATAGCTAAAAAAAAAACAAAAAAAAAAACCTCGTAGCTTCAGCTTCAAATTGGTTCATGCAGTACGCCTTTGAAAACACTGGTTTGGGTCACACAGGCCAGGAAGAAAAGAACAAAAAAAATTTGAGTTATGTTTAATATGATTCACTCCAGCTTTCAGTATTAAAGTTAAGTTAAAGTTACTGTGTCTGCCATTTTTGATAGACAAGTGAGTGGAAAAGAAAAGCGCTTTCAGAGATTCAGATAATTGGATGGGAAAAACTGAATCTGTGTGCCTTGAAGAGGCACCTGAGACACAGATGATTAAACATGTGACATAGATGGTTACTGATTTCTAAATACCTTTTAGTTAGAATAGTATCATTATTTTATAGAATTTATATTTATTATTCCACCTAAAAACCAAATGATAATATCTTTAGTTATAGGAGCAACTGTGAGATTATATTCTTTGTTGCAAGTCCCTGCTGAGGCTATAGGGATTTTTGTGGCAAGATTGCTATGTGTACACCAAAACCCATTTTCTTTTTTGTTGGTTTGTTTTTGTTTGTTTGTTTGTTTGTTTGTTTTTTTGAAACAGAGTCTCGCTCTGTTGCCTAGGCTGGAGTGCAGTAGCGTGATCTCGGCTCACTGCAAGCTCCGCCTCCTGGGTTCACGCCATTCTCCTGCCTCAGCCTCCTGAGTAGCTGGGACTGCAGGCACCCGCCACCACGTCAGGCTAATTTTTTTTTTTTTTTGCATTTTTAGTAGAGGCGAGGTTTCACTGCATTAGACAGGATAGTCTCGATCTCCTGACCTCGTGATCCGCCCGCCTCGGCCTCCCAAAGTGCTGGGATTATAGGCGTGAACCACCGCGTCCGGCTAAAACCCATTTTCTTACTCCCTGGGCAGACAGACTACATTTCCCAGCCTCCACTGTACTTAGTTGTGACCATGTAACTGAATTTGGGCCACTGGAATGTGGGTAGAACTGATGTACAATACTTCTGAGCCCAGTTCCCATTCTTCCCCCACCCCCCAACAAACCCAAAAGACAAAGCCAAAAGACTTTTGCAGTGTTCTTTCTACACTCTCTGATGTCCATCCCCTGGCTATCGGATCCAAGAGAGGCGTCTGAGACCCCAGTTATTTTGAAGTCACAAGATGGAATGACCACATTGGACATTGTTTCAGAGATAGAAATAAACTTTTATTGTGTTAAGCCATTTTAGACCTTGGGATTTGTTATAGCAGTTAGCATTACTTACCCTAAATAATAAAAAAATGGTTTTTGCAATCAAGGTAAAAGATAGTGGTGTTATTAGCATGCCTAAATGCATAAAACTCTCTTTTTTACTAGTTCAGTTGGATTTGAATTGCTATAGCATACAATAGCCAAAAAAAACTAGCTGGTATCCAGTCAGCTGTTCATTGTGCTATTTTATCATGTTCAACAACTGGTTTGTCTGATATTTAAGTTAAATTAACAGGTATTTAAATTCAAGAGACTATTTGGTAACATAAAATAAATTTTCAAGTGCCTCACTTCTTACTTATGTTAGGCATATGAGAAATTTATTTTTTAATCTGTTTTCTTTTTTATTTTTGAGATGAAGTCTTGCTCTGTCACCCAGGCTGGAGTGCAGTGTTGCGATCTCAGCTCACTGCAACCTCTGCTTCCCTGGTTCAAGCCATTCTCCTGCCTCAGCCTCCCGAGTAGCTGGGATTACAGGCGCTGACCACCACACCTGGCTAATTTTTGTATTTTTAGTAGAGATGGGGTTTCACCATGTTGGCCAGACTGGTCTCAAACTCCTGACCTCAGGTGATCTGCCTGCCTTGGCCTCTCAAAGTGCTGGGATTACAGAGTGAGCCACCGAGTCCAGCATCTATTTTCAACTATAGTAAAATTAATAGAATTTATCTTTTTGAGCCTTTAGCTTATGTGAGGGGATTTAAATATTCGAGTTAAAGTAACAATATATAATTTATCCTCAGAGTATCTCAATGATCCTTTCACCAATTTTGTTTATTTATTTATTGAGACGGAGTCTTGCTCCTGTCACCCAGGCTGGAATGCAATGGCCCTATCTCAGCTCACTGCAACCTCCGTCTCCTGAGTTCAAGCAATTCTTCTGCCTCAAACCTCCCAAGTAGCTGGGATTATAGGTGTGTGCCACCATAACTGGCTATTTTTTGTATTTTTAGTAGAGATGAGGTTTCACCGTGTTGGACAGGCTGGTCTTGAACTCCCAACCTCAGGTGATCTGCCCACCTCTTCCTCCCAAAGTGCTGAGATTACAGGCATGAGTCACTGTGCTTGGCCAATTTATGTAGTTAGGTTTTTGTTTTCCGGAGAAATGAGCAAGTGAGTCTAGACTGTTTTGAGGAAAAAATGATAGGGAATATGATGCAAAATAGTAAATTTTAAAATTATAATATTCATCATAAGATTATTCTGTGAAAAACAAGTAACAGAATGAGATTTTTTTTTCTTTTTTTTTTTTTTTGAGACAGAGTCTCTCTCTGTCACCCAGACTGGAGTCACTGGAGTGCAGTGGCATGATATCAGCTCACTTCAACCTCCGCCTCCCAGATTCAAGCGATTCTCCTGCCTCAGTGTCCCAAGTAGCTGGGATTATAGGCATGCACCACCACACCCAGCTAATTTTTGTATTTTTAGTAGAGGTGGGGTTTCTCCATGTTGGCCAGGCTGATCTCGAACTCCTGACCTCAGGTGATCCACCTGCCTCGGCATCCCAAATTGCTAGGATTACAGGCTTAAGCCACTGCTGCTGGCCCAGAATGAGAATTTTATGAATGAATGTGCTTTCAAATCTTATAATATGAGAAAAATGGAGCTTTAAAAAATAAACCTCATTGGTAGAATTCAGATGACTTTTGGAACACAAACTGAAAGCTACTTATTAAATAAGGGTAATTTGTTCTGGGTCCACACCATAAAATGACTTCAAACATTTTTAAAGTAGGTCATTTGAATACTCTAAAATGTCTGGTGTATGGTAACATTCTTAAGCAAGTTCATATGAGAGTTAGAGTGTATCCCGAAAGCATCCTTGGGATTTCTGACCATATCAAAGCAAATGGAACTACATTATCAAGGAGCTATAATGAGACAGTTTGTTTAATTGAAATGCTTTAAATTACCATGTAGTACAGCATGAAAAAATCATTATTTTCATTAGCTGAACTATTTCTGTTAGCCCCAAACTAAAGGTTCTAATATTGAAGCATGATAAATGCACTGTAAATCCAGTAGATCACAAGGAGGAATTTAAATGAAAGAATTCATCTAAGATACCAACATTTTGCCTTAAACATTACACGTAGGTGTCAATATCCTATCACTGACTCTCCCAAGCCAGAGGAAGTATTAACTAGAAATAAGCCCCATCTATACAAATAAAAAACTAATAATTGTGGCGTCACCATTTAGTTACTTTGTCTTAATAGGCAACACAGCTCTTCTATCAACACATGGGCATAGTGGGTTGCTTTAGACACAGTCCACTTAAGAGTTTTCTTTTGACTTTTTTTTTTTTTTTTTTTTTGAGATGGAGTCTTGCCCTTATCATCCAGGCTGGAGTTCAATGCGCGATCTTGGCTCACTGCAACCTCTGCCTCCTGGTTCAAGTGATTCTCCTGCCCCAGCCTCCTGAGTAGCTGGGATTACAGGTGCCTGCCACCATGCCTGGCTAATTTTTTGTATTTTTAGTAGAGGTGGGGTTTCACCATGTTGGTCAGGCTGGTCTCAAACTCCTGACCTCAGGTGATCCACCCACTTTGGACTCCCAAAGTGCTGGGATTACCGGCGTCAGCCACTGCACCTGGCCCCTTTGACGATTTTATTATGGAAGATAAATTTGTTTTATTTTGTTTTGTTTTTTTCTTGAGACGAAGTCTAGCTTTGTTGCCCAGGCTGGAGTGCAGTGGTGTAATCTTGGCTCACTGCAACCTCCTCCTCCCAGGCTCAAGCGATTCTCCTGCCTCAGCTTCCCAAGTAGCTGGAATTACAGGCGTGCACCACCACACCTGGCTAATTTTTGTATTTTTGTTAGAGACAGGGTTTAGCCATGTTGGCCAGGCTCGTCTTGAACTCCTGACCCCAAGTGATCCACCCTCCTTGGCCTCCCAAAGTGTTGGGATTACAGGTGTGAGCCACCGTACCTGGCCATAAATTTGTTTTGACTTAAGAAGAACCCACCTATAGTAAAGAGGAGAATATTCATATAGCATTTGCCTTGATCACCTTTCTATGGAGAAAAACTGGCTAACAGTGAAATTCCAGAATTAAATCTCCCATTCAGTTAAAATATGATCTATCTCAACAGGAACCACAGAGAGTACCCCTCACTCATCTGATATCTGATATTCCATAGCATAAGTTAGATCAAGAAGGCTTCCTGGGAATGGGTAGGATGTGAAAGAAGATGCAGAACAGAGAGGGCCTGAATCTCCTTGGTAGGCAAACCTGACGTCACTTAAGGGTACAGTTTCCATTAATAGTAGATTAGCTCAATCTTAAGAAGAAAAAGAATAAGGTTCAACTTGGATGACTGTGAAGTGATTTAAGATAGATTTTTTTTTTTTTCTTTTTGAGACAGAGTCTCACTCCATTGCCCAGGCTGGAGTGCAGTGGCACGATCTTGGCTCACTGCAACCTCCACCTCCCTGGTTCAAGCCATTCTTCTGCCTCAGCCTCTGGAGTAGCTGGGACTACAGACGCACACTACCATGACCAGCTACTTTTTGTATTTTTAGTAGAGATTAGTTTTCACCATGTTGCCCAGGCTGGTCTCGAACTCCTGTTCTCAAGTGATCCGTCTGCCTTGGCCTCCTAAAGTGCTGGGATCACAGGCATGAGCCACCGTACCCAGCCTAAGATGGGTATTTAAAATGCTGACTATTAGCAATAGAAAATACTCTTTGCTTTTTGAATGATAAGGAGGTTTGAATTATTTGCTTTTGTTTTGTGCAAAGAAATAATTATAATGAGAAAATTTCCTTTTTCATGGGTTAGGTATATGGAGGCATATGGAGGCAGTAAATCTTGAAGATTTTTTCTTTTGTTTTTCTGTAATTTTTGTGTCATGTAAATTTTGCTGCTCTCTTGTGATTCATGATTAAATGGGTTAGATGCCATTCCACTAATAATCATTACCAATAAAGAAGTTCAAGAGTTTCTCCAGTTTCATACAAGGAGTAGCTATGGACAAGGAGAATTGGATCCAGGAACTTTGTTTCGTTAGTTTTCTTACACCTCTGACATATTTTGTACTCTCTCTCTCTCTCTCTCTATATATATACACACACATATATAAAACATATATATACATATATATATAACATATATGTATATATATGTATGTGTGTGTGTGTGTATATATATATATATATAAAGTGTTCTCTTTTAGGAATCCTGGAAGATTCCTAAAATCCTAAAATCTTTTAGGAATCCTGGAAGATTCCATATATATATATATAAAGGGTTCTCTTTTAGGAATCCTGGAAGATTCCTAAAATCCTAAAATCTGTTTTAGGAATCCTGGAAGATTCCATATATATATATATATAAAGGGTTCTCTTTTAGGAATCCTGGAAGAACTCCTCCCAGATAAAAAGCATTACTGTATTAATAGATTATGTAAACTCTTTTTTTCTGAGGTGTCATAAAGTAGAAAGTTGAATATTCCAGCTTTTTTTTTTTTTTTAAAAAGGGAAACTTGAATGCTTTGATCATTAGTCCCTTGAGTCTCATTCTTGTTTGGAGTTTTATTTTCCCATTCCTGATCCAGTCTGATGTTCTTTGTCTGCAATTCAATCTCTATTGCTTTAATCATTTTGGATTGTACCAATGCCTTCACAGTAATAAAAGAAATGGGGAGCCAGGCTTGGCATGGGACAAGTCTCTTCAGCTGCAGTAAGACATTACGTATGAGTTGTCTACCCACAAAAGGGCCCACTGTCAGGTTAAATTAATGAGCTGCATGTTTTAATCACTAAGGTAATAGCAATATGTGGATTATTTGCCTAAGTTTTAATCATTTCTGTTTTCACCAACTAGGTCATCAAATGCTTTCTTTAAAGAAATCTTCCTATTTCATAGCAGAGAATAGCTTCTATGTGGGACAGAAATAAATGCTTCAGAGTCCTAAAACACTAAACAGCTCCAGGGTTTGGTAAAATTTAGTTATGCCTTTGTCCGTCAACACAGGAATTTGGAGGGACTGGCCGTGGTCACCATTAGCAAATGGAACCAGCATGAGTTCCAATTTGCAAAGAGTTGAAGTAGAATAGGGGAATTTTAGGTCTCAGCAGCTGAGGTGGAAATGAATTATTTTGTGGACCATGGGCAGCACTGAGACCGGGTGAGTTGAAAGAGATACTGCTGACTATGCCTGCAGGGGATCTGATGGCTTTGCTTCCACTGGAAATTGCTTTGTACAGACTTTCAACTCACAGTCTGGTATCTGCATGGCAAATGTTGGCAAGAGGACTTGCTGTTCTCAGGAAAGTCCACAGTAAGTAGATCAAGACACAACTTCTACAGCTGATTTTTCTAATAAAGCCATGCTTCAGAAAAGGAGGGATGAGTTTTAGCACCATTTGCATTTCTTCTTAGATATTTAGGCTATACCCAAGTGAAACCTAGAGCACAGGTTCAAAAAGAGAAAAATCCAACTTATTACTTATATCGTTGGGGTAATGCCAAGCACACGACTCAACTGATTTTTGACCGAATTTGCTAAATTAAAACAATCATTTTATGAACTCTGTGATAGTACTGTCCAATGTGTTACCACAGCATTTGTTCGTAACTCAAACATAGCTCTTCCTATACGTGTTATAGTGAATTACACCATTTAGCTATGTGCTTCCGGAGGTCAGGGACAGTAACATATTCATCTGTGTGTCCTCACGTCTTTATACAGAGTTGATGATCATAGAACATAATTGACAGTGTAGGAATCAATAGAGAGTTTCTGCTTTCCTTTCTGGAAACTGTGGTGTGGTGGGAAACCAAAGGATATAGGGGGTGGGTTTAGAAATATAGAATTACAGATGAGAAGGGCTCTCAGAGATCACATAATTCAACATTTTCATTTTACGGATGAAGAAAGTGAGGTCCAGAGAGTTTAATGACTTTTCAAGGTCAATTAGTTGGTGGCAGAGCCAGAATGGAGGTGACACTGGAACTAGCATTTACCAGAAGCTGCTATAGACTGGGCATTGTGCTTAACCTGTGCTGTCTGATTCATCCATTCTTCTGTCCTTTTTTTTTTTTTTTTCTTGAGACGGTGTCTTGCTCTGTCACCCAGGCTGGAGTGCAGTGGCGCCATCTCGGCTCACTGCAACCTCCACCTTCTGGGTTCAAGCGATTCTCCTGTCTCAGCCTCCCAAGTAGCTGGGATTACAGGCGCCCACCACCACACCTGGCTAATTTTTGTATTTTTAGTAGACATGGGCTTTCACCTTTTGGCCCAGGCTGGTCTCAAACTCCTTGACTTCAAGTGATCCGCCTGCCTCGGCCTCCCAAAGTACTGGGATTACAAGAGTGAGCCACCGCGCCCAGCCTCTTCTATTCTTTTTTACTGATATATCCATTTTCCATGTGTTTGGAAAAGGACTAACATTATTTATTTTGAAACTAAATCATTTGGAAAAAATATTAAAGTACATATTGTATTTAAATATTTGCTTCGTCCTTGTTTCTAGTATAGATCTAATATTTTGTCCAGGTGAGAAAAATAAAAGACAATCTGGCAGCTCTGTGTGGAGTGTATTTCCCATACAGGCAGCCTAAAGATGATTCTTGCTGAGAGTTGAGACAAAGATATTTTACCATAATTTTGCTCTGAGTTCTAACGTTGGCCAGATACAGATGCCTAAAAATGTGGCAAAAAAAGTTTAGGTCCCAGCTACTAGGGAGGCTGAGGCAGGAGAAACGACTGAACCTGGGAGGTGGAGGTTGCAGTGAACCGAGATCGCGCCACTGCACTCCAGCCTGGCGATAGAGCGAGACTCCGTCTCAACACACACACACACGCACACACACACACACACAATTTAGACACACGAACCCATGCTTTTGATGAAAGAGGAGTCAGATTTTCCCAAAGACTGAATTCATCGTGAATCTGTTTGAAGAAGAACCCACCTCATAGATTTCCTAGCTGTAGAAGGTGTTGGTATAATTTTACCGCAATTGAGTTTATTGTCAATAGAGGGCGCCAAAGGATGGAAAAGTAATTACTGATGACTGGTTTGTTTCTCCAACTCAATTCGCCAGTACATATTTTTTTGAAAATAAACCTTTGAAAAGTCATCTTTCCATCTTTTGTTTGTTTGTTTGTTTTGAGACGGAGTCTCCCTCTGTCACTCAGGTTGGAGTGCAGTGGCGTGATCTTGGCTCACCGAAACCTCCACCACCTGGGTGCAAGCGATTCTCCTGCCTCAGCTTCCCGAGTAGCTGGGATTACAGGCACCCGCCACCACACCCAGCTAATTTTTGTATTTTTAGTAGAGATGGGGTTTCACCATGTTGCCCAGGCTGGTCTTGAACTCCTGACCTCAAGTGATCTGCCCGCCTCAGCCATCCACAGTGTTGGGATTACAGGCGTGAGCTACTGTGCCTGGCCATCTTTCCATCTTGAAAAGGGAGAATCAGTACCTCTGTCCACATGTGTACTGTCATTTCAGCCCATCCAGGCAAAGCCAAGCTGAACAGAGCACAGCCTGAAGCTGGGCTTTTGTATATGGGTAGTCTCTGAAGTTGAGAAAAAGTCTACTCCTGCTTTTTTTTTTTTTTTTTTTTAAACCAGAAGATATGGTCCCTATTTCCCCAGATAGGACTCTGTCCAACAGCTTTACGTGCACCAGCCCTTTAATTGTTAGCAATTCACATTCCAATTCCTGCCATATGGCAGGCACATTGTTAGTTTCTGGGGAAACCAGGTACTAAAACAGAACCACCTGCATGCAGCCTACAGTATAGTGGGCAACAGAGACATTAACGAAACAGTCACACAGGCATACCATCAAAAATTATCTTGACAAAGTGGTGTTTGAGTTGAAATCTGAAAACTGAATAGGTGCTAAGTAGGCAAAGTAGGGAGGGTGGAGGAAAAATATTCCAGCCACAGAGAACAACAGGGTCCACACATCTGAGCCAGGAGGGAACATGGGCACTCCAGGAGTAGAAAGCCAGAGTGACTAGAGCCTGGGAAATGAGAGTGAGTGGCTGAGGCTGGACGGGGGGCAGAGTCATATCATACAGGGACTTAAGGCGGTGGCATGGAGTTTGGATTTTGTTGTCTGTGCCAGGCAAAGTTCTTGATAAGTGGTGATATGGATAGATTTATTTTTTAAAAAAGATTTCTCTAGCTATTTTGTGGAGAATGGATTAGAAGAGGGCATGATTATGAGGAGGCTACTGCCACAGTTCAGATGGGAGAGTGGCAGAATGTGGTGGCTTGGACCACCATGGTGATCATGAAAATGAAGAGACATGAATAAAGAGGGAGATAAAATTGGCTGAACTTTATTGTGGATCAAACATGGTGGTGAGGGAGGGGGTGGATGACCTCTAGGTTTCTGACTTGCAAAGTGCACATAGGTTAGAGTTTTCAAACTTGGAAAACACAGCTGGTGGTGTTTCGGAAGTGTTATCATTACTGATGTGAGGTGGAAATCAGGAACGTAAACACTCGACAGTAGCTCATTGGGCAACCCGAGTTCTGGCTGTTGGTCTTTGCATCAAATCTCTAAACTTCTGTCATTCAGTGGACATTTCAAGCAGAGCTAGGAATGAGCAACAGCATTGTAATGTGATATTTAAATATGTAGCCTATACCAGCATGTACATATGTATATACATAGACAAATTCTGGAATATAATTAAACCATTAACTGTCATGTTTGAGAAGTGAGAGGGAGTTCCAATTTGAAGTCCAGATGTTACTGTGTTGTTTGAAAAAATTTAAAGTAAGGCTTAATTGGTCTTCTAATTAGCAAAACTCATAAAATCACTGTCATTTCCAATAAAAAGCTTTTCAGTTGAGAAATTCGAAGCCCTTGTGGAGCCCCAATAATCTCTCACCTCCATTAAATTTCTCTACAGGAATTTAGAGAGTCTTTCTATTTTGGGACCTTCTAGCCCCAGACAGCATAGATTTTTCTCACTGCAGCTCATTAGAGATGCTCAGAAAATCAACTTGAGGACAAGCTACAGAAGCCCTCCCGGTACCCTTTGATCTTTTGAGTAGCAAGTGTGTCATTTGTAGCATGATGGTCCAGTTCTTATGTGAGGCTAAAACAGAGCCACTCCAAGATGCTTCTGAGACTCCCTGAATTCCTACTAACTACTAGCCTTTCTCCCAATTGATGTATCAGTTCTGCCATCTCCCCCGGGACATCATTTCCACTTGCTTGGTAAATAATTAGCCCGGCTGCCTTTGGCTATAGCAAGGATTATAAATATTTTAAACACTGCAAGTGATTGAAACTATTTCTATTTGATTTTGTCTATTCCTCCGATGCTTTGGGTAAAAACTTAACTCTAAGTAGGAAACATCTTTGGGAAGAACAATGTTCTAGGTATGAGAGGATGAGGTGTTGTATAGGCTGCTAAGGTCATCGGGCATTCAGAAACATGCTATAAGCCAGTAGTTTGAACCTGTCCAGTTTTAGCTCATACTAATCAATCTTTCTCACATGAGAGAGATAAAAGACCCCATGTCCTAAGAACACTTCTATGCTTATAGGATTTTTAAAAAAATAGACCCTATTTTTTTTTTTTTTGAGACAGAGTCTTGGTCTGTTGCCCAGGCTGTAGTGCAGTGGCGCGATCTCGGCTCACTGCAACCTGTGCCTCCTGGGTTGAAGCGATTCTCCTGCCTCAGCCTCCCAAGTAGCAGCCTCTCCTGCACCACCATGCCCGGCTAAGTTTTTATATTTTTAGTAGAGACAGGGTTTCATCATGTTGGCCAGGCTGGTCTCAAACTCCTGACCTTGTGCCCACCTCGGCCTCCCAAAGTGCTGGGATTGCAGGTGTGAGCCACCACACCCAGCCATAGACCCTAGTTTTTAGAGCAGTTTTAGGTTCACAGCAAAACAGAATGGAAAGTTCTTACATGCCCTCTGCCCCCACACATGCATAGCTTCCCCCAACATCCTGCACTATAGAAGTACATTTGTTACCATCAGTGAACCTACATTGACATATCGGTATCACCCAAAGTTCATAATTTCCATTAACTTTCGCTCTTGGTGTTGTACATTCTATGGGTTTTGAAATGTATAACGACATGCATCCATCATTGTAGTATCACACAGAATCGTTTTATTGTCTTAAAAATTCTCCATGCTCCTCCTATTCATCTCTCTCCCTCTACCCACTGAAAACCACTGTTATTTTTACTGTCTTCATAGTTTTGCCTTTTCCAGAATGTCATATAGTTGGAATCCTTATAGAAATTTAAAAATAATTCCTCTTACAGTAAGTTATAAAACATAAAAGTTCCCATTTATATAATCAATTCTAATCTTTACAGTGAATTCTTTGTGATTACTACGGAAACCCGATGTCTTAACTAAACCATGTCTGTATCTTACTAGAGGCTCATGGACAACCTGGTGAGAGCCACTGACCCATGCAAGGCAGGCAGGGAAGTTGGGGCGGAGAAGATACTGGTATGTTGGATAGGGGATCTATCCAGAGATCTGCAGAGTATTTGTTCTCAGCTCTTTCAATGTGACTTGTGATGGAAATAGTAACATGTGCCTATTGATCCAAAAAGTAACATACTACAATGGTGTACAAAGTAAATACTGTCCATGCTTTTATGCCCCAGAAATGACCTCTGTTAACAGTTAATGTATATCCTTCTGTACTACAGGTGGGTTCATACTACACTTATTATTTTGCAACATGCTGATTTTATGGAAGAGTGTATCATGGTCTGCTTTCCATGTCAATTCCTGAAAATCTCATCTTTTTTAAAGATATATAAAAATTTATTTAATCCTCTATGGAGGTAACTTGGATTATTTTCAAATATTTGCTGTGAAACACCAGCAATAAAGATTCTCATGCCTCTTTGCACATTTGATTATTTCCTTAAGATAAATTCCTAGAAGTGAAATTTTTGGATCAAAAGATAAGCATGTTTAAAAGTTTTTTTTATTTGTTGTGTTTAATATTTTTATACATGTTGCCAAATTATACTCTTACCAAAGGCATATGGGAATACACTTTTCTACATCCAAGTCAAGAGAAAGATTAGTCTTTCATCTTTGCCAATTTGTTAGGTAAAAAAAGGTTTTAGTTTTAACTTTTTTATTCAGATATTAATGATGTTTAATTTTTATTTCAGTGCTGCGTTATATAAGTATACTTAGATTGTTGTGAGCTATGTATTTGTGATATGCATACTTTATTGGGATAAGTATTATATATTGGCCTTTGCACAGGGGTGGGGGGGATTTCTTTCTTTTTTGAGACAGGTTTTCACTATGCCACTTAGGCTGGAGGGCAGTGGTATGATCCTAGCTCACTGCAGCCTCAACCTCCCAGGCTCAAGCAATCCTCCCACCTCAGCCTCCTGAGTAGCTGGGACCACAGGCATGTACCACCATGCCTGGTTAGTTTTTAAATTTTTAGTGGAAAAAGACTCGCCCTATGTTACCCAGGCTGGTTCTGAACTCCTGGGCTCAAGAAATCTTCCTGCTTCAGCCTCCCAAAGTGCTGGGATTACAGGTGTGAGCCACTGCACCCAGCTAAGGTTTCTTGCATATCTGTTAGGCTGCTTAGGGTTGCAAATAACAGAAAAGCCCAAATCAAATATGTATAGATATATCTGTATTCTCTCATATAGCATGATTTCTCTAACTAGGGTGTACAGGGTTGATGAATTCTGCAGATCAGTACATCCTGTCATTCTCAGTGCTTTGGCTTAGCTCCACTCATGCATGCCAGATGGCTGCAGTAACTCCATGTCTCACGTGGAAATGCTGCAATATCCAGTGGGAGGAGAGAGACCATTTCTTTCTACCTATCTTTATCCCGTATCTGAGGAAAAGTTTTTCTCAGATACTTCCCTCCTCTTCCTAAGGCTTGCTCTCACATCTAATTGGCCAAAATTCTATCAGGTGTCCATACTTCCACTAGTCAATGGCAAGAGGAATGAGAACACCATGACTGATCCAAACGGATCAAGATTCTCCCTCTGCGGCTGCAGCAAGGCCCACCTTCCCTGCAGTCCGTGGCTGGGGGGAGGAAATCAGCAGTGTTTGCTGGAGATGGAGTATGTATAGGAAAGCAATGGGAGAGCAGATGGGAGAGGCAGAGGGGAGAGGATTGGGACAGACCTGGGTTGCCAGTTCAGATAGATTTGAAGGGAGATAGCACAGACTGAGAGAGCTGTTAGTAAGCCACTTTATGGTCTACAGAAGATAGTGAAACTCAGTATTCATCGAGGCCCCTCTCAGTGTCAGATAATGTGCTTGGTGCTTGTGGATACAGTGAGGATGAAAGCAGACTTTATTGACATTACAACCAGCATCTTAACTCAATGACATTAGGACTCCATTGCATTGAGAGGCATAAAAATGATATTAATAGCAGCTAATAGGCTGGGCGCAGTGGCTCACGTCTGTAATCTTAGCATTTTGGGAGGCTGAGGCCGGTGGATCACGAGGTCAGGAGTTCAAGACCAACCTGGCCAACATGGTGAAACCCCGTCTCTTCTAAAAATACAAAAATTAGCTGGGCATGGTGGTGCATGCCTGTAATCCCAGCTACCTGGGAGGCTGAGGTAGGAGAATTGCTTGAACCTGGGAGGCGGAGGTTGCAGTGAGCCGAGATCCTGCCAATGCACTCCAACCTGGGCAACAGAGCAAGACTCCGTCTCGGGAAAAAAAATGTCTAATAGTTACTGAGAGTTTCCTACAGCTGGGTATTGTTTTAAGTACTTTAATGAATTAACTCATTTGGTGCTCACAGTAACTTTAGGAACTAGGCATTATCACTCCTATTTTAAAGGACAGACTGAATCAGAGAGGTGAAGTATAATCAATTACCCTAGGTCAAAGGGCCAATAAATAGGGGAGACAGGAATTGAGCCCAGGCAGTGGGACTTTTGAATTCATGTTCCTAAGTGATCTACTGTGTTGCCCAGGAAACCTACACATCAGCAGCTAGAATGTTAGTAATATGAACGGTGGACTCAGTACAAAACGGTGGAAGCAGTACAAATATAAAAGGGGGTAGCTGTGATTATATTCCTATCTGACAATTACTGAGTGCTTACCATCTGACAGCAATTGTGTTAAATGCTATTTATGTATAATCTAACTTAATTCTCACAAGTCTGTAAAATAAGTACCCTATTCCACCTGTGAGGAAACTGTGGCTTAGAGATGTTAAGTCATTTACCAAAGGTCAAAATTGTATTTGAATCTGGGTCTTTAAGACTCCAAAGCCTATGGAATTGGTTAATTCCACTATATTAGCATGAAAGTTATTTTCCAAACAGAAGACAAGGAATTCTGAAAAAGAGCACTAAAGGACATAAAGGTGTCCTTATGTTCCTTTTTTATTGAAGAACTTCAGGAAAAATTTTAAATGTTCTATTGCACTCTGGCTGGTCTGAGCTGCCCTTCACATCAGCCATGGTACACTGATCAGACATGATATATTTTTTTTTTGAGATGAAGTCTCACTCTGTTGCCCAGTCTAGAGTGCAGTGTTATAATCTCGGCTCACTGCAACCTCTGCTTCCTGGATTCAAGTGATTCTAGTGCCTCAGCCTCCCGAGTAGCTAGGATTACAGGCGCCCACCACCACACTTGGCTAATTTTTGTATTTTTAGTAGAGATGGGGTTTCACCATGTTGGCCAGGCTGGTCTCTAACTCCTGACCTCAGGTGATCTGCCTGCCTCAGCCTCCCAAAGTATTGGGATTACAGGCATGAGCCACTGCATCCGGCCAGATACGATACTTTACGATAGCTCAAATTATTTTTTCCCAAGAAGCTAAACCCAGAATTCAGAAACCCTTTTCCAAACATTTTTCCATTAAAAAAGTTTTGTATGTTAACATTTTATCATGCATTTATAGTCTTTCTGCAATACATTTGTGTATATAATAGGCATCTTGTATTTACTAATTTTTTTAGATGAATGCAAATCAATTTTAATTTGTATAACCAACCAGCCATTCCATTGCTGACTATTCTTACAAACCAAAAGCTCCACCTCACCCCACCCCCATTCAACTGTGGTCTCCTTGTGGAGGGAGGCTTGCTGTCCTGCCTAGTTAGGGAGCACAATTACCTCGAGCAAGCCTGTCCAACCCATAGCCCATGGCCCACATGTGGCCCAGGATGGCTTCGAATGCCACCCAACAGAAATTTGTAAACTTTCTTAAAACATCAAGAGTTTTTTAATTTTAATTTTTATTTTTTTTAAGCTCACCAGCTATCAGTAGTATTAGTGTGTTTTATGTGTGGCCCAAGACAATCTTCTTCTTCCAGTGTGGCCTAGGGAAGCTAAAAGATTGGCTACCCATGACCTAGACAGTTTTTTTCTTTTCTTTTTCGGTTTCCAGGGAGATTCCCTCAAGCCCTCGTCTAGATGTTAATGTGGCACGTGTGGCATTGGAGTCTTAGCTTTTCAAGTCTTCTTTTCTTTACTAGAATGACTGGGTGGAGCAAAGGAAATTCTTACAAGGTATTATGGTTTCTCTTCTAAGCTGAGTTGAATCCAGACATCATCAGTGACCAAAGTCACTGCCATCTGTCAATTGTGGGAGCCCCAAACAAGTGGTCTTCCTCTGCTCCCAGTGAACAGGTAACTTGCATCTCAAAAACCAACACATCCCATCTGGAACTTATTGGCAGACTCAAAAGAGAATCCAAAAATGAAATCAGTCACAGAGATAGAACACACTGCTTTTTCTTGGAGCTGGTGTCTCCTAGGTTCAGGCTTGTGGCATATGGGTTGAACAATTCAATAAAGTTTTCCAATGGTATAGGCCAACTGAACATACTTTTCTAAAGCACAATATTCTTCCAAAAATGGAAAGAAAAAATAAAGCCCAAACCAAACACACCCAAATCAGCTCACTTCTTTGGTGTGCCATGTAAAACATTAATAAAATTGCCTGCTGTGAAGATATTTGAATTTAAATTGTTGTCAGGTCTAAGTAGGGTTAGCTGCTTGAGAGATAATCAGCATTCTAACAAAGTACAAACACTATATACAAAGCACTAACACTATAATTAGTAAACACAGGTGGAACAACTTCTTGCTTCCTCTTCCTTAGATATATAGAGATTACCCGGGGAATAAGAATGACAGGATGGAAAAAAAATAGAAAACATGTAAGGAAATAACTTTATAAATAGTCAGAATACAGCATAGTTTTGCATCAGAATGACAAAAATAAATGCACATCTCTTTAAATATTATTTTATTTTGCAATATTTTATATACACGTAAGTATACGGGTATATAAAGTTTTAATAATCACTTGTTAGGCTTTACATAGCATTGCCTCTCATATGCACTTCAAATAACAATATACAATTCATTTCAAATATAAACCATGAGTTCCATTATAATAATATTAAAGAAAGAGTGAACAATTTAGGTGGGTCAGGGACATGGGAAGACTATATTTGAAGAGTAGTCTGATGTATTCCTGGGGAGGTTGAACAGGTAGAGATTTTAGAGGGAATATTTGTCCTCCACTCAACCGGGGCCTTATATACATACATTTTTCTCTGGAGCTTTGAGCATCAAATGAAAGGAATGTAAGTAGGAGAAAATTCATGAGCTCTGACATCAGACAGCCCTGGATTTAACTCCCGGCTCTGCTACTTACTAGCTGTATGAGTTTAGGCAAGTTACTTAAACTCGTTCAACTTCAGTTTCCTCATCTATAAAATGAGAGTTGTTAACACCTTCCTGGAAAGCTATTGTCAGGATCAAATAAGATAATGGTATTAAAGCACATAGGGCATAAGGAATGCTTCACCATTGGGCGCGGTGGCTTACGCCTGTAATCCCAGCACTTTGGGAGGCCGAGGTGGGTGGATCACTTGAGGTCAGGAGTTTGAGATCAGCCTGGCTAACATGGTGAAACCCTATCTCTACTAAAAATACAAAAAAAAAAACAAACCAGCTAGGCGAGATGGCACACACCTGTAATTCCAATTACTTGGGAGGCTGAGGCAGGAGAATCACTTGAACCCGGGAGGCGGAGGTTTCAGTGAGCTGAGATCATGCCATTGCACTCCAGCCTGGGCTACAGAGTGACACTTCATCTCAAAACACACAAACAAACAAACAAACAAACAAACAAACAACAAAAAGGAATGCTTCACCAATGCTGTTTCTTTCCTCTCGCTTGTCTGTAGGTGTAGGAATCGGTGTCATTCAGGTTACCAAACAGGTTTCTCAGTCAGAGACAAGACAGCTTTAACAGACTGGAATCCAATCTTTTCTATCTTGCTCTCTTTTTCCTCTCTTTTCTCTTCCTTTTTATTTTTCATTGTAATAATAGTATGATTACATGGCCCTAGTGGAAGATCTGATTCACTTTCAATGTTCCTTTTCCCTAACCCAAGAGTAAAACCTACAGTATTCACTTCTGGTAAAGAAACATTTTCTTAATTGTGTTTTTTTTTTTTTTTTTTTTTTTTTGAGACAGAGTTTTGCTCTGTCGCCCAGGCTGGAGTGCAGTGGTGTGATCTTGGCTCACTGCAACCTCTGCCTCCCGAGTTCAAGCGATTCTCCTGCCTCAGCCTCCCGAGTAGCTGGGATTGCAGGCACCCACCACCACGCCCAGCTAATTTTTGTATTTTCAGTAGAGACAGGGTTTCACCATCTTGGCCAGGCTGGTCTGGAACTCCTGACCTCGTGATCCACTCACCTTGGCCTCCCAAAGTGCGGGGATTACAGGCGTGAGCCACCACGTCCGGCCATTTTCTTAATTGTTAAGGGAAATTTATAATTCAGCCACACAAAGCTTAATTTTTCTTTTTTTAATTATTATTATTTTATTATACTTTAAGTTCTAGGGTACATGTGCAGAACGTGCAGGTTTGTTACATATGTATACATGTGCCATGTTGGTGTGCTGCACCCATTAACTCATCATTTACATTAGGTATATCTCCTAATGCTATCCCTCCCGCCTCCCCCCACCCCACAACAGGCCCTGGTGTGTGATGTTCCCCTTCCTGTGTCCACAAAGCTTAATTTTTCTACCTCAGTGAGAGCATATGAAGGATAAAAGAACACTAAGGATGCTTGCTTTGAGGTTACTTAGGGTCAGTTAGATATTGTGCTTTTCTGTTTCTAAGTCTATATCCTTATCTATCCCAAAGTGATTGAGATTCATATAACAATTCTGTTGGTGTGGATTGGGATAATTCACTTCTACCTCATTGCTTCAATGTTGTGCCATTATGGGCTCCTGAGTGTACATGAGTTTGTCAATGTCTGGATGAGTCTACTTGTTTTATACCTTTTATAGTGCCAGCTACACATTGGGGCATCCAGGAAGCAGTCGGTAAATTCTGAATGAGCAAATGATGAATGAATACTTTTAGAACAGTATTTCTTCAGTTTTTGAAACTTATGCTTTTTTTTTTTTTTTTTTTTTTTTTTTTTTTTTTTTTTGAGAGAGAGTCTTGCTCTGAGGCCCAGGGTGGAATGCAGTGGCATGATCTTGGCTCACTGCAACCTTTGCTTCCCAGGTTCAAGCAATTCTCCTGCCTCAGCCTCCCCAGTAGCTGGGATTACAGGCATGCACCACCATGCCCACCTAACTTTTGTATTTTTAGTAGAAATGGGATTTCAGGCCGGGTGAGGTGGCTCACGCCTTTAATCCTAGCACTTTGGGAGGCCAAGGTGGGCAGATTGGCTGAGCTCAGGAGTTCAAGACCAGCCTGGACAACATGGGAAAACTTTGTCTCTACCAAAAATGCAAAAATTAGCCTATTGTGGTGGCACACACCTGTAATCCCAGCTACTGGGGAGGCTGAGGCAGGAGGATCGCTTGAACTCAGGAGGCAGAGGTCACGGTGAGCCGAGATCATGCCACTGCACTCCAGCCTGGGCAACAGAGCAAGACTCTGTCTCCAAAACAATAAATAAATAAAATAAAATGAAAAAAGAAACAGGGTTTCACCATGTTGGCCAGGCTGGTCTCAAACGCCTGACCTCAAGTGATCCGCCTGCCTCAGCCTCCCAAAATGCTGGGATTCCAGGCATGAGCCACCACGCCTGGCTGAAAATTATGCTATCTTTTGATCAACAGCTCCCACCCCCCAAATGTGATACTCTTCTACAGGGTCCCCTTCCAATGATGATGAATTGTATTCTCCACCAGTTAAAACTTTCTAGTCTCTCCCACCCTAATTACACACTAAAAAAATACTACTGGACATGCTGTCTCCCACCCAAGGTTCTGCTATTTACCCCATTTCCAAGAGTATCTGCACCATTTTAGATCAGAGGCCCCAGAAAGGCAGGGACATTCCTATTTAAACATCTGCCATGCATAGACATATTAGGTACCAAATAAGTGCTTTTGATAATGACACAAAGTGACAGCTTTGGGAAAGCTGTAGTGTCCTACCATCACCGATTACATTCAGTCATTCAAAACTGGATTTAAATCCAGACCTCCCAAGTAGAGTCCCCATAGCCTAGTCTGAGATGGAATGCATGGCATTCTTCAACCTCTCTTCCCTAAGTATCTGTCCAGATTATGCCCTTTCATGTGTTTTTGAAGTAAAAAAGAAAATCATATCCTCTCCTAAAACTTTTCCTGACTCAGGCATTTAATATTATTAATGAAGACTAATGGCTGCAGTTTAATTATTTTAATGTTTCCAGCTCAAACTATAGAAGTCTAGGAACCAAATGTTTGGCCCATCGTAGCTAAAAGCCTGCCTATACTTTTCATGTGCATGACTATAAAATGAAAAACAAGGAAAGTGGCTTGTAATTGTATAGCAACCAAACACATGGTTTTTCCCTTTCCTTTGGGATGAAAATGCCTTCCTGTAGAAACTAAGGTTATGCCCCTACTTCTGAAGCCCAAGGAGGGACACTTTGATGTGAAAGAGGATCCTGGCCAAGTAACGGATGCAGAAGCCAGTGTGGGAATAGGAGGAGCCTCCAGAAACAGGAAAAGGCATTGTCCCAGGGAGGGGTTATTTCATCCCACTCTGTCGTCATTCGGGCTGTCTGGTTTATTTCCTCCCCCAGGTTGGTGTGAGTTGGAAGGACAGTCCTTTGTTAATGAGGTCAAGAACAAGACTGACCATTTTGTGAGGTGGTTAGGGCTGAACTTTCAGATTTCAGATTTTATAAGAAGTGACCGAGAAAAAAATTAATCTGGGCTTCATCTAAGCAACACCAAGGCAACTGGTTAGGAAGTGAGAAGTCCAGTCAATTGGTGTGGCTAAGCAACATCAAACACCTTGGTTTTTCTAAGGAAATATTTCAACATGCCAACAATTTAGGCTTTATGCAGATATAAGACTGAAATCCTGCCTGCAGCCAGGTTCCCTCAATAAAACTTGCTAAAATAAAAAAGATTTTATTTTAAGAGTTTCATATCACAAATGAATAGCTGCTGGTCAAAGCACTGATAAACACAAAGCAATGTATAGAGCTGGGAAAATCCCTGGGCTTGTTTTCTGGGACAGCATTAGCAATGCCCCCATGTGGGTTCCATCTTTCTTGGGGGCTTTCTCAGCACACACTTGTGTGTGCCCTGCAGCTCCTTGTGGGAATACTGATGCACGGGTCCTGGCAGAATCTTCAGCCAAACCTCTGTCAGCTGGGAGCAGCAGTATGGGAAAGAGTGGCCAAAGCTGGTTCCATCTGGCACAGGCCCGAGGCCTCTGGCCACATTATTTTCATTGTACTTAGCACTGAATGCTTCATAGTGCTTGAGAAGGCTTTGTCTTTATTAGTTTTCACAACAGTCCATGTTGTAGGATATCATTAATATTAGATTTCCCATTTTAGAGTTCAAGAAGCTGCTGATCAGAAGGCTTAAGGGACTTGTCCATCATCACCTGGAAAATGAGTATTTGACCCAGGATTAGACTGCATAAATATGGGTCTCTAATGGCTCTAATACTGCAGAGTCCATATAGAGTCTCTAATGGCTCTAACGGCTGCATAGTCCACATAGAGCATTGGGTCTCTAATGGGTGCATAGTCCACATAGAGCATTGCCATTTTCTCTGAGAACCTAAGGGAATACTTTTCTCATCTCGTAGGAACCCCTCTCTTCCCAGGGCCCAGGGAAGCCCCTCCCAGTCTTATCTCAGGACATGAACTTGGTCTGAACTGCTGGAGGCACTCTCTTAACCGAGGCTGGGCTCAGCTCAGCTCTCATTCTGTGTCACACAAAAAGACCCACGAGGGTTTGAGATGAGCTGGGTTGTTTTTTCTTTTTTTCTAATCTGCAATACTAGGACATAAAAACATAACCTTGGGGAGCATAAACTGAATAAGCCAAAGCTAATCTTTTAAAGCAATTCAATTTGATATGGCAAAATATGAGTCATCTTCCATGTGCAAGACCCAAGGATGAATGAAAACAGTCCAACACTCCAGGAGTTCACACCCTTCTGAGGCAGACAAATGCACACACACTCATTTGCACTACAGGGTTCACTGCATAATTGTTACACAAGAAGTAGAAACTACATGTTAAGTGGGTCCAGAAGAGGAAGGAGACTCCGATTCTGACCAGGGATGTCTGGAAGCTTTCTCTGAGGAGATGGGAGGGGCCCTTGACAAGTCAGACTTGCAAAAGCTGAAACAGAGGTCCTGAGTAGCGTGATTTGCCCAAGCTCAGAATGCATTTCTTCATCCATCATACCAAATAGCTTCAGAATCATTATCTGAATGTTACGAGGGAGATATGGTGTATTGTAAAATTGAGATGATTTTTATTCTCAGCTCTATTTTGCTAAAAAAAAATTCCAAGAATAAGGCAGTGGCAGAAGTGACCCATTTTTCTCATTTTGCATAAATTTGATTTAAATTCTCACTATTGGGGACTTTAATAATAATAAGATTTATCCAGAGCCTTGCATCAGTATTAAAGAAGGACGTTCATTCAGAGGAAAATTTTCAAAAAGATCAACCATGCATTGAAATCCATTTATGTTTTCTATGTTTCTAACTGGCGTTCCTTGAAATATTTGCTAATTGCTAAATTATTTTAGCCAAGATTAAATCCCCTGGTTTTTCTACTTATTTGAGTTAGTATCAAGTGAATAGATAAGACGAAATCTATTTCCTCCACGGAAGTAGATTAAGAGGTTATAAACATAGGATTAGACTTAACTATAGTATTAAGCAGGAGAAACTGGTCATAATGTATGACAATGAGTTTTTTTCCATGTTCAAAAATAGTGTACTTGTCAAAGCACCGGGGCATTACACTGAGAGATGCTGCATAAATACTTTCTATTATTATCTCCCCTTTAAAAGTAATTTTCTGAGAAATGTCTAATACAAAAAATTTGTTCTGCTTAGACAGATATGTGTTCTTTGTTTTAAGGTATCTACTTGTTTGGAAATTTCTGCTTAAAACCAGTACCTTGAGGCTGGGTATGGTGGCTCATACCTGTAATCCCAGCACTTTGGGAGGCTGAGGCGGGCAGATCACTTGAGGTCAGGCGTTCGAGACCAGTCTGGCCAACATGGTGAAACCCTCATCTCTACTAAAAATACAAAAAAATTAGCTGGACATGGTGATGTGCACCTGTGGTCCCAGCTACTCGGGAGGCTGAGGCAGGAGAATTGCTTGAACCCAGAAGGCAGAGGTTGCAGTGAGCCAAGATTGCACCACTGCACTCCAGCTTGGGCAACAGAGTGAGATTCAAAAAAAAAAAAAATCCAAAAAACAAAAACACCAGTACTTTGAGATAAGATATTGGGTACATGTGAATCTGACAGAGAGACTATATATTCAATTTTGTCCAAAAATCTTAAGTCACCTGATTATACACAGTATTGTGTACAGTGTTCTTCAGCTGAGAGCTGTACAACCATAAGGTTAATGAATTCAGGCCGAGCTCCGTGGCTCATGCCTATAATCCCACCACTTTTTGGGAGGCCGAGGCGGGAGGATCACTTGAGCCTAGGAGTTCAAGACCAGCCTGGGCAACATAGTAGGACCCTGTCTCAAAAAAATTAAAATAAATAAATAAAATTAATGAATTCAGTCATTTGATTAATCATTATTGAATACATATGATGCACCAGGCATTGTACTACATGCTAGTGCTTGCTTTAAAGAAGCCTACAGTTTTATAGAGTAGACAAACAAACAGTAAACATACAAACAACACTCACTGAATATGATGAAAACTCTATTTTCTTGAATAGAAATGGCACAGGTTATAAAATGCACCATTTAAAAAAATCACTTAGAAAAACTGTGGCCAATTAAACTATGACACAGTATTGATTATAAGATTCATTCCAACTTCAGATATGTTAAAATACGAAAAAAAAGTATATATCAGAATCAGCGAAATGCAGTACTCTCAAGGAAAAACAGGGCTGCGTTATACTATCACAGGGAGATCTTTAAATAGGGATGGCCTCCACGCTGAGATACATTTTAGCTCGTACCTGAAGAATAAGAAGTTGGTCCCACTTCAGCCCAAGAGGAACGTTCCAGGCAGCAGGAAGAGCCTCAGGTCACAGAGGCATGTTTGAGGCACCTAAATTATATTTCACAGGTTTGGTAGCAGTTATCTTGGGGCTTCTTCCAAACCACCACTGTTTTTAATATAGAATTCTAAACCATTGAGGCATCTCCCTTTCCACATGGTCCTCTGCAGCTGTTGTAGCTTTCCTGCTGTTGTTGTGTGTTCTGCTTTCAGGCTGCTCACTGGCCCATCTCCTCTCATGACTGCTGCTCTGGGAACCACCTCTCTGCTCTCCATCGCTACCACTCTAGCCTGTGGCCTGCTCCTGGTTGAAGAAGCCATCAATCAAAATGAATACCACTCTGGAAATCTTGGGTGGCCTGACCTGATATTTTCGCATAGTGGCCACAGATATTTTAGGCCCCCAAGAGGTAGTCTTACTCTTTCAATTTTACTGGCTCCACTGTTTGAGGAACTTGGAGCAATTTCCCCAGGGACTGGTCTGGAGGTACTGTTGAATAACACCACGGTGTTTTTCTTCCTCCCCACTAAGGGCCCGTTGATGTCTCAAGACCAGACATAAAACTTTTGGTGCTCAAGTCACTCAGAATGAGAGTCCTGCTTTCCCTCAGCACTCTTGCCCTTTGAGGGTGGGGCCAAATGTTTTCTTCCTTTATTACTGAGGACTTTTGATCCTGGTTTTTGTTATTTGTCATTCCCAGGGGGAATTTTGTACCCTGTGTCTTGGTAAAGTGTAAGACCACTGTGGATTTTGGGGTTAAGTCTCATTTCCCTATCCCTCCCTTCAAGAGAAGAAAGAAAGAGAGAATACCCAAACCCTGCATCATCTCTCACTCGCCTGTCCAGAGCCTATGGAACAGCCATTGGGGCAGCTGTCACAAGCTGTTCACACAGCTTTTCTGATATACTGACAGTCTCATGAGGAAGTGCATATAACTCCCTGCAATGGTTTGAATGTGTCCTCCAAAGTTTATGTGTTGGAAACTTAATACTCAATACAACAGTGTTGACAGGTGGGACCTTTAAGAGGTGATTAGATCACAAGGGCTCTGTCCTTATGAATGGATTAAGGTTATTGAGAGAGTGGGATGGTTATGCAAGCAAGTTTAGCCTCCTTCCTATGTGCTCTCTCTCTCTTTCTCTCTGAAAAAGAATGGGAGTTATTAGATGCTCTTTTTCAAAAAGAACCCTGGCTCCTTATACTATCTCTACAATTTCTTTACATCCTATTCTAACTCTTCACATTCCATTCCTCCTTAATCTTACTTAACCTTACTATAGTTTTCATTTTCACCAAGATTTATAGTGACTCCAGCTAGTCAAAAACGATGGTTAACATTCTTTATGATTTCATCTTACTGACCAATTGGCATGTGGTTAACCACTCTTCCACTCTTAAAACACCCTTGGCTTCCCTGAGACCATGTTCTTTGGATTTTTTCCCATACCATTGGCTTTTGTTTCACTCCTTTGGGTTTTCTTTCTTTGCTCAACTCCTAAATTTTTGAGTACTCTATAGGCTTGATTTTGGTTTCTCTGTTTGTTTTCTGTCTTTATCCTCATTCTAGGCAATCTGATAACCACCAGAATTATGACAATTTCCAAATGTATTTCACTAGCCCCACTAAGGTCCAAACTTACATATCCAACCTCCTCCTTAATATGAAATTTGATAGCTAATAATCATTTGAAACCAGAATTCTTGATTCCTCTCTCAAATCTGTTCTTGTCTTTATCATTTCAGTAAATGACATATCTACTTAGTTGTTCAAGCTAAAAACCTAGAAGTCATTCTTGATTCCTTCCTTTCTGTCACCCCTGTGTCCATCCATCAGCAAATCTAGTCAGCTCACCCTCCAAAATCAATCTCAAATCTGATTATCTCTTTTATTCTCTATCTTTACTCTCTTAGTCCAAATAATTGGCTGCAGTAACTATCTAACTGGTCTCCATGCTTCTGTGTTTGCCCTCTTACAACCCATCCTCTACATAGCATTCAGGGTGATTTTTTAAGGAAAATGTAACTCAGCGCATGTCTATTCTCTATCATTTAAATTAAACAAAATTCGACTTCTTCACTTTGTGTGATTTGGTCTCATCACACAAGCTTTATCCATTTGAGATTTTGTTAATTTGTTATCAGGTGCAAAGATAGATCCTTTTATTCTTTAAAGGCAGATATACCTTTTCAAATACATCCTTTTACTTTCAACTAAACCCCAATTTTGCTGGCAAAAGAACACTGCTTTTCCTTTTTAGGAACTGGTTGTGGGCCGGTTTAAGGTACTGATAGGATGACCAGACATGCAGTGGAGAACCCCAGTGTCATTGCACAAATGCCAGCCTACCCCATGTTCGTGGCTGAGCCTAGTTAAAACTGTAGGAGAATTAAAGTTTTCTTCAGTGCACCAGCCATTTTTGGGGGGGTAATTATTGGGGGAAATGCTGTATCACTATCACCTGCCTCTCCTGCACTTATTTTGCAAAGTTTGTAGTGCTTTCTTCTAGGCCTCCATAAAAATTTGTTCTCATAATTTCTATGTGTGAAATGTGAACCCAAAAGTATCTGAGACAGGTCTTGATCAATTTAGAAAGTTTATTTTGCCAAGGCTAAGGACACACCTGAGACACAGCCTCAGGAGGTCCTGACAACATGTGCCCAAGGTGGCAGGGTACAGCTTGCTTTTATACATTTTAGGGAGACATAATAATACATCAATCCATAGATGTAAGATTTACAGCGGTTCAATCAAAAAAGGCAGGACAACTTGAAGTGGGGACTTCCAGGTCATAGGTAGATTTAAAAATTTTCTGATTGCCAATTGATTGAAAGAGTTTTTATCAGTAGAAAACAAAGTCTGGGTTGTGATAAGTGGTTGTGCAGTCCAAGGTTTTATCGTGCAGTTGAAGCCTCCAGGTAGCAAGTTTCAAAGAGAATACATTGCAAATGTTTCTTATCAGACTTAGGGTTTGTGTTGATGTTAAATGCTGGTCAGCTTTTCCTGAATTCCAAAAGGGAGGAGGGTATAATGAGGCATGTCCAATCTGCCATTCCCATCATGGCCTGAACCAGTCTTTCAGGTTATCTTAGGAGTGCCCTGGCCAAGAGGAGGGAGTCCATTCAGATGATTGGGGGGGTCATAGAATTTTATTTTTGGTTTACAGAAATAATCTGTAAAAATGTATTAAAAATAACAAAGCAAACATTTTGCATTTGTTTTTAAAAGATAGTCATGCCTTGTGGCATGTAATACTTGTAATCCCAACACTTAGGGAGGACAGGAGTTCAAGACCAGCCCGGGCAACATAATGAGATCTCATCTCCAAAAATAACACAAATAAAAAAAAAATTAGCCAGGCATAGCAGCATGCGCCTGTGATCCCACCTCCTCAGGAGGCTGAGGTGGGAAGATCTCTTGAGCCTAGGAGTTTAAGGTTACAGTGAGCTATGATGGCACCACTGCACTCCAGCCTGGATGACAGACAAGAAATAAAGAACAAAAGAAAGAAAGGATGAACAAAAGAAAGAAGTGGGGAAGGAAGGAAGGAAAGAAAGGAAGGGAAGGAAATAGTTCATTTGACAAAGACTCCCTTATTCAGCAAATGTAGTCAGGCTCCTCTGAGCCCTCCTTTGACTAGACTTTATCTTTGGCCCAATCTTTGGCTTGCCAAGTCTAGTTTTAGCTTTGGATACTGCTTAGCCAGTTTATAGAGAATCCCACCACCTTTGATATCTAATCAAGCTCTCCTCCCTACCCTTGATGTCTAATCAAGTTCTTCTCCCCCAGTGTTGTTGATACCTAACCAAGTCCCTCTTTAGTATGTTTCTATCCAATGACTCCCTCATCATGCCCCTTGAATATATATTCCCACTTATCCCTGTTGTATTTATTTATTGATTGATTTTTGAGGTAGGGTCTCACTCTTGTCACTTAGGTTGTTATCCCTGTTGTATTTAGAATTGAGTTCAATCTCTCTCCTCTATTGCAATAGTCTTGAGTAAAGTCTTCCTTGCCATTTTTAACAAGTGTCTAGTGCAAAATTTCTCTTCAATGTGTTGATTCTATGCACCTCTTTTTCATTTTTAAATTATCATTAATTCTCCCCCAATCCCCCACAGTATAAATCTTCTCTTCTCACTATGTTCTGACACATTAATTATTTAAGCAAGGTTATTATTATTTTAAAAATCATAGACATCTATCTATTCCTTGATCTCTGTTCTTAGAGCTGCTTCACAGTTGTAATCCTGATATCTCTTTCACATTGCATTTTGGGGATTCTTTTTGCCTTTCTCTTATGTAGGATTCCCCTATTTAGTTCCGCTGTCTTCTTCTTTTTAATTTTTTTAAACAAATTTTTGGGGTACATGTGAAATTTTGTTACATGTATGTAATGCACAGTGATCAAGTCGGGGTATTTAGGATGTCCATCACCTGAGTACAACACATTTTTTGTTAACTATAGTCACCCTACTCTGCTATCAAATATTGCATTTATCTCTTCTATCGAACTGCATGTTTGTACTCTTTAACCTATTTCTTTTCATTCTTTCTCCTTCCCCCAGTCACCTTTCCCAATCTCCATTATCTCTTTCCACTCTACCTCTAGGTGATCAAATTTTTTAGCTTCCACATGTAAGTACATACATACAATATTTATCTTTTTATGCCTGGCTTACTTCACTTAATATAATGATCATTCATGTTGCTGCAAATGACATGATTTCATTCTTTTTTTATGGCCAAATGGTATTCCACTGTGTATATTTACCACGTTTTCTTTACCTATTCATCCATTGATGGGTATTTAAGTTTGTTTCATATATTTGCTATTGTGAATAGTGCTGCAATAAAAATGCAAATGCTTTGTATCCCTTTGATCTATTGGTTTCTTTTGGATAGATACTTGGTAGTGGGGCTGCTGGATTGAATTCTGTTTTTAGTTTTTTGAGAAATCTCCATACTGTTTTTCATAGTGGCTGCACCAGTTTGCATTCCCAGCAACAGAGTATACAACTTCCTTTTTCTCCACTTCCTCACCAACATCCATTTTTTTTGTCTTTTTAATAATAGCCATTCTGACTGGGGTGAGATGATGTCTCATTGTGGTTTTGATTTGCATTTCTCTGATGGATTAGTGATGTTGAGCATTTGAGCATTTTTTCATATACCTGTTGGCCATTTGTAGGTTGTCTTTTGAGAAATATCTATTCATGTGCTTTCCTCCACTTTTTTTTTTTGAGACTGAGTCTCGCTCTGTCACCAGGCTGGAGTGCAGTGGCGAGATCTTGGCTCACGGCAACCTCCGCCTCTCGGGTTCAAGCAGTTATCCTGCCTCAGCCTCCCGAGTAGTTGGGACTACAGGTGCACCACCACACCCAGCTAGGTTTTGTATTTTTAGTAGATGGGGTTTCAGCATGTTGGCCAGGATGGTCTCTATCTCTTGACCTCGTGATCTGCCTGCCTTGGCCTCCCAAAGTGCTGCGATTACAGGCATGAGCCACTGCGCCCAGCCTCTCCCACTTTTTAATGGAATTATTTGTTGCCTTTTATTCCTGTTGAGTTGTTTGAGTTCCTTGTATATTCTGGATATTAGTCCCCTGTCGGATGAAGTTTGCAAATGTTTTCTCCAATTCAACAGGGTGTCTGTTCACTTTGTTAATTATTTCTTTTTTGTGCAGAAGCTTTTTTTGTTTAATTAAGTCCCGTTTGTCTATTTTTATTTCTGTTATCTATGCTTTTGAGGTCTCAGTCATACATTCTTCGCCTAGACCGATGCCCAAAAGAGTTTTCCCTAGGTTTTCTTCTAGTATTTTTATAGTTTTAGAGCTTGTGTTTAAGTCTTTAATCAACTTCAAGTTGATTTTGGTATGTGGTGAGAAATAGGGGTCCAGTTTCCTTCTTCTGGAATGTGGCTATCCTATTTTTCCAGCACCATTTATTTAAGAGATTGTCCTTTCTCCAATATGAGTTCTTGGTGTCTTTGTCAAACATCAGTTGACTGTAAATGTGTGGCCTTATTTTTAGGTTCCCTGTTCTGTTCCATTGGTCTGTATGCCTATTTTTATACCAATGTGATGCTGTTTGGGGTATTATAGCCTTGTGGTATATTTTGAAGTCAGGCAATGTGATGCTTCCAGCTTTGTTCATTTTGCTCAGGATTGCTTTGGCTCTTGGGTTCTTTTTTGATTCCACATGCATTTTAGGACTGTTTTTACTAGTTCTGTGAAAAATGATGGGATGTTTTCATTAAAATTGCATTGAATCTGTAGATTGCTTTGGTCCATATGGTCATTTTAACAATTTTAATTCTGATTCATGAGCTTGAGATGTTTTTCCATTTGTTTGTATTATCTTCAATTTCTTTCATCAGTGTTTTGTAGTTTTCCTTGTAGAGATCTTTCACCTCTTTGGTTAAATATATTCCTAGGTTTTTATTTCTTTCTTTGTTTTTGTAGCTATTGTAAATTGGAATGCCTTCTTGATTTATTTCTTGGCTAGATCATTATTGATGTATAGAAATACCACTGATTTTGGGGCATTGATTTTGCATCCTGCAGCTTTACTGAATTCATTAATCAAATCTAAGAGTTGTGTGTGTGTGTGCACGCGTGTGCATGTGTGTGTGTGTGTGTGTGTAATCTCGGTTTTTCTAGGTATATCATATCAATAGCAAAGAGGGACAATTTAACCTCCTCTTTTCCATTTTGGATGCTGTTTATTTTTTTCACTTGTCTGATTGCTCTGGTTAGGACTTCCAGCACTGTGTTGAACAGGAGTGGTGAAAGTGAGCATATTTGTTGTGTTCTAGTTCTTAGAGGAAAGGTCTTCAACTTTTCCACATTCAGTATGCTGCTAGTTGTGGGTTTGTTGTATATGGCCTTTCTTATTTTGTGGTATGTTCCTTCTATACATAGTTTGTTGAGAGTTTTTTTTGTTAATCATGCAGCCATGTTGAATTTTATTAAATGATTTTTCTGCATCTATTGAGATGATTATGTAGTTTTTGTCCTTCATTCTGTTGACATGATATATCATGTTTATTGACTTGCATGTGTTGAACCATTGTTATATCCCTGGTATAAATCTCACGTGATCATGGTATATATCTTTTTGTTTTTTGTTTATTTGTTTGTTTGTTTGAGGCAGGATCTCCTTATGTTGCCCAGGCTGGAGTGCAGTTGTGTGATCTTAGCTTATTGCAGCCTCAACCTCCTGGGCTCCAGCAATCCTCCCACGTAAGCCTCCTGAATAGCTGGGACTACAGGTGGATGCCAACACACCTGACTAATTTTTGTATTTTTTGTAGAGATGGGGTCTCACTATGTTGCCCATACTGGTCTTGAACTCCTGGGCTCAAGTAATCCTACCACCTTGCCTTGGCCTCTGAAAGTGCTGGAGTTACAGATGTGATAATCCAATAGCAAATCCAACAGCACATCAAAAAGATAATACACTCTGCCAGGCCCTGGGGTATTATCTTTTTGATGTGCTGCTGGATTTGGTTTGCTAGTATTTTGTTGAGGATTTTTGTGTCTATGTTCATCAGAGATATTGGCCTGTAGTTTTCTTTTTTGTTGTCTCCTTGTGGTTTTGATATTAGGGTGATGCTGACCTCATAGATGAGTTAGGAAGAATTCCCTCCTCTCTGATATTTTAAAATAACTTCAAGAAGATTGATATTAGTGCTTTGTACATTTGGTAGAATTCAGCTGTAAATCTTTCTGGTCCTGGGCTTTTTGTTGTTGTGGTCTTACTCATTCAGTCTTACTACCTGTTATTGGTTTGTTCAGGTGTTCTATTTTTTCATGATTGAATCTGGGTAGGTTGTATGTTTTCAGGAATTTATCTGTATCTTATAGGTTTTCCAGTTTGTCAGTGTATAATTGTTCATTGTAGTCTCTGATGATCTTTTGTATTTCTGTGATGCCAGTCATAATGTTTCCTTTTTCATTTCTGTTTTTGTTTGGATCTTCTTTCTTCTTCGTTAGTCTAGCTAGTGGTTTATCAATATTGTTTATTTTTTTGAAGAACCAATGTTTCATTTTGTTAATCTTTAGTATTTTTTTAAGTCTCTATTTCATTTAGTTCTGTTCCAATCTTTATTATTTCTTTTCTTCTGCTAATTTTTGATTTAATTTGTTCTTGGTTTTCTAACTCCTCGAGGTGCATTATTAGAATGCTCATTTGTAATTTTTCTACCTTTTTGGTGCAGGCATTTAGTCCTATAAACTTCTCACTTAGCACTGCTTTTGCTGTATTCCACAGGTTTTGGTATCTTTGATATTTATGTTTCATTTGTTTCAAGAAATTTTTTGATTTCTGTTTTGATTTCCTCATTGGCTCAATGGTCATTCAAGAACATGTTGTTTAATGTCCTTGTATTTGTCTAGTTTTGAGAGTTTCTCATGATATTGATTTTTAGCTTTATTCTATTGTGATCTGAGAAAATACTTCATATGAACTTGATTTTTAAAAATTTTCTGAGACTTGTTTTGTGGCCTTACATATAGTCTGTCTTGGAGAATGTTCCATGTGCTAATGAGCAGAATGCGTATTTGGCAGTTGTTGGATAGAATGTTCTGTAAATGACTAAATAAAGCCTACTTTAAGTTCAATTTTTTGTGTCAATTTTCTGTCTAGATAAGCTGTGTAATGCTGAGAGTGGGGTGTTGGGAAATCCCCCACTATTCCTATACTACAGTCTATCTCTCTCTTTAGATATAGGAATATTTGCTTTATGAATCTGGGTGTTCCAGCCTTGGATGCATATATGTTTAGAATTGTTGTATTCTCTTGCTGGATTGACTTTCACTAACATATAATTATCATCTTTGTCCTTTCTTTTTTTTAACTGTTATTGATTTAAAGTCTGTTTTATCGGATGTAGCTACTCCTACTAACTTTCGGTTTCCATTTGCATGGAATGTCTTTTTTCATCCCTTTGCTTTCAGTCTATATGTCTTTACTAGTAAGATGAATTCCTCAAAAGCAGCATATAGCTGAATCATTTAAAAAATATCAATTCAACCATTCTGTATCTTTCAATTGGATAATTTGATCCATTTACATTGCTATGTGAGGTTTTGTTCCTGTCACATTGCTAATTGTTTTCTGATTTTCAATATATTCTTTGTTAATTTTTTTTCTGTTATTGTCTGTCATTGTGGTTTGGTGGGTTTCTGTCATGGTATCATTTGAGTCCTTTCCTCCATTGTGTGATTTCTTTACCAGTGAGATTTACAGTTTGATGTGTATTCATGATGGCAAATGACATTCTTTTGCTTCCAGGTTTAGGATGGCCTTGAGCATTTCTTGTAGAGCTGGTCTAGTGGTAATGAATTCCCTCAGCATTTGCTTGTCTAGGAAAGACTTTAATTCTTCTTCATTTACAAAGGATAATCTTGCTGGATCTAATATTCTTGGCCCTGACCCATGTTCAATTTCTGATATTCTTTCTTCTGCTCAATCTAGTCAGTTGATGAAGTTTTTAAATGTATTTTGTATTTCATTCAATGAATTATTCACTTCCAGAATTTCTGTTTGGTTCTTTTTAAAAATGTCTATGTCTTTAATAAATTTCTGATTCATATTCTGAACTGTTTATCTGATTTCTTCAAGAATTCTCTTGTATCTCACTGAGCTTCTTTAAAATCAGTATTTTGAATTCTTTATCTGGAATTTTATAAATTTATTTATTTTTGAGATGTCATTCTGTTGCCCAGGCCAGGGTGCAGTGGTGTGATCTCGGCTCACTGCAACCTCTACCTCCCAGACTCAAGCAATTCTTCCTGCCTCAGCCTAACACGTAGCTGGGATTACAGGCACCTCCCACCATGCCCAGCAATTAAAAAAAAATTTTTAGTAGAGATGGGGTTTCACCATGTTGGCCAGGCTGGTCTCAAACTTCTGGCCTCAAGTGATCCACTGGCCTTGGCCTCCCAAAGTGTTGGGATTACAGGCATGAGCCCTGAGCCCAGCTTATAAATTTCTTTTTGATTGGGATATGTTGCAGGAGAATAATTACGTTCCTTATGAGGTTTCATATTTCCTTGCTTTTTTATGTTGATATTTGTGTATCTGGTGTAACTGTTGCTTCTTCCAATTTTTTGAAATTGCTTTCTTAGGGAAGGACTTTCTCCTGAAGGTATATATAACGTTGTTGGTTGGGTAGGGCACTTTGGCTTTTCTTTTGGGAGCATGCAGTATTGTAATTTCTGTATGACTTCTTTGGCTATAAACAGTATCAGTGCTATCTGTGATTTACTCAGTGGCTTATGATGTGGTTATTATTTGAGACTGTGGTGAAGTTTTGCTGGGGAGTAGGATGCCATGGGCCAGTCACCAGGTCTCAGTGGTGGTAGTGGTGAGCTTAGCATGCCTGTTCTTTGGCTTCAAGGCAGCTTGTGCTGGCACTGGTGTTATTGGGTCCAGGAGGGTTGATCCTTGCCTCTAGGTGGCTTGGGAGGGTGCTGGTAGTGCCAGTGGCGGGCGGGGGGGGGGGGGGGGGGAGGGTTGCTGGGCATGTGAGCAAGTTCTTGGGCCCTTGGAAGCTGGTGTGATATGGGTGATGGCAGTGGCAGTGATGGAGCATCCCCATTGGAACCCACACTGTGGCCTGTGAGAAAGCCCAAACTAAACCTGTGAAAGACTATGTGGAAAGAGAGAAATGCCCAGCAGCCCCCAAGCTGTTCAACTCACCCATCTGAGATAATAGACATTGAGAAATAGAGACAATCTGTCTCCTCTGTGCTCCATTCAAATTCTTGGAATCAAAAGATATAGTTGCTACAAGTCACTAAGTTTTGAGATCTTTTTCATGAAGCCACATAAAACTGTAACATATAGGAAATAATTTGAGACCTTAAATGTCTTGAAATGTCTTCTATTTATCACTTATTTAATAGTTTGGATGGATATAGAATTCTTGATTATTAGATTTTTTTCTTCAGAACGTTGAAGGTATTGTTCTGTCGTCTTCCAGCCATTAGACACCTCAGTGGCATACAAAAAGGCACATATTACGTCAGAGATTCTGAGGGTTTTCTGAGCTATGTGATAGAAAATGAGGCAGAGATCAAGTATATATTTCTTATTATAATATCGCACTCTAGTTCCTCCATCTACATCCTAGTTTTCAAAATTGTGTTGTTCTACCCCTCTACTACTGTCATTCTCTTGTAGATTAATTCCTTCTTAAACCATCTACTATAATATTAATAGGATTGGGGAAACAGTGGTTGTAATTGTGTGTGCAGGTAACCTGTATTTCTGTTTTGTATGCTGTATTATTTAGAATTATTTGTTTCACATTGTCTCCCCTATGAAATTGTAAACTCCATGATTAGGGAGCATTCTCTTTTTCACTACTGTATCCTCATCTCCTAGCACAGTGCCTGGCACGTAGTCGTTACTTAATAAACATCTCTTAAATAAATGAATAGAGAAATGCCCGAGGCAGGAGGCAGGAAAGGTGACAGGGACAGACACATCAAAATAAAACATTATAATATCCCTCATCATTTGTCTAGACCAGTGGTTCTTAAAGGAGGGCGACTTTACCACCCAGAAGACATTGGTAATGTCTGAGGACATTTTTGATTACCAAAATTAGAAGATGGGACAGTTTGCTATTGACATCTAGTGAGCAGTGTCCAGGGATTCTGCTAAACATCTTACAATGCACAGCACAGCTCCCTGAAACAAGGAATTATACACTCTAAATGTCAGTAGCGCTGAGGCTGAGAAACCCTGGTCTAGACCAAGCTCTAATATATAGCTAATATTTATAATTTGGTATTTCTTAAATACGTGGCCCATTTTCAAAATACCACAAGCGTGGGTCAAAACTTCTATCTTTATGCCTTTTTTGGTGTATGGGCTCAGTGGAGAAGTACTAGGTTTGAGTATCCTATGGCTCACCCCTTTATAGCAGTTGATTTTACATATTCCCCACCTTTTTTTTGAAAGCTAGGATTAGTGGATAAGGAAAAGAGTAGGAAAGAAATCCACAGAGTCCCTACTTAATTCATTAATTTTCTTCCTACCTTCAGTTGTAAGTAGATTTAATGGTGTCTTACATTGTTTCTCAGCTGTTCCCCTATCTTCTCAGAGAAAAGTGCCTACCAGGCTGTTCACAATAACCAAACAGGGTAATCATAGCACTCTAAGACTAGAAGGGGCCTTGTTTTAAGATAAAGTAATTATGCCTTATGTAGCTAGCTCAATACAGAACTAGAATAAAAATTTGGGTTTGTACTATAAGGTAGCTGTATTCTGTTGTAGCATGTTCTTCGAATTAAAAACAGCAGCCACAAAACTCTGTTGACTATACAAATCTATCTTCAACAACGCAGTGAATAAAATGCTTACCCTACTTTCATAAAAACTGAAATCACCTGGGGCGACCATTCCATGTTATCCAACCATACCAAATGCTACACCACAGACAGTTGATTATGACCTTGCAGACAAAGCATGGATTTGTAGTTATACGTTGTGACATGCAGCACATTTGGGAGTCTTGTGTAAACGATGTTTTGATGACAGCTATGTTTGCAGAATGAATTCATTCAGGCTAAACTCAGCAGTTAGTCATGGTTGGTTATTTAATGCTTTACCACTCCCCAACTCCACCTCTCTCTTCCAAATTCATCATTTAAGTCCAGACAAAGTTGGCACAAAAAGGAAGTTGCGCCTTCTCCTCTGCAGTTCTTGTTCCACTAATGACTTGCTATAAATTCAAAGCTAACCATTTTGCTTTTGTTACTCTCTCTCTAGAAGCTGGATAATAATATGGCCTCCTTCCTCATTTTCTTCTCCCAGAGTTTTTTTTTTTTTTTTTTTTACATGAAGTGGAGTGCAGTGGCACGATCTGAGCTCACTGCAACCTCTGCCCCTGGGTTCAAGCGATTCTCCTGCCTCAGCCTCCCGAGTAGCTGGGATTACAGGCGTGTGCCACCACACCTGGATAATTTTTTTGTATTTTTAGTAGAGACGGGGTTTTGCCATATTGGCCAGGCTGGTCTCGAACTTCTGACCTTAGGTGATCTGCCTGCCTCAGTCTCCCAAAGTGCTGGGATTACAGACATAAGCCACTGCACCTGGCCTTCTCCCAGAATTTCCGAAAGCCCGTAACACAAAAGTTCTTTGACATCTTCAGATAAATGAAAGCCCTGAACCAAATCCATGTAGTCTCTGACTGCTTCTCCCTTCACAGCTCTGTATCATGAGAGTTCAGTCATTCCTTTCTTTTCTCACCTTGCCTAAAGGTGTCCTCTTCCTCCAGGCTCTGCAGTACTTCTCTAAGCCTGAATATTTAACCACACTTCTGGGCTGGGTTTTTTAACAGAAGTCACTCAGCCTTCTCATTGGGCCACAGACTGGAGTGGATAATCCGCCATCATCTGTGACCACAGAATAGCTTTTAAGCTCCTTTCATCGCCAAGAGGGAGCCTGGATACTGGCTGCTTTTCTATCAATCCCCCACTGAGCACTTCCTCCTTCCTCATTTATGTTCATTTTCTTGTATTATTTATGTACGTTACTTTTCTCCACTAAATGTAGTTCCTTGAGGACAGGACCCTATCCACAGAATCGCCATGACAGCCAACTCTATGGTTTGTCCCTAATGGATTTAATTAGTATTTGTGCTAGAGTGATAGGGGAAGTTATAGCAGATGTGCTGTATGCCCTGGTCCTTATTTCCCTTTTTACCTTGTTTATCTGGTGACTTCCTATTTATGTAGCTAGATCAGGGGGCATTCATTTCTTTAGGGGTTTTCAATGATGAGATCAGAAAGGAGAAAATGCAAATTCTTGCAAAATAGATTTAACACCACATTTTTGTCCTAAATATTAAAATGGAAAAAATTTTTAAGGATAAGCAAATAGGTAGAATCATTTTTTCTCCTTCCTCCACACTTTCCCTACCAGGTCAAGAACCCAGCAACTAAAGATAAAGAGTGTGGGAGGAGCAAAGCAGTTTAAGAAATTAGTCTGGCCAGGAGCAATGTCTCATGCCTGTTATCCCAGCATTTTGGGAGGCCAAAACAAGAGGCTCACTTGAGGCCAGGAGTTCAAGACCAGCCTGGGTAACATAGTGAGACCTTGTTTTGATAAAATTTTTTTTTTTCAGTTAGCCAGGCATGATGGTGTGAGCCTGTAGTCTCAGATCTTCAGGAGGCTGAGTGGGGAGGATTGCTTGAGCCCAGGAGTCTGAGGTTACAGTGAGCTATGATTGCACCACTGCACTCCAGCCTGGGCAACAAGGTGAGATCCTGTTTGTAAAATGAAAAAGAAAAGAAAGACATTAGTTTGTCTGTGGACCTTGTCTCCTGCCCCAACCCCCAGAGAGCTTAAGGATATCCCTGATCTGAGTTCACCTGGTCTTTCTGATCTCTTCTGGAACTCATCTATGACTTAGAGAAAGAGGATAGAGATAGCATTGAGGGTAGAAGGAGCACAGTGAGTGCCTGTGACAGTTCAAGGTTCTTTGGGGAGCCCAGAGGACTATAGATGACTGATCTTCTGGTTCTGTAAGAGAGTTCAAGAAAATAGGGACAGAAGGAGAGGTGAAAAAGGAGAGAGAATGGGGGAGAGGGGAAGATGAAAGGGGAGAGAGAGAGAGACAGAGAACCCACTACCCAGCAAACACATAGAAGGAAAAGGGAAAAGAAATAGAGAAAAAGGAGAGAGAGGAAAAGGAGAAAGGGAGAGAAAGAAATGGATTACCTTCTCTACCTGGCTTGAGTTGAGATTTTCTACAAACCAGGAAAGGGTCGTCTGAGAGATATGTAGTAAGTAGATCAAAACTGTTTCGTAGACCTGAAACAATTGGTTGTCAGCAATATTGTATCATTTAACCTAATATCACAGGCAAGGCTGCATGGTAACTTTCAGGAGCAGTAGGCACTTCCTCCTTAGAAAAAAAGTAAAAAGTATATTTTATGACTAGGTTAGAATAAAGGTGAATGTATTAACATTACACATGAAAACGTGTTCTTTGACCTAAAACTTTATTTTTTCCTTCGGATTTCTAAAGAAATAAAAATCTGTCCATGGGCCCTAAACATATTGTGAGTCTCTAGTCGCTGTGCCCTTTGTGCCTGCTGGGGATATTGGCCCTGGCAACAGGATGAACATGGACCACCGGAGCCTGGAATTCTGCCACTGAGAGATTCCCCGGGAGCATGGCTTTCTTTTCTTTCCTGGGTTCCGTGGATTCTCTCCTTCTCCTCAGGTATGGTATGCTAGTCCCTCTTGCATTCCTATAAAGAAATACCTGAGGCTGGGTAATTCATAAAGAAAAGGGGTTTAATTCACTCATGGTTCTGCAGGGTGTACAGGAAGCATAGCAGCAATATTGGCTCGACTTCTGATGAGTGCCTCAGGAAGCTCACAGTCATGGTGGAAGGTGAAAAGGGAAGCCAGCATATCACATGGTGAAAGCAGGAGCAAGGGAGAGAAGGGGGAGGTCCTAGACTTTTTTTTTTTTTTTTGAGACAGGGTCCCACTCTGTCACCCGGGCTGCAGTGCAGTGGTGCAATCATGGTTCACTGCAACCTCAACCTCCTGGACCCAAGCAATCCTCCCACCTCAGCCTCCCAAGTAGCTGGGACCGTAGGTGGGTGCCACCATGCTCAACTAATTTCTTTTTTGTTTTTGTAGAGACAGGATCTCACTATGTTGCCCAGGCTGGTCTCGAACTCTTGGACTCAAGTGATCCTCCTGCCTTGGCCTCCCAAAGTGCTGGAGTTACAGGTGTGAGCCATTGAACTTGGCCTCCGGACTCTTTTAAACAACCATATCTCACGTGAACTAACTGAGCAAGAACTCACTTATCACCAAGGGGATGGCACTAAGCCATTCATGAAGGATCTGCCCCCATGATTCAATACCTTCCACCAGGCCCCACCTCCAACATTGGAGGTCATGTTTCAGCATGAAGTTTGGAGGGGACAAACATCCAAACCATGTCATATAGGTTTCTCCTGCATTGGCCTTTACACAGGTAAATAAATGCCTCTAATCTCGAACCCCAATCAGAAAGTCCCTCATGTCATTAGTAAGGATAATTCCATTTCAACAGGGAACTAATTGTAAATGCAGGGCTTTCATGCTGCTATGTATATTAGCTTGACAATCCAATTGAGAGCTGCCCACTCTAATATTAAAAAACAAGCAAAACCTCAAAGCATCATTCTCACCATATGGATACAGAGCTCCTGACCACCATGCACATTGTGGCTAGTGACCAGGGAAGGGAACTAAAAGCTCGTCTTCATTGTTGGGTGCATTCACATATTGGCAAGCTTGCAGAACTCCCACTCATTTCCTTCTCCATTTATTGCCCTATTAAGACTGTGGCAGAAAACACATCGGATCCTGCTCTGAAAACCACAGGGGCTCATAGGAGTGAGTGACATTTTATTTCTCTGCCTTTCAGGAATTAGCCTCCTTACTGTCAGACCAGCCACAGAACTTCCTCCCACTTATCCCTTAGATGTCAACTACACACACTTCAAATCACCCTGGAGACTGATGTGACTGGGATGATTTGACTGCATGTAGGTCAGAGCTGCCTCCAGGCAACTTGTGGGGCCAAGGCTCTGTGGCTAGAAGGAAGTGAGCATTAATACATCACTTAGAACAGCAAAGATCATCATCTGAAAGATCATCATCAGAAGAGCTGTGAATATCACCGATCTGATAATTGGGTATTTTTGGTAAAACACACACACACACACACACACACGCACACACACACACACGCACACATGCACACAGCCCTGCTTTTATGAGAATTGCGCTTAAATAGATGTGGGTGGAGGCTTTACTGAACTGGGTATTTCTTAACGTTTGGAGTACAACACCTAGTCTCCTAATTCCTGTCCTGCATAGCATGCTTATACAGTATTTTAAAATTAGAGATAATTAAATTTGATTTTGTTTCAAGAATTATTTTGACAGTTTTAAAATATCTTTTGGAATTGTTTGTACCATTGCAGTCCTTTTCAAATCCAAGACTGAAATGAATTTTTCTAGCTATTTATCCCATCTTTGAGTTAAGAACATAGGTCCTTGCATTTCAGTTTAATAGGTGATTCTTTAAAATTTGTTTATTTATTTAGAAGCAGGGTCTCACTATGTTGCTGGCTGGTCTTGAACTTCTGGGGTCAAGTGATCCTCTCACCTCAGCCTCCCAAGTAGCTGGGATTACAGGTGTGAGCCACTGCACCTGGCTCTAATAGTTGATTTTTGAAACCATATGGAACATTTCAAGTTAATAAAAATTTTTAATTAAAAAATATGTGCACAGTTCACAGATGATCAGTCTTTTGGAATTATTATAGAATATTTTTGACAATAAAACTATGCTGAACTCAATCTTTTCTTAATGATTATGAAGATATTTTCTGATTGCAAAACTATGAAAATTAATGGTCATTGTGATATTGTTGTGAGTCTAGGTCAACGTGGAGTTCTGGAGACAGAATAATACCTAAAGTAGATCTGTTTTTTACTTTGGGAACTGATTATAATACCTGGAAATTATGTGTTATATTATTTAATTAAATGAGACAATGTATATAAATAAACCAAGCATTGGGGCTTGGCACATAGTATTTTTCAGTCAATGAGAGAAGAGTTTGAATATGAAATTTTTTATGCACTGGGGAGTAACTTCCTAGATCTATTTCTCTATGTGCTTCCTCTCTGTCAATCTCACTCATTCAACAATACTTACTAAGCATGTGCTATTAATATTATATTGCATTGATTCTAAGTCAGACACGTAGTCACATTTTATTAACTCTAAAATTGTGATCAGTTTTAACATTGCTGGTGGCTTACAAATACTGTCAGCTAGAAGCAATCATGATGTACTAGTTGGCTATTCTTTTTGGTGGCACAATTGGATAACTGAGCCCCTTCGTGTTTCTGTCAACTGATGTTTATGTTTGAGGAAGGCACATGAATCAGGGCCATTGTTTGAAATCTAACCTTCGGCAAAAATCGGTAAGGAACTAGCCCTCGAACTTGCCTAATGGTAGGTGTCAGCGGCTTGGATGAAAATTCCCCGGGATAATAGAGGAGTACTCTTTTAAGAAATAGTGTAGCACCAACACTCTAGATGGTACAGAAGATGGATACTGTGGGAAAGTCAGGGACACTGATCACTCTATTTGAAAGGTAATTCAGCAAATTTAGACTCACACATATAAAGAAGTTTAGAAAATTGAACCAATTACTTTTGGTTATATTTTTCTTTTTATGTGTGTGTAAGAGATAAGATAAATATCTGTGACTAAATATGTCTCTTATACCAAATAGAAAAATATATCCAAGAAGAAATTATAATGTCATTGTTTTATTAAGCATTATGTCATGCTTTTTGGAGGCATTTCCACCCTTTTTTATCTTTCTTAATGGTATATAAAATTGCAGTGCATTTCACCATCAGTGGTTCGTTGGATTTGGTGAAGTCTAAGTAACTGCTGGACCCTGCGTTAGGCTTTTTAGATACAATTAATTAAGCAAATATTTATTTATTTATTTAAATTGAGACGGATTCTTGCTCTGTCGCCTAGGGTGAAGTGCAATGGCACCATCTCGGCTCACTGCAACTTCCGCCTCCCAGGTTAAAGTGATTCTTCCACCTCAGCTTCCCAGGTAGCTGGGATTACAGGCACTCGCCATCATGCCCAGCTAATTTTTGTACTTTTGTAGAGATGGGGTTCTACCATGTTGGCCAGTCTGGACTTGAACTCCTGACCTCAGGTGATCCGCCCACCTTGGCCTCCCAAAGTACTGGGATTACAGGCGTGAGCCACCACGCGCGGCAGCAAATATTTATTGAATGCCTACTGTGTGCCCCAAGCTGTTCTAGGTGCTATAAATGGGCCAGACAAGCTGTCAGGGAGGTTGCCCTGGCTGGGAAGACAGACATCAGACAACATAATTCCAGAGCTGGATAAATACTAGGGAGAAAAACAAATGCGTGATGTATTATAATGGATATTGCAATAGAGTTAAACACTGGGATTTAAGACACAATTTCTGTTCACAAGGCATGTATGATCTAGGGTCAAAGTAAGTGGTGGGTAAAATGCCATGAACTCCTGAAAAGTGTGAAGGAGGTAATAGTTAAACTGCCCTGAAAGGCTAGTAAGGTTTAGCCAGCTGAAGAGCACGGGAAGGGCATTCCAAGAAGAAGGACGATCATGTTTAAAGGTCAAGAAAGAAGAGGGAGGCTGGTGAGTTCCTTCAACAGCAACTAGTCAGATGGCAGAGTCTACAGTGTGAGGGGCAAAGGAGAGGCCTAGAAAGGTAGGCAAGGCTTGGAAGATCTTGGATGTTATGGTGAGTCTTTTGGTCTTTATACTAAGAGCAATGGAGAGATACTCCAGGATTTCATGCAGGGTATAAGCATGATAGATTTGCATTTTAGGAAGATTACCCTTGCTGGAATATGGAGAGTGGATTAATCTTCTTCCCTCTTCCTCTGCAAGCAAAGATGACAGTTGCAGTCATTCAAAAATAAGAAGATGGTAGTCATGTTAAATTCCCCAATTTCCCCAACTTGATTGGATTGTTGTCCTGTTTGTATGGGGTCTTTATAAGAAAATGTCGACTTCAGCAACCTATGATCTCTGCCCAAGGTGAGCCCAGTTACAGACACTACAATGACTTTTAAATGAAGTCCTATCAAGTTACTTGGTTAGAAAAACAGATTAATAAACCCACTGATCTAGTGAACAACCTATCAATAAAAATGCCACCCCAATTATATGATAAAGTCAAAAATCAAAGTGTACAGTTACCCTCCTAAGCTTCTGTGAGACGGAAGAATTTCCATTTGAGATTTATCGAAGGGTCTCAAAAGGCAAAGAATGGTTCAGATGAAACTCAATTGATTTTATATTTCTGCCAGAACTCTGAGTTTTCTACAGGTCACAGCCTGTCAAGTATTAAAAAAATCATAATTTTATCACAGATTCCTTTTACGGTTTGGAAGGAAGAATGCCCCAGCAAGTGCTAGACTGATAAATGCTGGTCATGTGTCTGTTTAAGCAGATGTAAATGAAAATGCCAAAAAGCTCAAGTTCAAAGGATTCAGTACCTGAGAAATGTCCCTTTTTGGAATTCCGTCTTTGGAAATGCACTTGGCAAAAAGGTTTCTTAAGCAGGCTGGGAAGACACAGCTTCAGTACAGTTCGTGCCTCTCCCAGCCAGCTTGACCACCATCATTTCTTCTTGGAGCCCATGAAGGGCTACAATGCCTAGAAGCTCACTTGGAGAGATGCGCTGTTTACTGAGCTACCCTGGAAGGCTCCAGATCACAGAGCGTTGACATGTGTTCCTCAGTTGCTTATGCCATTTTGAAAGTACTTGAATTTCATAAGCAAACTGTTGTTGCAAGGAAATAACAATGGGCCAGCTTAGTCACCTCCAGACATTTTATCCTGTGTACTTTTGTATTTCTGTATGTGCACAGGGCTTAGTCCTGCAGGGAACCATTTAAAGAATATAGGTAATACCTATCAGTGTTGAGTCACCCTGTCAAGAGAGTAATGTACAATTGTGCATCCTTGTAAGTTATTTATTATACTCTGAGGTTTGAAGGAATACAGTTTCCTTGATGAAGAGATAAAAAGGAGCAACATAAAAGCAAGGTAAAAGAAGAACACTTCATTAAAACTAAATCTACCTTCTGGTCTTAACTTTTTTTGAGTTGATATTTTTAATTAGTAAAGTATTACTAAAATTTATCGCACAAAAATTTACTTTGTAGAACATCTTTCCAAAAAACAAATAGAACATGTTCATGACAGAAGGAATAAGGTTGGAAAGGGACAGAAATACATGGAGACAGAGAAAAGCAGAGAGATTGGAAGACAAAAATAAAGCAAAGATGAGAGAGAAAGAGAGAGTGATGAGAGAGAAAGAGAGAGTGAGAGGGGGAGAGAAGTTGAGAGTTTAAGAGAGATAAACTAAAGAAATCGAGTTCTGTAGAACTGGAATCTTCAAAATACAATTAAACAAACTAATTCCCCAGAGAATGGAAGTAAACAGCTCTGAAAAAGCACCAGTTTTCTCTGTTGAAATTAGTGAGAGGAGTTCTGTCCAGTTAAACAGAAAGGACTGAGCCCAACTCCATTTCACTCCCAAAAGGGTTATAAAATGAGGCTATAGAGAATAGGACGAGTCAAGAGGAACAACAGATTCTAACTTGAGCAAACCAGCACTCTCACCTAAACATGAGGGGTCGAAGCAAAGGTTTTGTAAGGTGCTTTGTGGTTCTAGAATTCTGTGTCTCTCAGGGTGCGTAGGGTGGCCACTGAGAAGTACAGTGGTGGGCTCAGATCCAAGAGAGGGTGGAGAAGGAAGGAAGTTGGTGTTTTATTCCATGCTGAAGTTTAATTCAAATTCTAGCTTGTTTATCCTCTTTCTTCCCACTGCTCCTTTACAACAGAACCTCAGGACTAAATAACTCTCATAAAAAGAGCTGATTTTCAGGACAATATTGGGGTTTAGTTAAATAAGCAATGCAAGAAGTCAATGCTTTTTAAAGTACCACTTAATACTGTGACTGTTTAAAAGGACTTAAATTTGAACTATATAAATAACATGGATACAGTTTCTTTGTAAAAATTGAAAATATTATATGTCAGGCTAAACTCCCCTTTCACCACTACCCTTCTTTTTTTTTTTTTTTTTTTTTTTTTTTTGGCAGGGTCTCGCTCTGTTGCCCAGGCACAATCTCGGCTCAGGGCAACCTCCACCTCCTGAGTTTGAGCGATTCTCATGCTTCAGCTTCCCGATTAGCTGGGATTACAGGTGCACGCCACCATGCCAAGCTAATTTTTTTTTTTTTTAAATTTTTAGTAGGGACAGGTTTCACCATGTTGGCCAGGCTGGTTTTAAACTCCTGGCCTCAAGAGATTCGCCCACCTCAGCCTCCCAAAGTGCTGGGATTACAGGCATGAGGCACTGCACCTGGCTTTCACCACTATTCTTAATCTCAAATCATCCCAACCTCTCCCAATCAGTTTACTACATTTTCTTAACAGACCTTTTTCTAGGTAGAAACTACATAGTATTGTTTCATGTTTGTAAGTTTGTCTTTTTAATATAAACAATATATTTTTTAAAAATTTTATGTCTTAAAGATGGATCCTTATCAGTATGCAAGCTCCATCTCATTCCTTTGAACTACTTTGTAGTGTTCTGTGGCTTAGATGGATCATAGCTTATTTAGTCATTCCTCTATGATCTACAAGTGGTTTCCAAGTTATTGTTTGTTTTTTGCTACTGCAAATAAATGCTGCATCCTTGTATATGCTTCCTTGTATACCCTATGCAATTGTTTCTCTAAGGTAGAAATAATTTGGTTTTTAGCCTTTGGGTCTCCAGGTCTTATGTACGCAGTTTGAATTTAGCTACATGCCACAGAAAATTTGAAAAATGGCCCCCAAATTGGAGAGAAGAGTCACTTTTTAATCTTAGCAAAACATTGGCCCACTTCGCAGCTTCATAAAATGACTACTGTATTCATTTTCCTGTCTAGGTGAGACTATTGATTAAGAATGCTACATATGGCATCACACAGAAAAATACTATCTTAGTGCTCGTCTTGGCAGCACATATACTAGAAAAATACTATTTTAATATTCTTTCTTTTGTAGCTTGCATGTTAAAAATGTGTTTCAGGAATAAAAAATAATTTTATATTTATGTGAAAACATGTATAAACCAAGACTTTCAACACACTGCAAAGAGCCACTCTGTAAGAGTAAAGTATTTTCTTTTACTAAATGAACACTTAATCAATAACATGAAATGGGCAAGAATGAAAAGAGAATAATGTCAAAATTGAAAAGCAGCTGATAAGCTCACATCGTCATTTTTGACATGTAATGTCTATACTGGCAGCTTTAGGATCAATCCAGTCACAAATCCTTTGAGCAGCTGTTTGTATGCCTTCGACTAATGAAGCTCTTTGAGTGCTCTGTTATTAATGTCATAAAGAGGGAGAGAGGATAAAGAAAGAGACAGTGGACCAAAGAAGAGACATTCTAAAAAGAGACTCCCTTTCCCCAGCCACTTGTGGAAATCCATTTCAGGTCAACTGGGACCAATTGTGAGTTCTGGCCTTGGGCAAAATTCCTATTTGCAGTCAATAAATTAATGGGTGACACCTTTAAATGGGTTAGCTTTAACTGAATCAATGTCTGATGTGGCAATCTATCCTCAGGCCAAATTCCCACTGAAGTTCATATGTTGGGCCTCACTGAAGAAATGGACAAATCCTTGAACTTTTTTTTTTTTTTTTAAATCACTTCTTTAAAAAGCAGCATTCAGGCGCTGTTTTTACTTTCCTGTCCTTGCCCATCCTTTCTTTAATTGGCATGGAAGAACTCCCAATATTAATTGATTTCATTTGCACAGAACTCTACAATGTACAGAGTTCTTAGCCTGGGTGATTCTAGTTGAATCTGTTTCTTCTAAAAAAGTTGTCCATCAGGCCAAAGAGGTAACCATTCCTTTACAGTAGCCCTTTTGAAACCGCTAGGCAGCAGGAAACAGAGAAGGGCTGCTCTGTTGGTTCAGCTGGCTTTTACAGCTGAAGATAACATGAACCACAAATCTGTCGAGGTTCATGTTTTCTTGGAGGGGGAGGAGAATTCAGGGAGCAAAATAAAGAGAAGTTGAAGTTTAATGTTTCATAACTGTGTGCTCTTTTCCAGGTTTTATTCCTGTAATATTCTCTGTGTGTGGCCAGGCCCTTCATAACACAGCGCTATTGAAGAAGAAGGAGAGGGAAAAGGAAAAGGGAGGAAAGGGTGGAGGTAGGGATAAAAAGTAGCCTTTGAGGGGGCAAAAAGACCACTGCTTTTAAGTAACAACTGTGACCTTAACTGGAACTAATCAAGCCCTCATGGAATTGAGTTGGCCATTCAATTCTGAAAATAGGATAGGGGGTAAGTATGTGGATGGAATTTGTAGTGAAGCCACAAAAGGGAAATGACCCACTTAGAATCTTCTCTGGAAAAAGTGGGTTCCTGAGGTGTCAAAAAGTTGATGGGATGAGAGCTTTCCTTTCCCTGAGGGTATACGTGGGTAATGTCTGCTACGAAAAAAAAAAAAAAATTGAGGGACAAAGATGGTGGAAACATTGGAACATAATCTTTTTTTCTATTTTGGAATCTATTTGTGGGATTAAAAATTGGGAGAAATATTTAAAATCTCTGGAAAAAGAGCAAGCATTGGCATGTCTACATTATGTATGCAATGCTGTTCCTCCCATCAGAAGGGGAGGCTAACAAGCTTAGCTGCTGAGGAGAAGCATATTTTATTCTCAAGTTGGCCAAGCTGTTTCCTGCCCTTGGAGCAAAAACCAGTACAGCCAGTGCACCCTGATGATATTTGTTTTCTCCGAATATCAGAACCTTTTAAATAACAAGCACATTATTCTTTTAAAGGCTCTGAAAACATGAATGAAGAAATACAACAACACCATTGTATCTCTTCCCTTGAGAACACCCTTTTCTCTAGAACTATACACCATTGCTGGAGTTTCTGAATGTAAATTTAGAAAATGACCATTTTTCTTTTTTTCTGCCCAAACTGGACTCGAATTCCTGAACCCAAGCAATCATCCCACCCCAGCCTCCTGACAGCTGGGATTACAGGAGACTGCCACTGCACCTGGCTGGCAATTGTTTTTTCATCTCTCACGAGTGAGAAAACATAGCCAAAACACACAGTAGTGATGAAGTCCTATAGCCTTGAATAGAGGCAATAAAAATAAGGCCAGTTATGGTTTCTGAGCTGAGCTGGGGTCTCTCAAAGCTGAGCAGAGTGTGCTGGGCAGGGCGGAGGAAGAGTGGGGTGGTAGCTGTACCTGTGATGGAAAGGCTCCACAGTGGTGTTTGACAGTTCATGTCATTGATGAATAGTTCTCAGGTGCATAAGCCTAGAGCTATAACAAAAAGGACCTTAGATTTCATATAATCCAATTCCTTCATTGTGCAGAATGACTTGCAAGGGTTAGTGGCAGAGTCAAGCCTAGATTCTGGGGCTCTTGTCTTCCAGGTTGGTATTTTCCATTGCTTTGAGTTGGGCATTTTACCAGGCAGGTTAAAATACACAGTCTCTGTCTTCTAGTAGCTTACAATTTAAAATGTCTGTTTCCCAGAAAAAAAAGGAGTAGTTTAGGGAATGAATGAACACTAAGAGGACCAAAAAAGATACTTGGTTCCAAGCTCGCGTCGCTGGGTGACCATAACAAAACCACTGATCTTGTCCGTGCTTGCGAAGGAAGCTGAGGGAAAGCGGGGACTGGGGAGCAGCTTCATTCACCTTTTTAACAGTTAGTGGTTCTGCACTAAACCAGAGAAGGCTCTTTACTGTGCCATGAGGGATGTAAGAGTGGACAAATGTGAGGTTAAATTTCTCATTTGAAAGTGTGATAATGGAATAATAATATTAACTGTTTCTCTAACAAAGGTCAATGTACATTCTCACAGTGACACAAAATACCCTGGCTCTGTACTTCTTCCTTTACAAACAGGCCCATGTCAGCTTCCTGGCTGACTTCTGGTAAATCATCCTAAAACGATTCCTGGCATTCACCTCATAGAGGGTTAAAACTTCCTCTGCACAAACCAAGGGCTACACACAGAGAAGAGAGGCTACAAAGGAGGATATTGTTGCTTATTTTATACCAACTGCGAGAAGAGAATGCTGAAAGGAGAAAATGCTGTGGTATAATTTTTAAAATCCAGATTCATAAGAAAAATTTTATGGAGGTTATTTTACTTTATTTTTTAACTCAATTTTTTTTCTCTCTGTGTTCCACCCAGACTAAACCAACCCTAAAAATGTCCTTATTTGGGTGAGAAAGACTCTTAATGCTATGGAATTCTGTGTGGAAACCCAGAAACAGAAGGTTGACCGAGGCAGCACAGATAGGGGTTAGTGATACTGATCCCTTGTCTTCTCACCCTTGACCCTAGAAGGGCTTAGTGGCAAAAGGAGAATTTCCTGCAGGGCTGCGTTCATCCTTCCTGTTAGCAGAACTGGAAGAAGAATACAATGTACTAAAAAGCAGCCCCTCCCTCATTCCTCTGCTTCACCTACTTCTTTGAGAGAAATGAAAGAAGGAAAATAGCCATATCCACCAACAACCCTGAGGATCCCTGACAAATGGCCCTAAGGTATATCACACCACATCCTTGGAAACCAGGAAGAAACCAGGGAACAGGATTGGGTTTAGCTCGTATAATTGAGTTTAGCTGTAATTACTGTGTGGAAAACTGCAGTATTTTCCCTACCATAGATTGGATCTTCACCCCTCATGAATACTGTGCTGGTCAGTACTACATCTTGCAATCTTTTGCTGGTGTAATTTTCAAAGGTGGAATATATGCAATGAGGAATTAATGTCTGTTGAAAATACATGAGCTGCTGGAAACTTGTATGCGGTTACATTACAATATGCAGACAAGCTGATATAGTGCATGTTGGAACAGTCCAGAATGAGACAATATTAAAAATATTTATTTTGGGACCCGAGGTAGGTGTTGAAATGGATATGAAGGGCATGTAGCCTCACCCAACTGTCTTTCTGTGCATTGCTGTGCCATTTAAAGGGCCAAGCACCTTTTGAGAATTGATGCGCTTTATTTACTAAAAGTAAAAATATCTTTGGTCCCATTTTTCTTTTCTTTTGGGGGTAAAAACTAATTTGTTAGTTGTCAAGATAGCCAGGCTGAAGAAAAAATGGCTTTTCCCCTCGTTTTTAACCTGCTTTGATGACATAGTAACCAAATAACCAAGTGGTTCATATACACTCAAAATATTGAATCACAGTCTCTAGGGGCAGGGCCGGATCATCAGAACTTTTCTAAAGTTCCCCACATCACTCTGTTGTGCCATCAGGATTGAGAAACCACTTGCCTGAAGTCTCACCAGTTTGAACTGACAATAGTAAGGAGAAAACTTAGTCCAAAAGAGAAGGCTAGCAAAAGGAAACATGTAAATCAGCTACGAAATGTAAATGTGTTGCTTCAGGAATTGCTTCATTGAATTAAGGGCATGAAAAGAACTTTGAGAGTTCAATTATTTCATTCATGTGCATCCAAATAGAAACATACTCCAGGAATTGATGTTCTGTTTTTAACAGCTTTCAGTGCTACTTATGCAAGCATCTTTTGTAATCCGTTCCCAAATATTGCAAAGGATGGAAAAGCAAGCAAGCAAGTAGGCCAATAGTACAAAACATTATAGAAAGAACTTATTTTTACACATAATAAAAATGGAAGTAAAATTAGTTACTTTAGGATTAATTAAATTAGGACAAGTTAAATTAGGATTGAGACTATGCGTAATGGGTAAATTTTCATATATGCATATTACAATAACACTGATTTTGCAAGACCAATTTATGACTAATCTTAGAGTTTCCTACCAGAATATTTCTTCTTAATTCCAGAGAGGATGTTTTTAGCTATTTCTCTGATCTCTTATAAAGGTACTGGCCTGGCTAGATTTATAAGTAATTTTCAGGTCATAATAGCAGTAACTTTTACTGATATTTGAAAGCTGTAATTATTGGAGGAGAAAATTACAGGTGAATCTTTCATCTTCATTGAGATACAAGGGGATAGGAAAGCTTTATAAAAGAAAAGACCAAAAAAAGTCATATAAATGTTAAGGTTGAAAATATAAGATCTGTTTTCTTAATTAAAGGAATTTGGCCACATATGATAGTAAGAAGGTTTTTTGTTGTTATTTTGATTTTCAGAGCTACATAGGCAACCAGCTGGGCTCAGCTCCATGTCTGATGGTCTCACCTCTCTGTTTCCTTTAGGGTAATTTCCTTTTGCCTTGTCTCACTGTACCGAGGAGGTCAGTGGAGATCCTTAAGGAAGGTGTGATGGGCCGTGGGGAGAGACCTCAAGGTGGGATTCCATTCAGTTGATAGCAGGCCCTCACTCTTTGTATGAAGCAAAGTTCAAAGAGCTGAGCACAAGGAAGGAAAGCAGTTGCTGAACAATGAAGAACAGGATCCAATGGGAGACACAAAATCAAGAAGCAGGGAGCAGTTACTTAGCCCACTATGTTAAATAGTCAGACTTTCCCAGCTCAGCCCAAACTTCCCAGGGGCCTCTTAGGATTTTCGTGTACCCTAGGATGCCTTTGTCTTTGTGGGTCCCTTCCTTCACTGAAACAATATTAAAAATTATATTTTATGACTGTTGATATAAAGATAAATAATTAATACTGTATGTTAAAATATAGTTTTTTAACCTAGAATTTTTTCTTCTGTTTTTTAAAAGAAGTTAAACGTTTTTGTGGGCTCCTAAAAGCAAGGCTCAGACCTTCGGCACTATGCCAACTGCCTAAAGGGTAAGCCAACCCTAACTGGAGTGGGTTAAGTGAGGAGAGGACTAGCAGAATTAATAGGAATAATAGCAGGTGGACAGATCACATAGGGCCCTCTAGGTCATAGTACAATGAAAAGGATGTTGGAGTTTATTTTCATAAGTGAGATGGGACATTTTTGAGGGTTGTAAACAGAGAAGTGATATGATGTGAAACATTTTAAAGGGATAGTTCCTTTTGTAGAGAATATGCTATAGGAGGTAAGGAGGAAAATCATAGAGACCAGTCAGGAGGCCATTCTGATAATCCAGGGAAGAGATGATGTAGCTTGTCCTAAGGTGATGGTAGAGGTGATAAGAAGTGGACAGGTTCTAAATAGATATTAAAGGTAAAGGCAAGAAGGATTTGCTGATGGATTGGATGTTGAATGTGATAGGGATGATTCAAAGATGACCTCAAGGCTTTTGCTTGAACAACTGGAAGAGTGAAGTTATCATTTATTGAGATGGAGAAAAATTGTAAGGAGAGCACATTTAGGGAGGAAAACAGAGAGCTCAGTTTTGGACATGTTAAGTTTTATATGTTTATTAGACATACAAGAGGAGATAGATATCTGTAGTTTAAAAGTGTTTCAGACTGAGGTAGAAATTTGGAAGCATCAGCTTACAGGTGATATTTAAAGTCAGGAAGAGAGGATGATATCAGAGAGATGGTATTATGTAGATTCAATAGAGAAGAGATTAAAGGACTGAAATCTCAGGTATTCCCATATTTAGAGGTTGGGAACATGAAGAGGAACCAGCAAAAGCAGCTTTGTAGAAGTGGCTAATCATTGCCAAGAAAGAGCGGTGTCCTGGAGACCAAGTAAAGAAGCACTCAGGTCTGCACGAACAGTTGCTTTCAAACTTGGACCATCTCTGGCTGCTTAACACCACAAGAAATTATGGTGCACCCACAAACTTCCTTCCTGATGGGGGAGGAGGCTAAGTGCCTACTGCCAAAAATGGAATGGAAAATTAATCTAACAACCATTTCCCCCCTCTATGTGACAAAAAAATTTAATCTCATATGGTTCAGTTAAGGCACAAATACCACTAAAAGATTAAAATATACCCAAGAAATAAGTTTTTTCTCCTGGCAGGAGAGTCCTTTCTGTAGATGGAACCCCTCTTCTGGTCACATCTGAGAAGGCATTTTCTTCCCTAGAGCTCCAACATGATTTTAGATGTATAAAAGGAAACAATGGGAAGCATGTACAAGTGGCAGTCTGAGGAAGGAACCCAACAGTGAATTCTGTCATGGACGTGGACATGGTGAACATGTAGATATGATGATGGAGGAGCTTAGAAAAAGGAAAAGCATGGCTTAAACCTAAGAGAGAAGGAAAAAGATGCAGTTATAAAAAGCCCAAAACATTCACTGATACAAACTGAATGTTCATGTCCTCTTCCACCTGAAATTCCTATATTGGACTTCTAATCCCTGGTGTGATGGTACATTAATTCCCTCTTTTCCATAGAGGATATGTTCCAAGACCTCCAACGCGTGCCTGAAACTGCATAGAACTGAACCCTATATATACTATGTTTTTTTCCCATACGTATATACCTAAGATGAAGTTTAATTTATAAATTAGGCATAGCAAGAGATTAACAACAATAGATAATAACACAATAGAACAATTATAACAATATACAGTGGACCTTTGAACAATTCAGGGTTAAGGACCACTGATTTCCCCCTCCCGCCTGTGCAGTTTTGACCTCACTTAACTACTAATAACTTACTGTTGACCAGAAGCCTTACCGATAACATAAACAGTCAATTAACAGATATTTTGTATGTTACTTGTATTACATACAGTATTCTTACAATGAAGTAAGCCAGAGACAAGAAAATGCTATTAAGAAAAATCATAAAGAAGCGAAGATACATTTACTATTTATTAAGTGGAAGTGATCATCATAAAATTCTTTATCCTTGTCATCTTCACATTTAGTAGAGTGAGGAGGAGGAGGAGGAAGAGGAGGGTATGGCTTGCTGTCTCAGGGGTGGCAGAGGTGGAATATGTGGAGAAGGTGGAAGGGGAGGCAGGGGAGGCAGGTACATTTGGTATAACTTTACAAAAATACTTTATAATTTCTATATGACATTTTTGCTGATCCGTTTCTTGAAAAATGTTTCTGGTGGTACCAATCCTTCTTCCACCATTTGCTTTAGTTTCAGTGCTTGTATCAAATGATCCATGTTATAAAAAAAGTCAAAAGCAATCTTGAATAATTGGAACCCTCCTGCCAGCTTGTCTAATGTCAACTTGTTTTCTGACACTGCTTCTTCTACATCTTCCTCACAGTCTGGCAGTGGTTCAGGAGCACTCATCTCCATCAAGTTGTCTTCTGTTTCTTCCTCTGGTGTGGTGTCCATTAGAGCTTGAATTCATCCAAAACCCATATCCTAAAACCTTTCACCTTCTACCTTTTTTTTTTTTTTTGCCATATCCACAATCTCTTTCATGATTTCCTTGATTGACTCCATCATAAATTGTACAAATATCAACACCATTTCTCCAGTAGGAATTAATTTTTTTTCATGCTTAAACTCATTTATGCCTAGTGTTCCATTATTGGAACCCTAAGCATGCGGGAGTTATTTATATCCTATTACTCAAGGTCATCAACAAGGTCTGATTGCAAAAATTCAAAAAATTGCAACCTCAGTCATAAATGGGTTAATGGCTTTCACAGTTTTTTCTACAACAATGATGGCATCTTCAATGGTGTAATCCTTTTGGATTTTCATGATGTGCTTTCTATTGGGGTTCTCTTCCATGGCATTGACTATCCTTTCCCTACAGTAATGTGTAATGACCTTTAAAGGTCCTTTTGACCCCCTGCTCTAGATGCTGAATTAGACACATTGTGCTTGGGGGCAAGTAGACCATTTTGGCAACTTTGGTGTTGAAGCAAAGAAGAACCTATGGGGTTCTGGGTGGCCTGGGGCATTGTCCAATAGCAAACATTAAAAGGTTACTGGCAGGGTACTTTCTGACTTCAGAGACAAAGCATTGATGGAACCCATTCAGAAAAAGTGTTCTTATTGTCCAGGCCTTCTTGTTGTACAACCAAAAGATTGGCAGCAGATGTTTATCTTTTCCCTTCAAAGCTCACAGTTTTAGTGGCTTTATAGATAAGGGCATCCCTGATCATAAAATGGACTGCATTTTCACAAAATAGTAAAGTTATCCTATCCTTCCTGCTTTAAATCCTGGTGCTCGCTTGTCCTTCCTATTAATAAATTTCCTTTGTGGCATTTTTTTTTTCCAGAATAGGGCACTTTTGTCTACGTTAAAGACCTGTTCAGGCAGATATCCTTTCTCCGTAATGATTTCCTTCATGGTGTTTGAGAACTCTCTTCTGCTGCCTTTTGGTTGGCAGAAGCTGCTCTTCCTGTTATCTTCACAGTTTTTGTTGTTGTTGGTGTTGTTGGTATTTAGAGATGGAGTCTCCCTGTGTTGTTTAGGCTGGCCTAGAACTCCTAAGCTCGAGATCCTCCAGACACAACCTTCTGAGTAGGTGGGACTACAAGTGCATTTCACAGCACCTTACCTGGACATTTTTAAAGCCAAACCTCTTTCTAAAATTATCAAACCATCCCTTACTGGTATTAAACTTTCCAGCTTTAGATCCTTCATCTTCCTTTTTTTTAAGTTGTCACATGATAACTTTGTTTTTCTCAGATTATATCAGAGTCTATAGGTATGCCTTTTTATAGCAATCATGAATCCACATAAAAGCTGCATTTTCAATATGAGAGAAAAAGATTTTTGCAAAAATGCAAAGTTTTTGTGCCTGTTGGAATAGCTGCAGCTATGGCTTAACACGTTTTCTTTTCTTTCTTTCTTTCTTTTTTTTTTTTTTTCCCACAATGATCCTTACACTGGATTCATTTATCTTAAAATGGTGGGCAACTGCAACTCCTGACCTCAATCTGCAGTACATATCAAGCAATCAACTTTTTCTTGTAATGTTATGGCTTTTCTCTGCCTCTTGGGAGCACTTCCAGCATCACTAGTGGCACTTTGTATGGGTCCCATGGTGTTATGCAAGGTTTATGATATTGCACTACATACAGTGGAAAATACACATGAACCACAGAAGATCACTTTTTACTGTGATACACAATTTACTGGAGAGAGGAACTGCTCACATGGAGATGATTAGCATCACAAGGCATTTTAAGCAGATACTCTTAACACTTGTGTTCATCACAATAGTAACAGGAGACAGCTACAAAATTATTATGGTAGTGTGGTATTACTACAGTTAATTTTATGCAGTTATGATTTATGCTTGTTTACATTTCTTTTGACTGTAAATGGTGCCATATACAGTATTCTGTTTGTGTGTTTTGATAAATTTTAACTTTTTATAACAGATTTTTATACATTTTATGGTAGTAAATGAGAAAACAGACTACTACCTACATATATTTTATGCATTCATGACATACCTATGTTTTTCTTAATTTTTAAAAATATTTCTAGGCTATGCAGTTTGCAAGTTTTTTCAAATAGTCTCAAATCTTAAAACATTTTTTCAATATACTTACTGAAAAAAGTTTGCATATAGGTGGACCTGTGCAGTTCAAAGCTGTGTTGTTCAACGGTCAACTCTACCGTAAGAAAAGTTATGTGAATGTTTATTTCTGGAATTTTTCATTTAATATTCTTGGACTGCAGTTGACTGAAGGTAACTGAAACCTCGGAAAGTAAAACTGCAGACAAATGCGGGAATACTGTATTTGGAGGTGGGAATTTGGGGAGGTAACTAGATCACCAGGGTGGAGCCCACGTGATGGGTTTAGTACCCTTGTAAGAAGAAACTCGAGAGAGATAATCTCTCTCTCTGCCATATGAGGAATCAGCAAGAAGATGGCTGTCAACAAACCAGGAAGAGGACTCTCACTAGTCATCAAATCTGCCCATATTTTGAGAAGTGTGAGAATTAAATCTTGGTTATTTAATTCACCCAGTCTTTGGTATTTTGTTATAGCATCCCAAATTAAGATATTTGTTTTGCTCCAAATAAAGCCTTGCACAAAAATCAAAAGTTACACTTAAACATGATTGTCATGGATTTAGTCAGATATTGACCATAAATACAGTGTCAGCACCCAAGGCTGCCATTATGATATCTCAGAAGACTTTGAGAGGATGGTAGAAGAAAGTCTTGGGTCGCATTTATATAGGGATATAGCTTTAATTTTTTTAAAAAGGTGTGGGAGACGGAAACTAATTGCCATTATTCACGGAGGGATGGAAGGGGATGTCTGAAGTTTTTAAGCAATTGAGAAATAAAATCTTTTTAAAAGTCCCTGCTTCCGAGACTCTTTCCTGACTCTAAAAATATAAATACTGGCTCTCCCTCTCTGTCTCCGTCTCCGTCTCCGTCTCCGTCTCCGTCTCCGTCTCCGTCTCCGTCTCCCTCTCCCTCTCCCTCTCCCTCTCCCTCTCCCTCTCCCTCTCCCTCTCCCCACGGTCTCCCTCTCTCGCTCTTTCCACGGTCTCCCTCTGATGCCGAGCCGAAGCTGGACGGTACTGCTGCCATCTCAGCTCACTGCAACCTCCCTGCCTGATTCTCCTGCCTCAGCCTGCCGAGTGCAGGCGCGCGCCGCCACGCCTGACTGGTTTTCGTGTTTTTTTGGTGGAGACGGGGTTTCGCTGTGTTGGCCGGGCTGGTCTCCAGCTCCTAACCGCGAGTGATCGGCCAGCCTCGGCCTCCTGAGGTGCCGGGATTGCACACGGAGTCTCGTTCACTCGGTGCTCAATGGTGCCCAGGCTGGAGTGCAGTGGCGTGATTTCGGCCCGCTACAACCACCTCCCAGCCGCCTGCCTTGGCCTCCCAAAGTGCTGAGATTGCAGCCTCTGCCCGGCTGCCGCCCCGTCTGGGAAATGAGGAGCGTCTCCGCCTGGCCTCCCATCGTCCGGGATGTGAGGAGCCCCTGTGCCTGGCTGCCCAGTCTGGAAAGTGAGGAGCGTCTCTTCCCGGCCGCCATCACATCTGGGAAGTGAGGAGCGTCTCTGCCCGGCCGCCCATTGTCTGAGATGTGGGGAGCACCTCTGCCCTGCCGCCCCTTCCGGGATGTGAGGAGCGTCTCTGCCCGGCCGCCCCGTCTGAGAAGTGAGGAGACCCTCTGCCCGGCAGCCTCCCCGCCGGAGAAGTGAGGAGCCCCTCCGCCCAGCAGCCACCCGTCTGGGAAGTGAGGAGCGTCTCCGCCCCGCAGCCACCTCGTCCGGGAGAGAGGTGGGGGGGTTAGCCCCCCGTCTGGGAAGTGAGGAGCGTCTCCGCCCAGCAGCCACCTCGTCCGGGAGAGAGGTGGGGGGGTTAGCCCCCCGCCTGGCTGGCCACCCCGTCCGAGAGGTGAGGGGCGCCTCTGCCCGGCCGCCCCTACTGGGAAGTGAGGATCTCCTCTGCCCGGCCAGCCGCTCCGTCCTGGAGGGAGGTGGGGGGGTCAGCCCCCCGCCCGGCCAGCCGCCCCGTCCGGAAGGGAGGTGGGGGGGTCAACCCCACGCCCGGCCAGCCGCTCCGTCCGGGAGGGAGGTGGGGGGGTTGGCCCCCCGCCTGGCCAGCCGCCCCGTCCGGGAGGTGAGGGGCGCCTCTGCCGGGCCGCCCCTACTGGGAAGTGAGGAGCACCCCCGCCCGGCCAGCCACCCCGTCCGGGAGGGAGGTGGGGGGGTCAGCCCCCCGCCCGGCCAGCCACCCCGTCCGGGAGGGAGGTGGGGGGTTAGCCCCCTGCCTGGCCAGCCGCCCCGTCCGGGAGGTGAGGGGCGCCTCTGCCGGGCCGCCCCTACTGGGAAGTGAGGAGCCCCTCTGCCCGGCCAGCCGCCCCGTCTGGGAGGGAGGTTGGGGGGGTCAGCCCCCTGCCCGGCCAGCCGCCCCCTCCGGGAGGTGAGGGGCGCCTCTGCCCGGCCGCCCCTACTGGGAAGTGAGGAGCCCCTCTGCCCGGCCACCACCCCGTCTGGGAGGTGTACCCAACAGCTCATTGAGAACGGGCCATGATGACAATGGCGGTTTTGTGGAATAGAAAGGGGGGAAAGGTGGGGAAAAGATTGAGAAATCGGATGGTTGCCGTGTCTGTGTAGAAAGAAGTAGACATGGGAGACTTTTCATTTTGATCTGTACTAAGAAAAAATTCTTCTGCCTTGGGATCCTGTTGATCTGTGATCCTACCCCCAACCCTGTGCTCTCTGAAACATGTGCTGTATCCACTCAGGGTTGAATGGATTAAGGGCGGTGCAAGATGTGCTTTGTTAAACAGATGCTTGAAGGCAGCATGCTTGTTAAGAGCCATCACCACTCCCTAATCTCAAGTACCCAGGGACACAAACACTGCGGAAGGCCGCAGGGTCCTCTGCCTAGGAAAACCAGAGAACTTTGTTCACTTGTTTATCTGCTGACCTTCCCTCCTCTATTGTCCTGTAACCCTGCCAAATCCCCCTCTGCGAGAAACACCCAAGAATGATCAATAAAAAATAAAAAAAAATAATAAATAAATAAATAAATAAATAAATAAAATTGTTTTGGCTAAAAATAAATAAATAAATAAAAATAAAAATATAAATACTGTTTATATTTTTATAATAAATGCTATTTATATTTGTTAACCTCATTCTGTTCAATGGGGTTAAAAGTATAAAGAAACAAAACCAGAAATAATAAGTTTATGACTTTAAAAATTACATACACATCTCTCTCTATATGTCAGTATGAGGTAATATAATCACATGAAACTTTGAAAAACGAAGAAAAGACCAAAAAATCACCCCACATCAAACCACCCAACACAACTACTATTATAGTCTATTTCTTTCTAATCCTTTTTTCTAGGCAAATTTTAAAAACTGTATTATAATTATAAGATAAATTAATGTTCATATCTTACTTTTTCCACAGATCATTAAGACATAATTTTTAAAGTGGATAATTGCCTTTCTAAACTGGAAATTTCTTACAGCAGGATCTTACCTACCTTTGGGCAACAACTCTTTTATTGCTTCAAAATTATTTTCTATAATCAACTGCCCTACAGCAAGTTTCCTTTTTTTTCTCTAACAACCTAAATCCCACTTTTGTAAAGATGTTTATACATCGTTTATTTGCACCCATTCCCAACTCCAAAGTGATTGTAGCCAGTTCTGGTGGTCCATTCTTCTTGTGAGGGATGAGTATGAGCATACAACTCAATTCTATTTAATGAAGTGTAAGAGGAAATATGGGGAGACTTTGTTATTAGTAAAAGAGTAATGAAGAAGAGACAGTCTTCTTCCACTGGACACTGTCACATCTGTTTGCTAAAAAAAAATCTCTGGAACTCTGGAAGTCATCTTGTAACCAGGAAGAGAGCCAGCCAAGGAAAAAGCAGATATGCTAGGGTTGGTGGAAAAAAAAGATGAAAGGAACCTAAATACTAATTTAGGTATTTATGCTCTACTTAACATCCTACTTAACTGTTTGTTATTGCTTAAATTACTAAGTTGAAGTCTTCTGTTTCCTGAAGCCAAAGGCATCTGTATTAATACTGTGCCACTGGCCTGAAGCTTGATCCTCTCTTCATTAGGAATTGAGGCCATCACTTGGGTTGCTCAGAGAGAAGGGCCCCCAAAGTGGTTACCCTTGGCTCCTGATGTTGTTGAAGAGTTTGGCCTGTTGTAATGACTGCTTATTTTTCTCTGATCTGTGCTTTTCTCCATTCCCTTAATTTCATAAACAAAGCTTAAAGTGTGTCTAGGATCTGGTATTAAGTGTTGCAAAGCTTAAGTTTGATATTAACTCATTTACATTTGAGCTCTTCCTCTGGTCTTGTATTAGACATTGCAAGTACAAATAAGAATGAATTATAATATCAGTCCTCAGGTTGTTGAATCAATATGTATTGATTGCCAGTCATGTGTTAGATGCTGTTATCATAGAAACCAGAGTGTGATGGGAAAAGACAAACATTCCCTCCATACCTAAACTTAATATAATGTACTATATGTTCCAACAGTGGCATAAATAAAATATTATAGGAATCAAAATGGAAAGGTGACTCATTGCCAAACAGTCAGGAAAAATTATACTAACTAAAGGCAAGAATATTTGGCTATGATGTTCCTGCGTACAGAAATAATATTCGAATTGGGTACTGCAAAATGAATAAAAGTTTTTCTGGTGTGAAAGTGGAGCAGGAAAGGCTATCTTTGACGAGTGTAATATGAATAAACATGTAGAGTTAGGCTAAAAAAAAACACAGAGAACTTCAGGAGGGCAGGAGATATGTGTGAGAAGAGTTAGAGATGAGCCTACAGAGACTGATGTGTGATTGCAAACAACCTGGTGGGTCAGGCTAAGAACTTGGGGTTTTATCTTGCATGTAAGTGAACTTGTACACCAGGGGAACATGGAACATGGCACTAAATATGCAACAGGAGCCATCCAATTTAAGTCTTGTGGTTTATTATTGTGAATTTTGCAATCCTACTCCATAATATATTTGATATAATAGACAATATATTTTTCTAAATCTTCAAGTAAAATTGATGGCTAAGGAAGACATTTCCATTTTTTCTATGTATTAGTCCTCCAGCATACTGTCACAATCTTTGAGACTATGTACTACAGATTGAGATGTACTCTGCGGTCAATGGGAAGCTAAAAATTATTTTTAAGAAGCAGTTAAGGAACAGGAATAGTGTACCCCACCATCTCCTGAAGGTATCAGTAGTAGATGAACAAGATAGATAGAGAGGGACAAGACAGGTGACATGTGTGTGGAGAGAAATCACAAAATGAGATTTAGCGAGAAGTGGGATTTAAGATGAAGTGAATATTAGTTTGTCTTCCCAGCTTCTATTTCCTCTCCTTCCAGCAACAGCCTGGCTTTAATGTGTGTATCCACTCTTCAGTGTTCCACTTTCAGCTCATATGGTCTGCGTAGGGCTGTGCATTGAGCCCTAGGAATGGAGAGATTGACTCTGCTCTGAGCCAATCAGCAAGTGGTATTTTCCTGTGCACAGAGATGGATTAAAGACCAGTCATGTGACCTAAGTGGGTTCAATCAGGCAAATCTCAGAATTTATGCTAACAATGCTGGGAAAAAGATACTTGTTCTTTTCTACTGAATTAGAAGCCAGGAAGATTCAGCCCTAGAAGCTGTTGGAAACTTTCTTCTGATTATATGGACCCTGAAGCAGGAGCAAGAAACAGAGAAAGAAATATAAATCCTGGCTCAATTTGGACACCTCAGTTATATAAGCAAGTAAATCTTTGTTTAAACTAGTTTGATTTGTATTCTCTGTCACTGCAACCAATAGAATCCTAACAGAGAGAGAAGAAAAAGAAACCTGTTCTATTTCTGTGTTATATTTGCTGAAGATATGTTATGGGTCAAGTTCTATGGAAAAGTTAGAGATTTGAAGAACTTTATGTATTTTTTAGGCTTCACTGCTCCTTGCCCAAAAGTAATCAAGTTTTCAGCAAAACTGATAACACACACAAAAAAGAAAAAAGCTAAGTTCTTAAAATTAGATATTTAAGAAGATATGCTTTTCAGAGGCTATGCTGGGAATCTCTTTTACACACACACACACACACACACACCCCTTAATTTGAATGGAGAATTTTTGCATAACAGTGATTTGGTGGAAAGCCAAATGAGAAACAAGATCATATCTAAGGTTATTCCTCTCTGGCAAATCCACTGATATACTTTGAAGCAACTTGCTTTAAAAATCCACTTTCTCTACACCAAAACCACAACTGAATACTGAAAGTAAAAAATAAAAATTGCACATTAAGTAATAGTTTCTAAACTCTAAAACTGTTCTGACATAGGCTGAATCTGGTCTAGAGATTTGAGGAGATAATTTGGCACTTACATTGCTTGAGCTAGCTATAGCTACAGTCAAGGTCACTGCCTCTATTTCTTCATCGTGTGCCTCGCCCTACTCAACCCTATCGTGGGTTAGCTATTTCAGTGATTCAGCACCCCATATAGAAACCTACTGACCCAATAAACAATGTTCAAATCTTTGGTTCAGACATTTCAAGTCGGAAATGTATTTTCAGCCCTGACAGTAGCTGACACATCAGATTTCCGTTTAACTATTAAAAGACTAAGCCCAAAAGTTCAGAAAACTTCTCTCCTTCTCATGAGTGTTTCAAATGCAGTGTAGTGTGGTCAGCAGTAAGCAACTCACAAAGAAACAGACCTTATTTTTAGGGTTCTCTTGGACAAAATTTTCTCCAAAAAATGCTCCAAAAAACAGGCATTGCTCTGTAAAACATTTAAAAATGATTGGTTTTGGATGATAACTTTGATAGCTGTGTAGCAGATGGACTAGTAAGGGCACTGCTGCTGTAATAGCCCAGATAAGACTTGAAGAGCACAGAGGTCATTGGTACAGGTAAATGAGCCTTATGGAAGAGTCTTGTTGGTTGAATAAATACATGAAGGAACAAATAAATTACCCTGTGTAACCAATTCTTACGCTGCTTTCCAATTCTTTCCATAGTAATATTTAACTCCTACCAAGCCAGATGCCACTTCTTCAGACTAGACTATATTTGTCTGTTGTATGATTTTATTGTTTGCTGCACTCTTCCTTTATCATATTCATTAAACTACTCAATGTCTGTTATTCCTAATAGACCATAAGCTCCATGACAGCTGGAATCATGCCTGTCTTGTGTGCTGCTGCACTTAGTACATTTGTTGAATGAATGATGCTACATAAATATTATTAAGTATTCTTATCCTTGTTTTGCATATAAGGAGACCAAGTCTTCTGGAAGCTCAGTGACTTGTAGAAGTTAATAAGGTACATCTCAGAATATGTTAAATACATTGAGAACTCCAAGGTAGACTGTAAAGAGAAATGCTCTAAAAGTTAATTTTTAATTTCTTAGGTCATTTTCATTATTTTGGGGCCACATACTATAATTTCAACAATTTTAAAGATATATTGAATGCAAGAAATCAGAACACACATACACTTACACATACACACACCTGCCTATGTACTCCACTTTTTCTTAAGTATTCTGTATATTTCAATCTCTGCTAGTGCCTCAGAGCACTGAGTTAAAAATGGGAAGGCCTACCCAGTATAAACCCAGTGTAGCTGGTAAGGAAAAATTATGGTAGAATAAAAAATAAAAGCCAAAATAAAAACTTCATACTCTCAACCAAACAAGAATCATAGAAGTGATAATGATAATAGCTAACTTTTATTAACTGCTTGGAATATGCTCAAAACTCTGCTGAAAGCATGCCATTCTCTCTCATTCAAGCCTCACAGCAAAGGCATGTGGTAGACGTGATTAATATTCTTACTTTATACAGAAGTAGACTACCTTGGAGAGGTTAATAATATTCCCAAAGTCTCATGGACAGTGAGTTATAAAACTCAGAACCAAATGTGCATCTGTCTGATACCCAAGCCTATCAGAGAGAAAACAAAACACTGGATGCTGCATCACCCAGTGAGTTAAGTTAAGGCCCCTTAAAAGAACATTTTATAGTAGTGATGAAACACTTTAGCCTCTAGAAATTTGACAATTTCCATATGCATTAGACTAGGTTTTAGTATTGTTGATCTAAAGTACTTTTTAAAAAATTTTACTTCAAGTTTTGGGATACATGTACAGAATGTGCAGGTTTTTTACATAGGTAAACGTGTGCCATGGTGGTTTGCTGCACCTATCAACCTGTCACCAAGATATTAAGCCATGCATGCGTTAGCTATTTGTCCTGATGCTCTCCCTCCCCTTGCTCCCCCTGACAGGCCCTGATGTGTGTTGTTCCCCTCTTTGTGTCCATATTTTCTCATTGTTCAGGTCCCACTTATGAGTGAGAACATGCAGTGTTTGGTTTTCTGTTTCTGTGTTAGTTTGCTGAGGATGATGGTTTCCAGCTTCATCCATGTCCCTACAAAGGACATGATCTCATTCCTCTTTATTGCTACATAGTATTCCATGGTGTGTATGTATCACTTTTTTTTATCCAGTCTATCATTGATGAGCATTTGGGTTGGTTCCATGTCTTTGTTATTGTGAATAGTGCTGCAATAAACATACATGTGCATGTATCTTGTAAGAGAATGATTTATATTTCTTTGCGTATGTACCCAGTAATGGGATTGCTGGGTCAAATGGTATTTCTGGTTCTAGATCCTTGAGAAATCACCACACTGTTTTCTACAATGGTTGAACTATTTACATTCCCACCAACAGTGTAAAAATATTCATATTTCTCCACAGCCTTTCAAGCATCTGTTGTTTCTTGACTCTTTAATAATCACCATTCTGACTGGCATGAGAAGGTATCCCACTGTGGTTTTGATTTGCATTTCTTTAATTATCAGTGATGTTGAGCTTTATTTCATATGTTGGTTGGCCGCATAAATGTCTTCTTTTGAGAAGTGTCTGTTCATAACCTTTGCCAACTTTTTGATGAGGTTGTTTGTTTTTTTCTTGTGAATTTGTTTAAGGTCCTTGTAAATTCTAAATATTAGACCTTTGTAAGATGGGCAGATTGCAAAAATTTTCTCCTATTCTGTAGGTTGCCTGTTCACTCTGATGATAGTTTCTTTGGCTGTGCAGAAGCTCTTTAGTTTAATTAGATCTCATTTGTCAATTTTAGCTTTGGTTGCAATTGCTTTTGGTATTTTAGTCATGAAGTCTTTGCCCATGCCTATGTCCTGAATGGTATTGCCTAGGCTTTCTTCTAGGGTTTTTATAGTTTTGGGTTTTACATTTAAGTCTTTAATCCATCTTGAGTTAGCTTTTGTAAAAGGCATAAGGGGTCCAATTTCAGTTTTCTGCATATGGTTAGCCAGTTTTCCCAGCACCATTTATTAAATAGGGAATCCCTTCCCCATTGCTCATTTTTGTCAGGTTTGTTGAAGATCAGATGGTTGTAGATGTGGTGTTATTTCTGAGGTCTCTGTTCTGTTTCATTGGTCTATATGTCTGTTTTTGTGCCACTACCGTGCTGTTTTGCTGTTTTGGTTACTGTAGCCTTGTAGTATAGTTTGAAGTCAGGTAGCATGATGCCTATAGCTTTGTTCTTTTTGCTTAGGACTGACTTGACTATACAGGATCTTTAAAATTTCATATGAATTTTAAAGTAGCTTTTTCTAATTCTGTGAAGAACGTCAATGGTAGTTTGATGGGAATAGCATTGAATCTATACATTGGGCAGTATGGCCATTTTCATGGTATTGATTCTTCCTATTCGTGAGGATGGAATGTTTTTCCATCTGTTTGTGCCGTCTCTGATTTCCTTGAGCAGTGGTTTGTAGTTCTCCTTGAAGAGGCCCTTCATGTCCCTTGTTAGCTGAATTCCTAGGTATTTTATTCTCTTTGCAGCAATTGTGAAGGGAGTTCATTCATGATTTGGTTCTCTGCTTGTCTATTGTTGATATATAGGAATGCTTGTGATTTTTGCACATTGATTTTTGTGTCCTGAGATTTTGCTGAAGTTTGCTTATGAGCTTGAGAAGCTTTTGGGCTGAGATGATGGGGTATTTTAAATATAAGCTCATGTCATCTGCAGAGACAATTTGACTTCCTCTCTTCTTATTCGAATATGCTTTATTTCTTTTTCTTGCTTGATTGCCCTGGCCAGAACTTCCAATACTATATTGACTAGGAGTCGTGAGAGAGGGCATCCTTGTCATGTGCTGGTTTTCAAAGGGAATGCTTCCAGTTTTTGCCCATTCAGTATGATATTGGCTGTGGGTTTGTCATAAATAGCTGTTATTATTTTGATATATGTTCCATCAATATTTAGTTTATTGAGAGTTTTTAACATAAACAGATGCTGAATTTTATTGAAGGCCTTTTCTGCATCTATTGAGATTAATCATGTGGTTTTTGTCATTGGTTCTGTTTATGTGATGGATTACATTTATTGATTTTCATACGTTGAACCAGCCTTGCATCCCAGGGATGAAGCCAACTTGATCATGGTGGATAAACTTTCTGATGTAAAGTACTTTTTTTTAAACTTTTTTTCTGATATTTGGAAACATGACCAAACATGGATTTAAGTCTTTAAATCCATCATTTTTTGTGGCTTCAAAGTTGGCTTAATGTATTTCTTCTTCACTAGATAAGGAATCATTTTACTGTTTTCTCTCTCACCCTACCCCCAAAGCATCTCCTATCAAAGAAGCTAAATTTTTGGTACAAGTGTTGTCTGGTGGTCTCCATTCCTAGCTGTGCATCAGCATCACTTGGGGAGTTTACTTGATTTTTTTTTGGACTATTGTTAATATTTAAAGCAAAACAATTCATAAGTGAAGCAAAACAACAAGACAAGCACTGTGTTAAAATATGTTACATTAATCTTCTCATTTAATCTTTCCAGCAACTTTATCATATTAGTGAACTGCAGTGCAAATAAATTGTTAGTTGCCAAAGTCACACAGTTTTAAGTGGTCCAAGCTGTTAAATGCTGGGATACACTACTTCCTTTCATTGATGATATCAAAACCATTTCCAAAATAAACTTGATTCCCCCACATTAACTAATATTCTCTTCGTTTATTCCTTCAGAAGGTCAACCTCATCCCTTAGGTGGTAATTCCACGTTTCCTTTTGTAGAAGCTACACTTTTTCCCATTGTTTCTAAAATCTGTCTAAAATAAAAGACTTTCTGCTAGAGGAAACACAAAAGTACCCTTCATTGTTGCTATAGAAAATTATAGAATTTTCATTTAAAAAGGCATTCAAAGAGCATGCAGATTAAAAAGTAGACAAATATTGCAGAAGTGTCAGGTAGTTAGTACACACATTCTGTTAACCTGGATTTTGTGATGCTTATAGTATTTGTCAACTTTGTAAAATTATTCTTAAATAGTCACTTTCTTACCTAATGGTACTTTAAGGTTCTGTTTCTTAAAGAGCTCTCCAAGTGGCATAAGCATCAGCTTCCACAGAATGGGATATGCCCCCGGGGAGGGAAATCATATTCATGATCTTGGTCGCCTAACATAGTGTTTTAACCAAGGAGCTAACCTATAAGTAGAGGCAACATATAGCTATTATCATCTTCTAGAGTCCACCCGTTATTCTAGAACTGGATTAGAATGTCATGGATAATAATAAGTAACTATCTTGTTAGTTTATATCAGCTGCCAAACTGTGGGATTAAAAGGAGTCTGTGACTGAGAAGAAAGTTAAGAATGTCCAGTTAGTTCTCATTTATCCCTGCTTGGTTTCAAAAAGGAAGCAATCCATAAACTAGTCAAGAAATGTAATTAACATAATAGCACTGTTGGGAGTATTTAACAGAGTATCTGCCTTACATTGTTGTACCAGTTGAGTTGGGCCTTTTCTAAATTTTCTATGTGAACATATATTTTGGTAAATGTCCCTTAACTAATAGTATACCCAAATCGACTGCATTTAACTTATTGAACAGGGGACCCCAGCAGGGGTAGTGGTCCGTAGCCTGTTAGGAACTGGGCAGCACAGCAGGGGGTGAGTGGGGCAAGCGTGCATTACTACCTAAGCTGCACCTCCTGTCAGATCAGCAGCAGCATTAGATTTTCATAGGACAGCAAACCCCGCTGTGAACTGCGCATGCGAGGGATCTAGGTTGCATGATCCTTATGAGAATCTAATTAATAATTAATGCCTGATGATCTGAGGTGAAACAGTTGCATCCCAAAACCATCCTCTGTCCCACCTTCCCCTGCCCCCATGTATGTGGCAAAAGTGTCTTTCACTGGTTCATGGTGCCAAAAAGGTTGGGGACTGCTGTATTTGAAGGTGGCTTATTCAGCCATTTTAATTTTCTCTAAGACATCTGCTAGTTCAGAATAAAGTGGAATAAGACAGGCGAGTGTTGTCACAAGTTTCATTCATTACATGTACATTTTACTCATAGATGAGCCACAGCAGGTCTCACTTCTTCTACTAAATTTAGTTATATTATTGCCTACCAGTAAGTTTAAAAGAAGTAAAAAATGAAGAAATGTGGTGCATGCATAGGGTGCTACAGGAAGGTAGAATTACTTTGGATATAAGAAGGAAGAAAAGCAATGAAAAGAAGAGACAAGAGCTTAACTGGAAAAGGAGCATTTAGCATGAGGGGAAACAGTTCCACGTATTATAATTGTTCCTGAGGTCTTGCATAGTAAATGATGTTCATAATAAACAGCTCTTGGTCATGTATAAAAATTTAATTTTCCTTGGCATTCCTTTGAAGATAATATTAAACCTTATGGTGCTTAAAATTTTGATTATGTAAAAAATTATTTGTATATATCAGTTTATCTTAAAATAATGTAGTTTGAAAGATAATAAACTGTAATAAAGAGCCACGCTAGAGCAGCATTCTATTTTATCCAATTTCGGAATACTGTTTGTGAGATTTTCCCAGGTGTTATTTGCTTTGATGATATTACAATTATTTGCATTCCCCGCCCACTCATCAAGGACAAGTTAACGAGTCAAATATCTCAGGTTAGAGACAATGTAAGATTGAATAACAAGATGAAATATTTGTTGTTTATAATTCAAAATGTGCATATATGTAACCCACACACGATAAACAGTGAGTAATTATGTATCACCTGTGAGGATGGATGTAAAACTTTCCTCCCTGTATTTAGGGGCACATGAGTTCTTGTTTCTGAAGTCGCATTGTAATCCCCCAGTAGATGGTGCTGAACAAGCAGGGAGGACTGGACCGGGAGCCTTTCCGATCCCCCGCCCCCATCCTGACTCTCACCTCTCCGCTCTGCTCGGTGCTTGATGTTCCGAGAGCGATTGTTCAGGAACGTCTAACGATAACAAAACCTCTTTCAAACATTACACAAACACAAGCCGAGGTGGGTCAACATCATTAGCGGACTTCTCCTTTGTCTGTTATTAAAAGGAATGAAGCCCAGTAGCCTAAGATACAAGCTGGTGAGTTTCCAGTTATCCTTTCAGTAACAAGGCACCTTTTGAAAAACATGGATTATCTGTTTGAGGTGGAAGAGAGTAAAGGGGGAGGCACAGGATAGAAGAACATTTAAAAAGTGTGTGCGAGTGGGGGTGGAGGGGAGAAATATGAATTATCCTTTGACAGCACGGTTCAAGACTCAGACACAAGCCCCCTAGAGTCAGATGTTCTTGTGTTTGAACCTGCATATTTATAGAGTCAAAAAGAAAGGAGACGTTATTTATGCAAAGCTGAAATATCATACACTTAAATGGATAGCTCCTTGTGACAATAAGTGACTCATATGTCAAGACAAGTAATCAATTTTTCATTCTGATTAAGACCTTTCAACTTAACGCAGGGAGAATGCTCCTGGCTGCCTTAAATACATCCTGTTAAAACAGGAGTCTGCACTTAATCGCTCCTTTTTAGAACATGAGTCTGATTTCAGGCCAGGCAAAAACATGGGGGAAAACACTTTAGGAATAAAGTAAGCTTTGTTTCCCCTTTTGCACTGGAAAAAAAACCATAAAGCATTTGAGTAATGTTAATACTTAGGTGTTCATTTTAGAGAAACTTGGGGGATCTAGTGAGCTGAAACTAACTCTTTACCTTATAAATCTTAAAGAACTTTAAGTTGAAGGAATTTAACTTAAAATAATGCTATCAAAAAAGGAAGTTAAGCATTATTACTTTTCTGTTAGTATTATTGCCAAACCAACTAGAGCAGAATTTCTTGACCAAGACTATGAATCTACAATAGTTCTTTCTGTAATCGACCAAGACTGGCATAACGCTTCCTTCATTGCTTCCTCCAGGGAGAAAAACCTGTGTAGAAGTGTGCATTGTACTAGTTCCTCCAGAGGACTGCCTATGTGCCAGGAAACGTAGGGGATGTGGACAGTGGGACTATGTTTGGGGAGGCAAAGTGGAAATTGGGATGTATATAATATCAGAAGTAGGGATAAAATTGCAATCATAGGCAGTTGCAGCTATGGGTCTACAGACATATGCAGGAAGTGAGAAACGGCTGAGGAAGAGGGAATTTGCAGCCAGGAACAATAGAAATGGGCATGGATGTGCTTGTGTGTTTCTCAGCAGCCCTGTTTTGAAGGGGAGCTTTGTTTCAGGATGGAGGCTGAGAAGAGTGAAAACAGACTGGGGAGGAGGGTAGAGACATGCCAAAATTCACGCCCCTAGCAAAGTTCAAAGGACCCAGAAAGTTATTCTAGTGCCTTTTCACCAAGTGCCATGCTGTGTTACCACCAGCAAGGCATCAAAGCTGCAGCCAGTGTGCAGATCCCAGGCGGCTGGGCTATGTGATTGCTGACTGCCAGCACTGAGGCACCTCTCTGGGTGCCCACCTAGTGGGAAGATCCTCACAACCACATGGTTGTCTGTGGCCACTGGGCTGTCACCTGGAAAAGGAAAACCATGCAGCACCCTCATAAATGGCTCTGAGCTGCTGGGGCAGTTCACCATCGGCAGATGACCTTGGTGAGGAAATGATGAGGAGTGGCGAGACCCAGTGTCACAGCATGTTAGGTATTTATTGCTGCATAAAAATTACCTAAAACTTAGCAACCTAAAACAATAAACCTGTATTATCTCATCAGTCTCTGTAGGTAAAAAATCTGAGATTGACTTAGTCGGGTGGTTTTGGCTCAGGATTTCTCATGAAGTTGCAGATATTGGTCAGGGCTGCAGGCATGTGAAGGTCTGACTGAGGTTGGATGATCCTTTTCCAAGGTGTTTCACTTACATGCCCACCTGATTCCTTCTGGCTGTTGGCAGGAAGCTTCAATTCCTTACCCAGTGGGCCTTTCCACTGGGCTGCTTGAGTGCCTTCACGACATGGCAGATGGCTTCTCCCAGGACAAGTAATTGAAGAGAGAGTGCAAGAAGGAAGCCACATGCTTTTTATAACTTAGTCTTGGAAGTCACATACCATCACTTCTGCCACATTCTGTTAGTTAGAAGCCAGTCATTAAGACCTTTCCACACAGAAGAGGAGGGGAATTAAATTCCACTTTTCGAAGGAAGAATTATCAAACAATTTTTGAATGCATTTAAATATCACTACAAACAGAGAGGATGGCCATTAGAGGATGGCCAAATGGATATATTCCAGATGGCTAGGGCAGATATGTGTCTTCCACAGACCCTGGAACAGTTGTATATTGTCTCAGTTGGGAGATTAAAAAAGAAATGTCAGCACAAGAGTCTCAGTCCAGACTAATATGATAAGAATCTTTCTGAGGGTGGAGCCTGGGAATCTGTATCTTTAAAGCTTCCTGTACAATTTTGCATACAGGGAAGTTTGAGAGCCCCTGATCTAGAACAGCGCTGTCCAGTGGAAATAGAGTATAAGCTGAATATGTGATTTAAAATGTTCTAGTAGACACATTAAAAGAGTAAAGAGAAACAGGTGAAGCTAATTGTAACAATATACTTCCGTTAATACGGCCAAAATAGTATCATTTTAACATGTAATCAATGTAAAAATGATTAGTGAGATATTTAACTTATTTTTTGACACTAAGTGTTGGAAATCGAGTGTGTATTTTACACTTACAGCACATTTCGACTTGGTCTAGCCACACAGATCTAGTAGCTATTGGATTTATTGATTACTGCTGGTCTAGAATAGAGGGCCATAATCATGGGAAGCTTGACTATTTTATTCACTGCTTTGTGTAGATCCTGGGACATGGTATGTGTTCAAGAAGTATTTGTTGAATAGATTAATAATGTGCTGATATGAACTTAAAGGTCAATTATAAAGTATATATCCTTTTCATATAGAGTAGATTTTCTCAGATTCCCATAATTTTCTGGACTTTTCCAAAAAAGATTGAGCTATGATACACAATGCTAAAACTCTTCATAAGAAAACTTTCTGGTGCTGAAGTGGATTTATGGGAGACATTAGAAATATTCAGAAGAAACACTAAAATGTGATCAATTTGGAAGAGAAACATAACCAAGTATACCTGGCATCTCTGGAAGATAATTTCAATAAATTGAAACATAGATATTAAAAAAAAAAGAAAGAAACTTTCTGGTGCTTTGTTATATCTTGATCTGCATTCAATCTGAAAAAAATCTAAATAATTTTATTCTCTGTGTGTTTGATCTACTACAAGCCTACATACATTTTAATTAATTAATTAATTAATTAATTAATTAATTTAATTTCAATCGATTTTTAGAAGACAGGTGGTGTTCGGTTACATGAATAAGTTCTTTAGTGGTGATTTCTGAGATTTTGGTACACCCATCATCCGAGCAGTGTACACTGTACCCAGTGTGTAGTCTTTTATCCATCACCCCCCTCCCATACCTTCCTCTGAGTCCCCAAAGTCCATTGTATCATTCTTATGCCTTTGCATCCTCATAGCTTATCTCCCACTTATGAATGAGACCATACAGTGTTTGGTTTTCCATTCCTGAGTTACTTCGCTTAGAATAATGGTCTCCAATTCCATCCAGGTTGTTGCAAATGCCATTATTTCATTCCATTTTATGGCTGAGCAGTATTCCATGGTGTATATATATATATACACACACATATATATACACATATATATAAAAATACATATATATACACATATATAAATACATATATATATACCACATTTTGTTTTAACTGTAAAAATGGTGTGTTTATTGCAGAAAGTTTAGAAATTACAGGGAAAAGCACAAAGAAGAAAATTAAGATTAACATCCTTGAGTATATAATTTGTTCTTTTGTCTACATATATATTTTAATAAGATTGAATTCATATTGTATGTGCCACTTATAATCTTTTTTCATTTAACAGTATAATAAGTAATTTGTCATATCTTTATTATTATTATTTTTAAATTATACTTTAAGTTCTGGGGTACATGTGCAGAACGTGCAGTTTTGTGACATAGGTATACATGTGCCATGGTGGTTTGCTGCACCCATCAATCCATCACCTACATTAGGTATTTATTCTAATGCTAACCCTCCCCTAGTGCCCTGCCCCCTGACAGGCCCAGGTGTGTGATGTCGCCTTCCTGTGTCCATGTGTTCTCATTGTTCAACTCCCACTTATGAGTGAGAACATGCGGTGTTTGGTTTTCTGTTCTTGTGATAGTTTGCTGAGTGGTTTCCAGCTTCATCCATGTCCCTGCAAAGGACATGAACTCATCCTTTTTTATGGCTGCATAGTATTCCATGGTGTATATGTGCCACATTTTCTTTATCCAGTCTATCATTGATGGACCTTTGGGTTGGTTCCAAGTCTTTGTTATTGTGAATAGTGCCACAATAAACATACGTGTGCAGTGTCTTTGTAGTAGAATGATTTATAGTCCTTTGGGTATATACCCAGTAATGGGATTGCTGGGTCAAATGGTATTTCTAGTTCTAGATCCTTGAGGAATTGCCACACTGTCTACCACAATGGTTGAACTAATTTACACTCCCACCAACAGTGTAAAAGTGTTCCTATTTCTCCACATCCTCTCCAGCATCTATTGTTTCCTGACTTTTTAATGATTGCCATTCTAACTGGCATGAGATAGTATCTCATTGTGGTTTTGGTGTGCATTTCTCTGATGACCAGTGATGATGAGCATGTTTTCATATGTCTGTTGGCTGCATAAATGTGTTCTTTTGAGAAGTGTCTGTTCATATCCTTTGCCCACTTTTTGATGGGGTTGTTTGTTTTTTTCTTGTAAATTTGTTTAAGTTCTTTGTAGATTCTGGATATTAGCCCTTTGTCAGATGGATAGATTGCAAAAATTTTCTCCCATTCTGTAGGTTGCCTGTTCACTCTGATGATAGTTTCTTTTGCTGTGCAGAAGATCTTTAGTTTAATCAGATCCCATTTGTCAATTTGGCTTTTGTTGCCATTGCTTCTGGTGTTTTAGAAGTTTTTGCCCATGCCTATGTCCTAAATGGTATTGCCTGGGTTTTCTTCTAGGATTTTTGTGGTTTTAGGTCTTACATTTAAGTCTTTAATCCATCTTGAGTTGATTTTTGTATAAGGTGTAAGGAAGGGATCCAGTTTCAGTTTTCTTCTTATGGCTAGCCAGTTTTCCCAACACCATTTATTAAATAGGGAATCTTTTCCCCATTGCTTGTTTGTGTCAGGTTTTGTCAGGTTTGTCAAAGATCAGATAGTTGTAGATGTGTGGTGTTATTTCTGAGGCCTCTGTTCTGTTCTATTGGTCTATATCTCTGTTTTGGTACCATTACCATGCTGTTTTGGTTATTGTAGCCTTGTAATATAGTTTGAAGTCAGGTAGTGTGATGCCTCCAGCTCTATTCTTTTTGCTTAGGATTGTCTTGGCTGTGCGGGCTCTTTTTTGGTTCCATATGAAGTTTAAAGTAGTTTTTTCCAATTCTGTGAAGAAAATCAGTGGTAGCTTGATGGGCATAGCATTGAATCTATAAATAACTTTGGGCAGTATGGCCATTTTCACGATATTGATTTTTCCTATCCATGAGCATGGAATGTTTTTCCATTTGTTTGTGTCCTCTCTTATCTCCTTGAGCAGTGGTTTGTAATTCTCCTTGAAGAGGTCTTTTACATCCCTTGTAAGTTGTATTTCTAGGCATTTTATTCTCTTAGTAGCAGTTGTGAATGGGAGTTCATTCATGATTTGGCTTTCTGTCTGTTATTGATGTATAGGAATGCTTGTAATTTTTGCACATTGATTTTGTATCCTGAGACTTTGCTGAAGTTGCTTATCCGCTTAAGGAGATTTTGAGCTGAGATGATGGGGTTTTTTAAATAAGCAATCATGTCATCTGCAAACAGAGACAATTTGACTTCCTCTCTTCCTATCTGAATACCTTTTATTTCCTTCTCTTGCCTGATTGCCCTGGCCAGAACTTCCAATACTGTGTTGAATATGGGTGGTGAGAGAGGGCATCCTTGTCTTGTGCCAGTTTTCAAAGGGAATGCTTCCAGCTTTTGCCCATTCAGTATGATATTGGCTATGGGTTTGTCATAAATTGTTCTTATTATTTTGAGATACATTCCATCGATACCTAGTTTATAGAGAGTTTTTAGCATGAAGGGATGTTGAATTTTGTCAAAGGCCTCTTCTGCATCTATTGAGATAATCATGTGTTTTTTGTCATTGGTTCTGTTTATGTGATGGATTATATTTATTGATTTTTGTATGTTGAACCAGCCTTGCATCCCAGGGATGAAGCCAACTTGATCATGGTGGATAAGCTTTTTGATGTGCTGCTGGATTTGGTTTGCCAGTAATTTATTGAGGATTTTTGCATTGATGTTCATCAAGAATATTGGCCTGAAATTTTCTTTTTTTGTGGTGTCTTTGCCAGGTTTTGGTATCAGAATGATCCTGGCCTCATAAAATGAGTTAGGGAGGAGTCCCTCTTTTTCTACTGTTTGGAATAGTTTCAGAAGGTACCAGTTCCTTTTTGTACCTCTTGTAGAATTCAGCTGTGAATCCATCTGGTCTGGGGCTTTCTTTGGTTGGTAGGCTATTAATTACTGCCTCAATTTCAGAACTTGTTTTTGTCTATTCAGGGATTCGACTTCTTCCTGGTTTAGTCTTGGAAAGGTGTATGTGTCCAGGAACTTATCCATTTCTTCTAGATTTTCTAGTTTATTTGCATAGAGGTGTTTATAGTATTCTCTGATGGTAGTTTGTATTTCTGTGGGATCAATGGTGAAATCCCCTATATCATTTTTTATTAGATCTGTTTGATTCTTCTTTCTTTTGTTCTTTATTAGTCTGGCTAGTGGTCAATCTATTTTGTTGATCTTTTCAAAAAAACCAGCTCCTGGCTTCATTGATTTTTTGAAGGATTTTTCGTGTCGCTATCTCCTTCAGTTCTGCTCTGATCTTAGTTATTTCTTGTCTTTGGCTAGCTTTTGAATTTGCTTGCTGTTATTTCTCTAATTCTTCTAATTTTGATGTTAGAGTGTCAATTTAGATCTTTCCTGCTTTCTCTTGTGGGCATTTAGTGCTATAAATTTGCCACTATACACTGCTTTAAATGTGTCCCAGAGATTCTGGTACATTGTGTCTTCATTCTCATTGGTTTCAAAGAACATCTTTATTTCTGCCTTCATTTTGTTATTTATCCAGTAGTCATTCAAGAGCAGGTTGTTCAGTTTCCATGTAGTTGTGTGGTTTTGAGTGAGTTTCTTAATCTTGAGTACTAATTTGATTGCACTGTGGTCTGAGAAACAGTTTGCTATGGTTTCTGTTCTTTTGCATTTGCTGAGGAGTGCTTTACTTTCACTTATGTGGTCAATTTTGGAATAAGTGTGATGAGATGCTGAGAAGAATGTATATTCTGTTGATTTCTGGTGGAGAGTTCTGCAGATGTTTATTAGGTCTGCTTGGTCCAGAGCTGAGTTCAAGTCCTGAATATCCTTGTTAATTTTCTGTCTCGTTGACCTGTCTAATATTGACAGTGGGGTGTTAAAGTCTCCCACTATTATTGTGTGAGAGTCTAAGTCTCTTTGTAGGTCTCTAAGAACTTGCTTTATGAATCTGGGTGCTCCTGTATTGGGTGCATATATATTTATGATAGTTAGGTCTTCTTGCTGCATTGATCCCTTTACCATTATGTAATGCCCTTCTTTGTCTCTTTTGATCTTTGTTGGTTTAAAGTCTGTTTTATCAGAGACTAGGATTGCAACTCCCATTTTTGTGTTGTTTTTTTTCTTTTGCTTTCCATTTGCTTGGTAAATATTCCTCCATCCCTTTATTTTGAGCCTATGTGTGTCTTTGCATGTGAGATGGGTCTCCTGAATACAGCACACTGTTGGGCTGTGACTTTATCCAATTTGCCAGTCTGTGTCTTTTAATTGGAGCATTTAGCCCATTTACATTTCAGGTTAATATTGTTTTGTGTGAATTTGATCGTGTCATTATGATGCTAGCTGGTTGTTTTGCCCATTAGTTGATGCAGTTTTTTCATAGTGTCGATGTTTTTTACAATTTGGTATGTTTTTGCAGTGGCTGGTACCAGTTGTTCCTTTCCGTGTTTAGTGCTTCCTTCAGGAGCTCTTGTAAGGCAGGCCTGGTGGTGACAAAATCTCTCAGCATTCGCTTGTCTGTAAAGTATTTTATTTCTCCTTCACTTATGAAGCTTAGTTTGGCTGGATATGAAATTCTGAGTTGAAAATTCTTTTCTTTAAGAATGTTGAATATTGGCCCCCACTCTCTTCTGGCTTGTAGGGTTTCTGCTGAGAGATCCACTGTTAGTCTGATGGGCTTCCCTTTGTAGGTAACCCGACCTTTCTCTCTGGCTGCCCTTAACATTTTTTCTTGATTTCAACCTTGGTGAATCTGACAATTGTGTATCCTGGGGTTGCTCTTCTCAAGGAGTATCTTTGTGGTGATCTCTGTATTTCCTGAATTTGAATGTTGGCCTGTCTTGCTAGGTTGGGTAAGTTCTCCTGGATAATATCCTGCAGAGTGTTTTCCAACTTGGTTCCACTCTCCCCATCACTTTCAGGTACACCAATCAAATGTAGATTTGGTCTTTTCACATAATCCCACATTTCTTGGAGGCTTTGTTCATTCCTGTTTATTTTTTTTTCTCTAATCTTGTTTTCTAGCTTTATTTCATTAAGTTGATCTTCTATCACTGATATCCTTTCTTCCACTTGATCAATTCGGCTATTGATACTTGTCTATACTTCATGAAGTTCTCTTGCTGTGGTTTTCAGTTCCATCAAGTCATTTATGTTCTTCTCTAAACTGGTTATTCTACTTAGCAATTCATCTAACCTTTTTTTCAAGGTTCTTAGCTTCCTTGCATTGGGTTAGAACATGCTCCTTCAGCTTGAAGGAGTTTGTTATTACCCACCTTCTGAAGCCTACTTCTGTCAATTCATCAAATTCATTCTCCATCCAGTTTAGTTCCCTTGCTGGCAAGGAGTTGTGATCCTTTGGAGGAGAAGACGTGTTCTGGATTTTGGAATTTTCAGCCTTTTTGCCCTGGTTTCTCCCCATCTTTGTGGATTTATCTACCTTTGGTCCTTAATGTTGTTGACCTTTGGATGGGGTCTTTGAGTGGACGTGCTATTCCTTTCTGTTTGTTAGTCTTCCTTCTAACAGTCAGGCCCCTCTGCTGTTGGTCTCCTGGAGTTTCCTTGATGTCCACTCCTGACCCTGTTTGCCTGAGTTACACCAGTGGAGGCTGCAGAACAGCAAAGATTGCTGCCTGTTCTTTCCTCTGGAAGCTTTGTCCCAGAGGGGCACCTGCCAGATGCCAGCCAGAGCTCTCCTGTATGAGGTGTCTGCCCCTACTGGGAGATGTAGCCCAGTCAGGATACACGGGGGTCGAGAACCCACTTGAGGAGGCAGTCTGACCCTTAGCAGAGCTCGAACACTGCTGGGAGGTCTGCTGCTCTCTTCAAAGCTGTCAGGCAAGGACGATTAAGTCTGCTGAAGCTGCGCCCACAGCCACCCCTTCCCCCAGGTGCTCTGTCCCAGGTAGATGGGGGTTTTATCTGTAAGTCCCTGACTGGGCCTGCTGCCTTTTTTTCAGAAATGCCCTGCCCAGAGAGGAGAAATCTGGCAGTCTGGCCACAGCAGCCTTGCTGAGCTGCAGTGGGCTCCACCTAGTTCGAACTTCCCAGGGCTTTGTTTACACTGTGAGTATAAAACCACCTACTCAAGCCTCAGCAATGGCGGACGCCTCTCCCCCCACCAAGCTGGAGAGTCCCAGGTCCATTTCAGACTGCTGCTGTGCTAGCAGTGAGAATTTCAAGCCAGCGGATCTTAGTTTGCTGGGCTCTGTGGGGGTGGGACCCACCGAGCCAGACCACTTGGCTCCCTGGCTTCAGCACCCCTTTCCAGGGGAGTGAGTGGTTCTGTCTCGCTGGCATTCCAGGCACCACTGGGGCATGGGAAAAAACAAAACAAACAAAACAAAACAAAAAAAACCCTCCTGTAGCTAGTTCGGTGTCTGCCCAAATGGCTGCCCAGTTTTGTGCTTGAAACCCAGGGCCCTGGTGGGGTAGGCACTGCAGGGAATCTCCTGGTTTGCTGGTTGCAAAGACCATGGAACAAACGCATTATCTGAGCCAGAGTGCCAGGTTCCTCATGGCACAGTCCCTCACAGCTTTCCTGGGCTAGGGTAGGGAATTCCCTGACCCCTCATGCTTCTCAGGTGAGGCAACGCCTCACCCTGCTTCAGTTCACCCTCCATGGGCTGCACCCACTCTCCACCCAGTCCCAATGAGAAGAACTGGGTACTTTAGTTGGAAATGCAGAAATCATCCACCTTCTGCGTTGATCTCAATGGGAGCTGCAGACCAGAGCTGTTCCTATTCAGCCGTCTTGATCAGGATCTACCACATTTTCTTTATCCACTTGTTGATTGATGGGCATTTGGGGGCTCCATATTTTTGCAATTGTGAATTGTGCTGCTATAAACATGCATGTGCAAGTATTCTTTTTGTATAATGACTTCTTTTCCTTTGGGTAGATACCGAGGAGTGGGATTGCTGGATCAAATGGTAGATCTACTGTTAGTTCTTTGAGGAATCTCTACACTGTTTTCCATGGTAACCACTATGGTTGTGCTAGTATGCACTCCTACAAACAGTGTAAAAGTGTTCCCTTTTCACTACATCCATGTCAACATCTATTATTTTTTTATTATGACCATTCTTGCAGGAGTAAGCTGGTATTGCATTTTGGTTTGGATTTGCATTTCCCTGATAATTAATGATGTGACCAACAACCATGTGTTTATTGGTCATTTGTATATGTTCTTTTGAGAATTGTCTATTCATGTCCTTAGCCCACTTTTTGATGGGATTGTTTGTGTTTTACTTGCTGATTTGTTTAAGCTCCTTGTAGATTCTGGATATTAGTCCTTTCTTGGATTTATAGATTGTGAAGATTTTCTCCCCCTCTGTGGGTTGTCTCTTTACTCTGCTGATTATTTCTTTTTCTGTGCAGAAGCTTTTTCATTTAATTGCGTTTCATCTATTTATATTTGCTTTTGTTGCATTTGCTTTTGGGTTCTTGGTCATGAAGTCTTTGCCTAAGCCAATGTCTAGAAGGGGTTTTCCAATGTTATCTTCTAGAATTTTTATAGTTTCAGGTCTTAGATTTAAGTCTTTGATCCATGTTGAGTTGATTTTTTATTAGGTGAGAGATGAGGATTCAGTTTCATTCTTCTACACGTGGCTTGGCAATTATCCCAGCACCATTTGTTGAACAGGGTGTCCTTTCCCCACTTTATGTTTTTGTTCGCTGTGTCAAAGATCAGTTGGCTGTAATTGGCTTTATTTCTGGGTTCTCTATTCTGTTCCATTGGTCTATGTGCCAATTTTTATACTAGTACCATGGCGTTTTGGTGATTATGGCCTTATAGTATAGTTTGAAATCAGGTAGTGTGATGCCTCCAGATTCGTTCTTCTGCTTGGTCTTCTTGGGCTATGTGGGCTCTTTTCTGGTTCCATATGAATTTTAGGGTTGTTTTTTCTAGTTCTGTGAAGAATGATGGTGGTATTTTGATGGGAATTGCATTAAATTTGTGGATTGCTTTTGGCAGTATGGTCCTTTTTACTGTATTGATTCTACTCATCCATAAGCATGGGATATGTTCCTATTAGTGTTGTCTATGATTTCTTTCAGTAGTGTCTTGTAGTTTTCCTTGTAGAGGTCTTTCACCTCCTTGGTTAGGGATATTCCTAAATATTTTATTTTATTTTATTTTTTGCAGGTATTTGTAAAAGCGGGTAGAGTTCTTGATTTGATTCTGAGTTTGGTTGCTGTTGGTGTATAACAGAGCCACTGATTTGTGTACATTAATTTTGTATCCTGAAACTTTGCTGAATTCACATACCCGTTCTAGGGGCTTTTAAAATGAGTCCTTAGGGTTTTCTGTGTATATGATCATGTCACCAGCAAACAGTGACAGTTTCACGTCTCCTTTTTTTTTTTTTTTTTTTGAGACATAGTCTCACTCTGTCGCCCAGGCTGGAGTGCCGTGGCTCAATCTGAACTCACTGCAAACTCCACCTCCTGGGTTTAAGTGATTCTTCTGCCTCAGCCTCCTGAGTAGCTGTGATTACAGGAACATACCACCATGACCAGCTAATTTTTTGTATTTTTAGTAGAGATGGAATTTCACCATGCTAGCCAGGCTTGTCTCAAACTACTGACCTTGTGATCTGCCTGCCTTGGCCACCCAAAGTCCTGGGATTACAGGTGTGAGCCAACATGCCCGGCCCTTGACTTCCTCTTTAACAATTTGGATGCCTTTTATTTCTTTCTCTTGTCTGATTGCTCTGGCTAGGACGTCCAGTACTATGTTGACTAGGAGTAGTGAAAGTGGGCATCCTTGTCTAGTTCCAGTTCTCTCGGGGAATGCTTTCGACTTTTCCCCTTTCAGTATAATGTTGGCTGTGGGTTTCTCATAGACGCCTTTTATTACCTTATGTCCCTTGTATGCTGATTGTGCTGAGGGTTTTAATAATAAAAGGATGCTGGATTTTGTGAAATGCTTTTTCTGCATCTATTGAGAGATCTTGTGATTTTTGTTTTTAATTCTGTTTATGTGGTGTATCACATTTGACTTGCAGATGTTAAACCATCCCTGCATCCCTGGTTACTTTAAAGTTCAAAACATAGCCCGCACCTATCCCTGTGCCCAACACCCCTACACTGCCTCCCTGACCCTACTCCACAGATCCTGGTCACTCCTGGTTCATTGTATTTCTGGACTTTAGTTGTCTGTAGTGGGAGGGAATCATGAAATTCCTATTCACCCATATGGCAAGAAGCCAAACCCCTTGCTCATCTTCTTTAGCACCTGTCTATTTCAAGAACAGTGTTCAGCACACTGAAAGAAGCTCTTCGATAACTCTTTTGGGATATTTTGCTTTTCAGGATTAAAAAGAGTTTCTTGGAATTACAAAAAAACTGAAAACATTGATGACACAAGAGAAAAAAAATAGAACTCAACTTCAACAGACCATAGATTTTAAAGATAATATCCAGAAGCTGGAGAAAATATACTTCTAAGTTATAAATTTAGAGGTCTGTTTTTGCTCAAAATTGTAAATATAATGATTGAAAGAAATAAATATGAGCAAAAACTTTAGAAAACCTATGTTTAGAAAACCTATGCGTGTAAAAGACAGTATTCCAAATTCAAACTCTTCCAGTTACTTTTTCCAATTCTTATATGTATACAAAAACATTTTTAAAAGTGGGAAATTACCTAGTATTCTGCATTACTTTTTTTTTCTCTTAACAGCATATTGTGACTATATTTTCGTGACTCCACATAGTAATTTACCTCATCATTTTTGGTTGAATGCATAAAATTTCATGGAAACATGTATTATTATTCTCATTATAAATGTTACATTAAACATACCTGGACAATGAAATGAAACAAAACAAAACAGGAGAGGGTTGCTTAGCCTCAAGTGAACAGCCCTGAGTATATAAAGAGTGAAGAAGAGCTACAACAAAATTCATGAATTTTACTATTCCACGAGTAGGGGTGTTTAATATAACATACGACACTATCCATTGTGGAGCTTACACTTTCTAGACGTCTTAAACTATTTCTAGGAGCCAGGAATTCCACTGGTGGGTAGTTAGAATACTTTGCCAAAAGCTGACCAACAAAGACACTCGAAGTTCTCTGTCAAAGTCATCAGCCAAGTAAAATGACTGACTCCAAAAAGAGTAGCAATCAAGAATGCATGTAGCAAACAGCACGGCTAGCTTGCTCTCCCATGTGAGACTGATTCTTCAGGCACTGGCTATATGGGCCCAGAGTTCGAATGGGCCAATAAATGGTGGAATGATAGGTGAGGTGAGTCAATACAGCTCCCACTCATCTCAGGAAAAAAAAATCTAACTCCATGTGCTGGGTCTATAATAAAGAGACAATAGTTCTATGCTGGCAGCTTTTTAGGAAGTATACCATACTCTCAATCTTGTAGATTTTATTTTATTTTATTTTATTATTATTGTACTTTAAGTTTTAGGGTACATGTGCACAATGTGCAGGTTAGTTACATATGTATACATGTGCCATGCTGGTGTGCTGCCCCCGTTAACTCGTCATTTAGCATTAGGTATATCTCCTAATGCTATCCCTCCCCCCTCCCCCCACCCCACAACAGTCCCCAGAGTGTGATGTTCCCCTTCCTGTATCCATGTGTTCTCATTGTTCAGTTCCCACCTATGAGTGACAATATGCAGTGTTTGGTTTTTTGTTCTTGTGATAGTTTACTAAGAATGATGATTTCCAATTTCATCCATGTCCCTACAAAGGACATGAACTCATCATTTTTTATGGCTGCATAGTATTCCACGGTGTATATGTGCCACATTTTCTTAATCCAGTCTATCATTGTTGGACATTTGGGTTGGTTCCAAGTCTTTGCTATTGTGAATAGTGCCACAATAAACATACATGTGCATGTGTCTTTATAGCAGCATGATTTATAGTCCTTTGGGTGTCTACCCAGTAATGGGATGGCTGGGTCAAATGGTATTTCTAGTTCTAGATCCCTGAGGAAATGCCACACTGACTTCCACAATGGTTGAACTAGTTTACAGTCCCACCAACAGTGTAAAAGTGTTCCTATTTCTCCACATCCTCTCCAGCACCTGTTGTTTCCTGATTTTTAATGATTGCCATTCTAACTGGTGTGAGATGGTATCTCATTGCGGTTTTGATTTGCATTTCTCTGATGGCCAGTGATGGTGAGCATTTTTTCATGTGTTTTTTGGCTGCATAAATATCTTCTTTTGAGAAGTGTCTGTTCATGTCCTTCGCCCACTTTTTGATGGGGTTGTTTGTTTTTTTCTTGTAAATTTGTTTGAGTTCATTATAGATTCTGGATATTGGCCCTTTGTCAGATGAGTAGGTCGCAAAAATTTTCTCCCATTTTGTAGGTTGCCTGTTCACTCTGATGATAGTTTCTTTTGCTGTGCAGAAGCTCTTTAGTTTAATTAGATCCCAGTTGTCAATTTTGGCTTTTGTTGCCATTGCTTTTGGTGTTTTAGACATGAAGTCCTTGCCCATGCCTATGTCCTGAATGGTAATGCCTAGGTTTTCTTCTAGGGTTTTTATGGCTTTAGGTCTAACGTTTAAGTCTTTAATCCGTCTTGAATTAATTTTTGTATAAGGTGTAAGGAAGGGATCCAGTTTCAGCTTTCTCCATATGTCTAGCCAGTTTTCCCAGCACAATTTATTAAATAGGGAATCCTTTCCCCATTGCTTGTTTTTCTCAGGTTTGTCAAAGATCAGATAGTTGTAGATATGTGGCATTATTTCTGAGGGCTCTGTTCTGTTCCATTGATCTATATCTCTGTTTTGGTACCAGTACCATGCTGTTTTGGTTACTGTAGCCTTGTAGTATAGTTTGAAGTCAGGTAGCATGATGCCTCCAGCTTTGTTCTTTTGGCTTAGGATTGACTTGGTGATGTGGGCTCTTTTTTGGTTCCATATGAACTTTAAAGTAGTTTTTTCCAATTCTGTGAAGAAAGTCATTGGTAGCTTGATGGGGATGGCATTGAATCTATAAATTACCTTGGGCAGTATGGCCATTTTCACAATATTGATTCTTCCTACCCATGAGCATGGAATGTTCTTCCATTTGTTTGTATCCTCTTTTATTAATTGAGCAGTGGTTTGTAGTTCTCCTTGAAGAGGTCCTTCACATCCCTTGTAAGTTGGATTCCTAGTTATTTTATTCTCTTTGAAGCAATTGTGAATGGGAGTTCCCTCATGATTTGGCTCTCTGTTTGTCTGTTATTGGTGTATAAGAATGCTTGTGATTTTTGTACATTGATTTTGTATCCTGAGACTTTGCTGAAGTTGCTTATCAGCTTAAGGAGATTTTGGGCTGAGATGATGGGGTTTTCTAGATATAGAATCATGTCATCTGCAAACAGGGACAATTTGACTTCCTCTTTTCCTAATTGAATACCCTTTATTTCCTTCTCCTGCCTAATTGCCCTGGCCAGAACTTCCAATACTATGTTGAATAGGAGTGGTGAGAGAGGACATCCCTGTCTTGTGCCAGTTTTCAAAGGGAATGCTTCCAGTTTTTGCCCATTCAGTATGATATTGGCTGTGGGTTTGTCATAGATAGCTCTTATTATTTTGAGATACATCCCATCAATACCTAATTCATTGAGAGTTTTTAGCATGAAGGGTTGTTGAATTTTGTCAAAGGCCTTTTCTGCATCTATTGAGATAATCATGTGGTTTTTGTCTTTGGTTCTGTTTATATGCTGGATTACATTTATTGATTTGCGTATATTGAACCAGCCTTGCATCCCGGGGATGAAGCCCACTTGATCATGGTGGATAAGCTTTTCGATGTGCTGCTGGATTTGGTTTGCCAGTATTTTATTGAGGATTTTTGCATCAATGTTCGTCAAGGATATTGGTCTAAAATTGTCTTTTTTGGTTGTGTCTCTGTCCGGCTTTGGTATCAGGATGATGCTGGCCTCATAAAATGAGTTAGGGAGGATTCCCTCTTTTTCTATTGATTGGAATAGTTTCAGAAGGAATGGTACCATTTCCTCCTTGTACCTTTGGTAGAATTCGGCTGTGAAAGCATCTGGTCCTGGACTCTTTTTTGTTGGTAAGCTATTAATTATTGCCACAATTTCAGATCCTGTTATTGGTCTATTCAGAGATTCAACTTCTTCCTGGTTTAGTCTTGGGAGGGTGTACGTGTTGAGGAATTTATCTATTTCTTCTAGATTTTCTAGTTTATTTGCGTAGAGGTGTTCGTAGTATTCTCTGATGGTAGTTTGTATTTCTGTGGGATTGGTGCAGAGCTGAGTTCAATTCCTGGGTATCCTTTTTAACTTTCTGTCTCATTGATCTGTCTAATATTGACAGTGGGGTGTTAAAATCTCCAATTATTATTGTGTGGGAGTCTAAGTCTCTTTGTAGGTCACTCAGGACTTGCTTTATGAATCTGGGTGCTCCTGTATTGGGTGCATATATATTTATGATAGTTAGCTCTTCTTGTTGAATTGATCCCTTTACCATTATGTAATGGCCTTCTTTGTCTCTTTTGATCTTTGTTGGTTTAAAGTCTGTTTTATCAGAGACTAGGATTGCAACCCTTGCCTTTCTTTGTTTTCCATTTGCTTGGTAGATCTTCCTCCATCCTTTTATTTTGAGCTTATATGTGTCTCTGCACGTGAGATGGGTTTCCTGAATACAGCACAGTGATGGGTCTTGACTCTTTATCCAATTTGCCAGTCTGCGTCTTTTGATTGGAGCATTTAGTCCATTTACATTTAAAGTTAATTTTGTTATGCGTGAATTTGATCCTGTCATTATGATGTTAGCTGGTGATTTTGCTCGTTAGTTGATGCAGTTTCTTCCTAGCCTCGGTGGTCTTTACAACTTGGCATGTTTTTGCAGTGGCTGGTACCGGTTGCTCCTTTCCATGTTTAGTGCTTCCTTCAGGAGCTCTTTTAAGGGCAGGCCTGGTGGCGACAAAATCTCTCAGCATTTACTTGTCTGTGAAGTAGTTTATGTCTCCTTCACTTATGAAGCTTAGTTTGGCTGGATATGAAATTCTGGGTTGAAAATTCTTTTCTTTAAGAATGTTGAATATTGGCCCCCACTCTCTTCTGGCTTGTAGAGTTTCTGCCGAGAGATCCGCTGTTAGTCTGATGGGCTCCCCTTTGTGGGTAACCCGACCTTTCTCTCTGGCTGCCCTTAACATTTTTTCCTTCATTTCAACTTTGGTGAATCTGACAATTACATGTCTTGGAGTTGCTCTTCTCGAGGAGTGTCTTTGTGGTGTTCTTTGTATTTCCTGAATCTGAATGTTGGTCTGCCTTGCTAGATTGGGGAAGTTCTCCTGGATAATATCCTGCAGAGTGTTTTCCAACTTGGTTCCATTTTCCCCGTCACTTTCAGGTACACCAATCAGATGTAGATTTGGTCTTTTCACATAGTCCCACATATCTTGGAGGCTTTGTTCATTTCTTTTTATTCTTTTTTCTCTAACCTTCCCTTCTTGCTTCATTTCATTCATTTCATCTTCCATCACTGATACCCTTTCTTCCAGTTGATCGCATCAGCTCCTGAGGCTTCTGCATTCTTCACGTAGTTCTCGAGCCTTGGCTTTCAGCTCCATCAGCTCCTTTAAATGCTTCTATGTATTGGTTATTCTAGTTATACATTCATCTAAATTTTTTTCAAAGTTTTTAACTTCTTTGCCTTTGATTTGAATTTCCTCCTTTAGCTTGGAGTAGTTTGATCGTCTGAAGCCTTCTTCTCTCAACTCGTCAAAGTCATTCTCCGTCCAGCTTTGTTCCGTTGCTGGTGAGGAAGTGCGTTCCTTTGGAGGAGGAGAGGCGCCCTCCTTTTTAGAGTTTCCAGTTTTTCTGCTCTGTTTTTTCCCCATCTTTGTGGTTTTATCTACTTTTGGTCTTTGATGATGGTGATGTACAGATGGGTTTTTGGTGTGGATATCCTTTCTGTTTGTTAGTTTTCCTTCTAACAGACAGGACCCTCAGCTGCAGGTCTGTTGGAGTTTGCTAGAGGTCCACTCCAGACCCTGTTTGCCTGGGTATCAGCAGCGGTGGCTGCAGAATAGCGGATTTTCATGAACCGCAAATGCTACTGTCTGATCGTTCCTCTGGAAGTTTTGTCTCAGAGGAGTACCTGGCCGTGTGAGGTGTCAGTCTGCCCCTACTCGGGGGTGCCTCCCAGTTAGGCTGCTCAGGGGTCTGGGGTCAGGGACCCACTTGAGGAGGCAGTCTGCCCATTCTCAGATCTCCAGCTGTGTGCTGGAAGAACCACTACTCTCTTCAAAGCTGTCAGACAGGGACATTTAAGTCTGCAGAGGTTACTGCTGTCTTTTTGTTTGTCTGTGCCCTGCCCCCAGAGGTGGAGCCTACAGAGGCAGGCAGGCCTTGAGCTGTGGTGGGCTCCACCCAGTTCGAGCTTCCTAGCTGCTTTGTTTATCTAAGCAAGCTTGGGCAATGGCGGGCGCCCCTCCCCCAGCCTCACTGCCACCTTGCTGTTTGATTTCAGACTGCTGTGCTAGCAATCAGCGAGACTCCGTGGGCATAGGACCCTCTGAGCCAGGTGCAGGGTATAATCTCCTGGTGCGCCGTTTTTTAAGCCTGTTGGAAAAGCGCAGTACTAAGGTGGGAGTGACCCGATTTTCCAGATGCCGTCTGTCACCCCTTTCTTTGACTAGGAAAGGGAACTCCCTGACCCCTTGTGCTTCCCGAGAGAGGCAATGCCTCGCCCTGCTTCGGCTCGTGCACGGTGTGCTGCACCCACTGTCCTGCACCCACTGTCTGGCACTCCCTAGTGAGATGAACGTGGTACCTCAGATGGAAATGCAGAAATCACCCATCTTCTGTGTTGCTCACGCCGGGAGCTGTAGGCCGGAGCTGTTCCTATTCGGCCATCTTGGCTGCCCTCCTCAATCTTGTAGATTTTAAATTGCAATGACCTCAAAGCAAGTATTTCTTAGTGAGGTGACACTGGGCAAGTCACTTAAACTCTCAAATTCAGATATCTCATGTGAAAAATAAGAACCATAGTACATAGATCTTAGAGCTAGGGTAAGAATAAAACAAAATAATCCATGCAAAGTGCTTAGGACAGGATAGGGCACATAGAAAACACCCAATTCCTGGTAACTGCTGTTATTATCTGGAGGAGCCCAAGGAAGGAAGAACATATGAAATCTACATAGTGTGTGACACAAGATAAATATATTCACTGATACATCAAAGTTAACAAATGTACCTGTGGGAGGAAAAATTGGCCCATGATTCAGTGGGAATAAATTCCCACTAAAACAATGTTCAGCTTCAAAAACATGAAAAAAGACTAAAGCAGACATCAGATAGGGCACTGTAAGTTGTTGCTCGAAGACAATAGTTTACCTCCCACATGGATTCCATTCAGTTTGTTAAGTGCTAAAAGTCAGATCACAGTCAGGTACTGTACCTTATTTTCTGTCCCCGAGGGCATGGTAACCAAACAGGGCACCTGGCCACATGTCAATGATCCATGTTGTAACGGCAGCTCTGACAATGCACATTCGTGGCATCTCTCCAGGGATGAACCACGCTTTTTCATTTCCTGTTTAGTTTCACAGCCTAGCGATTATTTATGGGGTAGCAGGAGATTTTTTTTTTTTTTTTTAGGTTGAGCAACCAATTGTGGGTTTTGAGGTTCATTCTCTAAATAACAGTAAAACTAATAGTTTGGTTAATCTAAGTTAATACCACTGAGGGGAACATCACTACACTTGACACTGAGGGGATGTCAAAAACACAGCTCCCCAAAATATCCTGGAACTCTCCATAGGATTCTGATGTCACTGATTTCACTGTTTGTTGGCAGCCATTTCCTGGAGTCTCTTCTGCCAGGAATGTCTGTACCTGGTTGTTGACTTGTTTCTGGCCTGCCATTCCTCCCCAGTTGAGTACCTTCTCATCACCCTTGTGAGTTTTCCTAGTTCCCTTTTGGCTACAACCCCTGAGATCAGGCTTTTCTCTGCAAGGCCTGTATGACTGATTTAAGGCTGCACAAAACGGAATTCTCCATTGTTCTTGGTGCAGTGTAATGCATAGACCAACCCCAATTCCCATCTTTCTAAAGAAAGTCCAGGAGAATTTGCTATGTAGTGTCTAGAGTCAGCTTCCTGTTAAGTGTTCGTAGCTAGAGAAGGTCTTTCTGCTTTAGTCCAAGGTGGGGAAAAGTGATGTCTTAAATGTCCATTGCCTTCTCACATCCACTCAACACAAGCTTTAGGCAACCAGCTCACATGGAGCTAGCTGCATGCACACCTGAGCTTCTGGACAAGAAGACACATCACATGCATATATTCTTATTTATATATTTATTCTATGTTTATCCCTATCCCAAATTGTATTTCTGTTGGGCTCAAAATGAGCAAGAAGAAGAAAAAGAGCAACGTGAACAAATGGTTTGGAAAAATTTAGGCGCACTTAGAAAAAATTTATTTAAAGGCATGGAACATGCCAATTTCATTCATCTTTAAATCCTGAATTTAGATAAAGTGGCACTGTATTCCTGGCATCCATTCCCAGTTCTTCTTTTTCAACAGTACTCATTTTCCATTTGTAGATTATGTGGTTCCAGGGATGACACACCTGGCCTGGGCTAAGCCAATTATTGTATTCCTTCTTCTGGTCCTGGTATTGGCTCAAAAGCATGTGTGTGACCCAAAGTGGTCCAATTGCAATAAATCTCAGAATATTGCTAGGAATTATGAGGCAAATAAACCCTTTCTGGGAGCTGTTAGTAGCTATTTTGGGATGAGCAGGGGATGATGCAGAAACCATAGAAAGCAGAGCAGAGAAACAGATGGCAAGGAAACAGTTTCCACGTTTGACATGTTGAGCCACTGGGTGACACCCAGCCAGAAGAAGCCAGCCCCATCTCTGCACTTTTCAGTTACATGACCCCAAACATTTTCTTTATCTTCAAGGTGTTTTGAGTTATGTTTATTTTTATATGCCACCGAAAGCATCCTCACTAATACATTGTAATGGTGCCTGCCACATAGTAGGTACTCAATAAATATTTGTAAAATCAGTAAATTATTGAACGATCACACCACATTGAAACTTTAATAAAGAATGAAAATATCTTTGTTATTTCTATACTTCAACAATCATTAAAACTAGGAAAATTAGTATATCAAAAGTAGAGGAAGTCATCAATTTATATGAAGTGTTCCAGAAGTGGGTTTGAATATGTCTATACAGCTTTTTGTGGATGAAAACACTGGTAGCCTTTTAACCCAGAATTGTGTAACATAATGGAGGTAAATACCCTGACCATCCTATCAAAAGTTACAGCCTCTGCCGCAACACTCTAACAACACCTTCCTTTCCTTTTTTCATGCATAACAAGTATTACCATCTAACATACCAGATATTTTCTTTTACTTATTTTACTTATGTATGCATGAGTGTAAGCTCCAGGCATTGGGGATTTTGATCTCTTTTATTAAGTGGTGTATCCTCAACACCTAGAACAGTGCCTAACATGTAACAAGCACTTGTAAATAATTGACAAGTGAATGAATAAATTATCACCTTCCTTAACAATCAGCAGTAAAGACAGGCCACACACACATCATCATTTAGAATAATTCAGGGTCTTCTCTTTCAGATTAGCTAAGGGAGTTTACTGAGGACCCAGAGACATCCTAGATCTGAGCTTTAGGAGCTCCTATTTCACTAAAGATTGGATGGGAAACGTCAATTTCATTTTGTCCAAAACCAGAGAGAGACACACAGTTGGTCAAGACGTCTCTGTGTACTCTCATCCATATTGTTGTCATTCTCATCTCTGACAGGCTCTGATTTGAGGCTCCTTGGAGCCAATTTCAGTGAATCTTTAAAAAAAAAGTTTCCAGGCTAGTAAATCAAACACAGGTGAGGCCAAAATAACAACAGTTGCATTTTGCTCCAGAAGTAGACAATGCCTTTAATTCAGCTGCCATTTTTCAAAATAATCAAGCATTGTAGCAAAATTTAAGGAAAGATTTTCGCTCCCAGGAAATATTTTTATCAGAATCATATAAAATACTTTGGGTCCAGGTGTATGATTTGTCAAATACATTTATATCACAAGTGTAGTCACAATAGCCTTCTAAGAAATCCTTTGATTTTTCCAAACCAAACAAGGAGACACATTTCAAAGCATTACAGGAATTCACTGTAGGCTGCATTTTGTTCTGGACATTTCTAAGCTTTTCCAAAATTAGTGGCATTCTTGTTTCTATAGAAACTAATGCACTTTAAAGGCAAAAGTAGAAGAAAACTTATGGCCAAAAGTGAACAAAATGAGAAAGCCTTGTGACAGAAATCAAATACCTGAGGGAAGAGTTTGTCAAAGAGTTTTCCTTTAATTTAAGGAACTTTTGATTGGAGAAAAATATCTTCAAGGAGTAGCTCATGAAGTTGTCTTACATTAATAGTTATGAGTTATTATTTTTTATTAATCTTTAAGTACTGGATCATGCTGGAAACTGGGTAGGATCTGGTGAAATGGAAAAGATGACCCAATAATTAAACAGTGATAAGCATTTACTTTAAAAAAAATGGACAAAAAGTTGTATGTATTTATCATGTACAACATGATGTTTTGAAGTATATATATATATATATATATATATATATAGCTGGGCTCAGTGGCTCATGCCTGTAATCTCAGCACTTTAGGAGGATGAGGTGGGAGGCTCACTTGAGGGCAGGAGTTCAAGGCCAGTCTGGCTAACATAGTGAGACCCCCGTCTCTACAAAAAGAAAAAAAGGAAGTATGTATACATTGTGAATGGTTAAACAAATGAATTACCTCACATAGCTATCACTTTTGTTGTGAGAACACTTAACACTCACTATCACTAGCATTTTTCAATAATAAAATACGTCATCATTAACTGTAGTCACCATGCTGTACAATAGATCTTTTGAGCTTATTTAGCCTTTCTCTTCTCTTCTCTTCTCCTCTTTTTTTTTTTGAAGTCAGAGTCTGTCTCTGTCCCCCAGACTGGAGTACAGTGGCTCAATCACAGCTCACTGTCACCTCAACCTCCTGTGCTCAAATGATCCTCCTACCTCAGCCTCTTGAATAGCTAAGACTACAGGCATGAAGTGCCATGTCTGGCTAGTTTTTTTTTTTTTTTTTTTTTTTTTTTTTTGTAGAGATCGGGTTTTGCCATGTTGCCCAGGTTCATCTTGAACTCCTGAGTTCAAGCGATCTGCTTACCTCAGCCTCCCAAAGTGCTAGGGTTACAGGCATGAGCCACCACATCTGGCCCTATTCACCCTTTCTTACTGTAAATATCTATTCTTTTACCAACATCTCCCCAAACCCACTTCCCTCTAACCATCGCAGCCTCTGGTAACCATCATTCTACTCTCTACTTCCATGAGATCAAGTTTTTAGACTTCACATATGGGTGAGAACAGGCAGTATTTGTATTTCTGTGCCTGGCTTATTTCACTTAATTATGTCTTCCAGGTCCATCCATGTTGTTGCAAATGACAGGATTTCCTTCTTTTTATGGTTGAATAGTATTCCATTGTGTATATATACCACGCTTTCTTTATTCTTTCATCTGTTGATAGATATATCTTGGCTGCTGTGAACGGTGTCGCAGTAAATGTGAGAGTGCAGATATATTGATTTGACATGCTGATTTCATTTCCATTGGATATATGATTGGTAGTAGGATTACTGAATCATATGGTAGCTCTATTTTCAGTTTTTTGAGGAACATCCATACCATTTTCCATGATGGTTGCGCATTCTCACTCACAGTATGCAAGGATTCCCTTTTCTTCACATCCTCTCCAACACTTGTCTTTTGTCTTTTTGATAGTAGCCCTTCTAACAGGAATGAGGTGGTATCTTATTTTGGTTTTGATTTGCATTTCCCTGACGATTAGTGATGCTGAGCATTTTAAAAATACACCTGTTGGCCATTTGTATCTCTTCTTTTGAGAAACGTCTATTCAAGTCTTTTGCTAATTTTTAAATGGAACTGTTTGCTTTCTTACTATTGAGTTGTTTGAATTCCCCACGTATTTTGGCTATTGACCCCTTATCAGATGTGTAATTTGCAAATATTTTCTCCCATTCTGTAGATTGTCTTCTTACTCTGTTGTTTCCTTTGCTGTGCAGAAGCTTTTCAGTTTGATGCAATTCAATTTCTCTATTTTTACTTTTGTTGCCTGTGCTTTTGAGGTCATATCCAGAAAATTGCCCAAACCAATGTCATGGAGATTTTCTTCTACGTTTTCTTCTAGTATTTTCATAGTTTTGGGTTTTATGTTTAAGTCTTTTATCCATTTTGAGTTAATTTTTGTATATGGTGAGGAATAAGGATTTAATTTCATTCTACAAGCAAATATTCAGTTTCCTGAACACTGCTTATTGAAGACACTGTCCCTTCCCCATTATGTGTTCTTGGCACCTTTGTCAAAAATCAGTTTGGTATAAATATTTGGATTTATTTCTAGGATGTCTATTTTGTCCCATTGGTCTGTGTGTCTGTTTTTATGCCAGTACCATGCTGTTTGGGTTACTGTAGCTCTGTAGTATAATTTGAAGTCAGATAGTGTGATGCTACCAACTTTGTTCTTTTTTGCTCAGGATTGTTTTTGGCTATTTGGGGTCTTGTATGGGTCCATATGAATTTTAAGATTTTTCTTCTATTTCTGTGAAGAATATCATTGGTATAGGGATTTCATTGGGTCTGTAGATTACTTTGGGTAGTATAGACATTTTAACAATATTAATTCTTCCAATCCATGAACACAAATATCTTTCAACTTATTTTTGTTTTCTTCAGTTTATTTCATCAGTGTTTTATAGTTTTCAATGTAAAGGTCTTTAACCTATTTGGTTAAATTTAATCCTAAGTATTGTTTGTAGATATTGCATATGGGATTGCTGTCTTGGCTTATTTTTTGATAGTTTACTCAGTATATAGAAACACACTGATTTTATATGTTGATTTTGTATCCTGCACATTTTCTGAATTTATTAGCTCCAATAGCTATTTTGGTGGAGTTGTTATGGTTTCTAAATGTAAGATAGTGTCATCTGAAAACACAGACAATTTGACTTCCTCCTTTCCAATTTAGATGCCTTTTATTTATTTATTTATTATCACTTGCCTAATTGCTTGGACTAGGACTTCCAGTACTATATTGAATAGTAGTGTCAAAAGTGGACATCTTGTCTTGTTCCAGATGTTAGAGGAAAAGCTTTCATCTTTTCCCCATTCAGTATGATATTACCTGTGGGTTTACCATATATGATAATAATATGATATCATATATTTATGGTGTTAAGATACATTCCTTCTATACCTAATTTTTGAGAGCCTTTTTTAAACCATAAAGAGATGATTAATTTTCCCAAATGCTTCTTGTGCATCTATTGAATGTTCAGTGGCTTTTGTTCTTTGTTCTGCTAATGTGATGTATCATGTTTATTGATTTGCATATGTCGAACGATCCTTGCATTCTTGGAATGACTCCTAACTTGATCATGGTGAATGATCTTTTTAATGTGCTGTGGAATTTGGTTTGCTAGTATTGTGTGGAGGATTTTTGCATCTATGTCCCTCAAGGATATTGGCCTTTAGTTTTCTTTTTTTTATTATATCTTTTTCTGGTTTTAGTGTTAAGATAATGCTGGCCTTATAGAATAAATTTGGAAGAATTCTCTCCTCTTTAATTTTCTGGAATAGTTTGAGAAGAATTGGTATTATTTCTTCTTTAACTGTTGGGTATAATTCTACAGTGAAAACATCAGGTCCTGGGCTTTTCTTTGATGACAGACTTTTTATTACAGATTCAATCTTCTTACTCATTATTCATCTGTTCAGATTTTCTATCTCTTCATAACTCTATCTTGATAGGTTGCATGTGTCCAAGAATGTATTCATTTCTTCTAAGTTACTCAATTCGTTGGCATATAATTGTTTATAATAGTCTCTTATGATGCTTTATATTTTGTGATCAGTTTTAGTGTTTCCTTTTTCATCTCTGATTTTATTTACTTGAATTTTCTTTCCTTTTTTTCTTAGTCTAGCTAAAGATTTGTCAATTCTGTTTATCTTCTCAAAAAGCAGACTGTTCATTTTGTTGATATTTCTATCTGGTCTTTATTATTTATTTTATTCTACTAATTTTGAGTTTAGTTTGTTCTTATTTTTCTATTTCTTTAAGGTGGAATGTAAGGTTGTCTGGTATTTTTTTTTTAAAGTAGGTGTTTATTGCTATAAGCTTCCCTCCTTGTACTGCTTTTGCTGTATCCCATAGGTTTTGGTATAATGTGTTTCCATTTTCATTTGTCTCAAGAAAATTTTTAATTTCCCTTTAAATTTTTTAATTGATCCTTTGTTATTCAGGAGCACATTGTTTAATTTTTATATGTTTGTAAATTTTCCAAATTTTCTTCTGTTACTGATTGCTAGTTTTATACCATTGTGTCAGAATAAAAGATATTTGACACGATTTCAATCTTAAATTGTTAGGATTTGTTTTGTGATGTAACATATGATTTATTCTGGGGGAGTGATCCATGTGTAATTGGGAATAATGTGTATTCCATAGCTGCTGGGTGGAATGTTCTGTGTCCTAATGTATCTGTTAGGTCTATTTGGTTAGAGTATGGTTTAAGTCTGATGTGTCCCTGTTGATTTTGTCTGGATGATACATCCATTGCTGAAAGTGGGGTATTGAAGTCTCCTACTATCATTGTATTGCAATCTATCTCTCCCTGCAGATTGATTAATATTTGCCTTATATATTTAGGTGCTCAGATTTGGGGTACATATATAATTCTTATATCCTCTTGCTTAATTAACCTCTTTATAATTATATAATTACCTTCTTTGTTTCTTTCCACAGTTTTTGACATAAAGTCATTTAACCTGATATAAGTATAACCACTCCTGCTCTCGTTTTGGTTTTCATTTGCATGGAATATGTTTTTCCATTTCTTCATTTTCAGTGTATATGGGTCCTTCTAGGTGAAGCGAATCTATTGTAGACAGCATACAGTTAGGTGTTGTTTTTAAATCCATTCAGTCACTCTGTTTTTTGATTGAATAATTTAATTCATTTACATTCAAGGTAATTATTGGTAGGTAAGGATTTACTATTGGCATTTTGTTAACTGTTTTTCAATTGTTTGATAGATCCTTTTTTTCTTCCCCTCTTACTATCTTTGTTTGTGATTAAGTGATTTTCTTTAGTAGTATATTTTTTATTTCTTACTTTTTTGTGTGTATCTATTATAGGTTTTTGTTTTATGGTTACCATGAGGCTTACAAAAAAATTCTTACAGTTATAACAGGTTATTTTAAGCTGATAACAACAACTTTGTTTATTCAAGCTGATAATGACAACTTTGTTTATTATTATTATTAAAACTTCACTCTCCCCCATACATTTTGGATGTCATGTTACAATTTACATCTTTCAATATTGTACATTCCTTAACAAATTATTTTAGTAATTAATATTTTTAATAGTTTTGTCTTTTAACATTTATACTGAAGATATAATTGATTTACACATTCCTATTACAATACTAGAGTATTATAAATTAGACCATGCTTTTATTAGTGAGTTTTATGCTTCCACATATTTTAATGTTGCTCATTAGTGTTCTTTTCTCTCAGATTGAAGAACTTCCTTTAGCATTTCTTGTGAGACAGGTCTGGTGGCGATGAACTCCCTCAGCTTTTTTTTGGTATGCGAAAATCTTTATCTGTCCTTCATTCCTAAAAGACAGCTTTGCTGGGTACAGCATTCTTGGTTGGCAGTTATTTTCCTTTAACACTTTGACTATATCATCCCATTCCTTTTGGCCCATTGGATTTTTGCTGAGAAATCTGCTACTGGGTGTATTAGAACTCCCTCATATATTGGTTGCTTCTCTTCTCTTGCTGTCTTCAGGATTCTGTCTTTGATATTTGATAATTTTATTATAGTATGTTTTGGGGCAGTGTTATTTGGATGGAAATTGTTTGGTGGCCCTCAAACTTCCTACATCTAGATATTTCTTTCTTTCTTCAGGTTTAGAAAGTTTTCTGCTCTTTCTTTAAATAAGATTTCTACCCCTTTGTCTTTCTCCACTTCCTCTTGAACTCCAATGACTCTAATATTTGCTTTTTTTATGTTGTCCTATTAATCCTATAAGCTTTCTTTATTCCATTTCATTCTTTTCTCTTTTTTCTCCCTGACTGTATAGTTTCAAATAGCTTTCAGTTCACAAATTCTTTTTTCTACTTGATCAGTTCTGTTGTTGATGCTTTCTATTGCATTTTTCATTTATTACATTTTTCATCTTTAAGATTGATTTTTTAAATTATTATTTTAAACTCTCTGTTATATTTCTTATTCTTGCCTTTTATTCTTTTCCTCATTTCATTGAAATGTTTCTATTTATTATCTTGAAGTTTTCTGTGCTCCCTTAAAAAGCTACTTTGAATTCTTTTTCAGGTAGTTCATACATCTCTGTCTCTTTAGGGTTGGTCATTGGTACTTTATTTTGTCCATTTAGTGACATCAGGTTTCTCTGATTGTTCCTGATTCTTGGGGCTGGGTGTCAATGTCTGTGCATTAAAGAAGTGGGTGTATATTCCAGTCTTTTTAGTCTGGCTTTGTCTAGGAATGCCCTTAAACAATAAGTTTGTCCAGAGATACTAGGCAGGTAGTGCCTGGTCCCTATGCCTGTGACCACTGCAGCTGTTTCAGCACTAGGGGGCACACTAAGCCCAGGACCTTCATGGTTGGCACAGTGCTGGGCTGGAATTCTGTGGCCACTGAGGCTGGTGCAGCAGTCGGTGTAGTTGAAGACCCTGCCACTGAGGCTGGCTCACTGCTCTGCTTTGTCTGAAACTCATGGCTGCTATAGCTGACTGGCAGTGATTCAGGCCAGAAATTGAGTCAGTTTTGCAGAGGTCATGGGTTCCCTGTTAACACAGGGAAGCTCAGTCCATGGGTACTAGCCTGGATTCACTGGATTCAGGGGCCATGGGAGTCTGCCTGTGCTGGATTTTGCTGTGGTAGGCCCAGTGTTGGAGACCAAGGCAAAGTTCTACACTCAGTTCCCTCACTTTCCCCTAAGTGAACAGTACCTCTCTCCTCAGTGTGCTGCTCAGGATTGAGGGGAGGGTGAGATGGGTAATGTAAAACTATCCACCCTACTCTCTTTAATGTTTAATGTGTCTTTTAACATTATCCCATAATTAAGTACTATTATCTTTCACCTGGTTTTCTTAGCTCTTGCTAAGGTATATTTGTGCACACATAGCTGTTCAAATTGGAGTTTCTGTTGGGGATGATTGATGGAGAGTCCTATTCTGTGATATTGCTCTGCTCTCTTCCAGTGGTAAGTATTGAATTGTGTGGTATGACTTATTATGGCTGCTTAAAGGCAAGGAAAACAATAAAATAAACTCAGAAGGCGAGTACTGATGTTATGTTCCAAGGTGATAGGCTTTATCTGCCAATGGCACATAAATACATTGCAGTAAATAACTTAGCAAGATCAGGTATCAATTTAGCAAGATCAATGTTGATTTAATTTATTCTCTTGTGACAAAAGAACTTACCATGAAATTTATTCTGCATATGTGAGCTTGAGTGTGTATACACACACACACAGACATCCATGCATATGAAACATGTGGATAAAGAAAATGTGAGCAGGGAAACTATGCAGCATCAGGAACTAACTACCAACAGAAATTTTATGCCATTTCAATTAGCTCAAGGGAATTTTAGTGGAATGTAGGTATATGGAACAGGATGGATAGGAGCAGACAGAGAATAGGCATGACTGCAAAATCATGTCATCTGCTATCATTATCTGCCTAACACACATGTACATTTCTTGCAGTAGTACATATTGAAGCTGAATCTATATTTCACAGTCTCCACCCAGGAGACTTCTCAGTTGAGTGGGACTGAGGGAATGATATTTCACAACATACAAAAATCTTGGGTTCATGTCGGCAGAAGGAATTGACCTAAAAGATATTTGTTATGTTTTTACCTAGAACCAGTACTTTAGAATAGGGTATTTACTTGTAGGCTGACACATATTTGCATAACTAAATAAACATCTGCATTTTGGTTGACTGACTTACTTGGTAGAAACAACAAACCACAAAATCAATTTGAATATAAGAGTGGGAGAAATGTGAAAGAAGAAAAAGTTAGAAGAATTTTATATCTTATGAAGATGTTAGCATTACAAAATTTTTACCAAGATACACTTCATATTCTAAAGGCAGTGATGCAGGAAGTATGTAGATAGACAGAAGTCAAGGTTGAATTAGTCAAGTTAGGCTAAAACAAGTTAGGCGAAAGTCAAGGTTGAATTAGCCAAGTTAGGCTGCAATAATAAATTAATTCCCAAATCTCAGGGCTTGATGCAGTGAAAGTTTTTTTCTAACTCACACAAAGTCCAGTGTCTATTATCAGAGACTCTCCTCTTCCCAAAGACTCAGGAATCCAGGTTCTTGCCACTTCAGGATTCTGCTGTCTTCACAAGTGGCTTCTAAGTTGTTAGATGAGAGAAAGATGAGAAGGCTATGATGGTTCCTTTTTTTTTTTTTTTAGACGAAGTTTTGCTCTTATTGCTCAAGCTGGAGTTCAATGGTGTGATCTCGTCTCACTGCAACCTCTGCCTCCTGGGTTCAAGTGATTCTCTTGCCTCAGCCTCCCGAGTAGCTGGAACTACAGGTGTGTGCCACCACACTCGGCTAATTTTTTGTCATTTTAGTAGAAACAGGTTTCACCATATTGGTCAGGCTGGTCTCGAACTCCTGACCTCATGCAATCTGCCCGCCTTGGCCTCCTAAAGTGCTGGGATTACAGGCATGAGTGACCACACCAAGTGGATGGTTAATTTTATGTGTCAACTTGGCTGGTCTAAGCGATGACTAGATAGCTGGTAAAACATTATTTCCAGGTGTATCTGTGAGAGTGTTTCCAGAAGAGATTAACATTTGAATTGGTGAACTGAGTAAAGCAGATGGCCCTCCCCAATATATGTATGGGCATTTTGTAATCTGCTGAGGACCTGAATAAAACAAAAAGGCAGAGGAAAGGTGAATTTGCTCTTTCTCTATTTGAGCTGGGACAGTCATCTTCTCCTGCCCCCAGGACATTCTTGGTCTTGAGCATTTAGAGCAGTACTTACACCAGTCCAGCACCACCCACCTCCACCCTCCCCAGGCCTTTGGACTCAGATTAAGACTTACATCATTATCTCCATATCTATCTATCTATCTATCTATCTATCTATCTATCATCTATCTATCTATCTATCTATCTGTCTATCATCTATCTATCTATGTCTTCTGTTGGTTCTATCTCTCTGGAGGACCCTGACTACTACAAAAGCACTCTGGCTTTTAAGTACCTTAGTCTGAATGTGACAAATGTTATTTCTGTTCACAATCATATTGCCCCAACTCAACTCTGGGGGAGTCTGGGAATTGGAGAGAAGCATATGCATGTTCAACAAACATTAACTGACTTAGCAACTGACACTGAAGGAAATGACAGATAATGGGTGAAGAAAAGAAACCACAAATAAGTGAATGAGAAATGTAATGGCAGGAGAGCAATAATGACCCCCAAAATCCAGCCTCTCTCTCATGGCATTAATGGATAATCTAGGGCTGATTTTAATCTTCATTTATAAACAGTGCTTTTCTTCTTTCATATTTCTTAATTACAAAGTAATGCATGAGGACATTTAGGGGAAAAAAGAATAAAAAGGAAAATAAAAAATTATATGTATAATTCCACTCCCTGATATAATTATAACATGTTTTTCTCACTTTTTAAATTTTATGTGTCAGAACGAGATATTTTGATGCCCCTTACTGATGAAGTCTGTGGTAAAAACTCTTTTAACTATTACTTCCTCAGAAATCCTCAAGGAATCCACACTAGTAGGAGGCTGGGATATGTGGAGGTCTAAGTCTATAAAGACCGTGTGATACACAACATTACTGGAGTGTGCTAGGGCAGGATGGGGCCGTTGAATGCAGTTAATAACTTATACCACAAATAGAGGGCCATCTGCTAATGCACAGGATAAAGGTGGAAACTATAGGCATTTCAGAGAAACACAGGATAAGAAAAAAAAGTGAGCTGGGATGACCTAGGATGTCTAAGACTGAGATAGAGCTCAGCAGAAATAACTAGACTATTCTAAATTCGAACAATGAGAGACCTGTGAGTGTATTTCAGAAGGCCATGAAATGTTGCCATGAGGTCTCCCAGAGAGAGGGTTTGCTCTGCAGCTAAATGGACTGACATGTCAACCAGACAGAATATTCTTTTTCCAGGAAGCAAAACATAGCCTTGGACGAAAGACTAAAAATTTTAGCAAGAATAAAGACAGGATAGTGAGTAAAAAGGGCTGGGCTTTGCAAAGGGGAAGGGACAAAAATTGGGAGAGAGAAACAGGGAGAGTGAGGAAGGGACTGTCTAATGTTCGCTGAGTGGAACCAAATGCTTTAAACCTGTGCCAAGCTAATTGAATAACGTGAAGCTTTGTGCTTATAACTCACGTGATCTTTACATCACCTGTGCTTTGAGATGCTCTCGCATTGTCGTATACACAGTTCGCACACATAAACTGATTGTGTCTTCTGGTTCAGTGGCTGCAGTGTGGAAAGGACGTGGCTGGAGGAAAGAATGAGGGAGAGACCAGAACTGCTGGGAGCACCCTGTTTAAAGGAATCAGTCCTGATACTCCCCAGGTGAGGTTAAAAAAAAAATAGAGAAACATGGAAAGAAGGCAGTGCTTTCTACTTGGAGACTGTTTCTGCAGTCTTCCTCTCACCATCCCCTTCTTGTTGAGGCTCATCCCGTTCTGAGGAAATGGTCTGATCCTGCTTTGGAAAGATAGACTTGGATCCTCTAAGCCTGCTGGGATGAGTCATGGGCAGGACCTACATTATTCCAAAGCAGCAGAGAGAAAGGCTGTGCTAGTCTCTGCTACCACTGTGAAACTTTGGACAGTCTCCACACCCTTGGTACATCTCTACAGCTATCAAAAGAAAACAGCCAATTGTCCTCAGGAATGACAATTTTTATCAAAAACCTGGCAAGATGAAAAATTAAATAAATATATTGTCAGTTCAGACTTAAGGCAGGTTGAAGATCCCACAAAAAGGAGGAATGGAAGTGAGTGGGGGAACTATTGCCCATGGGAACCAACAAGTAACTAAAGGGGAAAAGTTGAGGCATGATCAGAAACTCCAGTATTTAGAAATTAAATACAGTCATGTGTTGCATAACAACATTTTGGTCAACAACAGATTGCATATATAATGGTGGTCCTATAAGGCTATAATGGAGCTGAAAAATTCCTATCACGTAGTGACATCGTAGCTGTCATAACATCACAGCACAATTGATATGGTTTGGATTTGTGTCCCCACCCAAATCTCAAGTCGAATTTTAATCTCCAGTGTTGGAGGAGGGGCCTGGTGGGAGGTGATTGGATCATGGGAGCGGATTTCCCCTTGCTGTTCTCGTGATAGTGAGTGAGTTCTTACAAGATCTTGTTGTTTAAAAGTGTGTAGCGCTTCCCCATTCTCTCTCCTGCTCCGGCCATGTGAAGACATGCCTGCTTCCCTTCCACCTTCTGCCACGATTGAAAGTTTCCTGAGGCAGGCCGGGTGCAGTGGCTCATGCCTGTAATCCCAGCACTTTGGTAGCCTGAGGAAGGAGGATCAAGAAGTCAGGAGATCGAGACCATCCTGGCTAACATGGTGAAACCCCGTCTCTGCTAAAAAAAAAATACAAAAAATCAGCCCGGTGTGGTGGCAGGTGCCTGTAGTCCCAGCTACTGGGGAGGCTGAGGCAGGAGAATGGCATGAACCCGGGAGGCGGAGCTTGCAGTGAGCCGAGATTGTGCCACTGCACTCCAGCCTGGGCAACAGAGCAAGACTCCGTCTCAAAAAAAAAAAAAAAAGTTTCCTGAGGCCTCCCCAGCCATGGTACCTGTATAGCCTGTGGAACCGTGAGCCAATTAAACCTATTTTCTTTATAAATTACCCAGTCTCAGGTATTTATAGCAGTGCGAGAATGGACCAGTACAACAATGCATTACCTTTTCTATGTTTAGATACACAAATACCATGTGTTACAATTGCCTGAAGTGGTCAGTACGAATATATTCTGTACAGGTTTGTAGCCTGGGACAATAGACTATACCATATAGCCTAGGCGTATAGTAGGCTATTCCATCTAGGTTTATGTATATACACTATGATGTTTGCACAATGATGAAATCACCTAGCTATGCATTTTTCAGAATATATGCCTGTCATTAAGCAATGCAGGACTGGACTCTCAATTCACACCATAACACTGTAGAGAAGCATTCCCTATAAAGCTGAGAGAATTCTAATAATATTAGTAGTAGAGAAATGGCATTAAATTTATACCATATCAAGTACAATCATTGAGAAAACTGAGAACAAAAAAAGGTATGATTTTCTCTAAGTCACATCATTATTGAAAATGTGACCCAACACGTGAAAAAATATGCAAATGACCCGTCAATATGCTGCCAGCCCTCAACTGAAAACAAATAATCCCTCTCCCATCTAATAAACACAAGTAGAGCCTGCTAAACACAAATAAAATTACAACCACCAAAAAAAACGTATCGCCACGAAACAAAACAAAACAACAAACTCCTACAGGCGCAAAAGTTCATTTTATAAAAAGTGGCGTTATGGCATAGACATTTGGCAAAACTTGTGACAGGGAGAGGATTTGCATCTCTAGACTTTGAATCCATCTGAATCTTAGCACTTTTGACCACTCCCATATATTAACATCGATTTGCTGTCTAGTCTCTACTCTCCCAGGGACACAGCCCTAGATAGAGCCTACAGTGGAGCTAAAACATGAGGGTGTGGAGACCTCCTGATTCCTCCCCCTACTGTGTCCTCACTATGTGCTAGGTGCTTGACACTCATTATCCTACTTAATTTTACAGCAGCCTTGTAAGTTACCTTATCTACCTTACAGATGAAGTAACGGAGGCTCAGAAACATTGAGTAGCTCTCAAATTCACGTGGCTAGCGGATGCTTAAGCTGACACTTGAGCATAAATCATGTTCTTTTCACAATGCATCTCTCCAGGTCTTGGTTTTGCTCAGAGCTACAAAGTCCAGGACACATCCAGGATTCAGCTCAACTGCTCACATGCCCAGGTCACCCACATGAGTGAGATCTTAAGGCCCATCTGTGAAAATCATTTCACTACATCCTAGTGGCTTCTTTCTCCTGATAAGAGCAAGGAAGGGTGTACTGGTGGTGGATCTCCAAGTGTGGTGATAGCTCTCTTTAAATAAGTGACCTCGTTTATTTGAAAACAGCACTGGCCTCATGATGAAGTTGATTCAGAGCCTTGGCCTGCAATTTCAATAGCCCAGCCCTCATCCCATCAGCACTGACCACCATCCAGTGCCTCTCCTATGGGTCTCTTTGCCTCTTAGGCAATGTCCCTGTCTCCAAGCAGCACCACCCTGGCAGCAGGGCAAAGGCATAGGAGAGAGAACACCTGAAAAAAGAGAGGCCAAGTTTGCTGCAAGAGAGCCTCCCTATTTCTTTCTGCCTTCGAAGAGGTAGTACATATAGTGGTTAAATTCTCAGGGATTAGAGTCTCTAGCTTGTTCTGACCAACTCCTATTCATGTTTTTTGTGAAAGAGGGACCCTAAATAGAATGAGGTGGCCCAACACATGACAGCCAACACTAGGCAGATGAAATCAACAGCTGTTTATTAGTCACTTATACTTGCTGCCTGGGGGAGGTGAACACTACATGGAATACAGGACCACACAAGGGTTATGTCTGGGAGCAGAGTGAACCAGAAGGGGCTGTGGGAGGCAGGATCTGTAGTAACAAGAGGGTGAGATGCACCTTGGTTCCTGTGGAAGGATGAGATTGGCTTGTTTCAGTAGTTTCAAAAGCTAGCAGGGAGGTAAAACACATTAGATTAGGACCAGGTGGGGACCTGCTGGTCCAGCTAATAGGGGAACTAGGCAGGTGGGAAGCCTCTCCTACTGGGTCATGTGGGGGTCAGGGACAGGCAGGGAGACAGGCATATGTGGTAAGAATAGGGAAATTTCATGGTTATGCCTTTGGGGCCCAGTGAGGCTCAAAGATGTTCAGGCAGCACTTGGAATTTCAAGGCTTACAATACATTGTCCAAGGTTGAACGTGTCTGCTCCACTATGTTCTGGCTGTATTATGACCTTGGTCAAGTTACCTCCAAGCTTGCTCTCCTGTGAAAAATGCTGTATAGTACTCACCTCATGCAGCCACTGTGAGAATAAGTATAAGGTGCCTTATGTGCCTGGCATCTAACTGTTGAGTAGATGTTAGTTATTGTGATCATCATCTTCATCATCATCATCACTGGAGACAGTAACTGTGGTGGATGATTTCCTTCAATTCTGTTCTTGGTTGAGCTGATATTTGAGCAAGATCTTGCTTTTAGGTTTTGGATCATGTAGTGGCCTCATCATTCACATGGAAAATGCAAACATTACTGTGTTCACATCAACTGCCTTGACTTTACTTGGTAGCAAATACTTTCCAGCATCACGAAACAGATGCGGAAGAGGTCAGTAAATGGCTTAAAAGGTGAGGGGGAGAAAAAATTCTAGCCAAGTCCTTTCTTTTTGGCTGAAGATTTAGACTACTTATAAGTTCTTTCCTTTTTCTGTCTAAAAAAATCTTTATTTTGATCAGAAATGGAAACAAAGAGATTAAAGGAATCAGAAGAGTGATTTGTAATTGGTCTCCAGGCTGCACTTCTGTTTCCATTTGTAAAGAGCAAGCTAGTGAATAAAACTTCACGGAAGGACTTCATTAGCAGTAACTTTCCTCCTGCAGCCTGGGATTAGAAAAATACTTTAACCTTGATACATTCATTTTATGATTACAATGCCCTTCATCTATCTGTCTATTTTCCTCTTTTCATATTGCCCTGATCCTGGTAGAAGCTTTCAAAATTAACAGAGAATGGTTCCATGTTTCTTGCTTCTTTCTCTTTCTGTTTATTGCTCCCTTTCTCTCTCTCTCTCTCTTTCCCTTTATCTTCCCCTAATGTACCCACCAATCTTTGCTAAGACAGAAAAACAAACCCTCAAGTCTATTAGTGTTGCAATGTTGTTTACATGTATTCTAGAAGTCTGCTAAAGAGGACATAAGCATTGCCCTCAATGAAAAGTCAATGCATATATTAACAGTATTGATTTCCAAAAAGAAATTTATTGAAATTAATAGATATCCAGGAAATGCACCAAAGAGCATGTATTTTTCTACATGTCACCCTCTTTTTACTACAGAACCTGCCTCCCACAGCCCCTTCCGGTTCACTCTGCTCCCAGGCATAACCCTTGTGTGGTCCTGTATTCTATGTAGTATTCAAAAGCTGGCAGGGAGGTAAAACACATTAGGTTGAGGACCAGGTGGGGTCCTGCTGGTCCAGCTAATAGGGGAACTAGCCAGGTGGGAAGCCATCAACTCATCTGCAAAGAAAAAAGGAAACTAGGAATCTGTATATGAGAAAAATATGCATGACTCATTGTATCAGTATGGTGATTATGAAAAAGATGCATAACCCTGTTTTTAAGAATTGATTTGAAATTGGTGTCGGGTGGGTGCCACTGATGTGCATCAGTCTCTGAGGTTCAAGTGTGCAATTGACTTGTATGTTTGTTAATGTGAGATCTTTATTCAGAGTTAAATGTTAATTATAAAACACTTGACTACAGAATCTCAAAGACATAACCACCTTTCTTGTTTGATAGGTGGGAAACCTATCCATTGTATACCAATTTAGTGTAATTATGGAGTTTTATTTTACTTTTTTCTTTATCCAGCAACATTTTTGACTTATTTTAGATTAAAGTATATGTCTCGTTAATTATGGTATTTAGTTCTCAGCTTGTAATTGGTATCTGGTGCTTCTAACTCCTAGCGCTCTTAATGTCACTATTCCAAGGGGGCCTGATGAATATGCTTGAAGTAAACTAAAATGGAAAGTACCAACTTTCTGAAATAATTTGAGTTATTTCTTGTGGCTCCCACAATTTAAGATTGCTCCAGCATAGGGGGTGGGGGTGGTGAAATGTAGGTGGTACATCTGATTATCTTTCAATCAGTGGGACTGAGATAGGGGCTCTATATTACTGGCAGGGCTATGTGCCAAAATGTAATCAAATAGGAAACTGGGTGCCAATGGTAATTTTTTGAAATGTGCTTTTATGACATCCTCCACAAAGATGAAAGCAGTGTTCCCTAAAACAAACAAACAGCACCGGACTTGGGCTAAAGCTCTGATATGAAATTTATTTATGTTTCACCAACCCCAACTTGAAAGTAATTGTACATGATTTGAAACTTTTAATTGTTCTTGTTATTTCTCTCTGCAAATAAGGAAATCCTGGCTTTCTGCAAAAAAGTCTAGATCCTGGCTATTGGTTTCTTTTCAAGGTTCTGTCACACTAATTGCTTTCTGTTTGATTCTGTGCCCTTCTGAAATTGAAGGTTGCCTCAAGGCAGGGATAGTAGCTGTGGGATGACTTGTGGGTTTGGGGACTGGGGTAACCCACAGCTGTGGCAACAAGCCAGTCTCATTATCCCACAGCTTCACTGGGCCATCCAGGGGGCCCATTTTACTGCTTCAGATCTGTGCCTATGACTAGAAGGGTGAGAATCTCAAGGCTTTTTCTTTGCATTATTTATCATTTCTGACTGTTAACAGCACTACTTTCTTCTAGGAACCAAACACTGGTCGTTATGGTTTTGTTTTAATGTGGTATTTGGTATTGTATTTCACTGCTCTTCAACCACAGATATAAAAACTAAAAATAGATTAAATGACATGTATTTCACAGGAAATAGACATTTCACTTCTTTTCAGCAATCATGTGACTTTATTGCTTTTACACCAACATATCTCTAATATTACCATGCAATTGCTTCTATTAAGTCTGGCTACACTGATGTGATGAAAGTTGAAGTGACCTTATTGGTATCTGTGAACAGGCATATGCTCAATGAAGTCAAAGATAATTTCATCAGTTGTGTAACAACGGTTTTGTAAATGGGATTTCAAAACCATGAAATCAAAGTATTGTATTAATAAAATTAATTGCTTAGTTATCCAGAAAAGTTGACTCTGTGGGCTTTATAAACATCCCTCTGAATGAAAACTTTACAGAGAGTGATAGTTAACAGGGAAGGCTATGATCCAGACTGCCTAGGTTTAAATCCCAGCTCTATCAGTGTTGCTCACCAGCGAGGAAGCTCCACTGAGTAACGTCTCTGTGCTTCAGTTTCTCATCTATCACCTCAGGGTTATAATGTTACCTGGGTCATAAGGGCTGTTAACACATGCCTAGTGCTTAGAACAACACCGGGCACCTGGTGGTGGTTTAGTAAATGTCAACTGCCATTATTTTCCTAAAATGTGCCAGGCACTTCTTTTTATTTTGCTCATTAAATATAATTTAGACTTTTCTTGCACACTCTGGGTCATCATTAGGGATTTCATTGATTCCACAGGGACTCCCTGGAGGGGCTCTGAGGGGATCTGCCTGCCCTCGGGGTGGTGCGGTTATATCCTAGAGCCATTAGTCGCCCACCCACCACCTTGTGGGCCAACCAGGGTATTTTCTTGTTTTTTTCCCTCGCATCTCTCTCCGTTTTCCACCTCACTGCTTTTTTCTCCCCCAATTAAAACACAACTTCCCACACTACCCTTTCATCATAGTCATCCTGCTTATAATGACCCAAGTCAGTCTTTCCCCCAACCCTCTGGCATTCAGTAAGCTCTCCGAGTCCAGGACCACACACCCGTCCTGTCCCGCGCTCTTCCCCAGGGCTCTGATACACAGCGCGTATTCCACTTACAGGCACGTGCTCGGTGGCCCACTTCCTGGGTTCAAATTCTGGTTTTACAGTTTGCTGACCTGTGTGATCATGAGAAGATTACCCAAAATTTCAAGTTTAAAGCTTTAGTGACTTGATTAATTAAAAAGTTGATAACAGTACTGACTTCTCAGAATTGTTGCAGGTATTAGATGAAGCAAGTCAAGCGGAACAGCTAGAATATAAGTGCCCAATAAAAATTAGCAGTTATTGTAATTGTGGCTAAACTGAGAAAGCAATCCATAATATTCATCTATGTACCTCTTGTATGCTTTGTTGTAGTGCTGGTGAGAAACGTACGAAACTCTAACATGATCAACAGAGTAGGAGTTTTTGGTGTAATGTTGTGGCATTGCAAATAGGACAAAGCAGGGAGTTGAAACAACTATTCTGCTCATTCAAATTAAAACTAAATATCATCTTTTGGCCAGGTGCGGTGGCTCACGTCTGTAATCCCAGCACTTTGGGAGGCCGAGGCGGGTGGATCATGAGGTCAGGAGATCGAGACCATCCTGGCCAACATGGTGAAACCCTGTCTCTACTAAAAATACAAAAATTAGCTAGGTGTGGTGATGGGCACCTGTAATCCCAGCTACTCAGGAGGCTGAGGTAGGAGAATCGCTTGAACCCGGGAGGCGGAGCTTGCAGTGAGCCAAGATCACACCACTTCACTCCAGCCTGGGCAACAGAGTGAGACTCTGTCTCAAAAAACGAAAACAAAAACAAAAACAAAACAAAACAAAAAACAAAAACCTAAATATCATCTTTTGACTCTTAAAGCAGCATGTTTCGTTTTCTAAAAGGCACCTGCTATCTCATTTTATCTATGCATTAAACTTCAGCTGGACCTGAATTACCTGCTCTTTGTCCACATGGCCCAAATTCACTAAATAATTGCAGGTATGGACTCAATGGTTCCAAGCTCCATTCTGTCTGTAAATTTAAATAAAACTATCCCTTGTGTTTTCTCTGCATAATGATACAATCTAAGCAAATAGAGTTTTTGCCTCCAGGCCACCTGGCTCATGGTGATACTACCACACTTGTTATGGGGCATAGAGTCACAGGCCCCAGGTCTAGAGCAAACCTCAGGGACCGTCTAGTTCAATCACATTATTCTACAGATGAGGATGAGGAAGTCTAAAAAGGTGAAGCCACTTGTGTAAGGCCATACAGCTAATAACTAGTCAAGGAACAAGAAGAAGGCCTCCTATCATCCATTAGTTGCTGAGCTAAGACTTGTGAAAGTATAAGTGCTCAGACTTATCCATAAGTTTTTCACTAAACTATCTACTTTGATTTTAGGTTTTAATAAAGATTATATTTATTGAAAGAACACTGAATCAGGAGTGAGGAAGCCTGGCTTGCCTGACTCTATCTGTTATAATATTGGGAACTGAAACATCATTTATTCCCTAGTCTTCATCTAGAAAAATGGAGAACATGATGCTTTGCTCTGCCACCTTTGCAGGGTTGCTATAGCTATCAAATGAACTGATGAGGGAGAAAGTACTTTAAAGTCCAAGCAGACACTTGTAAGAGCAGGGCTTTGGAGTATTGGCCATGAACCCCAGCTCTGCCATATATCATCTGTGGAACTTTGGTCAACGCAATTCATAAATGGGAATAAAGCTGATCTTACTATTATTAAATCCACTTAAAGACTGAACAAAATGTCAGGCATATAAAGTACCTGCCACAAAGTAGACACTCAAGAAATGGTAGCTATTACTAAATAATTAAAACAGTGTACAAAACAGTGGATTGTTGTCTGTTTTCTATTATAGAGATGTGTGACTGCATTCTGTTCAATGCTGTTCCCCATATTACTATATTTCACTTTCTGTGAATTTTTATATATCTTCAACAGTGAGAACGAAATCAGTCAATAATAGAAATGAAATCAGTCAATAATAGAGACGCATGACACATTAATGCTGAACTGAACTGAGTACACCTAGAGTATGTTTTGACTTACAGAACGGCTCGTTAGAAACCTTCACTGTAGAACTTACAATAGGAAGAAAAGGCTGTTTTGAAAATCAATTCTGAACTTATTCAGGTTGTTCTCAAAACAATGAACTCTTCCACTTCATCCAAATTCAAAATCTGATAAATACAATGTATGAGGAGATCAGGCACAAATCACAGACCAAGGGGGTCCCTGCACCTCTAAATGAACTTGGCCTGATTGCTCTCTTCATATACAATGTGTGCATATGTATAAACGTCACGAAGCCACGTGGAGATCACCAAAAAGGCCTGTGTGGCAAGTGTGCACACTCCAAGGCTGATTGGGAGAATGGAAACTCCATGTGCAGATATTTTCCCACATAGGAAGCATGGGCACCCTATGGCTCTTTTGGCTTACTCCAATTTTATTCTTCCATTTATGAGGAAGAAGAGAGATTGAAAAATTAGGCTGGTGCATAATAATACACATAAATTCATAAAGTCCTTCATTACAAAGTAAAACCGCAGGGCGGGAGTGATCAAAATAAATTGTATTGTCATAAAGCAATTAGGAGAAAATTAGGCAATCATAAGGTGATAAAAGCCTATTAGTTAAAGGGCCTGAAAAACACAGCAGGTTGTAAAAAATTAAATTCTCACACACAGAAAAAATGCAAATACATGCAATTGTCTCTCCATGGCAAAGAGTCAAATTACTGATGTGTGTGAAGAGTTAAAATAGAAGCCCTGAAAAATGTTAAGTGCAATTTTATTTCTCATCAGTGCTCAGATTTGAGATTCTACGTTCTTAGCTTTTCTTTCCATCATGATAAGCCTTAAAAACAATTCTGTTATTTGAAGGTAAGGAGATACACCCTTTACAATGAAATGTAATAGTATGTAATGAATTTCACATTGATTTCTACTTTTTAACTCATTGAGACCATTCTAGAATTATAGTCTTCAGATGTCAAAAGAATTTTATTTCTAATGCCATTATTGGAAATTAAGAGACTGAAACATGGGGACGTTAAAGCCAAGTTTGCATTTGGCTAATGAGTTAGTTGATGGGAGTAGATCTGATTCCAGAGACTAAATCACTTCTGCTCTGTTTCCCAATCCAGAGCCCTTTCCATTCAGCTATCCTGCTTTTCTTCTATAACGTTAGTGCTTGAAAGAGTTGGGCTATATCAGCTGCTGGGAAACTTTTTATGTGAAGAGACAGATAGTAATATTTTTAGTTTTGTTGGTCGTAGGGTCTTTCTTGCAGTTACTCAGTTCTGCTGTTATAGTGCAAAAACAGCCAAAGACAATACATAAATGAATGAGCATAGCTGCATCCCAATGAACTTTCCTTTCAAAAACAGACTCAGGGCCAAAACTGGCCTGCTGGCAGTAGTTTACCTACACCTGTTCTGTATCTTTTTTTTTTTTTTTTCAGAAATAAGTAAGAAGGTTTTAAAATAAGTTAAACCAAAATTTCCAGGTGTCATAAAGATATTTGTAATGGGAAGATTGACCAATTCCCTTACTCAAATGTGTTGCTTTTCCTGAGCACTATTCCGAGGCCATCCTCATTGAGCCCAGTTCCTGGCATTGGTATTACAAACAGAAGAAGCTCCTATCTCAGATTAATCTTACCCTTTTCTTCCTCCGTTTCAGTAGATGGTAACACAATGCAGACTGATGCCAGTACACAATGACCCTGTAGTTATCCCAGGACAGTCCTCTCTCTCTTTGTCCAAAATGGCTGATCTGAGTTTAAGGTAGGAATCTAGCTATTTTTCTGCAGCTGGAAAACCAGTTGTCCCAACACTTCAAATAATCTCTTTTTGGCACTGATTAGGAATGCCACATTTATCATATATGAAATTTCTCTATGTACATAAGTCTGTCTCTAGATTTGCACTTCTGTTTCATGAATGTATCTGTCTATGTCTCTATGAATACATCTTTACTATATTGTATCTCTCTACCAGGAAAATCTCTATTTAGGTTTTCTTTTGGATTTCTTTAACAAAAAATCTACAGTTTTCTTCATATGTCTTGTACATTTTTATAATACCTTTTACATAAGCTTCATTTCACTGAGTTCTAGAAGAGCAAACAGTAATACATGTAGCTGAAGACTGTGCACTGAAAGTATAGGAGACTGAACTGTAAACAATTGCCAACTGAGAGCCTGAGAGTGTGGTATAGTTTCTATATCCTTTCTGGTACTAGAAGTGACTGACCAGTGTGCAACAAACAAAACAAAAAGAAATACAGACTGGACAAGACCAGGAAGAAGAAGAGAAAAAGCCAGACAATTTTACAAAGGACCTGGCCCCAGTCCAGGAGAGTCTTGGTGAAATGTCTTATCAACACCCTCTGGAGGAGGTATCAGAAGCTGTCCCTGGGAACAAGGATTCCAGGAAGAGCTGGGCAGAAGGCACCATCCTGTGAGGTTGTGCAAGCTTTGGAGTTTCAGTTAGATGAAATTGATCTTTCTATGTTTTCCTTCTTCCAGATCTCTACTCTTCCCATTCTGGCTAACTGGCCTCCATTCTCACTATGGACTTGAGTTTATTTAGCCCAGTGTGCCTTATTTTAGTTATTTGTTCTCATTCTTACATTCACTTCTGAGCCTGTGTTTATTTGAACTGGCATGATGTTCATTTACTACATGGTACTAGTCTCTTGGTTTCTCTTGCTTTGCTATGAGAATGACCTCTACTTGGGCCATTTTTGACTCTTCTTTTCCATTCTTGGGCAATCCCCCTGCTACTTTGGTCACCATCTATTCTCCTGGAATATCTCTCCCCTCAGAGGCTGCTGGCCTCCTAGGTGTGACTCCAAGCCAACCCAGTGCCTCTATTTTCCCCACAACTCATTATTGCTCTAGATCACACTGGTAGCTAATTTAAATTATTCTCTGTGTGTTTATGTGTGTGTGTGTGTGTGTGTGAGTGTGTGTGTGTCCACCTTTTACAAAGTGGTATCAAATGCATGCCATAGAGTAGGGTCACTCCTCAACTAATCCTCTTATTTATTTTATAAAGTCTTGTGTTAAATGAACTATTGCAGATATTGAGGAAGCAGTATCTATACCAGATGGATTCAACGAACATATGGAGTCACTCTCTTAGTGAGCACACTGGACAAATCAGGTGAGCGGTGCTCCTTAGACAAAGGCAGATGTTATATGAATGGGTTATTGTTTGTGTTGCCACCCTCTATGACAGTTAACATATTATTTGATGCATATTCTCATGTACATACACTTTTATTGCATAAAGAAAGACATATCTATACAAAGCTATGGCCAATAGCCATGGTAACGTCACCAGAAGAATTCCAGCTTGTGTTTACAGCCTGAATTCACACTCATACGGAGGTCTCCAACCATGGTCTTAGAATTACCTGGCAAACTTTTAAAAGGTAGAGACGCTTGGCCGGGCATGGTGACTCACGCCTGTAATCCCAGCACTTTGGGAGGCCAAGGTAGGTGAATCACGAGGTCAGGAGTTCAAGACCAGCCTGGCCAAGATGGTGAAACCCCGTCTCTACTAAAAAATACAAAAAAAATTAGCTGGGCGTCTTGTTGGGCACTGTAATCCCAGCTACTCGGGGGTCTGAGGCAGAGAATTGCTTGAACCCAGGAGGCGGAGGTTGCAGTGAGCTGAGATCGTGCCACTGCACTCAGCCTGGGTGACAGAGAGAGACTCCATCTCAAAAAAAAAAAAAAAAAAAAAAAAAAAGATAGAGATGCTCAGGCCATACTCCAGACCAATAAAAGCAGAGTTTCTAAGAGTGGGGCCCAGGCATTCATATTTTAAAAAAATTTCCCAGGTGATTCCAATATGCAGCCAAGGCTGCAAACCACTGTTTTAGCAGAACTTGAAGAGGCACCAACTTTCTTTTACTATACATCCTAGTGTCACCAAATCTTCTGTCTCTTAAACTTACAGAAGACTTATGGGAGCTCACTCTCTAATTTAGGTCAGGCAATCTAACTTAGTGTTCAACTTGGATTTATTTTTGTCCTTTCTCTATTGCATTAATCCTCTGAACTCGGAAAGCAATGTATCAGAGAGAATTATTTATAATTTTTAAAAGGGCCACATCAATACTCAGATCCCATGGGTTTGTCTCCACAGGGACACAGCTGTGGTATTTTTGAAGAGCCTGGTAGGAATTTCAACAGAATGAAAAGTCCACTGAGTATTATTAGACTCAAAGCAAGTCCACAGTGTAACAGTACTGTTGCAACAATATTGTATCTGTCAGTCTTTCTAGATGCAGACAAGAGGACTCACTGCAGCTAGTGTAAGTAGAAAATGAATTTGTTAAGGGTTAGGATGCAGCTAGGAGGAGTGCCCAAACCATGCCATGGGGTTGCTTCTATAAAGACTCTGCTGCTGCCACTGGAGGACTAGATGGGGCAGTTCACACTGAGGACTTGGAACTAGACTCCTGTAAGTTCCGTTAGCACCTATGCCTCCCTGCAACAGATGCCTCCATCACTAGCTTTGCCAAGTGATGTCCTTTCTCAAGGTGCACTTTTCTAAGTGGAAATCTCACCAATGTGCACAATGCACATTGTGCAAGATTGTGCCCAGCTGCAAGAATTGCTGGAAAACAGTACTTTTTTTTCTCTTTTTTTTTCTAATTTTTATTTTTTAAATTCTACCCCCACTGGGATGCAAATAGTACTTTGTTTTAATACTGGGGAAGCAAAACAGAGATTATGAGGAATTCCTAAACACAGAAAGGATGTTTAAAAGATTTAGAATGGCCTCAAAGAATGACAAACACCATTTTGTGTTCTTTCACTTTTCTTCCTAGAGGTACCCTGTGTGCACACACTCCTACTAAAAATTTACTGGAAAAGAACTGATGTCATTCATGTCTATATGAATTTAAGACTCTGGCACTATCTCTTTCTAGAATATTTGCATGTTGTCTCATCTCTGATTGTATTAGCCGTTTCTTGCATTGCTATAAAGAAATATCTGAGGCTGGGTATCGTATAAAGAGGTTTAATTGGCTCACAGTTCTGTAGGCTATACAGAAATCATGGTGCTGTCATCTGCTTGGCTTGTGGTGAGGCCTCACGGGGCTTTTGCTCATGGCAGAAGGCAAAGTGGGAGCAGGAGTGTCACATGGCATGAGCAGAAGCAAGAGGAAGAGGGAGGTGCCAGGCTCTTTAAACAAACGGTTGTTACATGAACTACCAGAGTGAAAATCCACTCATTATCAGGGGGATGGCACCAAGCCGTTCATGAAGGATCTGCCCCCAATGACTCAACACCTCCTACTAGGACCTCCTCCAACATTAGGGATTACATTTCAACACCAGATTTGGAGGCGACAAGTATCTAAACCATGTCACTAATAATGGAGTGGAAGGAAAGCTTTATTCTTTCCCCCCAAAAAATTAATCCTCAAAGCGTTCCCTGCAACCCCACTATATTAGTCCATTCTCACGCTGCTATGAAGAAATACCCAAGACTGGATAATTTATAAAGGAAAGAGGTTTAATTGACTCACAATTCCACAGAGCTGGGGAGGCCTCAGAAAACTTACAATCATGGCAGAAGGGGAAGAAAATACATCCTTCTTCACACGGTGGCAGCAAGGAGAAGTGCAGAGCAAAGTGGGGGAAAGTCCCTTATAAAACCATCAGATCTCGTGAGAACTCACTCATGATCACGAGAACAGCATGGAGATAACCACCCCCATGATTCAATCATCTCCTACTGGGTCCATCCCCTGACACATGGGGATTATGGGAACTACAATTCAAGATGAGATTTGGGTGGGGATACAGCCAAACCATATCACTCACCTACTCTGATTTACACACGATGTGTCCCTGAAGTCCAGAGTTGAAGTTTACAATCAAGAAAGTTTACAGAGTACTTGAAGCAAATCTGGAAATAACTACACTAAAATACTAATAGAAAATTAAAGCTATGAGGAAATGCTGGTAAGAGAATGCTGAGAAAATATGAAAAGAAAATACAATAGATTGTATGGAGAAGATGGTACTCTTTCTGTCAGGAACAGAACAAAGGGAATTTTTTTAAATTATAGAATAACAAAAGGAGTTTATTTAGACCAAAAGAACAGCTCCCCACAGGGTTGTCCTTAGGACCCTCAGCAATTCCCTTGGCTTTTCAGTAGACGAAATTCTCATCTAAGGCAGATGGTTTCCAGGAGGACTTGCCTAGAGGCAATATAATGACCCAAATAATCTCTTCAAGTTTTAACGGTTTTGATGCTGTGAAAAAGCTTATTCTTAGTCCTTCAGTAGAAACCAAATTAGTGTCTTCAAGTACATTGGTTAAGTTTGTGGAGCCAAATGAAGTCTCTGAGTACTTAATGGAATGTGTGAGTAGATACACATCTGAGAGCGTGCCTGTGCAGTGATTTAGTCTTAGCCTCTTCTCATAGCACGAGCAGTTTGCTTCCATCTTGTCCCCCTTGCCTTCCTACCCAGAGTGGCCCCTTGCTTTCTGAAAAGGAGCAAAAAGTCTAAAACACAGACTTCAAAGTCAAAGGGAATTCTATTTTAACATTATAATTTCATTAAACTGTTACCAATCATGAAAGGTCATCAGTAAAGAACAAACAAGATAAGCATTGGTCTGGACATCCTCCAGAAAGGCTGAGGAAGGAGTGGCTTCAGAGAAAAGCACAACATAATTAAATCTGTGCTGGCTGCTGATATTGCATTTTCAATTCTGTCTGTGCACAGGAGGGAGCCATTTTCTATCACATTTGGTTAGTGTTGGTCCAGTTTCACTGCGCAAGAAAAACTACTTGTTGGAACACTTACTGTGTTATCAAGCTACTTGAAGATGTTACTGTTTCTTTTTTTTTCTTCTTTTTTAATACAACTTTTATTATTAGTATTTTGGAGCAGTTTTAGGTTCACAGCAAAACTGAGTGGAAAGTGCAGAGATTTCCCTTATATGCTCTCTGCTGACACGCGTATAGCCTTCTCCATTATCAATATCCCCCACAAGAGTGGTATATTTATGACAATTGATAAATTAACATTGACACATCATAAACACCCAAAGTCCAGAGTTAACATTAGGGTTTTTTCTTGGTGGTGTACATTCTGTGAGTTTTCACAGACATTTAACAACATGTGTCCACCAATATAGTATCATACAGAGTATTTTCACTGCTCTAGAAATCCTCCGTGCTTTATTTGTCACCACCCCATTATACTCTGGTAACCACTGATCTTTTTATATTCTCAATAGTCAAAAAAAAAAAAAAATTAGGGTAGCTCACGCCTGTAATCCCAGCACTTTGGGAGGCCGAGGGAGGCAGATCACCTGAAGTGAGGAGTTGGAAACCAACCTGGCAAATATGGTGAAACCCTGTCTCTACTGAAAATACAAAAATTAGCCAGATGTGGTCCCGGGTGCCTGTAATTCCAGCTACCTGGGAAGCTGATGCACGAGAATCACTTGAACCCAGGAGGCGGAGGTTGCAGTGAGCCGAGATCATGCCACTGCACTCCAGCCTGGGCAACAGAGCAAGACTCCATCTCAAAAAAAAAAAAAAACTCATTCTCAGTCCTTCAACTTTGTTCAACTTTGTTTTTTTCTAGGATGTCATATAGTTGGAATCATACAGTATGCAGTTTTTTCAGACTGGCTTCTTTCACTTAGTAATGTGGATTTAAGATTCCTCCATGACTTTTCATGGCTTGATAGTGTAATTCTTTTTAGCACTGAATAATATTTCATTGTGTGGATGTACCGTAGATTATCCATTCACCTACTAAAGAAAATTTTGGTGCTTCCAAGTTTTGGCAACTACGAATAAAGTTGCTATAAACATCTGCATACAGGCTTTTGTTTGGTTGTAGGTTTTCAACTCCTTTGGGTAAATACCAAGGAACACAGTTGCTGGATTATATGGTAAGAGTTTTCTAAGAAACTGCCAAACTGTCCCCCAAAGAGGTTATACCACTTTACATTCCCACCAGCAATGAATGAGAGTTTCTTTTGCTCCACATCCTTGTCAGCATTTGGTGTTATCAGTGTTCTGCATTTAGCCATTCTGGTGTGTAGTAGTGGTGTCAGGCTGCTGTTTTAATTTGTATTTCCCTGATGACATATGATAAGGAATATCTTTTAATTTGCTAATTTCCATCTGCATACCTTCTTTTGTGAGGTGTCTGTTAAGGTCTTTGGCCCATTTTTAATTGAGTTGTTTGTTTTCCTATTGTTGAGTTTTAAGTGTTCTTTGTATACTTTGGATAACGGTCTTTTATCAGATGTGTCTTTTGCAAATATTTTTCTCCCAGTCTGTAGTTTGTCTTTTCATTATATTAACATTGTCTTTTACAGAGCAGAAGTTTTTAATTTTAATGAAGCTAGAGTTTATCATTTTTTTTGTGGCTAGTGCCTTTGATGTTGTGTTAAAAAAGCTACCTTCATATCCAAAGTCATCTGGGTTTTCTCTTATGTTATGTTCTAGGAGTTTGGTAGTTTTGCATTTCACACTTAGGTCTATGGTCTATTTTGAGTTAATTTTTGTGAAGGGTATAAGATTTATATCTAGACTTATTTTTTTGCAAGAGGAAGTCCAGTTGTTACAGCACTATTTGTTGAAAAGGCTATATTTGTTCCATCTTATTGCCTTTGTTCCTTTGTCAAAGATAAGTTGACTATATTTGTATGGATTTATTTCTGGACTGTCTATTGTGTTTCATTATTTTTCTATTCTTTTGCCAATATCACACTGTCTTGATTACTGTAACTTTATATGATGCCTTGAATTGGGGAATGTCAGTCCTTTAGCTTTGTTTTTCAATATTGTCTTGGCTATTGTGGGTCTTTTGCCTCTCCATATAAACTTTAAACTCCCACAAATAATTTGCTGGAATTTTGATTGGGATTGTATTGAATCCATAGATCAAGTTGGGAAGAACTGACATTTTAACAATATTGAGTCTTCCTATTCATGAACATTAAAAATCTCTGCATTTACTTCTTTGATTTCATTCATCAGAGTTTTGTAGTTTTGTTTATATAGATATTCTACATATGTTGTTGGGCTTATACCTAAGGATTTAATTTCAAGGTTACTAATATAAATGGTAAATTGTATTATGGGTTTTTTTGTTTGTTTGTTTTTGTTTTTTTTTTTGAGACAGAATCTCGCTCTGTAGCCCAGACTGGGGTGCAGTGGCACAATCATGGCTCACTGCAGCCTTGACCTCCTGGGTTCAAGCAATCCTTCCATTTCAGCCTCCTGAGTAGCCGGGACCACAGGCATGCACCACCATGCCTGGCTAATTTTTGTGTTTTTTTGTAGAAGTGGAGTTTCCCACATTGCCCAGGCTGGTCTTGAACTCCTGATCTCAAGTGATCTGCCTCCCTTGGCCTCCCAAAGTGCTGGAATTACAGGCCTGAACCAACACACCCTGCCATGTTTTTCATTTCAAATCTCACTTGTTCATTGCTGGTAGATAAGAAAGCAATTGACTTCTGCATAATAACCTTGTATCCTGCAACCTAGTTATAACTTCATATTAGATTCAGGAGGTTTTTTGTTGCTGTTTATTCTTTTGGATTTTCTACATAAATGATCATGTCATCTGTAAACAGTTTTATTTTTTCCTTCCCAATTTGCATATACTTTTTATTTCCTTTTTGTGACTTATTGCATTAGCTAAGACTTCCAGTACCACATTGAAAACAAGTGTAAGAAGGGACATCTTGTTCCTGATTTTAGGGAGAAAGCTTTGAGTTTCTCATCATTAATTAGGATGTGAGTTTTAGGGTTTCATTGTGGCTGTTCTCTGTCAAGTTGAGGTTCCCTTCTACCTCTGGTTTAGCGAATTTTTATTATGAATGGGTGTTGGATTTTGTCAAATGCTTTTTCTGCATCTGTTGATAATCATGTGATTTTTCTATTTTAACCAATTGATATAATGGATTACCTTAGCTGATTTTTGAATGTGGAACCACCCTCGCATACCTGGGATAAGTCCCACTTGGTCATGACATATAACAATTATATGAGCAGAATGCTCACACATCGTTGGATTCAATTTGCTAATATTTTGTTGAGGATTATTGCACCATGTTCATGAGAGATACTGGTTTGTAGCTTTCTTTTCTTGTAATGTCTTTATCTGGTTTCAATATTAGGACAATGCTAGCCTCATAGAATAAGTTAAGAGGTGTTCTTTCTACTTCTATTTTCTGAAAGGAATTGTAGAGAATTGGAATGGTTCCTTTGTTAAATGTTTGTTCTAATTCACCAGTGAACCAATCTGGGTCTGTGTCTTCTGCTTTGAAAGGTTATTAATTATTAAATTTCTTTAACAGAGATAGGGCTACTCACATTGTCTATGTATTATTGTGTGAGTTTTGACAGATCATGTCTTTTAAGAAGTTTGTCTGTTTCTTCTAGGTTATCAAATTTGTGGGCATACAGTTGCTCATACTACCCTTTGTTATCCTTTTCATGTCAATGCTCTCTACAGTCTCCTCTTTCATTTCTGATATTAGTAATTTGTGTCTTCTCTGCCTTTTTCTTCATTAGCCTGGCTAAAGGTTTATTGATTTTCATGTCTTTGCAAAGAACCACTTTTGGTTTAAGTGATTTTCTCTATTGATTTCTTGTTTTCAATTTCATTGATTTCCACTCTGATTTTTATTACCTTGTTTGTTCTGCTCACTTTGGGTTTAATTTTCTCTTCTTTTTCTAGTTTCCTAAGGTAAAAGTGTAGATTACTGATTTTAGATTATTTCTTCTTTTCCAATATATGCATTAAATGCTATCATTTTCCCTCTAAGCACTATTTTTGCTATAGCACACAAATTTTAATAAGATGAATTTTCATTTTCACTTAGTTTAAAATATTTTAAAATTTCTCTTGAGAGTTCTTCTTTGACTCATATGTTATTTAGAATTGTGTTATTTAATTTCCACATATTTTGGGATTTTCCAGTTATATTTCTGTTATTGATTTCTAGTTGAATTTCACTTGTGGTCTGAGAGCAGACACTGTATGATTTCTATTAAGTTTGTTAAGGTGTGTATTATGGCCCAGAATGTGATCTATTTTGGTGACAATTCCATGTGAGTTTGAGAACAACGTGTACGCAGCTGTGGTTAGCTGTAGTAGCCTAAAGATGTCAATTATGCTGCTGTTTCTTAAACTTCCAAGTTCCATTCTGTTCTTGGATGTATATATTTTGCTATGGGAGTCTGTCACAGATTTCACAGCAGCGGGCAAAGTGTGAAACAGGGGGCCTAAACAAATATTTTAAAAGATATGCTTATTTCCACTCAAACTCTTGAGGAATGAATGAATGGAAACAAAAATATCTTGATAGATATTAACATCCAGCACTTATTTATTTACCAGACACTATAAACATACCATCTCAATTTTATCTTCAAAAAAATGCTCATGAAGTACCTACTATTGAGGAAAGGGAGGCTCAGGAATATTAGGGAATTTGTTCATAGCTAAAAACAGGATTTGCTCATAATCTTTCCATTGGGCTACACTGTAACTTTTGGCAGATTTTATTGCAATCAGCAGAAGCTGTTGAGTGATATAATGAACACTATCAGTGTCCTGCCATATCCTATTGCCCTTCCCATTTGGTGTACGCTGCCCACCTTCTAACTGCTAGCTCTGGCAAATTCTTTGCCTGAAGACTTTCCCTGGCTAATTGGAACCCATTCTGCTTCTGCAGCAGTACAAAAGTATCCACACATGAGTGCTCTACGTCCACCCAACCAGTTGTCAACCATTGACTGAGAGGAGCTGGTACAGAAATACCCTAGCTGCTTCATTCTTTAGGTAGGATAACTCTAAGATGTGTGTTCTACACTGGCTCCAAGTGAGTTCTCTAGCAAGAATATGCTTCAGTTATCCACAATGGTAAGTAACTTGCTTGATAACAAACCTTTTATTGGCTGCTTCCTTCCCTTTCTCAACTCCTCACCTTCCTATCAGTGTTTGCTAGCATTGCCATTCAAATAAATCACTTGTATTGGATCCTTGTCTCAGAACCCACAGGAACTCAAACTAAGACAGTTGTGCTTATACCTTGCTACTAATAAATAAAAAATTGGGGCCAGGTGCAGTGGCTCATGCCTGTAATCCCAGCATTTTGGGAGGCTGAGGTGGGTGGATAGCTTGAGCCCAGGAGTTTGAGACCAGCCTGGACAAAATGGTGATAATTCATTTCTACAAAAAACGCAAAATTAGCTGGGCATGGTGGTGTGCGCCTGGAATTCCAGATACTCAGGAGGCTGAGGTGGGAGGATTGCTTGAGCCTGTAGGGCAGAGGTTGCAGTGAGCTGAGATTGTGCCACTGCACTCCAGCCTGGGTGACAGAATGACATCCTGTCTCAATTAAAAAAAAATGAGGCTGAGTTAAGTATGATGGTTTGATTGAAAAATGGCTCCAATTTTATACCCCTCTCTATATCCAAACCCTTTATAATGTGAGTTTGCAGCTCCTCCCACCAAGAGACAGAGTATATTTTTCCATTCCTTATATCTATATTGGCTTTGAAATTTGCTTTGGCCAACATAATGAGGTGGAAGCGACAATCTGCCAGTTTTGAGCCTAGGCGTCATGAGGTTTGGTGAGCTTCTGAACATGCTTGCTCTCTCACTCTTGCTCTGCTTTCACTCTCTCAGAGGTCTTCCACCTGCATAAAAACAAGTCTAGGCTAGTTTCCTGTAGGCTAAAAGCACATATGGAACCAAACCCTTCAGAGGCTCTAGCCATCTGACACCAGCCAGCCCTTAGCTGACGCACCAGCTGACCACAGATACATGAATAAATCCAGCAATTCTCAGCCAAGTACAGCCCAGATCAGCAAAACAACCTAGAAAAACGAGAGACTTTGGGCAAAAATAAATGTTTATCCTGTAACCCACCGCTCTTTTCTATGCAGCACTTTTGTGGCAATAGACAACTGTTGCAGGTACCGTGAGCTCTGTTGATTTCTGTTCTTTCCACTTCCTTCCTTTTGCCATAGCCTCTTCATACTCTCTGCTAGTGTTTGTAAATATATTAATATTTTCTTCTGATCACTGATTAAGCTGAAACTGCTAAGCAATGTGTAGTAGCCTCTGCCGTTAATTTTACTGCAATCTAAAGTTTCAGAAAATCTTTTTAGACCTTTCCTTCAGTTACTCTGCATATTGCATGTTGAGTAGCTAGTGTATTTTTATTAGAAATGATTATACTATAAGGAATTGTCTAAAGAGAGAGTAGAGGGCTCGAGGGAACACAGGGAACTCAGAGAACATAATGGGAAAGGACAATTCTCTCCAGAAAAAAAACATTTTAAAACGGCAAAGAGAAGATGAGAGACAAGACCATGGCTCCATTTCTTCATTCTGCAAGTTGTTCAGCTTCTACTGTGTTCAATGCTGAAGATTCTAGGGCGTATAAAAAGATGATCCCTGCCTTTGAAGAACTAAGATTCTAGTAGAGGATTGTGCCCAGAACAAAAAAAATGTAAGTAATTCTCTATGTTCTGGAAGTTTGAGAGAACATTTAGTAAATGCATGTTTCTTATTTGGGGATGATGTTAGACAATGAGAAAGTTCCTATGTGGCCTGAGGCTTCCTGGAGGGCAATATGAAGAAGATCAAAAGTGCAAGGACTGGCAGGGTAAGGTCAGTACTAGTGTGAGGGAGGACTTGACAGAGAAGGAGCCGAGAGGGAATTCACAACCACTACCATGCTTCAGTGCATGCAGTGGAGTCCTGAGAATCTGGGAGGCTGGAGATGGCGAGGTGCATCCGGAGGGCTCCCATGCCTGCTCAGGAAGAGAAATAAAGCTGTGGTTGCTGAGGGAAGTAGGTTTTATAGTCGCTCAGTAGTTCACAGATTTACAGAGAGTCTACATACTTAATGGCAATGAATGTGTCATTTGGCATTTGTGTTAATTAAACTTTTTAATAAAACTTTGGGTTAAGAGTGCTTATCTCATATTTCAGACATTCCCAGGAGTGCTTATAAAGTGGCTTGAAGTAGGAAAAATATGCCATTTGGCAATATTCCATGAAACTAATTACCATAAAGAAGTCATGAAAATTTGCACAGAAGGGCTTGCTACAAAAATTTGAATCAATTCAGAAGATAATTTACCGAGTTTTGCCAGATTCTCATTATATCCAGTCCCTCACCTCCCACATAGAAGCTTGAAAAGATTCTGTCACTTTGCCTCCCTGAATTTCAACCATCTGAATTAGTCCCTTACAATCTGACTTTTTAGGACCTCATGGAGGTCTGTATACTAACACTATGATATAGCACGATGTGTTTTTCTTTGCTTTTTAGAACAGACTCATTGACATGAAATACATCATCAAAGTTCCCAATTTAGATCAGTTCTCCATGGTCATCTTCTGAGACACAGAAGATGGTATCATGTCAGCCACTTGAATGCCAACTCCTTGAGGGCAATGATTTTACCAGTTCAGTTCAGCTCAATTGTATTCCCAGTGCCCGACGTATTTGTTCAATAAGTGGATAAAAGGATTAAATACCATCTCATGCCCAAGAATAACAAAGCCAGTTAAAAACAAAAACAAGAACAAAAGTGAGCACTTCTTCTCTAGGGAAATGAAAAAATAAAGCATTTCTCAATAATATATGAATTAGGGGTGTCTATATAGAAATTATTTCTATGTGGCCCAGGGTATAAAGGGGCCTTAGAATAGGCCAGGGCAAATGTCTTAGGTCTCATAATTTGAAAGTCTCTGGGCAGCTCTCTATAACTCTTGTCTCAATCATATTCTGACTGTCTGCCCCTATTCAAAAGAACCATATGTGGCCCATGATGGTAGAGAGAGAGATGGTCCCCTTTCTCTGGTAGGTCTGAGCCAAGGGGATTTTGAATAACAGAAGACTGGTAGGTAGTGTTTTGAGAAAGAAAGTGCTGGTCACAAAAAAAAGATGATGAGTCTGGGCGCAGGGGCTCATGCCTGTAATCTCAGCACTTTGAGAGACCTAGGCCAGCGGATCACTTGAGGTCAGGAGTTTGAGACCAGTCTGGACAACATGGTGAAACTCCATCTCTACTAAAAATACAAAAATTAGCTGGGCATGGTGGTGGGTGCCTGTAATCCCAGCTTTTCAGGAGGGTGAGGTGCGAGAATTGCTTCAACCTAGGAGGTGGAGGTTACAGTGCAGTGGATGGTGCCACTGTACTCCAGCCTGGGCAACAGAGGAAGACTCCATCTCATAAAAAACCATGATGGGTCCCTCCCAGCTTTCTCTGTTTTGTGGTCTTCTGTCTTGATTCTTTGGTTTTATAAAATACCTTTTCTTAAAATAATGACATTATTTTTATTGTTCTTCAGATTTAATTTGGTTCTAGGTGTCTGTGAAAGATTTGTGACTTGCTGCTTTGCAAGTCACACCTGGTAAAGCATTCAGTGAGGTCCTCCCCCATACCAAGTCTGTGACTCCAGTCTTCACCATCATCAGCCCTGCATTGGCATGCAGAGGAAAATCATTCTGGGTAAATGATTTCTGTTGCTGAAATCCTATGAACACAATTTTCTCAGTTTCTTCTATGGAAGACAAAGATGTAGCTCTGATATTTGATAAACATCAAAAGCATTTGGCTTAATCTTGACTTTGTCAGCATGGGCTTTCTTTGAAACCAATAAGAAATGCTTTAATTGAAAACCAAGGGATGGATTGGGGCTTTTGGGCAGTACTCTGGGACTACTCATGCTTTGCTGGCATAAGGAACAGAACTAGTGTTTGTCAGTAAATGTGACCCTTTGTCTGGGGTTATCAGTCCTAGATGAGAGTCTCAGAGTTGGAAAGGACCCTAACAGTTTTAGGGTCTAACCATTCATTTTGTGCTTGTGAAACGGGCAAAGTTCCCTTGTGCCCCTCGCAGGGTGTGCTGTGGTGGTATGGCTCGCTTCTTCAGCGCCCCGCTGCTCAAAACCCCTAGTGGGAGCAGGCAGACAGGCAGGTCATGGGGAACGTGGGCTCTGACCCCACAGCAGTATCTAAGGGTGAATGTTTACAGCTCCTGAAGCCCCAGTGGGCATGTTACAGTGTGCTCTTTTAGTTTTGCCATCTGTAGGTGGCTTGTGTTAATCAGTTCAGGTAGAACCTTTGCCTTATCGCAAAGACAGAGGGCTTTGTCTATCCTGGGGTTCTTGTCTCGGTGTACTGGAAAAACTGGATCACACGTGGGCTTGGAGAAGGAGTGCACGGTTTTACTGAATGATGGAAGTAGCTCTCAGCAGATGGATGGGGAGCCAGAAGGGGTATGGAGTGGGAAAGTGGTTTTCCTCTGGAGTCAGGCCGCTCCGCAGCTGGACTCTCCTCCAACCGCCCCAGCCAAATTCCCCTGGGCGTCCACATTGTTCTGCCAGTTGATGGCCTGATGCGTCTGCTGGTGCCTGTTGGTGTGGTCTCCCACTCCTCTGCTCCTCTCGACGTCCAGTCGCCGGTGTGCTCGTCTGCCGGTATGTTCCTCTGGAAGTCCAGCTGCTTGTGTGTGTGCGCCCATTAGGGACTCAGGTTTTATAGGCACAGAATGGGGGGCCTGGTGGGCCAGGCTGGTCTTGGAAAATGCAATATTTGGACGCAAAAACAATAGGGCTTGTCCTCACCTAGGTCCATGGGCACAGGCCCAAGGGTGGTGCCCTCGCCAGGGACCCCACCCTTCTCCTCCCAGCATTTCCCTGTCCCCCCTCCCATATCACTTGCATCACCACAATGACATATTGCCCATCTCTGCCTCTGCTCCTCAAGACATTCCATCTCATACAACAGAGATTGCAAACTGGCAGTCCACAGAAGAGTTTCATTTGGCATGCCTCGAATTTCAATGTTTTTAAAAAGTATTTGTTAACATTTAAAAGTTGGGAGAGTCCTCATAGATTCTCAGAACTCTGGCTTCTCCTGAAAAGCAGTTAACAACATTGGTGAAACAATAGCCTGGAGCACAGTAGCCATTCCCCACTTACACAAAGCATATGCTCTCCAGCTCACCCCAGTTTCCAGCCAGACTGCTTTCCATTCGTTTATGTTGCTTTTGAAAGCCTTTCAGTATCTGACTTCTGTCCGAGAACCCCTGTTCACTGTCTTGACATTGTAAAAGACCAACCCTAGTCTGTATGAGTGTCCATGTTTTTTTTTTAAAAAGGAGAACACAAGTTAATTTCTCCAGTTACAGTCTTCCTGCTATGGTTCATGTTTTCTGCACTCTTCTAATTTGTGTAAAGACACAAACTTATTGATACTCTAGTTCATTTTAATGTTGGACTCAAACATTATTTGGGCTCTCACAGGGTCTACTGTTTTTTAATAGGTTCTGTAGTTGGTGTAAGAATAAGTGAAGAATATGGTCTCCATATTGAAGGAGTTAATAGCGCATTTAGATGAAGTGAAAGGATGGTTGAAAATAGTTGAGGCAGATTAATATGAATGAAGTATAAATAGATCAGGATAAATGCTATCACCCAGCTGTGGGAATCCCACCTGCAGAGAGGTTCACTTATTTGGCATTGGCTAGCTGGTTCTTCCTGTGTTGAGAAAACAACTGAGTGCTTTCCCAACATCCAGTGCTGTTAGACCCGACTTGAAAGAAACAAGTATCTTGTCCATATGGGAGCTGAGTCTGATATCTTTGTCTAATATCAGACTCAGTTCTTTTAATATCATCAAAGCAAATTTCTTAAAGGTCCTTTGCTTTTTCTGGACTCACTTATTGTTGTGTGTTGTGCTAAGCTCAAATCATGGGAAAGCTAAGATTGACTTTACATTCATATTCAAAATCGAGCATTCAAAAAATAGCATTACAGCTGCTTTCGGGTGGTCTAAATGCCTCCTCAAACTTGGAGAGCCCACCCAGCTGTTAGGAGAGTGAATTTCTTACTTCTAAATGATCAGATTTCTATTTACACATTAATAACAGGACTTCCTTCAACAGTACCTCTCAGAAAATGTAAATTTTAAAAATATACCTATACACGCACACACATACAGACACAAAGAGAGAGAAACAAATAGGGAAATTGTAAATGTAGAAAACGTTACCTTAAAACATATCTCAAGACATACATTGTCTAATCTTGTCACAAGCAGATAGCAGTGAATACACAATTGACCATCTTCCTGAGCTTCTCCATGAAGTGAAAGAAGCTGATCCTCCCCACTGGGTCTCACTAACTCCCCAGCTGTTTAACATCAACAGACACTGGCATGGCGCACCACATTTACTGGACAAATCTACTATTAGTTGGGAAAAGGGGAATTGTTTCAAGTAAAATAAAATATAACCCAAATCTTTAACCCAATCCAAGCTCTATTCCATTTCTGGAAGTCTGATCTATATAGTTTACATTTTAAACTGTGGCTTTTTCAAACCCTAACCTTCTTAAAGGGTGACTTAGGGCTGGCCACAAATCATATAACACAAAAGCATTTTCCCTGATGCTATTTCTAGCCTGGTTGAAAACTGAAAGCTTTAGAAATCCACCAAGACTACCTAATTTTGCTAGATTTTTAGCTCAATATTGAGGCCTGTGGGTTTGGATAAAGCTCAGAGAAGTCTGTGGTAATACCTCAAGACATACATTTTCATATAAGATAATATGAGGCAAAGAGAGAGTGGGAGTGTAAATGAATGTTTTTAAATGGCGATCCAGTATTTTATAAGTTCAAATGGTTTTAGTTGTCATCCAAAGTAAAATTGCAATTGAAATGGAAACAATTTAATTTGTCTTAAACATGCTAGATGGTAAGTGAAGTTACTGAACTCCAATCAATGTGGTCAAGGCATAGGTACTTAGGTCCACTCTGAGTGTGGTCACTGAAAGAATTCTGAAGAATGAAGATTTAGGAGAGCACCACGAGACAGTGGCTCATGGAAGACAGGCTTGGGAAATCTACCTAGAAATCATTGAATCAATCCTTGAATTGGTATAGGCTTCTACAGGAAGCAGAGAGAAGTGAAGCCAAAGTAAGAAAGACCAAGACCTAGAGACAGGACTCAACGTGATAATACTCAGACAGAGCTTCCACTGGTAAAATAAAAACTCTTTGTGTTGAACACGGGTGCCCTTCCCTTTACAAAGTGGATTTCCTTCTAAGAACTTAAAAATAAATGAAATTTTGGTAAAGTGATTCCTACTGGAGGAATAAATGAAAGAATCTTTTGTTTTTGTTGTTGTTGTTGTTTTATTAATTATTTGAGACAGGGTCTCACTCTGGTTGCCCTATAGTGGCCCAATCTCGGCTCACTGCAGCCTCAACTTCCTGGGCTCAAGTGATCCTCCCACATCAGCCTCCTGAGTAGCTGGGACTACAGATGGGTACCACCATGCCCAGCTAATTTTTTGTATTTTTTTTTTGTAGAGATGGAGTTTTGCCATGTTGTCCAGGTTGGTCTCAAACTCCTGGACTCAAGAAATCTGCCAGCCTCCACTTCCCAAAGTGTTGGGATTACAGGCGTGAGCCACAGGGCCTGGCCAAAAGGATCTTTTATGGTTATTTTACAGAGATTCCTCCATAACATAGGTAATCAATTACTAATTTGGTTATTTTGTAAGTTTGCATTTTTTTATGATGAGATTTTTTTAAAGAGGGCACAACTGTTGTTTATGTATCCAACTGAGACACTTGAAGGGCAAATGTTATGTCTTGGTTAATTCATTATTGTTTATTATTGCTAATTTATTACTGTTTTGAAGATATTTCTACTCTATTTATAAAACTCAGTAAAGGGCTGCTCGCCATTTATTTGGCATCATAGCTATTGTAAAAATAAGTTTATCTTGGATTTTTAAGACTTTCCTTTGTGAAATATTGCCTCAAGATAAGAGGACATGCACTTAAATTAGTCGTCCCTCTAATCACCAAGTCACAGGAAGAAGGGCGGTGCAAGGAGGATATTCTTTGACCTGAATAGAGAACATTAAGGGGCAGGGAGGAGCTGGCAAGGCATTGATGTGATTAACAAACATGTTTTAAAAACTTGTTGTGATAGACAAATTCTGCCTTTCTAGGAGACATGTGAAACCCACTCCTCTAAGCATTTCCTTTGGAATTGCATCACAGGGCTTTTTATTTGCCTTCAGCCACAGCTATTGACTCAAGAAGATGGTGGGAACTGTTGTCTTTCCTGTTGCAAATCTCATTTGGCTGCTGAGCCAGGGCCATCCTTCAGGACTGGACACCTGAAGATGGGTGCAGGAAAAAGGAAACTGGAGAGTGGAGACAGGAAGGCATTTGAGGTGTCAGTTTTCCTGAGGCCAGGCACTTTAGGATTAAGGAGCAGGTCCCAATTTATTTCCCCTAAGACTATGCCAGGCCACCTCATCCATCCCAAATAAGGTCCAATGGGTGCTTCCAAGTGAGTGGCTCAAACCACTTGTTTGTTTGGTTCAACTAACCCTCCATTGTCTGACAGACTGAGTAGGAAGGAGAAATCACAGGAGAGAAGAGGAGGACGGAGATCCTTTATTTAGAAATATTTATTTTTCTTACTCAATTTTCTTGCTTGTAATGCACTGACAGTATTATTAATCACAAATGATATTGGAAGAGTAAATAAAAATAATGTTTGTGCTGGGTTGCTTGAGCTCAGGAGTTTTAGACCAGCCTGGGCAACATGGTGAAGCCCCATCTCTACCAAAAATACAAAAATATTAGCCTGGTTTGGTGGTGTGCTCCTGTAGCCCCAGCTACTCAGAGGCTGAGGTGGAAGTATCACTTGAGCCCAGGAGGTGGAGGCTGCAGTGAGCCAAGATTGCACCACTGTACTCTAGTCTGGGTGACAGAGTGAGACCCTGTCTCAAAAAAATAAAAAAAAATGTTTTCCAAAAGTCCCACAGAGGCTCTGGTCCACAGACAAGACATAATATACTGGTGTGAATCTGGACTTCACTCCTGGTGCCAGTGCTAATCCCAGGCTATAGTGGGCGGGGGCAGGTCTAGAGGATGGCGGAAAGGCATGATCACTTGCAAATGCACTAATTCCAACAGCCACATGATGATCCTATGTCCACCTTGGCCATTCTTACTGAATCTACTGTGCTAGTTATTAAGCTATCACCTCTCAGCTTTAAACCCATCCTTCTATACTCCATGCTGGGACTCAGGAAACTACATTTTTCCTTTGTCAGCTTGTTCTCTGTTAGATTTTGCCAATAGGGAGTAATAGAGGAAGGCTGAAAGGCAGAAAGGGGAAGCATGGTGGAGCAATTTGTTCCTATCTCCAGCTTGTACTTGCACTCCCAGAACCAGTCTCAGTTTCAATGTGGTTTCATACTGCTGTGGTTTCAATGTGTCCCCCAAAGTTCACAGGGGCTGGAAATTTGATTCTCAATGCAGCCGTGTTGAGAGGTGGGACCTTTAAGGGGGGATTAGGCCATGAGGGCTCTGCTCTCGTAAATCAATTAATGTCATTATTGCCAGGATGGGTTAGTTATTGTGGGAATGAGTTCCTGATAAAAGGATGACTTTGGCCCCCTTCCTCTCTGGCAAATGTGCTCTCTTGCCCTTTCACCTCCTGCCATGGGACGACATAGCAAGATGGCCTTTGCCAGATGTGAGATCCTAAACCTTGGACTTCCCAGCCTTCATAACTATAAGAAATAAATATATTTTCTTTATAAATGTACCCAGTCTGTGGTATTCTGTTATAGCAACACAAAACAGACTAAGATAGTCTCCCATCACTCCCATCAGAGATGTCAGCACCAGCCCAGTGGTTCTCCTTCTCAGAGGTATGAGTCCCAGCTCCATGTGCTTATCCCTTCAAGTTTCTAGGTTATGATAACACCAACATCTTCCCTGTGTTTTTCTAACCTTAGAGGTGGTGGATAATTTTCACACTTAATATTGCTGCATTATTTTTGACTTTTTTATTCTCAAGCACCTATTCTCTATTTTCTCACATTTTACCATAAAGTTTAGAGCACTATACACATGGTGCTGCACCTTGCATTTTTCATGTCACAATACGTCTTACAGAGATGTGTGCATAGAGTTCTTCACAATTCTTTACATTAACCAATAATATTCCTTTAGGCTGAAGTACCATGATTTATTTAACTAGTCCGCTATTGGTGGAGGTTTTGCTTACTTCAATATTTTTCCAATTGAGAAAAAATGCCTTAATGAATGACATAGCAGAATTCAGAATTATATATACCATACATCATTTTGCATATGTGCAAATGTCTCAGTTCATTTTGTGCTGCTGTAACAGAACACCCAAGACTAGGTAATTAAAAAAGAACAGGAATTTATTTCTCACAGTTCTCAAGGCTGGTAAGTACAAGGTCAAGGCACCAGCATCTGGTGAGGACCTTCTTTCCATGCCTCAAATGGTAGAAAGCAGAGGGCAAGAGAGAAACAACTCCCTCTGCCAAACACCTTTATAATGGCACCTAATTCCATTCATAGGGGTGGCACCTTCATGGCCTGGTCGCCTCTTAAAGGCCCTCATCTCTTAATACAACCACATTGGCAACACCTAAGTTTTGGAGGGGATTCATTAAAATCATAGCAGCAAGTATATCTGGTGGACAAATTTTCCAAAGTGACCTCACCTGGATCTAAGAGTATAAAAGAAAATTGCCCCCCATGGTGACTGTACCAATTTACACTCATACTAACAATGTATGAGAGTGTTTGCTTCCCTCACCTTCACTGAAAGAGTGTTATAAACCACTTACTGAAGTCAGTAAAATGAGTCTTTCATTGAGCATCTGAAGTCATGGCCTTGGTAGTTAAAAGGTACTCTCTCTCTTTTATAGACCTTAAAAATCCAGAACACTACTTGGCTGATCCATACATGGTTCTTTTTTCAGGTAGACAGTTCAAGTTTCCTTAAGAAGACACCATCCTTTTTCCTAGGCCTATCTTCTTTGCTGTCTCTGCACAAAATGAAGCCTGGAGTGAGGCAGCCTAGGAATCAAAATTCTAGCTTTGCAGTCAAAAGCCTGAGGGTGTTGCTAGATGTCAATTTGACTTCCCTCTTGTCCTTACTTTTAGGTTCCATTAAAATGTTATCCTTTAATAGTTTTATTTCAGGGAATTTGATTTTATTTCCCAGGCAGTGGAAGTTTGCATAAAGGTTTCATCAGGGGAGTGAATAGGGAAAATGGACAGATGGTGGAGGGGATTAAGCCCGGGGGGTGGAAGTCCAGGTGATTCATGATGGAGGACCCATGAGGGCAGTGTGGCAGCAATGGTGGAGGGTGGCACAGAGACTCAAGATATGGAGAGATAAAGACCAGAAGATAGGAGGGAAGGAAGTAGGAGATCTGAAGAGGAAAAGAGAAGTTACAGATGATGCTAAGATTTTTAGCTTCATCTACTTGGTAAATTATGAATAGAAAAAAAAGGGAAGGGGGAGGCAGAAGAAAAGTATTAAATTTATATTTATAGTTTTTGGCTACTCTTTCTCTACTTTTTTTGTTTTTTGCCTACTTCATTTTCCCTTCATATTTTCTACTTTTTTGTTATGAAAATTTTAAAACATGCAAGAATGTTGAAGGAAAGTACATTCAACATTCCCACACTTACCCCCTAAATTAAAAAATTATTGATGCTTTGCTGTATTTGAGTTATACACACATGCAGATGTTTATTTTTGCAGAACGTTTGAAAGTAAGTTGCAGGTAACACAAAAGTTCATCCCTAAATGCTTCAGCATGCATCTCCCAATAATAAGGAAATCCTCCTCCCAAAACACAATACCATAAAACATTTAAGAAAATTTACATTATTTCTCTAATATTAGCTAATTTAAAGCTTGTGTTCAAATTTTCTACATTATACCCAAAATATCTTTTATAGCTGGTTGTTTCAAAGCAAGATTCAATCACGCTTTATGCATTGCATCTGACTGTTATCTCTTTTAGTTCTTTTATCTCAGAACAGTCTCCATTTTTAAAAATGATATTGACTCTTATTGTCTTTTTGAAGAGACCAGGCCAATCGACCTGTAGAGATCACACAATCTGGATTTGCCTGATTGTTGCTTTGTGGTATCCTTTAACTTTTTACTCTCTCCCTTGTGTTTTATACAAACAGCAAGTTAGGTCTAAAAGACTTGATTACATTCAGTTTAAACATCGTTGGCAAGAATAACTTACAGGTATTGCCACATACTTTCTATTTAACCCCTCAGCAGATATTGAATGGCAGATTGTCCACAATTAGTGATAGTATATTTGATCACTTGGTTAAGGTAGTGGCCATCACATATTTTCATTTTGAAGATACATTTTCCTCTTTGCAATTATCAAGTTGTTTGTGGGGTGATATTTTGACACCTTGCAAATATCCCATCTCTCCTTATAACTTATATTTTGGAATGCTGGCCTATGGAATACCAGGTGAAATTGTCCAATGAGCAACTGGTAAAGCTTAGGGAGTTAAGTTTCAGCAATAGGACTTGAAGTCACTGGTATCAGGATGATGGTTAAAGCCAGTGAAGAGGGTGGGACCATCTAGAAAGAGTATACAGAGAAGAGGACTGGGGATGGGCAAAGGAAGCAGAGCCAGTAGAAGAGACCTAGGGGAAAATAATCCTGAACAAGAATAGGAACCTGCAAGGCTGGGACATGAAAGTTTCAAGTAGGGGTAGGAAGAGGAAACAATATTCAACCCTGCAGAGAGTCTTATCAGACGAAGCCCAGAAGAACGTCATGGAGGAGGGAAACCACCAGAAGATTCTTAGCAGAATGGTGAGGACAGAATCTGCTTGGCAATGAGGGCAGGCTGACTGCAGGGGCAAAGAGAGGGAGAAGAGCATATTCAGAAATAAGGTAATGTGGTTATGAAAAAGATTTTATTTTGCTTGCTTGTTTATTTGAGGGATGCAGTGTATTTGATCCTATTTGAGGACAAATGGAAAAGAACCAGTGGAGAGGGAGAGGACTAAGACTGTAAGGGGATGATTTATAGATCATGGTGTTGGAGGAGAGGGCAAGGGAATGTGATTAAGGACACAGGGGTTTCACCTTGCGAAAGGATTGTCCCTTTCACAACAGAGCAACCTCAGTAAGAATGAGGTTTGACAAGGATGATTATGTTGGAGGAAAGTTGGAGGAATTCTCACCGGATGACGTCGATTTCTTCAGTGAGGTAGGAGATTATCTCATGTAAGCAGGTGTGGGTAATCTGGGTCTTGAATCCCAAACCTTGAAGAGAATAGAGAGTTTTGAACAGCTGTTGAGAAGCCAATGTATGCCCATATAATAGCAAGGAAGAGGAATATGAAAAGCCCACCAAAAATATGAATGAAGGGTCTGTTCCTTACACATCTGTAGCTCACTAAGTAGATCATAGCTTCCTAAAGGGTCCTCATTTGTTTTCCATTTCCCTCTGTTATTGGTTTAAAATATGGTGTCAGTCAGTGCCTGGCCCTCTGCACTCCCACCCTGTCTGACAACCAACCATTCCTCAGATGGGCCGCCCTCCTGCCCCTCATCCAAGCCCAGTGAGATGCTTGAGAAGTCAGACTCACAGAGACTCACAGAGACCCATTGTGGCATGTCAGAACCCACAGAAAATGTTCCTCCTGTGCATTATTTATGACTTTCCTGCATTTATATAATATCCAGCTTCCTGAAAGTAATTTGTTTTGGATTGTGTAGTGCTGGGCAGCACATCAAAGGTATGCTAAGCAGTGGTAATAAAACATTGAGGTTTATGGTCACTGAGGTATTAAATATCGCTCATAAATTACAGGGTGAGTATTTTAAATGAGCTATGGCTCAGAGAACAGTAGGTGCCCCATCTCTACACATATTAATTGCTACTGCCTGGCTTATTAATTATCAATAGTTTCAAAGGCTTTTTTACTGTCATTTTCTTAAGGAACCATTCTATGCCATTTCTGTGGTTCTGTGAGTGTTCATGTGAATGATGTATTGTGTGCATGAGCTGGCATTAGGCATAATAAAAATGTGAGGATACTTTAGAACATTGTAGTGTCTGATAGCCTTTCATTTAAAAATCAAATATTCCCCCTGTTTTAACCACTGGCATTCTGGTTGCTTTTTCCTAACAAGACACCGTGCTTACTGCTTTGGACTTCAAGTGGCAAAGTCAGGAGGAGAGTACAGATCTGTTTCATTTCAGTTCTGATCAACTTTTGGTTGTAAGGCTCTATCCCATTGATTCCCACCTTTTTCTGCCAAATTGCCCTGTTGACATTTGATTAAGTTTTACAGGCTCTTTTTCCATTTGAAGACTCCCATGTCCTTTTTTTCTATACCTGCTTTTAGCATTGTTTTATCATCATCATATCTGAGTTCCTACTTTCTCGCCTCCGCAAGTCTCTGCATATTTCTTCTCAGGTTAGTTCCTTCAGATTCTTGGGTTTAATTATCCGATGTAGAAGTTACCAGGGAGTCCCAGAGGACACCCAAGCACCATACTTGGAGAGGAGCTGGTGTTTTATAAAGTTGAACAGCTCACAATGCATCCCTTGGAAATCTCATTTAAAACAGACATTCCAGACACACAAAGTCAACCCAAAGGTATGGAGCCTTGAGGCATTCTCCCCAGCTTTGTGTATTGTTGGACCAGAGCTATAACAGGCAGTTGAGAGGTTTAAGAAGTAGGTGGCTGAGTGTATAAATCAGATGAGACTGTTGTCGTCAGATGGCCTTGACCTTGCTGGTCAACCCACATTTTTTGCTGGAGGTATCTCTGTGGGGCTACCTTTGTCTGGCAAAGCCATTCTACACATTTTTAGTTTGATTTCAATCAGATGACCATAGGAATCTTAGAGAGGAAAGATGGGTGGATTTGGACAATTTCTTAGTCCTACAGGTTAGAGCTAGTCTGTCCAATATAGCCACGCATGTGGCTAGTGGAACTTAAAATGTGGTGAGGAAGACTGAGAAACTGAATTTGTAATTTTATTTAATTTTAAGTAACTTAAAAGTTTAAAATTACAATTTAAAATTTAAATTTACAAACGAATACCTCATTTAGTTATTAGGAAGCTTCTAAGCATATTTGAAAGAAGTTGAATATGTAAATCTGCATTTACAACTGTAAATTTTAGGAGATCTAAATACAGATCAAGTAATTCTAGCAAAAATTTAACATCCAAATAGAGATGCACTCTACATGTAAGATGCACATCAAATTTTAAAGATTTGGTATAAAAAAGATTTTAAAATCTCAATTTTGATGAATTACATATTGAATCTTTTTAATATATTTAGTTAATATCTATTATTACCATTAATTTCATCTGTTCATTAAAAAATGTGGTTAATAGAAAAATTCAAATTACATATGAGGCTCACATTCTGTTTCTATTGGACAGCTCTGTGTTACTATAAAACAAATTCCTCTTGGAGCAGTGTGGGGACTCGGGCCCGTTTCTACTAAATTCTATGTAAATTTCTATCGTAGCAATAATTTGGCACCAGTGAGGCAAAAGTTTCAAGAAAGTGCTGAAACACTAACTTGAGAGAAACTGCCAAGACTAGAAATTCAGCCTCTACATGCAGATTAAGAGTCTGAATTTTTCTCTGGTAACCACTAGTTGCCTTCTTTTAAATATTTTTAAGCTTCATACAGGCAACATTTTTAAACTTCATACAGGCAAACTTTTTATGGTATGCTTCCATGGGACTTTTTTTTTTTTTGTCCTGAACATTATGTTTTTCTGAGAGTTATCCATAATGATCCAGAGTGATATTTGTAGCTCTAGTGAGTTCAGTTTCGCTGCTGTATAGTGTGTGGTATTTCATTACATGAACACACCATAGTTTATTCACTGGCCTCGTTTTGATGAACATTTAGATTGTGTCCATCACTTAGATACTTTCTCCTCATTACAGACAAATGGTGCTAGGAACGTCCATATGCACATGTGCAAGAGTTTCTGTAGGGTGTAAGTCCAGAAATGAAACGTTGACCTTTAGTGGATACATATCTTCAACTCTACTAGACAGCGTTAAATTGCCTCCAGGGGTTGTATAAATGTGTATTCTGACAGTGTCGCTTTACTTTTCTCTCCACGTGTGACAATCTCTAAATAAAAATCCCAGGCAACCTAAAGTGTGAAACAGTGTCTCTACTGTTTCTTTAGGCATCTTTTTTATATTTATTGGTCATTTAGGTTTATTTTGTGACATTCCTGTCCGTAACTATTGCCATTTTTTCTATTGGGTAGCTGGCTTTTTCTTCTGAAGAGCTCTTCTACCACTCATCTGGAAACCGATATGTAGGTAATAACGCTGGGCTTCATTGCATTACTGGGTATATACCCAAAGGATTATAAATCATGATGCTATAAAGACACATGCACAAGTATGTTTATTGTGGCACTATTCACAATAGCAAAGACTTGGAACCAACCCAAATGTCCATCAATGATAGACTGGATTAAGAAAATGTGGCACATATACACCATGGAATACTATGCAGCCATAAAAAAGGATGAGTTCATGTCCTTTGTAGGGACATGGATGAAGCTGGAAACCATCATTCTCAGCAAACTATCGCAAGGACAAAAAACCAAACACTACATGTTCTCACTCACAGGTGGGAATTGAACAATGAGAACACTTGGACACAGGAAGGGGAACATCACACACCAGGGCCTGTTGTGGGGTAGGGGGAGGGGGGAGGGATAGCATTCGGAGATATACCTAACGTAAATGACGAGTTAATGGGTGCAGCACACCAACATGGCACATGTATACATATGTAACAAACCTGCACATTGTGCACATGTACCCTAAAACTTAAAGTGTAATTTAAAAAAATAATAATAATGCTGGGCTGCACAAGAGCTCAGCATTGCTCCTTTTTCTGAATTTGTTTTTTTCTTTTGTCTAAAAGTTTGTCTTTTATATATGTCATCTGAGATCAAAAAAGGACCCCTGTCTTTCCAATTCCCTGCTAACTTCTGCATTTTTTGATAATTACAAGGAATGGAGTGAGAAGAGTCAGGCAGGATGTTAAAGCCATGAGCTATGAATAGCAGAAGAAAGGAAGAAACAAAGCAATCTTGATTTCTTCACCATGATCAATGGCCATTGTTATGTGTTCTTCCTGTGTTAAGAATAAAAACTGCTGTTCACAGCCGGGTGGGCACAGTGGCCCATGCCTGTAATCTCAGCACTTTGGGAGGCCAAGGCAGGTGGATCATACTGGAGGTCAGGAATTTGAGACCAGCCTGGCCAACATGGTGAAACCCCATCTCTACTAACAATACAAAAAGTAGCCAGGCATGGTAGTGGGCACCTGTAATCCCAGCTACTTGGAAGGCTGAGGCAGAAGAATCCCTTGAACCCAAGAGGCAGAGCAACGTTGTAGTGAGCCGAGATCACGCCACCGCACTCCAGCCTGGGAGACAGAGCGAAACTCTGTCTCAAAAACAACAACAACAACCAAAACTGCTGTTCACAAGACTACCACAAAACTACTACAAAAACTACCACGTTTAGCATATGCAAATATTAAGAAGGTTCTACTGAGAATTTATTCAAATGAAATAATTTGAAGTTTCCAAAATTACCTAGTTTAAAAGTAGTAATAAAAACTAGTTTGAAGACAGCAAAAATGCTTTAAAAGGCATCTTTTGAATCTATAGCTAAATATCAATTTGAACTCAAAAGACTGCAGTTTTTAAGCTGACAATGAGATCTCTTATTTCAGCTGACACAAAGATCTCTTGGTAATTCTAGCTTATGTCTTCATAGATACTTGGGAAGCAGCCTGTGAAAGCTTTTCTGTGGCCTGTAACAGCTTTTGTTACTTGGGACACTTAGTATCATAAGTATAGATACAGTAATTAAATGTTAATAATGATACCTAGTATTTATATAGCACCTTTCATCCAAGGACCTCAAAGAACCAAGCAAACATTAACTTGTTAATTCCCATAAGAGCCATGAGGCAAGAGTTTTTATATCCATTTTACTGATGAAGAAACTGAGGCACAGAGAACTTAAGTAACTTAACTTACTCAACGTCATATAGGAACATTAAAATTTTACTAAAAAGAGGTCCAGTTCTCATATTATCTGTTCAAAATTGTCTAAAAAATTATCTAGTCATTTTCAAAGATGTGTGGGATTTTTTTCCTCCCCTCCTCTATTTTCGCCTAGTGAACTGTGTTAAATAAACAAGTATGAAAAGGGGGAAATTTTATGCTTAATAGTACATTTCCAGAAGGCAGAACAATGGCATAGAATTTTGAAGACATATTTATTGAACAAAAGAATAAATACTTGTGGCAGAAGAGGGCAAAAAGATTATATAAACTGTATCTAGTTTCTGATTTAAGAAAAAAAAAAAACCTAAAAGCATTCCCTGAAATAAGTTGCCTGCCATTTCTTTAAAATTAACTAAGAAACCTCCACCATCTAAGCTATCAATAAGCTCCACCATAATAAGAAGAACTAGACATTTTTGTTTCTGCTTGACTAATCCCAGGGAACTTCATTAGTCTACTTGCAGCCTATTCTATGAAGCTCTAAATTTCTTTTTATATTAAACTCACATCTGACCTCACTGGTCTTAGTTCTGGCTTCTGGGCTTCTGGCGTGATACAGGACAAGGCCAAGCTCTCTCCAGTATTACAGATCTTCATAGCTTTGGACCCAGATCTTTCCTCGCCCTTATGCCTTTTCCCTGGAGCAACCAATTTCTGCAACTGTAACTCATATGTTGTTGTTTCTGGGTACACCCCATCATGTTCACCCATATCTAATACACTGCAGTTGATCAAGTCTCTCTTTAAAATGTGGTACCCAGCATTAAACATAATATTCCAGATGTGGTTTGAGATTGGAGAACAGCTGCTCCCACTAACCACACCAGAGTTCTTCCTTTATTTCAAAACTGTGGTTTAATCTTCCTGCAGACTTCTTCAGGCAACAAAACAAAACAAAAAAAGCAAAAACAACCCAATTGACATTGTCATTAAAGATTTATTTTTCATTATTTGAATAATTTCTATTTCCTAATTCTCTTTTTCTAATGTATTCTAAATTTCATAGAAGTGAACATCATGATCAAATAATATTTTAAAGCTGATTTAAAATGATGAGCCTCAATTCAATTAAATCTTTTTTTCTTTTCCTTTTTCTTTCTTTCTTTTTTTTTTTTTTTTTTTTTTTGAGACAGAGTCTTGCTGTGTCTCCCAGGCTGGAGTGCAGTGGCGCTATCTCCACTCACTGCAACCTCCACCTCCAGGGTTCAAGTGATCCTCCTGCCATAGCCTCCTGAGAAGCTGGGACTACAGATGTGTGCCACTGCACCCAGCTAATTTTTTGTATTTTTATTAGAGATGGGGTTTTACCATGTTGCCCAGGCTGATCTCAAACTCCTGGGCTCAAGCAATCTTCTGGCCTTGGCCTCCGAAGTGTTGGCATAAACCACCGTGCCTGGCCTTTTTCTTTCTTAACCTGCTGTTAGGTTAACCTTGGCATATATGCCTAGACATGCAAGTGCACATTTAATATTTGTAATGCAAGTTATATGCTAAATATTTATGTTTATTATTTTTAGAACAAAATTTGTGTGTGTGTGTGTGTGTGTGTGTGTGTGTGTGTGTGTATCTGATTACCAAAGAAATAAAGTTTGGCACATTGGTTAGTAGCTTAAGTTCTTTTTTTAAGAGACGGATTCTCACTATGTTGCCCGGGCTGAACTCAAACTCTTAGGCTCAAGGGATCCTCTTGCCTTAACCTTCCAAATAGCTAGGACTACAAGTGCGCACCACCACACCGAGCCAATAACCTAAGTTTTGAATCAGATATACATGGGTTTGAATTCTGGACCCACCACTTATGAGTAATTTATTTAAATTCTTTCAGCTTCATGTGGAAAGTGAGGATGACTGAGCATGGTGGCTCAAACCTATATTCCCAGCACTTCTGGAGACACAGGCAGGAGGATCGCTTGAGCCCAGGAGTCCCAGACATGCCTGGGCAACATAGTGAGACCCCACTCTCCACTAAAAGGAAAAAAAGGAAGATTTTTTAAAAAAAGTGTAAAGTGAAGATAATAATAGGACCTCTCTTATGGGACTATTGTGAAGATATTATGTAATAAAGAACATTAAAAACTTAGCACTGAGCTTGGCCTAGAGAAAACACTTAACAAATATAAACTATTCTTATTGTGGAAATTTTTAGCACATACAGAAAGACAAAAGAAAATAAAAGTCACCTGTAGTCTCCAGCTTAATCCAGAAATAACTACTATTGGTATTTAAAATATATTCTTTTTCCTACATTGTAACTTCCTCTGAGTAAAAGGGGTACTTGCAGAGCAAACAAGATTGTGAAAACAGTGAAATTTCCAATATATCATGAAAAGCACTAAAACAACAATAATATCAATACTTTAATAGACTTAGCCTAGAAATACAAGAAATACACATATACACATTTTAGGTCATTATCATTAGAATTTGCCTGCGAATAGTACATAATGGATCAGATGCAGCATTCCGTCTTTCATAAAAGTAAATCAGAAATGGACATCATTGATACAGTGGACATGGTGAAAGAAAACCTCTCGGATAACCCGCTGTGTCCAGGACAGGTATACGTAGATCCGAGACCAAAGAGCATCAGGGAAAGTGTAGTTCTCAGAACCTTCTGTGATTTAACATGAGCAAATTAGAGATTTATCAAGTTTGGCGAAAATACCAAAGTAGTACTTCGAAACTAGGAATCTCATCAGGCAATTTATATTCCAGCAGTAGTTTATTAAAATTTACTTAGTGATTTACAGGAGTCATCTAACTGTAATCAATGTGAATTTGCATTAAGTAAGTTTGTTTGTTTCTCTAGGAGCCATCACATTTTCTTCCTATAACGTGGCCTCCACCCCGGGAAAAAGAAACTATGGTTTCCAAAGCAATTTTATTTTTGGCTTCTCTGTTGTGCCTGACATGTGTGAGAATATTATTAGATATAGGAAGACACTTGTTCACCAGGATGTGCATGGAGCCTTCAGTTTTATTTCACTATTCCTTCTTTACACAGCCTCCTGCAACTGCTAATAATATCCAGCTATTTCCCAGCAGGGCTGGACTTTGGCCGAAGTGGGCAGACACCCAGGCTCAGCATGAGACCCTGAGGCATCCTTTACCATCCCTTTCCCAAACCCCTGAGCCACACCATTGCTGCGTAATAAAACTTCTAAACCAGGCACTGAAGCCAAGGCAGGGGGCACTGACTTCACTGACTCCAGCCGAGCCCTTGCCCTCCTCAGCCACAGGTTGGGCCAACTGTGTGAAGGTGGAGCACCTGCCAGACAGTCCTGGAAGCTGCAGAGACTGGGCTGGATGGTAGGTGGGGAGGGGAGCAGGAGCTCCAGACACCACCGTGTTTTATGGCACCATCATATCAGCACAGAGGCAGATGGCCATGGAGGCTGTTTAAAGAGAAGCCTGCGACAGCCTCGGAGAGGGTGCATGCTGCATGAGTCACACCAACAGGTGTGTGATTATCGAGGTGATGTAGGGGGCCTGGAATGTGACTTAAAAGGCTTTCATGAGACATTATTCATAAGCATATTAAATGCTTCAAGTAACATGGCCCTAAAAGGTGAGAGCAGCCCAATTCAGATGAAATCTCTGCTCTCTGAGTGATCAAATACAAGTGACAAGAAAGCAGAATAAATAAGTGAAGTGGGGGCAACACCTCTCTCTGGAAGAAGCCACACATTCCTCACTCTCTATACTTCTCTCCTTCCTCATTTCCCCAACATAATCCCTGTGACTATTATAAACAGCCTTCCTATATTTGATATCCATTTAGTTTTCAAGACAATCTTTTCTTTTCCTGCCACCCTGACCTAAGATGTAAAGCTTTCCTTTTTCGTGAACAATTGTTTGACTTCAGACTAGAGGGCAAGGGGTCTAGCATTGCCCCCTATTTGTTCCTGTCTTTCAGGATGTAAAACGATGTGCTTACAATCCATTCTGCAGATATGGAGACCTTCTCCAGCCTGGGGCTCTGCGCAGTAATCAATAGCAGTTGTTTTCAGCTTTATGACGTTGACTGCAATCCCAAGAGAGGTGTGTGCAGTGACTGTCTTCAAGGATGGTGTCCATTCATGACTGTAGCTGATATGCCTGAACCTTGATCTTTGGCCTAGACCAGGCTCTTCTGCACTCTGCAGGCCTGTTTCTATCTGCCAACCCAACAGCCTTACCAGAGTGCCCCTCAGGTACCTCAAGGAACATTTTATTATCATCAGAATCACTTCAGCAAAGACAGACTCAGGAGGTTACCCCGACCAATGGTTATGAGTAGGATGATTACCCATTCCAAGTCACCACATTATGTACGTTTCACCTGCTGTTTTCCTGCCTATGGAGTCAGGATAATTTACAGCTTGAAACCTGCTTTACCTCATTCCTTCTTGACTGTTTTGCCTTTTACCAGTACTAACATCTTCAATAATAATCACCATCAACTACATTTGCCCATACTTCTTACTTTCTCTAAGTGTTTTTAGATATTGCATATTATCCCACTATTATTATTTCACAATAACTTTATAGTTGATCTATTTGGAGCAAATGCAGCACACTATTAAAGAGTATCAAATACATTTTAAGATTGTAATTTGCTGTCTTCATACAAAAGACATTAGGTGTTGCCTCCATGCATTAGCTCAAACTTCAGCTGATACCTGATTTGAGAGAATAGTTTTTCCCAAACATATTCTTTACTTAACTAATGGCTTTTTTTGTCCTGATTAGAAGAAAGGAGGAAGAAACTAACATTTATTAAGGTGTAATGCTTGGAAGTTACTTTTTCATGTCTAATCTAATTGAGTTCTCCATTGATCCTAACAGATAGCTCTTATGTCCATATTATAGATGAGAACATGGCAGTATCCCCCAAGGTCACAGAATTAATACGCGAGAGATCCAGAATTTAAACTCAGTTCTGTTTGTCTCAAAATATTCCAATAACAAGTCTGAATTTCTGGTGTACCATGTGAGACATCTGGGATCTCCAAGCCAGAGTATTCAGCATTTCAACTTATTTGAAAAAATCAAATAAATGATATAGAACCAAGTCATGAAGACAGATTCCATAGGCTAGAACTAATCTTGTAACAACTTGTAAGCTTATTTATTTACTAGGGACATTTGATTTTCAATTCTCTCACAAAGGATAACTTAGAAGCAAATGTGAAATTACTGAAGTAATGACAGGGTTAATAAAGTGTTTTTTATTATTACATAATTTAAATACTTCGCTTATGTCCTCTATGTGATTAACCTACATTGATTGATTGATTGATTGAGACAGGGTCTCACTCTGTCACCCAGGCATGATCTTGGCTCACTGCAGCCTCAACCTTCCAGGCTCAAGTGATCTTTCTGCCTCAGCCTCCCTAGTAACTGGGACTACAGGTGTGCACTACTATGCCCATCTTTTTTTTTTTTAATTAAGTAAAGACAAGGTGTTTGTATGTTGCCCAGGCTGGTCTTGAACTCCTGACCCCAAGCAATCCTGCCTTGGCCTCCCAAAGTGCTAGGATTACAGGCATAAGCCACAGAGCCCAGCCCATCTTTCTATTCTGTTTTTGAATTCAAGGTCCTGAGAGTTTTATTAGCTAATTCATTTCCACTGCCAGACAATAGCAATCTTTCTGCAAATGAGGTAAGTGGACAAATGTCCGGTAGATGCTAATTGTCATATTATCTCCTTTACCCTTGTGCCACACTGGAAATGGACATAAACTGAAATCTACGCAGTATGAGTTTCTGATGAAAAATTGAGCTGGAACTTAAATTCGAGCTGTAAAGGATCACTGCAAGCAGTCCTTGACTTATATCTATGGGATATCTGTGGTTTGTAATCTCAAGAGGATCATTAGAACTTTCTGTACCTCAGTTTCCACATGTAAAGGGTGGAACTACATAACTACTACACACCCTTATATTTCAAACTTCCATGATTCTATAATTCACAGCAAGATCAGAGCTAAGTTCCAATCTTGTTTCTCGGTATAACTCCTGTTTAGGGCTGCCCAGAACCCTTTCCTCCTTTGCTGGTAACAGCACCTGCCCTCACTCTTGTTTTGCCAAACTACTCTTCTTTCCCCATCATCCCGACAACCACTATGCACATGTCATTCTGGTAAGGCAGCCACTCCAAGTATTCCATCTACTTGACCACAGGGGCAAGCCAGTGGTCAGCATGTAGCCCAAGTGGGGCCAGATCTGGGGTTTTTCATCCAGAAGGTGGCGGGGATGTTTATCTTTTTCCTTTGGGACTCTAACCATAAAGATGTGTCCTCATGTTACCCAAAATGAGCAAGAGCTGGTAAGCAAGAAGCCTGGCCTGAGGCAGAGGCCAAGATGAGAGGAGGGAAGGAGCAGATGGATTCCTGATGGTGTTCACGTTCCTGGATCCTGATGATGTTGAAGTGAGCTCTGTGGTTGCCTTTCTGTGATGTGGGTAAACCACTTCTTTGCTTAAGTCCTTTTTGTTTGGAGTCTCTGTCACTTACAACCAAAAGTTGTTGTAACCAATATAACTGTCCTAACCAATATAATTCTCCACCTTCCTCTAAACTGCTAATATTCTATATTTCAATTCAGTCAATTTAACAAAAAATAGTTTTTATGACTCCAGCAGTTTAAAAAGTCACCAGATCCTTAGGCCTTTTACTTTTGAGGTAGTACAATCAAATGATAGACTTACATCAGTGCTGTAAAACATGGTGATTTCAACTTCTGAGAACTGAGTTTTAAGAGATGGATACTTTAAATCATGAACCAAATACACTTCTTCTTCTACAAGAGTGTCTCAGACCTTCTTCAGTGTCTTGATTTTCCAAAAGACAAATTAAGCAAGAAGAAAATATCAGATAAGTTATTAAGTCTCTGTACAGAACTTCTAGAGTGAAATCCAGGGATTGGGAATGTCCTCTGTCATGTAGGATTTGACACTAGGATCTACTACTAGTGGTAACAGACCCTTTTTCTGGTGTCATTTGCAAGGGAGCAGGAAGAGAGGAGGGAGCAACAGTGGTTAACAGCTCTAGAAGCCCTGATCTGGCATCATGGAGATTTTCTGGCCAACCCTGGAAAGATTCCTGAGTAGCGCATTCTGAGTGAAAGCACAGATACAGCCCAGAGCACCCTGGCTCCCTATGGTGGGGAAACTCGGGGTGCATGTTTTTGGGGGAGTAGTTCAGCAAGTAGAGAAAACATATAGATTGAGACATTTTTTTTAATGGCAAGGGAAGGAAACCCCATACAAAAACTTCACTCTACAGCTGAAAATGTAGGCTGGGAAGAGAGGTCTTTCTGCCTCACTAGTAAGAACAACTCTAGAAAGCCCAAAGGCAACTGCCAAGCCCGTGTTTGGAGCATGGCAGAACTTATGAAAGACACAAAAGCCAGTGAGTGGCTGAAAGCACTGACCAACTCCTCAGATGGGAAGAGACGGATGGCTCCTGGGAGAGAAAACCAACTACAGCTGCTCTCCACCACAGACATGCAAAGATAAACAAGATTGTTTTCCATTTTAAGTGCAACTTATTTGCTTTAAATATAGGTACACCTGAATCCAAACTGCAAGATGATATGTATAAATCTTATTCCTTCTTTTACCATTTCCACAGTCAGAACAGTTTGTAGTCTCGTAGTTGGGATTAGATTTACACAAATATAATTATCACTGCAGCACACTAGTATTTTGAGAATTAAAGCTTTAACACTGCCATACAAAAGATTGCATGGTAAGTTATTCTAAGCACCACAATTTTGGTCATTGTAAATTCAACTCTGACGAGTTTATAGGACTGAGCACTCCATATAAATTATTTGTGCCTCATTCTTTTCCCCATTGCCTCAAGCATTTGGACACTTTTCTAAAGTCATACTTTGATGCCAAGTGGTACCATTGAAATGATCTGGTCTAACCTTGTCTTTTGAAGACCAAGATACAAAGGCTCAAACAGATGATATGACTTGCTCTGGGTCATACAGGCTTTTTTTTTTTCTTTTTTTTTTTTTTGAGATGGAGTCTCACTCTGTCACCTAGGCTGGAGTGCAGTGGTGCGATCTCAGCTCACTGCAATCTCCACCTCCTGGGTTCAAGTGATTCTCCTGTCTCAGCTTCCTGAGTAGCTGGGACTACAGGTGTGTGCCACCACGCCCGGCTAATTTTTGTATTTTTAGTAGTGATGGGGTTTCACTATGTTGGCCAGGATGGTCTTCAACTCCTGACCTCAGGTGATCCACCTGCCTCAGCCTCCCAGCATACAAGCTATTAATGGCAGAGCCAGTGCTAGAAGCTGTGTCTCTAGAATGCCAGCTTCTGACTCAAACCCCTGCTCTGCAAGCTTCTATGCAGAAAATGGTCACCGTAAGAGAGGTTTACAAGAGGAGGTGAAAAGGACAAGCACCCTAACCCAAATTGACCAGAATAGAGTTGAGTGAGCAGGTCAAAATTGTGGCAAGATAAAAACAAATAACGATTATTTGAGTGAAAATTACCAGGGATTGGGGGGGTGGAGCCAAGATGGCTGAATAGGAACAGCTCCAGTCTACAGCTCCCAGTGTGAACGATGCAGAAGACAAATGATTTCTGCATTTCCAACTGAGGTACCAGGTTCATCTCACTGGGGAGTGTCAGGCAGTGGGTGCAGGACAGTGGGTGCAGCACACTGAGCATGAGCCGAAGCAGAGCGAGGCAGCACCTCACCTGGGAAGTGCAAGGGGTCAGGGAATTCCCTTTCCTTGCCAAGGAAAGGGGTGACAGAGGCACCTCGAAAATCAGGTCACTCCCACCCTAATACTGTGCTTTTCCAACGGTCTTAGCAAATGGCACACCAGGAGATTGTATCCTGCGCCTGGCTCGGAGGGTCCTACGCCCATGGAGCCTCGCTCATTGCTTCCACAGCAGTCTCAGATCAAACTGCAAGGTGGCAGCGAGGCTGGGGGAGGGGCACCTGTCATTGCCAAGGCTTGAGTAGGTAAACAAAGCAGCTGGGAAGCTCGAACTGGGTGGAGCCCACCGCAGCTCAAGGAGGCCTGCCTGCCTCTGTAGACTCCACCTCTGCGGGCAGGGCATAGCCAAACAAAAGGCAGCAGAAACCTCTGCAGACTTAAATGTCCCTGTCTGACAGCTTTGAAGAGAGTAGTAGTTCTCCCAGCACACAGCTTGAGATCTGAGAATGGACAGACTGCCTCCTCAAGTAGGTCCCCGACCCCCGAGTAGCCTAACTGGGAGGCACCCCCCAGTAGGGGCAGACTGACACCTCACACAGCCAGGTACACCTCTGAGACAAAACTTCCAGAGGAACAATCAGGCAGCAACATTTGCTGTTCACCAATATCCGCTCTTCTGCAGCCTCCACTGCTGATACCCAGGCAAACAGGGTCTGGAGTGGACTTCCAGCAAAATTCAACAGACCTGCAGCTGAGAGTCCTGACTGTTAGAAGGAAAACTAACAAACAGAAAGGACATCCACACCAAAACCCCATCTGTAAGTCACCATCATCAAAGACCAAAAGTAGATAAAACCACAAAGATGGGGAGAAAACAGAGCAGAAAAACTGAAAATTCTAAAAATCAGAGCACCTCTCCTCCTCCAAAGGAATGCACCTCCTCACCAGCAATGGAACAAAGCTGGATGGAGAATGACTTTGACGAGTTGAGAGAAGAAGGCTTCAGACGGTCAAACTACTCGGAGCTTAGGGAGGAAGTTCAAACCCATAGCAAAGAAGTTAAAAACCTTGAAAAAAAGATTAGATGAATGCCTAGCTAGAATAACCAATGCACAGAAGTACTTAAAGGGCCTGATGGAGCTGAAAACCATGGCACGAGAACTATGTGATGAATGCACAAGCCTCAGTAGCCAATTCAATCAACTGGAAGAAAGCGTATCAGTGATGGAAGATCAAATGAATGAAATGAAGAAGAAGAGAATTTTAGAGAAAAAAGAATAAAAAGAAATGAACAAAGCCTCCAAGATATATGGGACTATGTGAAAAGACCAAATCTACGTCTGATTGGTGTACCTGAAAGTGACAGGGAGAATGGAACCAAGTTGGAAAACACTCTGCAGGATATTATCCAGGAGAACTTCCCCAACCTAGCAAGACAGGCCAACATTCAGATTCAGGAAATACAGAGAATGCCACAAAGATACTCCTAGAGAAGAGCAACTCCAAGACACATAATTGTCAGATTCACCAAAGTTGAAATGAAGGAAAAAATGTTAAGGGCAGCCAGAGAGAAAGGTCGGGTTACCCTCAAAGGGAAGCCCATCAGACTAACAGCAGATCTCTTGGCAGAAACTCTACAAGCCAGAAGAGAGTGGGGGCCAATATTCAACATTCTTAAAGAAAAGAATTTTCAACTCAGAATTTCATTTCCAGACAAACTAAGCTTCATAAGTGAAGGAGAAATAAAATACTTTACAGACAAGCAAATGCTGAGAGATTTTGTCACCACCAGGCCTGCCTTACAAGAGCTCCTGAAGGAAGCACTAAACATGGAAAGGAACAACCAGTACCAGCCACTGCAAAAACATGCCAAATTGTAAAGACCATCGAGGCTAGGAAGAAACTGCATCAACTAACGAGCAAAATCACCAGCTAACATCATAATGACAGGATCAAATTCACACATAACAATATTAATCTTAAATGTAAATGGGCTAAATGCTCCAATTAAAAGACACAGACTGGCAAATTGGATAAAGAGTCAAGACCCATCAGTGTGCTGTATTCAGGAAACCCATCTCATGTGCAGAGACACACATAGGCTCAAAATAAAGGGATGGAGGAAGATCTACCAAGCAAATGGAAAACAAAAAAAGGCAGGGGTTGCAATCCTAGTCTCTGATAAAACAGACTTTAAACCAACAAAGATCAAAAGAGACCAAGAAGGCCATTATATAAGGGTAAAGGGATCAATTCACCAAGAAGAGCTAACTATCCTAAATATATATGCACCCAGTACAGGAGCACCCAGATTCATAAAGCAAGTCTTAGAGACCTACAAAGAGACTTAGACTCCCACGTAATAATAATGGGAGACTTTAACACCCCACTGTCAACATTAGACAGATCAATGAGACAGAAAGTTAACAAGGATATCCAGGAATTGAACTCAGCTCTGCACCAAGCAGACCTAATAGACATCTACACAACTCTCCACCCCAAATCAACAGAATATACATTCTTCTCAGCACCACATTGCACTTATTCCAAAATTGACCACATAGTTGGAAGTAAAGCTCTCCTCAGCAAATGTAAAAGAACAGAAATTATAACAAACTGTCTCTCAGACCGCAGTGCAAACTAAAACTCAGCATTAAGAAACTCACTCAAAACCGCTCAACTACATGGAAACTGAACCACCTGCTCCTGAACGACTACTGGGTACATAACGAAATGAAGACAGAAATAAAGATGTTCTTTGAAACCAATGAGAACAAAGACACAACATACCAGAATCTCTGGGACACATTCAAAGCAGTGTGTAGAGGGAAATTTATAGCACTAAATGCCCACAAGAGAAAGCAGGAAAGATCTAAAATTGACACCCTAACATCACAATTAAAAGAACTAGAAAAGCAAGAGCAAACACATTCAAAAGCTAGCAGAAGGCAAGAAATAACGAAGATCAGAGCAGAACTGAAGGAAATAGAGACACAAAAAAACCCTTCAAAAAATCAATGAATCCAGGAGCTGGTTTTTTGAAAAGATCAACAAAATTGATAGACCACTAGCGAGACTAATAAAGAAGAAAAGAGAGAAGAATCAAATGGACACAATAAAAAATGATAAAGGGGATATCACCACTGATCCCACAGAAATACAAACTACCATCAGAGAATACTATAAACACCTCTATGCAAATAAACTAGAAAATCTAGAAGAAATGGATAAATTCCTCGACACATATACCCTCCCAAGACTAAACCAGGAAGAAGTTGAATCTCTGAATAGACCAGTAAGAGGCTCTGAAATTGAGGCAATGACTTTTTTTACCAAACAAAAAAGTCCAGGACCAGATGAATTCACATCCGAATTCTACCAGAGGTACAAGCAGGAGCTGGTACCATTCCTTCTGAAACTATTCCAATAAATAGAAAAAGAGGGACTCCTCCCTAACTCATTTTATGAGGCCAGCATCATACTGATACCAAAGCCAGACAGAGACACAACCAAAAAAGAGAATTTTAGACCAATATCTCTGATGAACATTAATGCAAAAATCCTCAATAAAATACTGGCAAACTGAATCCAGCAGCACATCAAAAAGCTTATCCACCATGATCAAGTGGGCTTCATCCCTGGGATGCAAGGCTGGTTCAACATACAAAAATCAATAAATGTAATCCAGCATATAAACAGAACCAATGACAAAAACCACATGATTATCTCAATAGATGCAGAAAAGGCCTTTGACAAAATTCAACAACCCTTCACCCTAAAAACTCTCAATAAATTAGGTATTGATGGGATGTATCTCAAAATAATAAGAGCTATCTATGACAAACCCACAGCCAATATCATACTGAATGGGCAAAAACTGGAAGCATTCCCTTTGAAAACTGGCACAAGACAGGGATGTCCTCTCTCACCACTCCTATTCAACATAGTGTTGGAAGTTCTGGACAGGGCAATCAGGCAAGAGAAGGAAATAAAGCATATTCAATTAGGAAAAGAGGAAGTCAAATTGTCCCTGTTTGCAGATGACATGATTGTATATCTAGAAAACCCAATCATCTCAGGCCAAAATCTCCTTAAGCTGATAAGCAACTTCAGCAAAGTCTCAGGATACAAAATCAATGTACAAAAATCACAAGCATTCTTATACACCAATAACAGACAAACAGAGAGCCAAATCATGAGGGAACTCCCATTCATAATTGCTTCAAAGAGAATAAAATACCTAGGAATCCAACTTGCAAGGGATGTGAAGGACCTCTTCAAGGACAACTACAAACCACTGCTTAATGAAATAAAAGAGGATACAAACAAATGGGAGAACATTCCATGCTCATGGGTAGGAAGAATCAATATCATGAAAATGACCACACTGCCCAAGGTAATTTACAGATTCAATGCCATCCCCTTCAAGCTACCAATGGCAAACTACTTTAAAGTTCATATGGGACCAAAAAAGGGCCTACATTGCCAAGTCAATCCTAAGCCAAAAGAACAAAGCTGGAGTCATCACGCTACCTGACTTCAAACTATACTGCAAGGCTACAGTAAACAAAACAGCATGGTACTAGTACCAAAACAGAGATGTAGACCAATGGAACAGAACAGAGCCCTCAGAAATAATGCTGCATATCTACAACTATCTGATCTTTGACAAACCTGACAAAGACGAGCAATGGGGAAAGGATTCCCTATTTAATAAATGGTGCTGGGAAAACTGGCTAGACATATGGAGAAAGCTGAAACTGGATCCCTTTCTTACACCTTATACAAAAATTAATTCAATATGAATTAAAGACTTAAGTTAGACCTAAAACAATAAAAACCCTAGAAGAAAACCTAGGCAATACCATTCTGGACATAGGCATGGGCAAGGACTTCATGTCTAAAACACCAAAAGCAATGGCAACAAAAGCCAAAATTGACAACTGGGATCTAATTAAACTAAAGAGCTTCTGCACAGCAAAAGAAACTACCATCAGAGTGAACAGGCAACCTACAAAATGGGAGAAAATTTTCACAACCTACTCATCTGACAAAGGGCTAATATCCAGAATCTACAAAGAACTCAAACAAATTTACAAGAAAAAAACGAACAACCCCATCAACAAATGGGTGAAGGATATGAACAGACACTTCTCAAAAGAAGACATTTATGCAGCCAAAAGACACATGAAAAAATGCTCATCATCACTGGCCATCACAGAAATGCAAATCAAAACCACAATGAGATACCATCTCACACCAGTTAGAATGGCGATCATTAAAAAGTCAGGAAACAACAGGTGCTGGAGAGGATGTGGAGAAATAGGAACACTTTGACACTGTTGGTGGGACTGTAAACTAGTTCAACCATTGTGGAAGTCAGTGTGGCGATTCCTCAGGGATCTAGAACTAGAAATACCATTTGACCCAGCCATCCAATTACTGGGTATATACCCAAAGGATTATAAATCATGCTGCTATAAAGACACATGCACACGTATGTTTATTGCGGCAGTATTCACAATAGCAAAGACTTGGAACCAAGCCAAATGTCCAACAATGATAGACTGGATTAAGAAAATGTGGCACATATAGACCATGGAATACTATGCAGCCATAAAAAAGGATGAGTTCATGTCCTTTGTAGGGACATGGATGAAGCTGGAAACCATCATTCTCAGCAAACTATTGCAAGGACAAAAAAACCAAACACCACATGTTCTCACTCATAGGTGGGAATTGAACAATGAGAACACATGGACACAGGAAGGGGAACATCACACACCGGGGCCTGTTGTGGGGTGGGAGGAGGGGGGAGGGATAGCATTAGGAGATATATCTAATGTTAAATGACGAGTTAATGGGTGCAGCACACCAACATGGTACATGTATACATATGTAACAAACCTGCACATTGTGCACATGTACCCTAAAACTTAAAGTATAATTAAAAAAAGAAAATTACCAGGGATTCATATCTAATCTCCAATGAAATATTGAAAAGTTAAGTTATTAAAATTGCCTTTAAGGCTTTGATGATAACCAGCATTTGCCTAATATCTTTCATCTGGGAGTTTTCAAAATATTGTAAAATTAGTATGAGTAACTCAGTTTTACATATGGGAAAGCTGAGGGACAGGGTGGAATAAAAACTTGCCCAAGTTTATACAGAGAAGCAAGAATGGAACCTAGCTTATGATCTTCCTGTAAATCACAGAACCATGGTGTTCTGAAATGAAAGGGTCTGGATGATTATCTGGTTCTACCCTCTGAGTGTAGAGGCTGCGGTGCAGGAGGGTCTAATGACTGGTCCAAGGTCACAAAGCTAGTTAGTAAGTGAGCTGCAGTAACAATCATGCTCCGTGAATCCCACTGCTGGGTTTTCTTCCCTTGTTCATATGGCCTGAACATACAGTATCCCTTGGTATTGGTAGGGGATTGGTTCCAGGACCTCCTGCCAATACTCAAAACTGCAGATGCTCAAGTACCTCATATAAAATGACATAGTATTTGCACATACCTCCTCCTGTATACTTTAAATCGTCTCTAGATTACTTATATACCTAATACAATACAAATGTTCCATAAATAGTTGTTATACTGTATTGTTTTTTATTTCTATTACTTTTTATTGGTGTATTGTTAATTTTTATTGCTTTTATTCCCCCAAATATTTTAAATCCACAGTTGGTTGAATCCAGATGCAGATCCAGGGACTGGGAGGGCTGATGGAGGGCTGACTGTGTTTCTGCTCAGGCAGATGTGAAGTGAGCCCTAAAAGAACTTCCCACTGGCCAAGGTACTTTCTAACTGCAGAATCATGCTTCTTCCCACATTCCCCCAAGGGATAATTGGCTCTAAGAGGGCTGACTATCCATCCTTCCTCTGAGGCTTGAAGACCCAGTATGAGATCCAGGTTGAGGATAAGGAAGGGTGGCTTAAGGAAGTCCACCCAGCAGTCCTTGTTTCAACTGGACAGTGGCATCTCCCAGACTCTTCAACTGCATCTGCTGCTGCAGAGGCTACCAGTCATCAGACTGGAGATCTGGTAGTTGCTGAAATGGCCTGGCAGCATTTGGTGGCTACTGACTGGACTTATTGGTTCCATTGAAGTGCCTTAATGGTGCCTTCTTCAACTTGAAAATGCTTGTGATTCTTCCTCCTACAGGCCACCCCTAAGCAAAGAACAACCTCTTATTTTTCGTTTAAGTATTATTTTGGCAACCACAAGAGATGGCAACCCTGCTACAGTTGAAAATGTGCTCCACATCAAAGCCACACTTTCTTTTCAGCAGACTCACAAAGCTTTTTATTTCCAGCCCTCCTGAATACTCCACACGCCACCAATGTTTACATTTTTGTCCAGCCTACGCGTCTTTTCCTGCTTAAGAACCATATGCCCTATCACTTTAGTCATGTGGCTAACACACCCTGCTTCCTTCCTTTTCCTCCGGCTTTTCTGGCCTCTGACTCAGTTACACCCATCCTGGCTGATAGGGAACTATTTTTTAACATATCAGTTCTTGCCAGTGCCCTCTGATGTGGTTCTCTTGTGCAGCATAGAAAAGTTCCAAGAGTCCCCAGTGTTCCTCACTATTGATCCCTTCATGCTAAGTATTTCACTAAATGTTCTCTGATGGTGACTACTGTAGAGTTTGTTTCATCTGAAGTCTGCTTGTACTGTTCTTATCCTTAGTAAACAGGAGGCAGTAAGAAGTGATGTTTGGGTTTGCAAGAAAGGTACAAATTTAATGAGGTTGCAATCTGTATCTTGCCTCAAAATGAAAATAGAAACCCCGTTCTACCCAATTACATTAGGTGGAAAAAATGCAACAGTCATATTGGGAGCAGTAAAGCCAACACTGCATGTTCTCACTCATAGGTGGGAATTGAACAATGAGAACACTTGGACACAGGACGGGGATCATCACACACTGGGGCCTGTTGTGGGGTGGGGGGAGGGGGGAGGGATAGCATTAGGAGATATACCTAATGTAAATGACGAGTTAATGGTTGCAGCACACCAACATGGCACATGTACACATATGTAACAAACCTGCACGTTGTGCACATGTACTCTAGAATTTAAAGTATAATGAAAAATATATATATATAAAAATAAAAAAAATTTAAAAAAGAGACTTATTCTTGAATCCTGTTAAAGAATGGGGAAGTGAATTTTCCAGAGAACTCCCCATTCTTTCATAGTGCAACTCCTTAAAACATCAAGTCAAGCCATCTTCTTAGGTTGTGGCTGGACTTGGTAATTAAGTCATTCAACAAAATATTTATTGACTCACTACCAGGTTTGGGGAACTGTGCTAGGTTCTGGAGATACAGGAGTGAGCAAAACACATGCAATGCCTGCCACCATGGAGATTACAGTCTAGTAGAAGACTATGCATTGGCTGCCTACCTTGCTCAACTAGGTCAAGTCAGTCAGTTGACATGTTAAAAAGTTAAATATCCATGGAATACAGGGTATTATATAAGGATATAGATGATTTGGTGTTGAGGTATTTAGTAATAAGTCCTGCTAAATCTGGAAGCTGCAATAAAGTCTGGCCTAGGGTCAGCAGCCTCCCCAGCAGCAGGGACCACTGCACACTAGGGCAGAGACAGTAGCCAAGTCAGCCTTTTGGGTGCTCTCTAGGCACAGCATGGGCTAGAGGACACTTTTCACCTACTTACACGGCATGGAACATTCCAAGAGGGCCCACACTCTGTGCTATGTACATAGTCTCATTGAATACTCATAATTACCCTGGAAGTAGGTTTTGTTGTTTCTGCTTTATGGAGAAACTGAAAGTCAGGAAGGAAAGTGACTTGTTCAAGATCAATAGCTAATGTCAGGTCTGAGCTCAGATCTGTTGACTCCAAAGTTCTTGCTTTCAGGGGATGGTGACACACTCTCTCTTAAACCAGAGAAATTAAGATCTGCAATGTAATATCTTAAAACTGAAAACCTGCCAAAGTCATCATTTGTGTAATAGAGAAGATGTACTTTCAGAAAGAAGCTGTTTGACGGTTAGATCCATAAGGATGGGGTTCAGTAGTGAAATATTTTCCCTCCACCTCACCTTTTCTTTTCTTATCTCAGAGCTTTTAACTAAAGAAGTACCCTTTGATTTTACACACACACACACACACCACACACACCCCTACATCAGTTTCAAAAGACGTATTTCACATCTGGATCTACTATTTCATTTTTTGCCCCAGTCCAGACCACAACAAAAACACCAACACAAAAACATGAGTAAAAGGGAAATATTGTAGGAGCATTCACATGAGAATCGTTATTTAGAAATCATGTCCCTGAGCTCCACTTGTTCTGCCTCTCTGATCCAGTCCCCAATTCTCCAGACAATGTAATAGTTTGTCATACCCTAAAGGAAAACAAAAAAGCCAAAAACTACTTCAAAGCACAGAAAGTCCTCACTAACTTAAAAGAAATGATCAAGCAATTTAATATGAAAATAAGTCAAACTTATTTTAAAAAACAAACATAATTTGAGTCCTATTGAATGAAGCAAAATAAATAATTAAGTTTTTTTTTTTTTTGAAGCAGATTATTTTGAAAGGAAATCAGGCTTTTGTAAGAATTCCTATGGTTGTTGAGTGTGGTCAGGTTGTTGAATTCATGGCCTCCTTCTCCAAATCATGAATGTCTGATGTACTATAAGCTTTCAGAAAACTTGTTTACAAACTCTATGCTGTTGTTTGGCTGTCTATAACATCAGCATTACTTTTACAATATCATTTTTTAACTAATGACTCTCATAAGATTGTAGGAACTTACAACGCAAGTGGAATCATCCTGCCATGATACAGTCTGACGGGCAGAAGGGCACCGTGTGATGAAAAGAGTGATCAGGAGACATCAGTGAAAAAGAGGTCTGTGTTTACATCAGTGTCTGTGGGAACTTAACATATAATGGGTCACGAACGGACATGGAGCCCAGACAACAAGGAGGGCAGAAGGTCAGTTTTTGGAAGGAGCTAAGGAGGGAGGTACGTATTTATAGAGAGTCTGAGCTATATGCTGAGCTGTGGGAAAATCCAAAGCCTGGGTCAGAAAGGTGAGCTGGCTATAAAAATGGAGCAATGAGGTGAGAAATGAGACAGAACCCAAGATTAACAGTAGCGGCAATGGATGGAGAGGGTTTGAGAAAAGATTCCTTTCTCCATACTAATGAAGATAACGTTGCATAATTATTGATTTATAAGTATCCATTATATGCTAGAGTCAGCATTAAACATGCACATGACACACTCATTTTATTTATTTATTTATTTTTGAGACAGGGTCTCACTCTGTCATCCAGGCTGGAGTGCAGTCACATGATTCTAGCTCACTGTAGTCTTGACCTCCTAGGTTCAAGTGATCCTCCCACCTCAGCCTCCCGAGCAGGTAAGACTACAGGCACATGTCACCATGCCTGGCTAATTTTTTTATTTTATTTTTTTACAGAGATGGCGTCTTACTATGTTGCCCAAGCTAGTCTCGAACTCCTGGCCTCAAGCAATTCCCTTGCCTTGGAATCCCATAACACTGGAATTATAGGCATGAGCCACCACACTCAGCCTGACATACTCATTTTTAAGCAAAGGACTTGTAAGTCATGGCTTGTTAATCTAACGCCGACGATAATGTCTCAGGCAGAAGCCACAGCCCAGAAGACTTCCCAGCGTGGGAAGGCTTAGGAGACCAGCTGGCATCAGGCACATTCCACAGAAATACTGAGAAACTTATGAAGAACAAACAGACCCGGCAGGAGCAAGAGGAAGATACCTGGCCTGAGTAGCACTAAATATGTCCCAATTAAACAGAACTACTATCCCAATTAAGCAACTGTCATGACCATTAATAAACACAAAAGGGTGTGTTGCACGACGGCCTGATTCAGTGTCGTTACTGATTTAGTGCACTGTAATGATTATTAATAATCCTCAGCTACTGCATGCTTCTGTGAGTGCTCTGGGACTTCACATTTGCCTGGATCCTTGAATGAAAATGATACCGGAAGTGAAACTCAAAGAGAATCATTTGGGTGGCCAAAATAGTTCTGATGAAACTGCTGATACAGATGCCTGAGCATTTCATGGAATTCTGGGCCATTTCCTCTCCCTGGTCATCTCATGTCTTGTGATCTAACCAGCTCTTAGGGGTTCCTTGGTCAAGCACTCTGGCCCTGCTTCCTCCTTTCACTTGGCTGGCAACTCTCATATAGACTTCAATGGCGAAAAGCTGTCAACAGTTCATAAAAGGATCAAACACCTTAAGATGTTGTATACAAGTTCCAGTGATGTTTTCAAATATACTTCCTCTCCTAGTTCCTCACAGATAACCTTTTGGCATCCAGTGAAGTAACGTGGAGGGTAGATACCCAGTTCTGATTTGGGGAAATGTTTTCCACCCACTAGTTGTCATCATACATGGTTTGGTTCAACACATTTCATCAATGGAACCTTGTGATGTTCCTGTTAGCAACTTTTTTTTTTTCCTGGGGAATAGGGGTCAAGGAAAGGCCTTCCAAAGGAGGCCAACTGTAAAGAGCTGGGCTTACTTTCATGTCTGCCATCACAGCTCTTAACCATTGCTCCCCAAAGAGAAGCAAAAGAAAGCACAGCTTTCCATGATGACTGTTCCTTTCATGCCAGCCTAGTTCCAAGGAAAAAGATTTTCCAAATCAAGTAGAGATTTCAGATGTTTTTTTTAAATTTCCAACTCTGAGTCTAAATATTGGTAAAGAGAATGCTTAAAGAGGACTTGAAAGATAAAAGCAAGGTATTTTGCTAACATCATATCCATGGCTAGTGGGATTGTTTTGGGGTGTGTGTGCGTGCGTGTGTGTGCGCATGTGTGTGTGTTTTGATTTCTAGGACAGGAGGCAATGAATGGATAAACTAGCAAGGAAAAAGTGAGACTGAGCCATTAGCCCATTGGTAAGAAAATCACAATCTCTGGTAATCTATGAGAAATATTTCCTAAGGGCCTTTTTTGAGACCTTGCAGCTTTTCTCAATTGGAGTTTCTCATGTGAACCACAAAACAGACAATGATTTAAGTGACTATTTTCTCAGTTCTCCCAAGATGGCACAGAGCTAGTACTATCCTGGAATATGCATAGAAGAGAAGGTAATTCATTGTGTACAATGGATATCTTACAACAATTAGGGCTTAGTTCTATCCCTGAAATGGTTGAGGAAAACCATTAGAAAAACACCACACCCAAGGCCCAAGCCTGGAGACAGACCAAATACAAATTGCCTTTCCAAGAAGCACAGATGACTAAAGTGGTTCAAAAAAAAATGTATGTACATACTTGAAATATAACTTTCATGTAGTCACAAAGTTTAGGGAAAATTCTTTCTGATAAATCTAAAAGTTCCAAAAGTCTTTTAACCCTTTCGATGATGGGGTTAAGAAAAAAATGATGTGCATTAAGGGCCGACTAAATGTTTCAGTTATAGCTGGGTGCAGTGGCTCACACCTGTAATCCTAGCACTTTGGGAGGCTGATGGGGGAGAATCACCTGAGGCCAGGAGTTCAAGACCAGCCTGGCCAACATCACAAGACCCCATCTCTACAATTTTTTTTAAAATTAGCTGGGCAGGATTGTGCATGCCTGTAGTCTCAGCTACTCAGAAGGCAGAGGCAGAAGGATCACTTGAGCCCAGGAGTTCAAGGCTGCAGTGATCCATGATTGTGCCACTGCACTCCATCCAGAATGGCAGAGCAACACCCTGTCTCCACAAAAAAAAATAAATAAATAAAAAATAAAAAATAAATTAAAAAAAAGGTTTTAGCTGTAAGTTAGACAATGTCTGTTGTCAAGGCTCTCATAATCATTGCAGGGAGGAGGACAAGCATACAAGATGGCCCGGGGAGCAAGAGACAGAGATAGATGAGAGAAAGATTAAGGAAATTAAGGAAATAGAATCTTTACGAGTTAGTAATCAACTCTATGTGTAGATTGAAGGAAGGAGCTAATTTGAGTGGTTGGCTTTTCCAGGCCTTAAATGGAAAATACATGAGGTAAAATTGATTTGTTGTGGTTGTCATTATTGTGGTTGCTATTGCCATGTGTGGTGGGAGAGATGGTGACAGCCAGCTTAGTGCTAGAAGAATTTGAGGTTCCATTAAGGCACTCAAATGAAAGTATACTGTAAATAGTTGGACACAGCTCTGAGTTTCAGGAGAGAGGTCTCACTGGAGATGCAGATCTGAGAATTACTAAAGATTGTGAAATATGTCCAGCTTACTCATGGAAGATGTGTTTACTGAGAAGAGGAAAGGTCTTTATTTTTGAAAACTTGAGAAAGAAAGCTGTATTTTCAGTTGCACATTCAAAAGATGATTTAAAAGCAGCCATCAGCAAAATCCATAGTACTAACTTTGATCTGAGAAAACCTTTGCATGCTCGCTGCTTTAGGGACTAAATTCAACAGCTTTGACACTGTTTTCTTGGATGCAACTCCTTTTTCGCCTTTCAAATGCTATAATTCTTCAGTTTTCCCTAAGCACTTGACTTCCCTGAGAGAGACCCTAAAACCATCTGTGCTTCAATATGTCCTCTTTGGAAATCCGTTTGATTATGCTGCCCATTGCAGGAGGAGATTAAATAGGAAGATTAGCTAATAGATTTTAATATAATTAGTATCCAAGTAGCCAAAATTTTGCCAGACTCTTGACAGCTTAAAAATATCTACATCTGGCTGGGCGCGGTGGCTCACGCCTGTAATCCCAGCACTTTGGGAGGCTGAGGCGGGTGGATCACGAGGTCAGGAGATTGAGACCATCCTGGCTAACATGGTGAAACCCCGTCTCTACTAAAAATACAAAAAATTAGCCGGGTGTGGTGGCAGGCGCCTGTAGTCCCAGCTACTTGGGAGGCTGAGGCAGGAGAATTGCTTGAACCTGGGAGTCGGAGGTTGCAGTGAGCTGAGATTGTGCCACTGCACTCCAGCCTGGACAACAGAGCGAGACACCATCTTAAAAAGAAAAAAAATCTACATCTACTCTTGTGACAAAAGAGACAACTAGGATAATATGAAATTTTAAACACTGACTTCTGTCTATAAACCACTACACAAAAACGTTCTCATGACAAATATTGAAACATTGTGTATGCATGACAAATATTGAAACATTGTCTACATTGCAAAATACTAAGAAAGTAATGTAATTTGAAAAGTAAAATTTAGCATACAGTAAAAATGAGAGATTACATATAGTTACTTTCACCTAGGTAAGTGAATAAAGATATCAAATATTAGTGATAATATTCAAAATTATATGTAGTAATTAATTGGTGTAAAAAATCAATGAGTATTATAGATTAAAATAGATTATTTTTTTCTAAATGAAACAAAGTAATTATCTCCAATGTGTTCATAAATATACTTCCCCTCACAAAAGGTTCCTTACTATGTAGATTCAAATCCTTGCTCCATAGCATAACCTTGGGCAAATTATTTGACTTCTCTAAGTCTCAACTTTCTCATTTTACAAATGAGAAATACCATTAGAACTTTTGGTTAAGGCCAGTGTAAGGAATAAATGAGAGAACAGAGTCTGGTACATATGTTCAATAAATATTGAAGTGATGATGACTGAAAGTGGTTTTGAATTGAGATGTGACTCAAAACCACACTTTATGAAAACAGAACATTAAACAGCATTATAAATTACAAGACTTTTACAATATGACACTGATGGAGAGTCAGAGCTGCTGCATTTGGCTGCGAGTCTGTGCACTGAATAATTCCAGGGCTCCATTTACAGATATGGTGACATGCACAGAGCCTGCAGTATTTATGCAATGCAATGGTCCTGGCTAGAACAAGAAATTAGCCCACATGGTAAAGAACTTTTCTTCCCTCTTGGAATTCACAAAGAGTGGTTTTTCTTCATTTAATCTTAGAATTCTTAACCTCTGTACACAGTTCTTCACCTCTGCTACTTTACCTAAATCAATGATTCCAAATAAATATCTCTGTGGGCCAGGAGTTGAAAAAGTATTGTGTGAACTAACCTTGCTATAATCAAAAGAAAGAAGCGGCATTACCTAAAGGTATTCATATTCAAATGGTTTTGAAACACTGCATAGACCAAATAAAACACATTTGTATGCCTTAGCACACTAATCAACTTTGTAGCCTTGTTTGAGTCATGTAATTTCAGTTTTTTTAATCTAGAAAAGTGAAAGGATCATTTTCTTACAGTGACTCAAGAATGACGATCACAGAAACTCAGAGATTCAGCTCTTGTTCAAACCTTTCTTTTAACCCCAGAAATTATTGTCTCCTGAGTCAGCTAAAGATGGTGGTCTGAAAAACAGCCTGTTTCCGCAGAAGCAGCTCGATTCCCCTCTTCCCACTGCTCTATTGCATGGTCTCTATTTATTTGAGTATTGCTTTTTAAAATTACCTAAGGGAATAAATGTTTGTTTTAAATTATAGCATTGAAAAATACGGCCGGGTACGGTGGCTCACGCCTGTAATCCCAGCACTTTGGGAGGCCGAGGCGGGAGGATCACGAGGTCAGGAGATCAAGACCATCCTGGCTAACACAGTGAAACCCCGTCTCTACTAAAAATACAAAAAATTAGCCGGGCATGGTGGCAGGTGCCTGTAGTCCCAGCTACTCAGGAGGCTGAGGCAGGAGAAAGGTGTAAACCCAGGAGGTGGAGCTTGCAGTGAGCAGAGATCGCGCCCCTGCACTCCAGCCTGGGCGACAGAGCGAGACTCCATCTCAAAAAAAGAAAAGAAAAATACAGAAAAACGGAAAAGAGAAATAAAATTTACCTATGGTCATATCTCTGACGATATGTATGACGTCACATACATATTTGGTTTTTCCTCTGGTACACATTCACATCTTAGTTACGGAATTGGGATCATTCTATGTATGCTCTTTTAAAATATACCTATGTTGTTTTTAAGATTTAAATCAATATATCTTTTTAGAATAGTTTACAGAAAAGTTGCAAGGATAGTGCAGAGTTACCGTATACCCAATACCATTTTCTCTATTGTTTACATCTTACATTACTGTGGAATTTTTGTCACAACCAAGGAACCAGCATGGATACATTGTTATCAACTAAACTACACACTTTATTCAGATTTCACAAATTTTCCCCTAATGTCCTTTTTTCTGTCTCAGGATTCCAATCAGGATACCACATTACATTTAGTAATCATGTCTCTAATTCTCCTCTTGGCTGTGACAGTTTCTCAGATTTTTCTTGATTTTTATGGACTTAATATCAAAGGGGTACTGGTTAAATATTTTGTAGCATGCTCCTCAGTTTGGATTTGTCTGATATTTTTTCACTGTTTTGTAAACATTATGAGTTTTTGGAAGGGAATACATAGAGTTGAAGTTCATTTTCATCACATTCTATCAGGAGTATGTGTATCAGCTTGAATTATCTCTGATGAAGGTAACTTTGATCACCTGGTTGAGTAGCGTTTACCGGGTTTCTTTATTGTAAAGTAACTTTTCCACCTTTTCGTATTCTGCTCTTTGGAAGCAAGCCGCTAAGCACAACCCATTCAACGGGTGTGGAGTTAAGCTACATCACCTTGAGGGAGGAGAATCTACATAAACTACTGGGAATTTTTCTGTTTAGGAGATCTGTCTCTTCTTTATTTACGTGTTCAGTCGTTTACTTATATCAGTATGGACTCATGCTATTTATTTTAAACTTTAGATTATAATTCTGTGTTATGTTACTATCTTATTAGGCTGGCACAAAATTAATTGCAGTTTTTGCAATTAAAAGTAATGGCAAAAACCGCAATTACTTTTGCACCAACCCCAACCTACCATTTATTTTGTTGTTCAAATTGTTTGGGTATTAAAAGCTCTTTCAGGCTGGCTCCTGGGCCCTTCTCACATGCCTTCATCCTTTTACTTTTTGAGCACTTCCTAATTTCCTGGCACAACAAAAATTGTTCCAGGCTCAACTTGTATATTCTCTGTCCCAGCTCTACAATGTGTCTTTTCTCCAGGGAGTCCTGGTTCCTTTTACTGGAGAAGAGTATTAAAAACCAAGGTATGAGCAATTGGTGTGTTTATTCCTATCATGATGTCATCGTGATAGGCCCTTTCAGTAGAAAGATCTACAAAACCTATGTATGTGTACCAAACCATGTATTGCATATATCTGTGATTACTTCTGTGCCTATTCTTCTGAATCTGTATTAAGATAAACATGAGTTCATACTGGTGTCTCCAACTCTAATCTATTACCACATGGTTCATTCTAACCTTGCTTCTCTGTTACATCCCTCTTTAATCATAAGAAATGTGGCTCCAACCAGCTGCTGTCAACTTATTTACTTGTTCAATTCCAGTAAACATATTCAGCAGTTTCAGAATTCTTAAACCATATCCTCAGGAGAAACAAATTTACCAACTAGAAAACAGTGCTTATGTTCAATCTTCAGTTCTTTTTGTCTTTTGTTTTGTAGTTTCCAGTTAAAACACCATTTTTGTATAAAGTGGACATGGTGGCTCACACCCATAATCCCAGCATTTTGGGAGCCCAAGGAGGGTGGATCACTTGAGGCCAGGAGTTCAAGACCAGCCTGGGCAACATGGCAAAACCCTGTCTCTACAAACATACAAAAATTAGCCAGGCATGGTGTCATGTGCCTGTAGTCCCAGCTAGTCAGGAGGCTGAGGCAGGAGGATCACCTGAGTCCAGGGAGGTTAAGGCTGCAGTAAGCCAAAATCACACCACTGCACTCCAGCCTGGGTGACAGAGTGAGACTCTGTCTCAAAAAACAAAAACAAACAAAAACAACAACAAAAAAACCCCCACTGATATGGTTTGTCTCTGTGTCCCAACAAATCTCATCTCTAATTGTAATCCCCACATGTTGGGGGAGGGTCCTGGTGGGAGGTGATTGAATCATGGGGGTGAACTTCCCCTTGTTCTCCTGATAGTGAGTTCTCAAGAGATCTGGTTGTTTGAAAGTGTGTGTGGCATTTCCCTCCTTGCTCTGTCTCTCCTGCTCCAACATGGTAAGACACGCTTGCTTACCCTTCACCTTCTGCCACGATTGTAAGTTTCCTGAGGCCTCCTAGCCACGCTTCCTGTTAAGCCTGCAGAACTGCGAGTCAATTAAACCTATTTACTTCATAAATTACCCAGTCTCAGGTAGTTCTTTTTAGCAGTGCGAAAACAGACTAATACACCCACCATTTTCCAAAGTTACTTAGGTGAGCATCTAATTCTCCCCAAACCCTTCAGTGAGGTTATGTCATATATTTGTAATACAATTATATTCTTTTGTCAGAGTCTACAGTCTATCCTGAGATCTGTTGACCTCTTCGTCGATTTTTTATTTGCATACATTAAGGTTCATTCTTTGTGCTGCAAAGTTCTCTGTGTTTTGACCAATACATAGGATCATGTATTTGCCACCACAGTACCACAGATTAGTTCCATCACACTTTAAAGATGCCCAATGCTTCCCCTAGTCAAATACCTCTTTCCCCCTAAACTCTTGGCACCACTGATATGTTTTCTATCCGTATAACTTTGACCTTTTCCAGAATATCATATGGTTTGAATTATATTGTGTATGTAATATTGTACGTAAATTATATTGTGTATTCTTGCTCTGGCTTCTTTCACTTGTAAAATGCATTCGTGACTCATCCATGTAGGTGAGTGAAGGAATGGCTAATAAATACTATTCATTGCTGAATAGTATTTCATTGTATGGATATACCACAGTTTGTTCATCCATTCACCTACTAAAGGAAATCTTGGTTAATTCCAGTTTTGAGTAATTATGAATAAAACTGCTATAAACATTTGCATGCAGGTTTTGTGTGAACATAAGATTTTAAACCAGTTAGGTAATGCCTAAGAGAATGATTGCTGGGTATATGGTAAGCCTGTGTCTAACTCTATAAGAAACTGCCAAACTGTCTTCCAAAGTGGTATAGCATTTTGCATTCCCACTAGCAATGAATGAGAGCTCTACATTTCTCACCAGCATTTGATATTGCATTTTTTTTTATTTTAGCCATTCTAATAGATGTGTAGTGGTATCTCATGATTGTTTTAATTTGCATTTCCCTAGTGACAAATGATATTCAGCATATTTTCATATGCTTATTTGCCATCTGTATGTCTTTTTAAGTGTAGTGTCTTTTCAGATCTTTTGCCCATTTTTAATTGGGTTGTTTGTTTTCTTATCATTGAGTTTCAGAGTTCTTTATATTTTCTAGATAAAATTCTTGTCAGAAATATTACTTGCAAATATTTTCTCCCAGTGTGTGGCTTGTCTTTTCATTCCCTTAGTAGTGTCTTTCATGGAGTAAGAGTTTTAAATTTTGATTAAGTCCAATTTACCTGTTTTTTTCTTGGGAATTATGCTTTTGGTGTTGTAGCTAAAAACTCTTGCTTAGCCCAAGATTACACAGATTTTCTCCCATTTTTTTTTTTTCAGAAGTTTTATAGTTTTACATTTCACCTTTAGGTCTGATACATTTTGAGTTAATTTTTGTATAATGTGTGAGGTATACATTGAGATTCATTTTGCTGTGCATGAATCCCTAATTGTTCCAGTACTATTTGTTGAAAAGACTATCATTTCTCTATTGAATTGTCTTTGCACCTTTGTTAAAAATAAGTTGACTATATTTATGTGGATCAACTATTTCTGGGCTCTCTACACTTTTCATTGATGTATGTGTCTATCATTTTCCTATTTCCACATTGTCTTGATTACTGAGGCGTTACAGTAAGTCTTGGAATTCAGTAATAGGAGTCCTCCAACTCTGTTATTTTTTTCAGAATTGTTTGGCTCATCTTAGTTCTTTGCTTTTCTGTGGTTGGGAGGGGGCTATATTAAAAATCACATTTTTGATACCCACAGAAAACTGCTGGAAATTTTTGTTTTAAATCTGTAGGTCAAATTGGGGGAAATTGGCATCTTAACAATCCTTGAGCATGACATAGCACTCCATTTATGTAGGTCTTCATTGATTTCTTTCATTATAGTTTTGTAGTTTCAACATACGGATCTTATACATATTTTAATAGAATCATATCTAACAACTTTTGCTGCTATTTTAAATGGTATATATATTTTTTGCTTTTATATTATTCTTAATTGACACATAATAATTGTACATATCATGGGGAACAGTGTGATATTCCAACACATGTATACAATGTCTAATGATTAAATCAGAATAATTAGAATATCTATCACCTCAAACATTTATCATTACTTGTATTGGGGACATTCAAAATCTGTGCTTTTAACTACTTGAACATATGCAACAGGTTGTTGTTAATTATAGCCACCCTATCATGCTATAGAACACTAGACCTCACTAGACCTTATTCCTTCTAACTAGCATTACTTTTGTGTTCATTAACCAACCTTTGGCAGTCCGCTCCTTCCTCTACCATTCCTGGTCTCTAGTAATTGCTCTCTACTTCTACAAGATAACTTCGTTAGCTTCCTCACGTGAGTGAGAGTGTGCAATATTTATCTTTCTGTGGTGTATTTCACTTAATATAATATCCTCGAAGCTCATCCATGTTCTCACAAATGACAGAACTTTGTTATTTTTATGGCTAAATAGTATTCAATTGTCTATATGTAACTTTTCTTTATTCATTCATCTGATGATGGACACTTAGATTAATCTGAGTCCATATCCTAGCTATTGTTAATACTGGGGCAGTAAACATGAAAGAGTAGACATCTCTTCAACATGCTCCATATTTCTTTGGATATATACCCAGTGGTGGGATTGCTGGATCATGTGTTAGCTCTACTTTTAGTTTTTTAAGGAACCTCCATACTGTTTTCCATAATGGCTGTACTAGTTCACATTCCCACCAATAGCATGTAAGAGTTCCCTTTTCTCCACATCCTCCCCAGCATTTGTTACTTTTTATCTTTTTGATAAAAGCCTTTCTAACTGTGGTAAGATAGTATCTCTTTGTGGCTTTGATTTGCATTTTCCTGATGATTAATGACGTTGAGCATTTTTAATGTACCTGTTGGCCATTTGTATCTCTTCTTAAAGGGATGTCTATTCAGCTCATTTGCCCATGTTTTAATGAATTATGATTATTATTTTGCTGTTGACTTGTTTGAGTTCCTTATATATTCTGGATTTAATCCCTTGTCAGATGGATAGTTTGCCAAAATTCTGCAGGTTGTCGCTTCACTCTGTTGGTTGCTTTCTTTGCTGCACAGAAGTTTTTAGTTTCATATAATCCCACTTATCTATTTTTGCTTTTGTTACATGTGCTTTTAAGGTCTTCTTCATAAACTCTTTGCCCAGACCAATGTCCTTAAGTGTTTACTTTATATTTTCTCCTACTAGTTTCATAGTTTTGGGTCTTATATTTAAATCTTTAATCCATTTTGAGTTTATTGTTTTATATGGTAAGAGACAGGGTTCTAGTTTCATTTTTCTGCATGTGGCTATCCAGTTTTCCCAGCACCATTTATGGAAGAAACTGTCCCTCCCACCAATGAATGCTCTTAGTGCCTTTATTTATAGTCAGTTGCAGGGTGGGGAGCGCTGAGGAATGAAACTAGGAAGTGGGAGCCATAGGGTTTGCAGATATGATCCTTCCACTGGAGGCATTCACCTGGCTGCCAGAGATTGAAGAGAAGCTGAATCAGGAGGAGGAGGTGCTGTCCTATATTCAAGACAGCCTGGAGAAAAGTGACCAGCTCACCAAGAACATGATGTCTATCCTGTCATCATATGAGAGCCACCATATAAAGCTGGAGAATTCCATCATCCTGGTGCACAAGCAGACAGATAATCTGCAGCAGCTGCAAGACAATTTTGAGAAGACGCTATCCATCCTGGACCACATCATCAACTCCTACCATGTTGCCAGTGACACTTAGCATATCATCAGAGAGGGCCCCACAGGTAGGCCGGAAGAGTATCTGGGAAGCATGGCTAAGATTCAGAAGGCTGTGGAGTATTTCCAGGACAATAGCCCAGACAGCCCAGAACACACATCTGAGCTCTGCAGCCTGATAACCAGGCACAATAAGTTTGTATCCCCTGTGCTCATCCTGGATCTGATCGGTGGTGATGATGATCTGGAGGTACAGGAGATTATGTCCCTGGAGCACCTGCCCAAGAGTGTGCTCCAGGATGTAATCTGCATCTCCTACTGGCTGGTGGAATACAGCTGCAACCAAGATTTTATGAATGTCTACTACAAGATTTGCTCCAGCCAGCTGGACCACTTCATCAAGGCCTGGAGAAGTATTTCTGGAAGAACAGTTCTTTTTCTGGAATTCCCTACTGTCCTTCTATCCCCAACAAGAGGAAAAAGACACCAGCCAAAAAGCCAGTCAAGTGGCCAGGGATGTCATAAGGCTCAAAACCTTCTGAAAACAGTATTCATTCCAAGCATGGCTTAGTTGCAGAAAAGGGATGCTCCCACCTCCTTCCTTTGGAAGGTCAAGAGCATAATTTCAAAGTTAAGCACCTGTCCGAGGCCTTGAATGACAAGCATAGGCTGCTGGCCAGGAGAGATGGTGGACATGGAGACTGATGCTACATTCACTGTGTCATTACCTTTGTCAAGCTGACCTAGAGCGAGTATCAGTTGCTGGCTGACATCATTGCTGAGCACCATCAGGAGAAGACCTTTTACTCTGATACAGGATGTGCTGGATGGGCTGATACTTGAAGGGGAGAGTATTGTCTCCCGCTCAGAGGCCATCATTTGACACAACTTTTCCATGGTGCTTACTGTCTTCTCCATCCCGCAGGGCCTAAGCACAGCAAGCCTGAGTTTGACCAGGTGCTCTAGGGCATGGCCGCCATCAGCAAGAACAAATCACCTGGCCTCATCATCTCCCTAGAGGCCACTGGAGCCAAAGCACTGGAGGACTTTGTGGATAACATCAAAAATGACCTCGACAATGAATGCAACATGCCCAAGAATGGCACCATGCTCACAAGAAACGTCATCCTCTTCCTGCAGCAGCTTCTGGACTTCCAGGAGATGGTGGGTAACATGCTGGCTTCCCAAGAGGCCTGTTCTTCAGCCACAGCCATGGTTCCAAGTTCAACAAGTGACTGCTAAGCATCTATATCTGTAAAATTCTGGGCAGCCTGCAGTTGAACTTGCTGAGCAAGTCCAAGGTGTATGAGGACCCAACTCTGAGCACCATCTTCCTGCATAGCAACTACAACTACATCCTCAAGTTCCTGAAGTCTGAGCTAATCCAGCTGGTGGCTGTGACTCAGCAGACTGCTGAGCACCCCCACTGGGAGCATATTGAGCAGTAGATCCCGGCTTACCAGTGCAGTTGGCTAAAGGTGACTGAATATTTCACAGAGAACAATATACTTGTGTTCCAACCAGGAGTCAAACTCTAGAATAAGGAGCAGCAGATGATCAAGGAGTGTTTCAAGGGCTTCAATGATGGCCTTGAAGAACTGTGCAAGATCCAAAAGGCCTGGGCTATTTCAGACACAGAGAAGAAGGACAGTATTTGCCAGGCCCAAAAAAACATTGTCAAGGAAACCTATGGGGCCTCTCAGCACAAGTTCAGCAGCATGCCCTTCACCAAGAGCCTGGAGAAGTACATATACACATGGAGCAGGTGGATGACATGACCAATCATCTTTTCAACACCTCTGCCTGAGTCTTCTGCTAGCCCTGCCTGGTTGTGCCAGACTAGCCAGGTCACTGGACAGATAAACCCACGTTAACTTGCCTCTGGGCTGGGTGAGTTTGAAGTCCTTTAGGAAAGAGACTTGTCTTCACTGCCCCATCCAGGAGCCCCACTCCCTGAGCCCTCTAGTCCTGGTTTCTGCTTTTTCCCCCATAGCCCATGTTTCCAACCAAACCAGCATTCACCAAGAAAGCTGGGTTCCTTCTCATCTTGGGTTTTGTGACGCTGATAGCTTGTGAAATAGGATAGGAGAGAAAGAAGACAGAGGCCTGTGCCCACAGCTGCCTCATGTGTACCAAAAGCAGGAGGGCAGAACAGCCCTACCTCTGGCCTCAGTCAAAAATGGGTACTAGCACTTCCTTTTCAGCCCAAAAATGTGGGTAGTTCTCAGAGGAGTAGTCAAAAGACCTGGGGAAAAGCAATCAGGTTCTCTTGGATTTTGTGCAGAAAACGTATTCCCCATTGCCCACAGACCTGAGGTCTGGGGCTGTTCCATCTCCTAGGAGTCCCCTAGGTGACTTGGGACAGGAGTGCCCGCCTGCTCGCCATTCCCTCCGGGGTCCAGTACTCTCTAGGAGGCATTCAGAAAAGGAGCCCTGACCCACCCTCTGTGGCCTGTTTCCCAGGCCCCTGTCTCCCACTTCCCAGCATTAGAGCCTCCTGGCCCAGGGCCAAACAGCAATGGTTGCAGAAGGAGAAGTGAGGCTGCATGCCTATGGACTGGGAGACTGGTGGACAGTGGAGAGAAATTCAGGAGCAAAGTGGGGATGAAAAGTAAGGTCCTACCTACTTAGGATCAGAATGAATAGCTGAGTTCAATGAAGACAGACCCTTGAGGTGTACTCGCACTTGGGGATGGGTTTATTTCAAGCTCTTTGCTTATATGCTAACAGAGGGAGAGCTCAGGGTGGTTTAGGGTCTTCCGGGGATAGAGACGAGATCTGACTTTCCTCCTCAGCTCTCCAGAGACCCTGTCTTGGCTCTACCCCCAGCCGTGGGAAACTGAAACTGCATCCTCAAGTCTGCAACCCAGGCCCAACGTAGTTACAGCCTGGGCTGCTTACCATGGGGTACAGCCTCTCTAGGGGCTGAGTTGGGCTTGCATGCTGCTCACATCCAAATTCCCGTGAAGATGAATTGGCTGCACAGCACCCAGGCCACATACATGAGAAAGAAGTCACGGTCAACAGTCTCAGCCCAGCTTTTTTTTGACCACTTTATTCTTCTGGGTGCTTCCATGAAGCAAAGATGCAGAGAAAGGAGTTGTTCTTCAGGCCCTACCGACCAACCAACATAAGCAGAAGGATGAACCCCAGGGGTCATCAGACTGTATCCCTTCTGGAAAGTCTCAATTAATGAACATTTGGGTCTGGTCCATTGTGGGCCATCTTTGATGGAAAAAAACATCATCTTAGAGAGGATCCGTAAGGCAACATGTTATCTTGGAGAGCTGAGGTCACCTGGGCCTTTAGGGAGGCCAAGTTTGCCCCTGACCCAGACTTGCCTCTAACAAGAAAGGATATGGTGGAGCCCAGGGACAGGAGAGCCAGCAGGGTTGGTGCAAGGAGCCATACCCACCTAGCAACCCCTGCACCCTCACCCAGCCCTAGGCAGGCAACCTGCCAGTTTTTCTCTGTTCAAACCTGCACTTAGGCCTCATTCCTTACCCCTCACCCCCAGGAAGGTGCCTCAACCTCCATCCACTTTCAGGATTAGACCCTGGATTCTCATAATCTTGCTTTCCCTCTCTCAGGACTAGGCTGGGGCTGCTCATAGCCCCAAAGTTGCCCCAGGCCAGCAGCCCAGCCAGCAGCACAATCTCTGTGGCACTGAGGAAGAGCAGCAGCAGCAGCAGGAGGCTGATGTAGTAAACTGGAGGTGGGAGGGCAGGATTGGGATGGTTAGGGGCCAGGTCCTCTGCCTCTGATGTCCAGGGAGCTGAGCTGAAACACCCTGGTATGGGTGACAGCAGGTGGGAGAAACCAGGAAGGCCAGGTAGGGAAGTAGAACTTACTGAGGAGCGGGTTGCAGGAGGAGCTGGGCAGGGCCTGCACCAGGGAGGAGCATAAGAGAGGTAGCCCAGCAGCAGTGTCATCTTGGAAACAATGCGCTTGATGGCCTGGAGGGGCAGCAGCCCCCCTACACATGACGGCCAATATAAGTGCCCCTCAGGTGCCAATAGAGCTATGATGGACTTTAGCGCTGTGTTATTCAGGCCCAACTGGAAGGGGAAAAACTGCGGTTTTCCAGGGGGAGATGGGGAGTGGTCAGCAGGGGTATGGGTTCATGCCTCTGGCCCTGCATCCCCCACCTTCCTACCTCCATTAGCCCTCCTGTCATCCTCTTCCTGACTTGACTCACTGTCACCTGAAAGCAGGGCACCAGCTGCTAGGGTGGAAATCATGAACTACATACTCCCTCTTGACACTCACGATCTCATTCACCACGTGGGCCTGGAACTCCAGCTCCATCGCTGAAAAGGGTGGGGGTGAGAACGATGAATAGGAAAGGGAGATCCCTGCCCCCAAATCTCCTGGGAGTAGGGTCAAAAGCAATCTGGAGCCCAGGGGTGATGGAGACTTCTGATGGCTTCTGGGGGACAGACTTGAGGACAAAACTGGTCTACAAGAGGGCTTCCCAAACCTTATTTTGCAAAACTTCAAATTGTCTGAAAGTCTTTATCAGATTCATAGATGAATTTTGATTGTAAAAATCAGTGAACTTTCCACTAAAAAAGAAAAAGAACATCATTTGGCTGAAAATAAGTGGACTTATTTCTGGGGTCTGTATTTTGTTCCATTGGCCTATATGTCTATTTTGATGCCAGTAACATATTGCTTTGGTTACTACAGCTTTGTAGTTTGATAGTGTGATTCCTTCAGCTTTGTTTTTATTTTTGTTATTGCTGTTTTTGCTCAGGATTGCTTTGGTTATTCAGTCTTTTCTTGTTCCCTATGAATTTTAGGAATATTTTTTCTACTTCTGTGAAAAATGTCATTGGTATTTTGATAGAGGATTGCATTGAATTTGTAGATGGCTCTGGTGGTATGGTCGTTTTCACAATATTAATTCTTCTAATCTACGAACATGGGATGTCTTTCCTTTTTTGTGTGTGTCTTCAACTTTTTTCAGCATTGTTTTATAGTTTTCTCTGTAGAGATCTTTCACCTCTTTGGTTAAACGTATTCCTGGGTATTTTATTTATTTATTTATTTATTTTTATCACTATTGTAAGTGAGGTTGTTGTCTTGGTTTCTTTTTCAGATAGTCGATTGTTGGTGTATAGAAACCCTATTGATTTTTTTCCTTCATTTTGTATCTTGCAACTTTGCTGAATTTGTTTATCACTCCTAAGAGATTTTTTTTGGTGGAACTTAGGGTTTTCTATATATGAGATCATGTCATCTGCAAACAGGGATAATTTAACTTCTTTTTTTCCAATTTGGATGCCTTTTGTTTCTTTCTTTGGCCTAATTGCTCTGGCTAGGGCTTCCAGTACCCTGCTGAATACAAATGATGAAAGTGGGCTTCCTTGTCTTGTTCCAGGTTGCAGAGGAAAAACTTTCAACATTTTCCCCACTCAGTATGATGCTGACTATAAGTTTGTCATATATAGACTTTATTGCATTGGAATACATTCCTTCTATACCTAACTTGTTGATAATTTTTATCATGAAAAGTCATTGAGTTTTATCAAATGCTTTTCTGCATTTATTGAGACACACACGGTTTTTGTTCTTCATTCTGTTAATGTGATGTATCATGTTTATTGATTTGCATATGCTGAATCATTCTTGAATCTATGGGATAAATACCACTTGATTATGGTGAATAATCTTTTAATAATGCTGCTAGGTTTGGTTTGCTTGGATTTTGTTGAGGATTTCTGCATTTATGTTCAACAGGGATATTGGCCTGTAGTTTTTTGTTGTTGTTTTGTCTTTGTCTGGTTTTGGTATCAGGGTAATGCTGGTCTTGTAGAATAAGTTTGGAAGAACTCCCTCCTCTTTAATTTTCTGGAATAGTTTCAGAAGAATTGGTATTATTTCTTCTTTAAAAGTTGGATAGAATTTCACAGTAAAGCCATCAGGTCCTGGGCTCCTCTTCGATGGGAGACTTTATTATAGATTCATCTTGTTGCTTATAATTTGTCTGCTCATGTTTTCTATTTCTTCTTGGTTTAATCTTTTCAGATAATATGTATAGACAAATTTATCCATTTTAATCATTTCTGCTAGATTTTCTAATTTACTATCATACAGCTGCTCATATAATCTCTAGTGATCCTTTGTATTTCTGTGGTATCAGTTGTAATATCTCCTTTTTCATTTCTATTTTATTTATTGGGTCTTTTCTCTTGTTTCTTGGTTAGCCTAGCTAATAGTGTGTGGATTTGTTTACATTTTAAAAAAAACTTTTGTTGACTTTTTGCATTTTTTTAGTCTCAATTTTATTTATTTCTGCTCTGATCTTTATTATTTCTTCTACTAATTTTGGGTTTGGTTTGTTCTTGCTTTTCCAGTTCCTCAAAATGCATCATTAAGTTGTTTATTTGAAATCTTTCTACTCTTTTGATGTGAGAGTTGATTTCTATAAACTTACCTCTTAATGCTGCTTTTGCTGTACCCCATTTGTTTTGGTGTTGTGTGTGTATTTTCATTTGTTTCAATAAATTTTAAATGTTTCTTCTTAATTTCCTCATTGCCCCATTGGTCTTTCAGGAGCATGCTGTTTAATTTCCACATGTTTGTACAGTTTCCAAAGTTCCTTTTGTTGTTGATTTCTAGTTTTATTCCATTGTGGTCAGAAAAGATACTTGATATGATTTCAATTCTTTTACATTTGTTGAGACTTATTTTGTGGCCTAATATGTGTTCTATCCTGGATAATGTTCCATGTGCTGGTGAAAAGAATGTACATTCTGCAACTATTGAATGAAATGTTCTATAAAAGTCTGTTAGGTCCATTTGGTTTAAAATGCATTTTAAATCCAATGTTTCTTTGCTGATTTTCTGTCTGTCTGGATAATCTGTCCAATGCTGAGAGTGGGGTATTGACGTCCTCAACTGTAATTGTATTGGAGTCCATCTCTTCCTTTAAATCTAATAACATTTGCTTTACATATCTGGATACTTCTATATTTGGTACCTATGTATTTACAATTCTTATATTCGCTTTCTGAATTGATCCCTTTGTCATTATAAAATGAGCTTCTTTTTCTCTTTTTCCTTTCCCAGAGGAAGATGTGCTGCTTCAGCTCAGGCCTGGGGGACATGACTTTTCCAGGAAGCCCAGACATCATTTCCCTGGAATGCAGCGTGCCACTTCAACTTAGGTATTGGGGTGCATGACCATTCTGGGTGGTCAAGGAACTGTTTCCAAGGGACGCAGGGCACTGCTTTAGCTTAGGTACCAGAGAGATATGACTTCTCTGAGTAGCTAAGGTACTATTTCCTTCAGCTTCTGCCCAGGACAGCACAGGGATGGGTAAGCAAAGCACTTCCACCTCTGCTTGGCTCCACAGGGAAGGATGTAATAGCTATTTGCAGCTCAACTTGTGGATGTCAGGCCACCGGGCTGGGGTGGTTCAGTGGTGGCTTAGTCTCAGGGATGAAGGGGAGCTGTGGCTACTTGCCCCTGAAGCAAGACACATTTCAGCCACAGTTCCAGTTCGAAGATAGTGTAGCACAGTAGCTGTGTGGGTCACAGGGGAGAGGGCACAGTGTCAGCTCCTTCCCTGTGGAAAGCACAGCTATGTGGACTCCAGGCAGCTCCCTCAGCTGGGCTTGGTGCCTGTGAGAACTGCAGAGGACTGCAGTGGCGAGGTTTATAGGTGTCCAGGGTGCTGATGGGGATTGCTAGGATCCTTTTGCTTACCTCCTCACCATAGGGAGAAGTTCCTCCTGGTTCCCAGCTGATCCCAGTTGGGGGATGAAGTGGTAGAAGCCAGGCATTTTCTTACATTCTCTATGTGGTCCTCCTTAGTTTCTGTGCTCAACAGGTCTCTGTCACTCCCATGATGCACTCCAGAGGTCCCTCTCAGTTATTTTTGTTAAAACATAATTGTTTATTCATTGTTCTGGCTGTCTTTGAAGAGCACGGGGGGTTGTACTCAACCATCTTGCTGATGTCACTCCAGCATATATGTTTTCAATTTGGGAGTTCACTTTTTCTTTGCCAGTATATAGAAGTACAATTTAATTTTTTTATAGTGATCTTGTATTCTGCAACCTTTACTAAACTTACTAGTTTCAGGAACTGTTTTGTAAATTCTTTGAGATTTTCTACACAGACACGAGTAAATAGAGGCAATCTTATTTTTCTATGTCTTTTCTTTCTTTCTTTCTTTCTTTCTTTCTTTCTTTCTTTCTTTCTTTCTTTCTTTCTTTCTTTCTTTCTTTCTGTATTGATTGCACTGGCTAGAACGTACAGCATAATATTGAATAGGACTGGGGATAGAGAACAGCCTTACCTTATTTCTGATCTTAGAGGTCCTCTTCTGTGCTCTTGTCATCTCAGGCTATTGTTATGGGCCCAGAGGCTGCTCCCCACCTTTTTTTTTAACTATTCCCTTCCCATAGTTTTATTGTGTTTTCACCAGTGCCCCAAGCACAGCAGTGTTTATAGCCCATCCTTCCACAGAATCAGGCTTCTGTTCCATAAGTAGTAAGGGAGAGAAAAGCGTCTGAGTGGAGTGAAGTGCCCCTCCAACAGCAGTTGCTTCTCATCCTCATGCTGCACCCAAAGGAAAACTTGTTAAACTTAACTTTCTTCATTCTTTTTCTGGGAGTAGCTGGTGACATTTGTGGAGAAAAACCTGAAAAAGGCAATTTCAATGCCCCAAGGGGCTTCCCATTCTTACCCCAGCTCCCCATTGGCCTCTACCGCATCCCCAACCACCCCATTGAACTCCTTTTACTTGTGTTCAGTCGAATCCACCTGTGTATGCCAGCATATGCATTTCTCTTCCTGGGGCACCTGTTTCTCCTTAGACTGGGGGCCAGCTGGTTGCCCTGCAACCTTAGCTCCTTGATGGGTTCAAGGAAATGCATAAATTTGCAGTTTGTCTGGTTTGGTAAGAATAAGAGCAAAATTCTTTCCAGCTGTTTAGATCCTTCAACAGAAACAAAAAATAACTTTTTTGAATAACAATTAAGACACTCTGTATTACTCACAGAGAGGTCCATATAGATTTGTCTTTGGTTACTGGCTTAACTTAAGGGGAAATTTTTCAGTATCTAATACTTCTGATTCCTACAGATGAAGGAAAAGAATATCTTTAAATTCCTTTCTTCAGGAACCTACTTGGGTGGCATCAATATTTGCTTTCAGATGGATAAGTATATCCACAAAAAGAAAAGTGGTGATATCTGTACATTAAACCTAAAATGGATCTGGAGAAGGTTCTTTATGAATCTCAGGCCATTGTAACAATTGAAAACCCAGCAGCCATTATTCTCCAGGTATACTAACCAGCCTGCTGTACTGGAGCTTGCTCCTGCCCTAGGATCCATCTGTTTTGTTGGACACTTTATTCCCAGAACATTTAGGCAGCTTTCTAGGATCCTCCTCCTTTAGTGAACTGAATAGTAATATCTTCCAAAGGCATCTGCTACTAACCTGCTCACTACTGCGCTACGTAACACAGATTCCTCAACTCTGTTTTGCATAGGATATTGACATCTTGTGCAAAAATGAGGGTACTCACTAAAAGGGTCTGACATCTGACATAATGGTTGCTGGCCCATGAGGTCCTGCTTGGGTGTGGCACTATTTCCCCTGAGCACCTGTGGGAAGTCAAACCTGATCTCTGCTTCTACGGTGATACTAGAGAGATTGAAAAGGAAGAACATATTGCTGCTGAAAAGGCAGAACAAAGAGAAGTTTTGGAGAGAATGCATTACTTATGTTGGCAGATTTACTGCAACTCAATCTGAGCTCACAGATTCATCTGAAAGAGTCTGCATCTATTCAGTATTGATGAAGAATGAAGTGCTCAGACTTTTGCTGAAGACAGATCTATAGCTGCCAACTGACCCTGGAGTACAGAACTAGGGTGAATAGAAAAGAAGTCTCAGTTTGAGATATTATAACAATAATAGCAATAGTAATAATGATAATATTTATGAAATAAACTTAAAATTTAGAGTAAATTCTCCTCCATGAGAATAATAAAATGAAAAGAACAAAGTATGTCTAATGTTTATTGAGCATTTACTCTGTTGAAATTGAGCATTGAGCATTGAGCCAAATGCTTTCACATACATTTTATCAGTTAGTTTTTACAAAAAGTCTAATAATATATAAATATATATATAATAGATACATACTCTCTCTCTCTATATATATATATATTATATATATATATATATAATAGATACTTTCCCCAGTTTATAGATGATGAAACTGAGATTCAGACAGGTTAGCTGACATGGTTTAGAAGTGTGTCCCCTCCAAATCTCATGTTGAAATGTGATCCAAATGTTGGAGCTGGGGCCTGGTAGGAGGTATTTTGGTCTTGGAGGTGGATCCTTCATGAATATCTATCTTGGTGCCATCCTCACAGTAATGAGTGAGTTCTTGCTCTATGAATTCACAGAAGATCTGGTTGTTTAAAAGGGTCTGAAACCTCCCCCTTCTCTCTGGCTCTGTCTCAGCATGTGATATGGTTTTCCTGTGTCCCCACCCAAATCTCATTTTGAATTCCCACATGTTGTGGGAGGGACCTGGTGAGAGGTAATTATTCAATTACCATGGTGGCAGTTCTTTCCCATGCTGTTCTTGTGATACTGAGTAAGTCTCATGAGATCTAATGGTTTTGAAAAGGGGAGCTTCCCTGCAAAAACTCTCTGCTCTTGTCTGCAACCATGTGAGATGTTCCTTTCACCTTCTGCCATGATTATGAGGCCTCCCCAGCCACATGGAACAGTGAGTCAAATAAACCTCTTTCTTTTGTAAATTTCCCAGTCTTGGGTATGTCTTTATCAGCAGTGTGAAAATTGACTAATACAACATGTGATGTGTTGACTCCCCTTTTCCTTCCACCATGATTGTAAGCTTCCTGAGGCCCTCACCAGAAGCCAAGCAGATGTTGGTGCCATGCTTATACAGCCTGCAGAACCATAAGCCAAAATAAACCTCTTTTCTTTATAAGTTACCCAGTCTCAAGTATTCCTTTATAGTAACAGCAATGGACCAACACAGAAAATTGCTATGAAGGAGTGGGACATTGCTATAAAGTGAACTAAAAATGTGGCAGTGGCTTTGGAACTGGGTAACGAACAGAGGCTGGAAGAGCTGGGAGATCTCAGAAGAAGACAGAAAGACAAAGGAAAGTTTGGAACTTCTTAGAGTGGGTGTGACCACAGAATGCTGGTAACAATATGGACAGTAAAGTCTAGTCCTATGAGGTCTCAGATGGAAAAGAAGAATTTATTGGGAAGTGAAGTAAAGGTTTGTTATGCCCTAGCAAATAATTTGGCTGCATTGTGTCCATGTCTTAGGGCTTTGTGGAAGGTTGAACTTAAGAGTGATGACTTAGGAAATTTAGTGGAAGAAAATTCTAAGCACCAAAGCATTCAAGAAGCAGTGTGGCTGCTTCTAACACCCTACAATCAGATACAGGAGCAAAGGAATGATTTAAATTGGAACTTTTAATTAAAAGGGAAGCACAGTGTAAAAAATTGGAAAATTTGCAGCCTGGCCCTTTGGAAGAGAGAAAAGAGTATTTTCAGGAGCAGAACTGAAGCAGGCTGTAAAGTATCCATTTGCTAGAGAGATTTGCATGACTAAAAGGGAGCCAGGTACTAATAGCCAAGGCAATGTGAAAAAGCCTTGAAGGCATTTCAGAAGTCTTCAGGACAGCTCCTCCTATCACAGACCCAGAGACCTAGGATGGAAGAATGGTTTCAAGGGCCAGGCTCAAGGCACTGCTACCATGCTCAGCCTCAGGACACTGCTCCCTGCATCCAGTTGCTCCAACTCCAGCTGTGGCTTAAAGGGCCCCAGATATAGCTCAGGCTGCCACTTCTGAAAGCGCAAGCCTCCATATGCCTTGGTGGTTGCTATGTAGTGTTAAGCCTGCAGGTGCACAGAATGCAAGAGTGAAGGAGGCTTGGCAGTGTCTGCCTAAATTTCAGAAGATGCATGGAAAATCCTAGGTGCTTAGGCAAAACCCTGCTGGGGGGAAGAAGCCCCCACAGAGACACTCTACCAGGGCAGTGCTAAGGGGAAATGTGGAGTTGGAACCCCCAAACAGAGTCCCCACTGGGGCAGCCCCTAGTAGAGCTGTAGAAATGGGGCCACTAGCTACAGATCCTAGAATGGCACAGCCACAAGCAGCTTGTAACCTCAGCATGGAAAAGCCATGGGGGCAGAGCTGCCCAAGGCCTTGGGAACCTGTCCAGGACACTAATGTGCCCAGGATGTGGGACATGGACCCAAAGATTGTTTTGAAACTTTAGTATGTAATAACTGCCCTCTTGGGTATCAGACTTGTATGGGGCCCATTGCCTCTTTCTTTTGGCTAGTTTCTCCCTTATGGAATGCGAATATTTACCTAATGCCTGTACCACCATTGTATCTTGGAAGTAAACAACTCGTTTTGATTTTACAGGCTCATAGTTGGAAAGAACATGCCTTGAATCTTAAATGAGACTTTGGACTTTTGAGTTGATGCTGGAACGAGTTAAGATTTGGGGGGGACTATTGGGAGGGGATAATTGTATTTTGCAATGTGAGAAGAACATGCTATTTGGGGCCCAGGGTCAGAATTACATGGTTTGGATGTTTGTCCCCTCTAAGTCTCATGTTAAAATATGATTTCCCCAGTGTTGGAGTTGGGGCTTAGTAGAAGGTGTTTGAGTCATGAGGGTGGACCCCTCATGGATGTTTCGGTGCCATCCTTGTGGTAATGGCTGAGTTCTTACTCTGTAACGTCACAGGAAATCTGGTTGTTTAAAAGAGTCTGGGACCTCCCCCTTCTCTCTCTTGCTCTCTCTCTTTCTCTCACCATGTGATGCTCGGGCTCCCCCTTCACCTTCTGCCATTATTGTAAGCTTCTTGAGGCTCTCACCAGAAGTAAAGCAAATGTTGGTGCCATGCTTGCTTGTACAGCCTGCAGAAATATGAGCCAAAATAAACCTCTTTTCTTGATAAATTACTCAATCCCAGGTATTCCTTTATAGTAACACAAATGGACTAATACATTAACTAACTTGCCCAAAGTTGCAGAACTAGGAAATGCTTTGTACCTCTATAAAATCATGACAAGGAAGGCTTTTGGAATCCTAGCATTTTCAAGGTAAAATAAAATAATTGTAAAGACCATCTCCTTCAATTTCCTTGTTTGGAGAATGAGGGAACTAAACCTCAGGACCTGATATCACGCAGTCACTTCTTTATTGCAGAGCCAGAACCAAAATTCAGGTTTATTTACTTTTAGTCCATTGCACCGTCTATAATTCTACAGATATTTCTTGATGAGACTGAACAGACAGACCTCTGCAAAGGGTAAGATCTGCTTTCTGAGTATTCCTGTTTGTCATGGATTTACCAATACTCTAAAGGTAGGTCTACAGCAAGCATCAGATTAAAACTGTGTTAAAACCAGTCTTGTTCTTGATTTGGACCTCAAAAAGACACTCTCCAGCAGCCAATTTCAATCTGGTCATGCAGACTAGTCCTGCCTTCCATGTAGCCCCATTGCCTGAGATCTTTCTGCCTACCACTGCCTCTATCCCCTTCAGCCCCTTTGAGCAGGAGGTTCAAGGCAAAAAGGAGGGTGGGAGGAAAAGGTGAAGTATGTAAATAAGAAAGAAAATATTCCACCAAGGGAGAATGTGTGCAACTATCCCAAAGACAACTATCCCAAAGGAAGTTAAAAATAGGTTTTGGGCAAGGATAACAATGTAAAAGTTAATTTGAGGCTTCTTTTGAGGCCTACTGAAAGGATTGCACTTATTTGGATGTTTATAGCCTGGCATGTTACTTTAAAAATGATCCTTATTACTTTATACTCACACATAATACCATATTCAATCCTTTATAATGTCAAATAAAAGGGAAATAATAACACCTTATGTTTGTATATTGTTTTACAGCTTACTGAGCACTTTTACAACCACGATCTCACTTGATCTTCACAATAAGGTTGTGAAGTAGCTAAGGAAGGTTATTATTAATCCCATTTTACAGTTGAGGAAACTGAGGCTCAGAGAGATTAAATAAGTTGCTCAAGATCACTCAGCTAGATAATAGGAGCTGAAAATAGAATCTGGCATTTGAGACAGAGTAGTGCTCTGCGAGGGACTGTTGAAACACCAAGTATGGCCAAAGAGAAAAAATTTTCATTTTATGGATTCAGGATTCAAACCAAGGTCTCAACAGGTTCAGGACTGAAACAGATTTTGAAGGCATGTTGACATGGAGCAGCAACATGTAGAGGGATCAGAAGGTGAAAATTCTCTGCAAATAGGGAACTGGCTATACAGTTTCAAGACATGTAATTTTTATAACATCACTGCTAAAAAGGGGAAGTAGTACGTGCTAATAAAATGGAAGTCCAAGAAAGCCTTAGAAAGGTCACAGATAACCAAATAATGTGAAGTCTACTTTTGCCTACTCAGAAAAAAAAAAATAAAGAAAAAAATAGAAATGAGGAAAAATTAGTTCCTCATTCCTGGGACTCTGTCTACCAAAAATTACCAAGTATGTCTAATCTCCCCACAAGACATACACAAATAATTTCAGAACTAAATGTGTGTCTGTGTGTGTGTGTGTGTTTGTGTGTGTGCATATACAATTATAGGCTAAGTTAATGGTGAATATTTACATAATTTGAGGATATAAGAAGTTTTCTAAGCATGACACCAATGCAAAAATTATAAAGAAAATATAGATACAATTATACAAAATTTAAACATTTTTTTCTTAAATCAAAATAAAATGCTATAAAATTTCAAAAGAAAATGCCATAAAAATTAAAAGAAAAAATTGTACAAATATTCAGAAAACATGTCTCATGAGAGGTTAATGTCTTCATTTTTAACATCTCTAATGAACTAATGATGATGATTATGATGACAATAAAATCAACTTTCCATTTTAAAAAACACAGGTTTGGTGAATTAACACAGGAACAGAAAACCAAATGCTGCATGTTCTCAATTATAAATGGGAGCTAAGCATTGGGTACAAAAGGACATAAAGATGGGAAAAATAGAAACTAGTGACTGCAAGAAGAGGGAGAGAGGGAGAGGGACAAGGGCTGAAAAACTACCCATTGGGTACTATGCTCACTACGTGGGTGACAGGATCATTTGCATCCCAAACCTCAGCATCATGCAATATACCCATGTAACAAACCTGTATATGTACCCCCTGCATTGAAAGTAAAAGTTGAAATTATAAAAAATAAAATAAAAATGAAAATAAAAAACATAGGCTTGGAATACGAACAAGAAATTCCAGTTTTAAGAAATACATAGCTAGTATGCATATGGCAATCTGTACCACCCTTATTTATAATTGTATCAACCCACACTAAAATTTATTTTATTAAAGTGGCAAAATTTTATAATGAATGTATTTAAAAGGTTATAAAACCTTATGTTCAGTATTATTCATTTTTTTAAAAAACACACACATCTAAGTTCTGAAAAAACAGTGTCACTGAAACATAAACAGTGGTTATCTCTAGGCAGAAGGATTATGAATACTTTTTTCTTATTTAGTTTTAAAAATCATGAACATGAATTACTTTTGTAATAAAGAAACCAATTGGCCATTATACCTGTAACCAGAGCCTAACTTCCTATTACACAATGGTTTCTATTTAGAAATCACATTTGACTTACAGTATTTGGATTTTCAAACTCCATGTCAAGAACACAATCTGCCATAAACGGAAAAGCTTTGTGCACTCCATTTGAATACATAATTTGAGTTGGCTTGTTCCCTACCTGGTGTTCCTGCCCTTCAGGGTAATTCGCATAGTTACCTCCTGGCTTCCTAGATGTAATTACTCTACTAGGAAAAGAAGTATCTAGATTATTATATAAACAAACAGCATAATCATAAATGGTATCTTCTGGAATTTGGGTTGTTGCCGATTTTTCTTTCATAGCAAAATTAGATTTAAGTAAATTTTGCCTATGCTACATTAGAAGCTTAACACTTTCAAATAAATCAACCATAGGGGCCAGATATAAACTCTAACTTAACTGATTTCTTCCCCCAGTACAGACCCTTCTTTCTTTAATAATCTCGCCCTAGCATCCCCACATATTCAGCCCCACTAACAAACACAATCTGCCACACACACCGTTTTTTAACCAGATGAGGACAAAGAATGAGAAAACATTCCCACAGTCAGCCATAGGACAACAGCAGAATGCAAATAAAAGATAGTTTGACAAAATTTCACTTTTTGCCTCTAAACATTCCAAAAAGTTAGATTATACTCATTGGAGAAGAGGGATGATCTAATATTTTAAGAGACTGAAATCCTGAGAATGTTTTTGTTTCTGTGGCCTTTTGTGGAAGGAAACTTTGCAGAGGCACTTCATCTTTGTGAAAGTCAAGGTGGCAGATGGGTTTTATATGCCCAACCTGTTATGGCTCTCCTACCACAAAAGTAAGGACAAAAATTATCCATAAGAAGGCATCATTAGCATGTATGCTGTGTACCGTGAGCACATGGTTGAAGTGGAAATGGTTGGCTCTGCTCCTGCTGAACCATATACATGATAGTCTATTTTGTATCTTGGAGCCACTGATCACTGCCACTTGTCACCCCCCGAATCTCCTGACTACCATTGCCCCATAAATAGGAAGGAGCCTTTCTTTTTTTTTTAATTTTAATTTTAATTTTTTTAAATTTATTTTTATTTATTTTTTATGAAATGGAGTCCCACTCTGTCTCCCAGGCTGGAGTGCAGTGGGGCGATCTCGGCTCACTGCAAGCTCCCAGGTTCACGCCATTCTCCTGCCTCAGCCTCCCAAGTAGCTGGGACTACAGGTGCCCACCACCACACCCGGCTAATTTTTTGTTGTATTTTTAGTAGAGATGGGGTTTCACCGTGTTAGCCAGGATGGTCTCGATCTCCTGACCTTGTGATCCGCCCTCCTAGGCCTCCAAAAGTGCTGGGATTACAGGAAGAAGGCTTTCTTAGGTGAAAATGGCTTATGTTGTTCTCCACCTCTCGATATTCCATGAGACCATGTGTGTGTGCACTGACTCACGCATGTGTGGCTGTGAAGGTCTCATTTGGAACCCAAATTGAAATGTTTGCTTGAATCTGGCAGAATCTGGCCGGTAACAATGGAAGATATTTCACCATCATAACGATGATGCCACATCACACTTTTCATCTTCAAAGTACTTTACAAACAGTAATTAATTCCTATAATACTCATGAGGTAAGTAAGTAAACACCACTATCCCCATTTTATAGATAGAGAAACTGAGGTGAAGAAGCCAAGCAAATGATCCAAGACCGAAAGGAGACAGTCCAAGAGCAGGGATCAGAGGGAAGAAGCTCCTGGTATCTGCTAATCCCCTCCAGCTTGCACCATCCCAAACCTGAGTCAGGGGAAAGTGGCCACAGAGCTGAAGATACCCAGAGGCTGAGGGAGGGCAGGAACTCCCAACAGGCCTGGCTCTGGCCTCACTGCCCTGGGAAATGAATGCTGCTATTCATATTGTGTGGGCAGTTTGTGGGCATTCACTTCAAGATTGCTTGCAAAATCACAACAACAAAAAAGCCCATTGAGGCCCCCTTCTCCTTGGACCACGTATTTCCTGAGTTTTTCCTTGAAATCAGGGGATGCATAGTACATATACGCCCTCAGGAAGCAGGAGCATTCAGCCCACCCTACAATTCTTGGGAGGCTACATTCAGCAATGTGACCACAGACCCGGCTGTGCGGCAGGAACCTTCTCCTACGGGTTCCTGGCCCAGCTCCTTCACAAGACATTTAATAGCCATCTGGCTGGCTCCACACTGGAACACTTATCTAGGTGCCTTCTCACTGTGGGCCTCCCAACTCCCCGTGTCTAAGACGGACACATTTCAATTAGCCGGCAATTAGATTGAAACCCTATATTACTGCTGGCGGAGGCGGCCTAGGAGAAAACGTGAATTGAAATGAAATGAACACGGCTTATCAAGGAACCTAGTCTTAGGGGAGTCGCTGACCAAACTGCTACCCCACTACAGACCTGAATGTTACCCAGACCACCCTGCTAGACAGCAATCGTAAGAGGCCCCAAGAATTTATCAAACACTCCTTTTGATTTCTTCCCACCTGTCAAAAAAATGCTCCTACCTGTTCACTATCCTGCATCTCTCTTTCCACACCTCACATTTCCCTCAACAGCCCACAGGTTGCCCTGACCACCCACTTCACATTTGGGGCAAATCTGGAAACTGCTGCATTAAGCATTATGTAGATCATGTTGGTGTCATGACTTGGCTCCTAATGAAAGCTAATAGGCTTTGAAGCTCTGAACCACACACAACAAATAGCTACACCATTCAGCTCCATTCTCCCACCTTGGCTGACATTGTGCCGCCTTTGGCAGCGTGTGGCCTGCAGAGCTACAGAGAAAGGGGAACTTTCCCTCTGCTGCCTCTCCTGACTTTCCCAGGAGATCAGACTCAGGGAAATTTGGAAGGTCTCAGAAAAGTTTTGGCTCAAAAAACATAGTAACGGCACCCAGGAAAACACTGGATGGAAACTGTCAGCATCAGCCACAACCCAGGGGCGTCTGCCCGGGAGAGGCCCTTGTCTCGCACCTCCTGAGGCACCTTCCTGGCTGTGGCTTGGGATGACAGCCTCTCTGCCCCACCCACCTCATTCACATCTAACCTGCTGCGGAGACAGTTAGGTTTACTAGAGCACCAGTTTATATAGTTTATACATGGCCTTCCAGTGAAGATGAAATACCTCCAGGCACAGCCTTGCTGAATGAAGGAGCCCTCCAAATTGAATAAGGCACATATCTTGAATACATAGACGATATTAATCAAATAAGACAAAGCCACTGTCGGGATGGCCTTCTCCATTCCACATAATTGCAAAGAATAAACAATTCTGATAATCATCAAGGAAGACTGGACAACAGGGTTACAATCATCTCTGGATCCCCTGGTTCGTGGGCAGGCAAAATCCCCTCCTCTAACCAAAGAGCAAGCTAAGGCCACAAGAAGAATTCTTCTCTGTCCGCCTGAGTGAACTCCACTTCCCTTCCCACACCGAGGTCCCCAGCAGCCCCCTAGCTGGGCGCGTTCCAGACTCAGGCATTACACACGTTTGTTCCCTCCATCGTGACACACTCCAGGTGAATGCTGGGGAGAAGGGTAGAGCAGAGAGGCATAACTTCTCACCACATAAAAGAGCCAGACTCCGGCTGGCTGCCAGGGTGCCGGCCGCACAGTGACAAAGCGCGTCACACCTTCCAGATTTGGAAGTTCATAAATAGATCCACAATGTTGATACTTCAGGGGGATGGTGGGTGGGAGCTGGATTTCTGTCTCTCCAACTCTGTAATTAATTTATCCAGCAACGAGGCTATAATGATGCCAGGAAGAGAGAAAGAACCCCTCGGGGGGCTGTCTGTGGCTTTTCCTCACAATGACTGGGTACTCTTGGGTTGGAGCTGCAGCCTAGATGTGAATGAATTGAAAGCTGTGTGTGTGTATGGTCTATGTATGCTGTATGTGATGTGATGAAGGAGTGTGTATGGTATGAGTGTCCATCTGTGGTGTGTGACCGTGGGATGGTGTATGTGTGTGTGTAATGCAAGAGTGTGAGGTGTGGTGTCTGTAGCGTGTGTCTGTGTGGGGTGTTGTGGTATGTGTGTCTATCTGTGATGTGTGAAATGGTGTGGTATGCAAATATGTGTCATACAAGAGCATGAGGTGTGGTATATGTGTACTATCACATTTGTGGAGCCTGTATGTTTACGTGTGGTGTGTATGTGGTACATAAATGTGAATGGGCTCTGTGCGTACTATGTGACAGTGTGAGGTAATATGTGGTATGTGGATGTGTGGTGTGTATGTGCTGTATATAGGTGCACTGAGCATGTATGTGTGTGGCATGTGAGATACAAGGATGTAAAGTGATATGAATGCTCTGTAGTGTGTGTTACATGTAGCCATGTAAAACGTGGTGTATGTGGTGCATATATGTGTGTTGTATGTGCATATTCAATAAGTGGTGTGAGGTATTGTGTGTATGCTGTAGTGTGTTTGCTCTGTGTGATATTTGGTGTATGTGTGGTATATTTATGTGTGGGATGTACATGTATAATGTGAGGGTATGAGGCGTGTTGTGTGAGTTATATGTGGTGTGCATGAGTGTGTGGTGTGTATGTTATATGTGGCATGTTTGAGTGTGTGCTATATGGGATATGTATGAGTGTGGGGTGTGTGTGTTACATATGGTGTGTATGAAGGCAAGTGTCATATGTGGCATATGTGAATATGTGTACAGTGTGCGTGTTATATGTGGTGTGTGAATGTGTGTGGTGTGTTACATGTGGCATGCTTGAGTGTATGTTAAACGTGATATGTATGCATGTAGAGTGTGTGTGTAGTGTGTGTGCATGCTTGACTGACAAGCACTTGTGCAGACAGGCCAGGCCCTTACCTCTTTGATCCTCATGCAGCTGGCTGTGTCCCCTCCCCCCACCCCTTTCTCTGAGAGCTAAATCCTAGCGCAGGAAGAAAGAAAGGCTGCCAAAGCACCACACCCTCAGCCCTCAGGGAACGGTTTGAAGTTAAGGACACTTCACTGGGATTCTACTCAGGCCTGCCAGTCCCTCAGGCTGCACTGCTGAACACAGGTCTTACTTGCAGGAGCTCAGAGAGTGAGGGGAGCAGAAGATGATAATGGCAACTGCAGAGGAGCCCAGGGCCCTGCCTTTCCTCATTCTGGGTCCCCATGCTCAGTTCTGACACTTCCCAGTGACATGAACAAGTTAGTTAAGCCCTCAGGTCAACATCTATAAAATATACACAATAATTTCTTTCTCCTGGGATGAGAATTTCATAGAATGGTGTTGCACAGTGAGTTACTGTTTCTCACCTTTGTCTTTAATGGGGATGTGAGTTTGCTCAGGAATTGGGATTCTTTGGCTTTCTTTTGGCTTCAGAAGTTTTGGTACCTCGTACCCTAAAAACCCTCATCTCCAAAGCTCAGAACTTGTTGGCAAATAATATAGTTGGTAGCTTGCTCTTTGTCATTCTTATTTTGTTTCTAGTGCTTGTGGATAGTGCTATCAGGCCTGGAGAAAGTAACTCAGCTTCCTTGTCTCTGAAAGTGGGAAGGGAGAGAACATAAATTTATTGAGCTGCTAATTCAAGCCTCACACCGGGCCTGATGCTTTGCCATGGGGAAGTATTCAAGTAACAACAGGGGCAGGGACTTTCAAGTTTCTGCCCATCAATTGCTGTGTGACTTTGGACACATTGTTTAACCCCTCTGAGCCTCAACGTTTAAAATCTCTAAATTGGAAATAATAGTAGTCACCCATTCATAGACTTATTTAAGGATTAAGTGAGATAATGCATAATAAACTCTAGCACAGTGCTTAGCACTTAGTCAGTGGTAAAAATATTCTTTACAAGATAATTTCCCTGCTCCCCTGGGTAGGTTTTATATCCACACAAAAGGAGGCTAGACAGGTAAAGAAATTTGCCCAAAATCACACAGCTAATAAGTGATGGACCTGGCTGTCTACCCAAATTCATCTTGTTAGCGCATAGCTTGGCCACACTCTCTGCTCTATTTCTACCCTATCATACTGCCTGTCCTTGCAGCCTTTAGAGACCTCTCCAGGAGAGGCTGCTGAGTGCCAGAGGGGCTGTCATTCAATTGAGCTTTAGTCCTGAAGATATTTTAGCAAGAAGGGTATGAAGAACGCAGAAAAAGCCATGGGCTGGCAAAATGAGATTACTTCCTTCTGTAGCAGCTGAAAAGTGCCCTGACCTGTACATGTAGACTGGTAGAATTCTACATGATATTTTTGAGATGAATTTGTTGCTGAGTAAAAGCAAACCTCACTGTGACTACTCCCACTTATAAGAGAACCTACTATGCTCTTCCAGGACATCATGCTTTTGCTCAGGCTGTTTCCTCTGATAGGAACACTTTTTTTTTTCACATGGGGTCTTGCTCTGTCACCCAAGCTGGAGTGAAGTGGTGCAGTCATGGCTCACTTCAGTCTTGACTTCCCAGGCTCAAGTGATCCTCCCACCTCAGCCTCCTGAGTAGCTGGGACCACAGGCTCACCCCACCATGCCTAGCTAATTAGGAACACTCTTTCTCTGCCCTACCAATTACCACCTCCACCACCCTGGGGCTTCTTCCAACTCTTCTTCCATTCCACTTTGAATATACTTCTCTTGTAATTGTTATCACATTGATCTAATTATTTGTTTATATGTCTGTTCCCTGCCCCTGGATTGTGCACCCCCAAGGATGGGGGCCCAGTTCCACTCACTGTTGTTTCCCTGACACCTGGCAGAACCCCTAAACAGAAAGCACTGCTAGAGCCATCATTTGTTTATACAACACACTCAGTGCCATTGGCACTGACATTACCCAGGTACTATGCTGCTGCTCCCGGTACAGAGCAGAATGAGGTGCAGGCTCCAGAATGTGGGGTGTGCGTCACCCGGTGTCTTGATAGAAAGTAGAAACCGCTTTAAGTGCTTACAGCAAAGGGAATTTAATGCAGAGAGTTGGTTCCATAGGTGTCAGAGGACCGAAGAAGCCAAATAGAAGAAAAGAGAGGTAAACCAGAAATTAGCCACAAATGGGAGCCACGACCACGCCTAGACTGGAGAGACAAAGAGAGGAGGTGGAAGTTCCTCCCAAGAGCTGAGGCAACCTGACAAAGGGTGGAACCACAGAAGGCCTGTCCTGTGCGGGCAGGGGCCGTCAAGAATACACAGCCACAACCAAAGGCAGAGAGCTTAGGGAGAGAGAGGTTTCATCTTCCACCCTCAGCTGGAAGCAGGAGCCTGGAAATGCCTCCTGCAGGAGTCAGCCCCCTCCAGTATAGGAGAGCAGCTGGGAAGGATGGGGCATGAATCTAAGGGTTAACTCACCAAGGATCAGCCCGTGTAGATAATACTGCACTTTGTGGGTGGAGGGCTACTTTGAAGGGGATGCAAGACCAGGGTGATAATAGGCTGAAGAGGTAAAAGTCAAAGTCACGCAAGCTCACTGGTTTCAGGGCAGGTAGGTGGATTTGTTATCTGTTGGTGCATAATAAATAACCACAAATTTAGCCAATTTAAACAATATACATTTACCTGCAGTTTCCATGGGTCAGGAGTCTGGATACTACCTAACTGGGTTCTTGTTCAGGATATCAAAAGGATGCAATCAAGGTGTTGGCCAAGCTGCATTTTTATCTAGAGACTTGACTGGGGAAAAATCCACCTCAAGACTCACTCAAGCTATTGGTAGAACACATTTTCTTGTGTTCTGTGAGCTGTGTGACTCAGGGCCCAGCTCTTGCTGGTTGTCAGCTGGAGGCTACCTTTAGGGCTTAGAACTGCCTGCATTTCTTAGCCATGCAGGCTTCTCCAATATAGTCACTTACTTCATTAAGCCCACAAGGACAGTCTCTAGCTCCAGTCAGCTAAAAGGGAGTCTTCTATAACATAACTTAATCACACGCTTGACATCCCATCACCTTTGCCCTGTTCTGTTGGTTAGGATCAAGTCCCAGGATCCACCTGCACTCAAGGGGAGGAGATTACACAAAGGCATAAACAGTAGAGGGCAGGGATCATGGGGGAAGGGGGGCCACCTACGGTCTGTCCACAACAGTACATCTCACACATCTCACAATGTAGCTTTGTGCACCTCAATTCTGATTTTCTTCTTCTGTAAATGTGAATTCTTTAAAGTACTCACTACAGAGTAAAACGATAGGAACAATCTTGTGAATGTTTTATCATCTGGCTCAGAAGATTACCATTAAAGTCCACAGACATTGCAATTAGTGAAAGTTCAGAGATGGTATAAAAATTTGCTAAAGCAAATCCCATGCCAAATGCAAATTTAAATTTTAATTTGGACTACACAAATATATCTTAAATGCTTTAATATTTTGCAAGATCTTTGACCAAGAAATTCCAGTTCTGGGAATTTATTTGAAGAAAATTATCATGGATGTATGCAAAAATTTAGCTACAAGGATGTTAACCACAGCAATGCTTATAATTGAACAAAAACTGAAAACAACATATTGCCTTACAATAAGATATTGGCTGCATAAAGCTATGATACATTAATGCAATAGAATATGATGCCCTCCTTGAATATGTCATAAAAGAATATTGAAGTACACGGAAAAATGTTTGCCGTATAATGCTAAGGAGAGAAAATGACCTTAAAAGAGCATATACATCATGACTGCATTTTGTCTTTGCTCTGTTATTTTAGTATATATAGGCATGGATAAAAGACTGGAAGAATTTACACAAAATTTTAACAATGATGATATCTTCGGGTAGTGAGATCAGATGTGCTTTTTATTTTGCCTTATTATACCTTTTAGATTTTCTACCATAAACATGTATTATTTCTATGATAAGGAACATGTTAATTTTAAATAAATTTTGGGAAGTTTTCATAATCAAATATTAGGAAGAACAGGCAACCTCAATAATTACTACTTTGCAGCTTAGCATTACAGAAAGAGATAAATTTGGGGCATAGTTCTGTTTGCTAGCTCTGTTACCTCAGGCAAATCACTTAATTTCATGAACCTCAGTTTCCTTTTGTGTAAAAGGAAATACCATTCACTCTGTCTAGTTAATAGCAGTGTCTACTGTAACAAGGAAGACTGTGTGTAAGAAAGGGCTTGCTAAATTGTAAAGCATGAGTAACAGAGTATTCAAATTAAAGAAGGTATATCGCACAGAGGTATCAGGAAGGACCTGGTGGTTGAAGTTGTCATTGAACATTATTCTATGCAGGGATTCCTCCTCAGCAGTATATTTAATTACCATCCCACTTGGTGTTTGGGGTTGCTGTGTCTGAGTGTATATCTTGTTTACCATTAGCTGGCTGAAGGGTCTTTAGTGTATCATTTACCTTTCCGACTTTAGTTTCTTACCAAAACCTTGCAAGATAAGCATCGTATTAGGTTTACAAGTTTTTTTACCAGGCCTGTTTCTGCCAAGAAACTGATTCTCTACAGAGCTTTTTTCAGATCAAATGCTCTAAGACTTGTCAAATGCTCTATGTATGTTTTCGTGGGTAAAGCATAGCCAAAGGCTGTCCACCAAAATGGTGAAAAATAGGAGTCAGGGTTTTCCACTTTCAGGAAATTTTTGGGTTGGTTACAATCCTAGCTGACGAAAGAGTGAAGGATCTAGGTGACATATTATATCATTGACATCATCACAAATCTCTTAAAGCTTACTATGTCGGTAAGAGGGGTGGCATCAGAGAACATGAGGAGGGTGGGCTCTGGCATCAGCTGACCTGAGCTCAAACCTGACTTCGCCTTACCCTTTGCGTAATCTTGGACAAGTTATTTCAATTTTCTGAGTCACCGTTTCTTCCTCTTTAGACCTCCTATGACACTTGCCTTACATGGTTCGGGAAATTAGGAACTAGTAAAGTGCCAGGACAGAGTCGATACTCAGTAACTGGTAACTTTGACTATTTGAGATTAGTTGGAATAAAGCAATCAGAGAATATTCTTGATTTAATCTAGTTCCTCATTTCTCCTGGGTAAAGAGGATGACATCACAGCCTAAGACATGTCATTGTCATGATTCAAAGTATCATTTAATGGTGCCCAATCATTTAATGATACCCAAGTTTTCCAGGGTCAGCTTTTTAGTCATTGCCTACACTTGGGTATTCAGCTACCAAATTCCAAATCTGTGGGGAAGAAGCATATTAAAATAAAATACTTGTGGCTTTAAGGAATTTCAATAGGAGACAGTCTGTTTCTGTTCACTTAAAGATGTCTTCTTGGGCATCCCAACAATATTTGTACTTGAGTTTTCCTACAAATATTCAGAAGATGTGGAAACTCCAAACCTATTGCTGTGAACATGAACAATGAATCAAATTCTGCCCTCACATTTTGTCCCAAAGCTGTGAGTTGAATGGAGAATCATGACAGAAAGTTGTACTTAGTGATCTAATGTGTAAAGACAGAATATGATGCAGCTTCCATTGATAAATGAAGTTGTATGCATTTGGCCACATCACCTATACCCAACAGGGCTTGGCCTCGCATAGGGCAGGAGCAGGTACAATGTTTCTTATGAGAAGAACAGTCAGTCTCTTGGTTACCTGGGACCAGGATGATAGCACCAGCTTCCTTTGCTGTTCCTTAACTGGGGTGTTCTTAATGGCCAGGGTTTTTGCAGGGACAGCTGGGCACCTGTTCTTTGCCGCTGAAGAGTGTGGGAATCTTGGTGTGTATATTATACCCTCCCCTCCCATTAGTGAACAAGAGAAGGGACCCTGGCATATATTAAATCACCTTTGGTACTTTGTGTCAGAGATTGGTTGAAATATCTGAGAAGCACTTTGTAGAATAAAAGGGTATTTTATAATGGGTAGATCCTGTGAGCTAAAGGTTTTGGAGTGAGTTTCTCCTTAGAAAGACTAAGTTAAGGATTTTCCTCCTGTAAAAGACTTAATATATTTACTAAATACTAGGGCTGTTTTGCCAAGAAACTTTTTTGTACACGGGAAATTGCAGAAAAGATCCTGTTTAAATAATGAGAAATTAATATGGTTTTATTTTTAAATTCTATTAACTTGTTTCCTTTTTATTATAATAGTAATACATACTCATGTTAAGAAATTTATTTAGACAAGATTCGTAAGGGAATAAAATGAAAAGAAAGAATCCTCTCATCAACCCCACCTAATCTTCACAGCTACTTGTCTACCTCTGCAGAGGTAATCTGTGTTGAAGCTGGCTATGTGGCCCTGCAGAATTTTTGCTGCTTGCATTGCATGCATATATGATATTTACGTTTCTTTAAACTAAACTTTGAGGTATTTGTAGATTCATGTGCAATTGTACGAAATAATACAGAGAGATCCTGTGTACCTTTTACCCAGTTTCCCCCAATGGTAATGTATTGCCAAACTACAGTATAATATCATAGCCAGGATATTGACATTAATACAGATAAGAGACAGAACATTTTCACATGCGCAAGGATCCATCATGTGCCCCTTTTTATAGATATATCTACTTCTCTTCCACAACAACCCTCTCATTAACCCCTAGCAACCACTGTGTTCTCCATTTATATAATTTCGTCATTTCAAGCATGTCGTCTGTGTAGAACCGTACAATACGTAACATTTTGGCGTTGGCTGTTTTGTTTGTTTGTTTGTTTTGTTGTTGTTGTTTTGAGACGGAGTCTCCTCCTGTCACCCAGGCTGGAGTGCAGTGGCGGGGATCTTGGCTCACTGCAAGCTCCGCCTCCCGGGTTCATGCCATTCTCCTGCCTCAGCCTCCCGAGTAGCTGGGACTACAGGCGCCCGCCACCACGCCCGGCTAATTTTTTGTATTTTTAGTAGAGACGGGGTTTCACCGTGTTAGCCAGGACGGTCTCGATCTCCTGACCTGGTGATCCGCCCATCTCGGCCTCCCAAAGTGCTGGGATTACAGGCGTGAGCCACTGCGCCCGGCCGCCGTTGGCTGTTTTTATTCAGCATAGTTCCCTGGAGATTTTTCCAGCTGGTTGTATCTGTTAGTAGTTTGCTCCTTTTTATTCCTAAGTGGCGTTCCATGGTATGCATGTACCACAATTTGTTAAACCATTTACCTGTTGAAGGACATCTGAGTAACTTACAGTTTGGGGGTTTTACAAACAAAGCTGCTATACACATTCAAAAAGGTTTTTAGGTGAACACATTTTCATTTCTCTGGGATAAGTGCCCAGAAGTACAATTGCTGGGTCATATGGTAATTGCATGTTTAGGTTTTTAGGAAACTACTAGACCATTTTTCAGAGTGGCTGCACTATTTTCATTCTCACCAGCAGTGTGAGTGATCCAGTTACTCCACATCCTCGTTGGCATTTCGTGTTGTAACTATTTTTTATTTTCTACATTCTAATAGGTATGTAGTGATATCTCATTGTGGTCATAATTTGCATTTTCCTAATGGCATATGATATTGAACATCTTTTTATGTGCTTATTTATCATAAAAATCTATTTATATCCTCCTCAGTGAAATATCTCCTCATGCCTTTTGACTATTTTTTGATTGGATTTGAGAGTTCATTTTATATTTTAGATAGTAATCTTTTGTTGGTTTTCTAGTTTGCAAATATTTTCTCCCAGTCTCTAGTTTGTCTTTTCACTCTCTTAACAGAATTTTTTTGTAGAGCAAAGTTTTGAATTTTTTTTTTTTTTTTTAACTTTAAGTTCCGGGATACACGTACAGAAAGTGCGGTTTTGTTACATAGGTACACATGTGCCGTGGTGGTTTGCTGCACCCATCAACTCGTCATCTAGGTTTTAAGCCCAGCATGCATTGGGTATTTGTCCTAATGCTCTCCCTCCCCTTACCCCCCTATCCCCCCGCAGGCCCTGGTGTGTGATATCCCCCTCCCTGTGTCCATGTGTTCTCATTGTTCAACTCCCACTTATGAGTGAGAACATGCAGTGTCTGGCTTTTTGTTCCCGTGTTAGTTTGCTGAGGATGATGGCTTCCAGCTTCTTCTATGTCCCTGCAAAGGACATGATCTCATTATTTTTTATGGCTGCACAAAGTTTTGAATTTTAATGAAGTCCAATTTATCAATTTTTCATTTTCTGTGTCATGCTTTCAGTGTCAAGTTTAAGAACTCTGCCTGAAGCTAGATCCTAAAGATTTTCTCCTATTTTGTTCTAAAAGTTTTATAATTTTTTGTTTTACCTATGTCTGTGATCCATTTGAGTTATTAATTTTTGTCTAAGGTGTGAGATAGGCTGAGGCTTTTTTATTCTTTGCCTATGAATGTCCAATTGCCCCAGCTTCATTTGTTGAAAAGATTACCCTTCCTCCATTGAACTGCTTTTGCACCTTTGTCAAAAATCAATTGGATATGCACTATCTCTGGATTTTCTGTTCTGTTATATTTATCTATGTGATTATCTCTACACCAGTTCCACTTATCATAGCTATACAATGTCTTGAAAGAGGTTGGACTGAGTCCTCTCATATTCTTCTTCAAAATTGTTTTAGTTCTTCTATTTCCTTTGCCTTATCGTATACATTTTAGAATAATTTTGTTTATACTTACAAAACATCTTGCTGGGATTTTAATAGAAATTGCATTAACCTGTATATTAATTTAAGAAAAATTGGTGCCTTTACTATGTTGAGTCTTCCAGTGAACCATTAATACAGTGTGTCTTGCAATTTATTTAAACCATTAATGTTTTCATCAGCATATTGTAATTTTCAACATGAAGACCTGTACATTTTTTTTAGATTTAACCTCCAAGTATTTCATATTTTTGTGTAACTGTAAATGGTATTGTATTTTAAATTTTGGTGTCTATGTGTTGATGACTAGTATAGAGAAATACAATGAATTTTTTTTTGTGTTTATCTTTATCCTGCAATCTTGCTTAACTCATTTATTAGTTCTACATAGTTCGTAGATTGCTTGGATTTTCTACAGTGACAATCATATCATCTACAAATAGAGACAGTTTTGCTGATCCATATGCTCTCATTTCCTTTTCTTGCTTTATTTCACTGGTTAGAAATTCCAGTACTATATTGAATAAGAGTGATGAGTATATATCCTTACCTTGTTTCTAATCTTAGGGCAAGAGCATTGAGCCTTTCACCATTAACTATAATGTTAGCTGTAGGCTTTCTATAGATTCTCTATCAAGCTGAGGAAGTTCCCCTTTATTCTTATTTGTCCAAGAGCCTTTATCATGAAACGGTATTAAATTTTATTAAATGCTTTTTCTGCATTGATTGATATAATTGGGATTTCTTTTCTTCAGTTTGTTAGTGTGGTAGATTATGATTTATTTTTTAATTATTGCATTTCAAATGCCTTGCATCTTGGAATAAACCTCACTTAGTCATTGTGTGTAATTCTTTTAATATATTGCTGACTTCTATTTGCTAATATTTTGTTAAGGGCTTTTGCGTCTACAGTTATGAGTGATATTGGTCTACAGTTTTCTCTTTTTTTGCTTTGACTCTGTCTGGTTGTAATATTAGGGTAATACTAGCTTCATAAAATAAATTTGGAACTGTTCCCTCCTCTTCTATTTTCTGGAAGCAATTGCTTAGAACTGGTCTTCATTCTTCTTTAAACACTTGGTAGAATTTTCCAGTGAAACCATCTGGATTTGGAGATTTATTTCTTGGAAGTTTTAAAATTACAAATTCAATTTCCTTAACAGAGGCTATTCAAGGGGTCTATTTCATATTGAGTGAGTTCTAGTAGTTTTTTTTTTTTAAGGAATTGGTCCATTTTATTTAAGTTTTAAAAATTTTTATGCGTAGAGGTATTCATAGTAGCCTACAGGGTTTGTTGTGATCATCTCATTTTATATTCCTGAAATTATGTTTTGGTTTCCAAGTGTTTGGTGATTTTCCTTGTATCTTTGTGTTATTGATTGTCATATTAATTCTATTAATTTAAATGTATTCTAGAGGTTATACTTTATATTATATATCTGGGTTCACCAGTTTGAGTGAAGTATGAAACCATTACCTCCTTTTATGTTCCTTTGCTGTCCAACATGTATAATAGATTTATCTGAAATATTTCCTTTACATGCAATTCAAGGCAAGTCAGAGTGTTATCCTTTTTGCTTTAACTGTCAAACATAATTTAGAAAGTTCAAAAGAAGAAAACTTCATTATATTACCTATATTTTGTTTTACCTTTGCTTTTCTTCTTTCCTGATGTTCCAAGATTCCTTCTTTCATCACTTATTTTTCTGTTTAAAGAACTTCCTATATGAAGTTCTTTTAAGGTAGGTCTACTGGTGACAAATTCTCTTAGTTTCTCCTAATCTGTGAAATGATTTTCCTTTTATTCCTTTTGTTTTCCATGGTTTCTGATGAGAAATCTGCTGTTCATTGAAATGTGTTCTTCCTTATAGGCAAGGTGCTGTTTTTCTCTTGTTGCTTTCAAGGTTTTTCACAGCTTCTTTGCTTTGCTTTCAGAAATTTGACTTTTATATGTCTTAGAATACATTTCTTTGGGGGTCCTACTTGGGGTTTACTCAGTTTCTTGAAATCTATAGATTTATATCTTTTGCCAAATTTGGGAAACTTTCAGCCATGATTTTTCGGAGTCCTTTTCAGCCCTGTCCTCTTTCTCCTCTCCTGAAACACCAACAACAGGAATGTTAGACCTTCATTTATAGTTCTATGGGTCTTTGAGACCCTCGTCATTTTTTTTTTTTTTTTTGGTTTATTTCCCCTCTATTTTTCAGATTGAATAGTTTCTATTGTTGGATCTTTAAGTTCACTGATTCTTTCCTCTGTCCCGTCTACTCTGCTGTTAAGCCTACCCATTGGGCAGGTTGTTTGTTGTTGTTGTTGTTGTTGTCGGCTACTGTGTTTTTCAGTTCTAAATTTCCATTTGGTTCTTTGCATGTTCTATTTCTTTACCGAGACTTTCTATTTTTTATTTGTTTTGAGCATGCTCATAATTGCTCATGGAAGCATTCTTATGATAGCTGCTTTAAAAATCTTATCCAGATGATAATTCTAACATTCCTATCCTCTCAATGTTGGCATCTATTGATTGTCTTCAGGTGTCCAGTTTGAGATCTTCCTGGTCCTTGGTACAATTAGTGATTTTTTTCTTTTTAATTAAAAGCTAGACATCTACGGTCTTATAAGGCTATGGATCTTTTTTTTTTTTTGAGTTTTTTATGTTTTATGTTTATTTATTTATTTATTTATTGAGATGGGTCACTCTGTCACTCAGGCTGGAGTGTAGTGGCGCAATCTCAGCTCACTGCAACGTCCACCCACTGAGTTCAAGTGATTCTCCTACCTCATCCTCCCCAGTAGCTGGAACTACAGGCATCCACCACCACACCCAGCTAATTTTTGCATTTTTAGTAGAGATGAGTTTCACCATGTTGGCCAGGCTGATCTCGAACTCCTGACCTCAAGTGATCCACCTGCCTTGGCCTCCCAAAGTGCTGGGATTACAGGCATGAGCCACTGCACCCGGCTAAGGCTCTGAATCTTATTAAAACTTCTGTTTCAGCTTCCAGTGACACTGCTTTGGCAGAGGAAGAGGGAGCATTGTCTTATTACTGCCAGGTGGGACAGCATAGCCAGGTTCCCCTCATAGCTTCTGTTGACACCTGAGATGGGAGTGCATCTCATTTATGTTGGACACAGGTGGGAATTTTGCTACCCCCACCCCACTAGGCCTCGAGAGGCTGGGAGGGAAAGGGATATGTCCTTACTGCTTCCCTTGTGGCCTCCACTGACACCGCTGGGGGTAGTGGTCTCATTATGTCTGGGCAGTGGTGAAGATGTGACTCACTGCTTGACCTTCTCTGATATACTGCATGGAAGTCAGGGCATCTCATTACATTCCAGCCTGGCAAAGGTGGAAATCTAGGCTCTCCATTCAGCCCTTGCTGTTGGGGATTGGGCAGGGGCCATAATTTTTTCTGTGTTTTTTTTTTTTTGGCTGGAGCACAGCAGCCATTGTCTAAAAGTTTAGTGTTTTGCTACGCTGCCCTACTCCTGGTCCATTGGTTAGAAAGAGTTAACTTTTGTTGAGGCTTTTTTTTCTGTACTCGTTGATGTTTCCAGTTGCCAACTTCTTCAGCTCCAAGTCTAGAATGTATGAGGCAGGAACATCGCCACTGTGTTGTTTCTAGGGTACTGAACCCCTTAGCAGTTTTACCTTCTTGTCTCCACCTTTCAGAGTCTCCTCATGTTTGTTACATATATAACAAACATATATCTAAGCCCAGGGCCTTTAGCTGTACTTAGTGGGAGGAACAGAGAGAAGTGCATCTACTCTATCTTCCTAGAAGTGGCAGCCCATGGTTTACTTCACAACAGGGCCTTAAATAGTACAAGTTTTCCCTTGAGCAATCAAGCATGCAGTTTCAACAACTACAAAGAACTAGCGGAAGACTACAATTACGGAAATCTTTAATCTTGAAATTAGCTAAATAAAATCATAGTGTCTGTACCTTCTAATGCATAACAGGGAAAACTGAATAATGCCTGTGTATTAGAGGCCCAGAATTATGGAGTCAGAAGAGCTTAATTAATATTTTAAATGAAGATTGCAAATCGAAGTGTTTTCTGAGCTAACAGAACCATCAAAGTAAAATTAAGGACCCAGAGTGCTCACAAACTATATCTTATTGTATGTAACCCTTTCTTTCTCCTTTTTGCTTTCTTCCTTTCTCTTCCTTTCTTTCTCTTTCTTTGTGACTTTCTTTCTTTCTCTTCCTTGCTTCCTTTTGTTCTTTCAACTTTTCTCTTTTTATTTTTAAGACTTTGCCTTTTTCACTTTGAGTTCTACACTGCTGCCTCCTGCCTTTATTTTGAGTCTGTCTTTAGATCCAACTGATTTGAATTATCATTTTGAAGAATGTTACAAATCTATGGATTATTCTGGACCAATCATAAAAAAACCACTTTAGCTAAAGGTAATTCTACAGAATTCTTCCAAACGGTAACTTGGAATATCATTGCATAGCATTTTGTTTTCTGACTTTTCCACAACCCTGTTTAGAAAAGTGTTTTCCTAAGTTAATTTACATCCCATCTTCACAAATTATGCCAAATCTTTACTTGTTTTATTCTTTACTTTAAATTTTTCTTAAATCAACTCTTTTTAACCTTTTAATGTCCTTTAAAAATTTATGAAGAAAGGAAAAGAAAATAGTATTGGTAAAGTTTTGTCTTTAAAAAACAAAAAAGGTACCACAATCTCACATAGTAAGCAAATTCACATTTTGCAAATTTAGAGCAATGAAGTTCTCTGTGATGTCCAATCTGCCTTCCTATCCCTGAATGCACTTTAAACTAAGTTATTTTGGTTTTGTGAAAATAAATCTCCTATAGCATTGGACACATGATCTGCGGTAGAGGACCAAAACTTGACTTTATTCTTATTTCTTAATTAAAATTGTCTCCTTTAACATTTTTGTTTCCTTTAATCTTGTCTCTTTTAAAATTTATTCCCCTGCCACTTGAGGAAAATTCAACAGGCCCCATGATTTTTTTGCTCACTCTTAGATAACAAGCTGTCTTAAAGTCTCAAATCAGCAGAGAGAATGTGTTCGAAGATAATAATCAACTCTTCAATTTTCAGTTGAAGACCAGACCTCACCTTTCTTTCCTTCTTGCTGGGGCCTGCAGTTGGTGGCTCCTGCCTTGGGGGCAAAGGAGGATGTGGCCAGCTTCTGCTCACCTCCTCCCCTACTTCTAGTCTGGTACAGACCCCAGCCAGGTGACAGAGGGGCAAGATAGGACAGGAAAGTGGGTGGAACAGTCCTTCTTTGGTTAGATGGCTTTGTGCTGTCTGGCACTTACAGAAGATTGACATTCACCCTTTCCAAGATTTCCATCCCTGGGGCCCTCCCTCCACACCACTCTGGCAGCCTTCCCCTCGGGAGCCCGCAGCGGGAGTCTTCTTCTGCAGGATTTGGGAAGGCTTCAGTGTGCTCCTCCTCTCCTATGTGGCCCTAATCTAGTCCCTGAGAAACACTCAGGCACCCTTTACTCTGAGAAATTAATGTGCAGTTTATTTCCAATTCAGCATCACATTCCTGAATCTACCATCAAAGCCATTCACCAGCCTTCTCCTGTCTTCGTCATTTCCCCAGAGAACAGAGCCAAGCTAACCCTGTCTTCCATCTCCAGGACCTCTGACTGATTGCAGAGCAATTCTTAATTTTTTTTTTGCCTTTAGAAAATATGCAAGTGATAATCTAGTACCTCACTTGGAATTTCACATCTACATTTTTCTCAGTCAAAACTTTAATATTAACACCTAGCAAAGGAGAACAGTAACTCATTGTCCATCCCAAATGACTTGTTGATATTTCAAGACTGTTATTAAACCTTTCCCTGACCTACTATTTCAGAAGCTGATTCCAATTCTTACAGCCATTTTTCCCAAGTTCTTTAATAACTTTTATTTCTGTACTCTAATTTCTCTAGTTTTGCTATGCTTCAAATAATGTGTACATCAGACAAATGAGCTTTCAAGAGGTATATATGGTGTTTATGGTTCTATTTTTATTTTATTTCATTTATTATTTTGTGTAGCTCATACTTTTATAGATTTCACAATTCTGAAATAACAAAAAGGGTATACAGTGACAGTTTCTTTTCCCTTCTTGTCTCAAAGCCACCTAATACTATTCCCCCACCCTAGGAATGAGTATACTAGTTCCTTCAGAATCCTTCCAACCATGCTGTGTATACATACAGGAAACTGTGTATTTATATCCCAACTCACACTCACACTTTCACCCTTTTCACTTAAATAGTGGATACTTTTACCCTTCCTTGTTCCCCCTTTATGAGGAAATCTTTGAGATCCTCCGTATCAGAAAAGAACGTCCCATTCTCTTTCTGTAGCTGCATGGTAGTCCTTTGGTCAGATACCTCACTGTTTATTTAACCAGCCCTTTATTCTAGAACATCCAAGTGGCTTCCAATCTCTATCACAAATAATGCTTTAATGAATAATCTAGTAGCTACATCATCTAGTTCATGTGAGAATGTATTTACAGGATACATTCTTAGAAATGGAATCACTAGTCAAAACACGTATGCAGTTATTATTCTAATTATGTTGCCAAATTGCTTTTCACTGGGGTTGTACCAATTATGCTCTCCCCAGCAACATAGAAGACTGCCTGTTTCCCCACACTTTCCCCTGTTTTGCGCTATCAAACATTTTAATCTTTGACAATCTGGTTGGTGAAATGTATCTCAGTTGAATGAGGCTGAACAGATAATGTTGCATAAGTTTCAGTACTTATTTTCTTATTTTGTGAACTATCTTGCACTTTATATTTGAACGTTTATCTGGACAGGTCTGCAATGATGGAAGGACTATCTCAACAGGCATGGAGGCGAATGGTAGGAGATCCTGTCACAGAAAAGAGACCAGGGTCTAACACGGGAAGCTTCAGGAGACCTGCAACAAGAAGCACAGACTCTTTGCCAGAGCATGATACCAATTTGGATAGTGATGAATGTCAGCTGGGTGTAGATCATGTCCACCAGGCAGGCAAATTCCGGATTGCTGGATTGATAAAGGTTCAAAAAAAAAAGAATTATTAGCAGATACTCTGCTTCTTCAGTTATACATAGCAACCAGGAAGTTACAAAAAAAAAAGCAAAATAATCTTGAAAATATTTGGCACCCTCCCATGGTAAGACTTTATAAACAATCTATCAGCAGTAAAGAAATTTGGTTTTGCAATTACTGAATCTATGGAGAAAAAAAGATATGTGTGAGTACATTGATGTGTGTGTATGTATGTATAGTATATTTTTATAAACATATAGTATATACCATTTTCAACATATACAATAACATATATAGTATCCATATATACTTTTCAAGTATTTTGTAGCATTATAATTGTTAATGTAATTTGTTCTAAGAGCTATTAAGAACTCAATTATTGATTGTTTGATGGTAGAACTGTAGTCAACTTTTTTTTTTTTTTTTTTTTTTTTTTTTTTTTTTTTTTTTTTTGAGACAGAGCCTGGCTCTATTGCCCAGGCTGGAGTATAGCGGTGAGATCTCAGCTCACTGCAACCTCTGCCTCCTGGCTTCAACTGATTCTCCTGCCTCAGTCACCCAAGTAGCTGCGATTACAAGCACCTGTCACCACACTCGGGTAATTTTTCTAATTTTAGTAGAGATGAGGTTTCACCGTGTTGGCTAGGCTGGTCTCGAACTCCTGGCCTCAGGTGACCCACCCACCTCGGCCTCCCAAAGTGCTGGGATTACAGGTGTGAGCCACCATGCCCAGCCTGTAGTCAGCTATTTTAAAAATTGCACCCAACTTGTTACTAAAACAAAACAAGTGAGCAAAAAGTATTTCTGCTTGTTGTATATGGAGGGAGGTGAGGATGTTGTTTTGCTTTAAAAGCATTTGCAAATGTAGGAAAGTCACTGGTTGGAGACTGCTGTGCGTTGAATGTCTCCTCCAAAACTCATGTTGAAATTTAATTGTCATTATGGCAGTATGATAAGTTGAGACTCTTACGAGATGATTAGATCAGGAGGGTTCTGCCCTCATGAATGAATTAATGCCATTGTCATGGGAGTGGGCTCCTCCTAAAAGGATGATTTTGGCCCCTGTTCTCTCTGTCTCACACACTCACTTGCTTTTCTGCTTTCTGCCATGGGATGATCCTCACCAGTTGCTGGTGCCATGCTCTTGAACTACCCAGCCTCCAGAACTGTGAGCCAAATAAACTTTTGTTCTTTATAATTTACTCAGCCGGTGGCATTTTGTTATAGCAGCAAAAAGTAGACTAACAGATAGACCTTAAACAGTTAGCAAATTTATTTAAACTTAAACAAAAGTGTGTAAAAGATAACTTTTTAATTTTTAAATTTCTTCTGAGAAATATGCAAAACTGACAAGGCTTCATATAGAAAGATTTCCTTCCAAGTTATCTTAGCTCCTTTCACTGACCTTTGGGCAAGCTGACTCCTGAATAACCTAAAGTCCTTTAAGTTGACAATCTTTGGTTTCCTGACCCAGACTGATCCCCTCAGATGCTGTTACTGATGGCAAATGTGGCTACTTCAGGGTTTTAAGACTCTTTGGCCAGTTGACACTCCAGGGTGCTTTGATAAGCTCCTCACCCTGTAACATGAGACTGACAAGAAGGCAACACCTCAACATGTTCAGGGCTTGAGTCCACAAAGGAGAGCAAGTCTGGGAGCTATGTGCATCTAGTTAAGAACAGGAATAAGCACAAAACAATATTAACTTTAGAAATGAGATGAAAGCCCATGTGTGCTGGCTTTCACATGGAAGGGGAGACCCAACGAACCTCCACCCCCTTCAGCACTGCTTTTAGATGGAAATGATTTTGTTGAATACTGACACAAAAGGAAGATACAAATGAAGTGAAGAGCCTTAGTGAACAATTACATGCAAGTAGGTTACATGAAAATATAGTCTCAAGTGTATGATATCTTGTGAATATTAATTAAGGAAATTATTCCCAGAGCAGCTAGTGTTTAAAACAAGATCTAATCTCTGCTGAGTGGCCCCACCATTCTTCCTCTCAATGTTTAACTTCAAAGGGCTTTGGAGTTGGGGCAAATGAGATTATTATTACTTCAATCTAGGGAAAACGTGTTCTAGCCAATTTGATGATAAATTCTAGAATTACACATAGCAGTTAATACAAAGAAGAAAAAAATATTCTATACCCATGAATGTCTGTCTGCTTAAAAGAAAAACCTTATCTAATCCACTCTGTTCTCCTACAAAAACTGCACAATTCAAATATAGAGCTGGGGAAGGATATGGCCCAGTCGAAGATATAATTTTTTTTTAAAAAGCTGTTCTCCTCTATCAATTTGGGACCATTTGAAATAATAATATCACTAATAATAATACCTAATGCTCATATACATCTGTGAGTCAGGTGCTAAGTGTTTTGCTTATATTAACTCATTTAGTCTATGAGGTACTGCATGGTAAACAAACATGGAGAGGTAAAGTGACCACAATGGTTCAGATATGGAGCTGGGATTTGAATCCTATCACCAGACTCAGAAGTTTAACCACCATGCTATGCTGCCCCATAGTTACAGCTCATGTAGAAAAAAGGCAATATTTCTCTCGGTCAATCAGGATAGTTGTCTGATGACCTGTACAACTCAGAGTAGGAGGATAAAGGCAAGTCTTTAAAAAACAAAAGACAGGCACCATATTAGGTAATACCAGCAAAACTGAATTATATTCACAGATTACTAAGGACGCCCATATGGATTTGGCAGATGTGTGCTTAAAAAAAAGTTTGAGGAAAGATAACCAATTACCTAATGTTAAAAATTTAGCTGTTGGTGAAATCAGTGCTGCTGCCATTCAACGTATTCAACTGTAAACAGATGCTGAGTATGGATAGGTATTGAAGCACCCAGATGCTGAACGGATACAGTTACAATGGGATGAGAGGTGCAGACAGTGAATCAAGACAGAGTGGCTGCAGATGTGTGCCGGCCATGGATAAAGGAGAGTATATCCATGCTGGGGTCCCCAGCAGACTTTTAGACTGCCATGGTGCCTGGATCCTCAGCTGTCACACTCCACAGAGAGTGTCGGAGGTAAATGGAAGTGTATTCTGCCATTCTTGGATCAATCTGAGACCCAGAAAAGTCAGGCACCACCAGTTAAAACAAAGATCTGGAGAATGCAAGGTGCCTGGAGGTGGGGGCTTTTCAGAGCCAGCCTCCCCACCTGCCACTTGCCCTGCACAGCAGCCCCACAGGGTCACTCCTGGTTTTCGCATGTGCTGCGCAGTGTTCCCCTGCATGCCTTTGGCAATGCTGTTTCCTCTCTCCCTGATGCCTTCCCCGCAACCACCTCTCTAGGAGATAAAACCCTTCTTGTGATTCCAGACCTCCAGTCTCAGAAACTGAGATTGCCCTTTCCTTTACTGTGGATGTATAGCCTTTAGTTCCATTCCAGCACTTATTATTACATGTGCTTCTGCTTCTGCTTCTGTCTCTCTCCTTTGCTTAACAAAGGATTTGAAAACACGATCCATGTCTTTTGCATTTTTATATCTGCTGGCTCCTGAAACAGTGCCAGGCACATCGTAGGTACTCAGCAAATAATTGTAGAGTGAATGTTTATTGCAGGGAAATCTGAAGGCCCAGAGATATGTTTTCTTTGGTCTACAAATGGCTTAAAAATAATAAATATGTTGCAAATATTTACAGTTTCAGAGATTTCACAGAAAAAAAAGGTTGTTGCCTTCTCTAGAAAGAAAAAAAAAATCTGGCAACACTGGGCTTGAATCACACCTAACATCAGTTAGAATTGAATAGTGGCTGTCCCCTCTGGACAAAACATTCACTTGGAGATTTGCTTCGGTCTCTACCCCTCCCCAGGTATTTTTGCCTTACAACTGCCCTCTTCCCTCCTTATGAAACCCAATTCACCCCTGTTAAGCAATTGATTTTTCATCCCCTGAACCCATCAAACCAGATCGTCAGACCCTCCTGGAAACTTTGATTGCCATTCCCAGCACATGTGTGCTACAGTGGTTTTCTGCGTTCAATTTTCACCATACACACAAGTCACTCCTGAGTCTATTCGTAAAAGGCCTAAGAGGTAGGAGAAGGATGCTTCTTTTGGTTCATGAGAAGGGAGCTCAAGGAAAGATCTGTCTTCTTCTGGCATATCAGCTGTTGGCACTGGTGAGAAGCAGGATGCTGGCCAGGATGGACAAACAAGCAGCTGGGAATGGCAGCTCCTACATTTCAGCCAGCAAAAGCCTTTTCAAAGCCTACTTTGCATAAGACAGTTCCGCTGACCACATTAGAGTCACAGGGGAATAGTTACCTCTGGAACTTCCTTTCTGCAACAGTAGCACCCTGTTTAAAGGAACCAAGAATGGAATATGATCATCTCCTATATATGCTGCCATGAGGTTTCAGACGACCGTACTGGCATGAGCTTTCAACATTGAAAAAATAAATGAAAGCTCTCTGTAAATAATAAGAGCACTGTGTCCTGGAACCCAAAGAATAATAATCCCAGGTCATCAGTCATTCAAGCTGAAAATAGTTTCTTCCTCTCTCTTTACTGTGCCTGGGATGACGTGACACAGACCTTAGTTCAGGAGTGATATGAAACCTGGCCCAGAGACTCAGAACAGGCTGCTCCCACCACTGCCAACATGCTGAGTGAGACAGGGGACTCATCCCTCACTGAGGGTGAGGGTCACTTCCTAGGTGTTGATGTGAAGCACAGTTTTGGAAGACAGGTTATGCTTCATGAACTGCTAATATTTGGATTTAAGGGGGCCTTCAAAACCAATCTGGAAGAATCACAAGAAGAAGAAGAACATGAGCCAGGTATTGAGAATTTATGTTCTCAAAAGCCCATAAGTCTTCTCCTTGTGTGGACTCATGCAATCTGAAACAGTGGGCCCCCTTCTTAGGCCCATTTTCCAGATGAGGGTGCTGCAGCTACGCAGGCTGAGCAAGGTCACTAAGCTTATGAGTGGCAGGTTATCATTTGAACTCGGGTCTGTCTGTCTCTGATCCCAGAGCCCTGGCTCTTAACTACAACTTTCTCTTATTTCCCCCATTCGTTCACTTATTTTCCAAATATGTATTGATTACCTGCTATGAGCCAGACACCGTTCTAGGTGCTTGGGATACAACAGTGAACAACTCAGGTAAGAATCCCTGCTTTCAGGAACAAACAAACAAAAAATCAAATACTGCACGTTCTCACTAATAAGTGGGAGCTAAACATCGGGTACACATGGACATAAAAATGGGAACATTAGACACTGGCGGCTACCCATGAGGTACAATGCTCACTACCGATTAGGTACTATGCTCACTACCTATTAGGCACAATGCTCACTACCTATTATGTACTATGCTCACTACCTATTAGGTGCTGTGCTCACTACCTCTTAGGTACTATGCTCACTACCTATTAGGTACAATGCTCGCTACCTATTAGGTACTATGCTCACTGCCTATTAGGTGCTATGCTTACTACCTATTAGGTACTATGCTTACCACCTGTGTGATAGGTTCAATCACACCCCAGTTCTCAGCATCATGCAATATACCCAAGTCACAAACCTCCACGTGTACCTCCTCAATCTAAAATGAAAGTTGAAATTGTTAAAAGAAAAAAGAGTCTTTGCTGTCAATGAGGTTGTATTCTACCAAGTGTATTTTGCAATGTTGTGGAGTTTACAGTCCACGGTTGTGAAGACTCTTCATAGGCCTTATTTCTAAAGCACCCAGGGCAAATATGTGAATTTGGGGAGAGATATGAATTTATTTGCTGTATGTGCATTTTTAAACTAAATTCGAGGGGCTAAAAAGTTCCTAGTGAACTTGAAAATGAGGTTGGGGTATGGCCTATCAGTTTTCCCTGGAGGGAAAAAATCCCCCAATTTTAATTCTCTTCTGAACTCCGCCACATGTTGAGATAAGAAGGGTGGGGTTATAAATCAACTCAGCTCCCTTGGGAGAAAAATTATAGTAATAAGCTTTAAAAAAAGATGATAATCATAAGCTATATGATTTCAAAGTGACTCACCCCCACCCCTTTTTTTTGACAACTGAAATTGATTTTGAAAGGAAAGGCTGTGGAGATTTTAGTAGAATACAATCCAGACACTCTAAATCTAAACCCTCCAGATCTGGAGACGCCTGGGCTCTGTTGATAATGCCCTACACCATGCCTGACATACTATACCCACCACCACATGTCACTCAACATGCCTGAGAGTTCATAGATGAAGGAAATAAAGATGGAATGATAATAAGACTGAAATCAATACAGCTTTCTTTTACATTTTCCAATAGTCTCAATAACTTCAAAGAAGCAGATATGAATATAATTAATGAACAGAACGAACACCAAGTGGAAAGTAAATCTGGACCTTGTTCTATGAGCACCACTAAAGTGATGGATTTAGGATTACAGACATGTTTGCTGGCAAATCTGACTACTCATTTTCAAATGGTATAATATTTTAGGGCGATTGAAGTTGCTTCGGCTTGAGTGTCCCTTTGTAAAAATATCTTGCTGGAACTATTTGGTACCCAACTAAACAGAGCCCTTGTACTTTGATGCATTCAGCTGTATTAAATTTTATGTTAGAATCAGTATTAGAATGAATCCTCCAACCAGCTCTCCATTTGAGTGCTTCTGCAAGCTAATCCTGCTTTAAAATATATATATTCTTAGAAAACAGACTAAATTGAATAACAACGATGTTCAGAGGAAATTCATACTTGTGTTTGGAAAAGAAATAAGAGTTCTTACGAGGGAATGAGTTCAAAAGCTAGGAGAAAAATGGCCTTGCTGTGGTCTGTTTCTGTGTGGCTTTCCTTATGGAAGTCCCTCAAATGTCTGACCTTCAGTTTCCTCATCAGTAGTAGCAGTAGTAGTAGTACTCAGAGTAACAACAACAATAATAAAGTTATTGGATATTCTCTTCACTATGTATTAAACTGACTGTGCTAAGAGGTTCACATCCTTATCTCCTTTAACCCTTACAACAGTCTGATGAGATAGTTCTAGTATACTCTCATTTTGTGGAGGAGGAAACTGAGCATCAAAGAGGTACAATGACTAGCTTGTCCTTTTTAAGTACACAAAGGCCAGCATTTTACGTAAAGCAGCCCGACTGCAGAACTTCCATTCCTAACCACTATTTTCTTAGGGCTGGCCGTTAGGAGGTGTCGGATATGAGTTCGTTTCCATAGCCATGGCTAAGTTGATCTCTGTGTTGCAGTTTCCTCATCTCTAAAATTCTGATAATAATACCGACCCACCTCACCTCTTGCGCTCAGTACATTTATTATGCAAAAGTCAAAAGAAGATGGAGAAATACGTGGCAAATTGCGATGGTTTCTCTGTGATGGAATCAGAAGCAACTGGACAAAAATGGTCCTTCCAGTTTTTTGTAGCATACCTACAACATCATGAGTTCCAAAGACATGGGTATATTCGTCCCATCACTCCCAAGACTTTCTTAGCCTGTTGTGGCCAATTTAAATGACCAATTATTTAGGTGTCCTATGCCAAGTCAACATAGCAAAAATAAGAGAGTTCTGGTAATTAGTTTTACATGTAAATTGTGTAGAATCAAACCAAACCATTTAGGCCTTGGAGTGACTGTTAAAAAGCTTGACTATTAACATTGATTTTCTATTCAGGACCGAGGTCATTTGTTTGTACTCTAAGGCATTGGGCTGATATTTGGCACAGCAACAACTCTGTTTCTAAGACATCTGCCCCCTAGGGACATGAATTTAGCCCGAAAATGTCCTGGCAAGCAGTCTCATTGTAAGACTTACACAGAGAGAAAGAGAAGTAAGTTTGTTCCAGTAATTGTCTTGAAAGACACATAAATGTCTTGATATTCTTTCTTTCACCAGTTGTAAAAAGGGGAATTGTTTACGCCTTAACTTACGACTAGAACAACTATGTACAAATCCTGACCCACCTGCCTGCTTCAGTCCACAGGGCGGGAAGTAAGAGCCAACTGTAGGGAGGTGATGGCCCCTTCTCAGGGGGACTGATGGTAATCCCTTTGAAACTGCCTCATGGGCAGAGACAAATACAACATGCAGAGGTCGTGCTACTTCTCAGGCCTGACCCTGGAGAAGGGCTCGGGTAGAAGGAGCATCCCGTGTGTCCTGCATCTGCTCCAGCAGCAGTGGGGCATCGGTACTTGGTTACCCAGTACAGCAAAATTAAAAACATCGGGCTGGGTCAAAATGGGGAAAAAAACCACTCGCATTAGCAAACTCTTCGTCTTTTTATGTGGTAAGGAAATCTAAGATCTAATCAGTATGCTTAATTGAAAGGCTCAGTAAGGGGGGTCCTGCAGATCTTCTCCCTGCCATTAATTTGAATGCTAGCCCTCTTGCGGGTGTATTGACAGAAGTGGAGGTGATGCCATTTTGAATCCTGCGGTCCCGTGGAAGGAGGCTGAAGCACTGTCACTGCAAAGTCACTGTGCAGCCAGGTGCCTGGTGGAGCTTCCTGTGGCCTCACACCTGCTCTCCTTAAGAACTTTCAGTCTCTGCCTCTGCCCACTTGCACCTCACACTGCTCCTCCTTCTGCCAAAAGAGGAAGACTTGGCCTGCTGCTACCTCCTGACCCACAGCTTTCAGGAAGCCACATGCTTAAAACCATCTGACGATGAGGGGTTGGGGAGGGCAGAGACACAGGCTGGGGAGGGCTGGGGAGGGCTGGAGAGGTTGGAGAAAGGTTGAGAAGGTTGGGGGTTGGGGAGAAAGTGAACCCATAGAGCAACAGCAAGAACTGCTTTTAACGAAACACCACCTAGTCTTTTCTTCTCCTTTATTTATTTTTCTAATTATTTTTGAGAAACAGGGTCTCGCTATGTTGCCCAGGCTGACTTTGAACTCCTGGGCTCAAGCAATCTTCTTGTCTCAGCCTCTCGACCAGCTGGTGCTACAGGTACATGCCACCACATCCAGCTAATTTTTAATTTTGTGTAGAGATGAAAGTCTTGCTATGTTGTCCAGGCTAGCCTCAAACTCTTGGGCTCAGGCAATCCTCCTGCCTCAGCCTCCTGAGTAGCTGGGACTACAGGCATGAATTACCACGTTCAGCTTTCTTCCTCTTTATTTTTGCAATTTTGTGGAATGCTCCTACTAAGTGCTAAATTAGAATTTGCCATAATGCTCATTTAGGTGCCGCTTTGGTGCACAGTACTTGCTGTTACACAGGATGAGCTTCCTTTTGCGGGAATTAAGACTTTAATAGTGTCTCCTTTGTGCTTTCACCAGTTTAATGCCAGAGCCAAGCGTAATTATAGTGCAGGCTGTTAATGGATTAGGTGGTGGCTTTTGCCGCCTTACTGTGTGCCTGTTTTCTTCCATTTGGCTTTGTGCTGGCTCCCATCATCTCCTAATTATCTGTTCCCCTCCTTGCTTGACTGCCTTAGAAGTTATAAGGGTATTATCTGAATCCAAATTAAATTTCTTTTTTCTTTAAGGAAATGAAAAAGAGAGGTTTGTTTTTTGGTTTGGTTTTGCTTTGTGTTAGGAGTAGCACACTCTATCCAGAGTAATCGAACAGGAAAGACATATAAAAGCTCTATGGTGTTCAAGCTTTATGAAGCCAAATAAGCTCAAGTCAGCTCCAGCCTTGCTTTGGATGCAGTGGGCATATTCAGTCTCTTCTCCACCTCAGGGTATCCACCTGGAAAAAAAAAATGAAATAATCACACTTACCAATCTCAGCATGGCAACTGGTAGATTTAACAGTGCCCTGAAAATGAGAATCCTCTATTTAACGAAGCATTTTATTCAAAGGTTCATTTGGTTAATAAAAACCCCATTTTTCACTTGTGTTTGAAGCTAGTCCATTATTCTTTCACGTGTGGTTTGAACCAGTTTCCCGTGAGCTGTGGTCGCTCCTGAGGATGGATATGAATGGCACTTATTAGGAAGAGAAGAGCTCATGAATTCAGATCATCCTTAATGCTGAAATGAGCTGTAATGAAGCCCCGAGATCAAAGTGCTTGAGGAGCAACAGCAGATGAATGGGCCACGGCGCTTGGGTCTGGGTTGCTGTAGAAAAGGATTAGGAAACTTCACTTAAGTAGCCAGAAAGGTTTCCACAGGCTATCATGCTACGCATTTAATTGTTTATGGGATTTATGGACGAAAGACACTTTTAACAGATATATAAATAGTCTCCCTCAGAGAAAACGGTGTTAGCAGATATTTTCCACGGGGAGAGAAAAGGCTGTAAATTAGCAGCAAGAACAGAAGCAAGGCCATTCTTAGCTCCTAGGGAGGAGGGAGAGGGAGGCCAAGGGAGGAGTGCAGACCCTGACCTAGAAAGAGGGGATGACACGGAAAGGGGAGAGGAAAATGCCACCCTTCCCTCTAACCTTCAGCGTAAGCCTAGACTCTCCTTTCAGGGAAAAGCAAATCCCACTTTAAAAAAAATACTGAACATGAAGCACAACAGAGCGCCTGAATTGCAGTGAGGGTCCCTCCCTGCCACGCTTGAGCGCAGCAAGATGCAGGGGGAATGGAAAGCAGATGCAGGGGCATAAGTGCTCCAGCGAACCACTCTCCTCCTCGAAAAGATGTCAAGGATTATTTGTGTTACCTCTCTGGAAAAAGCAGAGACATTCTCTTAAAGGATGAATGAAAGATGAGTACAAAGAGTTAATTTGAAACCAATCAAGCCCTGTGTTCGTCTACTGCTTCAGAAATCCTTCTATTTAATGATGAATTTATTTTCAAAGCAGTGCCGATCCTTTTGAGGGGAATTCCACCTCTCACAGCTGCACAATCTGCCCTGCAGTGTTGAGCTTTCTCGCCCACCTGCTCTTTGTAAAGCAGCGTGGACTTCCCAGAGCTGAGACTGTGCCAAGCCGGCTGAGCCCGCCGAAGAGCCATCGTCAGCCTCCCGCCACCAAAGTGTCAGTGAATCCACACGCCACAAACCCCTGCAAAACAGGCAAAGCAACTCGGTGGAGCCGCACGACCACATGGCAAAGCCACAGGCTCCCTCTCGCCTAGCAAAAGACCCTATTGAATTTTCTATGGTTGATCTGTTAACCTAACTTGGCTTCCCCCACTGCCCTGTTCAAAAGCAACTGCATTGAAAATATTACTTGCAAAATTTTTAAAAAACATCGCACCTGAAAAACCCTAAACAAAATTCCCATTTCATATTCCAAGTACAACTCCTGAAGAAACTGGAAGGTTTGATCTACTTTAACTGGGATGGTGCTGACACGTTTGTTTTGAAATAGCACCTAGCCATGACTTTAGAAGCTCCACTTAATAGCTTTCGGTTCCTTTCTTTCTTCTTCGTCTTTATTCAAAGACACCTCATTGTAATTTTCTGAAATTTAAATATAGTTGCTATGCATTTGGTTATCAACAAACAATTCCTAGATTAATGCAGAAACACATTTAATAGGGCAGAATGCTATCCCTTTGTTTCTTTGAGGACATCCATAGTTCTATTAACTAGGGGGATTATAAGATCTGACACTAGGCAGTGAAAGGAACCCTGTTCCCCTCTCTGAAAAGATTTCTCCTTTGTCAAGTCGTCTGAGATCCACTATTTCCCTTAGTAAAATGGAAACATTGTACCAAATTACCAATTTTATAATGATGATTCATTGGAAAAATGCACAATTTGTTCTAAATGGAATTTTATAAAATGGACATTTGGCATAACTCTTTTTTTCCCGCTCAACCTCAATACCTAATTTTTCACATCTTTATAGTTCTCTCAGAGTTGACCAAGAATCTGAAAATGAGCTTATAAATAATTGGTGTGCCTGCCTTGGCAGTAACAGCCATAGCAGGAGTAATGATGGACTAGAGACAGGGCACTGACTTCTATGAGGCCTCGTTGAATAAGATTTGGTATTATCACCCTAGAGCATCAAAATTCTTGTGCTGTCTTTCTATGAGTCTTTGTTAAGACTGTGAATAAGACAAAGATCACTGTTTATGCTACAGCAGCATATAATTTAGAAATCTACAAAATGCAGCTCACAAGTGTTACTCAGACAGCAATTTAAAGATTTTCAGGAAGAGAGCACGCTTCCATGAAGTATACAACATGTACCTACTGAATAGATAGCGCCTGCATACCCCCAGGCATACTCGTGAGAAACTGAATTTTCAGGATTCCCCCTTTAGTTCTCATCCCACTTCCAGCCCTACTGTTGCGGTGGACTCACTAGTGATTGTCCTGTCGCCCCTGCCTGCTGCCAAGTTGGTAAACTCTACAGACACAGTGTGCTGCAGAGAACATTTCCAGACAACAAGAGAAATAGCTCCACGGCACACTCTCACACTCTCCTTCCCTTTGCCATGCCCAGGCAAAAGCAGCCTGCTTAAGACTTAGGTTTAAGACACAAAGCAATCGCCTGGATCAATTTTCCCAAATATGTAAATATATTCTATTATTGATGCTTAATTGCTTCCTACTGAAAATCTAAAGCAGAATCAAATAGAAAGCTTATAAATTCTCATAGTGAACCTCCTCTAATTCTGTCTCATACACAGTCTATTTGTTGGAGGTGTAAATAAACAAGCCCTCTGACTCCCAATGCAATTCCTTCATGGTGCACTGTGAACTAGGAAATCATTCTAGAAATATCAGAGCAACAGTTTGGAGTTTTGCCCCACCTCATGTGCCCCCTCCCTCTCAAACTTGTGCTATGAATTTGTTGTTGTTGTTGTTGTTGTTTTGAGACAGAGTCCCTCTTTGTCACCAGGCTGCAGTGCAGTTGCGCGATCTCTACTCACTGCAACCTCCGCCTCCTGGGTTCAACGATTCTCCTGTCTCAGCCTCCTGAGTAGCTGGGACTATAGGTGTGTACCACCACGCCCAGCTAATTTTTGTATTTTTAGTAGAGATGGGGTTTCACCATGTTGGCCAGGATGGTCTCCATCTCTCGACCTCGTGATCCGCCTGCCTCAGCCTCCCAAGGTGCTGGGATTATAGGTGTGAGCCACCGTGCTCAGCCATGAATGTTTTAAAGATCTGCTTATGCATGTTTGTCTAGACTGGATTGTCCACTGTGGTAACCTCAAAGCCTAGCACAGTGTATTTTTTGAAGTGGAATTGTGTTGCTTCCCAGCATTGCGCACCTCCCCTCCATTGCAGAGCAGCTTTGCGGCTTGTATGGGTTTGTCTACCTCTCCTCCAACTCCAAGGAGTATGATCCTGATTTCCTATCCACAGTGACTGGTTTAAAAAAGAAGGCACATGACCTAAGCTGGTTCAATAGGAGTGAAGCACAGACCTTTGTTTGCTGATTTGAGGATAAATTCTTCCAGAGGGAGGAAGAATTTCTGAGAGTGAATATGAGCTGCAAAGTAAGACAGCCATTCTTCTACCAGGAGAAAAGCCAGCCTGAAAATAAAGGTAACACCCAGAGGAGAGCCAGAGATGAGAGAACTGTGAAGAATCAGAGTTCTGATTAGACCATTCCTGAAGATTGAAATCACCCTGGACTTTTCCATTTATGCCTCCCAACAGATTACCTTTAACATTATCTTCAGCCACCATGAACTCAGTTTCAGTTCTTTGCAATCAAAAGCTTCCAAACGAATACAAAACTGGTTCAAGAAATATTTTTAAAATGATTACATCATTACATATAATTTAGTCCACATTAAAATATAACATTATTAATCACCACATTTCTGTTACTAAAGTTTGTATCATCAGCATGCTCTAGAACTGAATCTGAAAATCCCAGGCCAGGTGCAGTGGCTTACACTTTGGGACGCCAAGGTGGGCAGACCACCTGAGCTCAGGAGTTTGAGACCAACCTAGGCAACATGGTGAAACCCTGTCTTTACTAAAAATACAAAAATATTAGCCAGGCGTGGTGGTGCATGCCTAATCAGCTACTTGGGAGGCTGAGGCAGGAGGATTGCTTGAGCACAGGAGGTTGAGATTGCAGTGAGATCTGACTGTGCCACTGAACTCCAGCCTGGGTGACAAAGTGAAACCCTGTCTCAAAAATAAAAAGAAAAAAAAGAAAAAAAATCATCAAGTATTGGAGTTTTCATCCATGGTAACAGACCATCGCTCAGTGAGTTTATGAACAGAAACATAAGCTATCAGTCCCTGAAAATTTCCTATATGCTTCCATAGAAATGAAAGATATAACATGTACTCACTACATAAACATGAAGTGAGATACAGAGCTTAAAATTGTTACAGTTAAAAAAAAATTAATCCTCTAATTCATCGTGAGGAAGACAAGAACATCTCCAAAACAGCAATGGATTTGTTCTAGGTCCTCCATCCTCTCACTTGGTCTGCAGTGGCCAATGACACACAGCTGTGAGGTAGCTGGCCAGGCTACAGACTGGCTCAAAGCCCTCTAAAGACCATCTCCAGGTAGAGTCAGGTAGTCCTTCCACAGGTGCTAGTACTCAGAGGAGAGCCAGGGCTGAGAGAAAAAAGCAGAGCCCTGATCAGACCACTCTTGAAGACTGAAATCACCCTGGACTTTTTCATTTATGTCATCCAACAGCTCTATGAGGGCAGGGACTTGACTTACTCTCTGCTGTGTCCCAGTGTCCAGTATGTGACACACAGTATGTACCTGTGTGTGTACAACTCATGACACATAGTAGGCTCTGAATAATTATTTGCTGGATAAGTGAATGATGAGAATTTACGACTTGGGTCTCCTTTGCACTAGTCTTATTCTGTGCTTCATACAACAAATAGGAGGAAGTGCAAGAGATAATTGAGTTAATTTTGGGTTTTCCCCCAAGCTCCTCTTTGATCTTTTGGACATTCATCAGATTCCTGCATCCATCTAAGCTCTCTTTAGGATGCCGTTATACACCCTTAAGGAATTTTTTTTCAACAGAAAATATGCAGAATCTGCTTGTAGAGAGAGAAAAATCAGGTGAGTCTTTAACCTAACGAACAAGATGTAAATAACCTTGTTTTGCTAATTGTGAGATTTTAGAGAAGTCACTTTACCTCTCTGGGTCTCAATATCTTCATCTTTCAAAGGAGAGAGTTGAACTGGATGAGTAGCTTTTTGAGCTGTATTTGATAGAGCCACAGTATTTTCTAGAGTAAAAAGAGAGGAGGCAAGGCCAAATGGGCAGGGTCTGGAGTCCTCCACTCCCCACATCAACAGAAAGGATTTCTGAAGTTCACTGCCTGGCTTCAAATCACAGCTCTACTATTTACTAGCTGTGTTATCTTGGGAAGTTAATTTTTCTGTTACTCAATTTCCACACCTGTAAGTAGAGATGACAATAATACTTTTTATAGGGTTATGGAGATTAAATACATTAGTATAAATAAAACCTCATACACAGAAAATGCTATATAAATTTTGGATATTATTGGTTTTATATATTGGAGTTCCCAATAGTGTTTGGGTTTAAAGGATTTAAATGTCTTCTGCTTCTAACAAAACAAAAATACTTAAAATTTTAAGATGTTAAGGGTCTTTAATTAGGATGTAATAAGGAATACTAATCACACAGGGTCTGTTAGACTGACATTAACTTCTCCAGCCACGGCCCCATCATTGTCATTAACACCACACCTCCCCACCGCCAACCAGACTCTCTCCAGCGTCTTTAACTCAGCACAATGGGCTGCTGCCACTCATGTGAGCTTGCTTTTTCTTCTGAAGATTATTCTGCAGTTCCATTCAAATGGCCTCTGTATAGCTGGGCGTCTGATGCCTGATGCTAGACAGAGAAGGGCTCCGTGGCTAATCGCCTACATTCCTGTGAAGACTGAAGGAAAAGATAAATTTCGCTAACAGTCAACATTTCAGGGAAGGCATTTTTTTTTAACAGAAAATGGTAAATATCTGAAAACATAGAAACCTCAGGCAGTTTGAAATTTGCAAGGAAGGAGTGCCTGGCAGTTCAACTGCTTTAAAATTCCATTTCCGAAGATACCATATGAATCTAAATAAAACCTGAATGATTATGGTAATTATTCACACTAATAACCTTGCTCTGAAACTTCTTTATCAGTGCTTTTACTTCCAGAATATCCTAAGGACTGTGAGACATTTCTTTCCTTCTCTTACCTATGGAGGAAGATTCAGGTAATTGACATCATTCTCTAGAACTGAGATTATGGTACCATCTATTTCTAGACCCATCCTAATCTCAACCGTGACCTGAGCACTGATACTATCCCTGAGCAAGTCCCATTTTCCTGATTTGCTCCCCAAACATTGAACACATATTTCCTTTGACATTTGTCCAACATTTAAAATATTTTCATATTTGTTCTCCCTTTCTCCCTGCCTTCTTCTGTTTCTTCTTCCCTTCTTTTCACCCTTTCCTCCAACCCCACCCCCATATTTCTCCCCTGTCATTCTCTCTCTCTCTCTTTCTCCCCTTTTTCTTTTCACTCAGTAAAAAGAAAAAAAAAAGCTTCTGCCTATTCCTTAGAAGTAAGGTTGGACAGGGGCATCACTGTCCCAGAAATATGCTAAGATTAATCCAATTTGCAAGGGCATGTAGGAGCTGTAAATATTTATGGGCAACAGAGAAGAAATTGACCCAAGCAAACAAAGTAAAGAGACTGGGCAGAGGCATGGCCAAACATCAGTGACCCCAAGTGTCACTCCATGGGTGCCAGGTGCAATTAGCTGCCAGTGTCTCCCTTCGGGGTGGGAAGATGGGGAAGCAGGAGGAGGGTGGAAAATCTGTCCTTGGCATCAGGAGCAATAGAAGTATTCTCTCTCCCTTTCCTCTTACCCCAGCCCATTTCTATCTACCAGTCTGTTGGAGGTTTTAGGGACCGATTTTATAGTCTGAAACTTTCCACACCTCGGATATGCCTATGCCTGGCTTAGGTAGTGTCATACACTCCTGGGGAAGAAGAAAACACACACTCACCACCTGCTCGCTTACCCACCCCTCATCCTTAAGACAGTCATTGCTTTTTCCGCACTTGCACCTAGGACCTAGGCATATGTGAGTTGTTTTAAGGTCCAGGGTTTAAAATCCATAGGATAATTTCTAGAATATTCTCTTCCTCTGTTGTAATTTAGAAACAAAAACTTAGAGATAAATGCATTGGTCTTTTATTAGATGGTTTATGACTATAAATGTATTATTACAGAGGAAAATTTTCACCAAGTAGTCACCAGCCCTCTCCTGCATTCTGCCAGGAATGAGACACTCACTACCACCAAAAGCAGCTCAGTTATGTTAGCCTCATTGTGTTCATTAGAAAAACATTTTGAGGGCCAGGTGCGGTGGCTCACACCCATAATCCCAACACTTTGGGAGGCCAAGGCAGGTGGATCACTTGAGGTCAGGAGTTAGAGACCAGCCTGGCCAACATGGTGAAACCCCGTCTCTACTAAAAATACAAAAAAATTAGCCAGGCATGGTGGCACGTGCCTGTAGTCCCAGCTACATGGGAGGCTGAGGCAGGAGAATCCCTGGAACCCTGGAGGTGGAGGTTGCAGTGAGCCGAGATTACCCCACTGCACTCCAGCCTGGGTGACAAAGCAAGATGTTGCGTAAAAAAAAAAAAAAGAAAGAAAGAAAGAAAGAAAGAAAGAAAGAAAGAAAGAAATACATTTTGAAATCAAATTAATATCTGCTTCCCAAATGCATATGTCCCTTGTTCTTTTTCCTACGTCTTAGGGTCTTACACAAATAATTGCACATTGCTACCTTGTAGTGTACATTTGCTGGTTTTGCTTTCTCGTTTTTGTTTGTTCATGTCTGCCCAGGCCCCTAACCCTCTCCTTCTCTTGGAATTAGTCTCAATTATGTACATCTTAGAGGGAGGCAGAGCCCTACTTCTCACCGTGGAAGCCAAAGGGGGCTGGGTATTCCTTCTGCTCACTCTTAGATAGCAAGTGCATGGCCATTAGCCATTTGAAAGCTCTGAGTAGGATTTGTAATATGGGGCAGGGGGAGACAGTCCAAGACTATCTGTGGAAGCAGAGAAAGCTCTAGCAGCAGTGGCCCCAAGCATGTGGTAGAGGTGGTCCCGGGGGCAGCAACCGGGCTAGAAAGTAACCACAGTTCTATCTTCTGCTGCCAGCCTCCCTTGGCTCTTGTGTGATTTCCCCTCCAGGTTCCCTAGTTTTCCAATGATCCCACAAGTCACCCAATAACCTTCCCACAACTTTCTTTTTTGACTATGTTAGACAGAATCCATTTCTGTTGTTAGCAGCCACAAGCCCTGACTGATACACTTTCTTTCAGATAGTCAAAGATAAGTATTATGTACTCTTGATTTTTTTTTTAGACAAAACCTCCCAAGTTCCTTCACCACATGGGTCAGCTTCCCACCCCCTCATCTCATTGCTCACCTACCTATGTGCTCAGTGTCTCTGGGCACTCGAACAAAGCAGGGCTGTCCTCTTTCTAGAGCTAGAGATTATACTTTTAGTAAGTGCTACCCAGAATGTATGGCCACATCACACTATTGACTCATACTGAGTCAAATAAAATCTTAAGTTCTTTTTCTACATATTATAGGAAAGCTATATCACCCTCATTTCATAGTTGTGTGTGTGTTTTAATTTGGAACTCCTAGATCATTAATAAGGTCAGAATTGCTGTGTCTTAGGGGATTTCGAATTCCCCAATAATTAGGTTCCTGTCCTTTTTCTCCTATGAATGAGTCTTACTTTACACCCCGTTTCCCCAGGGGTTAGTCTCTGGCCTACCCCTTACCCTTTATCCACATCCCCCTCATGGGACTGGATAGCCTGCCCTGAACCTTCTCCAAATTATACAGCCACCCGTGCCTAATGAAAACCACCTGCGTGCACGGCTACTCTTGATTCACTTGTTCAGCCTCTGCTTTAAATACACATGCTGGATGTGAGACCTAGGAGATTACTGGGTGGCTTTATGCATGTCACCCATTCTTTTCCTCTCAGACTGATCTAGTTTAGCTTGACTTTAAGATTAATGTCTCAAATAACTAATAAAAAGCCATATTTCATTGCCTATTCTTAATTGATCTTGGACATGGGAGAATAGGAGATAAAAAGGAGAAGATTACATTTGTTGGGTGTTTATTATATGCCTGGCATGGTGCTAGACCTTATAAGCTTTACCTAATTTATTGTACTCACCAGTTCTCTAAGATAGATACGACTGTCCCAATTTTAGAGATCACACAAGCGTGTCTCTCAGAAAGGATAAACAACATCCATTAAGTGGAAAATTTAGAATTCAAACCCAGGTTTTTGCAGCCTGAACTCTCCTGGCCTCATTCTGACACCACAGATTGAACAGAAGTATGTGAATTGAGAGATTTGGAGTGTACGGCCCAGCGAAGCATGCCACACTCCCTCTGTGATGCGTTTCAGAGTCGATGAAGAGTATGAGTTCTATGAGTGACTCATGGTCTTCCTGTCATTTCTCCCCAGAAATAGCCTTGTAGCCACCCAACCTCTTATATACTGATTGGAATCAGCATGTTCAGACAACCATTCATCCTGGGTATTCCTAATCCTCAGAGAACTTCTTGACTCTGAGGGCTACTTTTACCAAGACTATGACACACCTTGTAGCAAGAGAGTCCCAGAAGTTCCTCAGATTGCCCAGAGCTTTGAGAGGGAACACAGGATGTCTCTGAGAACCAAAAATGCTAAAGTAGGAATGAGCCAATCCTGCTCTGGACTCAAGCCGAAAGGAATGGATGGAGAGACCCAGGACCTGCTTGGCCAAGACTTTTGATTGCTCTCAGAATTCTCTCCAAGAGGACAATGCCACTTAGAGACACACATCATGTGTAAACTGAATTCTGGTCAGTAGCTCGAGTCATTTCTGTAGCCAACCCTTTTCTATAAAGTACTTACAAATAGAAAAATTGCCCAGATCAAATTTCACTTCCTTTCTAGGATTCTGCCTGAGTAGGGAGGGAAGAATAAAGGCCCGGGTTATCCAGAAACTAGTAAACTGCTCTCTGATGAGAGCTGATGGTATCTTGTTGAAGGCAATGCAATGCCAATAGCATTGGCCTATTTTCGTTTTGAAACCTCCCATCCTGGAACCACAATTGCTACTGCTTTGGTGGCAGAGGGAAGATGTTTATCCCTCACAAAGACTGTGAGCTTTCCAACCCTTTATGTAATCTCCCCGGCCACCAACAGGCCAGCCACATGGTGTCTGCAGATGCAGAGAGAGGCGGACAATTCTCATACCAGGAATTCCTCCACTGTCCTTCCAGTGTGAATAACAGGACTCTTCCCTTCCTTCCCCTCAGGCAGAGAACCTGAGGCTCCATTCTTGACTGCCAACTGCCCACGCAGGCCTGACAGCAATTTGTAACTCAGCTTATACAGGCTCTCCTACTGTCTGCATTTTTGTTTGTAAAATGAGCAATTTGCTCTTGGTTGCTTGGCTTCTCTGTGAAGTCAGCCGCAAGGGCAGCTCACCAAGCAGGACAGCTGGTCAGTGAAAGCAAACGTCGGACCCTCCAGCGCATTGCCCGCGCCTCGCCCCTGCCTGGATCCTGTAAATAGTTTTGTTACAAGGAGCTGCTCTCAGAGGCCAAGCGCCAGTTCTCCATGTGTGGTACCATATTTGCAGCAACAGATAAATCAACCCAGAAGGAAGAAGCTTTTGATGGGATGTTTGGGAGGTCTGGGTAAATTCAGTGCTCTTCTGAGCAGCCACTTTCTTTTAAGAGATGAAGCATGGGAGTGGGGAAAAAGAGATGGCAAAAATGTCCTAGCTCCCACTCCAGGGATAAAACAAACTAATACATTCATCAAGTGATAAAGACATGGTGAGGAAATCAAAAACCACAGCTAATGCTTACTGCCTCAACGGCTGCGACATTATCTCACCACTCCTCTAGAACATATGTTCGACAGCAGCGTGAAGATTTGGGGTCTCAACTGTGCTCTGAACACGGAAGGGAAGAGGCAAGAAAAATTGCTTGGTAAGGACCCACATGACGAGTCCACCAGAAATCCTGAGACCTGTCTTCCCCTCACACCTCCCTCCCACTGCCGTCATCACCATCTCTACCATATGCACACTTTTGTCATCAAGAACCGTCAAGAACTGCCTTAAAGTGTGGCAGTTACAGCTACTCGTGTAGGATATTTGCAAAGAGGAAGTAATATGAGGTTTGTCTCCTCCCTGACCCCTTCTCCCAACCTCCTTCCGTCAAGGGGAAAAGGTGCAGACTCACTCTTATCAAGCACTCAGATGATTTCATGGGAACACCACACTTTGTTCTATTCTGGCTTCCCTCACAAGGGGTGAGGGGCGGCACATCTTCAAACGCCTGCTGGCTTAAATGGTGACAGCTGCATGCAACGGGCTTGCTTACAGCCTGCCTGGTGCAATGAGAGATAACTGCAGGGTAAGACTTCAAAGACAGACCCACTGCAGCCATTCCAACAGCCTAGGGCTGCTGCCTCCAGTTGGTGGCTCCCTCCATGCAACAAGTGAGCCAAGGGAAACTAAGAAATTAGAACTTTCTCACATGCATTGTGAATTATGATGCGAAGAGGCAAGAATGAGCCTGGAGAGGCATTTAGGGATTTCTGCAAAGCCCAGAATTATGTTTTGGTCTTAGGCAGATAGTGAGAAGAACCAGCTCATCATAGCATGTTTGACCAATACTCATGTTTCTAACAGGTTATACACCACATTTAAAGACCCAGAAATGAGGTAAGATTTTTTAGCTTTTATTTTGTAGGTGTGTATATTTCTCTGGTGTTACCTCAATTACCCATCTTTGCAGAAATCGTTTATTAAAATTTGGCTCTATGTTATAATGTCTGGTGGCTTTTGATCTTCAACTAAGGAGCCGTTATGGGAGAAACTGTCACACAGAAGATTCAAGAGATGACTTGAAATCCTCAGTTCCTTGCAATGGGTAGCGCAGGTGGCTGTTTGGGGAACCACATTAAAGAGCCACTGTGAAAGGTAGTTATTTCCTGTCTTCTCCATCTGGCAGGTCCTAACGAAACGCACCCCAAGGAACAGACTCACTGTGATATTGTGTAGATGTATGTGGTTCAGATGCTTTTGGTGAGGCTATTGGTTTTGGTGAATTGCCTCTTTCTGCTTACATCACCCAGCTCAGCCCCCATTTCTCCTGTCTGGATGTCAAAATCCTAATCGAACATGGGTAACTCTCCTCAGTTTTGTCATCTGTGAAATGGGAATGAAAGTATCTTATAATAAAGATGATTTAAAAACCCCTTGTTTTGCCTCAGGTAGGTTGAGTTGGTTCCGCAACTTAAAAGGAGCCTAATTAATAAATAAATTATAATGTATTCTTACTGTGGAATATAATATAACCAAAAATGTCTTAATTGATAAGCATGGGGGAAATGTTACATTGTAACTGTTAAGTAAAAAGAGCAAAAGTTTTGAATGAAATAATCCATGTAAAATGATAAGAATAGGGCATCACATGGGCAGCACTTAAAACATGTCTTTACCACTGTTACTTCTCCTTTGTGCCCAGATCAATACCATCTCCCTTACGAAGCCCTATGTCCCAACCAGAGGTAATCTCTCCTTACAACTCTGTCTAGTCCCTCTGCCTTTGCCATTTCTCACTGTAGACTTGGGATCATATTAATTCATGTCATGTTCTATCTCACCTTGTAATAAATATCCATCTTTCTTGTTCTGCTTCAGTTAGGTTGAGTTGGCTCTGCAACTTAAAAGACAGCCTATCTAATTAATAAATTATGGTCTATTCATATGACGGAATACAATATAACCAAAAATGTCTTAAGGCATGGGGAATATGTTAATTATGCTTTGGTGAGAAAAGTTGCATAGAAAACTGTTAATATAATACATTCGCAAGCAATAAAACAGAACCAAAAAATTACACATGTATACATTAACATGCATAGAAAAAACACTGCTGAAAAATATGCCCAATAATAATAGTAATATTTGGGCATAAGATTATAGTTGATGTTTGCATTGCCTATCTTCATATTTTCTGGAATTTTTCTATATCTACTCATCAGGAAAACAAAAAGTAATATGCTCTTATTAAGAAGGCAAATTGTGTCTGGGTGTGATGGCTTATGCCTGTAATCCCAGCACTTTGGGAGTCTGAGGCAGGAGGATTGCTTGATCTCAGGAGTTCAAGACCAGTCTGTGCAACATAATGAGACCTCATCTCTACAGATAATTTAAAAATCATCCAGGTGTGGTGGCATGTGCCTGTTGTCCCATTTACTCTGGAGGCTGAGGCAGGAAGATTGCCTGAGCCTGTGAGGTCAAGGCTGCAGTAAGCCATGATTACACCACTGCACTCCAGCCTGGGTGACAGAGTGAGACCCTGTCTCAAAAAAAAAAAAAAAAAAAAAAAGGCAAATTGTTAAATGAGGACAAATAAAAAAGCAAGGTGTTAGGGAGAATTTCATGAGTTTCCAACTTTATCTGTTCATCCAACTAACATTTTTAGAACAACTACTATAAGAATGAGGATGTGATAAATACTATCAGAGAAAATAGACTTAAGATAGATCCTGACCTCAAAAAACTTAATATTTAGTTAAGGAGATGATACAGACAGATGGGAGTAATAATGCAGAAAAAGCAGTAGAGGAAGAGAAAAGATGAGCGACCTGAACAGCAAAGGCTGCCTGTGCTCCTCCTGATGTGTCCACCATGCTGGCGAATGGGCTTCACAAAGAGGCCATCTCAAGGACTCTTTGATGGAAGAACGGGCTCTGTGGCAATTAAATTATTATGCAATCAAGGAAGTCAGGAATGAAACAATTAAATTAAATCCACACATCTAACATTTTACTTTAAATCACTGATGTCAAATCATTTCCATGCTTTTTCCCCAGTTTTGCTAGTAAGTAGCGAAATAGTTTGAGTGAAAATTCCATCAACTTTCGGTTGACCTGTAGAGAAATGACAAAAAAGCAAACAGCTGAAAGAAAAAGAGAAGCAGGACAAAATATTCTCAACCAGACTTTCCCCCAGAGACTACTGGAGCTATAAAATTTGATTTTTTCTTTTAAAATTATGTTTTAATTTTACTTAAAAACCAGCGTGATAGTAAAATTTGATTTTTTTAATGATAAAATATTCTCAATTCTAGGTAAATTTTATGGAAATTAAGCTCTTCCTGCATTGTTTCTGAATAGGAAATGTATCTGATTTTCTCAAAGCTAATATAAGTAATTTAATCCTCCCCTTGTTCTAGTTGAAAATGTCAATAATCTTTGCAAAGAATCTTAGTGGAATTTATTGTCAATATATCCAAACTTTATCACATAGAAATAAAAAAAAACACAACAGTTTTAGTTTGATGGAAATTTTATCTGGGTTCAAAGTTACTAGCTTTTCCCTTCTACTTGCTAATGGAAAATTTGACAATCTCGAACTATGGCAAATCCAAATAGTTGGCTATTCCTTTGTGACACATGAAGGAAGGGTTCTAAGAAAGAGGAATGGTATTCTAATCGTCCTTTAAAAAGAAGAAATTGTGGGTATCAGTGGTGTCTGAGGTAGTCACATAGAAGCAGACAAAAATGCAGGTTGTTTAGAAGACTTGCCTAACACAATCTACTATATCAACTTAATCAAAGGTGACATTTAGGCTAGAAATTCACTTTCAAGAAAATCAGAGGCTTCTTTAGTCAAGGCCAGAACATTCTGATACTTCCCACTAACTTACAAAACAGTGATTCAGGCTTTCAAACACTTGGAGAAGTCCCTCCACATCAAAAAGTTTACTAAGGACCATGCATGGTGGCTCATGCCTGTAATCCCAACACTTTGGGAGGCCGAGGCAGGTGGGTCACTTGAAGTCAGAAGTTCGAGACCATCCTGGCCAATATGGTGAAACTCTGTCTCTACTAAAAATACAAAAATTAGCCGGGCATGGTGGTGTGCGCCTTTTAGCCCCAGCTACTTGGGAAGCTGAGGCATGAGAATCGCTTGAACTTGGGAGATGGAAGTTGCAGTGAGCCGAGATCACACCACTTCACTCCAGCCTGGGTGACAGAATGAGACTCTGTCACAGAAAAAAAAAAAAAAAAAAGAAAAAAGTTTACTAAGGAAATACGTATTTCTGCATTCTGAAGAAAACCCAATGACTAAATGAAGTTACTGATGTCACCACTAGCAACAGTTTTCAAAATCAGGCTCTTAGGTGTGATATTTGGAAATAAGTACTGTCTTGATTACTTCTCTTCTTCCTATATAGTCAGGGGTCAACAATTACATTTCAGAGCTGAATTCATCCCAGCTCACAGTGCCAGATGGGCCTCCAAACAGATTCAGTCAGTGGAGACCAAGACCAGGAGCAGCTGAATCTTGGCTGCAGTTCAAGATGAATCTAGCCCACTTTGCCTCCCCCACTCCCTGGGGCTTCTCCAGACTTCTGTTTCAAAGACAAGGCTAGAGACTGCCTAGCACTCAGCCAGAAGCTTCGGCAGATGCTGGAGGCGCCTCAGCCCAAGAAAACGTAGATTTACCTGGCTTAATCTTATCACCCTTTGACTTACAGAATTGAAACTAGAGCCTCCAAGGCAATTTTCCGAAAACATTTTTTCAAGTCATTAAAAATATGCATAATATTATCAGTTACCATTTATAGCAGCTGTATTTCTAGTAACTGGCATTGTTGTTACTTTAGGCAAGCCAGAAATTAAGCATGCCAGGAACTGACATGGTGTGTTATGTCACCAAAACAAAGAGTTCACACTGATAAAAGGCAGGTTGGCTTCTTTGTGGGTTTTCCCCTTCCTTCTACAAAGTGTAGCTGTTGTCTTCTTTCCCACTCTCAATATGGGGTGAAGTGTTGAGCAACATAAGAAGCTGGAGTCTCTTTCAAAGACATCTGTACTCTAAAGGTAGCAGGTTTATCAAATGGCCACAATTTGAGCAGGTACAAAAACTCTATTTCCTTTGCCTTAGATCTAATAATCTAGTGATGTTTTTAAACAGCTGATATTCCTGGGAATCATGCTGATATTCCTGGGAATCTGGCATATTCATCTTGTAGGGAGGAAAAGACATGATTTTTTCTTGTCATTAAAGCCCTGGGTGGCCAGGGCTGCTTGGAGGGGGAGGCAGTAGAGACTTACTCAAGTAGCAATGAACAAAGAGAAATAGATATTAGGAGGAAACATGACAGAGTAGGGAGGATGGTTATAAAGCTCTGGAAGACAAGGTTGCGGGAAGCCTCTCCCTCCAGTTCTCCCGCCTACCGATTTCTCCCTCACAGCATCCGTTTCTTTTCCAGGCTCAGTAGCCCCATCACAGACAACATAAGGAAAGGGCATTCTCTGCTGGGGCCATTTTCATTGTTTTTTTTTTTTAAATCTTCTCAAAAACTAACACACATTACTGCTTTTTCAAAAGAGAAGCTAGTATTATTTGTGGGTTTCCATTTTCATGTGTATGATTAGTTTATACTGATTTCTGCTCTGGCTGGGTTGATGTCCACATGCTGCCTGAAGTATAAAGGCATGTGCACATATATTAGACACAAACTACTACCATGGTGGTAAAGACTGCTATACATTTAGTCCCCAAGTCTCTTTCTTTCTGCACACCCAGCTAGGAACACTGTGGAAGAAAACTACTTGCTGACCAGGAACACTCACTGTAAACACTTACATGAGCAAGCAATTAGTTCCTGCTATATTTAAACCATAATACACTTTTGGTTCTATTTGTGACAGCAGTTTAGCCTAACTTAACAATACCCCCACAGTCACATTTGACATGAAAACACACACACACACATCATACAAGCATAGTTATCTTCAAAGGTCAAGTTCTTTTGAAAGCTGGAAAAACCTTTAGTGCGCTAAGAATATATTACATCTGAAGAGTATTTTCCAATTCTCAAAGCATTTACATGTATATTCTCTCATATAATCTAACAATTTTGTAAGGCAGGTGTTTCAGTCTACAGGTGAAACAATTTGGCTCAAATAGGAAAGCGGCTCTCCCAAAGTCACATAGCCAGCAAATGGAAGAGTTTTAAGGAGGGCATAGACCCAGATCCATTTCTCTGGGAAGGTCTTTCCTCCTGTGCATTGATGAACATTGACACAGCTTATTAAAGCTCGGCTCAAGCTTCACCTGCTGCAGACTTTCCTGGCCACTTCCACTCCAGTTAGAGCTAACTGTCTGTTCTTTTGTGACCCACTTAGCCTTGTACATACATCCAGTAAGATACTCACCACATGTTATTATACTTATTTATTTACATGGGCTCTAAGGGTACTGAATGAGGAAGAAGACCTTATTGCTTCTTAAACCTGCATGATTTCAAATCCATAGTCAACATGCTGCAATGGTAATTTACATGGCTCCAAACGTATGGGCATAATTTGAAAGGATGCTTACAATATTGCAAAAGCACAGTGTTTCCTTTGATAGAATTTGAGCATAGTTAACAATCCAAAAAATTTTTTAGAAGTTACATATGAATCACTAGACCTTCTTAATATTAAAAGCTACCTGAAATACAGATTATTCCTGTTTAGGCCAGAATTGTTTTAATCTGGCTAGACTAAATCAGTTTTGATAATGTGAATGGTGTTACATAGTCCTAAGTAATTCCAAAATGTAACTCTATAAGCCAGCATTAATACAAATACATTCATAAACACGTATATCCACGTATTAATGAGGAGAAAGATACTGTCTCACTTCTCTTCATTTTTTTTTTCATTTCACACTTTTAATACATTTATCTCTGTTAAATAAACCAAGTGAAGGTAACTGAAATTGAGTACATTACATGGCCTAACTGCACAGGCTAGGAGCAATGATATTAACCCTGTGTATACTCAATTATACGTAAGGCATTTTGGGGTAAAGACTCACTACATTTCCACGAGTTGTGCAAGCAGCCAGGTTTAAATCTTGTAGAATCCTGCCAGCAAAAATATTAGAAGTGACTCTCACCTTTTTCTATGTGAGATATGAGACTTTGAAGTCATGCTCCTTGCTGCAAGCAGGCAAAGAAACATGAAGGAAACATATTTGTCTGCTGGAACTACATGGGAAATTCGAAAACACCCACCATTTGTCATTCCCAGGAATAAAACTGGGAAGGGTGAACAGAACTCTCGCCAATGTTAGTTTTCTAGAACATGCCTTGGGCATAGTTAGTGAGAAAGAAAGAGGGAGAAAAAATCAATTGGTGAGCTTTCCTGGCTGAAAGACAAGATTCAAATAAGCTCTTTAGCCCTTAGTTTCAGCATTCCCAAACATCATAAAGATTTCAGCTCTTGTAAAAGGGGAGCCAGTTGTTTACAATAGTCTATTCTGGAGGGATTGGGTGTGTCTCATGAGGCAAATATTTGCCCATAGGAGGTAATAAAATTGTATTAAGCTCTTCTCCACTACTGTACATGGTCATCAATGTGATTAGCTCACTCAAGTCTATTTTAAGATCCTGTCAGGCACAAACATTAACACAAACCTGGCATTTCTCCTTACGAATATATAATTGACCTTTCAAGTCTGTAATCTCATTTATCAAAGCGGATGGCAAGGATTTATGCAGAATAGTTTGCACACCTCTTTGATTTCAGCCCCCTGAGAACCCAAACATGCATCCCACCCAATCCTGTTTTATTTTCGCCATATCCTGTGTTGTTGAATGGGCCTCTTGTAAAAATGCATTGTGCACACTGCCCCCCACCCCGTTTTTTTCTGAAGTTCTAAACAAATCTTACATCAGTTGTGTAAAATGTGCAGTTCTCTTACATTCCTCAGGCAGACTTTAAAGGTCAAAGTTCTAAGGAGTTGGTGAAATCTTTTTGCAAGGACAAGAATCCACATGGCTGAAAACAAGAAAGTGGTTTAGTGGACAGTAAAGCAAGCTGCGGGGGCAAAATCACACTCCGGAAAATGATGGTTAGAGGGGAGGGTAGGAGTGTGCATATCTGGAGCTTTCTCAAACTATCCCCCTCTGCTTGTTATACCCTTTAACTCAACCTTCTGGAAAAATCCACTGACCAACAGCACTGCTTCTTCATTACAGCAACAGCGAAATGGAGTGAGATACTGTTAGATTCTCAGCAAGCCAAAAGGACAGTGGAAGAGCTGGTAAAGTAAACAAGGTTAAGGCCTCGTTGCCCCCATCAGAGCTAAAGCCAACCATTAAAACTCCCTTTAGCATTTCCATTTCTGTGCCTTCACTATTGAGCTCAGCCCTGTTTCATCTCATAGTACCCTCAAGCACCATCATTTGAAATAATTTTATTTTCATAAACATGTATAAAACAATGTTTCTCATAAACATCTATGCGTTCTAAGGATTTAGCTCTAAATTCCCTTTCAAGTCAGTTCAGGTGCCAGCAAGGATCCAAACTACTCTTTGTTTCTGGCTGAATGATGTACACAATCCCAAGAAAGACACCAAAGAAGCACTCAGCTCTGTTGCTATAAAACTAATAAATAGTGCAATCAACACAGGACACATTCCAGAGAAAGCCTGTGCTCAGTGGCTGGGTACATGACTCAAAGCAGCAGCCTCCCACTATCAAGAGTGGTCAAAAGATTGGGTTGTGAGGATAGGGAAAGGATTACATGTCATAAGAAAAAGGAAATTATGTTGATAATGATTTCTGGAGTCACTGCCAGCAACTTCAGCCAACTTGCCCGCAGGTTATCAAAATGTGCCAAATGTAGGTCCAGCCCTGTCAAGATTCAAAACATTCTTCACTCAGATCAAAGGAAGACCCTCAGAATAATTTTTTTTACTCAATACAAATATTGTCCCCAAAATCAGAGATCTCTAGACTGTCAGACTTAACGTATAGTAGAACAATTTCCCAAGTTACTGTTTTAGTACGAACGTATGGGAATAATTTGAAAGGATGCTTACAATATTGCAAAAACAGTGAGTCCTTAATATCACCATTCAATCATTGTTCATTCATTCACTTAATGCATTTCTTGGGCACTTAGTATGCAAAGTATTTTGCTATTTCTGTGCAGAATCCAAAGTTGGGAGGCAGAATAGCATCACTTTTAGAAATACACACTCTGGTGGCATTCCAAACTTTGGCGGGTCACTTACTAGAGGTGTTATTTAACATCTCTAAGTCACATCTACTTCCTATGGCCCTCATAAAGGTCAAATGAGATAATGAATGTAAAACACTTGGCAGAGCTCCGGGCACATAGAAGTGCCCAGTACATGTTAGTAGGTATTCAAAGTCATAATTTCTAGAATCAAGGCAACATTTCCGAGAATGAAAAAAAATCATGGATGTTTGACAGGATATTTGTCCAGCTCCTTAACACAACACATTCCCTCTTCACACACACATACACAATACTCATGGAGCTCTCAGATTTTCTTTCTGCAGGTAAGTATTTGCTGTTAGGTTTATTTATGCATTGTACTTAGAATTGTTTTTTCTTAAACAGTCAGGGTAGGTGGCTGTGTCAGTCCCACTCTGGACTGATATTTTGAGCCACAACAAATCCCATATTGTCTGTACGAAAATGAAACTGCTCCGGCATCTCCAGGAAAGTGTTTACTGACCTGTAAATTACTCCATTGTCCCTCTGAGGAGAAAGTAAATCAGCCATCAAGGGGAAAACACAGGAAAGGAAAACAGTTGTTTGTCACAGCGGAGGATTATTTTTTGTGTTTTTTTTGTTTTTTACAAGCTCCTCTGTGTCCTAAGACAAAATAAGAGCCTATGGCTCTGTCCAGTAATGACTTTCCTCAGAAAAGCTGCGTCCTCCCCAAGGTACAGGCAAACCTTTTGCTGAAGTGATGGACTCCTCTTTTGCAACCAGTTAGCACCTGCTCGCAAAACTTGATCCCTCCTTGGTTTGTTTCAAGTGGAGCCAGGGGATCAGGACTTAATTAGCGGTGATATCTCTCACATTGATCAGTTCCATCCAGCTTCCCCTGAGGCCCTAGATTTGTCTCTATTTGGAATTCCCGTGCTTGCTGGTAGGCTTGTGTTTGCAGTTAGCTGGCAGACACTTCCCACTGCAGCGCGGGGTGGCAGGAACACCCCTCGTGGCAGAGCAGGCGGCCCTTGGCGGGGCTTGGTGGGAGGCAAGTCTCAGCACCTTCGTTTAGCCTGGCGCCTACAGCCCAGAGGCGGCCCCACCGTGGAGCTTCCCACGTGCAAGGACGAGGTCCACTGAGGCTGCCTCAAGTGACAAGGAGTCACCCTCACCAGCTGAAGGAAGAGCCATGGAGGTCTCAGTCCTGTGTGTTTGCAAATGGCCCTTGGGCTGCTGAGGATGGATTTTTTTTTTTTTTTTTTTTTTGAGAGGGGAAAGTGCCTCAGCTCTGTACCAGCTTGAAGCCAAAATAACATGTTTTGGCAACCATTATTTGGCAATTAGGGCCTCAGCTCACTGGAAGCATTCTTCCATGCAAAATATGCCTTAGAAAGAAAACACTAAACCACATCTGTGTGAAAATATAGGAAGTGAACACAGGAGTGACAGAGCAGTGAGAGTCCAAAAGGGGCTTACTAGACTGGGTTGGAGTCAGGACTCATTGGCGGAGGCCAGGCAGTGGCTGGGTGACTGGATGTTTTCATAGCCTTACCCCCAAATCTGACACAGTCCAGCGAGGGACTAAGGATATGGCATGGTGACGTCCTATGTGTGTGTCTCCTCCTCCCAGATGATGGACTTGCCTTTCTCTGGCCCTCAAAGTAACCCTCCCGCACGTTTTAAGCAAAGGCAAAACAGAGGAACGGACCCAGGCCTGGGATCGCGTTTTCCTAGTGAGTGCACCCACCTCCCTCACCTCAGCCTCCCAGAGGGCAGGCAGAGGGAGCAGATTGGGGCTGGGACACTCCCAGAATTGAGGCCTCCACCAGGGACTGGTAGCTCTTTTCTCCCTTTCATCCAACATTTGGGGGGAAAATGTGGGAGGAAAAGTAAGAGAGATTCGTCTACCCAACCTTTCATGGAACCCACATTCTTTGATAGAGAGTAATCAAGCAAAATATACTCCTTAATGATGCAATTTTATAGAAACAAAGAGAGATTATGACACATGGCACATGATTTCAGATCAATGTGAAGTTGTTTTCCGCATGTTTCTTGAGATGTTACAAACATACATGTTGCCTCATGCTATGGTCTTCTCTCTTTTATGGGGTGCCTTTTTTCTTTCCTACCTCTGCCGACCTCCTCAATTTTTCTGGTGGAACACTTAGTCAAGGTAAGATTTTGAAGGCACGAAACCATGCCCAGTTAAACCTCCCATGCCCATCAATGGTAGGCTGGATAAAGAAAATGTGGTACATATACATCATGGAATACTATGCTTCCATAACAAATAACAAAATTATATCCTTTGAAACAACATGGATGGACATGGAGACCATTATCCTAAGTGAACTATCACAGAAAACCAAATGTCCTCACTTGTAAGTGAGAGCTAAACATTGAGTATACAGGGACACAAAGAAGGGAGTAATAGACACTGGGGCCTACTTGAGGGTGGCATTTGGGAGGAAGGTGAGGATTGAAAACTACCTATTAGGGTACTATGCTGATTACCTGGGTGACAAAATTATCTGTACATTAAACCCCCACAACACACAATTTACCCATGTAACAAACCTGTGCATGTACCCCTTGAACCTAAAATAAAAGTCGGAAAAACTAAAACTAAAATAAAATAAAAACAAAGATTCTAGTGACTATAGACTAAGATATTTAAATAAGATATGGATTATATGTGTGCACTATCTTATAAACCTAATGTGAGCTACAATTTTGCATAGATAATATCCTCACCTATGGTAATTGAATGAAATTAGAATATCATCAACTTCTTTCCATTTGTGTATTAAACTTTTAACTTGAGTATAGAGTGACAAGGTAAACTAGACCATGCAGACATGGGAGAAAAGTCTAGTCAGCTTAGAACTGGTCTTTTCAGCTCTCCATCCCTCCTTTCCCAGGCTTTCTTTTCTCTGTCTCAATGTCCACAATCTAGAGAGGTTATAGAAGCTTGGCGATATGCCTGCACATGTTGGCTTGCCTTTCTTTTGAAACCTTTACAAAAAGTTCTGCCTGCAACTGAGTTTAAACCCTGAAAACAGTAAAGTATATGACATATTCCCTCTGGGCTCTTATTAGGAAAAATGTTTATCTCAACTACTGAGGTCTCAAGACTCTACAGAGGTTAATGTCTTTCAAAGAAGGCTAAGGGGACTCCATCCCTGCTTAAGCCAGCAATCCCCACTCACATGGGTGTATTGCACACACAGCTAGCTCTTGGAGGGCAACATGTGTCTACTGACAAGAATAACGGGAAGAACATATGAAGGGTCTAGAAATCTACTACATATACATTTTAATTTACTTTAGGGATGGCAGCTAGAATTTTCTGGCAGAATGCTGCTCTACCCTTGGGGTTAAAGGTCTTCCTGCCCCAGCAGAAACAGAAGTAAGCTCATTTTTACCAATATTTGAAAGGATCATGGGAATAGAATAGATGATCATGGATTCCTTTCAAAACACTTTTAAAAAATCAATTACTCTTTGGAACATCAAAGGACATGTAAATCCATATTACATATTGTAGGAGCTAAATGAATAATTGTTGAATGAAGAGATGAATATTAGAGTCCGGGAAGAGATGAATATTAGAGTCCAACAGACCTAACATACATAGCTTCTAATCAAGCTTTCGAGGTACTAGATTTTTTCAGGAGCATAACTCTTACCATATCATTGAATGACATTCTAGGGTATTCCCCCTTAGACAATTCAATACATGGGTTTGAAAAAAATGTCCTTAAACTGATTCTGTTTCTTATTAATTGGTTTAAGTGCAGTCATGAGGCAGGTTATCCAACTACAATGTGCTGTTTTCTTAACATGTTTGTTGATGGATTACTAGCTAGGATTTTTCTCTTTGTGCACATCTCACAGCTAAGAACATTACTATAATAACACATAGCATGAATGTCATTTTTCTTCTCTTTCTTTTTTTTTTTTTTTTTGAGACGAAGTCTTACTCTGTCACCAGGCTGGAGTGCAGTGGCGTGATCTCAGCTCACTGCAACCTCCACCTCCCAGGTTCAAGCTATTCTCCTACATCAGCCTCCCAAGTATCTGGGACTACAGGTGTGCACCACCACACCCAGCAAATTTTTGTATTTTTAGTAGAGACAGGGTTTCACCATGTTGGCCAGGATGGTCTCAATCTCTTGACCTTGTGATCCTCCTGCCTCAGCCTCCCAAAGTGCTGGGATCACAAGCATGAGCCACCATTCCTGGGCCAATGTCATTTTTCTTTAGCATTCACCTTGTCTTACACTTCTTCCTTGCCTGAAGTCACTATGCTTCTTGATTACACTGTCAAACACTTTGTTAATGAGGTGTTATAGTTCATATTAGGTTAGTAAAAAGTTGTCATGATTTTAAAAAGTTAAGCTAAAGAAAGAAAGGATGAATGCCACATACATCCAGTGAGTCATGGTGGGGAAGCGGGAGTCCTTGCCATCTTGCAAAACTGTCTGAAATGCATCAGGCAGGGTCTTAGCAAAAGAAAAGTCTGATTCAGAAAAGAAACTTGCTGGAACAGTGATGGAATTTAATTCCCAAAATTGGGAATTGAATTATCCATAAAAGATCTACTGGAATGACATAGGCATGGGTTCAAATCTCTTAAAAAATTATAACAACTCTGCTTTGCCCTGTGAGAAGCCAACTTTGCTGATCTTGGGTCAATCATTTAACTTCTGTGGTTTGCTGTCTGAATCTATAAGAATAATAATTCTGTAACCCTTCACAGAGACATGGGTATGATAAGTGAGCTGCCGTTAAAGGGCTTCTGGTGCCTTGGATACTGCTTTAACGTTAGGCTATTTATTTGATTGGTAGGTGAGATTATTATTAGTTTGAATGGAATTCTTATCTCTGAAAAGACAAAGCTGTACACCAAACAGTGGTGTTCTTAATTCAAAGAAGTTGGTGCACTTAGTATGCTGCAGTAACATTTAATACTCTTCTTTCACTGAAAGTAAACTTCTTTAATAGTGAGCCCCATGGTGTCTTTGTGCTCTGCCCAAGCTGGTCATAAGCAAGGCACTCCTTAGCTCCTAAAAGCAAGGGCTTGTCTATGTCTGTATGTGGGAACAGTAGCATTTTAATTCTCTACACAGAGTTTGAGAGTTGTCTCCTTTATTTCCTGTTGACTCAGCTATCTTCTTCCCACATTTTGGGGTTTGTGGTAAGTGAAGAATTTGTATTTGGCCCACTGGAAACAAGGCCTTTGAATAAGCTGAGACTCATGTGGACCCTGTGATTTTTCTAAATAATCTGAAATTCTCCTTTTCTCATAGATTCATCAACATTAATAAGAATTATATATGCATTTGCTAAAAGTGGGACCTCAGTGATAGGAGAAAACTTACTATGAAACAAAACACAGTTTTAAGATTCCCAACTTCCTTGAAATTCCTTCTAAAACAAACCAGCCCTTGTGAAAGATGCACAAAGCCTTGTTTTGTTTCCACAACTTTTCTCTCTCTTGAGAGGCAATAGACCTCCACCAGGGAAAGAAATACTCAAACCCACAATGAGAAAAATAGAAGCTGTCTATGCATATCCAAGCACACACTGCAAAAGTACTTGATGTAAATTTGACCCAATTCATTCAATATTTTTGAAGAATTTTATAAAAACTTTTCTATTTTCTATTTCTCTTTCTCTTTCCTTATTACTTACACAGTTATGGGAAAAAATTCATTGAAAGTACGTAAATGTTCACAATTTTAATTTCAAACTTCCCAAATCAAAAGAATGAACCTATTTTAATCATTGCCATTATACACGCATACACGCACACACACACACAACATTTTAACCATTTTAAAGTGTACAGCTCAGTGTTGTGCAACCATCACCACCATCCATCTTCAGAATGCTATTTTCATTTGTTTTTTGTTAGACACAGGACCTCATTCTGTCACCTAAGTTGGAGTGCAGTGGCCTGATCATAGCTCATTGTAACTTCAAAGCCCTGAGCTCAAGTGATCCTCCTGCCTCAGACTCGTAAGTAGCTAGAACTATGGACACATGCTATTATACCCAACTAAATTTTGAATTTTCTGTGGAGATGGAGTCTCGCTATGTTGCCCAGGCTGGACTCAAACTCCTGGCCCCCAGCGATCCTCTCACCTCAGCCTCTCAAACCACTAGGATTACATGTGTGAGCCATCATGCTCAGCCCAGGATTTTATTTTCTTTTGAGCATCAGTGTTTAAAACTATAATCCAAAGGAATTATTCTGGATCTTAGTATAAGACTGGGAGTTACTGGATCCAAGTACAAGAATAGGAGAGTTTTTCAGGGATAGGTCTGGTTCGGGGGTGATTGAAGTTTGAGTCCAGCTGGTGGAGGTCTGTGTCAAGCAGAAGGAGGAGGCAGATGTATGGCTCAACATAGACAAGTCTCTATTCAGAAGACAAACAGGCTATGTTAAGTCTGAGGGACACAGCACACTATGATGGGAAAATAAAGGTGAAGTCAGTGGCAAAACTCCCGAGGGGTGATAGAAATCAGCGTACAAGGTACAGCAGGAGTGGGAAGTTCTTCAGGTAGACCTTCAGTGGATTAATGTCCAGGAGTCCTTCTGATCTGCATTCTTTATATAGTTGCAAGACAAAAGCATCTTTTAAGATGTCATTTCCTAATCATTTTATCTTCTTCACTCTTTTGGCTCCCATTTCCCCATGTTTACTAGGGAAAGAATAAACTCCTTTTCCAGCAGTCATGATGCTATATTTCATCATATACAAGGTATTTTGAAACAGCATTTTGGGTAGGAAGAATTGCTACCTAAATTCTGCTAGTGAAGACAATATCCTTTCTTCCTTCTCTCCCCTAGTCCATTAAACTTATTTTTTGCTTCTGTTAATATGCATTGGAGTTTTGTGGCTGCTGTTGATTGGTAACTGGAAAAAGAGAGGAGTTTTGGTGAGGGCTTTCCCAGAGGAGTTTGAGGGGAATGGTGCAGTATTCGTTTCCCAACTTTTTTCCATGAATTTCTTTTTTATGAAAGGGGATAAACAGAAGCTTACAAAACTGTGAGACCATGAGCTTAGGAGCTATGTGATAAAATGTGGCTCAAAATTATGGAGAAAGTTATTTTCTCAGCTTCTGCATAGAAGCTAGTATTACTTTAATATGCCAAAGACGGAAAGCTTCATGGCTTTTTTCATGGGCATTACTGTTCACATAATGGGCAGAAGCAACATTTTTCAAAGTGGTTTCATGGACAGCAGACATCACAGTTTGGAACCAAAGCAAGAGAAGAGTGGAGTGGGTACCATATGATGACAGTACCAGACAGTCTGATTCATGGACACAAGTAATGCATCCGTCTAGGGATTTCTGCAAGCAACCTATGGACACTTTGAGGAAGGGCTTAGAAACCTGCTATCGCAGGGTGGAGGCTTTAGGCTAAGTGACCTTTGGGTTACATTGTATTACTCCAAAGTATTAGATTGTTCATTTCTAAATTTTCTCTGCCAAGTGGCAAATATACTAATTATCTAAAATATGGAACTGGCCAGGCACAGGGGTTCACTCCTGTAATCCCAGCACTTTGGGAGGCTGAGGTGGGTGGATCACTTGAGGTCAGGAGTTCAAGACCGGCCTGGCCAACATGGTGAAACCCCGTCTCTACTAAAAATACAAAATATTAGCTGGGTGTGGTGGCACGTGCCTGTAGTCCCAGCTACTCAGGAGGCTGAGGCAAGAGAATCATTTGAACCCGGGAGGTGGGGGTTGCAGTGAGCTGAGATGGTACCACTGCACTCCAGTGTGGGTGACACAGCAAGACTCCATCTCAAAAACAAACAAATAAATAAAATAATAAAATAAAATATGAAACTTACTACCTATAGGGGCCAATATCTCAACAAAGCACTAAGATTCCACTTGGAAGTATCTTGTAAATATTTATTTGCAGGCCAAAGATATGGCACTATATCATCTTAAAGTGGCAAAGATGCTGGAAGATTTCAATTCCGTGCAGGATGCACAAAAGTTAATTCATTCACCTGATAAATATACTCTGAAATTCAATTATAAGCCAAGCTCTAGAGGTAAAAGTGTGAAGCAGCATCTGTTCTTTAGACTCAAAGACACAAATTTGAGGACGATCCGTGCAAAATATGAGCTACATGTAAGGCCAGAAGAGTGCTGGTGTGGAGAAAGCATCAGCATTGGAAGAACAGAAAGAGGAGGAGGAGTCCTCACGAGGGACACAAGAGCATTGGCAAAGAGTGTTCTCTACATCCCAGAGTCCCTCTGCACGTCATCTTCCCTGCAGGGGCACGTGGGACATCTGGAGATCTTCTATGCCAAGTGGAGGGATTTAGGGAGGACACAGCCCATATCAGAGCTTCCCTCCACCTAAACATGGCATTTTTTTCGTTTGTTTTCTTGACTGTGGTCACTCCACGTTACCAGGACCATTGTAAGGAACAGCCTTATTTCAGAGTCCCGGTTGAAAAGGATTACACAATTCTTTCAGTTCCAGGATTCCCAGATCTTTCCAGGAGATCTCCATGCTGCCTCCTCACTTGTACCCAACTTCAGTAAGGTTTTCAACCCGCAGTCACCTCTCAATGTCCTGGTGTTCCTATGCCTCTCGCATCAAGTTACAGTCCTCCAGCCCAGCAAGAGTTTCTGTTTTGTTTTGTTTTGCTTTGCCTTGTTACCCTCTGGTTTGACAGGAAACCGCCATACATCACAGCTCATCATTCATCCTCCCCACTCTATGGTTATCACTATAAACTATGCTCTAGTTTTCTATTTTGTTTCCTTAGAACCCACAAATCCTCTCCTCTCTCAACAAAGCCTGGATCTTGCAAATGAAAATCTTGGCTTTCACATCTATGTTTCCTGAAATGAGTTTCAGAGACCTGTTTTGGAAGTCAGAAGCTCAACACTGACTCCTTTGTTCTTGGCTGGCTACTACTGCCTTCCCCCTGAAGTAAGGGGTGCCCTTGGCTTCAATGGGTGGCAGGAGGAATGACCAGAAAGGAAAAATACATCCAATAATATTTTAAAATATTGTCCCATTATAGAAGAACATCAGATAGCTGCTGAGGTTAGAAATCCTGAATTTGTAGCAGTGCTAATCTCACAGTTGCATGATTTTCCCTAACAACACTCGGAAGACTGAGTTTAAGCCTGGACTGATCTGGGGTGGGGTGTTTAAAGGCAAATGCTTTGACAAGACAATGGATGGGCCAGGTGCAGTGGCTCACACCTGTAATCCGGCACTTTGGAAGGCCGAGGCGGGCAGATCACTTGAGGTCAGGAGTTTAAGACCAGCCTGGCCAACATGATGAAACCCCAATCTCTACTAAAAATACAAAAAAAAAAAATTAGTTGGGCATGGTGGCGGGCATCTGTAGATCCAGCTACTTGGGAGGCTGAGGCAGAAGAATTGCTTGAACCCGGGAGGCAGAGTTGCAGTGAGCTGATATCATGACACTGCACTCTAGCCTGGGCGACAGAGAGAAACTCTCAAAAAAAAAAAAAAAAAGACAAAGCAGTTGAAGCTATTGACAACAGAATGATTACCAGATAATGGAAAAAGTAAAGTTGAAAGGCGGCTGGAGGGTCAAGAGGCTAGAATTTTTGGTACTGGAATGAGTAACGTTCCTAAATTTATGAGTTCAGAGATGAAACAGTTTATGGAAATTCAACTCAGGTGGGGTCGCAATCGAACATGTAGAAAAGCATCTTGTTGCTCTCTAAATTATGTTATTTTATGGATACTAGCAGTTACCTAAAACTTAGTGCATTCTTTCTTTTGCATCCCAGTTCGTATGCCACTGTACACTACCATGGGTGGTTGCTGCCAGCATGAAAGGACTGTACCAAAGGCTTCCATCCCCTGCCTTCTTACCACTCCCCACCCCAGTACCTGATCCTCACCTTGTGGAGGGCTCAGTGCACCACACCCAGGGAAGAGCATAATGTTGGTAGCACTGATGTCAGCTCAGCTTTGGCTGGTCTTAAATACCATGTCTTCGGCTGCTTAGCTTATGGAAGACAACTAGAAGATACAAATAATAATTGATATTTATAAAGCATTTTATAATTTACAAAATCATTTTATTTATCTATTTTTTAACCCCCTTGTTGTTATTATACCTATTTTACAGATGAGGAAATGGAGGCTTGGTGAGGCTAAATGCAAGTTCACAAAGCTAATCCATCCTTTTCATCCCTCACACCTGGCCCAGGTACCATCTCCTTGCCTGACATGGCTTCCAATCCTCTTAACTGTACCCCAGGTTCATCTTGCCTGAGCTACCTCCTGATCTGTACCTACCCCCCACACACCTCTTTGCATTGGACTTATGGCTCTCTATTGTAATGTAACAACTCACCTGTCTGTGCACTACCCAGGCCCAACACTTGGCACAGAGCGTGGCTCCTGCCAAGCCATCTCGAGTGGTTTCTTCAGTGAAGACATGGGCAACCTCGAAAAGAACACAGAAGATCAAGAGCATCTGTGAATAAACCATGGCTTCCCCTAGTCCATTTGTTGGCAACTCTCAAGCTATCAGGGGCTTCCAGTCTGCAGGCTCACAGATTTATTTGTGAAAAGAGAAGGCCTCAGGGCTTGGATTGATCAGCCGAGTACGCTGCAGGTTATACTACAGGGGAGACTGGCATTTATGAAATGGAAGTTTCATAGGCAGATAATCTCTCCTGGACCTTTGGGCTTGAGGAAAAAAAGGGCAGGAAGGAGAACATAATTTTTACAGCCTTGTATATAAAGATCTTCTTGTAAAACCAAACTTCAAAGGGATAGAGAACATCGTTCCTTTCCAATGAGTCTCATTAATTATCACAGCATCTCTGCAAGGGAAGCACACTGGATGGAATATTTCTCAAATGAAGAAACTGAGTGTGAAAAGGTTTGATTATTAGCAGACTAGAAAAATATAACATCATACTTCCAGGCTCCTCTTCTAGTGTGCCAGCAACCTCCACCAGGCCATTTAGGCACTCGTTAAAGAAACACTTATGGAGACACTGCTTTATGCCAGGCACTGTGCAGGGAGACAGGAAATATGGTCCCTGTCTTGGAGGGTTCCACATGTCACTTGGTCACCAGGGAAGTTTGCAGAGTCTAAACAGGCAAACAAATACCTGTGACACAAGGTGCTAAGTAGAAGGATAGAAGAATAGAGAAAGAGCAAAGAAGTCGCAGAAAGGAAAGTGATGATTATTTTTGCCTGGGAAGATTAAAAAAGACATTAACTGAAATCTTTAGTTCATCACAAGATTTTGACAGCCGGCATTAGCAAAGTTCTGGATTAACCCTTTGAATGAATTTGTTAAATGAGGATAAGCCTTCCCTCCACATTACTGTGTTTTCACAATCTTACAGAATTTGTTATCCACACCCCTACCTCCACCAGCAATTCAAATGTGCTATGTAGACAGTTGTCATAATCCCCAACATTTACTCATTGCTTACCATGTACTATACTAATGTTGTTCCGTGAACTATCCCATTTAATTCTCATAGCAAATCTATAAGTAAAAAATGTTTGTGTCTCCATTGTACAGATGAAGGAGGTTAAAGGGATTAAGTAACTTGCCCAAGTGTTCGCACTGAGAAAAATCAGATTTCAGATCACTGGTATTTAAGGAAGAGCAGCCCTTGCTCGAATTAAGGAGGGTAATTATTTGTTTTGGTTACACGTCTATTGAGCTACACAAATTAGCATTCATTTTTGGAGCTAAAAATTAATTAATAGCATTTATTTAGATACAGTTAATATTCACCTTTCATATAAATTTTTCCTGTTTCTCTCTTTGTAACACCCAAACTGCCCCTCCTCTAAAAAACACTCTTAATAGAAATGTAAATAAAATCACTAATTGTATGTCATATTATGAGCTACATAGTTGAGCTGATGGACAATAGTTCCCCAAGTTCAAAATACCTTTCATCTGCGCATTAATGGTGACTTATAAAGAGGCAGCTTGGGTTTTTTTAAGCTTCAGCTCAAAATATCCTTGACTGGGTGTGTTAAACCAAAGCACCTAATTAGAGACGACTTAAAGTAATACCTTCCTTTGTCACTTAATATCTTCTAACCACGAAAATCCTGAGGTTTTTACCTGTACCACAGAAACCTCACTTCCAAAGACATGATAATCACTGTAGGCTTTTAGCCTCCTGAACTCAGACAATGTGGAACACCAGGACTCATCTCCACCGTTTCTACAATGGAAAATTTCTGATTACCGCAATCTTCCAGCAGAGTTAAGTAGAATCCCACAACAAATATCCATTTAGAGAAAAGTGACTCGCCAATGAATTAACTATTCAGAGCATCAGTGTAGATGGCATTTAAATGCTCAGTTTTTAGCCTCACATTGCCTGGGTTTGAATCCCATTGCCTCTACTAAGTATGTGATATTGGGCTAGTTTTTCAAACTTGCTAAATTGAATTTACCTCATTAGTAAAATATAGATGATAACTGGTGGAGACTGAAAGTTGCCCAGAGACCTGATGGGTTTAGATAAGATTTCAAAGAAGCCTGAATGTCTATAAATAAACGACCAGTGCCAGCACTGAAATCCTTTCTCTCACAGCAGTAGAATAATGGCTGAGTACATGCCTGCTCTACCAGACTGTATTTCCTTGTCTCTCTTACAGCCAGGTGCAGCCATGACTGAATTATCTCTAAGGGAGTAGGAATGTGAATTAGGTCAGGACACAGGGATCCTGGAGGTGCACTCCTCATGCTCTCTTTCCCCTTTCTCCTGCCTATAGATGGTAACAACTGCAACAATTATGGAAGACACATGCTGAGGAACCACCCCAGCATCCTGGGTCCCTGGATGGAACAGAGGCATATATTTACAAGCCTTATGAGAAAAGCAGACTTCTATCCAGTTTGAGTCATTACATTTTGGCGTATTTATATAATAATAGTATCTAAATTATAAAATACTTACAAGGGTTGAGAAAGGTAATGCATGAGCTCTTAGCACAGTGTCTGGCACTTCATATAACAAAGCATCAGCTATTCATGTGAGAGATAGTGTAGGGGGTAACGGGAGCTTTGCACCCAGAATCTGTGTTCAAATTCTGGCTGTTTCTTAAAAACCTGTTTAAACTGAGAGATGCTTTGTAGTAGGGAAAGAAAGACATGAGAAGTTTCCTTCTTATTCAGGATCTGGCTGAGAAAACCTGTGGGCAAAGCTAGGGATTCTTTGCATTATCGTCCTGATGTTAGTTCATTTCTGCAGTGAAACCAAGCTACTGCAGAGTTCCAAGTGCTGTGACTCAGAAGCTCTCAGCTGACCCAGAAAACCTTCAGCCAGATTATAGAAGACACAAGGTCAAATAGATAAGAATCTAAAAGCCAAACAGAAGCCTCTAATTAATGCCAACAATCTGCTCTTTATAGCTCCAGTTTGGTCACTAGTTGACTGTTAAATTAACTGTAGTTCATTTCCTGGTACAGTCAACTTACAATTAGACATAATAATGAAGGGAAGTAATGGCATTCATGATTTAAAATAGCAAGTAATACAAAAATAATTTTATTTGGCTTTGGAATTGTCGGCATGTAGCACATACACGTATATTTACTCTTTATCATATACACAGGGAAATGCCCCCTCCCAAAAGAATTGAAAACAATTGGCTATCTCTGTTTTTCTGTTGCTAATTTTCTATTCCTGTGATTAACTTTACACAGGACTAAAATAAAATTATTTGCTTTCTTACTAGTGTAATTATGTGAAATCATTTCTGGACTGGTATTTTATTAAAAGACATTCAAGCATCTTTTAAATCTTAACTTGATTCATCAGGTTTCTTGAAAACGTGAACTGTATTTCCTCCAGCACAATCACAAACTCCATTCTGGTTGGCGCTGAAAGATCCTGTCCAGGATGCTGTTGTCCAGCTACGTCTCTCTACCCACTCCCTTCTGTGTATGTGCCCTATTACAAAAGGAGAGTCAATGGAGAGACCTGAAATTCTTTAATGAACCGTTTTCAGTTTGGTTGTTTCATTTCTAAGGAGCTTCACTTTTAGTGGGGCTCTTCAGGAAGAAAGGTATTTAAGGACTACAGGAGACGATTTGTTTCCTAACCTTTTGACCCAAGTCAAGGGTCTGGTTTTCTCCAGGCACATTCTATTATCAACAGCAGGATATACAAGACCACAGAAGTGTACAGAGGGGATAATTAACATTGGGAGGAAAAAAGTAACCTGCACTCCATAGCTACTGATAAGAAAGCAGCAGCATTACCTCCTAAATCAGCTCCTGGAAACTCAAAGAAAGTTGGGTGAGTAAACATCATTTAATATATTCCCCTCCCTTTAAATTCTCATATTCTGCTGGTGTTAAAAGCAATTTGGTAACATCTAATAATGGTGAAGATATATGTCCCTAAGGACCAGCAATTCTACTCATATATATGTATACTGAATTATCTCTAAGGGAATAGGATCTGAGCCAAACAGTATAAATGTAGACAAGCATTTACCTATACACAGAAGAACACACACAGGTATGTGTTTACTGGGGTATTATTTAAGTAGAAAAAAGTAGAAATAGTCTAAATGTCTACCAATGAGAGAATGGAAAAATTAATTCATGAAATGGACATTCAAACTGCAGTACAAATCTATGTCTCTTTGTTTATAAAAATGTATAAATATGACTAAATATAAAAACATAATATTAAGAGAAAAAGCCAATGGTGGACTTATATGTTAAATATAATACCACTTATATAAAAACCAAATTGTATAAAACAAAACTCAGTATCGTTTATGAATATTTATAGCTATTATCATAGCCATACCATATTTGAATTTCAAAAAAACATGTCGAGGATTGTTAAAACTCAAATTCAGGACAGTAATTATCTTGGGGCAGAAGGGGGAAGGTAAGAAGAAGAATGGGCTCAAGGAGAGGCACTGAGTAACTCAACAAAATTCTGAGCGGTTTATTTCCTACCATCAGAATAAACCCTGCAAAACATTAAAATTTGTCAAAGTTCTGTGACACATCTATGAGTGTTCATTATATTATTTTCTAGATTTTGCTTATGCCTGAAATGTAGGACTTTCCAAAAGAGTCTCTTGGCAGATGGATATGACTGGATGTCATTGCCTCATTTCTGCTTCTGGAATGTTGTCCATTGCTTTTTCAGACAGTGGAGCTATGACTGAGTCAACCTGTGGTTCAGGTAAGGTCCCAAGCTCTTCTTAACTGCCATGGAGCTGCAAGCAGTAGCTAGCAATGTTGTATATCAAGGATTTATGGTCTAGACTTAGTACTGAACATGCACTGCCTCCCATATTCCTCAAAACAATTTAAGGGAGAAAATACAATTGTTATTCCCATTTTATAGATGAAGAAACTGAGTTGTTGAGAGTGATCTAGCCCAGGTTTCCTGGTGAGTGGAGAAGCCAAGAGTCAAACTATGCCCTCTTAGACTCTAGCCACCACTTTATACTCCCTCGTCATGATTGGTGTCCATTGTCTTTACAAGTAATATTGTCCAGAATTGTCAGGTTCAAAAGGTCACTTAAGTTCCCAATATAGGAGGTATGGGAATCACTGTGTAGCAACCCTCTGACACTGGCTGTGGCTCCACAAGGAACCTCACTGCTTCACACCTGCCTGGCACAGCTGCCACTGCATGCTCGGGAGAGCACCCCCGTGAACTTGAAAGCTGTCCTCCAATAAGACCTTGATGCGTCAGTCAGATGGACCAAGGCCTCTTGTCATGATAGCTCAGGAGGCAGCTACGTTCATTCACAGTTTACGTCTGTTCAGCAACAGGCCTGAAACAGAGACGTCGTAAATCCCATCAAAATCTCCTCCATTATGTGACACACTTTGTTAGAACAGAATAAGGGGTTCGGCTCTGTTGGACCAAATCAAGTTGGTCTATGTGGAGTATCACATTTTAGATTCAAATCCCTGTTAAACCCTCTGCTTAGGCTCGTGGTTAACAATATTTTTATATCTGTCTGCAGAGATGACAGGCAGCCCAGCTCTCGAGCAGGCCTAGAGGCCTCTGCACGGCTGCTTTTAGAGGCAGGCTCCATAGATGAAAGGCAGAAATCCCACCACCCCAGTGTCTCCTGATTAGCCTGGAGAAAAGCTGAATGACAAACATGTTTCCAATCTGCCTGGCCCATGCAGGGAAATGGGGCAATCTGGCCTGAAAAGGGATTTAGACTTTTGTTGTGCGCAAGGGAGGGGTGTTGGAGAAAAAAGCTGATTTAAATCCATCCACAATGCTTTCCCACTTGGTGAACTCTTAGATAAGAAACAACCTGGCTGTGGTTCAGACCCCCACCACGCCCGTGCATCTTCCTTCTGCCTGCCTCACCGCTAGGTGATCTTGGCCCTCTCAGACAAAGTCGGATACTATAGAGATGACTGCAACTGGACATTTCAGAGCACTCACCCTTTTGGCCAGAAGCCTATGTGCTTGTTGATTAATAAAATTGGCATAGAGCAAAATTCTCTATAGAATTTCTAGGCTAAAATAAGCATCAGTAACAAGGTATACACTACCTAGTTAGCTCTTTGGTTGCTTATGCTAATCACACTACAGTACACTAGTTTCACAGGAGTATAAAACACTACATAAAATGATTGCAAGGCTTATGTGGCAAATACTGAGTTAAATATGTGATTTATTTATTGGACACATTGCATGAAAACAGAATATTTTCATTTCTCTCTTCCCGATAGAGAGAAGAGCCCCACAGATATTGAAATTATATACAGTTGATACAGACCTTCTTTTAACCATGTAAGTCAATAAATCATCTGCCACATTTTATTACATAATTGTATATTCAGGTGGGCAGGGTTTCGGTGCTAATTTCTTTTTAACCCGCAAGCCACATAGATGGCAACACTGTACTCTGATAACATTTATTCTGGCTTCAAACAAATCATCCTTTTCCTTTCTCAATGCATACACCTGGGTATCAAACTGATGGAATAAAGGGTAGGGTTGAGGGGAGTCTGTCCCCTTCAAGAGTCCCTTTCTTAGGGTGTGGTATATAAAAAGCACCTGTAAGATGGCTGCCTGCCACATGGCCATGGCTGCCTGGGTACAGCTAAGGCGCCTTGCTCTGCCGGCATCAGCACAGGGCTTCTTCAAACACAATTATCAAGAGAGTCCTCAGTGACGTCTTATTGCTGCCGTATTTGGGAAATAGCATTCAGATGCAGATTGGCTTAAATCCTATCAATCCATTCAACCATGTGTGTGAGTGTGCTTGTATGTGTGTATGCACACGCGCATTTGTGAACACACATCACACATGTATTTGCACTTATATAAGTTCTCCGTAGGGCATTTAAACCCCCCAACCTAAAATGTCCAAATGAGGAGAAACGCTTATTTTCCCAGGCAACTTTGTCAATTGCTCCTGTGCTCTTCTTATAAATATTTCATAGCAAATATTTAACGTGATTCTTTCCCAATCGGATCAGCTTTGAAATGCTCCTCAAAGTGAATTCTCCCCCAACAATAGCTTGATGCAAAAGCGCTTTTTTTCTCTCTCTTAAGCACAGGGTCTGCTGCCATAGCAGCATGAATAGTTCTTATTTAATGGAAAAGAAAAGATACTTTCCATTAATTCAGTAGGCAGTGCAGGTGGGGGTGGTGACAGGCACAGCACATGCGTACCTTAGGCTTCCAGTATGGAGGCACAGCCTACCTTGACCTCCCCTCCCCCAGCATGCCTGAGATTACTACCCAGCCGACATTAGAACTGTAATGGGAAGTGACAAGTTTATGTAAATGATCCACATACGGATTTTGCTCTTGTAAAACAGAGCAGTTATTCTGGGCTTTCTAATTATTTCATGCCTCGTGGTTCTCTGATGGGGCAGAGATGACTATACTTGAAAAGTACCCTGTGATTGACAGACTTCTGTCCCCCTGGAGCTCATTAGGGCTTAGGCTTTGGAAGATGGGAAATAACCGTACCAGGCACCAAAAAAGAAAAAAAAAAAAAGAATTCTCCCCAGCACCAGTGATTTTGTAAGATTCATTTGTTCAGATTTATGTTTTGTTGGGGAAACAGTGTTATCAGAAAATTGCACTATTGCTTTCCTGATCCAACCAGACTCTCTGCTTTGGTGCTTTTGATTTTTAAAACCTACGTTTAGAGCCACACCAGCTGTATGATGTAGAACTTGAAGGGTATGAAATGCCAGTGGAATTCTTCACAATGAACTATTCTGAAGAAGAAAGTGGGGAAGGAGGGAGGTGAGAGGAGCAATATGCCATATAGAGCAGCTGTGGAATCTAACTGGACTTGAACCAGTGTTATCATTTTATAGACACAGCGTGACCTGTTCCTAAGTCAAATCCACAGAGACATCAATGAAGGGAGCAAATAAAATTGAATCATTGATTAGGAAAGTCTGACTATCCTCTCACTTGAAATACACCCTGAAGAGAAAGAGAAGAAAGTGCTGGGATGGGGGAAGATTGTGAAAAAAATATCCATAAGCTGGAAAGATTTCAAGGTTCATTTATTTCAGTCTTCCCATTTTATGGGTTAGAAAATTAAGAGGCAGAGTGGTCATATAGCTCACTAGCAGTACAGCCAGTATGGACTGCAGCTTTCTACCCAGTACCCGTTTCTCTGGCGCAGAACCAGGAAGGGGATAGGATCTGGGGAGACCAGGAAACAAGGTCTCCAATGGGTAAGGTTCCAAATTAAGGAAGCCAAAATTGTTAGTCTCATTGTATTAGGGTCAGATTTTTATCCACCGCACTGAAATATGTAAACATTGGAGCATTCTTTATGTTTCTATAACTGAGTAGTAAGGAAAAAAATACTTAAACTTCCTAATTAAAGTAAGTTCAGTGTCTCTCAGTATTAAAAGTTTCATTCAGGTTGGTTTATTTTCATTCAAGTTCAATGGCCATTTGTCTTGTCTCAAAACTTCCCCAATCCCCATGACTACTTTCCTAAGAAGGCATCTGCGTATGTTATGTGCCTGCGTTGTGACTAGAGGGACTGCTTGGGCTGCCCTCTGGTCTTCCGATGCCTCTTCAGCTTGTCTGTTGTCAAGTAAACGCATATGCAGATAGCCAGCTTCCCTTCCCATCATCAATACAAATGCAAGAAAATGTGCCTCGAACCAAAGAAATCATCTTAGAACCTAAGAGAGAGAGAGAGGGCAGAGAATATTTATTCAAAATGCAATTGTGTTAAACCATGTTACTGAGATACTTTCTTTATATTTTGCAAATTTCAGTACCACCACATACCCTTATGTTGTCCTTCCCTGCCTCTATCATTGACCTCATGAAGGGATCATAAGGAAGTTTGAGTCAGTCATAAAAAATTGTTACCATTAAATGCACATCTGAGCCCAACGGTATAAATTTTCACTGCCTGCTGTATATAAGCAACACAGAGTCAGAAAAGAAGGCACAGACCATGAAGGGGTGCATGTAAACCAAACCAGGCATGAGAAGATGGAAGTGTGGAAAGGAAAAGAAGGCCACTCTGTAACAGAGGCATGCCGCAAAACCTCCAAGTTAAAGAACACAGAAAAGGAGGAAAGCAGCCTAACTCATTTTAGGAGGCTAATAAAACATTGATTTCTAAAACCAGTATGGACAGCACAAGAAAAAATTGCAGGTCTATTTAACTTATCAATATAGGTGGAAAAATTCTATGTAACATGTGATCTAAGTAAATACCCAATAATGTATTTAAAAACAAGCCAAGTGTGGTTTTTCCCAAAAATACAATGGTTTAATATCAGAAACCCCAGTGTTAAAGAAGAAAAGAAAGAAAAACATCTATGAATGCAAAAGAGTTTCATGAAATTTATATTTCCTTGTGATAAAACAATAACAATCTCAGTCGCCAGGAATAGAAGAGGACTTTCATTTGCTATAGATGCTATACCAAAAAAGTAACGTCAACATGATAGCTGGTGGATAAACCTCAGGCTCTATTCCTTTAATATCTGGAACAAAACAAATTCTCCTTTGTCTCTGCTGCTATATAACCTGTCATGGGGATGTTCTTGCCAACAAGAATTAAAAAATAGAAAACAAGAAGGATAAAAGATTACAGGATGTGGTGGCTTGAAATATACTCACAGAGTCTTTGAAAGTTCCTTGAAAAAGTGGAGACTAATTTTTCTCCCCTTAGTTTGGACTGAATTTAGTGAATTGCTTCTAACAAATAGAATAAGGTGAAGTAATGCTGTGTAATTTCTGACACTAGGTCAGATTCCAGGATTCTTGACCTCAGAGACTGTATGTATGATCATATATGTCTATTGTTTTAAGCTGCTAAGTTTTGGGATAATTTGTTTGCAGCAACTGATAACTGGTACACCAGCACTGGAATAAAAGATATTAAATTGTCATTCATTGCTGACAGTATGATCATCTACATAGAAAATCAACAGAGCCAACGGACTATTAAAAGTAGCCAGGGTTTGGCAAATTTGCCTTAAGGCAAGATCAACTTACAAAAGTCAATAGTGTTCCCCCATCCCAGCAATAACCAGTAGAAAATTAAGTACCATTCACAATAAGAAGAGAACTGTAATGCATCTGAGAGTCAACTTTACAATAAATGTACATTTATGGAAACAAATATTAAAATTCTACTAAGAGACATAAAAGAAGACTGAATAAATGAAAACATATACCACAGTCATGGTTGCTGACTTGATATTTAAAATATTTTAATTCTTTCTCAATTAATGTATAATTTCAACACAAAGACAATAAAAATTCCAGCCAGGTTTCCCATCTGCCTGATGGCTTATTATTGCCTATCCCTGTGTTCTACAAATACTGAACACTTTCGAATAACTTCAAATACTATGCTATGCCTTTATCATTAGAGTTCCTCAGGTTGCCTTTGGCTGGGTCGATATCAAGGGCCTATCTTACCTCAGTGTCCACATTTCTTTTCCAAGCCTCCACCCTATGTGCTTGGGCTCACCTTGTTATTTACTGAGCTACAAGCTTCTGTTGTGAGTTGAGGGATGATAAGAAAGGGCAAACGAGGAAGGAAGGGGAAGGAGGAGGAGTGGGAAGAGCAGGAAGGAGGAGGACACTACAAAAATAGTAATAACAAATATGGATCCTGTGAAGACTGGACCCCTTTGAAGACAGTTTTGTTATGAAGTCAAGAGACCATAAGATGGGAGGGAACCTGGTTATCAATTCATTTGCATAAACCCATGGGGCATATTTATTTGCAGTAAGTAAAACTATTAGAAGTGAGAACTTTTATGCAAAGTTTAGAAAATACATCAGAAGAAAAGATGTCAGAACTGTGTGGCTATTTTACTTAACAGATCAGTGCAAACAACATTTTTATCATCTTCATGAATAAAATAGTAGGTTTAAAAATTATAGACTAGTTTAGATTGGCAAGGAGGTAAATATGAAATAGGGCTTTATCAAAAAAGAACACAGGATTACCTAAGCAGCAATTCTTTTTATTTGTTAGTCAAGAAAGGTTATCATTGATAAGGAATGCAGCTACAGGACATCCTGTAGCTAGGTTTCAAAAAATCATCTGATACAGTGAGTAGTCAAGCAATTCAGCTATGAAAGATTTTTCCTCCATCTTTTATTTTAGATTCAGGGGTACACGTCCAGGTTTGTTACAAGAGTATATTGTGTGATGATGAGGTTTAGGGTCCAGTTGAACCCATCACCCAGGTACTGAGCATAGTACGCAATAGGTAGTTTTTCAGCCCTTGTCCCCCTCCCTCCCTCCCTCCCTCCTCCCTCCCTCCTCCCTCCCTCCTCCCTCCCTCCTCCCTCTAGTAGTCTCCAGCATCTATTGTTCCCATCTTTCTGACCATGTGTATCCAATGTTTAGCTCTCATTTACAAATGAAAACATACGGTGTTTGGTTTTCTGTTTCACATTAGTTCACTTAGGATATTGGCCTCCAGCTGCATCCATGTTGCTGCAAAGGACATGATTTCATTCTTTTTATGGCTGCAGAGTATTCCATGTTGTATGTGTACCACATTTTCTTTATCTAATCCTCTGTTGATGGCCACCTAGGTTGATTCCATGTCTTTGTTACTATGAATAGTGTTGTGATGAACATATAGCTGTATGTGTCTTTTTGGTAGAATGATTTATTTTCCTCTGGGTATATACTCAGTCATGAGATTGCTGAGTCAAATGGTAGTTCTGTTTTTAGTTCCTTGAGAAATCTCCAAACGGCTTTCCACAGTGGCTGAACTACTTTATATTCCACAACTATGAAGGATTTGACGTAATGCAGAGGCAAATATTGGCCCCCCTAACTAGAATCTGCACTCCCAACATATTCACACCCCACTCCTCCTGGCTTATTTATTTTCATGCTTTGAAACTCAACTCTGATGTCAACAGTTCTGGAATGCTTTCCTTCATACCTCTTCCTTCCACCTCAATTTCTACTAATTGCCCCTTCTCAATTCACCTTGCATTGGCCCTTTCACAGACATGTTACCAAAGTGGAATTTGTTTATTCATCTTCTTCCCCAATAGACTGTGAGCTCTTTAAGAGCAGGAACTGTGCCTTTAATTTCTGTCTCCCAAAGACTCGATCCAGTCCCTTGAAGATAGCAGGCTCTCAATAATATTCACTCAATGAATGAATAAATGAATGCTGTTTCTCTCTGTAAAAGAGAATTACATGTAATCTCTACAAACATGAAAAGAATTTGTATGCATAAGAGAATAGTGTCACTGAGCCAAATGTGAAGGACAAGTATGAAAAGGGAAAAGAAATATGAGTGTCCAAAGGCACAAAGGAAAGTCATCAGAGACTGGAGGAGACAGATGAGGTGGTAAGCAGCAACTTAAATAAACCACAGGAAATAAAGAAGATAGAGTTCAAGGGCACTGTAGGCAAAGAAAGGTATTTCCAGAAGCTAAGGATAAATAAGAAAGTACAAGAAGAAGACAAGAGAAACAAAGTATCCTCTGAGAAGTGAAGACAGGGTAGCGGGTTTCACTTAACCTCATCTGAGGTTTCTACAGAGGAAAGATGAATGATGAAGAAATTAGGGAAACTAACCAATTAATGCCTATACCAAGAAGGTATCGAAAGGGCAGAAATGCCAAAAAGAAGAGTGGCATAATAACAGTCAACATTTGTTGGGCATTTTCTCAGGCCACTGTGCTAACTTGTGTGTGTTAACACATTTACTCTTCATAGGTAGGTGCTATTTTATAGATGTGAATACAATGACTCAGAGTAGTAAAATATGTTTAAATTCACAAACTTAGTAAGTTGTGGAGATAAGACTCCAGTTCAAATCTTTCAGTACCTGAAGCTCAGGACCTGAGACAAATAGGCACTGAGGGGAGGGGAAGAAGGAATGACTTACGGAGGAAGCCTGAGTGTACCAAGTACATCCATCAAATATAGGTAATGCATGACTCCCAGTAGAATCCCACGATACAGATAGCATGAGAATGTCAGAATTTGGCTTTCAGCGCTCTAAGGAAGTAACTTAAGGGAAAAAGGAGAAGAACAAATGTTTTCCTCTATGTGGTTAGGGTCAGAGAATTTCTTTGTAGGAAGAGACACAAACATGTTGAGACCTAAAGAAAATAGTACAAGCTAGTAGCAACCACCTGCCTCTCTGCGCGGGGCCCTAGTTTCATAAGAAAGTGAGCAGGTGCTCTACATGATGAAATAGAGGGAGTAATTTAAGTTTTTTGTGGGGGGGGAGGGGAGAAAATGCAATAAGGAGAAGAAGGAAGTAGGCAAGAATGTGGCTCTATAAAGAGAGGCTGGAGGAAAAACATTCCCCCAGCCAAGAGAGCATCCCTGGAGAGATGATACAGAAAACTAAAATGTCTAACTGGGATTTATGAAGTGTTTTATTGTGAGTTGTTAGAGTTAGGGATACAGACCCCTGTATGATCTTCAGCAAAGGCAATGAAAAACAGAATTTAACATTCTGAATATGGCTGTGTTTCTTACATAAAATGTTGAAGCTTGCTAGGTCAGAATGCTGGTTTTACATTTGGTCAACAGCCTGTTTGACAAGAGGACAGCTAAATCTGGATTACATTTATAATATATGAATACTTTCAGAGCAAACCCATGAAGCATCACATATCAAAAGCCTGAAAAAACTGAGAGTCATACCTTTTGCGCCAGCAATTGTAGTACTTGGACCTCATCTTATGGAAGTAATAGGTCATGATTTTGCCTGCCATTATTTCAATGGAGAAAACTTGTGAGGAGTATAAACTGCCGAAAGTGATTGGTTAAATAAATTGTGATAAATCCTTACAATTGATGACTATCTGCATGCAAATATTACATTATAGAGTCATTCATTCATGTGGATAGTGTTTATCAATTGCCTGCAATGTGGCCAGTGTTATTCTAGGCACAAGTGACACAGCTGAGAACAAGTAAATGTTTCTAATCTGCTGGAAATTACACTTTAGTGGAGGAGAGAGAAAAACAACATGCAAGTAAACAAATAAATAAGCAATATAATTCAGATAGTGGTAAGTGCCAGGCAGAAGAAGGAAGAAAGGGAGATAGAGATTAATTCAAATGCAGAAGAAACGGCTATTTTATAAGGGTGCCCAAGGAAAGTCTCATTGAACCTAGGGTTGGATACACACAAAGCCATGTGTCTCCTGGCCAGAGGTGTTTCCTCTTTGGGAAACATGATCTCTATGGCTGAATAGCTCAGCACTGAGAAGACAGGAGGTACACAATCCCAGTGGATTACCAGGAGAGATGGTAAGTAGGACGACTCCTACTTCCATTGGTTCCTAGATCCACATATTCCACTTACTGGGACACGTCTTCATTTAAGTTTTTTTATTTAAAGTGACCACTGCATTCGCAAGGGTTGTTCCCCATCCTGCAAGCTGGCACTGCAGCTATGCCTTCATATTCCCACTCCGTCATTCTAGCAGGCTGGCAATATCTGGATGTGTCACATGTAGTATGACCAGTGGATCCCATGAGTATGGAAAGGAGGGTCTTGGTCTGATGTAATGTTATGTGTAATCCCATGCAGATGGACCAAACACTTCATAAGCTTTTGGAATGTGATACTGGCTGAGATCTTGAAGACAGGAAAGGCAAACATAGGTTCGAAATATGTATCTCTTCCAGTCGAGGTGAATGCTGCTTTTTTTCAGGTAGAAGGAGCCCAATGTAGTCGACTTGCCACAGGTAGCTGGCACTGTATCTGGGTCTCACAACTGATCTCTGTTATACACAGCTTGGATGTTTGGCAATGGCAGCTATATCATATTTGGTTGGTGAAATTGTATAAGGATTCCTAACCCTAACTCAGCCACACAGCAAAACACTTCATAAATTTCCATTCACTTATATTTATTTCAGTAGACATTTCAGTTCTTCCCAACATTTCAGTTCTTCTAGCCTCTAAGGTTACCCTTCTGGCCAGAGAAGCTTTTCTCATCCAGCCCTCTCTCCATAGAGCTTCATTCTGGCTTGCTCACTCCTCTTTTCCATTCTTAGCCTCCATGACTAATCTGTTCAAGCATTCAATGTGCCAAGACCAGGGTGATGATAGAGGCTGGCTGGTGTCAACCAGGCTAAGTTATTGTGCCTACTAATCAAGTACTTACTCTCCCATGGTGGATGCTTTCTTGTGGGCATTAACAAGCAAGGGAAAGACCTTCACACTGCGTGGCCATTCCCATGTCGATCCACAGGCCTCTACCCCTGGTCTCCTATCTTCCAATCCTCCTCCCAGGACCGTCATAAGGTGGCTATTTGCCACAGCCCAAGTAAGAGTCTGTGTATATTCTACCCTCAGGCCATTCTCTTTCCACACAAAGTGGGCAACCAGGTGCACCACCCAAACCTCCGTCATTGGGAAGATTTCCCCCTACTTTTGAGTATGGCAGCAGTGCAACTGCCATCCCTTTTCAGTTTGCACACACAGCACACCCGGGCTGACACACCCATGAACCAAAGAGGGCTTATTACTCCTCTGTCAGTTTGTCATGAAGGATTCACAGGAGGCCACAGATACCACTGAGAGAGAAGGGCCAGCCCAACAGCGGTGGGTGGCGTGGGGTCCTGGGCTACCTTGTATAGCTTCCCTGTGCTCTCCAGCCATGCTGGATCCTGGATATGCCACTTGCATCCTATGATGATTTGAACTGGGCTCATCTACCCTCACGACTTGGTGGTCTGACAGGACCCAGCTCAAGATGAATTGTTCTGGCAGCCTGATCACTTGGTGTTCCATGATCCAGCACTTCATCTCTACTAGGGCACAAGGCTGGGGGCTGTTTTCAAAAGGTGTATAATTCTCCATGGCAGATGGCATACTTCTGCTCCAAAAACCCAGGGCTCTGTCATGTGAATCTTCCACTGGGGCCTGTCACAAAAACCATGTGGTGTCTTTTCCCACCATGACATCTCTAATATCATAGGTTCTGCTGGATCATATGGCCCAAATGGAAGGGCTGCTTGTACCACAGCCTGGACCTGCTACAGCAAACATCCTGATTTGTACTTAAATCCAGTAGCTTTTTGTGTCATCTGACATATGGATCACAGCAGTATTTGCAAGTGTGAAATACGCTATTTCCAGAACCCAATGAGGTGTTATGCTTTCTTTTTTTATGATGGGAGATACAAGATGAAATAATTTATTTTTTATTTTGTAGTGGGTTTGGGGATTTTCCACATGCCCACACCACTGGATCCTCACAATTTTCACTAATGTGAAAATGCCTCTGGATCTTTGTCAGGTTTATCTCTCACTCTCTGGAGGGGATGTTGTCTCACCAACAGGCAAGCCAGCAGGATGTCATCACTACAGTGGACCAATGTGATGTCTGGCAAGCTGTTCAACCACTCAAGACTCTTCAGACAATGTTATGATAGAGGACAGGAGAGTTAATATAGCCCCAGGGCAAGATTGTAAATGTAATCTCTTGTCCGTTCCAAATGAATGTGAATGGTTTTTGATCCTCTTTCTAGATCAATGACCACCTATCATGGACCTAAGACCTAGTTAATCTGCTGTAGCAAAGAGACCACACCTGACACAGCAGCTGCAATTGTGAGTACCACATGTCTGAGTTTGCAGTAGTCCACTGTCATCCTCCAGTATCTGGTTTTTGCCAGGGCCAGACCGACGAATTAAACAGAGATATGATGGGGCCCACAACCTCAGCATCTTTTCATCTTTAAAGGTGGCTGGTGTGTGATATTATTTTTTGATTGATTATTTTGGCTGGGAGTGGGGAGCAAGTTGCAGGATTCAGAGCTCCACTTGGCCTTCCTACTATGATAGATCTCATTCAAAAGTTGAGGGAATACAGGATTGTGTCAAATACAAAGTACACATGCTCCTTATTTTACAAGGGGGTTGCGTCCTGATTAACCCACCATAACTTGAAAACATTGTTGAGTCAAAAATGCATTTAATACACCTAACCTACTGCACATCACAGTTTAGCCTAGCCTGCCTTAAATTCGCTCAGAACACTTACCTTAACCTACAGTTGGGCAAAATTATCTAACACAAAGTCTATTTTATAATAAAGTGTTGACTATCTCATGTAATTTATTAAATACTGTACTGAAAGTGAAAAATAGAATGTCTCAATGGGACTTGAAGTACAGTTTCTACTTAATGCTTATCACTTTCATACCCTCATACGGCTGAAAAATCCTGTCACACCACTGTAAGTTGGGGACCGTCTGTATACCTTCTCCCATTACACATTTGGGAACAGAGAACTGACCACCAAATGGATCCGTGGACCCAGTGGAGCCACTGTGAGCCAGGCCTGGGTCAGGATTCTACTTATTACTTGACTTCTATATGACCACATCATGATGCTTCAGGTCTTTGGATATCAATGTTAACTTCAAGCCTGTGTTTAGTTAGGTATTCCCCTTTCCCTAGTATATGGTCACCCAAATAAACGGCCATAGGCCCCTTTGAAGGAGGACTGGGGATCCATTACCACATCTTCTTGTCATGCATGATATTGTAGGATCCTTTATCCTGGGGATGGCAGCTCCTTCGGGCAGGGGTTTCTAAGAATAAAAACTGTCTCAGGGTCAGAAAGTAAGCAAGAGACTGTGATTTTTTTTATATATATATAAGTGTGATGACCCTCAGTCTCCTGATGGCATTCATCCGTGATTTCTTTTGATCAAACAGCTTGAGTAGCACCCTGTTGGCTGCCTATCTAGTTTCCCCCAGGGATAGTATATTCTATTAGCCAATTATATAATTTTCTCTTTTTTCATTTTATTTTTAAAATTTTATTATTTTTAATTTTGGGGTACATAGTAGGTGTATATATTTATGGGGTATCTGAGCTGTTTTGATACAGGCATGCAATATGTAATAATCACATCATGGAGAATGGGGTATCCATCCCCTCAAGCATTTTTCCTTTGTATTACAAACAATCCAATTATACTCTTTTAGTTATTTTTAAATGTACAATTAAGTTATTATTGACTATAGTCACTCTATTGTACTATCACATAGTAGGTCTTATTCATTCTTTCTATTTTTTTTTGTACACATTAATCATCCCTTTCTCCTCCCCACCGCCTACTATCCTTCCCAGCCTCTGGTAACCATTCCTCTACTCTCTATCTCCACGAGTTTTATTGTTTTGACTTTTAGCACCCACAAATAAGTGAGAACGTGTGATGTTTGTCTTACCGTGCCTGGCTTATTTCACTTAACATAATGATCTCCAGTTCCATCCTGTTGTTGCAAATGACAGGACCTCATTCTTTTTTATAGCTGAATAGTATTCCATTGCATACACATACCACATTTTCTTTATCCACTCATCTGTTCACGGACACTTGGGTTGCTTCAAATTCCCAGCTATTGTGAACAGTGCTGCAACAAACATGGAAGAGCAGATATCTCTTCGATATGCTGATTTCCTTTCTTTTGGGCGTATACCCAGCAGTGGGATTGCTGAATCATATGGTAGCTCTACTTTTAGATTTTAAGAAAACTCCAAACTATTCTCTATAGTGATTGTACTAATTTGCATTCCCACCAATAGCGTAGGAGGGCTCCCTTTTCTCTACATCCTCACCAGCATTTGTTATTGCCTGTTTTTTAGATACAAGCCATTTTAACTGGAGTGAGATGAAATCTCATTGAACAAACTACATAACTTTCTGTGGGGCAGGTCCCCCTGCACTTCATTCTGACCTTACTCAATACATTAATTGCACTGACTTGGCCTCTGTGGTCAAATGCCACCACTTAGTCTCTAATGTTTGGGATTCTCTGATCCCCATTGCTATTGATGAAGCCATAGCACTAGTTAGTGCATTTCTCTTCTACCAATATCCCATTCCAGTTCCCCATTCAGTGAAAGCTTTAACAATGCTCTGCTTCCTTGGGCCAGGGGTTGTCTATACTCCATCCACCACCACTTACAGGGTCTTGGGGAGAAAGTGAACCAGCTAGAAACTTGTATCATAGCGTCTGCTTTCTCAGACCACTCCCAATGTAGCTGTTATAGATTGGGCCCCCCAGAGAAAAAATTCTGAGACCAAGAATAACATATAGGAAGTTGACAAAGGAGTACTCCTAGGGTCGTGTCTCTGGAAAGGAAGTCATGGGTTGGCAGGACTGAGCAGAGGGAGAAGAGGGGCTATAGTGCTGTCCCAACGAAGGCCTCAGTCTACCCTACAGGGGGTTCTGAAGCTGGAATAACCCTTAAGAATTATCCCAAGTCAGGGCAAGAGAGCCTAGCCTTTATATCCCTGCATCTTGCAGCCACTGGAAGCCTGCAGCTGATGGATATGGGTTTTCCCTTGGGCAAGGCAAATACCTTCATCCAACAGTTCTAAATGGAGCAGAGGGCTAAGGGGTGCCTGCCAGCAGCATACAGATGGGTAATTAAGTCTTCTAGTTCTGAAGGGAGATCTGGATGGGACATTATAGCATCAGCTTATCATTACTTTGAATGAACCAGAAAGATACTGAAAATAGACTAATAAATGAAAAAAAAATCAGGTTATAAAAAGATATGACTAGATGATCCCTTCTGGAATAGCAGAAGGGATATATATCTAATATTGATATAAGCTAATAATAGTTTGGCATATGAGCTACATACATACCAAGATTTCCTATCTACCTCCTGTCCCCACACATGCAAAGCCTCCCCCTGTTATCAACATCCCCCAGCAGAGGGGTACATTTGTTACAAATGATGAACCTGTTGTAACACATGATTTTCTGATTTGTTTTTCCTCCTACATATCTACATTTTCTGATATTCCTTCAATTGATTACTTCTATAATAAAATTCTTAATTTTAAAATTTTCTGAGGATAAAATTGGTCATTATACAAGAAATTAGAAATAAAGTGTTTTTTATTTCCCTTTATATTTTAAGCTATTTAACTTAAAAGTTTCTTTTTTTTTTTTTTTTGAGATAGAGTCTTGCTCTGTTGCCCAGGCTGGAGTGCAGTGACGTGATCTCAGCTCATTACAACCTCCTCCCATTGGGTTCAAGAGATTCTCCCACCTCAGCCTCAGGAGTAGCTGGAATTACAGGCACCCGCCACTACGCCTGGCTGATTTTTTGTATTTTTAGTAGAGACAGGGTTTCACCATGTTGGCCAGGCTGATCTCAAACACCTGACCTCAGACGATCTGCCCACCGCGGCCTCCCAAATTGCTGGGATTACAGGCGTGAGCCACCACCCTTGGCCTTAACTTAAAAGATTTAAGTTGTGACCTTTATTGATTCAAGTAGGTGAAAGTACAAATGTGAGTTAAGGAAAATATGTTGGATTGTATAACTAGTAAAAACATTCACATTGCCTAGTTCTTCTAAGATTAAAAGTTATATTGCTATCATATTGTGATTTTCATCCATGCACCCAAAAACTTTTAATGAGAATGGTAATTCCTGTTTAACTGATGGACAAAATAAAATGTAGAGAGGTAAAGGGATCCAGCCCAAGCTACACAAATTACTGGCAGAAAAGACTTCTCAGCTTCTGATTTGGAACTCCATTTGCTAATTACTCAGCTATCCTTTCTGCAAGTAAAGTTTAGGTCAAGGGCATTCAATACCCAACTCACTAGTTCTAAAATGGCCCTCTTAATTACCAGTGCTCATTAACTTTATGTGTCATTATTAGAGCAAGGAGGTGGAGAGGGAAGTGGGAGATATAAAGGAAACAGGAAGTAATAAATTAATTTCTAACCAAGGTCAGCTGTTCCCCAGAGCACAAAGCAATGGACAGTGGATTGCTCCAGGGGCTTATATTGGCAAGAAAGTTATTTTGACAAAGTTCTTATGAAGTGGACAGAAAATTCTGTCAACGACAGCAAATATTCACCAGATAAAAACTATGTTTTTTTTTAAAAAGAGATTTGAGTTTAAATATTTCCCTACAAGTCCTTTCTTCTATATGTCTGTTCTGCATAGAATAAGTTTAAGCAAAAGCAATCTATAGGGAAATAGAATGAGATGATCTTGGTAAAAGGAATCAGAGAGACAGAGAGAGAGAGAGAGAGAGAGGGAGAGAAACTGAGAGAGAGACTGAAAGAGAGAGACAGAGTGATCTCTAAGCATTCTTTCAGTTTGCCAGGCAGTTTGGACAAGCATTTCAGTTTCTGTCATCCTCTTCAAGGAGCTATCAATATTTCTGAGAGTCACACATTATTATAGTCATCAGTTAAAAAAAAAACCTGTTTGATATAAGCTAATAATAGTTTGACATATGACCTACATAGATATTCAAGACTTATAACATTTTCTATATAGACACTACAAATTCCAGAGATTTTGTAGACAAGGACAAAAAACACTTTAACTAAAGTTGACAAGAATCAACACAAAAAACCTTAAACAAGTGACCAAGCTTAATGTGCAACTGACACTAAGAGTCTCCTGAAGGGAAGACGCAAAGGGAGACACTCTCACCGGGGTAGTCTTATTAGAAGGCTTTACCTGGACCTATTAGCAAGACCAGCCCAGAACGCTGGCCAGCATCCTCACAATGTCATTGCCATGAAAGGAGAAAAATTCACAGGTGGGAGTTGGGGGTTCTGTTTTAGATTAAAGTTGACTGAAGAGACATGACAACTAAATGTAAGGAATGATATTTGAGAAAATTCTAGATTTTTTTTAAAAAAAGAGTGATAAAGAATATTTTTAATAGGGTAAACTTGAATATGGACTATATGTTAGATGATATTATTGTAATATAGTTTATTACTTGTCTGTGATAATGTCATTTTAGTTATATAGGAGAATGTCTTTGTTCTTAGGGGATAGGTGCTGATCTTTTTAGGGGTGAAATGTCATGATATCTGCAACTTACTTTAAAAATGGTCAGTAAATGACTGAGCATGGTGGCTCAACCCTGTAATTCCAGCACTTTGGGAGGCCAAGGTTGGTGGATCATTTGAGATCAGAGTTCAAGACCAGCTTACCCTGTCTCTACTAAAAATACAAAACTTAGCCAGGTGTGGTGGTGCACGCCTGTAATCCCAGGTACTCAGGAACCTGAGGCAGAAGAATTGCTTGAACCCAGGAGACAGAGGCTGCAGTGAGCCAAGATTGTGCCACTGCACTGAAGCCTGGGCAACAGAGTGAGGGAGACTCTGTCTCAAAAAAAAAAAAAGTCAGGAAATAACTGAATGTCCATACATATAAAGAGAAATGTTTATACATGGGTATATATACACATATCTGCATGCTTATAAATACATATAAAATATATGTACATATATAGAAATATTTATGTGTGTATATAGAGAGAAAGAGAGAATATAACAATATGATAAATGTTAATTAGTAAATCTAGATGATGTACTGTTTTTTCAACTTTGCTACAGGTTTGACTTTTTTTCAAAATAAAAAGTTAAAGAAAAAAAAAGAATGAACTCAAAATGGAGTCAATTATTTGTCCATGGAAGTGATCTACACACTAAAGGAGTATATATCCTGTTCTCTGAGCTTTACATCCTTGATGGCAGGCCAAAGGAAAAGGTGCTGGCTCTTAATTCTCAGATTGGAGCCCTTTTCAAATAATTGATGTTCAAAGCAATAAATCCAGTCTTTTAATTTTCACTATTTAGTGAAAGGAAATATATTTTCCAAACTACTTTTTGATCTATATGAAATGTTACCTATCAGATATACTCTCCTATAATTTTTTTATTTTGAAGAAATTTGAACTTCAGTTTCTTCCTTTAGGACTATGCAAGAAGAATTTGGAAATACATAAAATATAATCAAAAGCAACTTATGATCTGGCTATAGAAATTTAAATTTTGAATTATAAAGATCTAAGACTATTATTATAAAAATGCATTTTTTCTAGTTAATGATGTCACAGAAAAATATGTAAATTTGGTTGAATATATGAACTTGACATTTTTATAGGTCAAAAAAAGTTGAGTAGAGGCAATTTCATATAGTTCAACTATATATTTTTCTATTTACTATACAGATCCAATTATAATATAAGGTGCTTTTATTTATTCAAAAAAATCCTTCTGAAAAGAGTTTATTCAAGTCCTTGCAAATCCTCTAGTATTATAGAGAGCTCTATAATTACTTTATTTTGAACCACAAAATATTTTGGGGGAAAACACATTAGCCTGAACTGACTTCGCCCAATACGTACTTTGGATGTTTTTGGTGGTTACCCAGAAAAATCATTTAATTTTTTTTTAAAAACAAATTAACTCATATTTAATAATTACTCCAGAGGAGTTGACCCATCTTTAATGTTCAAATTCATTTCATTTTTATTTATTTATTTCAATTGTGGTGAGATATACACAGAGCCACCCTCATACAGAGATGATGATGATGATGATGATGATGATGATGATGATGATGATGATAGCAATTTCATGGAGAACTATATCGCAGGCACATTCCTAAGCAGTTTATGTGAATCAATTCCAGTAATTCTTACAGCATTCTGTACAGTAGCCTATGAAGCCCTCCATGATCTGGCTCAAGGCTCTATCCTGACTTCATTTCCTGGCATTTTTCCCACTGATTGGTCATTCTTCTTCAACCATACCAGTCTCCTTGGATTCCCTGAACGTATCAAGAATGTTCCATTCTCAGGGTCTTAACGCTCCCTGCTCCCTCTGCCTGGTGTGCTCTTTCCCAAGATATCTGCAAGACTTAATCTTCTCTTCCTTCAAACCTCACCTCAAATGTCACCATATCAGAGAAAGCTTCTTTTACTACCACATTAATAGCACATCCCTTATAAATTTGTGTTTTAAAATATAAAATTGTGTTATAAAACTGTGTTATAATCATGTTGTAAATAGCACTATGTACCGCATCGATAGTGGAGATGGTTATATGCCACCTCCATCCCCTTCAGGACTGAAGGGCTTGTTCTTCTAGGTGCTGGGAGTAATGTCAGTTGACAACCCTAAATTCTCAGCCTTCTCTAAAAATTGCCCTTAGCTGAAAAGAGCCATTTTTCTAGGGGCAGCCCATGTCCAGTGGCTGATCAAAGCAGGGATATAAAGACCCAAACCCTTTGTCCCAACTTGGGTCAATTCAGAAAAGCCATCCCAGCTTCAGAACTCCCCATGGAGTCAACTGAGGCCTTTCCCCTCCTCCTGCCTTTCTGTTCCCACCAGGTATGATCCTGTGTCTCCATCGCAGAACCTGTTTCCCAGGGAACCCAACCTGCAGGACCACCCATCATTCTCTTTTATTCCTACTCTGCCTATTGTTCTTCAAATAACTTAGCATGTCTGGATATATTACATATTTATTTGCTTATTGTCTCTCTAACCATCTGTAGGTGAACTCCATGGAGTCAAGGACTTGTTTTGTTTGTTGCTGTATCCCTAGAGGACCTAGAGGACCTAGAGTAGCACCTGGCATGGAGGCAGAGCTCAAGGAACACTTATTGAATCAATAGGTGGGCAAATAAATTAACAAACACCACTAGGAAGTTATTGGTGTTGGCATTTTACAGTTGAGAAAACCAAGATTCAGAAAGATTAAGTAACTCGTCCAAGGTCACACAGCTAATGATCAGTGAGGGGGATAGAAATACTTATATGGCATGTCTCAATAGAATGTAGACAGGAAGAGCTGCACATAATGTGCTAGGGGAATTTGAAGAAAGCCAAATAAAGGGACACACTGGTGGGAGACAGAGGTAAGAGAGAAATGAGACAAATCATGGTTTCTGCATCAAAACTTGGGAAGTACGAGGGTGTGAAGCTTATTTTTTAAAAAGTCAAGAAAGCAAAAAGAAGCATTTCACCACCCTGGTGAATAGCTAAATACTCTGGACTCTAAGAAAGATCAATCATTTCCTAATCCATCCCTTTATTTAGATCCAAAGCCATCTGAAATTAAGTATTTCCACTGAATTCTTACTTTTTCCTAAACCGTCAGTTACTGGGAGCCTCATTTAAACTAAGATTTGGATCATAACGAATAATCAGATGTGTTATGTCACTGCCGATATTCCTAGCTGTTCCAAAGTGGTGAGGGCATGGTGGGAATAAAAAAGGAGAACCTTCCCCTGTTGCAGCTGCTGAGAATTTCAGTGACACCAACAGCTGATGGGTGAAAGAGTTATGGAAAATAGTTCCTTAGAGAAGCCTCCACATTTCAAGTATAAAACTCCATCTTTAGACAAGTGAATAGCTGCTTAGAAAAGTTACCATTTGCCTCTTGTTTCTCTTGTAAGAATAACAACAACAAAATGTAACGATCTGTGTCTCTGTCACAGAGAGAAGCAGTAGAAGATTATACTAGTTTTTGGAACCAAAACAAGGAGCATTTAGGATTTGGGTGAATACGAAGTGTGAGGGGTGGGGCAGGGGGATATTGAAAGAAAGTCGAGGGTCCTACAACCGAGAAGGAGTTTTCACTTTCTTTTTCCCTACAACAAGTAGCAGTCACTTTGAACTTGTGGGGGATATTTCAAAGATCACAAGGAAAAAATCTACAAGAAAGGTATGTGGGACCATAGAAGGAAATCAAAGACTAACACATGACTTTCGGTGGCTTGCAAAAGAAAAGATAAAGGAAGCAAAGAGACAAAATACACCACAGAGTTAGAAAAAAATTATACTTTCACAAGTCTATCAAAGGGAATAAAATCCCCAAAGGGAAGTATACCACTAAATAAGGAAGGCAAATATAAGAAGAAAACTCAAACTATTAAAATGCTTAGCAGACCACACTGCAAACTGAAACCTTGCATGCTCGTTAGAAATTACTAACACACAGTATATTTTCCCCTAATTATTGAGATATCTAGGTTGACCATCAGCAAATTGAATTCAATGTGATTAAACTTTGCTCATTCATCATCTCCCCTCACCAGAGGCTAGTGTGGAGCTGAACTGGCTTCTGAGGATGACTTCAGATTGAGAGCATTGGGTATCTGAGCCCGGAAGTCAACAGCCAAAGGGCATTCAGCTTTGCTTCAGATCCTTCCAGAGGTTACCTCCCCTCAGCCCACCTCCCACCTCCAACATCTCCCCACCCTGCCTCCCCCGACACAACATCCCCAGACAGGAATACCCTGGGCTTCTCCCTTATCCTTCCCTTTCAGAACTATTTACTGAGTGCTTGCTGTAATAAGTGCCTGGCACTATGCTAGGCCTTGAACCTATGAAAGTGAACAAAAGACACACAGTCCCTGTCTCATGTGGAATCACGTGGTAATAGAGACACTAATCAGATGATCAGACAAAGATTTAATTATACATTGTGGCAGGCGCTGAAGAAGCACCGTGAGAATATACGACGTGGGGTTCAGTCTAGCCTGGTGGGTCAGCGCTTTCCTGAGAAATTAATGTCTGAGCTCAGAACTGAAGGACAAGCAGTAGCAGCCAGATTTGGGGAGTGGGGCTGGAGAAGAGGATTCCAGGCAGAGGAAACAGCCTGTACAAAGGCCCTGAGGTGAGAGGGAATGTGGTGCACTTGAGGACTGCAAGAAGGCCAGAATGCAGGTAACAAGAAGGAAGGGACAATGCAGGGCTGGAGAGTGAATTGAGGCCCAACAAAGCAGGGTTTTATGGACCACCGTAAGGACTTGTGTGTACTCCAATAACAATCAAGAAGGGTGTTAAAGGGGCAGGGAGCATTTGACACACTAGATATTTTTAATTTGTTGTAAGTAGAGCCAAGATCAACTATAATACATAATTTTCAGGATTCAAAGCAAAATAAAAACACAGGGCCCTTTGTTTAAAAATTATTTAAAATGTCAAGGCTATAACAGCAGAGCATTATAACCAAGCAGGCCCCTTCTAAGCCAGTCCTGGGAGGAGCATCCCTGAGTCCCTGGGATGTCTTGGTCTTGGGTTAGTCGGCATGGCTCCAGGACTGGTCTCAGCCTTTGCATAGTCAGGCCCACTCTGAGCTCAACAAGAGAGCAACATGGGCCCCTTGCTCTGCATTTTAAGATGCCATGCAAGGTTTCCAGTCTTCAAATTCTTTAAACTGACTAATATATAGAGAGAAGTTAGTTGAGGTAAACAGAAGAGCTATCAAGCAGAGTGAGAGTGATCTGGCTGTGAGGCTTCCTGCACTAACACAATCCACAGATCTCTCACCAGAGGCTCTGGAGTCCAAGGCCCAGAGTAGGGTGAGGCAAGGGAAGCTCCTGGGTGCAAAATTTAAGGAAGCACTTACTTTCAAGGAAGTACAAGTGTAGGTTCGGGACCTGAGATGTAGTGCCTCCTTAAATTTACCCCTCCCACCCCACGTCTGGCTTGCTTCTCATCCTAGTTCCAGCCCTGGTCTGAGCAAAGCACCAGAGGTGTAAATCTGGAGTTTTGGAAGCTCAGCAGGCAGCAAGTCAGCTCTATGCCAGGGGTAGAGAAATGCCTGAAGGTTGAGAAAGCAGGCCATCTTTGGGGTGGAAATACCTTCTGAAATTCAGTACACGGGGTAGGCCCTTTGGAGCTATCTACTTGCTAACTCTGTACTAGCAGCCTTGAGCCAAGTAAAGATCTGGGTGACCCAATGGGCATCTTTGCTGTGTTATACTTTGTATATTACGGTGACCTATATAGGGTCTGGTCAGTTGGAAACTCAGTTTAGCCGACTTACTTGTCTAGGAATTCAGACAGTGCATTGCTGATAGGAAAACAGATCTATCCATGTTAGCTCAGCCTTGTCTTATCAATGCTGTTATTTATTTCAAGCAAATCTCAATACACAGGCTCCGACTCTTTTATGTGAAGAGAAATAAGATGGTGATTTGGTTAATCTTACCTTTTCTGCCATCTCAGTACTTGTATTCTACTACCCTCCTTTCCCTGTCCCTTTACGAAGAAGAGAACTTCTTCATGCCCCACTGTCCATTACAAAACATTAAAGATGATTTCATTTGTGGCCAAGTAAAAGCTCTCTGCAAGTCCCATCAGAAGCCTGGCCAGGAAAGCAGGTAAGTTTTCCAAAGTGCAGACTATCTCCATAAAGTAGTTTGACCCCAGAGCCCTGTCTGATTTTGTCTGTCTTCTGTCTATTGCTTTGTCTGGATTTTTGCTCCCCTTTGCATTGAAAAGTGCAATTATTCCACAGCAACTGATTTTCCTGTTAGAAGATGGAAAGGCCGTTATTAATTTGTCCTCATGTTAATATACTTCATTTCCTTTCATCTTTATTACCCATCTATATATTCCTCAGAGGTCTTGTTTACATAAAACAGAACTCCTGGATGCAGAAAGTACTTAATGAGTCTCAGCATAACCACTACAGAGCAAACATGGTCCATTCACCCTTTATAATTATGAATCATTTGACAGTATTAAAAAACATCTTCAGCAAATGGTGCCAGGCAGTTTCTTTCTAGATTTTTTTATTACCACAAAGATCAGCCATAAACTATATTATGAGCTTGGTCTATGACATTCTGGCTTTAAGCTCTAATAGTAAGGGCATATATCTTAAACTGTACTCACATTACAGGCTTGAACAATTTGGTTCTTCTTACCTTCACAAGTTCCCCGTCCTTCCTTCCTTCCTTCCTTCCCTCCTTCCTTCTACCCTCCCTTCCTTCTTTCCTTTTTTCCTTTCTTCCTTCCCTCCCTCCCTCCCTCCTTCCTTCCTTCACTCTTCTTACCCTCACAAGTCCCTTCCTTCCTTCCTTCCTCCCTCCCTTCCTTCCTTCTTTCCTTCTTCCTTCCTTCCTCCCTCCCTTCCTTCTTTCCTTCTTCCTTCCTTCCTCCCTCCCTTCCTTCTTTCCTTCTTCCTTCCTTCTTTCCTTCCTTCCTTCCCTCCTTCCTTCTTTCCTTCCTTCCTTCCCTCTTCTTACCCTCACAAGTTCTCCTTCCTCCTTCCTTCCTTCCTTCCTGTTTCAAGCATTTGCACACAATTGGAGAATTATGCACAGAGAATTAAGACTTCAGGGGCATCACCTCCCTGAATCCTACTCACATTCTGTTTACTCACTTATGGATCTCTGGTTTAGCAAGACTGATCTGAGAGCCTGAGTTGCTGACCAGTGGGTTTTCTTCTAACTGAAACTATACCATAAACAAAGAACTTGGAGCAATTGGTTCAGTTTCAACAACTAGTTATTAAGCAACCAATATGCAACTGGCATTGTTTTAAGCACTGACAAAAAACAAATATGAGAGCAATTAATTCTGTCTTGGTAGGATGAGAAAGCCTATGAGATTCACAGGATATTTTAGTGGGCTTTGAAGGATGAGTAGAAGTTTGCTAGATAGATAAGGAAAAAGGACATGCCAACAGAAGGTCCAGGATAATAAAAATCTGGAAATACAAAAATACACCAGGGATTGGAGAAGCCTGCTACATCCTGGTATGATTGGGTTACAGGGATTCTAGGAAGGTGTGACTGGAGTGGAAGATGAAAATGGAGATGAGGGATGGGTGGCGTGTGAAAAGCCTTATGTTTATAGAGAAATAAGTTGATCAGTTACACAGAGGTGATCTCTAGTGTTTACAAATCATAAACACAGTTCAAAGGGAATTTAAAGGTGAACAATGTAGGATGATTCATTCTTTCACATAAACATTTTTGAGTGTCTTCTACATGCAAGTAGGTGTTAGGGTGGAATAGAAAAAATCTGGTCCCTGCCCACTGGGGGCTTACAAGCTACCTAGGAATAGAGAGCTCCATAACTAATGACAACTCAAGGCAATGTGAGACAAAGGGGTAATAGGAAGCCTATAAAGCAAGCATACAGGAGGGAGCAGTGAATGCCAGAAGGAATGGCTTCAGGAAAGGTTGGCTGGGGGGAAATATATGTCCAGGGGTACAAAGAATGGCATAAAACAAGGCAAGAGCATGCCAGGCAAAAGGAATGTCCTGAGCAAAATAAACAGGATGTGAGAGATCCGTTTGTGTTTAGAAAAAGGTGGAGCACAGAAGTTAGGCTTTGAGGTAGAAGATGATGGTGGAAAGATGGGCTGGGATGAGTTCACGGAAGGCCTTGAATACCATAGCAAGAAGCCTAGGCTTTATCCAGGAGAAAATGGAGATTAATAAAAGACTACTCAACAGTGACATTTTTTTCAAGCTCATAGTCAAGGCAAATATATTTCATCTTTAGAAAGTACTTATTTTGATTTATTAATAGCCATTACTGCCAGTGAAACTGGACACTTCCCTGACCCCTTTGCGGGGCTCACAAAGGGTTCTCTTGTTTACTCAGCCCATAGCTCTCAACCCCTCACGGGAGGGGGAGCATGCAGGTGAGCAGGGGCAGTGGCCGGGATGAGTACTTCTGGGCACTGGCAGGAGTAGAACTCCATGCAGCCCCACAGCAGCTTCTAGGGGGGTACCTGCAACCCCCAAAGCCCCAGAGGGTGTGTGTTACAGTGTGTTCTTTTAGCTTTGCCATCCACTGATGGCTTAAGTGTTTAACAGCTCAGTGGGGGGTCAGGGTGATAGCCTTTTGCACCCACCTTCTTGGTACTCAAGTCCTTGTCTGACATTCAGAAAGAATCAGGCTGCATGAACGAATTGAAAGGCAGTGAATGTGGAGGTTTTTACTGAGCGGTGGAAGTGGCTCTCAGCAGGATGGGGAGCTGGGAAGGGGATGAAGTGGGAAGGTGGTCTTACCCTGGAGTTCGGCCATCCTTGGCTGAACTCTTCTCTGAAGTCCCATCGTCAAGCTGTCCCTCTGAAATCAAGCTGTTTCTCTCTGATGTCTGGCTGCTACTTCTCTTCTCTCCTTTGCTGCTGCTCCACTCTGCCTCTCAGCCACTCTGCTGTGCCTCTGCCAGTGAAGCCTGGGTTTTTTGTGGGTACAGAATCAGGGGTGGGGCGGGCCAGGGTGGTTTTGTAAAAGGCAATATTCGGGTGGGAAAACAGGAATGCATGTTCTCACTTTGGGCCATGGTCCCAGGCTTGAGGGTGTGGCCCTCGCCAGGGACTGTCCTCTTCTACCCAGTATTTCCCTACCCCCTGTCCATATCACCAGAAATATTGTCTTGAGAAGGATTTGGGGCTCAGTGAGGAAGAAATGAATTCATTTATCCACACAGTTAAGTGTCATCACTAGCCTAAAGGGCACACCTTCTATGTGAGTAGTAGACAGCATCTGGGCCAACAGTGGTTTGTCTTTGGGAATATTTCCCTTATATTCACCTGACTAAGATCTCAGGAATAGTGGAGCAATACTCATAAGAAAAAGCAATTCTACCCTCATCAACTCAACATCAGAACTGAGCTATTAATACTGGCCAAATCTTTTGAAGTTCAAAAGTACCATAAACACACTACAAATTGTTATTAGTAACCAATGAAAGAGAGACATCTTTCTAGCATCCAACATAAAAGGCCAACTAGAAAGTTTGAAGATCCCAGGCTGGGCACAGTGGCTCATGCCTGTAATCCCAGCAGTTTCGGAGGCCAAGGCGGGGGGATCACTTGAGGTCAGGAATTCAAGACCAGCTTGGCCAACATGGTGAAACTCCGTCTCTACTAAAAATACAAAAATTAGCCAGGCATTGTGGTGCATGCCTGTAGTCTCAGCTACTTGGGAGGCTGAGGCAGGAGAATGGCTTGAACCCAGGAGGTTACAGTGAGCCGAGATCACACTCCAGCCTAGGTAACAGAGCAAGACTCTGTCTCAAAAAAAAAAAAAAAAAAAAAAGTTTGAAGATACTGTAAGTGGTATTCCCTCCTTCTCAGTTACTATAATGTTTCAGGACATTGTCTCAGTTCATGTCACAGGCAGCTCTGCTTTTCCTGAATATCAGAGGACACTAGGAATATGCAGGGTCACCTGGCTCTAGAAATCACTGGCATTACTTGCCAAAACAACAAAGAGAAAAACAGATGAGTTGTTAGAAACCTTAGAAGACAATAATGGAACACAGCAATAGAGTCTTTGAGATGGGGAAATTGGAACAATTGTATTCTACGTCTAGACAAAGCATCTGTAATCAGGGATCCATAGGATACCCTCCTCCCCAAAGGGTGCCTTGGATGAGATTTGAGGAGGTAGTCACTGAGCTTGGGTGGAAAATAATTTCCATCTTTATTTTCAATTACCTGTAATTGAAATTTAGCGTTTCCTTTAATTATGAATGTAATAAACCAACCACAATAATATTAGCAGTACTTGTGATTTTTTTTCACCGAGAGGAATCAGAGTCATTTTCATGTCACATTGCAGTAGTTTTGGATATCCTGGAATATTGTTTATAGTCATCACTAATTTGAATTATAGTAGTTAGACTCAGTGCTAGATCTTCTTAAGTGTTAATAAAGAAATGTATATATTAGTTTAGCACAAAAGTAGGATTTTTAAAACATATAGACTATTTTTTAAAGTAGTGTTAGATTCACACCAAAATGGAGTGGAAGATACAGAGTTCCCATGTCCCTTCCCCCCACATGCATGTGGAGCCTCCTGCACTATGGACATCCTGCTCCAGAATGGTACCATTTGTTACAATTGATGAACCAACATTGACAAACCATTGTCACCCAAAGTCCATAGTGTACACTAGGGTTCACTTTTGGCGATGTACATTTTATGCATTTTGACATGTATAATGTCATCTATCCACCACTGAAACCACCGTTGCAAAATTATAACTGAGAAAATTACTACAGTGAAAGAGCCCTGACCTAACTAACTCCATGTTGTTTCTAACCTCCATGCTGTCCCTGTTCATTCCTGGGCATAGGCCAAACTAACTTTCGGGAGGAACTTAGTTTACAGTTTAATTTTGAAACAAAGATGATAACAGCCCTTTTTCAAAACAAACCTCCTTCCTGCCTGGGGACTTGACTGCCTTCGTAAGACTAACAAATTAGCCACAGGATTAGAAATTACAGTGAAGGAGTCAGGCAGCTGGAGGCTACAAGATTCCGACCCTCCCCAAATCTCTCCTGGGGATAATATCAGTATTGTAAAACCCAAGATCAGTACTTGAGATATTGTGCAGACCCTGCACTTGATGGATCAGCTGGCACCACCCAGATCAATGAACTGGCTCATCTGGTCTTGTGGTCCCCACCCAGGAACTGACTCAGTGTGAGGGGATGCCCTCACCTCCCCATGATTTCATCTCCGACATAACCAATCAGCACTCCTAACTCACTGGCCCCCCACCCACCAAATTATCCTTAAAAACTCTGATCCCCAAATGCTCTGGGAAACTGATGTGAGTAATAATAAAACTCCTGTCTCCTGCACAGCCAGCTCTGTGCGAATTACTCTATTGCAATTCCCCTGTCTTGATAAATCAGCTGTCTACGCAGTGGGCAAGGTGAACCCACTGGGTGGTTACACCATTATAGTATCATACCAAATAGTTTCACTGCCCTAAAAGTTTCCAGTGCTCTACCTGTTCATCACTTCTTCCCCCCAAACAAATGTGGTTTAAAATTTTTTTTGATTACAACTTTACTATAACAAAAATCCTATATCTCTTATGTGTTTAAAAATTTTGAAAAGGAGTCCATTGGCTTTACTGGACTCCAAAAGAGCCCAAGGCAGAAGTAAGTTTAAAGACACTGTGTTCCTTCCCCCAACTCCCATATCCTCAGGGGTGGAGTCTCCTCTCTCTTTCCCTTCCAGCATACTGTCTTTTTTCCTTCACCTTCTTGGTACATCTCCCATCTCTCCCTTTTTATGTAAAGCTATTTAACTTTTCCCAGTTTCTCTTTCTAAACTTGCATACTTAATACTTTATACTGAGATTGAGGAATTTGTGATTTGCAAACAAAAGATTATCTAGTTACCAAGATCCACCCTTCTTGAAGACAGTGGGGATTATACACAGTAATTTTTTCCCTGTGACATGTTCAAATTAAGAACCAGAGATTAGGCAGTGTGTGGTGACTCAAGCCTGTAATCCCAGCACTTTGGGAGGCCGAGGCTGGTGGATCACCTGAGGTCAGGAGTTTGAAACCAGCCTGGCCAACATGGTAAAACATCATCTCTACTAAAAATACAGAATTAGTCGGGCATGGTGGCAGGTGCCTGTAATCCCAGCTACTCGGGAGGCTGAGGCAGGAGAATCACTTGAACCTGGGAGGCAGAGGCTGTAGTGGGCCGAGATCGTGCCACTGCACTCCAGCCTGGGCAACAAAAGCGAAACTCTGTCTCAAGAAAAAAAAAAAAAAAAAAGAACAAGAGATTACATGTCCAAAACAGGAGCCAGACCACTTTGCATTTCACCAATTACATAAGGAATAATGTGAGAAAACTACAGCTACATGGCACCATATTCCTAACTTTCTCCAGGGGTATTTTTGTACCCTTTCTAGAGAGGCACCTGGGAGCCAGTGGCTTGTCCATCCTTGAGTTCAGTTCTCACTCCATCTGGAGTGCCCTTTCCCCACCCCACTTGGTCTTGTCCATCTGCCTCTTCACTAACATCTCTTCTAGAAGGTTTTTGTTTCCTAGCCCTTCAGGCATGGTCTCCTGTCTATGGACCTAGCACTTATTATATCATAATTGCTTGCTTAGTAATACTGGCTAAGACTTATTAAGTATCTGCCATGTGCCAGGCACTCTTTTCCACCATCTCAACAGTGGTTTATTAAATGCTTAACATATGCTGCATCATACTAAGACTTGGTAAATTTTATCCAATATTCACAACAATTCTAATGATATTAGACTCTTCCCCAGGTCGCAGATAAGGAACATGAGGTCCAGGAAGGTTATATAATATTTCAAAAGTCACACAAACCTGGTCAGCTTGACTTTAAACCTTGTGTCAAAATCTAAAATTTGAACATCAACTTGATGTTTTACAACATTAAGGAATTATTGTTAACTGTTCTTGTGATAATGGTATTATGGGTGTTTTTAAAGTCCTTATCTTTTAGAGGTACACTCAGAAATATTAATGATGAAAAAAATAAAACTCAAGTCAATCAATCAGATCAGACTCTAAGTATTCCATCCATACAAACCCCCAGGATCACAGTGGTCTAGAAAGGGCCAAACCCAGAGGCCAGAGCAGGGTCTTTCCCAATAAGTTTTTGTTACCCAAGGTGAGTCCCTTCACCCCTTCCTTCTATGAATGAAGGAGCTGGGCATGCGGCTTTCCATGCACTGTTGAGTTGGTGATTCTCAAGCAGGATAACGGTTACTTACCTCTGTCTTGTAAACCGTTCCATCATCCATGATGGTTCTTTAATAGAGTATAGATTGTAGCCAGGTATGATCCAATCTGCCTGAGTTTAGACATAACTTTAATAAAAAAAAATTCTCTTACATGATGCCAGAAGCCTTGGTATTTAAACTTCTTGTGTTTGTTTGCATATGCAGTAGAACCTTTTCTTCAAATGAAATATTACACAGATGCCTAATTTATAAAACCTTTGAAGATAGTTGCCCTGGTTTGAATGAGAGACGAGAATTCCTCCAAATATCACTCTTTAAAAACTCACTTGTCTAATATCATCCAGCAAAAGTGTTAATGATTTATATTTGTCTATTAACTCATTTAATTCTCATATCATCCAAATGAGATGGACTCCATTTGAAAATAAGGAAATGGAGGCATAGAGAGGTTAAGAAACTTGCCCAGTGTCATATACAGGAAATGTGTGAGCTGAGATTCACATCTGAGCAGGCTGGCTCTAGAACCTGTCCTCTTAGCAGTTACACTACTCTCTGCTCAATGTGATTACACATTAATCCCCATTAAACTGCAAGCTCCTGGGGAAAGGGTGGGAGTATGTGACTTTGTATTCCTAGTGCCCAGCCTAGTGTCCAGTTCAGAATAGATGTGCGGTGAACATTTGTAGAATAAATGAAATTTACTGGACACTTTTCTGGGAGGCTAAATCAAAGCTCATTAAATTTATGAGCATGAATTGATCATGAAGATCAACCAAAGAAGCCCCTTATTTTAAAGATGAGGACAACTGAAGCCCTGCAAAGGTAAGTGATTTGCCCAAAACCAGTAAGTTATTAGCAGGACTAGAACTAGAACCTAGGCCTCCTGATTAGTAGATACTAAATAATCAATATTATAAAGGGATTACTTTAATAAATGCTTACATCTCTTCTATCTTGAAGCCATTCTTTTTCTGGTCATGGGATGTTGATGATTAGGGGAGTGGGAAAATTGTCCTGGTCACAGGAGAGCTGGAGGAGACTCAAGAGGTACACTCCAAGGGAGGTCCTTTTGTATCCAAAATACCCTTAAGGGGCACCGGTTGGCAAACCACAAAGTGTCTACTAGCTGACATTATTACTAGCAAATTGCCTGGTTCTCCCAAGACTTTTCCTCCCTCAAGCTTGAGCCAGGAGACCACAAAGTATAGCCTCAGCCCTATTCCAGGCCCCACAACAATCAGAACATATTATAATTAAGAAGTCCCAATTCAGTATTCAGGTGACTGAGTATTAAATCAATATATATGTCTAGTCCTTTGCTAACCTAGTTCTAGGAACTGGGCTTCTTTCTTGTTTTTGAGAACAAGCTCTCACACATAACCCAATTCCGGACCATGTCTTTTTCTTTACTGGGCCTAAGATACAATCTTAGTAGTTGGCTTACTACGAAATGCAGGAATAGAAAACATCTCAGCAGATGTCACCAGTTGATCACAGCATTCTTTCCTGCAGACTCCAGAAGTGACTTCAGGATCTTTCTCTAGGAAGCCTCTAAACTCAAGAGGAAACTGATTTGCCACAGCTGTATTTCCTTAGGGTCTGGCGCTTGCGTCATTCTGGTTTTCTTCTCCTGAAGAACTAGAGTACTACCACGGGCCTTGCTGCCTGCCAAGTGACCTTTCTAATGCTGAGCACAGCCTGCACACCTGGGATCACTGGAGAAGACAGACTGGCCTCTCTGCCTCCCTGCCTCCCTGAAGGAGGGATTTAGTAGAGGTCTTTGGGTTAAAGCCATAAGAACACATACATCTCACTTAGATTTCAAGGACACAGTATAAAAAGAATAAAAAGAAGAAGTGTTAACTTCTTAAAGCCATGAAAGGAATTTGAGGAAGACTGTAAGCAGCAATTGAGGCCCAGCACAGGGAAAGGAAAATGGAAAGTGAAGGAGACCAGACGGTGGTGGAACAGATCAAGGCCGTGGATGGATGAGGGATGAGGAAATAATTATACAATCCATCACACTTCTCTTATTGTTGCCAGAAGCTCAGAGTGAAACTTATGATATAAAAATAGTAACTATATTGGCTCTCATCACTAGACTATTTGCTCTCACCTCCCTTTAGAGGGTTTAGGGTTTTTGTTTTGTTTTTTTTGAACAATATGAGGTGTATCTAAATATATACATATTGCATATGTATTAATTTCTACATTTTCCATTTACAATAATAATAGATCTGTCCTAGCCGTGCTAAAAGCCCATGTGACCTCAGACTTCTATATGGAAGGAGCGATTTTAAAAAGTAGCACGAAATAAAAAGCCAGAAATCTTCTGTTGATCTTCTTCTCTCGGTATAGCTCAAGAAGTCTTCATTGGGAATCGAATTTGTGTTGAGCTCTGAATTAAATGCTGTGAAAAACATAAAACCGAAATGGTGACCATGATACTTAGGAGCTTAGCATCTTGGAGAGGCTGACTATACAAAAACATAATAGTTCATGTAAAAAGCTGACTCATGTGGTTATATTGTGTGAGTAGTAAACCTCTGTTGTTGTAAGTGATTGAGATTTTGCAGGTCTCCATCACACAGCACACCCTAATCCAGTGATTCTCACAGTGTGGGGCCCAGACTAGCCTCATCAGCATCACCTAAATATTGTTAGAAACAAAAATCTTCAGGTCCCACCTCAGACATACTGAACCAGAAACTCTGGGGTGGGGCCCAGGAATCTGTGTACTATGTCAGGGGATTCTGATGTGCTAAAGTTTAGAAAATTCCAACCACAATATTCTTTACAATGCTCCACATTTTCCCCTCTTCCACCTCCTGTAACACAGGACCAGATCATGCAACTCTACATAATCCAAAATGCAATGGCAGATAGAGGAAGAATAGAATTCAAACAGAAGCCACCTTACTGAAGGTCCAAGCTAGCAGTTCCCTTTGTAAAAGTTAGACTCAAATATTTACACAAGAGGTTGTTTAAAATGGTATGAGCTCAAAGGAAGGTGGCCTGAAAGACACAAATTCAAAGAAAAGAAAAGACCACAATTATTGATCATCTCCTATGTGTTATTTGATCCACCACTTCCTTACCTATTTCCCTAACCCAAACCTACAAAGAAGGCAAAATTATCATTTCCAATTTACAGAGGAAGACACAGAACCTGAGAGCATTCAAGGAACTTTCCCAAGACTCTACAGTTTGTATACGGTAGAGTGGATTTGAAAGCAAATCTGTCTGACCTGACCACAGAGCCTGTGCGCCCTACCACTCACCTCCATTAAAGAAATAAGCTATTTTGTGACAGTGCCTGAGAGCTCAGAGGCCTGAGTAATGAGTCAACCCCCTGATCATATTACCAACTCTACCCCTAATTTGTTGGGCGTCACTTCACTATTGTGCCTGTAGAGTTTTTTTGCTTGAAAAATGAGAGATTCTGCTACTTACCACCCACTTACTTACCTGGAATGAACTGAGGTATGTAAAACTTGAGAGAACTAAGGATGAAAAGTGTTATAAATAGTATTATTACAAGTAGCAATAAATCACGTAAAGAATGTAATGTGCAGGTTGGAACATAAACTGGAATTAAGTCTCATAAATATAAAATAACCCAAAGCATGTGGTTCTTTGAATTCTGACAGTAAAATGTTTCACCTAAATTTTAAGTTACAGAGGCATCCAAGGAGCCACCTCAGAAAGGCACCCTCTGAGAACACTGGGGTAGGAAAATAACAAGGAACTTTTTTTTTTTTTTTTTTTTTAGATGGAGTTTTGCTGTCTTGCCCAGGCTGGAGTGCAATGGCACAATCTTGGCTCGCTCCAACCTCCGCCTTCCAGGTTCAAGTGATTCTCCTGCCTCAGCCTCCCAAGTAGCTGGGATTACAGGCATGCATGACCATGCCCGGCTAATTTTTGTATTTTTAGTAGAGATGGGGTTTCACCATGTTGGTCAAGCTGGTCTCGAACTCCTGACCTCAGGTGATCCACCCACCTCAGCCTCCCAAAGTGCTGGGATTACAGACGTGAGCCACCATGCCTGGCTAAGGAACATTTTTGAAAAGGTGGCTAATCTGGTGTATATGTTTAATGTTTTTAGGAAATATTATAGTAATAAAATTTGACTGGTTACTGTGTGCCTGAGATGGTGTCTAAGCCCTTTACATTATTTAACTCATTTATTTTCACAACAATTCTATGAAGTAAATCATATTATCCCTTATTATGAAGATGGGAAGACTGAGAAACTGAGTTCACATAACTGTCAAGTAGCAAGCTAGAATAAGAACCTATGTAGTCTGGCTCTAGAGTATACAGTCTTTAGCCTAATGTTATGTACTAGGACGCACCTTTTTTTGTTTTGTTTTGTTTTGTTTTGAGATGGAGTCTCTTGCTCAGACTGGAGTGCAGTGGCACGATATCGGCTCACTGCAGCCTCCGCCTGCTGGGTTCAAGTGACTCGCCTGCCTCAGCCTCCTGAGTAGCTGGTACTACAGGTGTGCACCACCACACCTGGCTAATTTTTGTATTTTTAGTAGAGATGGGTTTCACCATGTTGGCCAGGCTGGTCTCAAACTCCTGACCTCAAGTGGTCTGCAGCCTTGGCATCCTAAAGTGCTGGGATAACAGGCAGGATGTATCTATTGATAAGTAATTTTTACAATCTCTTCCTCTTTTTCCATTAACTTGCTCTGTTTATCCCTCTTCTCTGTTTTTTACCATTATCCCTGGCTCACACTCCTTACACAGAATTCCAGTAGTAGGTCAGTGAGTGTTACAATAAGCTATTAATACAACAAAACAAAACAGCACTGCAATGATACATGAACTTTTCAATCTTCTCAAATAAAACCATCTAGACAAGAATGTTAATTAAACAGATTTGTGTCAAAGAACCCCCAAACAAGAAGCAAGTATTTTGCCCTGGTACATAGCATAACAAAAGGAACAGAGTATATTTATATCAATTCTTTGTTCTCAGTGATAACTGCTGCTCTTTACAACCTCACACACTTCCTTCCTCTAGCAAGTCTCACTCGATTCTTCTTATCTAAAAACTCTGCCCCAAATTGATGCCTTCTAGATAACTTTTTCAACGTAATTTCATTTCAAAGTATCTTAAAGTTGGTCAAACTCTTAGAAATCAACTACCTTGATCCCATGAGGCCCTGAGAAGTGAGATTTGCTCAGCTTAAAACAATGGGTCAATGCCTATTGCAGCAGGCCAGGCTGTGCCTGCCAGACCTGCCCTGAGCTTGCCTGAAACATTCCTGAATGAACAGGACATCTGAACATGGTCTCATCTCTCCAACAGATTCCAGTGCCAGGCCCAGTTTCACCATTTCCTAGATATGTCATCTTAAGAAATTAAGCAGACATTACTATCAGAAAGAGATTCAAATAAAATTATTTGCAAAGAGTGCATGATTGCACAATTAGAAAAGCCAAAAAAAGTCACCAAAAAGCTATTTACTTTCATAGATAATATTTTCTCTCTCCAGATACATAATAAACATATAAAAATTCATCACATTCCCATGTACCAATAATAACCAGTTAAAATGTTTAATTAATTTCTTCCTGAATGGCTACCCAAAATACAAAATACTTAAAAATTTAGCAAGAGGGATACATTACTTATATGCTGAGAAAGAAGTCAAATGACTTGGTAGGAGGAGAAATGTTTCTTCTCCTAAATGGAAAAATTAGATGTATAAATTATGTATGATTTTTTACCAAAATAATGTATGTCTTAAATGCAATCCCAATAAAAATCTCAACAAGATTAATAACAGTATCCTACAAAATTAAAATAAAATTCATCTGGAAAAACAAATGAGTAAAACTATAAGCAATATTTTGAAAGAAGTGCACAAGGATAAAGGGCTATTTTTGGTGGATAGTAAAATATGATATAAAGCAAAATCAGAAAAGTGTTAATCCAAGTACAAAAGTAGAGACACACTAATAGAACTATATAGAAAGTTTGTTATGGTTTGGGTTTTTGTTCTTGTTGTTTTTTGAGACAGAATCTCGCTCTGTCACCCAGGCTGGAGTGCAGTGGCACAATCTTGGTTCACTGCAACCTCTGCCTCTCGGGTTCAAAGATTCTCCTGCCTCAGCATTTTGAGTAGCTAGGATTACAGGCACATGCCACCACGCCTGGATAATTTTTGTATTTTTAGTAGAGATGAGGCTTCACTATGTTGGCCAGGCTTGTCTCAAACTCCTGACCTAAGTGGTCTGCCCACCTCGGCCTCCCAAAGTGCTGGGATTACAGGTGTGAGCCACTGTGCCCAGCCGAGAAAGTTTGTTATGTAAGAATGTAATACTATATGGAAACTTAAACTATTTTATTAATGGTGGTGTACTATCTGGTTAGAAAATGGGGGAGAGAGATAAACTTCAGTCCATACTTTACTTACACAAAAACCCAAATGAGTTCCAAATGCTGTTAAGAATTAAAGGGGCCGGTTTTTATACCAGTACCATGCTGTTTTGGTGACTATGGTCTTATAGTATAGTTTGAAATCAGGTAGTGTGATGCCTCCAGATTTGTTCTTTTTGCCTAATCTTACTTTGGCTATGCAGGCTCTTTTTTGGTTCCATATGAATTTTAGGATTGTTTTTTCTAGTTCTGTCACATAGACAAATGGAACAGAATAGAGAACACAGAAATAAATCCAAATACTTAGAGCCAACTGACCTTCAACAAAGCAAACAAAAACATAAAGAGGGGAAAGGACACCCTATTCAACAAATAGTGCTGGGATAGTTGGCTAGCCACATGTAGGAGAATGAAACTGGATCCTCATCTCTCACCTTGTGCAAAAATCAACTCAAGATGGATCAAGGACTTAAATCTAAGAGCTGAAACTATAAAAATTCTAGAAGATAAAATCAGAAAAACCCTTCTAGACATTGGCTTATGCAAGGATTTCATGACCCAAAACCCAAAACCAAATGCAATAAAAACAAAGATAAATAGCTGGGACTTAATTGAACTAAAGAGCTTTTGCACGGCAAAAGGAACAGTCAGCAGAGTAAACAGACAACCCACAGAGTGGGAGAAAATCTTCATAATCTATACATCTGACAAAGGACTAATATCTAGAATCTACAACACACTCAAACAAATTAGTAAGAAAAAAACAATCCCATCAAAAAGTGAGCTAAGGTCATGAATAGGCAGTTCTCAAAAGAGGACATACAAATGGCCAACAAACATATGAAAAAATGCTCAACATCACTAATGATCAGGGAAATGCAAATCAAAACTACAATGCGATACCACCACACTCCTGCAAGAATGGCCATAATTAAAAAATCAAAAAACAATAGATGTTGGTGTGGATGTGGCAAAAAGGGAACACTTCCACACTGCTGGTGGGAATGTAAGCTAGTACAACCACTATGGAAAACAGTGTGGAGATTCCTTAAAGAACTAAGAGTAAAACTACTGTTTGATCCAGTAATTCCACTACTAGGTATCTGCCCAGAGGAAAAGAAGTCACTATACGAAAGAGATACTTGCACATGCATATTTATAGGAGCAAATTTGCAATTGCAAAAATGTGGAACCAACCCAAATGCCCATCAATCAGTAAGTGGATAAAGACACTGTGGTATATATGTATACAATGGAATACTACTCAGCCATAAAAAGGAACAAATTAATGGCATTTGCAGCAACCTGGATGGGATTGGAGACTATTATTCTCAGTGAAGTAACTCAGGGATGGAAAACCAAACATCGTATGTTCTCACTCATAAGTAAGTGAGAGCTAAGCTATGAGGATGCAAAGGCATACGAATGATATAATGGACTTTGGGGACTCAGGGGGAAAGGATGGGAAGGGGGTGAATGATAAAAGGCTACAAATTGGGTTCAGTGTATACTGCTTGGGTGATGGGTGCACCAAAATCTCACAGATCACCACTAAAGAACTTATTCATGTAGCCAAATACCATGTGTTCCTCAAAAACCTATGGAAATACATAATAATAATAATAACAATAAATAATTAAAGGGGCCAGGCCTGGTGGCTTATGCCTGTAGCCCCAGCACTTTGGGAGGTGGAATCAGGAGGATCACTTGAGCCCAGGAGTTCCAGACCAGCCTGCAGGCTAAGGTGGGAAGATTATTTGAGGCCAGGAATTTGAGATCAGTCTGGGCAACATAGCAAGATCCATCTCTGCAAAAAAATAAATAAATAAATTAGCCAGGTGTGGTGGCTGTGCCTGGAATCTCAGCTACTTGGGAGGCTGAGGTGGGAGGATCACTTGAGCCTGGGTGGTCAAGGCTGCAGTGAGCCTTGATTGCACCACTGCACTCCAGCCTGGGTGATGGAGCAAGACCCTGTTTCGGAAAAAAAAAAAAAATAGGAAAAGGAAAAGGAAAGAAAGAAAGAAAGAAAGAAATTCTCTTAAAATTTTTTAAAATTATAAATATTAAAATGAGAAGGCAAATAGACTAAGAAAAAAATCAGTAAAAGTGACAAATTGTCATGTTTGTATTATCTTTACAATATAAAACATCAGTTCAAGTCAATTTTTAAATGATATTGAAATATTACTGAAATAAATTATATAAAGAACTCTCACACATAGACAAGAAAATAATAAGACCTTAATGGATAATTAGGCAAAGGACAAAACACAGACAATTCAAACAAGAAGAAATGCAATTAATAAACAGGTCTATGGAAAAATATTAACATCACTATTAATCAAAGACATGCAAATTAAAGCAACAACGGAGCACCATTTTCCAGCTGTAAAATTAACAAACATTCTTTTCCACTAAAAATACTCAGTGTTGGTGAGGTTATAATGAAGCTGTACAGACATGTATTTCTGATAGCAGTGTAGAGGAATATAGATATTTTAAGCCATAAAAGTGTAATTCACTTTGTGTTAAAAAAAATAGTTCAAAAAAAAAATACTGGAAGCACAAAGGTGTTTACAGTATTGTTGTATTGTTTAGTAACAAACCCCTGGTCTGTTGCTTCCTCACCTTGAGGCCATGTCAGTGTTACTCGCCTGTGCGTGCCTATCACTGGCATGTCCTCGACTGCTGGCAAGGACCTGCCACATGGTAGGGCCTTAATAATTATTTGTTGAATGAATGAATGAATCAAATGAATCCATCTTAAACAGTACCAGATTGCCATAGTATGGTTCTTGATGAAATGTGAACCTATTAATTTGCTAATTATGAAAATTATGTTGCAACTTGGAAAATGCTTCAGGGTAGTAGAGCAAAGTGGGGGAAAAACAGAATACATAATTGTACATATATTATGATTGTAACTAGATAGCAGTTGTTGGCACATGGACAAACCCTGGAAGATAATATGTAAATTTAATAATGTTTTTGTTGGAATCATGACATTATGGATGTTTCAGACTTTTTCTTTTTTTAAAGCACATTAATTTTTCTCTTTTTACAATTATAAAAAAAAGGCAGAGGAGAAATTTCACTGGCTTTAGAGTCAGAATAGTTGAGTATCAGTCCTGGCTCTACTATTTAATAGCCTTGTGACCTTGGACAAATTACTGGAACTCTGTGAGCCTCAGTTTCTTCATCTATTAAATGGGAACTATAATAGCTACCTCTCAGAGCTGTTGTGAGGTATAAATGACCTAATGCATGTGAAAGGATTTTATAAGCAATAAAGTGCTATATAAATGTAAGACGCCATTATTATTAAAGTAGCCACTTTTTACACACTTGATCTTAGCCAAAAGGCCAAGAAGTGACAGTAGCCACTGTTTCTTAAGAAAAATAAGCTTTTTATTTCTTCTAAATCGTTTACGTTTGGTAATTTACATACAATGCAAAAATAATTTTAAAGTCATTGAAATACACACAATGAAAACTGCGTTTCACAAGCTGATACTAAACAGGCCCTAAACACAGTCCACCAGGCAGCAGTGGACTTCTAACTGGGTAACAGAAAGGATCTAGAGATTCTGGGAATGAATGGGAAATGCGCCCAAAGTGAAAAAGTTTCCCTGGGTAATTAAGTCATAGAAAATCTATCACCAACTGTATTAGTCCGTTCTCACACTGCTATAAAGAACTGCCCAAGGCTGGGTAATTTATAAAGGAAAGTTCCCTCAGGAAACTTACAATCATGGGAGAAGGGGAAGCAAACATGTCCTTCTTCATATGATGGCAGGATGGAGAAGTGCCAAGCAAAGAGGGAAAAGCCCCTTATAAAACCATCAGATCTCACGTGAACTCACTCACTATCTCACAAGAACAGCAACGTAGGGGTAACCTCCCCTCATGATTTAATTACTTTTCACCGGGTCCCTCCCACGACATGTGGGGATGATGGGAACTACAATTCAAGATGAGATTTGGGTGAGGACACAGTCAAACCATATCACCAACTTTTAAATGTTAACTATTTTATTATTTCAAAACTCAAAAATATATAAAGGGAAAAAGAGAAGAAAGCCACCCTCCCATTCCTGTCCCTAATCACCTAGTGCCCTTTCTCCCAAATGTCTACTATTATTTGTCCTATATGTGTCCTTCTAGGATTTATTATGTGTCCTTCTAGGATACTTTATGCACATGTAGACAAACATAAATGCGTTATTTTTCCTGTTAAAAAAATTAACAATACATCTTGGTGCTATTTACCTACTAGTACATAAACCTCTTCCCTATTCTTTTTTTTTTTAATTTTTTTTGTAGCTGTGTTCCATTCATGGAACAAATGTACCTTTATTTAGTGCATTTTATCAGTTCTCTTCGAATAAAGGAACATCTAGGCTGTTTCCAGTCATTTGCTATGCCCTCTGAAGAAGGAAGTTTCATTTTGCCCTAAGCAGTGACAACAAGGCAGGAAGGGAGCGTCTCTCCAGTGCAATCCCGCTGAGAGATCCCATTGCTTGCTTCTCTTCTGATCCATGAGACAGGCTTTTGGAATCTCCTCAGTTATTTTTCTCAGCCTCGCTTAGAACTACATGATTGGAGGGATGTACCTCAGCCTTTTTCTTAAAAGTCATTATCATGTTGTGTTTAAGACTCTGAAGCTAGACTACCTGGGTCCAAGAGCTGGTTCTTCCCATTTACTATTCAGATTTTCTCTGCCTCAGAGTGGGGATAATCACAGTGCACCCCTCACAGGGTTTCACATGACTTAGTGAGTTATTATGTGCACTGGTGACTCTTACGATGTCCTCTATCTTTTGGAGGATATTCAGTTAGGAGGATCCACCAAAGCAAATAAAAGGCATCTTAACCTCAATAAATTATGCCCTAAATATTCCAAGTATGGTCATGGACCAACAGTATCACCTGAGAACTTGTGAGAACTGCAAACCTACCGAATCAGAAACTCTGAGGGCAGGACTTAGCAATCTATGTTTTAACAAGCCTTCTAGGTAATTCTGTTGCACACTATAGTTTAAGAATTATTGCTCTAAAATATAAGGATTGGCAGGGGAAAGTAGTTTTTAAACATATTCAGATCATGGAACACCTGAAAACAATTCATGTCACCATGAATTGGCGACATAGAATTCCGTGCATTTCACTAGTAGAAAAATATCCCCATATTATTTGTATGCTGTTCTCCGCACCTCAAAATATACATATGGAATTGTTTTCCCTTAAATCACATTTCTAAAGTTTTCCCTTAACATTTGTTTGCTATGAGTTCAGTAGCACTGCTAAATTAAATATCAGCAGATCTCAATATTTTATTTAAAGGTGGAAAGGAGAAAAATTCAAAACAAAATATTCTGGTAAACGCATTCTAAATTACAAAATGGGAATAGAACACCATGATTTAGCTTTAGACATTTTTTCTTTTCTTTTCTTTTAAATTTTATTATTTTTTGAGACAGCGTCTCACTCTGTCACCCAGGCTGGAGTACAGTGGTCCAATATCGGCTCACTGCAATCTCCACCTCCCATTCTCAAGGAATCCTCCCACCTCAGCTTCCTGAGTAGCTGGGACTACAGGTGCATGTCACCACGCCCAACTAATTTTTTTTTTTCGTGTGAGAAATGGGGTTTCACCATGTTGCCCAGGCTGCTCTTGAACTCCTAGGCTCAAGTAATCTGCCCACCTCAGCCTTCCAAAGTGCTGGAACTAAAAGCGTGAGCTACTAATCCTGGCCATTTTTTTTCATTCATTTATTAATTCAGCACACATGTACTAAGTATTGACTACATGTCAAAGACAGCAAAGCACTTGGAATGTTGGTGCAAACAAGACAAACAGGAGGAAGATATTACCTGTCTATAGATCTATCATATGATCCATCCATAGAAAATAACAGTCCACTTGTACTATACTCATGTTTCCATGGTATTAGGCAGACCTTCCAGAAAAAAAAACAAGCCATTACTCTTCCTACTCTTCCTGGGTCCAGCAAAATGGTTTCCCCAGTGAAGAAATGCTGCTATCCTATAGCATAAATCGAAGATGTCAAATGGGTCTGAGGTTAATTTCAGCCAGTTGGTAAGGCCTCCTTGGAACATTACTTTGAGAAGGATTATCAGAAGATATCCTGGCTGGGCAGGAAAGAGTGCTGTGATGAACAGTCATACACAAGAAAGAAGGTAGTACCAAGATAAAGGTCTTTCATTTGCATCCCTTGGATAGTTCAGCTTTCCTTTTCCTTTGGGATATGGGAGGCTTTTTCTCAGCATTTCTTGGATTACAAAATCAGGCCCTTCACCTCTGCCTGAGGCTACCATTATTCCCCTTCTCTTTTCCCCTTGTACTTACCAATGGCTTCAAGAGCCGTTGGGAATGGGGTTGCAAAGTTCAGAGTCAGTGAACAGTGGTTTCCTGATGCCAAATACATTAGCATGGAAGATGATCTCTGTGGTGTTTGGGCTGAGGTCCAAGTGCCCAGCCCTAATTCTTTCTTCCACTGGCTTTGAGACACCTGGCTTGCTCCTAAGCATGAAGCAGCAGGATTTGTATTTCTGAATGAGAGAGGACACACTTTCTCCTTTGCTATTTGGCTTGTGTTACATAGATGTGAATAAATGGTCCTTTACCTTCCACCTCCATGTAAACCACCCTCTCAGAATAAACATAAAGAAGAGTCACACTGCAAGCTTTATGCAAGAGAACACAAGAGAAGACAAAGTGGGCATTATAGTCAATAATCCACTGTTGGGCTTGTTCTCCATTTGCTGTACAATTAAAAGGGTGCATATGACATTTCTAGATAACTCTTTATTTGTTTACATGACTCTCCTACAAGAAAATAATAAATCCCTATTTAGGATCCATTACATTCATAGCTGTAGGGAAGTTTTATCAGCTCAATCTGGATCATATGGTCAGCTAGAACCATAACTTGGAATGTATGGTGCAGAAAACCTGTTCCATGATTTAAGAAATGACAAGGACACTGGATCTCTATGTCTGAAGGTCAAAAATTTTGTTTCCTAACCAATTTCCTTCAAGAAGATCCAATATGCAACATTCCTAGGAGATTCTTCATTAGCTCTACTGAGAGTAAACGGAGATTGTATTTATCCTGATTTGCTAAAGACATCTAGAAACCACCTTTCCCAAGAATGTTATTTTATTTCCCTTTCCTCATATTTTGCCTCTTTATCAAAATCCGAAAACGTTCACAATACTCACTTGTCATTTGATTATTTTTAGGTACTCCTTGGATCTCCATTTATTGGCTTTCCTGTCTAAATATTTCTGGTTTTTAATTAGTTTTTCTTTAAGATCTTATTTTACTTTTCTTTCTGGTCATGAAAAAGTACATATATGTTCTGGAGTTATCTAATTCTAAACCCCACCACGAAGTCATGCTTTACACTTTTTGTAAAGCTGTAAACAGGGAATTAAATCAATCTTCCCCCCAAGATAATTAACTGTAAAACTATTAGGTCTTCACCTGATTGATTCTAATTTTATGCCATCTGATTAAAAGATGAACAACTCTCAATTACTCCCTAGTAATAATGGATAGGAAGAGCAGTCCATATTACATTAAATTATAAATTGCTTTTTTTTAAATATTATTTTTAGAGACAGAGTCTTACTTTGTCACCCAGGCTGGAGTGCAGTGTCATGACTGTAGTGCATGATGGCCTTGAACTCCTGGGCTCAAGCAATCCTCCTGTTTCGGCCTCCTGAGTAGCTGGGACTGCAGGCACACACCACCATGCCTGGCTGTAGATTGCTATTTTTATAGTAACATCAGTTTCCTCCATCACCAAATGTGTACACAAAGGTAACACTGAAGAGTAAAACCGATAGACAAATACTCACTTTCTTGTTGTTTTTCTTCCCGTCTTCTTTCAGAAGAAAAACAAAGAGTAAAGGAGAAAAAAAGAGAGTAAAGCAGAAGGAACGTGGCTCTGCTGACATGTTAATTTTGAACTTTAGCTTCCAGAACTGTGAGAGAATACCTTTCTGCTGTTTTTGTTTTTAAAGAGAGAGAGAGAGAGTAAAGGATGAACATCAAAAAATGGGAAAATGCCATGAAGAGTAAAATGCCCTGGAGAGTAAAAAATTGGCTTTGGTTGGGACTTTCAAGATTGTGGACAAAAAAATGTAAGCCATGTCCATTCCTTGGCTCTAAGCACAGGTTTTTTTACAGCCAGTCATAAAAGGGAAAGTAAAGGTTCATTGTGAAACAGTTGGCACATATTTAACAAAGGTAAGACAAGCTGGCACCACTATAATTTATACTTATTAGTCTTAGGTGGTTAGCCTATGGTGGAGGGCACAGCTAATAAAGAACTTCAAAAGAAGAGAGAACAAATGATAAAGCATAGTGTGAGCAGTTCACAATTTCAACTATGGTGAAACTAAATTCGACTTGCAAAGATTAGAAAATATCACTATTAGCACATATAAATAGCCCAATGATTCTATACATGAATGCAGATTTCACACAATGAGTTTTGCCATAAAAAGGCCCTGTTATCACTGTACTATTTAACTTTTAAAAGAAATGAAATGGCAGCTCTTGAAAGCACTTAAGAGAGGTTATCTGTCAAATCTTCACTTGTAAAGATTTTGCTTGTGAAGAAAGAGAATAGCTGGATCTCTTTGCCTCATAATGACCTTCCATATTTCTAAAAATGAGAATTAAGTGACTCCTTCATCTCTACCTTTACAGCTAAAACAATTCCATCCCCATCAGCTTTTTCTTAAAGAACCCATTTCCATCTCCATGGTCATTTGGTTACTTTCCTGTGGATCTCCTCCCTGCTCCCACTTTTCTCTTAAAATAAGAAAAGTAGTTAAGTCTCACTAAAATTCTTCCAAACCTCGCCCAGAAGCATTTCCACTTCTTCCTCTTGTGTACCTTTCTTTAGCTTGGGCAGTTTCATAAAAAAATAAAATTAGACTATTTTAAATTCCTGAGAGAACAGATTTGAACACAAATCAAAGATGTCAACTCATCCTCCAACATCGTAATAATACCAAGCTCTCCATTAAGTGTGTGGAGGGTCTGCAAATCACATGAGCTCATCCTAGCAAACATGCTGTTTACCTGTGAACCAGCAGCTTCACCATGAGTCAGGGTCTCTGCTCCTCTTAGGTTTTGGCCAAAGAGCTTACAGTGTAATACACAATATAGAAGGGAAGGAGAGCAAAACATTGTGATTAGGACACTTATATCTGTTTGGTTTTTGTGCATTACATTAATTGTGAGAAAGCTGAATGAGTCAAACTCTTTCTGAGACCCCAGATATCAAAGAGAATTCAGTTAAGGGAAATTGTTTGAAGAGTAGTAACCATACTATCCTTTACCAAAAGTTCTGAGAAATGTGAGTCTTGGCACACTTACTTCTGTCGTTGTTAGGCACATTTCACATGTCATGGAAATCTGTGAAAATATATATGTGACCATTTGAAATTTGTCTGGACTAGCATTTTGTTGTAGGATAGCAGATTGTGGCATGGCGCAAGCTGAAGGCATGTCTTGATGCTATTTGGTAGTGCCACAATGGTTACATCAGTGAAATCCCTCAAAAGTTATGAAATAAATACACACAACTGTAAAGTGCTTGGTAGTCAAACTAAAACAGAGACTTTTGTTGTTTAACCAGAGGGACTACACTTCAGACCTAAAAGAAGTGCCATAAATACAACATTCATAAACCCTTGTCTCTGTTTTTCGCCCATGTTGTTCAGCACCTTGTTGCTCAAAGTGTGGTCTCCAAATCAGCAGCATAGGCATCACCTGGGGGCTTGATAGAACTGCAGAATCTCTAGTCTCATCTCAGACCAGTTTTTAAATTAGTTAAAAACACTAATTTAAGAAAAAATAGAGCAGCTGCAACTCCCTTGTAGAACCATCAGCAAAGCCTTCTTTCTGTCTTTAGATTCATAGGGTGGCCTATTCCACTATTTCACCCAAGCACTAAGGCAAGGGAATAAAAAATAGTTAAAAGAGTGCCTTCAGTGTCTTACTTTGTCTGGTGAAGGATCTCTCTAGAAGCAGCTTTTTTTTTTTTATTTCACATGCTTTCCTACTACTTAGAATTTTTAAAAATTTCAAAGGAGAACCACATGCTCTAAGATTAACAGCTATTCCTTATTGTAATTAATTTACTGAAATAGATTGTTTAATTCCATAGTCATCCTAAGGAGATTTTGAACCAACCAGAAGAGCGAGTAAACTATAGGTGGACTCGCCAAAGATCACTCTATCCTGCAACTCGTAAAAAAATGAACCTTAAAAGATAGGGGAGGGCCAGGTGCGGTGGCTCACGCCTGTAATCGCAGCACTTTGGGAGGCCGAGGCAGGTGGATAACGAGGTCAGGACATTGAGACCATCCTGGCAAACACGGTGAAGCCCCGCCTCTACTAAAAATACAAAACATTAGCCAGGCATGGTTGCACGTGCCTGTAGTACCAGCTACTCGGGAGGCTGAGGCAGGATAATCGCTTGAACCCGGGAGGCGGAGGTTGCAATGAGCATAGATCGTGCCACTGCACTCCAGCCCAGGCAACCCAGAGAGACTCTGTCTAAAATAAGTAAAAATAATAAATATATTTTAAAAAGATAAGGGAGGGGGGAATATTCTATTACCAAAAGTTCTTGGAATCTTTTCTCATCTGTTCAGATTAACACAGGAATGGAATTGTGGGGATCTAACTTGAGGTGAATTGCTTTTCTTTTGCAAGGACCTCGAAACAAGCCTGCGGTTTAGTCTTCCATGATGTCAAGCACTTAGCAAAACTTCCCTGGGTAAGGATTTTAGGAGTGGAGGCATGGGTTCTGATGAAGGAAGGGTAGATTTCCAAAGTTTGGTTTCAAAGGATATGGGAAATTATTTCTCACAATTCTAGATCATTTTCACTGGGGACGAAACAGAAATTGATGGTCATTCTTGCTGGTTCTGCAACTTATCCTTCTCCAGAAAGTACTTAGATATTTTCAGGCATTTTAAGGAATCATTTATAAATGGGTTGTTATGTTCTCCCTTTTTTGTTTTTTTCGGCCTGCCATATGTGTGGCAGTATCTTCAGGGGACAGTCTGTAAGACAAGCACTGTAAACGATTCCTTACAGTAGTGTTTCTTAAAAACTGGACCAGAAGTCATCTGTACCAGAATCACCTGGAATGCTTGTAAAAATAAAGAAATGTGGGTTTCACTCCAAATCTACTAAACTAGAATATATAGGAGTTGCATTTTAGAATCTCCCTTTTTAGCAAGCTCTTGAGTGATTTTTACACGTGTGAATTCCTGCTTCCAGTTTAAAATCAGTTGAATTTCGGACTATGAGAGTACTCCAGCCTGCATAGTACTCCACTACTACCTCCAACATTTAGCTAGGGGTGTGAGTAAGCCTGAGATGTCTTACTATGCTAGAAAATTCAAACCCAGCCCAGACTGTTTCTCCATATAAATGCATTAGGGGAAGGAACAAAGTACACCAGTAGACACTTTGGCAAATTGAAATGCTCCCCTGGTGACTTAAATTGTAGCTTGATGGATCTCTAATCCAGATCCTCTCTGCCCAGTTAAAAGATGTTTTTACACCAGCTAGCTCCAAACTGTGAGAATGGAACAATCACTGCAGGACAAGAAGTGGTATTCCAGCTAGATAATTGTAGAGACCCCTAAAGTTTCACCGTAGTAGACCACCTTGGAACATATAGCCTTACCAGTAGGTATCTGCTTAGTCCGTGTTTGAACTTACCTTGCAGCTGATTGATTACATCTTGTGTTGTTTTAGAATTTATAACACCACCAAAATTATGCTCCCAATTCTTGGTTTGTACACTAATAAATGGTTAAGTTTAAATTTTCCATCCAGGTAAGTAGTAGTCAGCTGTGGTTGAGTGTGCCTATTCACCAATCTCTAAATTCACTGTGTTTTTTCACATTATAGGGGTTGGGTTGTTTTTTGTTTGTTTTTGTTTTTTGTTTTTATCTTTCCCTGGTAGAAAGGGAACATTCATATGAACAGTAGAATAAGAAGGTGGTCCAGAAAGAGAACCATCACAATAATCAGTGTTTATAAGTGAGTACTGATGCACATTTTAATTTAAGCTCCAAAGACAAGTAAATTATCCAGTACACGCTTTAAGCAACATGTAGAGCAAAAGAGTTCTCCTTCAATTTTCTGTTTCTTATCAACATAAATTCAGTCTTCCACTGAAATCAGCAATGACATAACAGATTTTCAGCAGGGTTTTCCCACCAACACATATACCCAGCCCAGATTCATAAGCCATCATCTGGACACCTACATATTATGATTAATAGCCAACAGTCTCATGTTTCACTTAATGTGAGATTTCCTCTTTGAGGTCCTGTATTTAAAAAAAAATACACAAACAATTAAGTTTCTCTTCAAAGGAGCAATAAAAGAAATGTTATACTTGGCCCAAGATCTAAATGATTTCCATCCTCGTGAAAAGCAGACAGCCATAGGTGTATGACCAGTAATTGATTCAGGTCGCTAATATGTAGTCATCAATTCCTTTTCCCTAAAATGACCCTATAAATGACTTACAACTAACAAAACTCAGAATGAAGTAAGCTTGGCCTTTGGATGACAGGAAGTGAGCATACCTGAACTTTGAGTGACATGTAGCCACTCTCACTTACATTTTTAACCCTTTGTTCTCCAAATGTCATGGATATGTAAAGCAGATATTTATTCAGGATGACTCAAAAAATTATTAGCCCAATGAACTACCTATTTAATGTTTGGTGTTTCTTGATCTGAAGTGTCCATACACTTGGCCAATTTATTTTGAATGTTTTAACAAAGCTTTGTGTGTTCAGGTGACAAAAAGGCAAATCGTGTATGACAGCAAGTCAGAGGTAGGGGAAAAAATGGCTGTTTTCAATGTGAGTTTTGTGAAGCATGCTTTCATTGTCAGGTAGAAGTGAAGAAGTTGCTGCTTGAGCATTCATGAAGCCCTGTGGAGACAAGATGCACCCTTATGCCAAAGTTCATATTGCTCCCAGCAGAGGTGTGCATTTCTCATTGATCATCAGTTTATGAAATTACTAAGAGCTTGTTTGCCCTTAATTTCCAAGATTAGTAGGAAATATCATCAAAGATTATCACTATTTAATAGATCGAAAATATGGTACTTTTCAAGTAAGTTGAATGACTTGACTCAAGTTATGTAATAATTACATGCTGAGGCTAGATTAAAACTCAGAATATAAAAAGGCCTGGGAAGAGGATATAGAGTGTGTTCTCTGGGCCCATACCTTATCTAACATAACAATCTAACAAGAATCCTGTGAGGTAGGTTTTCTTATACCCATTTTACAGGTGAAGGAATAGAGACTTGGCTTAGATAATTTGGCTATCTTTACAGCATTGGAAAATGTAAGAGCCAGGAATTAAACACAAGCCTCCTTATTAAAAGCTCATGCATTCTAAGCTCTAAATCTAGTGTTTCCCAAAGTGTAATGAGCACAGCCCATCACTAGCTGGTATGTGGAAGAAAACTTCTTCAGTCGTGCAGTAGTTCTCAAACTTTATTAATTTTTTTTTTTTAAAGACAGGGTCTCACTCTGCCACCCAAGCTGGAGTGCAGTGGCACAATCTCAGCTCACTGCAGCCTTGAACTCCCAGGCTCAAGCAATCTTTCCACCTCAGCCTCCTGAGTAGCTGGGACCACAGGCACACACCACCATGCTCGGTTAATTTTGTATTTTTTGCAGAGATGAGATTTTGTCATGTTGCTTAGGCTAGTCTAGAACTCCTGGGCTCAAGCAATCCACCCACCTCAGCCTCCCAAAATGCTGGGATTACAGGTATGAGCCACCGTGCTCAGCCTCAAACTACTTTGAGTGAGAATCACCTGTGAAGCTCATTAAAGCGCTTTCCTCCCTAGGAGCTTCTGAGTCAGTGCCACCCAGGTGATTCTGGAGCAAGTTCTGATGGTCTCACGCTAGGGATGAAAATTTAATTAGCACTATGAGCCCAATTCACAGGCATTTTCCTCTAAATAAACTTAAGATTTGGGTATTGGGTACACTAAAAGCCCAGACTTGACCCCTACACAATATATACATGTAAGAAATCTGCACTTGTGCCCCCTGAATATATAAAATAAATGTTAAAGTTTTTAAATAAACTTGAGTGAAAAAGTGGGAGGGTTAAACCCACACACATTAACACTATTTTTTAAATTTAACTTTATTTAAAGAGGCAAACAGTAAGGAAATAATAGTAGCAGTGATGGCAGATCTGCCAGTTTGGGGAGGTGGTCTATGATAACTGACATTTGGGAAACCCAGTAACTCACTAATCTGAGATTGAAAGGAAAGAAACATACCTCTGTTTGTCCAGATATAGGCATAAGCTAGTGAGCAAAGACCTGTCTGGAAACTCAGGGACTCTCTGCTGCTTCATAGCCTGATTCTGGCACTGGCGACATGATGGAGGTGAGGGCACAAGAAAGATCACTGGAGTCTAGACAGCCAGCCCTTCTCCTCACTTAGCCAAAGTCACAAAGAAGCACCTCCTACACTACAGTGGTTCAGTTGCACAAAGTAACATCACAGCTCAGGAGCTTGTTCAGCTCCTCCTGGGTTTTGAGGGTTCCTGAACTTTGGGATCACAGACCCCTTTGATAGTTAATGAAAGCTTTGTACCCTTCCCCTCATACACAGAAAACAAGTCTCATAACATTTCAGGGGATTCTCAGTCTCCTTGAAGTTCAATCACAGACTCCAATTTAAGAATCTCTTCTTTATGTGAGAACAGAGAACATTTCAGCTCATGGCAAGTTTTATTAATTTCATTCACTACTGATTAATATTGAATTTTGTTTGAATTCACCTTATCCCTCCCTGAGTAAAATGTCTTTTAAACAGGAATTCTTCATCTGGAGTTCATAGTTCCCAGTGGAGTGGAGCTGGGGAGGCAGGGGTTGGAGGTGTCTACGGATCCCTCAACACCACAAGAAATAATCAGGTGTTGATACAGTTTTCTTGTAAGGACTTTGATCAGAATGTCAGAGAAGCTTACAACTAAAAAACAGTTTTTAAAATACATCTTTTAAAAAACTTTAAAAAATCTTTAGAAATCTACAATAAAATACAGATAACAGAAAACCCTCACTAAACGAAAGTCTGGCTTAGTGAATTATTATTGAGGCAGGAGAATAGGGTCTGGAGGGAGGGAACCTAAGGTCAATTCACACTGACTTCCTAGAACTCAGTCAAAAGGAAAACCCCAACTTTCCATGCCCAAGTAACAAAAAGACCAGAGGCTACTCCCTTTGCAAGCCCCCTGCTTTTTTCTGGATGGCAGACGAAAAATTAAAAGTACCTTTGATTGGTCCCCTTCTGCAACCAAACGGGCTGGTCACAGGCCAAGTCTTCATTTGCATAGGAGTATAACGTTGTAACTTCACTTCAGCCTCTGATAGGTCACCTTCCGCAACCAATCAGACATTTGCTTAGGGTGTAACTTTGTAACTTCACTTCAGCCTCTGATTGGTCCCTTCCCACAGCCAATCAGACTGATAACAGGCCACTACCTCATTTACATAGGATGTATACCACATAACTAATGGGAAACATCTAGAGGGCATTTAAACCCCAGAAAATTCTGTAACCGGACCAGCCCACTCCCACCCTGTGGAGTGTGCTTTCATTTTCAATAAATCTCTGTTTTTATTGTTTCATTCTTTCCTTGCTTTGCTTGTGCATTTTGCCCAATTCTGTGTTCAAAGTGCCAAGAACCTGGGCACCCTCCACCAGTAACATTATCAGGGTAACATCCTGTAACCACCAAAGTCAAGAAACAGAACTTTGCCACCAGCATCTCTTCTCTGTGCCTCATTCCAGTCACAGGCTCCTTCCTCTTTCCAGAAGTAACTACTATCCTAAGACTAAAAGTAATCATGTCCTAATAATATTTTGCTTGAATAGTGAATGCTATGTTACCAAATAGGCTTTATTATTTTTAATATCTTATATTAAAACTTTGTGATTCAATAATAATAAAAGTAATCATGTCCTTGCAATTCTTTATGGTTTTATCACCCAAGTGTGCATCCTGAGACACTGTAGTTAATTCCTGCCCATTCTTTAACATTTGAGATACATTTTCCATTTCTTTTAATCTACATGTTATCTTCCAACCTTGTTTTGATTATTATTTTTACTGTGTATATTTAAAGTGTAGAACATGATGTTTTGATATACTTATCTTGATATACATATACATCGTGATCACAATAGTCAAGGAAGTTAACATACCAAGCACCTCATATAGTTACCTTTCTCCTTTTTTCTTTTCTTTCCTTTTTCTTTTTTTTTTTTTTTTTGTGATAAGAGTAGCTAAAATCTACTACGCTTTTGGCAAATTACTAGTATACAATACAATATTCTTGACTATAGTTCTCACGTTGTATATTATCTCTAGACTTATTCATCCTTCATAACTGCAACTTTATACCTTTTGCCAACACCTCTCCATTGCCCCCCTCTTCTCTCCTCCCTGACCTGATAACCACCTTTCTACTCCCTGTTTCTATGTATTCGATTCATTTTTGTCTGTTTCACATATAAGATCATGTAGTATTTATCTCTTTCTGTGTCTGGCTTGTTTCACTTAGCATAATGTTCTCATAGTTTCATCTATATTGTTGTAAATGGCAGGATCTTCTTCATTTTTAAGGCTGAAAAATATTCCATTGTATATATAAATAAAATTTCTTTATCCATGTGTCCATTGATGGGCACTTTGTTCCATATCTTGGCTATTGTGAATAATGCTGTAATAAATATGGAAGTGCAGATATTTTTACAAGGTGGTGATTCCTTTCCTTTGGGTATATACAGAGAAGGATTGCTGGGTCATATGGTAGTTCTATTTTTAATTTCTTTAGGAACCTCCATAGTGTTTCCATAATGATTGCACCAATCTGCATTCTTATCAACAATATACAAGAGTTTCCTTTTCTCCACATCCCCCCCAACTCTTATTTCTTGTCTTTTTGATATTAGCCATCCTAACAGGTGTAAGATGATATCTCTGTGGTTTTGACTTGCATTTCCCCAATGATTAGTGATGCTAAACATCTTTTCATATGCATATTGGCCATTTGTTATGTCTTCTTTTTAGAAAATGTTTAGTCAAGTCCTTTGCCTATTTTATAACTGGGTGATTTGGTTTTTTTGCTATTGAGTTGCATGAGTTTCTTACATCATTTGGATATTAACCCCTTATCAGATATATGGTGCACAAATGTTTTCTTCCAATCTGGAGGCTGCTTTTATTTCCCTTGTAATTTATCTGTTGAAAAAAATCTCTAGCTATTTGATCTGTAGAGTTTCCCACAGGCTGGATTTTGCTGACTGCATACCCTTGGTGTGGTTCAATATGTTCCTCCAACCTTGGTATTTCCTGCAAATTGGCAACTGGTTCCAGAAACCAGATCAGATTCAGTTTGTTAAAACTCTAGATGGTGTTGTATTCTTTCATCAAGAGGTACAAAATGTCTGATTTCCCTCGTTTTTGATGTAAGAAGCCATTGATATTCATTGTTTGGATCTGTTAATTCATTAGGAGCTGTAAAACTGACATTCTAACTGTATCATTTTGTTTCTATTTGTAAGCTATAATAATTTTATAATGAGATATTTGTTTAGTAGTACAGTTCACAGAAGAAAAGCAGATAAATGCTTGATTTTTCTCTTTTATCAACCCAGTTTTCAAAGCAACAAATTGGTCCTTGCTATATACACACGCATAGCAGCTTGCTCTCTAAGATGTCCTGGCTCAGTGCTCTCAACCCACCCACTTTTGCCTGAATCTTTTCTTCTCATCTCTCTGGTGTGGGTCTCTACCTTAGAAGAGAGCCTGGGACATCAGTTTAAAGAGCTCACAAGGGATCTGCTGCTCCAGTCATTTAAGCCTCACCATGGGCCTCCTACATCACCAGCAACCGGGTAGGCAAACACTTGACAGTTTCAGCAGTTGTTATCAAATTGATCTAGTGTAATTTCTACTTTCATCTATTTTGGGGTCCTTCTATTCTCAAACCCATCCAATTCAACCTCATTGCTTGCCTGTTTTCTCTTACACAGATGCCAGAAAGGCACAGTCTTGTGGCTAATATTTTAGGGTTTCTAGGTTCACTTTATCCTCTGGCTTTGTCATACATGTTGTCCATGAGTTTTTGGTTTTATGATCTAGTTGGTCTGGTTTTTTTCCTTATAGTTTAGGATCCTGAGCTTTCACATATATATACATATATATTTCACATATATATGTATATTCACATATATACACATATATACATATATGTGAAATATAGATGTATTTTTAATACAGGATCTCACTCTTTTGCCCAGGCTGCAGTAGACTCAAATTCCTGGGCTCAAGCAATCCTCCAGTCTCAGCATCTCAGCTAGCTGAGACTACAAATGTGAGCCACCATGCTTAGCTACTTTAAAAAAATTTTTTTGTAGAGACAAGGTATTGCTATGTTGCCCAGGCTGTTCTTCCTCCCAAAGCACTGAGATCAAAGGTGTGAGCCACTGTGCCCATTCATGTAAATATATATATATATATATTTATTTATATATATATATATTTATTTATATATATATATATGTATTTTTTCCAACAGCTTTATTGAGAAATAATTCATATACCATAAAATTCACCTTCTGGTTTTTTTTGTGGGGAATTCAGGAAGATCCAAAAATCACAGTACCACCATTTTCTCAGCATTCCAAAACCATACTTTAAGACAATCATCAACATTAGACTTTCGAGATAATGAAGATTTTATTATGGTAGCAGACCCAATGGCTAGTGTAATTAGAGACAGATTGGGAATGTGTAGTGGGTGGCAGAGACATGGTGCTGTAATTTTCCATGTATTTAAAAGCAGGAACTCCAAGGGCTTCTTGTCACATGTGGTACATGAGCAGTTCACAATTATTGACAGTGTTATGATGGTGACATTGTGATATGGTTTGGCTCTGTGTCCCCACCCAAATCTCACCTTGAAGTATAATCCTCATGTGTTGGAGGAGGGGTCTGGTGGGAGGTAATTGGATCATGGGGGCGGACTTCCCTCTTGCTGTTCTCATGATAATGAGTGAGTTCTCATGAGATTTGATGGTTTAAACACGTGGGTACTTCCCCCTTCAAGCTCTCTCTCTCTCTCTCCTGCTTTGCCAGGGTAGGACATGTGTGCTTCCTCTCACTTTCCACCATGATTGTAAGTTTCCTGAGGCCTTCCACTTATGCTTCCTGTTAAGCCTGCAAAACCGTGAGTCAATTAAACCTCTTTTTTTTCTTAAATTACCCAGTCACAGGTAGTTCTTTTTTTTGTTATTGTTGTTGAGACAGAGTCTCGCTCTGTCGCCCAGGCTGGAGTGCAATGGCATGATCTTGGCTCACTGCAACCTCCACCTCCCAGGTTCAAGTGATTCTCTCACCTCAGCTTCCCGAGTAGCTGGGATTATAGGCACCCACCATCGTGCCTGATAATTCAGGTAGTTCTTTATAGCAGTGTGAAAATGGACTAATACACATTGGCAAGGACATTTGAAGTTCACCAATTATCCCCCAAATTCATTAATTTTATCTTTGTTATCTAGTGCCTGAATTTCTTCTAGTTGATCCATGTGAGAAGTAACAAGTAATGAGGGTTGCAGGTGGCTATTCATTGGGTATAAAGTTTCAGCTATGCAAGATGAAATAAGTTCTGGAGATCTTCCGTACAGCCTCATGCCTATAGTTAAGAACACTGTGTTAAACACTTAAAATTCATTAAAAGGGCAGCCGTCATGTTAAATGTCCTTACTACAATCAATCAATAAATACATACATAAATAAATTACACTAGTGTAATATTTCCACCTTCTGCCAAGGCCTCCACATCTGTGTGGAATTCTCCCCGTCTCACCCAAGAAGCAGAGTTTTGCACTGAAGAAGTTCTCAATGATTCAAAACCCAGGTCACGTTGGAACAATCAACGCACTGTGAAACAACGTACTGGGTTGGCGCAAAAGTAATCACGGTTTTTCTCATTGCTTTTAATGGCAAAAACCGCGATTACTTTTGCACCAACATAATAGCTTATTTCCAGGGGCTCATTTCTGAAAACTTCTTAACACAATAACAAACAGAACACTCAAGGTCTCATCAGGGGCTCTTCCTAGCTTTTATGATTTGGAGGACACAGAAGCCTGTAATATCACTTTGAAAAGTGTTTTCCAGGCCTATCTGACAAGAAGGCTATATTTTTTTATCCAGGCCCATGAACTTCTGATTCTACTACTAACTGATAGACATTTCTAGCAGAGCCTGATCATACAACAGTCTGTAAACTGCTAACTAAGCAAAACTAAACTTGTTGGAAAGAATCTACTCAGCCTCCAACAATTTCTTCCCACAGGTGTTAATAAGTCTCAATATAAATGTATATAAATCTCATCTCTTCTGTCTGCCCTTGCCCATTTTTTAGGCAATGTGTTAAAAGGCAGCCAAGGAGAGGAAGTAGAGCACCCTCACGTAATCCACAGCATGGATAATCAGTTCCTAAGAAATGGACACGAGACTTCATAATATTTTATTTTACAGCTGCACCTAGACCTTGTAGGTACAAAACAGCAGCCCTTTCTCCCCAGAACAGTCTAAGGATAGAGGCCACCCTCAGAATGCCACTCTAACACAAACTGATTCTCATCTACACCCCACTAGTCATGATTTGTTTTCTTAAACAGCAAAAGTTTATTTTATTTCACTGCTTCATCAAAATTATTTATCTCATTTATCATACAGTTCCTGTCTAGTGTATTTTGCCAGAACTAACATGCATGAAAATTATGTTAATGGGCCCTGGACTGGTTTTAATGTACTTCATATAATCAAGAAATTAAACAAACAGAAAGCTTTCTGAAAGGTGCTCATTCTACCAGGAAGGACCGCTTGCTCTCCTAAGACACGTTTTTGAGGGAAGGAACTGCCAAGAATCAAACCACCAGCAGTGCCCTTAGAAAAGACCCGTTTATTCAAAGAAGAAAATCGACTGAGAACTTATGGTTGTATCCCACTCCATCAAGTACCCGAGGTTTCCATTAACCAGTGGTGGTTTCATGGAGAGAGACTGGGAAGTGATTTGGAAAAGATTTTTAACACGAAAACTAACCGACAGAAAAATGAAGTTTCGATTTTTGAGGAGCAGCCAGCTTGGTGAGACTTGTCCCCTGCATGAGGAAATCACTGTGGGAACACACAGGATGTCACTATCATGCTGGCCGGTGGGCCCTCCAGAGCACACTGATGTAGAGAAAAGCCGGATTATAAAGAGGTCCTTCTGCTCCTTCTGAGAAGTGAATACCCAAGGATTTAGGACAAGAGGAACCCACATTATCATAAAGTTTCCTCCATAAATAGGTCTTATGGAAAAGCTCCATTAAACTTGTTCAAGAACTGAAATTTTGAAGCACAAACTTTAAATAGCTTTGTGATATTGCTTTCAACAGTTATACTCACATGCTGATTTTTTTATAAAAAACTGCAAAAAAAATTATTGAGAGCCAGGAATTGGGCTAGTCCCTGCAATACAACCACCCTCACAGGAACGACAACAAAAAACCTTATCAGCAATATCAAAAGAACGCTAAAATCAAATAAAATCTATTTTCTGAAATGAAAAAAAGACATTATTTTCTTTAGCTAATTTAATGACAGTAGCAGATGGACTGATTGACGAATCGAACCCATGGATTTGGACTTAGTAGTTAAGAGGGTCAAAGTATGTGATCTCTAAGGGATTTCAATGTGCAAAATATGTAACTTTCATTTTTATCTCAGATTCCATCCAGGACATTGACATCATCTCTGTACTAGTGACAGGAGGATCTTTGTGTGCATTTCACAGGAGAAATGGAGCTGGCTTCCAAGTTTTTGTTTTTGTTTTGTTTTATTTTTGCCTAATCTGTCTTCCATTGAGAACAAGTATCTTGATTAACAATAAGACAGCAAAACTTATGGCTAGACGTCACCAAGCTCAGAAGAGCAGGCCCTAACCATGCTGAGCCATGGGACAGGTTGCTGGAGCAGGGCTAGAGATTACAGGCTGGCAAAGAATCTACAAGTGAAGCAGGGAACAAAATACATGATATAATTTTGGTAAAGCACCCTCCCTATATGGTTCAAAAACAACAGCTACAGCTCCACAACTGGAACACTTGCTTTGATTGAAACTAATCAAGTCTTGGTGTAATGGAAATAAAAATATATACTCTTGACGAGAGGTGGCATATTAAGCTTACCACTTATTTTGCACTTCAACTCAAATTCACTCCTTACTGTTTGTTGTAATAAGGACCAGCTTGGTGGGGAGGGTTTGTGGGGGTGGAGTAGGGGTGAAGGTAGCAGTGATGGGACAGACAGAAGGGGAAAAAAGTGAGATGACCCCTGTGGTGAAAAGAGAAAATAAACTCTGAAGGAGTAAAATAATAGAAATAGAAGAAATAAAAATAGAAAAAGAAGTCAAGTCTTAATCATGTTGCCCCCTTAGGCACTTCACTTATAGTCAGTCCTGTAGGCAGAACAAGACAATAATTCCTCTCTACTGTAAACTATTCAAATTTATGACAAATATTAGGTCTATGAGTATGCCACATTTTTTAAAAAAAGACATTGACCAATTGTAGTATGTCCAGCACAGTATGACTAGAAAGATGAGAATTGTGTAGAATCTTTTAGGAGGCTAAGTATGTTTAGCTAGGGAAGATTTCGCAGAGGCATGATAATTAACTCAGAGTTTACAAAGGGCACAAGGCAGGTACATGTACACTTATGACAAGCTTGGGCAACATAGGGAGATGTTGTCTCTACAAAAAATTTAAAAATTTGCTGGCATGGTGGCATGTGCCTATAGTCCCAGCTACTCAGGAGGCTGAGGCAGGAGGATCGGTTGAGCCCAGGAGGTTGAAGCTGCAGTGAGCCATGATCGCACCCCTGCACGCCACCCTGGGTGATAGAGTGAGACCTGTCTCAAAAAAAAAAAAAAAAAAGATGTACAGTCATAACACAAGTGTTGCTACTGATAGCAGATATAGGGTCAATGAGCTCAGACAAATTTGGAATCAGTGAAGAACTTTGTAATATTCAGAATCACCAAAAAGGAGATGAACTGCTTCACAAAATGGTGGGGGCCCCTATCACTAGATGCATTCAAGAGTTGGCTGCTGAGTACTCATTAGAGTTATCACAGAAAGGAATTATATTTGTCAGAGCTCTCAATTGCAAGTAACAAAATACTAATTCAAATGGCTTGAACAAAAAGGAAATGGATTTGGTTCAATATAATTCTAGATTCAGGCATAAATGGGCCCAAAGGCTCAAATAATATCATCAGGACTCTCTCCATTGCTCAGTTCTGCCTGCTTTTGTGTTGGCTTCATATACAGGAATGTCACCCCTGAGTTAGTGGCAAAGATGGCAATCTACAGCTCCAGTCTTACATTACACCAGCAATGCCTTTTTCTTGATAGCACCAGCAACTGCTAGAATTCGCTCCAGCTTAGGTCAAGTGCCTCATCTCAGCCTACTGCTGTGGCCATGGGAAAGACACGATCCCATCGGCCAGAAGGCATATGCTTACTTTTGTACACATCTTGGTGGCCATGGGCATAGAGCACTTTCTATGGCCAGATCTGGGTCATGTGTACACACCAAAGCAGAAGAGAGGGACGGGGGCCAAAAATTCCTCCTTCCTAGATCATGTGGACTGAGAGCTGGCAAGAGAAAACTTAAGATGTTATTATCAGAAGAGGGAAGAGATTCACCACAGACAAAATAACAGCTATCCTGTAACACGAGTTCTTCATAAAATAGGAGGCTGGCCCACAAAACTTTTACAGCCTCTTCCAGTTAATATCGTATTTATTTCTAAGTACACATGCTATGTCAAGAACTGGGTACTCATTCTATAATTTAAAGCTACATTTTTGACATTTTAGGTACTTAATCCCTTTAGATATTCTGTAAAATCAACACAGAAAGTGGATTATTCAAGTAGTAGCTTGTTACCTCCCTTTGTAGGATGTGTATAGACAGAAACAAGTGTTATGCTGGTATGATGGCTATCTGAAAAATGAACCCCTGATTTATAGCATTTGCCAATTTCCATGGTGTTAATACTCCCATAATTGCCAATTTCAAGCTATCAACATGAGGTCACAAAACACAGAGTTGGCGAGAGATGCAATGCTCATGTACCTTCATCTCCCTGAGCTGGTGCCATTCGGCTCTAACACATCACTTAACAAGACCTACTAAATGTTACAAGTCTGTGAAAAATGATCTTGGATGATGGTGTCCAGCTTGATCCCATTTCGTTTGAGGACATAGTAAAAGACTGTGGATCGTGGTGGCTCACGCCTGTAATTCCAGCACTTTGGGAGGCCGAGGAGGGCAGATCACCTGAGGTCAGAAGTTCAAAACCAGCCTGGCCAACATGGCAAAACCACATCTCTACTAAAAATACAAAAATTAGCCAGGCATGGTGGCAGGTGCCTGTGGTCCCAGCTACACTGGAGGCTGAGGCAGGAGAAGCACTTGAATGCGGGAGGCTGAGGTTGCAGTGAGCCGAGATCGCGTCACTGCACTCCAGCCTGGGTGACAGTGAGACTTTATCTCAAAAATAAATAAATAAATAAATAAAATGTATATATATATATATATATATATAGAGAGAGAGAGAGAGAGAGAGAGAGCATAAAAATTTAAGTGTATCAATTTCCCTACAGCAGATGCTATTAACTACATCAGTGAGTTTTTTTCAATATGATATGGAATTCTTAGTGAGGTTGTCATAAAATAGTTCTCATTCTCAAAGTTCGAGAATTAGAATGGTCTTGAAAGGAAACAGAGGTACTGTTAATTATAGATAGCTAATGATGATACCCCCAGCCCTGTTTGAAAAGCCTAATATAAGACCCCTCTCCACCTAACAAAAACTGGTATAAATTTTGTCGAAAAGAACCAAACCTAATTGGGAATACAACATATAAGTTTATGATAGTTTATCAGTGACTTGACTTATTTTGTAATCAATACGAAAATATCACAAAAACAAATATAACTATGTATCAATGTCACATAGCAGGCAGTCAGCTAAGGAAGACAATATGGGGGAGTGACACAGAAACTCAACAGAAGAGTCATTCCTTATAGTGTGAGAATACATTAAAGGTGCCTTTAGCCAAGCTTCTTCTTATGTTTCACTCCCAGATGCCTCAGTTCCAACTTCAAGCAGCTTGTATCCCAGATAGACAGTGGCAATGATTTAAAAGGAATTACTTATAATTCCAACTTCTTCAAATACTATAAAATAGAACATAGCTAAATATATTTCTTAGTTTGTTCATAATGTCCTATATGAATTTTAGAAATTAGTTTTTGTCCTCACCATCAGCAGCCTCAACTATTTAACTATTTTTGAACTGTGATAAAGACAATTTCAACTCAACACTGGGAATAGTGACAGTTAACACTTATACAACCCTGACTTTGTCTCAGGCACTGTTTTACTTAATATGGGCCCTTTGATGCATTCATTAAACAAACAATTTTGCACCAGACTGTGGTCTATAGGCCCAGTAAATGGGTCCCAAGAGGTCATTCAAACATGTAAGTGCTGAATCAGGTGTTAGCAGCAGAAGCCCAAGCACAGAGGTTGCATAGAATGACAAGAGTGAGGGAGACCTGAGAACAGCCAGGAAGGCCAGAAACAGGTTCTTTCTTTGCTCTCTGAAACCTCTCAAGAGTGCTTGTTCCACTTATACCATAGATAAAATAAATACAGAACATCTTTTTAAAAATTAGAAATCTGAATTTACAATGAGAGAATTTTTTAAAATTCTGTGGGGAAAGTATTTTTAAGGAAAACAGAAACCATAAAAAAAAGATTAATCTACTGAATTTGTCTCAAAATTTAAAATTTCTATAGGAAAAATATGCCATAAGTAAAGTCAAAAGACAAACAACAAACTTGAATACAACTTTTGCAATACATATTATTTCATATAAAAAGATCTCTTATAAATCAGTGAAGGGAGAGAAATAGAGAAAGAGAGAGGAGAAAAGAAAAAGTTAGAATTAAGAAAGAAAGGCAAAAAAAGCAAAAAACAAACCCAAAAAGCATCTCGTAATTTTATATACATCATTCATAATTTAAAAATATTAACATCCCTCATAATTTTAAAAAGTCAAATTAACACCACAGTGATGTATCCTGTTTTAACCTACACATCCAAAATTTAAGCAAGCATGTAAGCAAGTATGTGGTGAGAGATAAATTATGCAACTTCTCTCGGGGACAAATTTGGCAAAACATCAACATTTAAAATACATGTATTCCTTGACTTTGAAATTTGATCATAATCCAGAAAATAAACGAAATCAAGATTTTGACTAACAAACAAGCAAGCTACCTAAAAATGAACACCACCGTTTCTAGGTGATTGATGATGTGACTTGTAATATGGGAGAATCTGAGTTTTCCTGGACTGTCCTAATGGATACGAGTCAACTTAGCGGAATATTTATCAGCAAAGCTAATAACAAATTCTGGGCCTAATTTGATCTGTGCCTTGCTTAAATTGGTTTTGTCTTTGCCCTCCCCCAGACTCAAGAAACCCAGTGAAACCAAGGCTGTTCAATACCCAGAATATTACAACTCAGATTAGCAAACCATGTGTTGCACTGTGCCGGGGACCTGGGAGGAGAGAGAGAAAGCAAGAGGCCAAGTAACAGAGAAACCAAATGCTGTGTGAATGCATGGGTGGAAACAGCTTCACAGAAGAATACTACATGAAACAGACCTTGAACAACAGGAAGAAATTGGAGAACTGCAGAGGATTAGAAGAGCATTCCAAGGGTAGAGAAGAGCAAGGCCAAGAGTCAGAAATGGGCAGAAAAATTCGAGACTTAAAGACAAATCTAGAAGATATTGGAAGAGGAGCCATAAAATTCTTGGCACTCATCCATAGCCATCAACAGACAAAGGAAAACAGAGTCCCTGTATCGCAAGATGCCCTATAATGGTGTCTCAAACTTCATACATTCATGAATTTCCTTCAAAGTCTTGCCATATTGGCCTATAGGCATATTTACTCTAAATTTTTTCTTTAAGTTGACTTCTTTTTTCTTCAGCCTCATTTTAGGAAACAATATCCATGAAATAGCAGGTTTGGTATGCCAGAAATAGTCTTCTAATACATGTTAAATAAATATATAGCCAATAAGATGTTTTTAAAAGTTCATGGTTTACCACCATATCCCATTGTGAGGAATGTTGCTCTTTAGAGATAGTCACTTTAAACTGAGCACCAAGAAAGCTGTATTTGTTCATGTTTATACCACATATGACAACTTAGACCAAACATGGAGTATGAAATTGGGGATACCAGATGGCATTGTAAAAGTGTGCTGAGGCATAAGTTAACTTACTACAGTAGAATGATAAGCTAACATTTTTTGAACAACTGTTATGTGCACCCTGTGTACTACTTACATAAAATAGCTTATGAATGGACATGGAGTTTATAGAAAATCAAATAACATAACCAAGCAAGTAAGCTCCTAATGCAAACACCTTCACATTCTAAAACCCTGACAACCTGACATTAAATTAAATATCATTTCAAAGTCATTTTGGCTCAGTTTTGACTTCCAACCTTTGAGGAAGGTTGTTGTATCCCACTTAAAAGGATGACTATCCTTTAAGGGATAAGACCACAATACCACAAGAAACAAGAAAAAAGATACAACCATCAATTATCCTACAACATTTACTAAAGACGGGAGAGGTTTCACAATAGCGTGGCAGCTGGTTGGAGTCATGGTGTGGTTTCTCTTTATCTGTTTATTTGCTCAAGGTACATGCATTTATGTCTCCCACCAGCGTAGTTTCCTGGGTGACTAAGGAAGATTTTTAACTAGGATTCTAATTGTGTTAATATACACCTATCTTCATGGAAAACTAAACGACTCATCTTCCATGGGTCACAGAAAGAAATGAAGGAATTGTTTCTTACACTCCTGGTTAAATGGCCTATGGCTTTGGGAATTTGAGCAAGGTCTGTTTCTATTCCCCTGTTTACCCCTAAACCATACAAAACCCCTCTTCTTCAAGTAGCCATATGTGTTTGCTGAAGTGGAACAGGGCAGAAAGTACCAGCTGAAGCATGTTCTGGGACACTTGGAGAGAACAACCAAAATGATTAAATGTTTGGGAAATAAGTTTCACAACAAAAGAAATAAAGGAATTTGGGTATATTGTGCCTTAAGAGAAGGCTGAGGGCAGACATGTGACTATGTTCCCAAGGGACGGGGGTAGTTCTTGACAGGCAGAAGACAAGGATCTGCAGGCATATACATGCAAGTGAAGCAATATTGACCTTAACAGATGTGTTATGTGAGCTGTAATTCCCTGTAGGTGAGAGGCAGGACAGCAAACAAGTTAGGTACACAGACTCTGGAGCTAAATTGCAGCACTCCTGACTGCATCACTACGGGCTCGCTAAGCCTCAGTTTCCTTGCGTGTAAAATAACAACAATAATAGTGCAACAATAATAGTGCCTACCTTATTAAGGTTTTTGTGAAAATTAGATTTGTTACCATATGTAAAATGTCTGAACCAGTGCCTGGTGCATAGTAAGTGCTATGTGTTTGTTACTGCTGTTGTTGTTTTGTTAGGGTTACACTAATTATAAGCATTTGCCATATTTCCATTAAGAATAAGAAGTTTGGGAATTAAAGTGCATGAAATTGAGGTGAGATGCTGAATAGAATGAAATTTCTTACTAAGGGAGACTGGGAGTTTTATCCTTCAGGATTGTTTTGACTTATTTTTATTTGTTTCTCTTGTTTAAGCGGGGCTGCTATGAATGTAGTTCTTCCTAGAAGGTAAGGTGGATACAAGGTGACCCACTGGGTTCTTCACAGCCTGCGCATTTGGTATTAACAATGTGACCACACCAGCCTCGGATAGAAAAGTTTTTCTTAAATGCAACTCACAAGAAACGTCTCCTGTCAAGGTCAATGTTGTTTCACTTGCATGCATATGGCCGACAGATCCTTGCATCTACCAGTCAATAAACATGTGTGATGGCGTCTCTTCCTACATTAGGAGTGGGGGTTGGGGAGTGTCTCTGAATCCAAACTTTACAAAAGATGTGAGCAGGCTCTGTGTGTCTCTGCAGTCCATGTCAGTCAATAAAATTAGTTCCTTACATCTCCCTTTTCTTGAAGACATTTAATAAGTTACATATTCATTGTTTTAAGAAGCACACTTGAGTAACAATACAGCTTGTGGGCAGAAAAAAAGAACACTCAGGCTGGGTTCTGATGCCATTAAAAAACTTGGTGATAAGAAGTAACCTCAAACCCTGGTGAAATCTTCTGAATAAAGTAGGAGTCTGCTTGCTGAAAGACTGCAGGGTTCGATCTGAGGGGAGCCGCTTAATAGTACACAGATGTGGCTCATTGGGTATTTAAATCCTGTAGAGCCTCAACATTTGCAGATTCAGCTATTCACAGTAGACCATTGGAGAGAAACCTCAACAGTCTATCCCATGTAACCATTAGTACTTCTACTGCAAGACTGGAGTTCATGAGAGACCACATAGCTAATGATGGAATACAGTGGACTACCTAGAGCAGTTCAACATAGTGCCAAAATTGAGACAACTTATTTATTGTACATATTGGGACAACTTTTGACAGTAAAGGGTAATTATTAATAATTACAAGAGGACGACAAGCATAATCTGAGCCTGTTCTGGGCAAATAGAAACATGTGGTAAGCCTATCTTTCTTAGTCCATTTTGTGTTGCTATAACAGAATACCACAGACTGGGTAGTTTATAAACAATAGAAGTTTACTCAGCTCACAGTTCTGGAGGCTAAGAAGTTCAAGAAGGAGAGGCCACATCCGGTGAGGGCCTTCTTGCTGTGTCATAACATGTGGAAGGCATCACATGACAAGAGAGTGTGCAAGAAAGAGAGGGAAGGGGGCAGAACCTATCCTTTATAAGGATGCCACTCCTGAGATAGTGGCATTAATCCACTCATCAGGGCAGAGCCCTTGTTACCTAATCACGTCTTAAATGTCCCACTTGTCAATGCTGTTGCACTGGGAATTAAGTTTCCAAAATGTGGGCTTCAGGGGAACATTCAAATCATTGCACTATCCCATATCCAACTTTAGGATCCTCTATTAGTGTAAGCCATATCGCTGATTAATTACTTTTTTAAAAATAATTTCTTATTTAAAATAGCAGTAAAATGAGATATAAATTTTTAATTGTCCGATTAACTTGTGTGAAGGTTTACGGACAAAATGGATAATGGTGGGAAAATCAGGGAGCTATATAAACATTTCCGTTTTGGATATTTATCAACGTCTTGCTCTAGAACCATCATGAGATTCCGAAGAGTTTACTGAATTGTCACACAGAGAATACATCTGAAGATTTGTATGTCCTAGTCCTATTTCTATCAAATTGAGCCAGAGCACTTAAATAACAAGACCACCTGAGCTTAACTCCAAACACCAGCACCAGGGTTTGTTATTATTCTGATACCTACAATAAACGGTCAAGTGGGCCACTGGTGATATTGATTTCTTGTAAGGCATTATTTGGTAGCTGAAACTAATTATTTAACTTGGAAAATTTTGGAATCAGGAACATCAAATTTTGGAATTAGCAGCCCTACTAAGGCTCCAGGTAAGAGGAAATAATTAACATGTGCCATACACTCAGAATTGCCAGGCTCTGGGCTAGACTATATATATGAATGCTCTAATTTAATCTTACACTCTCTGAAGGAGATATTATCCTCATTTATCAGCTTGAGAAATCAGACAGCTTGTGTAACTTGCTCAAAGAAAGTCATTTATATTTTTCCTAGATGTTTTTACACAATCATGGCAAGAAGCATGCTTCAAGTTGAAAGCAGAAAAGCAACTTTCATCTTCTGTTCACCTGGGAAGGTGAAGAGATGTTAATTCTTTGCTGCTCCCAAAAAACCACTACTTTTCTATCATGCACTGACAAACTTCTAGAAACTAATTTGGCTAATTGGTGCTTTCCTACAAACTAGCCTGTCTATCCGTTGGCCGTGACTTTGTTGCTCTGTGCAATTCCCAGGAGATCTAGAGGAATTCTGGAGCCTAAGTGACATAAACAGGGCAGTGGTTTGCAAATATTTTACTATCAACAATCAGAAAGCCCTGTTTTGGGTAATCTCTTTCCTAGTCTTCAATTAAACATCTGTATTGAAAGAGTCATTAAAATGAAGAGGAACAAATTGGTATTACAGGGTGTAATGGGAAGACACAGTAACTTCAAACTGAAGCCAAGACGTGGCTGAAAAGCGTTTTCTTACAAACGCAATGATAAAGAAGTGTAGAGAGCACCAGTGTGTTCAAAACTTAGCCACCATCTGTAATATGTGACCTCCCGTTGAACTCACTTCAGGTTGGAAGATGAACAGACTGAGGTCTATGCTACAGTAATTACCTGTAATTATCATTTTGGAATGTTTTTTACATAAAAGAAAATCGGTTACAGTTATGCTGTAATCATCTACTTATGTACAGTTTTTGTCAGTTCTGCCTATGACAGAAGATGGGAGGGTACAAGGAAGAACACTCTCCAGTCAAAGCTTTATATGAAAGTGTCACCACAAGTTGAGCAAATAAAATGACCCAGAATTTTTATTTTTTTATTTATTTTATTTTATTTTATTTTATTTTGTCATTATTATACTTTAAGTTTTAGGGTACATGTGCACAATGTGCAGGTTAGTTACATATGTATGTATGTGCCATGCTGGTGTGCTGCACCCATTAACTCATCTTTTAACATTAGGTATATCTCCTAAAGCTATCCCTCCCCCCCTCCCCCCACCCCACAACAGTACCCAGAGTGCGATGTTCCCCTTCCTGTGTCCACGTGTTCTCATTGTTCAGTTCCCACCTATGAGTGAGAAGATGTAGTGTTTGGTTTTTTGTTCTTGCGATAGTTTACTGAGAATGATGATTTCCAGTTTCATCCATGTCCCTACAAAGGACATGAACTCATCATTTTTTATGGCTGCATAGTATTCCATGGTCTATATGTGCCACATTTTCTTCATCCAGTCTATCATTGTTGGACATTTGGGTTGATTCCAAGTCTTTGCTATTGTGAATAGTGAATAAACATACGTGTGCATGTGTCTTTATAGCAGCATGATTTATAGTCCTTTGGGTATACACTCAGTAATGGGATGGCTGGGTCGAATGGTATTTCTAGTTCTAGATCCCTGAGGAATCACCACACTGACCTCCACAATGGTTGAACTAGTTTACAGTCCCACCAACAGTGTAAAAGTGTTCCTATTTCTCCACATCCTCTCCAGCACCTGTTGTTTCCTGACTTTTTAATGATTGCCATTCTAACTGGTGTGAGATGGTATCTCATTGTGGTTTTGATTTGCATTTCTCTGATGGCCAGTGATGGTGAGCATTTTTTCATGTGTTTTTTGGCTGCATAAATGTCTTCTTTTGAGAAGTGTCTGTTCATGTCCTTTGCCCACTTTTTGATGGGGTTGTTTGTTTTTTTCTTGTAAATTTGTTTGAGTCCATTGTAGATTCTGGATATTAGCCCTTTGTCAGATGAGTAGGTTGTGAAAATTTTCTCCCATTTTGTAGGTTGCCTGTTCACTCTGATGGTAGTTTCTTTTGCTGTGCAGAAGCTCTTTAGTTTAATTAGATCCCTATGACAAACCCACAGCCAATATCATACCGAATGCGCAAAAACTGGAAACATTCCCTTTGAAAACTGGCACAAGACAGGGATGCCCTCTCTCACCACTCCTATTCAACATAGTATTGGAAGTTCTGGCCAGGGCAATTAGGCAGGAGAAGGAAATACAGGGTATTCTATTAGGAAAAGAAGAAGTCAAATTGTCCCTGTTTGCAGATGACATGATTGTATGTCTAGAAAACCCCATTGTCTCAGCCCAAAATCTCCTTAAGCTGATAAGCAACTTCAGCAAAGTCTCAGGATACAAAATCAATGTACAAAAATCACAAGCATTCTTATACACCAATAACAGACAAACAGAGAGCCAAATCATGAGTGAACTCCCATTCACAATTGCTTCAAAGAGAATAAAATACCTAGGAATCCAACTCACAAGGGGTGTGAAGGACCTCTTCAAGGAGAACTACAAACCACTGCTCAATTAATAAAAGAGGATACAAACAAATGGAAGAATATTCCATGCTCATGGGTAGGAAGAATCAATGTCACGAAAATGGCCATATTGCCCAAGGTAATTTATAGATTCAATGCCATCCCCATCAAGCTACCAATGACTTTCTTCACAGAATTGGAAAAAACTACTTTAAAGTTCATATGGAACCAAAAAAGAGCCCACATCACCAAGTCAATCCTAAGCCAAAAGAACAAAGCTGAAGGCATCACGCTACCTGACTTCAAACTATACTACAAGGCTACAGTAACCAAAACAGCATGGTACTGGTACCAAAACAGAGATATAGATCAATGGAACAGAACAGAGCCCTCAGAAATAATGCCGCATATCTACAACTATCTGATCTTTAACAAACCTGAGAAAAACAAGCAATGGGGAAAGGATTCCCTATTTAACAAATGGTGCAGGGAAAACTGGCTAGCCATATGTAGAAAGCTGAAACTGGATCCCTTCCTTACACCTTATACAAAAATTAATTCAAGATGGATTAAATACTTAAACATTAGACCTAAAACCATAAAAACCCTAGGAGAAAACCTAGGCATTACCATTCAGGACATAGGCATGGGCAAGGACTTCATGTCTAAAACACCAAAAGCAATGGCAACAAAAGCCAAAATTGACAAATGGGACCCAGAATTTTTAATGCATATATGAAACGTTGAAAGCCTGGCACTGGCAGATTTCTTTTTTTTTTCTTTTATTATTATTACACTTTAAGTTTTAGGGTACATGTGCGCAATGTGCAGGTTAGTTACATATGTATACATGTGCCATGCTGGTGTGCTGCACCCATTAACTCGTCATTTAGCATTAGGTATATCTCCTAAAGCTATCCCTCCCCCCTCCCCCCACCCCACAACAGTCCCCAGAGTGTGATTTTCCCCTTCCTTTGTCCATGTGTTCTCATTGTTCAATTCCCATCTATGAGTGAGAATATGCGGTGTTTGGTTTTTTGTTCTTGCGATAGTTTACTGAGAATGATGATTTCCAATTTCATCCATGTCCCTACAAAGGACATGAACTCATCATTTTTTATGGCTGCATAGTATTCCATGCTGTATATGTGCCACATTTTGTTCATCCAGTCTATCATTGTTCGACATTTGGCTTGGTTCCAAGTCTTTGCTATTGTGAATAGTGCCGCAATAAACATACGTGTGCATGCACTGGCAGATTTCAAAAGTAAAATAAAAATTTGAGTAACCTGGAGAAGATCACCCAGACCTGTGTATCCAACTGGGAAATGTGTTCAAAGATGAAAAATCATTTTTGGCTGACTTTCTCCAGGACACCCCTTTGCTCTAGAAAACTCCCTTGGTAGAAGCAGACTTCCCACTCCTCCCATGTCCTGTGGCAGACTCCTGCTCATAGTTCAAGATGCATCTCAAATGTCACCTCTGCTGTGAAGCCTCCCCTGAACCTCAAGGCAAAGATTTGTGATCTCTTGGCAGGCTCCTTTAGCTTCTTGTACAGAAATACCTTTCCCACGGCTCGCTGCACATGGTGTTAGTGCCTGAGAGTGGTCTGCCTCCAGCATGTCAGCCCACTGACCTCTAGAGCTGATTCTAGTGACCTGAAGGATTAGACACAGGAATTCTTCCTCATTCAATATCCAAGAAAATGATGTGCACACCTGGTGGAAGGCTTTTGTTCAGTACAGGGCAAGGAAGTAGGTCACAAGTGTCTGCTGTTCATGTGTGTGTTGTCTACTAGGTGTGAGTTCCTAGAGCCCAGGTAATTAGGTCTTACTGACTTTTTATAATCTGTGCGTTTGTAATACAGAGTATACATGCCTGATACATAAATGTATGCTCATACAAGAAACTGCAAAGTAAATCATGTAACCCTTCTCCGTTTCTAGAAATGTCATTTTCCCGATTTTTATTTGCTAGGCTTTATCTCAATTTGAAAACACTTTTTTGACTGTAACTGAGGTAACCTCAAATTTGCAAAGGAATTCAAACTTCTGTCTCCCCATCCCTGGGATCCAGATACATATATGCAACTTCTGACCTGACTCTCTACTTATAAATCTAATAGGCATCTCAAGTTTATCATGGCCATAAAAGAACTATGGAGTTTACCCTCACCCCATCCCTGAAAGTGATCTTCCCCCACTCTTCCCATCTCAGTAGCTTCAGTCTCAAATCTAACCACTGCTATCACCTTGGTCCCAGCCATCAACATCTCATCTGAATGACTTCCATCTAGTCTCCTTGTTACCATTGTTGTTCCCTTACACACAGGAATAGCTTTAGTGTTCTTCTTAAATTATTAATGTCATGTTATTCTTGAACTCAAAAGTCTCCAATGTTTTTTTAAGATAAATCATGCGTCACTTAACAACGGGTACATTCTGAAAAATTTGTCCTTGGATGATTTCATTGTTGTGCAAACATCACAGTGAGTACTTACACAAACTTAGATGGTGTAGCCTGATACTTACCTAGGTTATATGGTATAGCCTATTGCTCCCAGGCTACAAACCTGTACAGCACGTTACTGTACTGAATACTGTAGAAAACTGTAACACAAGGGCAAGTATTTGTATGTCTAAACATATAGAAGATGTAATAAATATATGGTATAAAAATAAAAAATGATACACCTGTCTAGGGCACGCTCCATGAATGGAGCTTGCAGGACTAGAAGTTGTTCTGGGTGAGTCAGTGAGTGAGTGGTGAGTGAATGTGAAGGCCTAGGACATTGCTATACATTACTATAGATTTTATAAACACTGCACACTTAGGCTACACTTAATTTACACAAAAATTTTCCTTCTTCAATAATAAATTAGGCTGGGCATGGTGGCTCATGCCATGGCTCATGGAATTTTAATCCCAGCACTTTGGGAGGCTGAGGCGGGTGGATCACCTGAGGTCAGAGGTTCAAGACCAGCCTGGGCAACATGGTGAAACCCCATGTCTACTAAAAATACAAAAATTAGCTGGGCACAGTGGCGCGTGCCTCTAATTCCAGCTACTCAGGAGCCTGAGGCAGGAGAATCACTTGAGCCCAGAAGGCAGAGGTTGCAGTGAGCCGAGAATGCACCATTGCACTCCAGCCTGGGTGACAGAGCGAGACTCCATCTCAAAATAATAATAATAAAAACAAATTAACCTTAGCTTACTACAACTTTTTTACTTGATAAACTTTTTAATATTTTTAAGCTTTTTGACTCCTGTTACACTTAGCTTAAAACACAGATTGTACAGCTGTACAAAATGTTGTCTTTATATCCTTATTCTATAAGTTTTTTCTATTTTTAAAAATGTTTCATTTTTTACTTTTTAAGCATTTTTGTTAAAAACTAAGACACAAACACACACATTAGCCTAGGGAAACACAGGGTCAGGATCATAAAGACATCACTAGGTGACAGGAATTTTCAGCTCCATTATGATCTTATTGGGACCAGTGTTGTGCATGAAGTCTGTCATTGACCAAAACATTGCTATGCACCCCATGACTATACTGAGGACAACATCCAAACTCCTTAGGGGCCTCCAATGTTGAATATGGTCTGCATGCTGACAACCTCTCTGAGTTCATTTCCTACCTCTCTCCACCATATACATTGGGCCCACATGCCTTCTTTCTATTCCAGGAACCTGCCAGGCTTTTCTCCTCTTAGGACATTGCATTTGGTCTTCCCTCCCTGGAATGCACTGACAGTTCTTCTCCGGGCTGTATCCATCTGGTCATTCCAGTCTCAGCCTGAGCATTGATTCTTAGAGAAACCCTCCTCAACCAACCCTCTACAACAGATCTCCATGTACTCTCCAGAGCACCCCCTATTTTGTTTGCTTTGAAAATTACTTTGTTCATTGTCTTATTACCTACACTAGGATGCAGACTCCATGACAGCAGGGACCTTGCCTGTCTCATTCACTACTGAATCCCCAGCTCCTAGAACAGGAGAGGTGTTCACTTGTGGAAAGAAGAGGGAGGAATCCTGAAAACAAAACAAAAACACTGCCATGAGAAATTGAATTGTAATGCAAACGCCAGGAGGCGGCTGTCCTATAGACACATGATGCTCTCCCTGTTGTCAGCTGTAGGAGTAAGTGAGAATTACACACAAAGAACAATCTGGTGACAAATGTGCAACAGTTTGCTTTGTGACCTCCCTAACACGGAAGTTTGTCAGTGTGCTGGCAGAACAGATGTTATCCAAATTGCCTGTATGGCCAACACAGCTATGTTAGACATGTGGCCTGCTCAAAAGATAATGGGCAGGACTCTCAGCTCATAGACAAGGTTCTCATAACTGAAAACATGGTAGCAGATCCAAAACATGCTGAACCAAACAAATAGCCCAGCCCTTCAGTACAATGGAAAGAGGCTGAAGAATCGATCAGTGTTATAAGTTACAAATCTCAATCCTACCCTGTCTCAAATCCAGATCAGGGTGACTAATTAGCTCCCAATCCTAGTACACTCGTGTGACAGGCAAATTAGTGAACTTCCGTGATCCGCGATTTCCTCTGATATTTAATTTCCCTGTTTTAAGCCCTTTTGTGATCAGCAAGTAACAGTGTGGCCATCACCTATCACCTAAGCAGAAATGCTATATGTCTCACGAAATACCTCTCTGTGCTGTTTCTTACACGACACAGCATACCTGCTAGTGACAGGGCAGCAATGGGAAGAGAAGGACCTCCAGGTTCTGGGATGAGGTTATTGGAGAAACAGAACGGGGGCATGCCCCATTCCTTCTGTGGCTGTGAGTGAAATAAAGGACATGCAACAGAACTGGGTTTTAAATGAGGCAGTTAGGAATTCAAGCTCTGGAATTAAAAATGGCACATTTTGCCATTTATTGGTTTGTGATATCAGGTGACTAACAGCCTCTTTAATTTCAATTTCTGAAAATGAAAAAAAAATACAGCACCTACATTGCAGGCTGCTGGAAGGATTAAATTAGGTAATACATGTGAAGGGTTTAGCATATTTCCCAGCATATGGTAAGTGTGTCAACAAATAGTAGCTTTTACTTTCACGGTGTAGAGAATTTGAGTTTTCAGATGCTATTTACTGATAAATACTGGTTAAAATGCATCTTCAATTACACTTATTGTTTGATGGCTTTGTTGGAAGGATTTGGGCAAGGAAGGTGGCAGGCCCTTCCTGCCATGTATTTCCTTCCTGCAAGGGCTACAGGATACACAGAATGTGCCAGCAGAGGCATTAGTCCACAGAACTGATTACCTGGGAGTCTAATACACAGGTGCCCTGGCATGGGTACTGTATGAAAAAATGATAGAAATGCTCACTTTATAGGATAATTATAAGAAGTAAGTGAGATAAATTATGTAAAAGTACCTGGAGTCTAAGAAGTAATTTTTTTTCTCTTTCCTTGGCATGGTTTGGAAAATGCTTAAAGTCTTTACGTAGTAATTTACAATAATTTTTTTTTACCTGAAATCTAAAAGGAGATTGTTTCTTTCCATGATAAATTCCTGGAATGCTATGTGTTTATTAAACATTTTTTTCTAATAATCTCCCTTCCCTTCTCACCCTTTGATCCTTTCCCTTGCAGTCCTTCCATTTTTCACATTCCATTAATTTACATTTTGTTGCAGAATCTGGTACAAGAGCTTTATTGTGGCACCAATCATAGAAAGACTTTTTCAAATGGTCAGTTTCTGTAGAAAAGAGAAGAATCCTGGCAGGATGCATCCTGCCACACTCTGATAGATGTTCTTTCTCTGAATTAAAAAAAAAATGGCTCTTTTGGTATTCTATGCAAATGATCTTTGACTGTAAGTTAGAAACACATTCAGCTGCCTCCTCAAGCAAAGATGTCTTTTCAATGTCAGAATTCTTAAAAGTCCTTGAATAAAAATTCACTTCCCTCTAGAGTTGTATTTGATGTATTTTTAATATTGCTATTTTTCTTTCATTGTTGCATAGAGATGCATTCCAATTTTGTTTGTTTGTAGTTTATAATAAAAAGGAACCAAGGGAAAAATTAGTAAGGGTCTATTGAAAGAGTTAAATCATTTCCCTACAGCTTCCCTAAGCGGAACTGATAGTCTTAGTCTGACTTAGGGAGCTGGAATAGAAAGGCTGCCAACATCTGTTTTGGTCAGAGTCAGATAAAAGAGACTAATTCATAGTGGGAATAACCCATGTATGGCATTCTGTATTCCATTACCCTTTTCACAAAAAAAATGCATGATATAGATACACAGATATATTTCTACCTAAACTTTTCCACAGTGGAAGTAAAAGAAAGGTGAAAGGCTCAATAGAGTTGTTACTGATTTATTTACCTAGAATAAAGACAGGAGGCATAGCACATCAACATTACCACCACTATGTTGTAGGGGCTAGGTCTCAGCCATTTGACAAAACTGATTTTGAAATTTTTAAAAATAGAAGTGAGAATAACTCCTCAAATACCAATAGAAACATGGGTTAGGACTGACATGAACAGCTGAAACACCAGAATAATGCAAAACCCTAGTTTTATCCATTAGTTTCAACTTTCTCTCTATTAAAAGTAATTCAAGAACTGCTAATATGTAACCAAATGAACTAGTTCGAGACCATCTTCTCTCATTATTGGTAAACATGCTAACAGGTAGGCAAGAGAAGTAGTAAACGATCTGAATAATTGACAAAGTGAGCAAGGCACAGAGAAATAATCAGCTCATGGCTATATCAAGAGCTCAACACCAGAGACAATGTTTTGCATTTGGCAAGGGTGCAGCAGTGGAGGTGAGTGAACAGACGGTTGGTTTCGTTGACTGGTTGGTTGATTGGTTGGTTGTATGGGAATGAATACTATCAGTTCCATTTCTTACCCAAGGATACACAAAAAGCCTCCAACACCAGGGTCATCAAGAAACTTGTTTAGCTCCGAATTCCTTAATACAAACAGCTCAGGCTTAACATTTATTTTATTTTTTGAAATCTTTGCATGATTGAAATAGTGTTGTGATAGGAAGAGGGTTTTATGATATCCTGTTGACAAGAAGCAGGAAAGTCTGGAGTCAAAACAGCCCAGTGGATGAACTACATGCCACAGTTTTGATACCTAGAACCTATGATTCCCATTAGAAGACAGGCTCCACCGCAGGCACTCTGCAAGTGGATGCAACTGGTGTTCTTGTTCTTAGAGTTTGAATTCTGTTCTCCTACTTAAAAATTAATCACAAGCTCTGGGTGGCTAACCCTGCTCTTTTGCTCTTCTATCTCTTTCCTTCTTGGTCATCTTTCTCACACTCCCTTTCTCTTCCATTGCCTTGGAAATTGGTCTTGGTCGTTTCAGAGAATATGTCGTGTACCTGAACACTGGAATGCAAGCTCCTTGGAAGCTGAGACTGCATAACGAGGACACATAGATGGTGCTCTAAAAAGCACTTTTAATTAAAGAGTAAAGCCATGACCACCCCAAAATCCAGTACTGAGGAATTAGCTGCATCCAATGAAAAGCAGCTCCTGCCACAGTGTGGGTCAGGCTGAAAACATTTGCTTATGAGCAACTGTCTTGTTAAATAGCAACTGTAGTCTTTGATACCCAGAACACAGTACAAATGTTTTATGTTTCTGGAGTCTTTAAACATCTTAGCACTTTAACCAGAACCCAGCAAAATGGAACACTACCACCACCACCCCCTAAAAACTATTTGAAACTTTTTTGACATTCCACTTTTGTGAGAGAGATTTAAACTTTAAGTGATTCATGGAGACCACAGACATAATTAATAAAATATATTATTTAATCAATACAAATGTCTATGCATGAAGTAAAAATACAATTAATAAAAGGGTTTTCTAAGATAGTATATGTTTAAGCCAATCTCTTAAATCTTCTACAGGCAAAGTAAATGATGCTGAATGCATAATGATCATTCATATTCCAAATCTCAATTCTGCAGCAGAACAGAGCCATGATAATAGGAGAAATGCTGTTATGTTCTCTGTTTTTACCAAAGCAAGAAAAACTGCTACTGCCCTTCAAAAAAGATTTTCAACAGGAGAGAATATTCTCTTTTTTTTAATTTGCATTCCAGATAACTGAATTTCTTTTTTCATCTGCCAAAGAATGTCGGTGCTCTGATCCTTCTAAGAAATCTGGGAGTAGTAGCCTGGAATTATTTATGATTTATGCCTACTGCCATAAAGGATTTGAGACCTGGGATTCAAATAATTGATATGACCAACATGCTAGACTCTGTCCTTGACTTTCTCACCAAAGATGTGTGTGTCATTCACCCTGTGAAACAAAAGACGAAGTGTCACAGAATGACAGAGTTATAAGGAAACTTTACTACTGGAAACTGTAGATAATTTTATATAAAACTTAGTTCCAAGGAAATAAAATAACCTGTACAAAGCCAAAGGGCTCATTAGTGACAGAAATGAGAGTAGAACCAAGTCCCCTGAGTTCAAGTCTTTTCCCACTGGTCCACACAGTCCTCCCTCTGTGCAGGAGTCATTAGAAGGATACTGCTATGAGGGTGAGAATATTTTCTAAAGTCTCTGAATGCTTGAACATGCCCAGAAAGTATAAAATAGTAAGTTTAATTTTCTTTCAAATATGGTATTCTATCTGATACTTAGACTAACTCAAGGGGCACCCCAAATGAGTCACAAGCAAGCCACCATGTGGCCACCACCACGTTCCTCTTTTCCCTGTTACTGTCCCTGGCAAAGCCACTGGTTAAATGACATCCAAAGAGCCCCTGCCTTTTGGTAGACACTATTAGGCTACCAGCCTGCCCTCTCTTGATGGTGTGGGGATGTGGGTGCTGGGAGGTACAGTCTGACTCACAGGCTATGAGCCAAAGCTGGTGGCATTAACAGATCTCAGACCATTAAGCTTGGGTGGAGTTGCATTAAAGAGAAGGAGGTGTAACACATTGTCAAACTAAAGCATGTATTGGGAGATGGAATATGGCTCCATGGGCTCAGAGTACTAGAACAAAAAATGCCATGGGAAGGCAGCCTGGGTAAGTAACTGAAAAATTTTTTCACATGTATTTTTCTGATGAATAGGATCCATATTTAGGGCCTGGGGGGGCATGAACAGAAAGACTTCCTGTTGCCTCTTCTCTTCTGGCAAAGCTGTAGTTCTTTTTTTGGGGAATCCCAAGAGTCATCTTAAGCAGGCTAAGCATGTTTCTCCCTCACTTGTGCCATTGCTTCTCCAGTATTTAATACAGGAGGGACTTTGGCTCTGGGAAAACAAAGGCAAATTCCAAGCAGGAGGAAGAAACCCAAATTTATTTATGGGCAGTGATGTGCTAGTAAAAGTCTAACAATCAACTCTCCAGGAAAGAAATGTATCCATAAATATGTGCATTGATTTACTATCAATGTTACCAACATAAAGGATATAAGGACATAATTTATAAGTATAATAAAATATACAAAACTCTATATTGTAAATTCTATGTAGTAAGTTGATTTCTCACAGGATGCTCTCCTTGATTTTTATCTAACTCGTGTCCTTAGCCAACCTATAATGGCAGTTAACAAGTATAATTACTGCATAAATTGTTGTTTAGTATTTTCACTTATATTAAGGAATAATAAACAACAAAGACTTATGTCAGTACAACACTTGTTCACTGATGACATGGGCAACTTCTTTGCTGAATTAGATACCATTTTAATAGTTGTTAAATACTGGAAGAATCTTTTCTCAATGTTTAGGCTATTCATATGTAATAACTGCAAGCATAACACATGTTTAAATTTAGTATGCATTATTAACATTTCCTCCACTTTCTTGTCTGGATCATCAATGAAATGATAAGTCAATGCCCTGATTTGTAGTCAGTTTCTGTGAGGCAACTACTCCCAACATGTTGACTTGAAACTATCCATGTGATGTCACTGAATATGGAGATGTAATGAGATACACAGTGGCCCACCATTATACAGTATTTCCATCAAATAGGTACAAGAGATGTAACTAACCTCAAGAACATAGATCATAATAAAATGTAGCAAAGTAATTAGGAAATGATAATGAGTTTGGGACATTTCTTACCCTTGTTTTGAAGATAACTTATATAACTGAAAGTTTATGTAATTTAATTTTTAATAGCAGCTGTGTTTGACAACTGGCTCACAAAAGTCCTGAAAACTTAACAATCAGCTCTCATAAGCTAGTGTGAGCTGGCTCCAGTACTCCATGAGGGGGGAAAGGACATCCTTTGAAAATGAAGTATCAGGAAAAGGATGACTATTTATAAGATATATATTCAAATTAAGTTATAAAGCTTTGTAAAACCATTTGTTTAAAAAATGAATTTCCCAAATCTTGTCCAGTCAGTAGATTTGGCATTTCTGTCCAAGTGTGTGCAGGGTTAGAGTTTCTCCACTTTCCCCACAGCCCTTGACCACCCCCTCCAGCTCTCCCGCAGTCGCCCACTGCACAGAGGGATGCATTTAACACACCTCATGAGAGCTTCACCTTGTCCTGTCCAAAATAACTCATTCTGGAGCCAATTTTTTAGTGTAATTTATTCCAAACCTTTGATGGGGAAACTTGTACTCCTGAAGCTGTTCAGATGTGCAGCCAGCAGGGAGCTCCTGAGCCACATTGGCTTCTCCAGCCACAGATGTTGTGGCCAAGCCTGACGCCCAGGGACACCACGTGGATTTATAACATTCCTTGACGGAGAGTGGACCCATATCCTGTAAATGAATGCATTATGCTTATCCGCGTTCTTGTTTTTCATCTGTGACAGGTATTTTATGGATTGGAGGTTTCATTTAAACGTTGCATAATCCTCCTTTAATAAACAATGTGAATACTCAATATAATTGAAATAAGAAAGACCGCCTTTGTTTCAACATAACTGATTCAAAAATAAAAGGACTCATGACTAGAAATTAATCTTCAAAAATATCAGTTACATTGGAAGGTATGATCACATGTGTATCACAGTTTAATCCTAATGAAAAAAGAATAAACAACCTAAGAATTTATGCCTTTTTATATGGTTACCATGAACTCCTCAGACACAAGACGCTAGAGAATGTACATTTGGTCAAATTACTAATTTGGCTTAGTTCAAAGCAAAGCCAGGATGTATCAATAAAAAATATTAAGTTATAAAATACTTTTAAAAGAAATTAAGTTGCATTACCTTGTAGTACAAGATATAATTGAAATTGCTGTCCACATTATCAAGTAGAGCTCTTGCTTAGGCAGCTTGAATGCTTGGGAGATTATGTGAAAAAGGGAATCTGTGACTACGTCTTAAAGAGTTTGTACCTGTAGCACTTAGCACAACGCCTGACATGTAGTAAACAGTCAAAAGGAGTTACTGGAATAAATTAATTAATAAATGTCTTAATGATTCAAGAAAATTTACTCTCATTATTTTAAAAGCTTCTTCTGTTCTATAGACTAAACATAGTAATGCCATCTATGACACTAATTTCTTTAAATAAATATTTTCTCTATTAATACCATTAAAATTTAAGCCTTTATGTAAATTATCACACTTTGAATTATGGGAGTCAATAATTAAGAAGTTATAGTACTCTTCTGTTGTTTTTTTCCTGCCCAGGGTCCATTTCCTTTTCTACCACTAGTAGCACTCTTATTTTACCTTGGGAAACCATGTCTCCACTTCTCACAGTCCATGAAAATACTTTGAAGCTGACTGCAACCCCTGTCCAGAGTGGGCATATGATCTAGGCCTGGCCAGCAGGGCTGTCCACAGTGACTGATTTGGGGATGAGCATATGACCTATTATGGGTCAATAAAATAAACTCCCAAGAACTTTGCTGGAACTCTTATGAGAGATGCTCTCTTTCGGCTAGTGTGCTATTCTGGTAAGATGTAGGCCTGGTGTTGATGGCTATCACATTTAAGCTTAGGAAAAAAGCAGGACCAGGACTGAGGCCAGTGCAGGAGAATGCAGAGCTGAGAGATAAGGAAAGACAGACTCCAGATGGATGACATTATCCGCATATCTTCACAGCGACAAAAGGCTGCTCTACCCTTGGAGTTTTCCATTGCAGAAGCATGTAATTTAGCGGGATTTCTGTCATTAATAACCAAATGAGTCTATTCCATAAGTTTGTTCTATGCATATTTTCATAGCGTATTCTTCTTGGTTATATTTTAAGTCCCAATAAAAGTACATAGGTTTCTTTTGCTGACAAAACACAAAATTTTAAACTCTGCTAACCATTCCAAACATTTAAATTACAGACTTCAGTAATTGAGAACTTACTGTATAATTTAAGCCAAGAACTGACTTTTTAATTCTTTTTTTTCTAGGAAAAAAGAATATTTCTGTGTATTTTGATCGCTTACAGAAGCTAAGACAGTACCTTGCTTTCAGAAAACAACTCAAATGTTGAGACATTATGATTTGGAAAGTCTTTTCCTATACAGGACCTTGGGTGCCGGCTTAATCATACCCATCACTGCCAAGGGATAAGGGATCCAAGGTACCCAGAAGTAAGTAAGCCATTAGGGTGACAAGAAGTACACAAAATGAGAAACAGGGTGCTCTTCTTCTAGAATGCATGAAATGCCTCACAAAACTCTTGTCTTCAGAGGGGAACTAGGAACTTTAAAGATTCCAAAACAATTTTTTACCATCCCAAATATGGTCTTATGAAATCAAAACATTGTAGAAGGAGCCCTGATCTTGGTGTGATGCCCACTTCTGATGTTACCGTCTCTGTGATCCAATGTGTTATTGTTGGTCTCTCCATCTAGAAAATGGGGACCATACTTTCTTCCTCATGAGAATCAATGGAGATAGTCAATTTTAACTACACTAGAGCTTATAAATGTGCATCAACTATATTTTCATCAATGTCTTATTAATATGTTTATTGACAGAGTTCACATACTTGAAAGAAGCTCTGGTAAGGTGAGTAGTTAGTATATAGGAGATTTTATCCACGAGTCTCCTATTTATATACCTGAGACAGACTTATACCAGGCTAAGTACCCTGTAATAAGGGGATAAATAGTATGGGTGCTCCTCTGCTTTTGAACCGTGCTTAACTTGGGCTTGGCATAGTTAACCTTGCTTTTCTGTGCAGGCAGGATGCTAAGCACTATTAGTTACAAAGGTGTGTGTAGGACAGTCTTTAATTTCTAGGAACATACAGGCCGGCTGTAGAGCAGATGTAGCTCATACCAAGCACAGCATGAGCGCTAGCCCTGATGGGCATGCAGAGGACTATCTCGGTGGCACATAAAAAGTGGTTCAATCTAGTTAGCCTTCATCAAAAAAGGCATTTCAGCAGAATTTCAAGAATAGCATGGTTTTTAACAGGTGCTATGAAAGAGGCCTCACAAAGGAAAGGAAAAATATATGGCAAGGTACTGAGCTGTGAACATGCATAACGGAATCACAAAAAGGCAGAGTTGGAGAATAAACTACAATGAAGGCTTTATCAGATTGGGGAGGGCTTTGAACACCTAGCTAAGAAGTTGGACTTCATTCCATAGGCAATGAGGAGTTATTACAGGTTTTTAAATAAATGAGCTATAAAAAGCAAGATAAAATTTAGGAAGAAAACTCAAGTATCAGTGTGAAGAATTTCTTGAATAAGAGAAAGTATGTTGGCAGAGAAAAGAAGGAGGGAGCTGCTATGAATTATCCGGGCAAGGAAATGTTAGAACCTGAATTATGGAAGAGCCAGTGAGCGTGAAAGTGAAGGAAGATATTTTAGAGACTTCTGCATATAGAATACAAATATTGCTTGATAAGTAATTAGATATGGGAAATAAAGAGAGGCACCAATATTTTTCGATAGAGTGACTGGGAAGTTGGTAATAGCATTATTGAAGTAGAAAATTCAAGTAGAAGTACATGTTTGGAAATGAAGGCACATTTTGTACTTTTTGAGTTTGAGGTGCTGTGACACAGTGTGAGAGATGTTAGAAGGCAACTGGAAATAAAGACGTCAAGTCAGAAAGAAGGTTAGAGCTGGAGATTTAGAAATCATTAGATTTCTCAGGGAGAAAACGTAGACGGGTATATAAAATTACGTGAGAAAAGATCCAAAAGTAATTCAAAAAGTAGAGTTCAAAACCAAAAGAATCCAGAGTCATTGAAGTGAAAGAACGAAGGACTTTAAGAAGAAAGGTGTGGTCCCCACCTAACAGGCTGCAGAAGGAGCAAGAAAGAAGGAAGATGAAGAGCATTTGCCCACTAAAAGCTCAATCTGCCCATTTGACTTTAACCAAAAGCTTGCAACTTTTAAAAAATCGCAATGCATACATAGATACTTTCGAGAGCTCCCCCCCCCCCCCCACCCCCAGGACTAGGGCCAATTAACACACTAGTTGTAAAACTAGATATTATAGAAATCTGGTACAGTAAGAATTATCATTTATATTTCCTAAATCCCAACTTCTCTCTCTAATATTATTTTTCTAGTTTTTCTCTCCCCAAATTACCTTTGTTTCCAACAGAAAGTGACATTCGGGATTCGGGTGTTTTTTTTTGTTTTTTTAGCCTTTCACTTTTAGGTATTTTTCTGTTTTTAGAAATATTTTAGTCTGGGTGCAGTGGCTCATGCCTATAATTCCAGCACTTTGGGAGGCCAAAGCAGTTGGATCACTTGAGCTTAGGAGTTTGACACCAGCCTGGGCAACATAAAGAAACTCGTTTCCACAAAAAATTTAAAAATTTGCCAGGTGTGGTGGTGTGCACCTGTGGTACCAGCTACTCAGGAGGCTGAGGTGGGAGAATCGCTTGAGCCCAGGAGGTCGAGGCTGCAGTGAGCTGAGATCATGACACTGCACTCCAGCCTGGGCAACAGAGTGAGACTATGTCTCTCTCTTATCAGATTTCATATATATATATATATATAGAGAGAGAGAGAGAGAGAGAGAGAAGAGGTAGATATATTTATATAAATTTATATTTAAATTTGTATAATATATATTAAATATATTAAATATATATATAGAGAGAGAGAGAGAAACCTCTTCCTTTCTGAGGAAGGGGTCCCTGGATTCAGGTTTTCAGCTGCCACTAAAATATATATATAATAAATATATCTATACTTTGTTTACAGAGTGATTATCTATAAATTATAATTTTAAACAGCTCTTATTTGAGAAAACTATAATTACTTAATGAGAGAGAATTCAAAATTACTTCAGAAAACAGACAAAAAGGCCTTCGATTTCTCCCTGTTCTGGAAGCTCAGCAATGGGAGGAAATCCATGGAGAGGAAAATGAGAACTCTTTGGCGGATAGATACTTCTTACTTAGATACGAAAATGTTGCAGACCACCAAAATGACTTGGCTGAAAAGATCCTCATGGTGGTCCACACAAGCTTTCTGTGGAAGTAAGGGGATGAGGTCCTGGTGTCATGAACTGTCCTCTTGGATCGACGAGCACCACAGGTAGTTGCACTGGAGTTAAAGGTGGAGGAACAAGGCCTGGACACCAAGATGAGAATCTGATAAGAGAGAAAGGAAGAGGTTTCCCTGATGACAGCTGACCTTCTGCAGAGGACCGTGCTGGACTACTCTCAGCTGGGTACTCTAATGCAAGAAGCTACCAGTGATTTCATAGGCTTGATTTTTGTCCTAGTGACTCTACATTTCCAGAAATGTCAGCCCTCAATCTACCTAGAGCTAACTATTTAGACTTATTTGTTTAGGTTTTGTTCTGTTTTGTTTTTTACTATAAAATCTATTTCACTCTGAAGTATAAGAATTGGTTAAATGGAATTAACTTTTACCAGTCACCCACCTCTGTTCAGGCTGTTCCTGATCACTCATTATTAAGGCTGACACCTTTTAAGGGTGAATTGAGGTCACTAAATGTTTATCTAAGTTTAAACATCTCAAGAATTTTACATTTTCTCTCAAATACTTTAGAAAGTTGCATAGCAAGGTGTTTCCCCTTTCTCACAGCTAACTTCTTTTTTTTTCCTCTTTTTTTTAAAATTATACTTTTAAGTTCTAGGGTACATGTGCACAACGTGCAGGTTTGTTACATATGTATACATGTGCCATGTTGGTGTGCTGCACCCATTAACTCGTCGTTTACATTAGGTGTATCTCCTAATGCTATCCCTCCCTCCTTCCCCCACCCCACGACAGGCCCCAGTGTGTGATGTTCCCCTTCCTGTGTCCAAATGTTCTCATTGTTCAATTCCCACCTGAGTGAGAACATGCAGTGTTTGGTTTTCTGTCCTTGCGATAGTTTGCTGAGAATGATGGTTTCCAGCTTCATCCATGTCCCTACAAAGGACATGAACTCATCCTTTTTTATGGCTGCATAGTATTCCATGCTGTATATGTGCCACATTTTCTGAGTCCAGTCTATCACTGTTGGACATTTGGGTTGGTTCCAAGTCTTTGCTATTGTGAGTAGTGCCGCAATAAACATACATGTGCATGTGTCTTTATAGCAGCATGATTTATAATCCTTTGGGTATATACCCAGTAATGGGATGGCTGGGCCAAATGGTATTTCTAGTTCTAGATCCTTGAGGAATCGCCACACTGACTTCCACAATGGTTGAACTAGTTTACAGTCCCACCAACAGTGTAAAAGTGTTCCTATTTCTCCACATCCTCTCCAGCACCTGTTGTTTCCTGACTTTTTAATGATTGCCGTTCTAACTGGTGTCTCACAGCTAACTTCTAATTGAGTGAAAACTTTTGCTCCAAAAAAAAATTACCCAAAATCTAAGGATTGCTGCCCACGCCACCATTTCCAAAAGAAATCTGCAGTAATGAGGTCCCCGGATTCAGGTTTTCGGCTGCCACAATCTCATACAGCTTCTGCAGGAGAAGCCTGAACAAATCTAAAGCAGTTCACAGCCTCTTTGTGGCTATGATGACCAAATAGAGCTGCTTCTGGTTGCCAGTGTCCTAGGAGTCACAACAAAAACGTAGGACACTCCACACAATTCAACCTGGTTCCCAAACTGCTCCCAGTAAATTGGAAAGTGCATCAGTTAAGTTGTTCAATGGCAAAGGAGAGGCACATCCAAGGCGGAGCTGTTCAATGCTCTCTTTCGTTCCTTCCTCCCTCCCTCTTTCCCTCCTTCCTGTCTTCCTTCCTCCCTCTCTCTATGTATTTGTCTTTCTCTCTCTTCCCCCCTCCTCAACTTTATTAAGGGACAGACATAGAATAAGCTGCCCATATTTAAGTATACAATTTGATGAGCTCTGACATAGGTATATAGGTATAAACCCATCATCGCAATCAAGGTAACAGACATTTCCATCACCCCAAATTGTTTCTTTGTGGCCTTTTGTAATTCATTCCTCTCCCTCCCTCTCTCTGCAGACAACCACTGATGTGCTTTCTGCCACTATAGATTTGTTTATATTTTCTAGAATTTTATATAAATGGAATCATGCAGTATCCACTGCTTTTTGTCTAGCTTCCTTCAGCCTACAGATTTTTAGATTCATCCATGTTATTCTGTGTATCAATACTTCATTCCTTTTATAGTAGTATTCTAGTATCTTGATACACCATAATTGGCTTAACTATTCACCTATTAATGAGCCCAGTTCTACGAATAAAGCTACTATGAACATTTATATACAAGTGGAAATGTTGTCCCAAGGCTCATTAATACTGTTTGTTTGGGTTTTTTCTTTTACTTTTTGCTTTATTTTGTTTTCCTTATTGTTTTTTCAGTCTTTTTTCTTTCTGCGCTTCATTTGAGATAGCTTCTATTGCTATGCCTTCAAAATCACTAACCTTTTCTTCTGCAGTGTCTAATCTCCTATTCATCCCATCTGGTATATTTTTCATCTGAAGCATTGATTTTTCATCTCTAGAAGTATCATTTTGGTCTTTTTAAATATCTTTCATGTATTTCCTTATCATACTCATGCTTTCCTATATTTTTTTGAACATAAGAAGTGTATTTATAATAGCTCTTTTAACATCCTTATCTACTACATTTATGATTCATGTCATTTCTGTGTCTGTTTCTGTTGACTGATTCTTCTCCTCACTATATTATGTGTTTTCCTACTTCTTTGCTTGCCTGGTAATATTTTATTAGATACCAGACATTGTGAATTTTGGGCTGTGGGGTAATACATTTCTTTTGTTATCATGTTTAAGTATTCTTGAACATTCTTCTGAGACAGATAAGTTACTTAGAAACAGGTTTGTTAGGCAGATCTAGAACAGCATTTAGTGTAGAGCTTGACTGCACTACTAAGAAAATGCCTTTGTGAGATCTCTACTCAATGTCCTATGTGTTAAGAGGTCTTTCCACTTTGAATGGTGGGAAGATGAACTATTTCTGACCTTGAGTGAGCTCCAGGGATTGTTCACCTGCTTCTTCCCACTGATTGCTTCCCTGGGCACAGAACTTTCCTTACATACATGCACTGATCAGTAATTAGGTAAAAACTTGGGGTACCCTCTGCATATCTCCAGAGGATTTTCTCTGTGACTGTCTCCTGTTTGTATTCTGCCCTGTGAATTCTAGCCACCTTGGTCTCCTCAAGCTACAGACTCTTTCTCCTCATCGCAGGGAGGATTGCACTGCAGCCTGAAAACATTCACCAGGCAGCAAGCTGGGCCAATCATAGATCTCACCTCATTTGTTTCCCTTCTCTTACAGATCACTGTCCTGTACTATCTATTTTTAAATAACATGATTGTTCCACGTATTTTTGTCCTTTTGTTAAAGTTGTTTAAGGCAGCAGGGTAAACCCAGTCCTTGTTACTCCATCATAGCTCAATGAAAATAGCTGATTCAGGGGATTTAATGCCAGCTTCAGAATTCTAAATGATCATTTCTAAGGGTTAATGTTGAATAGTTGTTAATTTCTCAGTCCAACCCAGAGCCACATATGTGGACTAAGTGAATTCAGTGTTCCTTATATGAGTCCTATTTTCATTCCCATAAATCATGGTTCTAAGTATTATTGTGTTTTACACCACATTTTCAGATTCAAGCCCAATGATCTGTTGCTATTTTCTCTCTAGCTGTGTGTGTGTGTGCGTGTTTGGGAGGTGTTCCTGTAAACACACAGCATATATATTTTATATCCAGCTGTGTGCCTGGATTTAGGCTTAAAAGAAAACTTATAAGTACACCTTGTTTAATGTCCATAAACAGGAAATAACTACTTGTGAATTCATTAATTAGAATCCTGTTTATGCAAGTATTGTAAAGGATAATCCTTTGTTTGCATGAGTGAGGTCCTGCTGTCGGTATGGAAAAAATATGGAGTGATGTCCTGCTAAAGAACCACCTGGGAGCTGCACTGCACAGCCAGCCAGTCTCTCTCAAGAGCCCTCTGCACTACCCATATCCTAAGATTAGGTGTTACTCTCAAAGGCATTAGCTCCTAGCTGGACTAGAGCCTTGCATGCGAATCAGTGGCCCATTGACCTGCCCCCTTCCTTTGACTCTGTTCCTAGAGCCGCCTTGGCAGGCTGCCCAGACACTTGACAGCTCAAGTTTCAGCCCACCTTGTTTCTCATGCCTGACTGAACCCAAGGCCATTCGCCTTTCCTTGACTTTTGGTATAAACTTTCTAGGCTCCTGTCTGCCTGTCCACCTGGCCATTGCTTGGCTTGATGTCCAGCATATACTAAAAGCAAAAGGCAGTATACAGGAATCTACTTGTTTCCTCTGAACTACACAAAGTCAGCTAGCAGTCAAGAGAGATGAATATGGTACATATTTATAAAGTTAAGTGAACCAATGACAGAGCTACAATATTAATGCAATTCAACAGAACATTTCTTAAGCTAAGCACTATGCAGAGGTCTGTAAGACAAGTTGAATAAGATATTACATTAGCCTTGATGATGGGGCCTCACCCTCTAGCATGGGAGACAGGCAAGAAAACAGATTATAATATACCACTGAGGGGACCACATCTTCTGTGTGCCGTTCTAGTTTCTAATTCACTACATATATATATATATGTTTGTACAACAGACTATGCTACTACTTGATGACACTGACACCGTGCCCAGACTGACATCTACCAACAGTTTATATGTTGGTGTTTCTAACTAAATTGTAAATTGCCAAAGAACATGGGTCATATCTTATTCCTCTCTTGTCACTCCCAGTGACCAATATAAATTTCCCTTGAATTGAAATACATGTGATGCATATACAAGGGTCTACTACAAAGTAATAAACTCATCATACAAGCAACACATAATAAACTAAAGCACACTTCTTGATAAATAGTAATGATCCTAACTTAAGAAAATGTAGATTGTCACAGTTCACAATGGGAAGTGCTATAAAGGCTAACAAAGTAAACGCATTAAAGGTGTTCATTGTTCACCTTCCGGCAAGTTGCATCTTTAATTAATATATGTATGTGACCAGGTTACATCCACATATAAGCAACTCTAGCACTGCCAGCACCACACATTTGGGTGACTGACAAGATGGCAACTAGAATTCATATTTTCAAACAAGAAAAAATCCTAGATCCCGCCACTGTTACTATTTTCTGGTTCTTTGGACATGACTTCAGCTACCATACCTTTATCCTTGCCTGGAGGAGAGAGGATAACTCCAGTTAGTTTTGTGCCTAGGCAGCAGTAGTAAGGGTTTAGCTAGCAGTCAAGGAGAGGCAGGAGTTGGGGGTGGGGGGAGTCAGGCCAAATCTGGTTAGGACTCTTCCAAGTGACAAAAAAGCCAGACTCAAGCTGCTAGAGCAGTAAATAAATAATAAATGGAAAAATGTTCATGCTTCAGGCACAGCCAGACTCAGGGGGCTCAAACAGTGTCATCAGAACCCTGTCTCTTCATCATGTGGTTCTACTCTCCTCCATGCTGGGTTCATTCTCAGCCTGCATTCAGCTCATTGAACAATTCTACCTTTGGTAGAAGCTGAATGCATATTTTCCAAAAACTTCTTAACATGGCATTTGATAATAAATAAAGGATAAATGAAACTGTTTAACCACTCTTTGCTTTAGTAGGCTGCAATGTCAATCTCATTGACAACTAAAAGAATTAAAACACAATCTAACCAAGAGAGGGCTGGCACCTTCTATTTTGGCACTCCCTGAACTCAATGGTGGTCAAGTCTTATAAACGCATACTATGTTATACAAAATGATGGATACACAGTTCTGTAAGTCTGTTTATGGATCTGAACCTTAATAAGCAATACTTTCACAGTTTATCTCTCGAAGTTCATGATAGGATTTATAATCCAGTTTGTGTTTGTGTGTTTTGGAGTTTGTTTGTTTGTTTGTTTGTTTATAGACAGGATCTCACTCTGTCACCCAGGCTGGAGTGCTGTGGCCCCATCATAGCTCACTGCAGCCTCGACCTCCTGGGCTCAAGTGATTTTCCGACCTCAGCCTCCCAAAGTGTTGGGCTTACGGGCCTCAGCCACTGTTCCCAGGCTATAATCCAGTTTTTAATTACATTTTATATCCTCAGTTTTCCATTTGTCATGGTAAAATAATATCATTCAGTTCTTGCTCTTGTCTCTGCATTGGCCTGGCTTACCATGCGTAATTTGCAAGGTCAGATTATGTTTGTTCAAGTATTTTTCTCCAGGAGAGTGCTTGATCAGAAGTAGGTGAATAATACATATATTTTAAATGAATGGTCTGCATCTTCAACAGTCTGACTGTCAGCCCCTGCCATTTGCTAACTTTGCCAGTCCCTGTATGCCTGCTTGCTGACTCATCCAACACATATGGATCATATGCAGTGTGTGTGTGTGTCTGCGTATGTGTAAATTAAGGTATAACTTACATATAGTAAAGTGCACCCATCTCAAGTGTACAGCTTGATGAATTTCTACCAAGTGAATAGACTTGTGTGACCATCAACAAGCTCAAACGTTTCCCAGAAAGCTTCCTTATGCCCCCTTCCAGCCAATATTAGTAGTCAGATAACTATTATTCCAACCTCTATCGCTGTAGATGAGCCTGTTTTTGAACTTCAGATAATAAAATCATACAGCCTATCAGTTATCTTTGCTGCATAACAAACCACTCTGAAACTTAGTCACTTAAAACAACCACAATTTTATTTCCCCACACTTCCTTGGGTTAGCAATTTGGCTTGGGCTCAGCTAGCCAGTTCTTCTGTTTGTCTCACTTTGGGTCACTCACACGGCTGCAGCATCTGGCAACTCAATTTGGTGCTTTAAGATCTGATGGGGCCCAAATAAATATCTTTCAATCAGCTTCAAACTGAAAACAACCCAAATGGTGTTTTTGTGGGCTGTCAATTGTGCTCTATGTCTTTAGCAGGGTGGCCTGGGCTTTATCACATGGCATCCATGTTCCAACAGAGTGAGAGCTGCAAGCCTCTAAGGCCTAGGCTGAGAAGTCACACAATGTCACTTCCTTCACATCGTGTTGATTAAAGTAAGTCACAAAACAACCTGCATTCAAGGGGCAAGTAAACAGACCTGGTCTCCTGAGAAGAGTAATTGCAAAATATATGAAGACATTTTTGATTCACCACATACAACACGCACTATTTTGTGCCTAACTTCTTTCAGCCAACTTCCTGTCTGTGAGATTCATACACAAGATTGTGTGTACTAGTAGTTCATTCTTTTGTATTGCTGTGTAGTATCCTATTATATGAAAACACTTCAAACCATTTATCTATTCTACTGGTGGTGGACATTTGGGTTGTTTTCAGTCTGAGGCTATTCTAAACAAAGCTGCTGTGGATATTCCTGTTCATGTCTTTTGGTGGACACAGGCACTCATTTTTATTGGGTATATACCCAGGAGTGAAATTATTGGATCATGAGGTATGTGTATGTTTAGCTTTAGTTGTACTGAAAAATATTTTTCCAAGTGGTTACTGCAAAGTGTTTTGGTCTAGAAGTTTCACAGTGGCTTTGGAGACTATTTCAACACTGCTACCCATGTGTCTTCTTGGGTTCTCAAACAAAACTATGGATTGTTTTTCTTCTGTCGGGGACCCCTGTTACTCCTTTAATGATAAAATGATTTCAACATAGCCATTTCTTAATTTATTTGATCCTAACCAAATTTCCTTGAGCATAAAAATATCAATCTTTTTTTCCAAATTGTGCAGAAATATATGACAAATCTAGTCAGTGTAATTGACAAAGTATGCAGCAGCTGACTCAAACAGACATGATGAGAATCACACCAACACCAAAGTAGGAGAGGAGGGGAAAGGGAAGGAAATTACTGTTTACTGGAGACCTCCTGTATGACAAGCAAGCACTGTGCTATGTACTCTGCCTATGGAATCTCATTTAATCACAACAATATTGTGAGGCTGGCTTAATGATTCCCATTTTGTAGATGAGTAAGTGAGACTCAAAGAAGCAACCTAAAATCACACTCATTTGCCAAGTGGCAAAGTCTAAATCTAAGTTTTCATATGTAATACCTAGCACTGTATCATATCATTGTGAAATAAATATCTCTGAGATGACCAAGATTCATGAATTGTAGCAGATCAGGCTGAAACTAATTGCTTGATTAGAATGTGAATATATTGAGGCTCAGAGACAGCCAAAATGACAGGTGCTACAAATTCCTCAGCAAGTCCTCAAAACACAAATTAAAATGTCTCATACTTTGGTTTGAATGACTTTTCAAACCAAATTTCCTTCACCTATCTCAGGTCCCAGAGGGTGAATAGCATCTTCAGCCTGCCCAGGAGTGAGAAGCATTGTGTGGTTGAAATAACCCAGGGTTCAAGGAAAGCATATCTGAGTCCACATTCATGCGATCTATTTCCTCACAGTATTCTCCCAGTTCTAAATTCTGTCATGCCCCTAGATTGTAGCCTTTTAAGCTCCTTGATGAAGCTCTCCATGCCTTGTTGGAGTCCCTATTCCCACCTTCACCATTTACCCCTCACTCACTCTGACCCCAGGCATTGGATGAGTTTGTCTCTCTCCTGTGCACACTACACAATGACCTCGTAAGCCCTACTGCCTTTGCTCAGTCCTTTCACAGGGCAAAACACAACCCATCCTAACATATACATGGGGCATGATTGCCTTTTTTTTTTTTAAGACAGGATCTCACTCTGTCTCTCAGGTTGGAGTGCAGTGATGCAATCCCAGCTCACTGCAACCTCGTCCTCCCAGGCTCAAGTGATCCTTCCACCTAGGCCTCCTGAGTAGCTGGGACTACAGGCACACGCCACCATGCCCAGCTAATTTTTTTATTTTTTGTAGAGACAAGGTCTCACTATGTTGCCCAGGGAGGTCTCAAACTCCTAGACTCAAGTGATCTGCCTTCCTGCCTCGGCCTCCCAAGGTGCTGGAATTACAGGAGTGAGCCACCACACCTGGCCGATTGACAATTTAAGATGTATTTAGTCTGTGCTTCCTAAAGTTTTGCCACATAAGGAAAACACTTGGTCTGCCTTGTATGCCATCAAAACAATGTGCCTCTACACACAACTGTTGATTCCCCCATACTTCCACACATACACACGCATGTGTGTACACACACATTAACACATACACACATTAACACATACACAACATGCAACCCTCTCTTCATGGAAGATAACCGATGTTCTTGTCCTTTTCAGTCTGTTATTAAAGAAGGCATTTTTCTTCTGTCAAAGTTGAATAGGTTCCATAATTACCTAGGCCGTTCTTAAGAAAGAAAAAACAAACAAATAATCAATGCATGCTGCAATTGCCTCAGTCTGTGAGGTGCTTTTCGAGGCTGGGGTTCACTGTGCGGCTTTGAAGTTCAGTCACCCCAGGCTAACCAAAAATGAATGTCCTTCTCCTGATAACGGCCTAAAAGAACACAGGACCTGAAATGTTCTGAATTCTTAGAACTTTTACCCCTGGGTGACACCTAGGAAGTGTCTGTGAAAAAGCAACACTATGTGGGGATTTATTTTTGGAGTCTGGAAGTGTGATGATTAAGGGGACAGGCTCCGGACATTTGAATCCTAAACCTGCCACTGGCCAGTAATGGGGAGGTTACTTCACTTTCTAGAAGACAGAAATGGTATTAATTGATTTCATATTACTGCCGTGGGACTCAGAGAGAGAATTCATGGAAAGTGCTTCGTATAGTGCTTAGCACATAATAAGACCTCAATACATGTTAGCTATGATTACTTCTGCAACCTCAGTCAGCATCACCATTTCATCTTCAGCCTGTCTCCCAATCTCCTTCCTCCTCCTAATCCTGAAATATTGCCCTAGATGGAAATAGTCACCATCGTCTTCACTTTGTACACTCTCATTCTGATCTGACTCAACCCAAACCTTCTCCACAAGACAAATCCCTGAACCCCTATTGGGCTGTTTCGCCATGTCCTGGGAACCTCTGTTCTAATGTAAACACACACCCTCTTTGTCCATTCTCCTTAATATTGGCTTATCCCTGAGGATACCATTTCCCTCATAACCCTTCCCCATGGTAACCACTCATCTTACAATCCATTGTCCTGTGAGGTGAGCATGCTCCAGTCACAATCAGCCTTCTCCCCACATCTGCTTACCCCTGAAATCAAGGCCATCCACATATAGCACCTTTTTCCATTTTCATTGCTGCCATGTATCTTAGCTATTTCATAAATTATACTTGGTTCAAATTTTGTTCTTATTTATGTATTTAATAATTATATAGCATTAATGGGTGCATGAAATTCTGCACCAGGCACTGGGGAAATAAGACTTTATTCAGGTTATAGAGGAAATACCAGGTGAGCAGGAAGAAGGCAGACATTAAAAGAAGATAACCATACAATTAGCTTAATCAAGGAGATAAGTACTGGTATAGTGGAAGCTCAAACCCTGTAGGTACCTCAATATCCATTTATGTCAATTCTTCCTCACATTTTCTCAATCATCTCAACTATTCTACTTGCCCTTCCTGTAAAGAGACTCTCAATTTAGATCAGATGATCTGTAACTTAGAACTGCACACTTCTGAGATCTAAAACTCAAATTCCCTCTCTTTGCTCATAACCTCCAATCCCTATTAAACTTGCTGTCTGCTCTCATTTTCCTTCTATTCCTAAAACATTCCCCATTCTCACTATTCATTGGTCCTTTTGAGACCTTTTCACAATCTCTATTTATTGCTATTAATTCTACTAGCTCAAGCTCTCTAGCGTTACTCACCTTAACAATTCCTAAACCTGGGTCTTCATCTATACTCAAGTTTCCTCCTAAGGTACTAACCATTACTGGAGACACTAAAATTTTTTTTAATCTTTAAAAGCTGAATAGCTCCACTAAAATTCATATATCCAATTTCATCCTTCCCCTTTTCCTACTCAACAGTTTTTTTAACTCAATAATTTTCAGTCACATTCCCTACAAAGCCAATTCTACATAATTCCCTTTCTTCAAATCCTGCTACCACCTTGCCTCAGGTCAAGATATATAGCTCTTTCAACTTCCCCAGTTTCTCCTCAAAATACCTTTAAATTTTTGTCCATTTCTCTTCTTTCCTTCCCAGCACAGAGAATCGTTCCCGCTTTCCATACCTTATCCATCCCATTCCCCTTGAGCATCCCTATCAGCTATCAGTCCACAGGACTGTTCCCTTTCTCCTTCTCCACTGAGTCTTCCCTCTCAGCCAATAAGCAAGCTCAAACCTCCCTTCCTATCCTAGAAGAGCACTCTCTTCATCATACTACTCCTTAAGCTATCATGCATTCTCTCTTCTTCTCTTCACTGCCAACTTCTTAAAAGAAATCTACTCTGCTGAATTCTACTTCCTGACCACCCACTCCTGCCTCATGGTTTTGCAATCTGGCTTCCAGCCTGGTGGTCTAATAACAGTGCTTTAGCATGACCACTGAGGAAAATACAGGATACTAGAAGGATCACTTGAAATCAAGGTTGAAATAGAACAGAGTTAGGCCTTGTCAGTGGAATTCTCACAAGAATTAACCACCACCCAATTCTCACAGTGCTGTGTTGTTGATTTTAAAAGGAAAAAAGTGTTCTTAATTATTTTTCTGAAAGACGAAGAAACTCCAGGATGTAAATTACAAATCATATGGCTCTTTTTCCTCTTCCCTCCAATACTCTAGAGCATAACGACAATATATGATGATTTATATAACTATCTTGATTTATAATGAGTAACACAGTACTCTTTTACTTGTTAAGGTAGTTCCCAGGAATGGTAACATGGTTTGGCTCTGTGTCCCCACCCAAATCTCATCTTGTAACTCTCATTATTCCCATGTGTTGTGGGAGGGACTCAGTGGAAGATGATTGAATCATGGGGGTGGGTCTTTCCTGTGCTGTTCTCGTGATAGTGAATGGGTCTTACGAGACTGGATGGTTTTAAAAACAGGAGTTTCTCTCCTCTCTCTTTGCCTGCTGCCGTCCTCGTAAGATGTGACTTGCTTCTTCTTGCCTTCCACCATGATTGTGAGGCCTCCTCAGCCATGTGGAACTGTAAGTCCAATAAACCTCTTTCTCCTGTAAATTGCCCAGTCTTGGGTACGTCTTTATCAGCAGTGTGAAAACGGACTAATACAAATGGTAATGAGTTAATTTGACGAATACTTCCACTAAGCCAGGAAAATAAATAATTAAAATTTGGAAAAACATATCTAACGTGAAGATATAATATGTTGATCATCTCTAGCCCTTGCAAACAAAGACCAAGATACACACCCTTCTAACTAAGAATAAAATTCAATATTAATTTTCTGTTTTAGTGAGTTTGGGGAGGTTTGTACATGTAGCTGGTTCCATCCAAGCCTTTACTGTGACTCACTTTCACTAGGATTCTGCTGACAATTACCTCTAATGCATTCTTGTCTTGCAAAGTGTATCATTACTCCTGCCTTGACATATCTATCTTAGTGTCATCATCAATTAACCCCATGCTTGCCAGTTTCACAATATAGGATGCTTTATAATTATTATAATGACATTCAATCATAATATAAGAATCAACTGAACCTTCAGAACACTGAGGGTGTGGGCTGTTTGCCTGGTATCCCCATGTTTTAGACAACTAAGGACTTTTTTATTTTTGCCTTCTTCTCTATGCCTCATGCTATGTAGGTTGATATCTGAAAGCATCTACAGAGTGAGTCTTTCTGTCACTTTAAACAAATCTCAAAAGCATTGATGTATAATTATTTTAGAAAAAAAGGTGAGAAGAAGGTATGATTTGGAGAGTGTTAATACTCATAATCCTTGGTTCATAGATTTTATATCTTAGAGTGCTCCTTCTATGGGTACTTTCTTTCTTCTTTTTTCTTTTTTTTTTTTTGAGATAGAGTTTTGCTCTTGTTGCCCAGGCTGGAGTACAATGGCGCCAGCTCAGCTCACTGCAACCTCTGCCTCCCAGGTTCAAGTGATTCTCCTGCCTCAGCCTCCCGAGTAGCTGGGATTATAGGCACGCGTCCCACACCCAGCTAGAGACGGGGTTTCACCATGTTGGTCAGGCTGGTTTTGAACTCCTGACCTCAGGTGATCCACCTGCCTTGGCCCCCCAAGGTGCTGGGATTACAGGCATGAGCCACTGTGCCCAGCCTATAGGTACATTTTTAAGTAGAAGGAGCTCATTGGCAGGGCGCGGTGGCTCATGGCTGTAATCCCAGCACTTTGGGAGGCCAAGATGGGCAGATCATGAGGTCAGGAGTTCGAGACCAGCCTGGCCAACATAGTGAAACCCACTCTCTACTAAGAATACAAAAAAAAATTAGCCAGGTGTGGTGGCAGCTGCCTGCAGCCCCAGCTACTTGGGAGGCTGAGGCAGGAGAATAGCTTGAACCCAGGAGGCAGAGGTTGCAGTGAGCTGAGATCACGCCACTGCACTCCAGCCTGGGTGACAGAGTGAGACTCCATAAAAAAAAAAAAAAAGTAGAAGGAGCTCATTACAGTGACTATTCACCATCATATAATTAAGCAGGAAATAGAGCTGAATGCTATTTGCCAGTACCTAAAAAACACAAGAGAAAGACAGCCAAGTTACATGGAGGCTATCCCCTCTACTGTAAGATCGTGAAAGTAGAAAAGTACAGATAGCCAGAACTATCTCTTAGTTTCAATAATCTAAGAATACACAGTTGAGAAATTCTGCTTACTTTTATGTTTCACCAAGAGTATATTCAGTTAAGAAACTTAATTGTTAACTATGGAACAATAATGCACCTTTCCATGGCTATTTTCTGGCAAGTAAAGTCAGAAGCCTAAGGTAAAACTCCTCTACACCATAATTAAAGCTGGAATACATCTTATCCTTTGTCCAACACAGCTTACTTATGCAATGTCATTCACATACCAAAGGGAATTCTAGTTGCAATGAAATACAAGCCACAGGGACACTATAGAAATTTCCCACAATTATTTGTTCCAAAGTAAATACATTTCCTTTGATTTTGACAAAACCATAAAACACAGAAGTGTATTGTGAGCCTCTATTTAGCTGTATGTTTACCAATACCCTGGAGGCTTTACTCTTTGAAACACAACTAAATTACATCATGCTATTTCATCTCTCTTCACTTGGCATACATATATGTTATATCTAACAAACATCAGCAGGACAAAACAATGAACTAATTCATGAATCAAGATTCTGTTTTATAGTTCACTTGTGAGGGATAATCGTGACTTAGCTTAAATGATACTCCATGCCTTGATTAAGGTTTCAAACTATGAATGTGTTGACTGAGGCTGGGTCCCTGATATAACACACAGAAAACATAGAACATTCATATTATCTTTGCTGAAGGACCCTAAAGGTTTTAGCTCATATACGGCATATGAACAAACAACTCAGTATACAGAAGACCGCCATCCTGAATTTTAGCACTGCTTGGCCATAACAACAGTAACTCTGTTTTCACTGAACTTTGTTTTCTTTTCCAATTAAAAAGGCTTCCAAATGTTCGAGTCTCTGTAACTCAGGCTTCCACAATCAGATAATTACTTCAAGGGAGCACTTTGTCTTCAATTTAGATGGCCACCTTTTTTCTCTCTCCATCTATTTTATTAGATAGTGGGTTAGATGAGATAATAAAAATAGCACTAAATGTTCACAAATCACATAACTAAAGAAGTCTCACTACTTTATAGTTTCTATTTGTGGTTACCCTTTTATTTATTTATTCATTCAGTAAATACTGAGCATCTAAAATACACCAGGCACTAACATTTCAAGAAACAATACAGAAGGACCTCGGAGTTCCGTGCCCTCCTTTATTGTGGTTTGTTCACGTCCATTCTCATGAGCACATCTTAGCTTTATTACCACCTGGAATTGGGCCATTCTGAACTCATAAATGGAAACTACATCTTCCTATCTGTGCCTCTCTTCTTTTCCTTTACTCTTTATAAACCTATCCTTTTATAGCACTGACACCTTTAGTTCCTCATCACTTGGATGTCTCCACACATACCTGGGTTCAGACACCAGCTCACTTAGAGCCCAAAGTTATTAATAGTCAATCACTCTATCAACACTCTAGCCAGTAGGCTTCTTTCTGGCCTCCTTTGTCATCTCACTGCCTTCACCATAACCATCCCTAGCTCAGGTCAACCAAGCTGGACCCACAGAAGCTGCAGTGGAATGGCATGGCCCCAAACAAAGTCCTGGCCCTTGGAGTCAGTCTGTGGTTTGTAGCTGCTTCTGTCACTTGCCAGCTATGTGACTTATATTAAGTGATTAACCTCCATAAGCCTCAGTTTCTTCATCCAAATGATGGAGATAATGACACCTTCATCACAGGCTTCTTGTAAAGAATATAGAACAGGCAACTGAAGCATGTAGCATAGATCCTTGCATATAGCAGGCATGAATAAATAGCAATTAGCATTATTTTTCCTACATCTTGTTCAGGACTGCTTTCTGGAGAAAATTGCATATTCATGTTGCTGGGCTCCATTATAAATTTATGAGCTCCAATCTCAGCTGGGCCCTCAAGGGTTTCTCATCTGCTCCATTTCCGTTCTCCATACAAGCTGTTCCAAACCTTTACTAATTTCCTCAAGGGTCCTCCCAGCTCCCTGCTTCCCTCACTCTCAGCAGGTGGCCTAACCTCCCCCTTCCCTGAGATAACAGGTGTCTGTGAGCAAGTACAACTTCCCCTTCTGTCCTGACTTCTCCAATCAGCTGTATATTCATGCCTCTTCTTCCACTTCATGCTTCTCTCAGACAAGAGGTATCCCTGCTCATTTGATCATTACCTAAATGATTCAGGAAGTATTTATTGGGAAGTATTTATTGACTGTATATCAGGCCACAGCTGGGTGCAAGCCTGCCTTCAAACAACTATACTGTAAAGGATGAGACAGATCAGTAAACAAATAGGAACTAAACAGTGGGACTCCTGCTCCAATTGATGTAAAAACAGGTACTAGCCAAGACTTAGAAGGTCAGCCAGGACAGCTTCCCATGGGAGACTGCATCTGAGCTAAAAGCTGAAGGAATAATAGCAGCCAGGTTGTGGGGAAGGGGAGGAAGTTTAAGTTAAAGAAAGTGTGGTGTACAAAATTATGGAAATGTGGAAGAGTCAGGTGGTGGCCCTGGATTTCATTACAGATGTAGGAAACATGGAGCAGCACAGCAATTGGATGTAACAGCAAGGCTCAATGCTCAGTTCATGGCATCAAGGGTTAGTGTCTTGGAGAAGCCAGACAGACCCTCTTGCCTTGCTCCAATCCAAGGCATCTCATGTTATAGAGGATGATCAGGAAAACCCCTAATTGGGGCTTAATGCCCTGTGCTGGACATTATGGCTTTCCTGCACATGACTCAGGTGGGATGAATAGATTTTGACCATGAGCTTTAAGAAAGGTAGGCCAATGTCCCTGTACCATTTTCTGTCTGCACTGAAGGAAATTGTAGTTAAAACCATTTTTGTTTAGAAATCCCGTTTGCTTCCTTTTTTGCTATGTGTACCTTCATACATAGATTTGAGAGGAACTTGTTCTTTTGTATCCCAAATAAGGCAAAAGGAAGTTATAAATAACCTTCAAATTATGGGCTCGCAGTTTCTTCTCTAAGAGTACAAAAAAGGTTGAAAACTTTCACCCTTTACCAGAAAGACAAGCTGTGGTGACCCTGCTATGGGCCATGGTGATTTCTGCCATTCACCTCCAGGTGCTGGGGCACCAGTACCTGCTCTGAGATCTGGGACCTTCCAGACAGCTGCAGTTTCTAATCTCCAAGCAGAGGGTTCAGCACCACGGGGATCAAATCTGAATGCTGTTTAGATATTATTTCTGAAAGGCATATAAAATCATTTGACTTGTTTCTATCCTGTTATGCACAGAATTTTATCTCATTACACTGAAAAGAAGTGAAGTCACTCTTCACAGGGTCTCATTCTGTTGCCCAGGCCTGGCCTCAAGCAATCCTCCTCCCTTGGTCTCCCAAAGTATTGGGATTACAATTGTGAGCCAGTGCACCCAACCTAGCTATCTTTATAAATATGTGTTTGTACATGTGTGTGAGTGTTTCTGTAGGGTAAATTCCCATTTTAAAATGAGCATATTTAGATGAAGAAAGATCTATCAATCAAATGGAAAATGAAAAAGAGCAGGGGTTACTATTCTTATTTTAGACAAAACAGACTTTAAACCAACAATGATCAAAAAGGACAAAGAAGGGCATTACATCATGATAAAGGGGTTAATTCAACAAGAAAACTTAACTATTCTAAATAAATATGCACCCAACACTGGAGCACTAAGATTCATAAAACAAGTTCTTGGAGATGTATGAACACGCTTAGAAAACCACACAATAGTCTTAAAAACACACACACATGCAATAATAATGGGAGGCTTCAGTACTCCACTGACAGTATTAGACAGATCATCAAGGCAGAATACTAACAAAGATATTTGGGACCTAAACTCAACACTTGACTAAATGGACCTAACAGACACCTACAGAATACTCCACCCAAAAACAGCAGAATATATACTCTTCTCATCTGCACAAGGTGCATGCTCAACCACTCAACCACACACTTGACCATAAAGCAATTCTCAATAATTCCAAAAAATCAAAATCATATCAGCCACTCTCAGACTACAGCACAATAAAAACAGAAATCAATACCAAGAAGATCTCTCAAAACCATACAATTACGTGGAAATTAAACAATCTTCTTCTGAATGACTTTTGGGTAAACAATAAAACTAAGACAAATCAAGAAATTCTTTGAAACAAATGAAAACAAAGATACAACATACCAGAATCTCTGGGATACAGCTAAAGCAGTGTTAAGAGGAAACTTTATAGTGCTAAATGCCCATATCAAAAAGTTAGAAAGATCTCAAATTAACAACCTAATATCATACTTAGAGAAAGTAGAAAAGAGCAAACCAACCTCAAAGCTAGCAGAAGAAAATAAGTAATAAAAATCAGAGCTAAACTAAATGAAATTGAGATGTAAAAAACAATACAAAAGATCAATGAAACCAGAAGTTCAATCTTTGAAAGAATAAATAAGATCGATAGACCACTAGCTAGACTATTAAAAAAAAAAAAAGAGGGATGATCCAAATAAACACAATCAGAAATGACAAGGGGGACATTACCACAGACTCCACAGAAATATAATACAAAAAACCCTCAGAAACTATTACAAACACCTCTATACACACAAACGAGAAAACCTAGAAGAAATAGATAAATTTCTGGAAACATAAAACCTCCCAAGATTGAATTAGTAGAAATCAAAACCCTGAACAGACCAATAATGAGTCCTAAAATTGAATAAGTAACAAAAAGTCTACCAACCAGAAAAAGTCCTGGACCAGACAGACTCACGACTGAATTCTACCAGATATACTAGGAAAAGCTGGTACTAATGCTTACTGGAACTATTGCAAAAATTGAGGAGAAGGGACTCCTTCCCAGCTCATTCTATGAGGCCAGTATTACTCTGATACCAAAACTTGGCAGAAACGCAACAAAAAAAGAAATCTTCAGGCCACTCTCTCTGATGAACAGAGAAACAAAAATCCTCAACAAAACACTAGCAAACTGAATCTGGCAGCACATCACAAAGCTAATCTACCACAATCAAGTAGCCTTTATTCCTGGGATCCAAGGTTGGTTCAACATACGCAAGTCAATAAGTGTGATTCATCACATAAACAGAACTAAAAGCAAAAACCACATGATCATCTCAATAGATGCAGAAAAGGCTTTCCAAAAAATTCAACATCTCTTTATGTTTTAAAATAAAAGAAAGCCCTCAGAAAACTAGGTACCAAAGGAACATATCTCAAAATAATAAAAACCAAACCTACACCCAACATCATACTGAAAGGGCAAAAGCTGGAAGCACTCCACTTGAGAATCAGAACAAGACAAGGATGCTTACTCTCACCATTCCTATTCAACAGAGTACTCAAGTCCTAGACAGTGCAATCAGACAAGAGAAAAAAATAAAAGCATCCAAACAGGAATAGAGGAATTCAAACTATCCCCGTTTGCAGATGACATGATTCTATATCTACAAAACCCCATAGTCTCTGCCCAAAAGTTCCTTGAGCTGATAAACAACTTCAGCAAAGTTTCAGGATACAAAAATCAATGTACAAAAATCAGTAGCATTTCTATACACCAATAACACCCAAGCTGAGAGACAAATCAATAACATAATCCCATTCATCACAGCCACAAAAAGAATGAAATACCTAGGAATACAGCTCACCAGGCAGGTGAAAGATCTCTATGAGGAGAATTACAAAACACTGCTGAAAGAAATCAGAGATAACATGAACAAATGGGAAAACATTCCATGTTCTTGGATAGGAAAATCAATATTGTTAAAATGGCCATACCACCCAAAGCAATTTACAGACTCAATGCTATCCCTATCAAACTACCAAAGACATTCTTCACAGAATAAGAAAAAACTATTCTAAGACTAATTTGGAACAACAAAAGAGCCCAAATAGCAAAAGCAATCCTAGGCAAAAAGAACAAAGCTGGAAGCATCCCACTATTCAATTTTAAACTATACTACAAGGCTACAGTGACTAAAACAGCATGATACTAGTATAACAACAAACACATAGACCAATGCACCAAGTTAGAAAATGCATAAATAAAGCCACACATCTACAACGACCTGATCTTCGACAAAACCAACAATGACAAACAATGGGGAAAGGACTCCCTATTCAACAGATAGTGCTGGGATAACTGGCTAACCATAGGCAGAAGATTGAAACTGAGCTCCTTCCTTTCACCGTATACAAAAATCAACTCAAGATGAATTGAAAAATTAAATGCAAAATCTAAAACTATAAAAACGCAGAAGAAAACCTAGGAAATACCATTCTGGACATGGCCCCAGCAAAGATTTCACGACGAAGACTCCAAAAGCAATTGCAAAGAAAACAAAAATTGATAAGTGGGATCTAATTAAAGTAAAGAGCTTCTGCACAGCAAAATAAAGTATCAACAGAGTAAACAGCCAACCTACAGAATGGGAGAAAATATTTGCAAACTATGCATCCAACAAAATCTAATTTCCAGAATCTATAAGGAACTTAAAGCAACAAGCAAAAAACAAACAATGCCATTGAAAAATGCGCAAAGGACATGGACACTTCTCTAAAGAAGACATATACACGGCCAACAAGCACATGAAAAAAATGTTGAGTAACACTGATCATTAAAGAAATGTAAATCAAAACCACAATGAGATACTATCTCACACCAATCAGAATGGCTATTACTAAAAAGTCAGTGGGGCGCCGTAGCTCACACCTGTAATCCCAACGCTTAGGAAGGCAGAGGCAGGAGAATTGCTTGAGCCCGGAATTCAAGACTTGCCTGGGCAACATAGAAACACCACACTCTTCACAAAAAGGAGAAAGAAAAGACAAAAATAGACAAAACATAACAGATGCTGGTGAGGTTGCAGAGAAAACAGAATGCTTACACACTGCTGGTGGGAGTGTAAGTTCATTCATCCACTGTGGAAAGCAGTCTGGAAATTTCTCAGAGAACTTAAAATAGAACTACCATTTGATCCAGCAATCTCATTACTGGTTACGTACCCAAAAGAATATAAATCATTCTACCATAAAGACACATGCACACATATGTTCATCACAACACTATTCACAATAGCAAAGACATGGAATCAACCCAGATGCACATCAACAGTGGACTGGATAATGAAAATGTGGGTACATATACACCACAGAATACTACGGTGCCATAGAAAAATAATAAGATCATGTCCTTTGAAGCAGCATGGAAAGAGCTGGAAGCCATTATTCTAAGCAAATTAACACAGGAACAGAAAACTAAATACTGCTGTTCACACTTATAAGTGGAGCTAAACATTGAGTACACACAGACATAAAGAAGTGAACAACAAACACAGGGGCCTACTTGAGGGTAGAGGGTGAGGAGAGTGAGCATTTAAAAACTACCTATTGGGGCCAGGCACGGTGGCTCATGCCTGTAATCCCAGCACTTTATGAGGCCAAGGCAGGTGGATCACCTGAGGTCAGGAGTTCAAGCTCAGCCTGGTCAACATGGTGAAAGCCCATCTCTACTAAAAATACAAAAATTAGCCAGGTGTGGTGGTGCATGCCTATATTCCCAGCTACTCAGGAGGCTGAGGCATGAGAATCACTGGAATCTTGGAACCCAGGAGGCGGAAGTTGCAGTGAGCTGAGATTGCACCATTGCACTCCAGCATGGGCAAGAGCAAAATTCCATCTCAAACAAACAAACAAACAAACAAACAAAAAAACTACCTATTAGATACTATGCTGATTACCCGGGTGACAAAATTATCTGTACACCAAACTCCTGCAACACACAATTTACCCATGTAAAAAACCTGTACATGTACACCCAAACCTTAAAAGTTGGAAAGAAAATAAATAAATAAAATGGGCCCATTTAAAAATGTTCATAAATATTGACAAATTGCTCTCCAGAAATAAATATTTTATCAATCCACATTTCTATCAAGAGCACTCGAGAGGACTGGTTTCCTCACATCTTTACAAACACTAAAATATTAACTTTTAAAAAATGGTTGCCAATTAGACATGGGAAAAATATTTTACTGTGGTTTTAATCTATATATTTTTTTACAATGAAGAAGTCAAGGACTTTTCAATATGTTTAATGAACATTTGTTTTTATCATTCTATGAACTACCTGTTAGTATTCTTTGCTTGTTCATCTTTTGGAGCATTGATATATTTCTAATTAATTTGTAAGAGCTTTTGTTTTGTAAGGCTGTTAACCTTTTGTCTGCCATATTGTTTGCAAATAGTTTTCAATTCAATGAAGCATTTTTCAGTGTATAAAGGCTATATATCCTTGGTGAATTGTATCTTTCATTAATATTAAAATAGTTCTCTATGTTTTCTTCAATATATCTTGTATCACATTCTTCTTTTATAAATATTTCTATCTCTAATTTCCTTTTGCATATATTTACCTGACACATCTTTCCATGGCTTGTTTTTAAAATAATCCGTTGTTATTTAAATTTTGTTATTTACTTTTAAGTATATCTCTTATAAACAGAAAATAGTGATTTTGCTCTTTCACTCAAAAAGACTTTGTTTTTTAGTTTAGGTATTGTTAAGTGCTGTGACAGAAGAATTAACCATTCACATTTATTTAACAATTAATATACTCTTACTATGAGAATATATTAGGCAAAACACAGTAGCTTATGCCTGTAATCTCAGCACTTTGGGAAGCTGAGGCAGGAGGATTGCTTGAGCCCAGGAGTTTGAGGCCAGCCAGGGAAAAACCCTGTCTTTACAAAAAATACAAAATTAGGCGAGCGTGGTGGCATGCACCTGTAGTACCAGCTACTCAGGAGGCTGAGGTGAGAGGATTGATTCAGCCTGGGAGGTCGAGGCTGCAGTGAGCTATGATCATGCCACTGCACTCCTGCCTGGGTGACAGAGGGAGACCCTGTCTCAAAAAGAAAAAGATAATATATTAAATAAGGCCAGTTTAGCCTCTTTCCTGCCATCTTATCTTGTGCTTTTAATTTATATTTTTTATACTTGCTTTTTCCACCCTTTCTTTTTTATTAGCTTTTGCTTATTTTAACTTTAACAAACATAACTGAAGTTGTATTTCTCTAGAAAAGTCAAGAATTATTCAGAATCTATAACCAAGCTCCACACAACCATCAAAATTGATCTTCAGCAGATCTGAGTTCCTCTCCCCATTGTAAAGTTTAATATAATCTGCATTAGACTTTATAACTACATCATTAGTGAGCTACTATGAATTTTAAAGTGATTCTATCCTATATACTGGATTTCCCTTCTTGATTTCTTTATTATGTTACTTTTAGTTTGGCTGGAGTACTTCTTTGAGTAACTTTTTAAATAAATAGTATGTAGGGGCATATTTTCTGTGTGTTTTCACATCTTCACAATAGCTTGACTGTGTGTACAATTCTAGGGCATCTGGTCTTTTATTCTTAAAATACATAATCTCAGCATATATGGTTTGCTGATGAAAGGTCAGGTTCCAATCTAATTATCTTTCTTGGTAAATAATCTGTTTTTTCTGCTGAGAAGCTTACACTAAGAATTTTCAAATGATATAAAGTCAAAGGTTACATAAAAAGAAACATTAATTACACAGCAAAAGAATCAACAAAATAAAAAGACAAACTACAAATTGGAAATAATATTTTCAAGATATATATATATATTACACACATATACATATATATATATATGGTTAATACCCAAAATGTATGAAAAAAATACTCATACAACTTAATAGCAGAAAAACAAATAACCCATTTAAAAAATGGTCAAAGAACCTGAATGGACACTTCTAAAGAGAAGACATAAAAATGGTCAACAGGTGTATTAGTCCATTCTTGCACTGCTATAAAGAACTACCTGAGACTGGGTAATTTACAAAGACAAGAGGTTTAATTGCCTCATGGTTCTGCAGGCTCTATAGGGCTCTATAGGTCCATCTGTCGATGGACTAATGGATAAAGAAACTGTAGTATATATATATATATAATGAAATATTATTCAGCCTTTTAAAAAAGGAGCTACTGCCTAATGTGTTTTGGATCTGTGTCTCTGCCCAAATTTCATGTCGAATTGGAGGAGGGGCCTGGTGGGAGGTGACTAAATCATGGGGGTAGATTCCCCCTTTGCTGCTCAGTGAGTAAGTTCTCACCAGATCTGATGGTTTAAAAGTCTGTGGCACTTCCTCCTTCACTCTCTCTCTCCTGCCGCAATGTGAAGAACGTTCTTGCTTCCCCTTCGCCTTCTGCCAAGGGGAAGTTTGATTGTAAGTTTCCTGAGGCCTCCTAGTCATGCTTCCTGTTAAGCGTGCAGAACTGTGAGTCGATTAAGTCTCTTTTCTTCATAAATTACCCAGTCTCAGGTAGTTCTTCATAGCAGTGTGAAAACAGACTAACACAATGCCAATTGCCACAACACAGATGAGTCTGGAGTTCATTAGGCTGAGTGAAATAAGTCAGACACAGAAAGAAAAATAATGCATGAGCTCACTTATATGTGGAATCTTAAAATAAAAACCTCAAATATACAGAGATAGAGAATAAAACACTGGGTGATGCAGGTCAAAGGATACAAAGTAGCAGAAATTTAGGATAAATAAGTCTAGACATCTAATGTACAACCTGAGCACTATATTTAATAATGCTGTATTGTATTCGAGATTTTTGCTGAATTAGATGTTAATTGTTTTTGCTACCAAAAAAAGGGGGAGTCACTATGTGAGATGATGGATATGTTAATTTTATTTACTATAGTAACCATTTTACTATCTGTATATATCCCATAATATCATGTTATATACCTAAGACACAATAACATTTTTTAAAAAGAAATATTAACATTTGTGATACAAATATAATTATTTCATAAAAGTGATTAATATTTACAAAGGCATAATAGATTGCTTTTTTTTAAAACTGGGCAGCAAAAAAGCAAATGTGGTTTATCTCCATGGTAAGAAAAAAAAAAGTTAGGAAGTTATTTTCTAATGGCAATGATTTTTTTTAAGTCTGTAAAATTAAGCACTGCAAAAAGGTTTCTCAATGAGGGTCTGTGGATTTGGGAGAGAACCCCTGATCCCCAGATTCCATCACACAACAATCAACAATGGCAGAGAATGTGTCAGGTACTTTTCCTATACTATTTTCTTAATGGCTCACAAGAAGCTTGAAAGGTAGGTGTTATTACCTATCTCCAACTTCTGGGAGGAGAAATTGGTTCTCAGAGAAGGTAAACACTTACTCAACACCACACCACTAGTAAATATGTGGCAGAACTAAAATTTGAACCCAGGATTCTATGACCCCACTACACATCCTCTTTGTAGTGTGCAATACAAAGGATCACCCCCATGTTCAAGGCATTAGTCTGGAAGCTGCGAACAACGAAAAGGTGAATGCCACAGAGGCCCTACCTTAAATTGTTACCTAGGTAGAACCTATTTAATTTACCGTCAGCCCTCCACATTGATGAGTTTCACATTCATCAAGTCAATCAACCACAGATCAAAAATATTGCCAGTGGGGCATGGGGGTGGAATCTGTACTGAACATGTACAGACTTTTTTTATTGTCATTATTCCCTAAACAATACAGTATAACAACTATTTATATAGCATTTAAATGGTATTAGGTATCATAAGTAATCTATAGGTGATTTGAAATATATAGGAGGATGTGTGTAGGTTATATGCAAGTACTAGGCCATTTTATATAAGGGACTTGAGCATCCTTGAATTTTGGTACCTGCGGGGGTCCTGGAACCAATCTCCCATGGTATGGAGGGACAATTGTACTTAGTTAAAAAAAAAAAAACTAGCATTTTTCTTCTTGATAGTAAAAATTAATTAGGCCATGAATGTGTGATTCAGAAGAAAAATGTCCTTATCCACATGCATTTTTATACATTAGCATTTAGGGCAAATCGCCCAGAAATCCAACACTAATTTACCCCCAGGATCTCAGCCCATAGTTACTGTTGGAATTTTTGGCAAGTATATTTCCCTGGGGGTAACAGTCAAATTAAGAAGTCTTCTTAAAGAGAAGGTGTTAGAGTGTTAGGCAACAGTTCAAAGCTCAGTGTTTAAAGGTGGAGAGGGATACCCAAGCAGGCAGTGCTCCAATGGCAAATGAGGTGAGAGGCAGCCTGTTTTCCTGCCCTATGCTCCTGCTTAATGGATCCGCTGCTGATAGTTTGATGTGAGGGTGACAATTTTTACCTTGCACTCAAACTTATAATGGACCATATTTTAACTTCTAATTGTCAAATTATTTTAGCAGATTTGGGAGGGGAACACTTCCAGGGTCAAACCTGAACTCTCTGCAAGTGTGAACTACCAGTATGAGTTTCACAGTCCAAATAAGCATTTCCCACACCTCTACCCACTCTGACACCAGAACCCAAGTAGATGGATTCCGCTTCTGCTAAACTGAGAGTTCCCTTAGATCAACCAGGAAAATAATAATAGTAACAACAATTACTAACTTTATTGGTCATTTTCTATGTGACACACACTATTCTAAAAGTGTTACAATTCACTTAATCCTCCCAACAACTCTACGAGCTTGTATATCTATTTTATAGATAAGAAAAAGAGAGATAAAGTGATTTGCCAAAGACTGTACAGCTTGTAAGTGGCAGACCTAGGATTTGAATTCACATGGACAGGTCCCTGAGCATGCATTATTAACCATTGCCATTCACAAGTTTGCATGTGGTCATAACTGACCTTTATAGGCAATTTCCTTCATCAGTTAGATCAATCTTGCTTGGACTAAGTGCAAATTTGTTTGAAGAAATGGACTTAACTTTAGCACTAACTCCTACAAGGTGAAGCAGTATCCTTTGCAGGCTCCAAAGAGATCTAAAAGAAGGAATGTCAAGGAAATTTAAACATCAAGATTGGATAGGGTGAAAATCAGTCGGGGGACAATATTAGGAGAAAGCTACAACTAAATGGGCAGGTCAGTACTCATCCCTGAAACATGGTCTGTGGCAACAAGATTAAGTCATGCCCCACTACCTGGTAAGCCAAGGGTACTGAACCTGCTACTATCCTAATCAGAATTGAGTTATAATAAAAATTGGATAAAACTGAACCTGCAAATGGAAGGACTTACAGGCTGAGACGACAGAGGCTGGAAACTATAATAAACTTTATGTTCCTTTTATAGAAACAACTTTCAGGTCCATGTCCAATTCCAACTTGGGAAAACATCTACTTATAATTTCCCAATTTGAATTAAAGTTCTACTCTCAAGATACCTGATCTACCTTAATGTCTCCTTAATGCAACGTCAATACAAGTTTGTTGATTGATGTCACGTGTAAGACAGAAGGAAGGATTGATTGCATGTCATGTCTCCCTGTCTCCCCAGTGATCCTCTGGGAGAACCACTTCCTCCATTTTGCTCATAAGCACCTCCCCAAGATAGGATCTTTAATCTAGAAAACTGCAGATGAACTCACCACCAGGAGCTAGCTGGCTATGTTCCAGCTGGCCCAGCTGAGCTCGACCAGTAGGATACAGTGTGTGGCAAGCCCAAGAAGCAGCAGCCCTGCGTAAAACAGCTAATGAGGCATTTTTACTGTTTTAGAGTCACAAAAAAAATGTCTCACATTGATTAAAATTCCTCTTGTCAAAGTGAGACTGACCAGGAACCCAGAGATAAGAACCTCGGGTATGGGCATCCCTGGTTGGCTTTTTTAACTTACATGGCTGTGAAAGACGGGGGCTTGTTAGTCATTTGCATTTTTCCCACATTCAAGGTTTTCAGTCAAAGATTTCTCTGGCTGTCAAGGGAAGACATTGGCAGCAATAAGGGGAGACTGGCCACCTTTTATTTCCATCAAACTCTAAGGCACTGCTTTCTGCCAAACTGCCCACCCCAGAGGAAAAGATCCTCTTTCTTCTGGTTTTGATCTAGTTCCCTGGCAAGATGGATGTGATTTTTCTTAGCACTTCTCTTCCTTCTGCCAAGGAACAGGCTGTTTGGACACATGGTCTCATTTCTACAATCCTTTAACTCCAGGAAACTTGTGCACCAGCATTGATGTCAGGTCTGTTGGGTCCTATCTGGAATGAAGGTGTAGTCAGGAGGTCACTTCCTTATGCGATATATGTCTAGAGAAAGGCATAAGCTCCACGAAGTTAGGGTCTGTGTTGGTCTCATGCAGCCCTTATTCCTGGCAGTAACACATAACGGGCATGCAATAAATGCAGGTGTTCAATGGCGTTTTTGAAGTGAATTTCTCAGTAAATTTACTTTTGCATAGAATCTAGTGGTGGTAAACAGCAATAAGTGGGATAACGTGGAAGAAAATGTATCCCATCTTTATTCTGGGTGGCTATCACTGTAGGTTATAACATCTTTTCTTAAGGTATTTTGTGGGACACTAGACTCAGAAAGTCCTCAGCAAAAAACTGTTTTTGTGATCAAGTAAGCTTGTAAACAGTGCATACCAGAATACTCATTCAAGAGTTCCCATGTACATTAACCTATTAAAGAGACTCCTCTCTTTAGTACATTAACCTATTAAAGAGGCTCCTCTTTAGTACGTTAGCCTATTAAACTAAAGAGACTACTCTGTTTAGTACATTAACCTATTAAAAACGCTCCTCTCCCTCCTCTCACCTTCCACCCTCAAGTAGGCCCCAGTGTCTGTTGTTCTGCTCTTAGTATCCATGTGTTTTCTTGGTTTAGCTCCTACTTATAAGTGAGAACATGCAGTATTTGGTTTTCTGTTCCTGTGTTAGTTTGTTTAGGATAATGGCCTCCAGCTCCATCCATGATGCTGTAAAGGAAATGATCTTATTCTTTTTTATGGCTGCATAGTTTTCCAGTGTCTATGTATGACATTTTCTTTATCCAGTCTACTGTTGATGTTAAACCAGAATTTCTTAAACTTTTTTTTTACCTCAGAATCTTCACCTTGCATCTATTATTTGCTATCCCATGGAACTAGTGTTCCTCTCAACTCACCTTGGAATTATACCTGGAATCACTGAGTTATACCATGATTAATCCTCTGGCCCCCTCCACCATAGTCTTTAGAGTGGATATTTCAGACCTCCTTCTGAAATCATTTATTACATGACCCTGATGATCTACGATTTCCAAATCACCCTACATGAAAATAGGAATAACAAGCTCCCTTATGCCTTTCTATGCAGAGATTTTAGCACTGTCTTCTCTCAGAAGAAGAGCTGGCTAAGGGCAGCTCTACATCAGCCCAGAAATCATGTACATTGCCTGGTATGGCACTCAAAGGGGGCTTAGAGACCTGGTGGGAGCAGGACTCAGGTCACCCTTCATGAACACTGCTTCTTCTTGTGACTGCCTGTGATGGCCAGTCATGTATCAGTTGGCCAGGCTAATGCACCCAGTCATTAAATCAAACACTAAGCTGGGCATAGTGGCCCACACTGTAGTCCCAGCTATTTAGGAAGCTAAAGTGGGAGAATTGCTTGAGCCCAGGAATTTGAATCCAGCCTGGGCAACATAGTAACACCCTGTTTCTAAAAGAAAAAAATTTAACACTAATCTAGTTGTTACTGTGAGGTTCTCATCAATCAGTTCAGTTGGAAGACCTTAAGGGCAAAACTCAGGTTTCCCTGCAGAAGAAGAAATCTCACTTGGGAACAGCAGCTTCGGTGCCTGTGGAGAGTCTCCAGTCCCCTGCTGGTTCTGGGTCTGTGGGAGAACCTGGCTGACACACTGCCCATTGTGGTGCTCCCTCATCAGCGTCCCTGCCACACTGGCCATGATTTGAGCGAACACACCTCTCAGATGGAGTCAGAAGCCAGCAGGGATGATGACAGCATCTTCTTCCAAGGCTGGGAAAGGGTCTGCCTCAGAGCCATGAGGAAGGATCAGAATCTGTAGGTCCTATAAGGCTGAGGAGCGGAGGCGGGAGGCCCTCTTGCCCTCCACCTTGAAGGAGCTGCAGTTTGTGTCTCTTTTACTGCTTTTGCCTAGTAGTGAGGCTGGGGGTGAATTGCTTACCGTGGATGTATATCCGTGCCTAGGCACAGCCTGGTGAATTACTTTCCGGAAAAAAAGTTTGCCTTAAGATTTAATTAATTTTCATAGTTTAATAATATCTCAGGGCATTTATTCTGCATTTAAGATAAAGAGCATAGATTTGTATATATTATGGAAATAAGTGGAATTCTCATTTTGATAAGAAAATGTGAAAGCCCAACCCATTTACCAGCATTGATAAGAGGGAGAGATGGGACGTGTTTGCGCACTTAGTGGATGCTCATTTGGCTATATGTAAAGAAGACTTTAATTTTCATAATATATATTTAGAACCTTAATATGTGAATACTAAATGACTCCATGTCTAGAATTTATCCTGAGAATGTATATAAAGTTATAACCTATAAGAAATATCATCTCAGTTGTGAAAAATTGGAAGCCACTTGAATGTCCAACAGTAAGATATTAGTAAACTACAGTGCATCAATATACAATGGAATACAAAAAAAATAGCTATCATTCATTGAATTGTGTGCCAAGCACTGTTCTATACGGATTTCATACATATTAACTCACTGAATTGTCACAATAACCTTACAAGGTAGACTCTATCATCCTCTTTTTACTAAGGCACAAAGTGGCAGGGTGAACTGCCCGAGGTCACACAGTTAGTGAGGGATAGAGCCAGGATTCCAACGTGAACATTTTGGCTCTAGAGTCTACACTCTGAGTCTATGCTGTGCCCCAGTCTCAAGAGCCAACATATGTCATTTAAAACATCCATATGTTCATTTACATATATACAAAACGAACAACAACAAAAAGTGGAAAATTCTATACTTTAATATCAGTGATCTTTCTTTTTTGCTCATCTGCATTTACTAAATTTTCTATAACATCTACTATTTTGTAGTTTAAAAATAAAAATAATGAAATAATTTATTTTTTATTAGGAACCAAACTCCTAATTTCCCTAGTCAGAGACTAGAATCAGACTAGTGCAGACTGATATTCAGGGCAGCTCTCAAGCCAATACATAAACCTAGGTGGCGTGGGAGAGCTCCCAAAGGGCCCAGGTCCCAGGCCCCTTGTCACACATACCACCCATGAGCCAGCAAATCAATGCACCCTGCAGGGAACAGAGCTAGTCAGACAACATCTTCTGGACCTTTTTTTAGCCAACTTCCAAAGCTCGATTTTTTTCAACCCACCCAAGTTTTATAATTATCAACACTGACTATGAATTTCAGGTCCATAACATTTCCAAAACGTTTTGAAATAAAATGAGCAATAAATGGGATAATTTGGGACTTCATAGAATACTTTGTGTGACTGCTCTGATCTCCTGCAGATGGTAAATGTATTGAATGATGTAAGAAATAATTAAAAATGCAAAGGTTAGAACCATCTGGACCCTTAGAGATAAAATCTATGTATCTTCATTTGACATACAAAGATGCTAACACTCAGAGAAATTAAATAACTTGCTCTCGGGTAGTCAGTCTTTTAAAAGTCAAACCAGGATGAAAAGACAAGTTTTAGTTCCTAGTCCAATACTCTCTGCGTTGAGCCATGCTACTTCAAGGGCTTGGGCTCAGTTGAAAAGAGGGAAGGAAGTATTGGTTATGAGAGCAATTGATATTTTATGAAAATCATTTTCTATTCACTTCTATTACGCTAGCAATATATACAAAAGAGGAGCATACAGGGTAAATGGTGAAGGTCCCTAGCCACAAACTACAACTCCCTCCCTCCCCCACAGGTGGGAGACAGTGATTACCACAGTCAATCCAGTCAATAACTTGCCATTATATATGTATTTAGCGGTGTGCTAGAACCAGCTTGTACAGGTTCTTAAGAGCCAACTTAAATTTTCAGGAAAGCTATCAGCTGGCTGTTTAAAAAAAAGCCATTATTAAATATTAAATTGCACAAATTTATAATCAAACTATATTAAAAACAAAGATAAGAAGTACTCAAAAAGCATCACCTCCCTCCTGCTTTTAATTACATTTTACCTTTGTCTATGTTCTTGGGGCCACTTTCGTCTACTGTATCTCTCTAGTGGAAAGCCCAGTGGTGTGTTCCCAGCTTCACAGTCAGTGATTCATAGTGGTAGAATCCACCACATGGGGAGTATTTACACTACAGAAATTGACAAACGCTGCACAGCAAGGCCTTCCCTCCCTTCACCCCGGACAGCCAGTGTTTAAGCATTTACTAGCATATCATGATAGACACATTTTTTTTTTTTTTTGAGATGGAGTCTTGCTCTGTCACTCAGGCTGGAGCGCAATGGCGTGATCTCAGCTCACTGCCACCTCCGCCTCCCAGGTTCAAGTGATTCTCATGCCTCAGCCTCCTGAGTAGCTGGGATTACAGGCACGTGCCACCATGCCCAAATAATTTTTGTATTTTTTTAGTAGAGACAGAGTTTCACCATGTTGGTCAGACTGGTCTCAAACTCCTGACCTCGTGATCCGCCCACCTCTGCCTCCCAAAGTGCTGGGATTACAGGCATGAGCCACCATGCCTGGCCAACAGACACATTTTTTTCAGGTATCTTTTTTCCTTACATCAATAGACTATTGAAAACTTTAAAGGTGGTTAAATGCATTTCTTTCCATTTGTAGAAATAAAGAAAAAGCACTCGCTAAAATAAGTGAAATATATTTGCCATCAGCCAGTTTTTCAAACTACTACAGTCATGCACCACATGACATTTTGGTCAAGACAGGCTGCATATACAAAGTGGTCCCATAAGATTGTAATATTGTATTTTTATTGTACCTTTTTTATGTTTAGACACATTTAGATACACAGATACTTACCACTGTGTTACTATTGCCTATAGTAGTCAGTACATAACCTGATGTACAGGTTTGTAGCCTAGGAGGACCATCCCACATATCCTAGGTGTGTAGTAGGCTATGCCATCTAGGTTTGTGCAAGTACACTGTATGTTTGCACAATGACATAATCGCCTAACCATCATTTCTCAGAAGGTATCCCCCATTGTTAAGTGACACATGACTGCATTTGTCTTCTGTCCCTCAATGCCCTCCCTGTTCCCTTGATAATCTAGCCTTCTATTTTAACTAAATCCCAGTTCCTTTGAACTTTCTTCTTTGAGTACATTCTACCTCCCCTCTTCAATTCCCCACATCTTTCAAGCCTTCTTAGACAGAGAAAGATGGTAAAGGTGCAGTTTTCTGAAGGTAATTAATTAGCAGGCAACCAAACAAGAATGGCTGGATTTGCTTTGCCACAGTAAGCACTAGATCCTGCTAGCGGCTACTTCCCCACTTCTGGGCTCCTGGGTGTCAGAGGGGGAGTGATATACTTAGTCCTTTTTGTTTACACACCAAAAGATTAGGTTTCCTTACATTCCTAAGTAATTTCAGAAGATTAACTTTTAGATAGGAAACTTCATAGGCCAAGCAGGCTGAGAAAAGAAAAAAGAAAAAAATTCATGTCACCCTCAAGCAGTTCCATCAAGGGATGAAATTTTAAATCACATCATGTCTCACACCCATTTCTTAGTGCAAAATAAATCACTTGAACAGAGTGCAAGCCAATTTTTACTTTAAAAATGTTGTGTCCTAAGGCTGTCTTCTTGAACTTCAAAAGCACACTTTGTAATTACTCTACCTATCAAAGGAAACTCAACATTTCACCTCCAATCTTCTTCAGCTTGTGTTATCATTTTTAATTGTTAATAAACCACATTAATTTTAAACTGATTATTCTGTTTGGGAATTCAATGTTTTCGAGGAGAATATGCTGAATTATATTTAAATAAACTTGTTTACATACACTTCTTAAATATACTTGTTTACATAAGCTAAAGTTAAGTGGGGCTTTTTCTTGCTACCTGTCATTGGTTTTATTTTTAGTAATTTCTGTCATTTTGGAGACTCACAACATTTCACATCTCTTGTTTTTTACTTTTTATTTTTATTTATTTGTTTATTTATTTGAAACGAAGTCTTGCTCTTGTCCCCCTGGCTGGAGTGCAATGGCACGATCTCGGCTCACTGCAACCTCCGCCTCCTGGGTTCAAGCGATTCTCCTGCCTCAGCCTCCCAAGTAGCTGGGATTACAGGCAGCTGCCACCATGCCCGGCTAATTTTTATATTTTTAGTAGAGACAGGGTTACACCATGTTGGCCAGGCTTGTCTTGAACTCCTGATCTCTGGTGATCCGCCCGCCTGGGCCTCCCAAAGTGCTGGGATTACAGGCATGAGCCACCACACCTGGCATGTCTCTTGTTTTTTAAAGGAATAGTTTTCTGGAAACTGTTTTTATCTCTGAATTAAAAATGCCAGAGATTTTATCCACGTTTGTGCTCAACACTGATATCACTTGATTGTGAGTTGTGAGCCTTCCTGGGACTTTTATTTTCTTAAGTAGAAATAGAGAGCCCAGAAATAAGGCCACACACCTATAACCACATGATATTCAACAAAGCTGACCAAAGCAAGCAATGGGAGAGGACTCCCTATTCAATAAATGGTGCTGGGATAACTGGTCAGCCATATGCAGAAGACTGAAGCTAAACCCCTTTTCCTTAGGCTATATACAAAAAGCAACTCAAGATGGATTAAAGACTTAAATGTAAAACCCAAAACTCTAAAAGCGCTGGAAGAAAATCTAGGCAATACCATCCTGGATGTAGGAATGCACAAAGATTTCATGACAAAGACACCAAAAGCATTTTCAATGAAAGCAAAAACTGACAAGTGGGATCTAATTAAGAGTTTCTACAGAGCAAAAGAAACTATCAACAGAGTAAACACACAACCTACAGAATGGGAGAAAATATTTGCAAACCATGCACCTGACAAAGGTCTAACATCCAGCATCTATAAGGAACTTAAACAAATTTACAAGAGAAAAACAAACAACCCCATTAAAAAGTGGGCAGAGGACATGAACAAACACTTTTCAAAAGATGACATACATGTGGCCAACAAGCATATGAAGAAAGCTCAATATCACTGATCATTAGAGAAATGCAAATCAAAAGTATGAGACAGCATCTCATACCAGTCAGAAAGGCTACTATTAAAAAGTCAAAAAAATTGGCTGGGAGCGGTGGCTCATGCCTATAATCCCAGCACTTTGGGAGGCTGAGGCAGGCAGATCACCTGAGGTCAGGAGTTTGAGACCAGCCTGGCCAACATGGTGAAACCTGTCTCTACTAAAAATCCAAAAATTAACCAGGCATGGTGGCACACGCCTGTAATCCCAGCACTTTGGGAGGCTGAGGTGGGCAGATCACCTGAGGTCAGGAGTTTGAGACCAGCCTGGCAAACATGGTGAAACCCCATCTCTACTAAAAAAATAAAAATACAAAGGTCAAAAATAACACAGCTGGCAAGGTTGTGGAGAAAAGGGAACACTTATGCACTGTTGGTGGGACTTTAGTTCAACCATGTGGAAAGCAGTATGGTGATTCCTCAAAGAGCTAAAAATAGAACTGCCATTCAACCCAGCAATCCCATTACTGGGTATATACCCAGAGGAATATAGAGCATTCTGCCATAAAGCCAAATCACACAAATGTTCATTGCAACACTGTTCACAACAGCAAAGACCTGGAATCAATCTAAATGCCCATCAATGACAGACTGGATAAAGAAAATATGGTACATGTACACCATGGAATACTATGCAGCCACAAAAAAGAACAAGATCATGTCTTTTGCAGGAACATAGACGGAACTGCAAACTAACACAAGAACAGAAAACCAAGTACCATATGTTCTCACTTATAAGTGGGAGCTAAATGATGAGAACTTACGAACATAAAGAAGGAAACAACAGACACCGGGGTCTACTTGAGGTTGGAGGCTGGGAGGATGGAGAGGAGCAGAAAAGTAACTATTGGGTTCTGGGCTAAATTCCTGGGTGATGAAATAATCTGTACAACAAACCCCCGTGACATGACTTTACCATGTAACAAACCTTCACATGTACCCCCAAACCTAAAACAAAAGTTAAAAAGGCTGGGTGCGGTGGCTCACGCCTGTAATCCCAGCGCTTTGGGAGGCTGAGGCGGGAGGATCACTAGGTCAGGAGATAAGACCATTCTGGCTAACACAGTAAAACCCCATCTCTAGTAAAAATACAAAAAATTAGCCAGGCGTGGTGGTGGGCGCCTGTAGTCCCAGCTACTCGGGAGGCTGAGGCAGGAGAAAGGCGTAAACCCGGAAGGCAGAGCTTGCAGTGAGCCGCGATCGTGCCACTGCACTCCAGCCTGGGTGACAGAGTGAGACTCCGTCTCAAAAAAAAAAAAAAAAAAAAAAAAAAGGAAAAAAGTTTAAAAAACAGAGAGAAGGAGAGGGCTAAAAAAATAATTTACTAAACTCAGACGATAGTACCAACCTGTATGATTCATTCAGATTTGTTTAGATACTTATTTTTTTAACAAGTTTTTTCCCAATCTGAAGTTAACTAGGTAAGTGCTTTTTGTTATTAACCTCCCTGCCACTGTCAGCATGGATTATGTCTATTGAACAAACGCAATTATTTAACAACCATATTTTTCCACCCAGTCAATTTTCTCTCATGGTAACAAACAAAATGTCCTTGAGATAGAAACGTCATGCTTGTTTCCACTTTGTCACCAAGCTCAGAATTCAGGAGCTGGGAACAGTTCCTGCCTGACTAAAAAATTCTCAGAACATCCTTCTCTCCATTCTAACTGTGTCCATGTGCTGCATCCTCCACCTGAAGGGCACTCCCTCTCCCCTGCCCAGTAAGATCATGTTTCAGTGCCCTCCCTTGCCTCCTGGATAAAAGTGATATGCCTTCCTCGGGCTCCCACTTGGAGCACTATCACTACCACCACCACCATCACCATCCTCTATCTAGGGCTGGCTGTGATACCAGGCACTGTTTTATGTGTAATAATTCAAGTAACCCTCACCACAACCTTATTTGTTAAGTGCCATAATTATTCCCATTTTATAGATACGGACACTGAGGCACGTAGAAGTTAGTGCTGAAGATCATTCAGCTGGTAAGTGACAGAGCAGGCCAGCTCCAGGGGCTATGCACAAAAGCACCCTACCATTGAACTGCTTAGTTACCTACATAGTTGTCTCTCCATTGGACTACACATTCCCAGAAGGCAGGCCCATCTCTTATCTATTCTTACATCACCCAGAGTGCCTGCCACAGTAACTGGTAAATCATTAACTGTTTATGGAATAAATGAATGGCTTTCCTGGCCTTTCCAGTGTGAACTGAAAGATATTGTCACAGAAAGACAGCCTGTGATGGCATCGGGGAAAGAGCACACCAACCTGGCGGCCCTGGAGTATACATGGCCTGAAGCTAAGATCTGTCCATGCTGGACTACACAAGGTGACCAACATGGCTGACCTTTTCAGTCAAGTAAACATTGATCAAGTATCATCTCCCCTAGAAAGTGACAGTAAGTAAGGGGCCACAGATGATGCCTGACATAACATAATTCAGTGATTGAGGTTGGTATAAACTAGTAGGGCTGATCTTGGGTTGTGGTAAAGTGGTGAAGGTTGGAATTAGCATATTTTTCTAATTCTTTTAGTGCTCCACTAGAAAAATGTTTGAACCTTATTCAATTATTTATACATACTCTGTCTTTTCCCAAATACTATATATACATATATACACATATATATACACACACACACACACACACATATATATATATTCAGCAGATTTATAAACTGGAAGTGAGAAACAAGAAAACAAAAATAGAGACCAAAAATGGAGCCTAGAATGAAACTAATACAAAAACATGTGCATAAAAAATCATTATATATTTACTGTGGCTAGGGAAAAGACTGAAATATATATAGCACTTTATCACATATTCACAAAGGTTCTTCTTGTATCTTCAAAGTGGCCATTTTCTATAGCTAATGTCATTAGGTCCAGGTTGCAGATGAGGAGCTTGAGGCTCAAAGAGATCAAGAAACTTTGTTGAGTTATTCACCCACAAATAAGTGTGACTTGAACAAAGGCTGAACTCCTCAGAGGTAAGGAACTAATTCTAAAACCTGCTGCCTGAGAGGCCTCACAACTCAGCCACGCCTAACCCATCTTTTCCAAATGGGAGAAAACAACCAAACATAATTTTGGTAAAATATTTATTTGTTCCTCAAACCTACAATTATTACCGTGTAATAATAAGCACTGCAGCTGTATGAAATCTAAGTTTGATTCCAGAACTAGTGTTTTGTGGAGCCTAATGGTGCCTCTTCCTGCATTCCTGTTGATATAAGTCACATTCTCTACCTACCCTCCTCTCAGCTTAGGCATAGACGCGTTTCCTCAACCAGCTTACTGGGTTAAGAGCAGAAACTTAAGATCTGAGTTAAGATCAAAACCTCCACTCCCTTTACTGTAAGTCCCTTGGGGCTTCCTGAGCCCTCCTGGGGAGGGCTGCTGCGGAAGGGCATGGTCCCTGGCAGACTGCTGTTCACTCTGCACAGGGCATGAGGAAACATGCGGACCAGTGGCCAGACATCCAGAACGCTGATGCTGCCTCCCTACTTCTAGTTAGGTTGGAACCAAAATATGAACCTGAAGGAATGCAGACATAGAGGATGAAAAAATGTAAAAAGCCAGCAAAAGAAAATTTTGATCATGATGAAGAAAGACTACTCACAGTAGTTTATGGGACAGGTAATTTATGGGATAGTCGCTTCCTAAGAGGGGCCTGTATCTCACTGGCCTCAGTGAAACCTGAGTTTCCTCTCTTTCTGTCCCCTCCATCCTCAGTACTCCCTCCCATCCCCCACTGCCACCATCTGCCTAAGAACCGTTCCTCAGCTGAGCAGTCCTAAGAAAGGTGATGCAGACACTGTCCGCCTAGAATGTGTCTGTGCCTCTGCTGCTGTTGTCAACATCTACAGTAGGCCCCACTGTGGGGCATTCCAGTCAACACAGTGAACACATAATACTATCCACTTAGACATGGGATTAGTGCTAGCCAGACATACTGAGGAACAAAAATTCCTTAGCCACCTGCTGACTTATTGTGTGAAGGAGAGGCCCAGCTGATGTGCTAGCAATCTTCCCTGAACAATAAAATCATATAGTGCTTTCTATTTAGAGACAGAATTACCACTAACGGGATTCTGCCAACAACACAAACACCTTTACTGCCCCATCTTTCCTGATTTTCCTAACGTGGCCTGTTTCTGGCTGTGATAATGTACCAGCATGCACAACATAGATACTTCTCTTCAGAAAATTAACCACAATTCTGGGGGAGAAAACCCCAATATCATTTTGAGACTATCTGGAGTCCAATTACTTTATCTATCCATAAAACCATCCACAATCAACAGGCTGGGTTTGTTCTTTAAATGTTTGTGGAGGTACATGAAATAAAATCCAAAGATACCTCAAAAAAGAAAAGGGATTTTAGGAAATAGTTTAACCATCTTAGCAAAATACTTTGACAAAACTACCACAAAATAGCAGACAATGCATTTACTGGAACAAGCTTTGGAGAAAATGTCCTAATCTTCATTTTACGAATAAAGAAATTGAGGCCTAAAGTAGTTAAATGAGTGTCCTAAGGTCATAGTTCAAGTTAGTGTTAGGACAAGAAACTACACAAGCAACACAGGCAGCAGGAGAAAAAAAATAGTAAAAGAAAACAGCTTTGAGAATCCAAGACTGCTGGGATTAGGCAAATCGGAGACGTATACACACTCTGGTCACCACTGACCCCGTATGATTCCTTTAAGACCCACTGCAATGCCCACTGCTCACACCCCTGCCATCCATCCTGGAGTAGATGCCATTTTACAGCAGGGGAACTGATGTCACAGAAGATAAAAAAACAGTGGAAGACAGAAGTCATTTGAGCCCCTTCCTATCCTTACTGGGCTCAACTTGCACCTCCAGCAGTACTTTATTTATCTGTATTTATATATGCACCTCCCCCCACCAAAAAACTTGTTGCAAAAAAATTCAAGATACTTATTTTTTAAGGCTTAAGCAGCAGAAGTGTATGACCTTCAATGTTTAAAAAAAAAGTACTGCTATGAAAAATGAGTTCAGAACATCTTCATCTTCTCACAAGTGGTTAGCTAAAATACCCTCTTCAAGTTGCTTACAAAAATAAACTAAAGGAGAATTGGTTAGAAGACTGCAGTCAATATTATTGAGTTTTGGGGTTCTTTAAAAAAAATCAATGTTATCACTTAAGAACTAGCTTCCTATTGTCTACCACCTGGTACTTGTAGATTGAAGTAACAATTGGTCCTTGGTGACAGTGCTCAATAAAGAAAACACATCAGCCTTTAAGGATTCTCAGGGAGGCTGAAGACCAAGGTGGGAGGCCTTAATGGAGACCCAAAGACTGTTTAGATCTGAATTTATTCACTGTTGACTCATTTACAGACTCTTTTTTTCTCAACTCCTTTGTGATGTTTAATAATACATGAAGGTGAGTTTTACCATATGAACTAATCACCACTGCCAATTGCATCAAACATAACTGTTAAACTGCGAATCTTTGCAAAGATGGAGAGTGTTCAGAGCCTGGATGTGCAAATCAGCATCTAATCCTGCAGGTTACAAGTAACTGAACACATCTGGGACAAGAAACCCACTGCCGCTTAAAATATCTACTCTATTCTCTAGCACATCCCTGGTGCAATTAAAGAACCTAGTGCACAATTAAAATTCAGGTCAGCACACAGCAACAATGGGGCTCTTTGATGTGAGGTCAGCTTTGGTCATTCTCATATACTCATTAAACAGGTTAATCAACTTAGTGCAGAATATAGGATAGGAGTAACCAAACATCTATTTAATTACCATTACCCGGAGAGTTTTGGCAGAAAGAATCTGTTTTATGTGTTTGACATAGCAAGTGCAGTTGCCTTGTCAGTGCATGCTGGAGCTTTATAAAGGTGATATTTCTGGAATTATGTGATTTTTTTTCAGGTTATGAAATGTAGATATTAGACAAGTATTTGTGTATTATACTTAATTATTAATTAAAATAGAAAAATAGATGGTCTGGTGGGTGGCTTTCTCTTTCTCTCCTGTACAGTTCTCTTTCTTGGTTAAAGTAACAAACCATGAGTCAAATTTGTAGATTCTGTCTTATGCTCATTACATTGTTTGCCATCCTTGAGTCAAGATGATGCTGATGTGACACATTCAATTCAGATGAGTAAACTTGATTCATGTTCTCCTAATGTGCTTTGTTCAGTATACAAAAGGAAGAACAGTTAACATGAACTTTTAGTGCCTATGGCAAATGCTTTAGTAGAAAGGCCTGGACTTTAAGGTCAAATAGACGTGGATTTAAATCTAGCTCCCTGATCTGCAGATGCTCATTTGTGAAATTAATACAAGTCCTATTTTGCAGGGCTGTTGTGAAGATAATAAAATAATGTATCTAAAGTGTTTAGTACAGTGCTTGGAACATGGTAGAACTTAATGGCAACTATTTTTATCATTAAGAAAATGCTTTTCTAACCATTTCCTCACACTTGTAATCCCAGCACTTTGGGAGGCCAACGCAGACTGATCACTTGAGGTCTGGAGTTTGAGACCAGCCTGGCCAGCATAGTGAAACCCCGTCTCTACTAAAAAATACAAAAATTCGCTGGGTGTGGTGGTGTGCACCTGCAATCCCAGCTATTCGGGAGACTGACTCAGAAGAATCACTTGAACCCGAGAGGCGGAGATTGTGCCACTGCACTCCAAGCCTGGGTGACACAATGAGAGACACTGGCTCCAAAAAAAAAAAAAAAAAGAGAAAGAAAGAAAAAGAAAATGCTTTCCTAAGTCACTGAGAAATCCATAACATCATTAATCAGAGTGCAATTTTACTTTCCTCCCTAAAAACTATATTCAGTACTCCTAATACAAGTCATTGTTTTTTAAGGATGAAACTGAATATATGACATTGTAAAATTAAACAATGAACCCCCCTCACTAGACTTTTAAATAACAAGGTCTAAATGACCTCAAGAAAGAAGGCATAGTAAATGCTTCTTGTTTCACGATCAAGTAAGATACAGGGGAATCCCATCTTTGGGGAGCGGGGAGTGGCACGAATACTCTCAAGGTTGAAATTCCCAAGTAGCCCAAATAATCCTGGAATATTCCGTAGAAAAGCACACTTGATTCTCATTATTTGTGGTAGGTATGTTCTATAAAGTTACTGCAAACAGTAAATTAGCAAATCCTGAGCCATTGCTCCTAGAGGACATACCAGGTTAGGGTCCTTCAAGCCTCTGGTCACAACATTTTCATAATCGAGATGTAACCTTGTTTCCTATGTGTTTCTGTTTAAAGAAACCTTCTTTAATATACATTGTTGATTCACTAACATTGAACTTAGAGCCAACAGCACTGTAACTCATGCCTGAACAAAGCTTACCAAACACACATTTTTTTTCTCTGTAAGGCACATCAAAGACTTTCTGAGCTTAGGAACACTAAACAACACTTCAGTACTGTGCTTGAAGGGCATCTTAAACAGCAAAATCACCAACAAGAGCACAAAAATGCAAAACAAAACAAAACAAAACATGGCACTAAATTGATCTCAGAAAGGACAGTTGGCAATATGAGAACTGAAACAAGACGGCAGAGCATTGCCTGGTTCAGCCTCAGCTGGGAAACTTGCGCACTGCGCAACTCAAAGTTTTTCACTGTTTGTTGCAGGTCTGTGAATGAGTGTGAAAGCACAGCAAATATTGATTTGGGGGTTACAAATTAATTTCAATGAGTAGGTGGATCCACAAAGGTACAATCTGCAAATAATAAGGATCTACTGAAAATTGACATATCACCTCTCACTAAGTCCAACATAGCAAGTCTTTTCTTCACTATTTTAGGGAAAACTGTTTCCTTAGATAAGCACAAGATGAAGTAGTTGACTGGCATTTAGGAGCCACATTGTGCAAAAAACATGAGAACAAAACTAAACACTAGAACAAAATTTTAGAGAGTCTCAGAATGAGAAGATCCTAACTCTATAAGAAGCAAGAGTGAACTGAGACCAACTAAAGAATGAATAAATTCAGATCTCCCATCTCAACATTTATTACGAAAGTCAATTTAAAAATAGCAACAAAATATAACAGCTAGTAATTATGTTATGTTTATAAGTACCAGGCACAGTTCTAAGTTTAACTTATTGATTAAATACAGATCAACATAGTAATTTATTGATTATTTTTACTATTATTATTTAATGATCTGAGTTGTTGTTTCCCTCTATTTTTTCTTTAGAAATGTCAGTTTTGGAGTCTGAGAACGGACGCTATTAGGCTGGTCAGAAAAAGTGAAGTGTACTGGCAGGAAGACTAGAGGCTACTGAGTTTCTAGAAGTGCTGTCAGCTCACACCTTATATACGGGCACTTATTGGTTCATGCAGAAAGCAACAACTACTGAGTTGAACATGGTCAACATGTGGAATCTTCTTCAGAGACAGACAATTCTTAGGATGATAAAATGTTAGACCTGGATGGGAGCCTGACAGTCACCTAATTGAACACCTTCTTTTAGGGGAAGAAAATTGAAGCTCAAGATGTTATGTAACAGAGCTAAGTAATAACATATATATAAATTGATCAGTTAGAAAAATTACATGATCATATCAATAAATGTTGAAAGTAATTTTATGAAACCCATACTAATTTGAAAGAAAAGAGGCTGGGCATGGTGGCTCACTCCTGTAATCCCAGCACTTTGGTAGATCCGCCAAGGCAGGTGGATCACCTGAGATCAGGAGTTCAAGACCAGCCTGACCGACATAGTGAAATGCCGTCTCTACTAAAATTGCAAAACTAACCGAGCATGGTGGTGGGCACCTGTAATCCCCGCTACTCAGGAGGCTGAGGCTGAAGAATCGCTTGAACCCAGGAGGCAGAGGTTGCAGTGAGCAGAGATTGTGCCACTGCACTCCAGCCTGGACAACAAAGCAAGAAAAATAAAAAAAGAAATGAGGATGGGTGCTTGCCCTATCACAATAAAAATATGTTATAAAACCACATTACTTTTTAAAATGTGACAAAAGGATCAACAGACCACTGGAGTGGCACACATAGCCAACAAATAAAATACAGTGTTTGCATGTATGTATGGGTATACACACACACACACATAATATTGGGAAAATTGTTTAGGAATTAGTGAAAAAAATCACCTATAGCATCACTTGACATTATTCACCAAAACAAGTTATAGACAGAATAGAGTTAAATATTTTTATGAACTAGAAAATACAGATAAAAATAGGTTGACATTTATCAGACCTCTGTTTAAGAAGGAAATTGTAACTTTGATATATTGGAAGGAATTAGAAAAGAAAATATATACTACATAGAATTTCTAATCTTTTGTTTTAAAAAATGACCAAACGTTAAAGTACACAAAATGAGAAATATATTTTGGCAGAGTCTGATGGTTGTCTACCTAGCATGGTTCTCTCCTTTTTACTTTACTAACAGAACCCCTCCAACCACCTTTTTTTTTTTTCTTTTTGAGACAGAGTCTCAATCTATCACCCAGGTTGGAGTGCAGTGGTGCTATCTCAGCTCACTGCAACCTCCGCCTCCCAGATTCAAGCGACTCTCCTGTCTCAGCCTCCCAAGTAGATGAAATTACAGGCACATGCCACCACACCCAGCTGATTTTTGTATTTTTAGTAGCGGCAGAGTTTCACTATGTTGGCCGTGCTGGTTGTGAACTCATGACCTCAAGTTGTCCACCCGCCTCAGCCTCCCAAAGCGCTGGGATTACAGGCATAAACCATGGCACCTGGCCAGACCCCCAATTTTGTAAAAGTGGCAATGTATCCAATCAGAAATCCCATTTTAGATATCTTTGCAGCTAGAAGAGGTGGCTATATGATAAGTCTGGATCAAAAGACTGTATTGGAGCTTGCTAAATAGAGCATCCAGAGAAGCTTTATATAATAAAAGAGACAAACTGCAGCAAAGTCATGGTACTCCACCCAGACCGCCTCCAACTCTCTACCTGCTCAGTGAGCTCACTCCCTTATTTCTCTGGGTTGTATCCCTAACAACAGGCACCTGTTACTTTCTTTAGATGACTACTTTGGACTGTTACAGCCTCTTTGCCTGGATGTCTGAAGGGCGTGGGTGGTCAATCCCCACCACTGCCACCACCACTACTCCTCCCCCATCAACTGGAGCAGGAGTCTGTACACTGAGCTACTTTGCTTCAAGCTGACACAAACTCTAGTGTAATTTACACTCAGGATTCCTCTTGAGACTGTAAAATCCTTGACCTAAAATCACTCTTGCTTGGCTTTCTCTTCTCTATGCTGCCTTCTTTATCCTATTTACAGATTTCTCCTGGAAACACTTCCTTAGTAAATCACTAGCATATGAATGGGTGAGGGGCTCCTTCTGGAGACTCTGACCTAGGACATATACTCAGCTGACATGCTCTTCCATCTTTCATTCCTTTGCCCTTCACATGGCCACTTTTTTTCTTTCCTGGAGCATGGATAAAATGCCTGGATACTCAACAGCCATCTGGCAACCATGAGGCAATAGCACAGAGTCAAAGGCTCATACGCTAAGGATGGCATAGCAGAAAGATGGAAAGAGACTGGATACTTGATGGCATAATTAAGATGTCATGCTAGCCCTAGCCTTCTTTTTTGTTTATTTTTCTCTTTGTGATCCTCTCCACCACTGCCCCAGACTTCCTTTTATATAAGACAAGTAAACACTTTACTTGTTTATATGCCTGGTATGGGAGGCAAAATGATGTCCCCACCCCTTCCCCACCAGGGATATCTACATCCTAATCCCTTGGACCCATGTCTATGTTATGTCACATGGCAAAGAGGAATTAAGGTTGCAGATGGAATTAGGGTTGCTACTCAGCTAACTTTAAAATGGGAAGTTTATTCTGGATTATCCAGGTAGGCTCAATGTAATTTAAAAATGTCTATAAAAGTAGACCAGGTTCAGTGGCTCATGCCTGTAATCACAGTGCTTTGGGAGGCCAAGGTGGGAGGATCACTTGAGGCCAGAAGTTCCAGACCAGCCTGGGCAACATAGTGAGAACCCCATCTCTACAAAAAATAAAAACAATTAGCCAAGTGTGGTGATGTGCACCTGTAGTCTTGCTGCTTGGGAAGCTGAGACATAAGGATTGCTTGAGCCCAGAAGGTTGAGGCTGCAGTAAGCTATGATTGCGCCACCACACTCCAGCCTGGGCAACACAGTGAGACACTGGCTTTAAAAAGAAAGCAGAAGAGGGAGGCAAGAGAGAGATCTGAGTCAGAGAAGGAGGTGTAATAACAAAAGCAAAGGTGGGAGTGCAAATATGCAAATGACTCAGCCTATCATTGCTGGCTTCGAAAACAGAGAAAGGGATTGTGAGCCAGGGAATACAGGCAGCCTCTAGAGACTGGACAAGGCAGGGAAACAGATACTCCTTTGGAGCCCCCAGAAGGAAGCACAGCCTTGAAGGCACTTCCATTTTGGCCCAATGAGATGCCTTTTGGCCCCCTGACCTCCAGAACTGTAAGATGATAAATTTGTTTGATTTAAGCCACCAAGTGTGTGATCATTTGTTACACAGCAATGGAAAAATAATTCACCTAGTTTTCTGTTACTTGCAGCCTAATACAGCTCTAAATGATATTTTTAAACTAAAAAATGGATTTTTCATATATAAAAAGCTTACGCAAATCAATAAAAAGGCACTAAGTCCAATAAATTGATGGTCAAATAGCACATGTAAAAACAAATAAAGAAGGTGCTGAGAAGCAACATGGAAATAGGTTTTTCACAAAAATACATAAAGCATTTTTAAATATCAAGATAAAAAATCACTGTTACTACATGAAGAAGTAAGGCAGAATTTATATCGTATGTTTCCATCTATGTTAGAAGAAAATAGCATTAAAAAAAGACTGAAAAGAGAGATTTTACATGGAGAGATTTGGGGTGCTTTTTCCCTCTATTACTTTTTTGTATAGGTCATATCTAAATGGCTAATTCCCTCACTTTTTTCAGGCCTCTTTAATAGGAAATAGAAAATAAGCTTTGCCTTAAAAAAATTACAATACCAGTATGGTATTTATAATAATACATGGAAGGTAAAGCCAAGTGCTCACACAAAGGAGGGGGAGGCTTTGCCTAGGAACCAAGAGGACTTCACAGAGGTGCGGGCAATTGAGTGGGGTCTTATCCAGGCCAACAAAGGAAGGAGAGCATTCCAGGTAGAGGCATGCCTGTGCACAAGCGCCAGGGTGTTGCATAGACTGCAAACAGTCCATGATGGCTGTAATATAGAGTGGGAAAGAGAGGGCAGTGGAAGATTGGTTATGGTGAGGTAGAGGCCAGACCTGAAAGAGTTTGACCTTTATACCACAAAGAAGTAACTTTTGTCAGGAAAGAGCCATGATCAGATTTGTATTTTATAAAGATGTTCCTGCCATAGTGTGAGGATAGACAGGGGACCAGAGTCAATGAGATAAATTAGCTCTACTGCAATTGTCCAGGCAAGAGGTCTGAACTGAAGCGTGAACAAGGGAGATGGAAAGAAAGAATACATTCAACAGAGAGTTGAAAAGAAGAGTCTATGAGTCAAGGGTATGAGTTAGAGGAAGTGGTGAGCCTGACTCTCAGTATTTATTAAACATCTTTCTACCAAATTTTTCCTAGGTTTTTAAGAGAGAGGCAACATATGTAACATTGCAGAAAGCCATGCAAATAATGCACAGTATTTACAGCTCAATGAATTATCACAAGTGAACACATTCATGTATTCCTCATGCATCCAATCACTTCTTGGACTACTGGAGCC